>NC_138897.1:13345559-14641391 GCF_965194825.1 Balaenoptera physalus
ATATAAAATAGATAAACACAGAAGGACCTACTGTATAGTACAGGGAACTATATTCAATATCTTGTAATAACCTACAATGGAAAACAATCTGAAAAGAATATATATATATTAAAAACTGAATCACTTTGCTGTACACCTGAAGCTAACACAGCATTGTAAATCAACTACACTTCAATAAAAATAAATAAGCAAATAAAACAAAACTCAGGAATAGGAAAAAAAGAAATGCAGACTTTCAGGCACCACCCAGACCTACTGAGTCAGAATCTGTATTTTCACAATATAGTCACTAACTAATGAGCAGCGCTGCTTTATGCTTTATGTTTGAGATCAGCTAGTTCAAACATTTTATCAAAGAAGGAATGGCCTATCTAAGTCACTGACTGGTAACACGACCACTCACTGTTGCTTATAATATCCTCCAGTTATCTGTTTAAGGTCTGCATCACCTGTAGTTGTAATCGCCTTTTAAATTCTTATTGATGTTTATTCATGTTTGTTTTCTTTTTTCTTGATTAATATTGCTAGATATTTATTTTTTCCCCTCCCCCAAAACAACTTTGTCTTTGTTGATCCTCTCTAATATATATGCCCTATTTCATTAATTTCTACATTACCTTCATTATCTTTCTTATTTCTTTGGGCTTATGCTGCTATTTTTCCCCTAATTCTTAAGTTGGCTCTTTGGCTTATTAAGTTATTAGATTTTCTTATTTCCTAACATAAACATCTAAAGTTATAAGTTATTCTCTAAGTACCACTTTAGCTGCATCTGGAACATTTTGGTACATAATTTTTAGTTACTGTTTAGTTCTGAATATTTTCATTTCTATTGTGATTTTGTTTTTAATACATGATTACATTTAAAGTGTTTTATGTATGTTTCCAAAGACATGGGGTTTGGATTAAAAAGTTATCTTTTTATTTTTAATTTAATTGAATTGTGATTAAAGATTATGTCCTGTATGACATCAATCCTTTGAAATAGCTACCGGGCTTCCCCGGTGGTGCAGTGGTTGGGAGTCCGCCTGCCAGTGCAGGGGACACGGGTTCGATCCCTGGTCCGGGAGGATCCCACATGCCGCGGAGCAACTAAGCTCGTGTGCCACAACTGCTGAGCCTGTGCTCTAGAGCCCGTGAGCCAAAACTACTGAGCCCGCGTGCCGCAACTACTGAGGCCTGCACGCCTGGAGCCCGTGCTCCGCAATGGGGGAGGCCACTGCAGTGGGAGACCTGTGCACCGCGGCGGGGAGTGGCCTCTGCTCGCCGCAGCTGGAGAGGGCCCGCGTGCAGCGGCGAAGACCCAGCGCAGCCAAAGGTAAATAAATAAATAAATAAAATTAAACAAATAAACAAACAAAAGAAATAGCTACCAAAATAGGTGTTAAAACTTCCCAGAGATATGGTGAATTTGGTAGTTTCTCCCGTAAAGCTGTCACTTTTTGTTTATGTATATTTGAGGTTCTGTTATTAGTTACATTCGGATTTAGAACTGTTATATATTTCTGGAAAATTGGACCTTTTATCATTTATTATGTCATGACCTTTATGTTTAGTAACACTTTTTAATCTCAAAGCTTACTTAGCCTGATGTTAATATTACTACTTGATTTCTCTTTTGGTTAGTGTTTTCTTAGTATATGATTTTTTTTCATCTTGACTTTCCATCCTGTGCCCTGTCCTGCACCCCTCCTATGCCCACCTGCCACCTGCACCCTCCCCATCAGGGCTGTCACAGCGTATTCTGCAAGTGCAATTTTTTTTGGTCTTTCTTTACGAAAACTCACATCCAGGAAGGACATGAGATCTGCAACAGAAATGAGTTCTATTAGAAACAGTTGTCCTTAGAAGTTTTGAAATGCACTGGAAACTCTAAGTACCAGATATTCCTGGAAGCGCCATTGTCATAATGAAAAGTCTGAAATAATTCTCAGTGTCAAACAATAGGGAGTTGTGGAAAAGATGAAAGAGGTCACTACAAACGATGGCATGGATTGCTTTCAACTCTTTTCAAGCTCAAAACCAGTTTTTTATAGTAATAAATATTTTGTAATACCCCCCTTTTTATACTGAAATTGAATTCACAGGCAATATACCTACCCAAGTGCATAATTTTTTTCAAAAAGGGATATAATGGCCTGACTACAATATTAAACAAGTCAAACAGAATACAATTCTAAGCCTTTTTTATCCTTTCGTGTCTAATCAGGAAAACAAAGCATTCTAGGTATTTCAAACAGAAGTAAGTTAATCTAGGGAACTGGTTATAAAGGTTTGGGAAGGGCTGGAAGAGCACAGAGGGGAAGGTAGGGTTGTCCAGGGTTAGGAACTACAAGGAGTCACTGCTCCCTAGAACTGGAGAAGCAACAGGGAAAATAGAGTTACCGGGAGCCTCCGACAGCCAGGCTGCTGCAGCTGCCACTGTGCACACTACACAACCCAGAAGCCCCGGGATAATAGCGTCTCCCTGATCTCCTCTTCCAACCTCCCCCAGTGCCTCCCATTGGCAGACGCTCAAAGAAGCCAGATGGGAAGGAATCTGGAAGATATAACTTGGAGGTTTCCAACCTCAGTGATGGAGAGCAGGGCTTAGAAGGGGGTACAAAGCTGACAGATAACAGTTGCAATCTGCAAATTTTTAGGCGCAACTACATTTGAAGATATAATGAAGAAACCAGATGTTTGAATCTGCTTTTAAATAAGTTGGACTTAATAGAAGTAAGACAATTGTACCACAAAACGTTTGTAGATACTTTCTGCATCTGACGTTTGGAAACAAAAGGCTGGTAAGTGTATTCCCATGTATGTACACTCATTCTAAATGCAATGACTACAATACAGATAGATCCAGGTGGCTATAACCTTGACTCAGAGGCTGGGAGTGGCTTTGCCGTTGCTGATGAGATTTTCCAAATGGTTGAGCTGACAATTCATAGTAAAAAGTGTAAACAAAACAAAACTCATTAGTTGCATTGTTATAAAATTCTGTGTATACTAAAACCATGCCAAAAAGCTTTGTGTTTATATGGAAAAAGGAGTTAGGTCTTAGGCTGAAGTTATTATAAATTTTTTTCCCACTGTTGTAAATATCCATCAGGATGTTCAAAATCCGAGCTGGACTAAGCCTTGCAGAACACTTAATTTCCTGGTCCCTTGCCTTCTAAGTGCCAGCTGCACATCTCCCACCCACCCTCTCCTGCTCTGCCATGATTGTGACAACTGAAAATGCCTTCACAGATCTTCAGTCCTCTCCTAAGTGGCAGTACTGCTCCTCTTAAGACCGCTGATGTAGTTGTATATTTTTGACATGGAAATATTATGAGATATTGAAAGAAAAGCGGGTTCTAGAACAGTATTATGGGATGATTGTCTTTCATTATTTTAGAAACTATTTATACATACATATGAGAAAAGATTTGGCATATAGAAACCAAAATGTTAATGTTAATGATGTTGGGATTTGAGGAATACTTTTTTTCTTTTGTTTTACTGTATGTTTAAAATTTTCTAGTTGGGAAATTGTAAAATGCATTCGACGAAAAAAACCCAAAAACCAATAGGTCAGGCCAGGCAGACACATCAGTGAGGATCCTTCTTGGCCCAGAGGGTCAGTCAGACCTCAAATCTGTCAATAGCAGCCGGCAGCTTGACACGAGTACCTGATAGAAGCATTTGCACAAACTCTGGTCCTACCAGAAATGCCACCTCCTTCCTGCACGTAAACCACTCTTTGGTGCTCACTGTTCCTTACGGATGGTGGGCAGGGCATTTCCCTGGACAGGCACCACTGGTCCAAAGTGGGTCATGCTGTATTACTGGCTTTAGAGCACAGGGTTTTCTTTAAGCGTTGGAGCCCCCTCTGAACTAAGCACTTTGTGATGTACAAACAGTTCACCCTCATGCCTGCACCATAAATCTCAGGTATAAATTCTCAAGCTGGGAGACCCAGTTCCAGGCTCAGACAACCACTTCCATCCACGGGCCAAGCCATGGTGGCAGCATCAGTGAGATGCCTCAAGGTAGGTGGGTTGCATGCTGGATGTCTGTGGCAGGCCTGGCACTGTGGGCCCTGCCAGAGAATCAAGGAAGGATGGTAGGATGGGAACACGAATGTGG
This sequence comes from Balaenoptera physalus, assembly GCF_965194825.1. Taxonomy (NCBI): domain Eukaryota; kingdom Metazoa; phylum Chordata; class Mammalia; order Artiodactyla; family Balaenopteridae; genus Balaenoptera; species Balaenoptera physalus. The sequence continues at coordinate 13,349,676 of NC_138897.1, forward strand.
TGCTGTTGGCAGGTAGCCCATTGGGATTTAACCCAACACACGGTCTCCAAACCCAGCCGCCAGTCCCCAAGACCTCTGCCCTACACGGGGCCTTGTGTGTGGATCACCAGGCAGGGCGGGGTTGTACCTGACACACACACATCTCCTAAGCCTGAAGGCCTGGGCCAAGACTAGGGATAGTTTCCAGATGTGGGCCTCACATCTGGGCCAGCCATCGGGAGGCTGCTTATTTGAACAAAGGCTGTAAGTACTCAAGGAGCCCCAAGGTCCAGAGAAGGCTGCCAAGACCTGGCGAGCAGATGAGTGCAGAACAGGCCTTAATTTATGGTTCCAGGAGAGGAAGAAAGCCATGCTTTGTGGTCCACATCAGTTCGTGTGAAGCAAGATCATCTGCTCTTACAGGATAGGCAATGGCTTCATTCACAGCATTAAAATGAGGAGCTTAGACTCCAGGAAGAGGAGAATTCTGGACTGAGGATGGGCTTCTGATTACAGCATCCCAGCTCTTGACCCCGCACCCCTTTCCACATCATCTCATAACCCGCATTCTCTGGAAATACTTTTGAAACACAGAATTTCACAACTTTATAGCGTGGCAGACCCCTTTAGCCCATCATATCCAGCAGACACATTTTCTTCTACACATAACCATGTGGCTGGAGAACCTCCCCGCTTGATAGGAAAAACCGAAATGAATAGGTGCTGTTAGCAGTCGTCTTTGGAAGAGGCCAAGGAGATGGCTGCGACTTGGAGCAAAATCTTACGCTCCTAGGAAAGAGGAGAAACGTGCTTCTCTGGCTGAGCTGTCGTGGGCTGAACTGTGTCCCCTCCCAAATCCATATGTTGAAGTCCTAACCCCCAGCACCTCAGAATGAGACTGTATTTGGAAAGAGGTAATTAAGTTAAAATGAGGTGACGAGGGTGGCCCTGATCCAATCCAACTAGTGTCCACCTTAGAAGAGATGAGGACACAGACACACACAGAGGGAAGAACCTGTGAGGGCGCAGGGAGAAGACAGCATCAGCGGGCCAAGGAGAGGGGCCCCAGGAGGAACCAATGGTGCCACACCTTGACCTGGGCCTTCCAGCCTCCAGGAATGTGAGATAATAAATTTCTGGTTTTTAAGCCACCCAGTCTGCAGTATTTTGTTTTGGCAGCACTAGCAAACTACGACAGCGGCGGTGGGGGGATGCCTGGAGAGCACTGATGGCCGTGAACTTCCTGGCTCATGTCCAGGATGGTAGCGAGGCCGGGTGGTGCCATGAGGAGCCCTGGGTGAGGGTCTGAGCCTGAGGACTTCGTAATTCATTTCCCGCGCGTGCCTTCATTATCCTCGCTCTGTCAGTAAAGTTCCAGTCGATGTCACTGCCTGGCCTCTGCTCTGTGTGGGACCTTAAGGACAAGGTCCTCACTGAGGATAGAGCAGTTGGGGGTGAGGGCGCCTTCCTGGGGCCCCTGAGGTCAGTTATGCCCCAGGACGAGGGTCTTCAAGTCCAGACCCCGGAAAGGGCAGGAGCGTGCCCACTGGCAGGCGCAGCATCCCTGGGGACTCAAGAATAGCTCGTGGGTAGCTGGAGGAGTACTGGTTTCCTTCAGCCACGCTGGTGCACATCTGTTGCACTCCCATGTAGATCACACATCGAATATATATTTTACTAGCTGTGCCACATTAGAGAAGTTACTTAAACTATCTGGTCCTGTTTTTGGAGGGTGAAGCAGGGGATAAAAGTTGTTATAAGGATTAAATGAGGCAATGTATACAAAGGCTTGGCATTTTCTCTTACTTCTGGAGTACCTACTATGTGCCAGCTACCATCTTATAATTCGATGATATAATAGAAAACAAGAGAAAGAAATGTCTTCACCGCCACAGAACTTGTATTGTGGAGAGGGAGAAACTATGAAGGAAACGGACGTGGAAAGTGACCCTAGAAGGAAGAGGTGGTCCACAGGGTGCCAAGTGAGGAGACGGGAGGACCCACATGCAGGTGCCGAGCATTTAATTCACGGGGCCTGTGGCCTTCAGCCTGTGTGAGCCCCACACACACTAGACGTCGTAGGGCTGATGCTTCAGGGAGACGGGGCTGGAAAAATTCTGCTCATTGGCCCAGGGAAATGATTAGGAAGCTTATGCCCAGGGTCGTGAGGGAAAAAATCTCCTCTTTGAAAATAAAATGAGTTTGGCAGTCCCTCAAAATGTTAAACACAGAATTCCCATATTACCCAGCAACTCCACTCTGAGGTATAGACTCCAAAGAGCTGAAAGCAGGGTCTCAGGCCCAATGTTCACAGCAGCACTATTCACAACATCCAGAGGTGGAAACAACCCAACTGCCCATCAACAGATGAATGGATAAACAAAAGGTGGAATATGTATACAATGGAACATTACTGAACCTTCACAAGGAATGAAATTCTGATACACGTTAAACGGGATGAACCTTGAACACGTTATGCTATATGAAATATGCCAGACATGAAAGGACACCTACCGTACGATTCCACTTACACGAGGTATGCAGAACAGTCAAATTCACGGACACCAAGTAGGCAGTGGTTACTAGGATCTGGGGGAAGGAGGAATGGAGAGTTCTTGTTTAATGAGAATGGAGTTTCTGTTTCAGATGATGAAAATGTTCTGGAAATGGATCGTGGTGATGGTTGCACAATATTGTGAATACACTGAATGCCGCTGAACTGTACACTTGAAAATAGAACAAAGTGGTAAATTTTATGTTATGTATATTTTACCATAACAAAAACAAGAAAAATAAATAAACATAAAGTGATTTACCCCAGGTCATAGAGCTACAGGAGTTGAGGTGCTGGGCCTGGAACCCTGAGGTCTGCTTCCCGGGCCCAGCTTTCTCCAGAAATAGAAACCACACTGCTGACAGTGGCGGGCAGTTACAGCAGGCGCAGGGGTGCCGGGAACCACTCATACAGGTTTCTTCCTTTATTTCTTTTTAACTGTCTTTCCCATCTTCCTTCTAAATGGTATTTTCTCCTCTTAGGTTTGGAGTTGTAATTAATTGAGGACACTCTGTGTACTGACTAGGAGCCTGTGCCCTGGAGTCAGGCTGCCTGGGTTCAAAGCCCAGCTCTGCCACATACTAGGTGGGCAGTTTGGGGCAAGTTTCTTAAACTCTCTGTTCCTCCGTGTTCCCACCTGTGAGAAGCAGGCTAATGGCAGTGTCTCCAAGCCTGGCACCGCAGTGCTAAGTGGGTGTTTTCACTGTTAACGTTACAGGGCTGAAAGAGCTGCCTCAGAGGGAGGCTCTCTGGCTGGCACTAAAGCTTGCTGGACTCTTACAATCCTTTTGCACAATTCTTAAAGCCCCAGTACTCTTCTAGAATGTTGCATCAGAGGCAGGAGGAACGGCAAAGATGCACGTGAAACATGTTGCCCGTGCACACCCTTACTTACTCAGGGATGTCCAATGATTTCCCAGTTTCCGTAGAACAAGGTTTATAATCTACTGGGCTGTTGGGCTGTGATGAGTGCAGTTTAAAAACACGTGAAGTGTGCACGGGAACGGTCTACACACACCATAAAGCGCATCTCCTTCCACTATCAGTGCTGCCCCTCTGGGCAGTCTGCGAACTGCAGCCCAAGTCACCCATTCAGGAGGGCTTGGGGGAGGGGGGCAGGCACAGGCCTGACGGTATGATGTTTCCCAGACATAAGCCCACTCCCGATTCTGTTCCCTCTGTTCTCTCTAAATGGATTTGTGAGATATTTACACCGCTCCTGTTCCCATGAAATGAGGTTTAACAAAAAGAAAAGAAAAAGGCAGCTTGCTTCTGAGAACCCAAGGAGCTGCAGTGCCATCTGGGACTTGGGCGCTGGCCGTGGGCTCCTGGAGGCCTAAAATGTGCTCTCACCCACCCTCTTCCAACATGTGACTCAAAATCCAGAGGAACGGAGGATGAGACTAACATGTTCTACTACACTGTTTAAACCTTTTGCACGGAAAGGAAAAAACCACCACTGTAGGCTAAATTTTTTTAAATGACAAATGTTAAAAAAAAAAAAAATTCTTGCAATTCATATGACAAAAGAGGGCTAAAAGTTCCTAATACAAAAAGAGCACCTAGAAATAGTAACAAAAAGAGAGAGAGAACCCAATAGAAAATGTGGGCAGCATTGACAGAAAACACCCCTGAAATACACTTTCATCCACTGAATTGGCAAAAATCCTAATGTTTAATACCACACTCTGTTGGATAGGCTGTGGAGAGACAGGCACTGTGGAACATTGCTGGTGGGGATGTAAACTGGTATTTCCATTAGGGAGGGGAATGTGGCCTATCCATCAAAAATTACATATACGTGGGGAATTCCCTGGGGGTCCAGTGGTTAGGACTCCATGCTTTCACTGCCGAGGGGCCCAGGTTCAAACCCTGGTCAGGGAACTAAGATTCCACAAGCCGCACGGCGCAGCCCAAAAAAAAAAAAAATTACAAATACATGATCCCACTTCTGAGAATGTATTCTGTGGCATCGGGCATGCACAGAAGAGGACATATGCAGATTGTTCACTGCAACCATGTTTGTGATAAAGAACAGTGGAAACAGCAGGTGGCTCTTTCCGGATCTGATGCTTCCCTGGGATGGACCACTTCACTGATGAAACAGAGAGCAGGCTGTGCTCTCAGTACTGGTGTGGAAAGTGCTCTACTGTATCCCTTGAGAAAAATAAGCAAGGGGCAGGACAGTGCATATAATTTGCTACCTTTTGTATCAAAAGGGGCAGAAGATAAGAATTTATATTTGTATTTTCTTGGTTTTGCAAGACAAATCCGAATAGATACAGGAAAAAACTACCTAAAGAGGTTACTTGCCAGGTGGGGCACCTGGACGGACAGGGTAAGGCTTGGAGACACACTTTCCATGTTCCCCTTTCTGTATTGACTGTTGAAAGGAAGAAGGGGTTACCAATTCAGACTTAAATAAATATATTCTTTTTTTTTTTTTGGCCATGCCACGTGAGATCCTAGTTCCCTGACCAGGGATTGAACCCATGCCCCCTGCAGTGGAAGCACGGAGCGCTAACCACTGGACCTCCAGGGAATTCCCTAAATAAATATATTCTAATGGGGCTGGGGGTAGGGAAGATACTCATACATCACAATAGGAGAATAAATAGTCCAACATTTCTGAAATGCAATTCAGCAAATTCAGCAATATGCATGCACACAAAAATTTCACTGGAAGGATCCTGATTATATGTTGTTCATAGGGAAAAATTCCAAATTTTTGGAAGACGGACATGTTAAATATCCAACATCAGCGCCCTCACCTGCAGCCCAGCGTCCCCTCCCCTCACCTGTTGGGCTCCTCAGTGGCTACTGCAGAGGATTAAGAGCCCAGTCACCGAGGAGGAGGAGGAGGCTCCCAGTGCCCGCACACCATCCGCCACCTGGCTGGACACGGGCGAAGGAACGAGAGTGTCGCCTCTGTAGCCTTCAGAGAAGACAAGGGCATTGTCGCTTCAGCTGCCACCGCCACCGTTTTCACCTGCAGCAGCTCACTGCCGTGAGGCTGACAGAGTCTTGGTGCTCCGGCCAGTGGTCAGGCCTGAGCCTCTGAGGTGGGAGACCCGAGCTCAGGACATGGGCCCACCAGAGACCTCCCGGCCCCACGCAACATCAAACAGCAAAAGCTCTCCCAGAGATCTCCATCTCAACACTAAGACCCAGCTCCACTCAACAACCAGCAAGCTACAGTGCAGGACACCCCATGCCAAACAACTAGCAAGACAGGAACACAACCCCACCTGTTAACAGAGAGGCTGCCTAAAATCATAGTAAGGTCACAGACACTCAAAAACACACCACCGGACGCAGTCCTGCCCACCAGAAAGACAAGATCCAGCCTCATCCACCAGAACACAGGCACCAGTCCCCTCCACCAGGAAGCCTACACAACCCACTGAACCAACCTTAGCCACTGGGGGCAGACACCAAAAACAACGGGAACTATGAACCTGCAGCCTGCGAAAGGAGACGCCCAAACACAGTAAGTTAAGCAAAATGATAAGACAGAAAAACACACAACAGATAAAGGAGCAAGGTAAAAACCCACCAGACCAAACAAATGAAGAGGAAATAGGCAGTCTACCTGAAAAAGAATTCAGAATAATGATAGTAAAGGTGATCCAAAATCTTGGAAATAGAATGGAGAAAATACAAGAAATGTTTAACAAGGAACTAGAAGAACTAAAGAGCAAACAAACAATGATGAACAATACAATAAATGAAATTAAAAATTCTCTAGACGGAATCAAGAGCAGAATAACTGAGGCAGAAGAACGGATAAGTAACCTGGAAGATAAAATAGTGGAAATAACTACTGCAGAGCAGAATACAGAAAAAAGAATGACAAGAATTGTGGACAGTCTCAGAGACCTCTGGGACAACATTAAATGCACCAACATTCAAATTACAGGGGTCTCAGAATAAGAAGAGAAAAATAAAGAGACTGAGAAAATATTTGAAGAGATTACAGTTGAAAACTTCCTTAACAAGGGAAAGGAAAGAGTCAATCAACTCCAGGAAGCACAGAGAGTCCAATACAGGATAACTCCAAGGAGAAACATGCCAAGACACATATTAATCAAAGTAGCAAAAATTAAATACAAAGAAAAAATATTAAAAGCAGCAAGGGAAAAGAAACAAATAACATAAAAGGGAATCCTCATAAGGTTAACAGCTGATTTCTCAGCAGAAACTGCAAGCCAGAAGGGTGTGGCAGGACATATTTCAAGTGATGAAAGGGAAAAACCTACAACCAAGATTACTCTACCCAGCAAGGATCTCATTCAGATTCAATAGAGAAATCAAAAGCTTTACAGACAAGCAAAAGCTAAGAGAATTCAGCACCACCAAACCAGCTTTACAACAAATGCTAAAGAAACTTCTCTAGGCAGGAAACACAAGAGAAGGAAAAGACCTTCAATAACAAACCCAAATCAATTAAGAAAACGGTAATAGGAACATAAATACTGATAATTACCTTAAATGTAAATGGTTTAAATGCCCCAACCAAAAGACATAGCCTGGCTGAATGGATGCAAAAACAAGACCCATATATATGCTGTCTACAAGAGACCCACTTCAGACCTAGGGACACATACAGACTGAAAGTGAGGGGTTGGAAAAAGATATTCCATACAAATGGAAATCAAAAGAAAGCTGGAGTAGAAATTCTCATATCAGACAAAATAGACTTTAAAATAAAGACTATTACAAGAGACAAAGAAGGATACTACATAATGATCAAGGGATCAATCCAAGAAGATATAACAATTGTAAATATTTATGCACCCAACACAGGAGCACCTCAATACATAAGGCAAATGCTAACAGCCATAAAAGAGGAAATCAACAGTAACACAATCATAGTGGGGAACTTTAACACCCCACTTTCACCAATGGACAGATCATCCAAAATGAAAATAAATAAGGAAACACAAGCTTTAAATGATACGTTAAACAGGATGGACTTAATTGATATTTATAGGACATTCCATCCAAAAACAACAGAGTACACTTTCTTCTCAAGTGCTCACGGGACATTCTGCAGGATAGATCATATCTTGGGTCACAAATCAAGCCTTGATAAATTTAAGAAAATTGAAACTGTATCAAGTATCCTTTCTGTCCACAACACTATGAGACTAGATATCAATAACAGGAAAAATCTGTAAAAATACAAACACATGGAGGCTAAACAATACACTACTTAATAACGAAGTGATCACTGAAGAAATCAAAGAGGAAATTAAAAAATACCTAGAAACAAATGACAATGAAAACACGATGACCCAAAACCTATGGGATGCAGCAAAAGCAGTTCTAAGAGGGAAGTTTATAGCAATACAATGCAATACAGTCCTACCTCAAGAAACAAGAAACATCTCAAATAAACAACCTAACCTTACACCTAAAGCAATTAGAGAAAAAAGAATAAAAAAACCCCAAAGTTAACAGGAGGAAAGAAATCATAAAGATCAGATCAGAAATAAATGAAAAAGAAATGAAGGAAACGATAGCAAAGATCAATAAAACTAAAAGCTGGTTCTTTGAGAAGATAAACAAAATGGATAAACCATTAGCCAGACTCATCAAGAAAAAAAGGGAGAAGACTCAAATCAACAGAATTAGAGATGAAAAAGGAGAAGTAACAACTGACACTGCAGAAATACAAAGGATCATGAGAGATTACTACAAGCAACTCTATGCCAATAAAATGGACAACCTGGAAGAAATGGACAAATTCTTAGAAAAGCACAACCTTCCAAGACTGAACCAGGAAGAAACAGAAAATATAAACAGACCAATCACAAGCACTGAAATTGTGACTGTGATTAGAAGTCTTGCAACAAACAAAAGCCCAGGACCAGATGGTTTCACAGGCGAATTCTATCAAACATTTAGAGAAGAGCTAACACCTATCCTCTCAAACTCTTCCAAAATATAGCAGAGGGAGGAACACTCCCAAACTCATTCTACGAGGCCACCATCACCCTGATACCAAAACCAGACAAAGATGTCACAAAGAAAGAAAACTACAGGCCAATATCACTGATGAACATAGATGCAGAAATCCTCAACAAAATACTAGCAAACAGAATCCAACAGCACATTAAAAGGATCAGACACCATGATCAAGTGGGGTTTATCCCAGGAACGCAAGGATTCTTCAACATATGCAAATCAATCAATGTGATAAACCATATTAACAAACTGAAGGAGAAAAACCATATGGTCATCTCAATAGATGCAGAAGAAGCTTTCAACAAAATTCAACATCCATTTATGATAAAAACCCTCCAGAAAGTAGGCATAGAGGGAACTTAGCTCAACATAATAAAGGCCATATATGACAAACCAACAGCCAACATCATTCTCAATGGTAAAAAACTGAAACCATTTCCACTAAGATCAGGAACAAGACAAGGTTGCCCAAGGTTGCCCACTCTCACCACTATTATTCAACATAGTTTTGGAAGTTTTAGCCACAGCAGTCAGAGAAGAAAAATAAATAAAAGGAATACAAATTGGAAAGAAGAAGTAAAACTGTCACTGTTTGCAGATCACATGATACTATACATAGAGAATCCTAAAGATGCTACCAGAAAACTACTAGAGCTAATCAATGAATCTGGTAAAGTAGCAGGATACAAAATTAATGCACAGAAATCTCTTGCATTCCTATATGCTAGTGATGAAAAATCTGAAAGAGAAATTAAGGAAACACTCCCATTTACCACTGCAACAAAAAGAATAAAATATCTAGGAATAAACCTACCTAAGGAGACAACAGACCTGAATGCAGAAAACTATAAGACACTGATGAAAGAAATTAAAGATGATACAAACAGATGGAGAGATATACCATGTTCTTGGATTGGAAGAATCAACATTGTGAAAATGACTATACTACCCAAAGCAATCTACAGATTCAATGCAATCCCTATCAAACTACCAATGTCATTTTTCAGAACTAGAACAAAAAATTTCACAATTTGTTTGGAAACACAAAAGTCCCCGAATAGCCAAAACAATCTTGAGAAAGAAAAACGGAGCTGGAATAATCAGGCTCCCTGACTTCAGACTATACTACAAAGCTACAGTAAGCTACAGTAATCAAGACAGTATGTTACTGGCACAAAAAGAGAAATATAGATCAATGGAACAGGATAGAAAGCCCAGAGATAAACCCACGTGCATATGGTCACCTTATTTTTGATAAAGGAGGGAAGAATATACAATGGAGAAAAGACAGCCTCTTCAATAAGTGGTGCTGGGAAAACTGGACAGCTACATGTAAAAGAATGAAATTAGAACACTCCCTAACACTATACACAAAAATAAACTCAAAATGGATTAAAGACCTAAATGTAAGGCCAGACACTATCAAACTCTTAGAGGAAAACTTAGGCAGAACACTCTATGACATAAATCACAGCAAGATCCTTTTTGACCAACCTCCTAGAGAAATGGAAATAAAAACAAAAATAAACAAATGGGACCTAATGAAACTTAAAAGCTTTTGCACAGCAAAGGAAACCATAAACAAGACGAAAAGACAACCCTCAGAATGGGAGAAAATATTTGCAAACAAAGCAACTGACAAAGGATTAATCTCCAAAATTTACAAGCAGCTCATGCAGCTCAATATGAAAAAAACAAACAACCCAATCCAAAAATGGGCAGAAGACGTGAATTGACATTTCTGCAAAGAAGACATACAGATTGCCAACAAACACTTGAAAGGATGCCTAACATCACTAATCATTAGAGAAATGCAAATCAAAATTACAATGAGGGGGGCTTCCCTGGTGGCACAGTGGTTGAGAATCTGCCTGCCAATGCAGGGGACACGGGTTCGAGCTCTGGTCTGGGAAGATCCCACATGCCGTGGAGCAACTAGGCCCGTGAGCCACAATTACTGAGCCTGCGCGTCTGGAGCCTGTGCTCTGTAACAAGAGAGGCCGCAATAATGAGAGGCCCGCGCACCGCGATGAAGAGTGGCCCCCACTTGCCGCAACTAGAGAGAGCCCTCGCACAGAAACGAAGACCCAACACAGCCATAAATAAATAAATAAATTTAAAAATTAAAAAAAAAAAAATTACAATGAGGTATCACCTCACACGAGTCAGAATGGCCATCATCAAAAAATCTACAAACAATAAATTCTGGAGAGGATGTGGAGAAAAGGGAACCCTCTTGCACTGTTGGTGGGAATGTAAATTGATACAGCCCCTATGGAGAACAGTATGGAGGTTCCTTAAAAAACTAAAAATAGAACTACCATACGAAACAGCAATCCCACTACTGGGCACATACCCTGAGAAAACCTTAATTCAAAAAGAGTCATGTACCACAATGTTCACTGCAGCTCTATTTACAATAGCCAGGACATGGAAGCAGCCTAAGGTTCTACTGACAGATGAATGGATAAAGAGGATGTGGCACATATATACAATGGAATATTACGCATCCATAAAAAAAAAGAAATTGAATTATTCGTAGTGAGGTGGATGGACCTAGAGACTGTCAAACAGAGTGAAGTAAGTCAGAAAGAGAAAAACAAATACCATATGCTAACACATATATATGGAATCTAAAAAAAAAAAAAAAAAGGTTCCGAAGAACCTAGGGGCAGGACAGGAATAAAGACGCAGACGTAGAGAATGGACTTGAGGACACAGGGAGGGGGAAGGGTAAGCTGGGACGAAGTGAGAGAGTGGCATGGACATATATACACTACCAAATGTAAAACAAATAGCTAGTGGGAAGCAGCCGCATAGCACAGGGAGATCAGCTCGGTGCTTTGTGTCCACCTAGAGGGGTGGGATAGGGAGGGTGGGAGGGAGACACAAGAGGGAGGGGATATGGGGATATATGTACACATATAGCCGATTCACTTTGTTATACAACAGAAACTAACACACCATTGTAAAGCATTATACTCAAATAAAGATGTTAAAAAAAAAAGAGGGAGAGAAAAAATATATACATATCCAACAGCAGAGGATGGGTTGAATAAACTGTGATACAGTCATAGGACCGGACACTAAAAGCTAATTAAAATAGCATATAGTACAGCTGACCTTTAACAGTTGGGGGTTAGGGGCACTACCCCACATCCTGCAGTGAAAAATCTGCTTATAACTTCATAGTCGGCCCTCCTATTTGTGGTTCTGCATCCAAGGATTCAACCAACTGTGGATCTTGTAATACTGTACTACCTATGTTTTGAAAAAATTCCGTGCAGTTCGAACCCGTGTTGTTCAAGGGTCAACTGTATATATATTGATATGGAGAGTTGGTCATATTATATCATGGAATGGAAAAGCAGGTTACATATTTGTTTGTATGCTCTGGTACAATATTTGTAAAAATGTAGATATAGATATAAATAAACTCTGTGAGGATAATACATCAAAATGTCATCAGTGGTTACAGCTACATAGTAGGTCATGATCAATTTAAATTGTTATCTTTTACTTATCTGACTTTTTTGATATTATGTATCAATATTGTAATTAAAGTTAATTTAAAATAATCTTCCAGATATATGTGTATATTTGAAAATACAGTTTTAAATGATGGAATCATTAGCATATATCCAGTTACACAATCTGCTTTTTTTCAGCTTGAGCATTCATTAATCAATACCTTTTCCTGTCAGTAAACATATCTTGGGGAAAATGAGAGGTGGGACTAAAAGGTTTTTATGTCTGTTTGTTTGTTTTAGTTTTTTCTCATTTGGATCTTCTGATTTTTCTACTCTCAACAGTCAGCAATTCATGTAATTAAGAAATAATAAACAATTTTAAAAAGAAATAGTAGGTGGTTTTCAAAGGTCTTTTTGGACTATTTGCACACAATTTATGCAAAAGCAGGCAGGGCAATGATGACTCCATATGGAGAGACAGAGACTCGTGAGGTTAGGAGGTTTGCTGGGAGTTTCCGAGCCATTAAAGTGAAGCTGCGTCTGGACCACGTTTTCTAACACATGGCCCAGGGAAGCTCATTCTGCCTGTTGTGCACATTCCCAGAATCCTCCCAGACATCTGGAAGGCTTCATCTCAATTCCTACTCCACTAGGAAAGTGTACAAGGTTGTCTGCAATGCCCAATAAAAATCCACAAAAGGAAGGGCTCACCAACATGAAGAAGCATCCCTCAGGAGACACTTGCTTCAGGGCCCCATGTTAAACTGCAATGAAATTCTCAAGAATTCTCTTTCCACTTTTCCCTGAATATGATTACCACTGAATGTGGGCAGACTCACAAATACTTCTAGAGGAAATGATTTCCATTAAAAGAAAAAGAAAAAAAAGATTATCCCCAGTTACAGATTTTTTAAAATGTTATTAAAGGGTAAATGTGTTGAGGGTAAACTCTTTATACCTCTGCATTTCAATGCTTAGTTCTCCCAGAAGCACTCAATCTTGGATGGTTGTGATAAATGAATGGATGGATGGAAGGATGATTGTTTGAGATGCATTAATTGAAAGAGGGAAGAAAGGAAAAGAAGGAAGGCAGGAAGGCAGGAAGGCAGGAAGGAAGGAAGGAAGGGAGGGAGGGAGGGGAGAGGGAGGGAAGGAGGCTGCTAGGCTTGGTTGGAAAGATGAATGGAAGAATGGTCGGGATGGAAGAAAGGATGGTTGGCTCCCTAGCTCGGTGGATGTGATAGAATAATGGGTGGGTGGACGTAAGGCTAGATTGATGGATGGATGGAATAAATGGATAAAGCTGAAGTTGGTATTAAAGTATAACAAGACTCTCATTCAAGTACTGTGGCCTGTTCCAGCTTAGGGACAGAGGAGTTGCTGACATAATTCTCTTCTAGGAAGGATGGAAATTTCACAGCTTCATATACTAGTCTCATTAACAGCTGCCGAGACCGAAGCAGGGCTCTCCACTGCGATCCTTCCTTTTCACAACCAGAAAATGGCCAAGAGAGTAAGAGTCTGAAATGAGGAGGTGCAAGAGGTAGCATCTTTATTTTACAGGTGAGGTCGCTAACTGAAACCCTCTTGCAAATAATGAATGTCCAAGCTATTAGAGACTTTATAAGACACCAGGCATTTAAAATAAAATTGTAGACCATAGAAACAAACAAAAGAAGAGAACAGAGTCATTAAAACCATTCAAAGGGATGGGGCAGGTCATCCCACTGTGGTTACCGCCAAGGCTAAATTGCAGTGTGTAATGCCATCTGCCCTGGTGTTCTTCCTGTCACTCCCAAAAACTTTTCATTCCACTTTATTTTAAGAGTACCAAAAGGTGTGTTTCTAATTTTATTCCCCTCTAGTTCTTTTTATAGTACCCAAACCTGGGAAAATATCAGTAATATAAAAATGTGTCCTCTTTTTTTATTTTAAGTCAGCCAGAAGTTCAAGAACCCTGAATTTCCTGCTCTTTTGGAATGCATCACCTGCTGTTTGCAGTGCCAGCTGCACCTGCACGGTTTTCCGAGCACACATCTACCTGCTGGACTGCCTGCCAGGCTATTAGCAAAGCTGGCGGACAAAGCACACACTTGGGTGTTTTTAGATTCTGTCACTGTAATGAGAGTGAAAAGTTCCAGGCTTCCTGCAAGCCCTCCCAAAGTGTGCAAGAGAACTAGGAGCTGAAGGCAGCGTTCATTTAGAAAATGCCAGCGAGCAGCAGGAAGTTCCAAAGCACCTTTTACCTGGCCATGGCATTGAATTTGTTGGGGTCTTTTTATTTTCACCTATGAAAGAAGTGCATTCTCCAAAAGGCTTTGAATCAAGGTGCTACAGCAGATGCTGCCTGAGCCCTGTCCATACCCTTTTCTTTCCCCTTCAGCGCTGACGGGCTTGAATTCCAACTGCCAGCACCTCATTTTGTGACCTGAAGACTTTCTCTTGCCCTGGAGCCACCCCTTTGCCACCTGCGCAGCACGCCCAAGTGCCAGGGAATTGATACCCCTGGAGCAGCCTCCCAACAACGGTGGACAGGAGTTGGTGTATAAATACCCCAGCTCCCCAGTCCCTCAGGCAGGACAACACTGAGGTGTGTGTTCTACACTGGCTTCCAGAGCTTTCTGAGCAGATACAAGCTCCAGTCGCCCACAGCGGTAGCCAGCTTGGTATCACATGCCTTATGCTTTCTTGGCTGTCCTCCCTTCCCTGTCTTTCTTCTCCACGCCCCTGCCAGCATCTCCTGGGATCTTCTCCCAGATAAACTACTCCATCTGGAATCTCTGCCTTAGAGTCAGATTCAGAGAGAACCCAAACAAAGACAGGTGCCTACCTCTGCCAATGGGATATTGTTGTGGAGGAACAGTTACTGGCCAGCTGGGAGGTTCCCTCCCAAAATCAAAAAGTGTGGCTCCTTCTATATAGCCTGAGCTATAGTATACAGTCTGGGGGCCCTCTGATGCACTTTGGGCTCCCTTGGGCTGCTGCCTTCTGTCCCAGGAGTGATGAGTTGATAGGGAACCCTGGCCAGAGGTGTTCAGAACACACGTGTAGGTAGACGGAGACGGTGTGATGCTGGAACGGCAGTGTATTGGGAGGGCCTCTTACGTTCTCCTGCCATCGCCGTCTGTGAGCGTCCTCCTCGCCAGGCCCTCCTAACTGTGAAGTAGGAGGTGGAGGAATAATGACAGAGGAATGAGAATGGAGGGAGAAGGATGGCAGGGGAAAAGCAGAAGGCTTTCCTGCAGCCTACTCATTTCCTTTAGATTCAATTTATTTTGTTCCCTCTGAAGTATATTTCTTAGAGTTTCTTTTAGGGAGGATCTGCTAGGGGTAAACTTTCCATTTTTATTTGATTGAAGATGTCTTTATTGTATCCTTGCTCTTGAATAACTGTTTACCTAGATTTTGAAGTCCACCTTGGTACTTATTTTCTGTCAGCATGTGCCTCGTCTTCCGACTTCTCTTGTTGATATTGAGAAGGCGGTTTTCAGTTGGACTGTCGTTGCTTTGTAAGCAAGTCTGTTTGTTTGTTTTTTAATCTCTGGTTTCTTAATCCAGAGAGATTAAATCTCTTTTCCCTCTCTGGTGTTCTGCAGTTTCATTTTCATCTGCTAAGTATGCCTTTATTTTTATTTATATTGCTCAGGACTCCCTACCACTTGAATCTGAAGAATCATGTTTTCTATTAATTCTTAAAAAAAAAAATCTCAGCCAGTATCTCTTTGAGGATTGCCACTCTCTCATTCTTTCTATTCTTGCCTGACATTCCTATCAAGGATATGACGGCTCTTGTTATTCTATCCTCCATGCCTCTTAAGCTTTCTTTAATATTTTCTACCTCCCCTTGGCTCCATCTTCCAATTTACAAACTCTCTTTAGCTGTGTCTAAGCTGCTGCTTAACTCCATCCACTCAGTGTTTAAATAATCCTATTTTTCCATTTCTAGAAGTTCTATTTGGCTCTTCTTCAAGTCCATCTGGTCATATTTAGTCTCTCTTCTGTGGTTTTTATGTTAAACATATTATTTTATACTCTCTATCTGAACATTCTATTATCTGAAAGCTACAATGTTTGGTATGGACACTTACTTTTATTCTTGGTGACTGTGTCCTTTAGCGTTTTATAAGTTTTCATTTTTACTGTAAGGCTGTCTTCCACAGGGATGGATGATCTTGTTTTGTTCTGTTTTTGTTTTCTGTGGGAATTCTGTGCAATTTGGAAAACAGAAGTGTCCCTCCATAGTGGTTTTGGTTTCGCTATTGCCTAGTGCCTTGGGGAGAGTCAAGGCAGCTAAAAAATGACCACCTCTAAACAGCCTCCTTGGGTCCCTTTTCCTCAGCTGAGCCTTGGAACCTCTCCCTTCTGCTCGCATAGCTCCCTGTACACACTCCTATGGCACCTCAGACAACACTCTGTTTTCATGCCATGTATCTGTTTCCTCAGTTCCTCTACAAGCCCCTCAACATTCATCAGATCTAGCACAGAGCTCATAAATGTTTGTTGACTGAATGAACTTGGAGAAATAAGCCTCAGAGCCTCAGCTTCTTTGAATGGGATGTTATCTTTCATCCTTACCTCACAGGATTTGGGGGATAGACCCTCAGGATCAAAGGGTGCTTTAATTAAACCCATAAGACCACTGCATCAAATGCTTAATTCCCTGCATATGATAATTAACTAAAGGTCCCTTACAAAGTATGAGGCACCAACAGAGGTACATCACTGTGCTTTTCCACTGTGCCTGGCAATGGGGTCACCATACGTTATTATCTGCTTTCCTTGTGCTTTGTGAGTCAGAAATAGTTCCAATGTTAAAGATCCATCATGTAGTAACAATTTCAGACTTTTCTGAGACCAAGGCTGTACCTGAGACAGATTTCCTTCAAAATCAAATTGCAGCAGCCAAAAAAAAGCAGCTCTAAATGTCCTCCTTTTTACCAGCTTGATCAAACACTCTTTAAGGACAGTGATCACTGCATATATGTACTTGTACACAAGCTGTAAGCGTGGAGCTGAATAGTAGGTGTGACTGAATTTTGACTCATTGAATTCCAGTTAAAGGTAGTGTTCCATTTGATACTCAACACTCTAGCTATAAAATATAAACTACCTCCGAATACTAGAAACTCTTGATAATGGTAAAGCCATTTCTGGTTTGTGCTATACTTTTTCCTTCTTTTACTCAAGCATTTTGTGGTGCGGAAAAAGGATTGGGATTGCAGTGGTTTTTAGTGGCTCCAAAGAGCTGTCTTCCTCTGCCCCCTAGTGGCCTCATGACAAATTGGAGGCCCCTCCACATTGCCCTCAATCTATTCTGTTTTTATTATTGCTCATGAAAAAAGATTTTCTTAAACTTGCTACAACCTCAAAGTTTCCTATGCTAAAAGTGAAATGAATAAAGTGCACTTTTACTAGAAACTACGTGTGCAGTCAGAGGCATCGTCCTAGACATGGAGAACCTAGAATTTAGGAAGCGATCCCCTCTCCTCCCCTTGCAGGCTGCATCCTCGGCCATCCACCCTTGGTGTAAATATTTTCTGGGACAGTTGTTTGCCACTCTGGGACCCCCCCCCCCTGCTCAACAGCTCCATCGAACATGAAATGTTCACCTCCTTCCCAGCTGCATTGTACGAGCCGGCACTTCCCACATCAGACCTAAGCCTGCCTTCACGAGATGCAGTCATTCCACGGACACCCTGGTCTCCTGTCCAGACCAAGAACAGTTCCCTCCTTCATTTGCCTTGGCTGCCAGCGCCCAACTCCTGCCTGTGCTCTGACGTCACATCAGTGTAGTGGAGCCCCCAGGGAACCGGATCCTAGACTTGAACGTGATGTTCGCGGTGCGGTCAGACCCGCACCAACGGCTGTTACTTCTGGTGAGGTATGACCATGCAAATGACGTCATTATTCATGCCACCGAGTCTGCACTAGTTCCCTTATCAAACGCGGCATCCAACTGGCTCCTACTGAGCTTGGCTCACCCTCACATCTCCATTGGCCAAGCCAGGCCTCTCTCATTCTGACCTCCTAACTGTGGCTAATTTTTTCAATATAATCATGGGAATTTTCTTTTCATCCCTGTTTTTTGCCAGCGGACTGGATCATAATGTGACCATAGAGGGAAATTCCAACCTGAGGGATTTTGACCATAGAGGAGAGAACTTCCTGACAGCAAAGAGTGATGGGACGTCCCAGGGGCCAAGAATCAAAAGTGCGGTCTTGGCCTCGACCCCCTCTGGCTCAACGGTGACGTGGAATCTACCTCATCACACGCTTGGAAGGATTAAAGGAGGGGAAAGGGCTTTCCAGAGAGGAGATAATATAACCTTGAATGGACAGCTGAAGGATACTATACAATCTTGGGAACTTCTTCCAAAAAATCACATGGATTTTCAGGAAATTAGCTCTCCTTTTGCCAGCTAGTGGGAAACTTGGTTGACAAATCCAGGTGTGTAAGAAATATTGCCTTTCTCTATTCTCCTTAAATCCAATTCCGAATCTCTATATTAGTTTCCTAAGGCTGCTGTGACAATGTACCACAAGCTGGTACATTAAACAACAGAAATGTATTGTCTTAACACAACATTGTAAATCAACTATACTTGAAAAGAAAAGAAAAAGAAATGTATTGTCTCACAGCTCTGGAGTTCATGGTGTTCTCCCTGTGTGTATGTCTCTTTGTCCAAATTTCCCCTCTTATAAGACACCAGTCATAATGGGTTAGGGCCCACCCTAGTGACCTCATTTTAACTTGATTACTTTTGTAAAGACCCTATTTCCAAATAAGGTCACGTTCTAAAGTACTAGGTTAGAACTTCAAAATATCTTTTGGGGGGACACAATTCAACCCACAATAATCTCCATCCTGCCAAATTAACAGGAAATCCCACCTTGACTACACATACATACACACACACACACACACACACACACACACACACACACTCACACACCCATATCCTCTATCCCAGGATTGAGCTTCTGATGTTTTGGGCCAACCCAAAGCACTTGGGAGACCCCTCTGTTCTTTTGTCTTTCCTGGCTGCTGCTGAGTGCCCATGCTTGCATGGTCTCTCCAAACCAATGGCCAGCCACCCATGCTTTGCTTGAGGGCTCCAAACTCTTTGTCATTGTTGGCAACTCTAGTATCCAGGGCCCAGACAATATTGCACCCTACACAGGCATCCTTTTGGAGTGTTGCTACTTCACCAGGGACCTGGGTCTTGCTAGTCTTGACCCTACTAACTTTTTTCCTCTTCCCTCTTGAAGCCCCTAAAGGCAACTCCTCAAGCAATCCCGAAAGAAACAGAGCCACTGACATTAAGCAGACTTATCTTGAAACCTTCCCTGAGGAGAGGCCACTCAGAGCCTTTCTGAGTACATGAGATGGCGGGAGGGAAAAATATAAGATGAATAACAAAGTTTGTATATGAATGGATTACCCCACTAGGTTTCTAACTGTGTGCCCAAGGAATGAGCCATAAGCCTCTGACCAAAGCCAAGCTGGCTGGGGACCACAAACCTGAACACAGCCTCCCTCTTCTCTTCCACACTCAGCTCCAGGACACTCGCCTGCCTGAGCAGATGTTGCTGGGACCTGCAGGTGACCAAGTATGAGCGAGTTCTGCTGGGGTCCCTAAACTCAGAGTCATCTACTAGGAGTTGGACACAGAGCCCAGAGCAAGAACCAGAAGGAGACACTTTAAGAGATGGGTGTTGAGGGGCCCACAGTGTCTCCTGAAGAAGAAAAAAGTGACCACATGTTTGGGCAGGGTCACTGTAGTATGACAAGAAATACAATCGTCACTTGGTATCCCTGGGGATTGATTTCAGGATGCCCCCCTACTCCCCATGGATACCCAAATCTGTGGATGTTCAAGTCCCTTATATAAAATAGCACAGTATTTGCATGTAACCTGTGCACATCCCCTTGTATATTTTAAATCATCTCTAGGTTACTTATAACACCTAGTGCTATGTAAATAGTTGTTGGTGCATGGAAAATTCAGGTTTTGCTTTTTGGAACTTTCTGGAAAATTTTTTTTTTTTTTTGATCTATGATTGGTTGAATCCGTGGATGCAAAACCCACAGAGATGGAGGGCTGACTGTGGATATGGCCCTTGTCTCCAGTTCCTGGCACAGAGCTCCTAAAACCCTTGGCATTTCCTGAGTGCTCGGTGTGTCTTTTGTTATTCATAAAGAGCCCCTTAGATCACACCTGACTTTTGCTAATAAGGTAACTTAGGGTGGGGTCCCTGGATAGACTGAGGATGGGGACTGTCACTAGAAAGACCAAGTAATTAGAGAGTTGGGACTTCCAGCCCCACCCACACCCACCAGGAAGGGTAGGAGGGGCTGGAGTTTACACTCTATAAAACCTCTTGATTTGAGAGATGTGATGAGCTTCTGGGTTGGTGAACACATCAAAGTACTCAGAGGGTGACACCCAGAGACCTCCGCGCCCTCCACCCCCATACCTTGTCCTGTACATCTCTTCCTTCTGGCGTTCCTGTGTTTCATCCTTTCTAATAAACTTGGTAAACCTAAGTAAAGTGTTTCCCTGAGTCCTGTGAGCCACTCTAGCAAATTATGGAACCTGAGGAGGGATCGTGGGAACTCCTGACCTATAGCTGGTTGGTCAGAAGTACAGGTGGCCTGGGACTTGTGACAGGTGTCTGAAGTGGGGCTTTGTAGGACTGAGCCCTTAGATCTGCGGAATCTGACACTAACTCCAGGTGGTTAGTGTTAGACCTGAATTCAACTGTAGGCCACTCAGTTGGTGTCCAGAGAGTTGGAGAAATCATTGTTAGGGTGGAAAAAACCTTTGTTATCAGAGTGTTCTGAGTAAAAATAGCCCAGAGCCACCCCGACCCGCAAAGGCCAAGAGGAGTTGACCCTGCCCTTGAGGTAGAATATGAGGTAAGACCTGAGGGCAGGGAGGGTCCTTCCGGGGCCCCTCAGGGTCTGACAGCCCTGTCACTGAGGTCCACAGGGCCAGAGACTCCTTTGCCTTCACCAGCTGTGAATCTAACAAAGGATGTTCAAGACTTTGCACTGAAAACTACAAAACATTATTGAAAAAAATTAAAGGAGACCTAAGTAATGGAGGGTTATGCAAAGTTTACAGAAAGGATACTTCAATATTGTAAAAATGTTGATCATTCAAAATTGGTTTATAGATTTAAAGTTATCCCAATCAAAATGTCAGGATTTTTTTTAAACTGGCAAACTGATAATAAAAATTCATTGGGAGATGAACAAGCTCAAGAAGAGCCAAAATATTCTTTAAGGAAAAGAACAAAGCTAAAGGATCAACATCACCAGATATCAAGACTTGCTATATAACTCCACCTCTGTGTATCTACCCCAAAGAATCAAAAGTAGAAATTCAAGCAGATATTTGTATGTTCATGTTCATAGCGGTATTATTGACAATAGCCAAAAGATGGAAGCAACCCAGTGTCCATCAATGGATAAATGGATAAACAAAATGTGGTCTATACATACGATATTATTCAGCCTTGCAAAGGAAGGAAATTCCGACACCTGCTACAACATAAAGGAGCCTTAAGAACATTATGCTAAGTGAAATAAGCCAGACACAAAAGGACAAACATTGTATGATTCCACGTATGTGAGGTGTTTAGCATAGTCAAATTAATAGAGATAAAAAGTAGAATAGAAGTTTCCAGGAACTGGGAACAAGGTAAAACAAGGAGCTGTTGTTTAATGGGTATAGAGTATCAGTTTCAGAAGATGAAAAAAGTTCTGGAGATCTGTTGCGCAACAATGTAAATATACATGGCACTATTGCACTGTACACTTAAAAATGGTTAAGATGGTACATTTTACGTTATATGTTTTACCACAATTTTAAACATGTTTAATTTTTAATTTTAATTTTTAATGTTTAAAATTTAAAAAATTCTGGATGTGTATGCTGGTGATGGTTGCACAACACTGTGAATGTACTTAATGCCACTGAACTGTATACTTAAAAAAGGTTAAAATGATGATATTTTATGTTATGTGTACTTTTCCACAATTAAAAAAAAAAAGATTTGTTATAAAGCTACAGCAACTAACACAGTTTGAGAAAGGCATAAGAACAGACAAATAAACCAATGAAACGGCATAGAAAGTCCAGACACAGACCCATACATATATGGTCACCTGACTGATGACAGTGATGACAACGCAGTACAATAAGGAAAGACCAATCTTTGTAATAAATTGCGTTGGATCTATTGGATAACCATGTGAGGGAAAAATGAACCTTGACACCTAATTCACACTACACATAGAAATAAAGTCCAGATGGCTTGTAGAACTAAGTGTAAAAGATAAAATACTAAATCATCTAGAAAAACATAGAAGAATATCTAAAATGCACTAACTCTAAAAGAAGAGACTGGTCAGCTAGACTTAATTGAAATTAGGGACTGTTATTCATCAAAGATAACATTAAGAAGGTGAAAAGGCAAGCCTCACAGTGTGGGAAGACATATGTAATACATATACCCAACAAATAAGTTATCTTCCAAATATGTAAAAAGTCCTAGAAGTCAATAAGAAAAAGAGAGACAACCCAACAGAAAAATGAACAGAAGACTTGAGAAGTTATTTCACAAAAGAATATAACCAAATGACCAATAAACATACTAAAAGGTGCTCAACATTAAAATAAGACTATAATGAGACATCACCACAAAACTAAATTAAATTAAATTAAAAGACAGAGAGTACCAAGGGTTGATGAGATTTTGGAACAACTAAAACTCATGTACTGATAATGGGAGCATACCGTAGTACAAATACTCCAGAAAATCAATCATCCATATCTACTAAGCTGAGACTATGCACACCTTATGACCCAGAAATTCCACTCCTAGGTATAAACCCCCACAGAAATTCAGCAAGAATGTTAATTGCAACACTATTCATAATAACCTCAAAGTGGAAAAAACTAAAATGTCCATTAACAGCAGAATGGATAAATAAATTGCAGTATAATCCAGAAAATGGAATACTATACAGCAATGAAAAAGAACAAACCACTGTTACACATGATATAATGGGTGAATTTCACAAACACAATGTTGAACAAAAGAAGGCAGATACAAAAGTGACCCCATTTATATATAGTCCAAAACTAGGCAAAAGTAGTCCATAGTATTCGCAGTCAGGAGGATAAGGATCCCTTAGTAGGGCTGTGACTGGAAGGGACATAAAGGAGACTTCTGGGGAAAGTTTCATCCTGTAGCCTCCAGTGCTGGGTCACCTCAGGCCAAACAACCAACAGGGAGAGAACTCAGCCCCACCCATGAGCAGACAAGCAGATTAAAGTTTTACTGAGCTCTGCCCACCAGAGCAACACCCAGCTCTACCCACTACCAGTCCCTCCCATCAGGAAGCTTGCACAAGCCTCTTACATAGCCTCATCTACCAGAGGGCAGACAGCAGAAGCAAGAAGAACTACAATCCTGCAGCCTGTGGAGTGAAAACCGCATTCACAGAAAGGCAGACAACATGAAAAGGCAGAGGACTATGTACCAGATGAAGGAACAAGATAAAACGCCAGAAAAACAACTAAATGAAGAGGAGATAGGCAACCTTCCAGAAAAAGAATTCAGAATAATGATAGTGAAGATGATCCAGGACCTCGGAAAAAGAATGGAGGCAAAGATCGAGAAGATGCAAGACATGTTTAACAAAGACCTAGAAGAATTAAAGGACAAACACCTCGAAGAATTAAAGAACAAACAAACAGAGATGAACAATACAATAACTGAAATGAAAAATACACTAGAAGGAATCAATAGCAGAATACCTGAGGCAGAAGAACGGATAAGTGACCTGGAAGACAGAATGGTGGAATTCACTGCTGCAGAACAGAATAAAGAAAAAAGAATGAAAAGAAATGAAGACAGCCTAAGAGACCTCTGGGAAAACATTAAACACACCAACATTCGCATTATAGGGGTCCCAGAAGGAGAAGAGAGAGAGAAAGGACCAGAGAAAATATTTGAAGGGATTATCATCAAAAACTTCCCTAACATGGGAAAGGAAATAGCCACCCAAGTCCAAGAAGCGCAGAGTCCCAGGCAAGATAAACCCAAGGAGAAACACACCAAGACACATAGTAATCAAACTGACAAAAATTAAAAACAAAGAAAAATTATTAAAACAAGGGAAAAATGACAAAAAAAAATACAAGGGAACTCCCATAAGGCTAACAGCTGATTTCTCAGCAGAAACTCTACAAGCCAGATGGGAGTGGCATTATACATTTAAAGTGATGAAAGGGAAGAAACTAAAACCAAGATTACTCTACCCAGCAAGGATCTCATTCAGATTCGACGGAGAAATCAAAAACTTTACAGACAAGCAAAAGCTAAGAGAATTCAGCACCACCAAACCAGCTCTATAACAAATGCTAAAGGAATTTCTCTAAGTGGGAAACACAAGAGAAGAAAAAGGACCTACAAAAACAAACCCAAAACAATAGAAAATGGTAACAGGAACATACATATCGATAATTACCTTAAATGTAAATGGATTAAGTGATGGAACCAAAAGACATAGATTAGCTGAATGGATACAAGAACAAGACCTGTATATATGCTGTCTACAAGAGACCCACTTCAGACCTAGGGACACATACAGAGTGAAAGTGAGGGGATGGAAAAAGATATTCCATGCAAATGGAAGTCAAAAGAAAGCTGGAGTAGCAATACTCATATCAGATAAAATAGACTTTAAAATAAAGAATGTTACAACAGAAAGGAAGGACACTACATAACCATCAAGGGATCAATCCAAGAAGAAGATATAACAATTATAAATATATATGCCCCCAACATAGGAGCACCTCAATACATAAGGCAAATGCTAACAGCTATAAAAGAGGAAATCGACAGTAACAAAATAATAGAGGGGTACTTCAACACCACACTTACACCAATGGATAGATCATCCAGACAGAAAATAAATAAGGAAACACAAGCTTCAAATGACACAACAGACCAGATAGATTTAATTGATATTTATAGGACATTCCATCCAAAAACAGCAGATTACACTTTCTTCTCAAGTGCACAGGGAATATTCTCCAGAATGGATCATATCTTGGGTCACAAATCAAGCCTTGGTAAATTTAAGAAAACTGAAATCGTTTCAAGCACCTTTTCCAACCACAACACTATGAGATTAGAAGTCAACTACAGGGGATAAAATATATAAGACACAAACACATGGAGGCTAAACAATACGTTACTAAATGACTAAGAGATCACTGAAGAAATCAAAGAGGAACTCAGAAAATACCTAGAGACAAATGACAACAAAAATACGATGATCCAAAACCTATGGGATGCAGCAAACGCAGTTCTAAGAGGGAAGTTTATAGCTATACAAGCCTACCTCAAGAAACAAGAAAAATCTCAAGTAAACAATCTAACCTTACACCTAAAGGAACTAGAGAAAGAAGAACAAACAAAACCCAAAGTTAGTAGAAGGAAAGAAATCATAAAGATCAGAGCAGAAATAAATGAAATAGAAACAAACAAAACAATAGCAAACAGCAAGAAAACCAAAAGCTGGTTCTTTGAGAAGATAAACAAAATTGATAAACCTCTAGCCAGACTCATCAAGAAAAAGAGGGAGAGAACTCAAATCAATAATATTAGAAACGACAAAGGACAAGTTACAATGGACACTGCAGAAATACAAAGCATGATAAGAGACTACTAAAAGCTACTCTATGCCAAAAAAATGGACAACCTGGAAGAAATGGACAAATTTTTAGAAAGGTATAACCTTCCAAGACTGACCCAGGAAGAAATACAAAACATGAACAGACCAATCACAAGTAATGAAATTGAAACTGTGATTAAAAATTTTCCAACAAACAAAAGTCCAGGACCAGATGGCTTCACAGGTGAATTCTATCAAACATTTAGAGAAGAGCTAACACCTATCCTTCCTGAACTCTTTCAAAAAATTGCAGAGGAAGGAACACTCTCAAACTCAGTCCACCACCACCCTGATACCAAAACCAGGCAAAGATACTACAAAAAAAGAAAATTACAGACCAGTATCACTGATAAATATATATGCAAAAATCCTCAGCAAAATACTAGCAAACAGAATCCAACAACACATTAAAAGAATCATATACCATGATCAAGTGGGATTTATCCCAGGGATGCAAAGATTCTTCAATATATGCAAATCAATCAATGTGATACACCATATTAACAGATTAAGGAATAAAAACCATATGATCATGTCAATAGATGCAGAAAAAGTTTTTGACAAACTTCAACACCCATTTATGATAAAAACTCTCCAGAAAGTGGGCAGAGGGAACCTACCTCAATGTAATAAAGGCCATATATGACAAACCCACAGCAAACATCATTCTCAATGGTGAAAAACTGAAACCATTTCCTCTAAGATCAGGAACAAGACAAGGATGTCCACTCTCACCACTCCTATTCAACATAATTTTGGAAGTCCTAGCCATGGCAATCAGAGAAGAAAAAGAAATAAAAGGAATACAAACTGGAAAAGAAGAAGTAAAAGTGTCACTGTTTGCAGATGACATGACACTATACACAGATAATCCTAAAGCTGCCACCAGAAAACTACTAGAGCTAATCAATGAATTTGGTGAAGTTGCAGGATACAAAGTTAATGCACAGAAATCTCTCACATTCCTATACACTAACAACGAAAGATCAGAAAGAGAAATTAAGGATACAATCCCATTCACCATTGCAACAAAAAGAATAAAATACCTAGGAATAAAGCTACCTAAGGAGGTAAAAGACCTGTACTCAGAAAACTATAAGACACTGAAGAAAGAAATCACAGATGACACAAACAGATGGAAAGATATACCACGTTCTTGGACTGGAAGAATCAATAATGTGAAAATGACTATACTACCCAAAACAATCTACAGATTCAATGCAATCCCTATCTAATTACCAATGGCATTTTTTGCAGAACTAAAACAAAAAATCTTAAAATTTGTATGGAGACACAAAAGACCCCGAATAGCCAAAGCAATCTTGAGGGAAAAAAGCAGAGCTGGAGGAATCAGACTCCCTGACTTCAGACTATACTACAAAGCTACAGTAATCAAGACAATATGGTACTGGCAGAAAAACAGATATATAGATCAATGGAACAGGACAGAAAGCCCAGAGGTAAACCCACGCACATATGGTCACCTTATCTTTGATGAAGGAGGCAAGAATATACAGTGGAGAAAAGAAAGCCTCTTCAATAAGTGGTGGTGGGAAAATTAGACAGCTACATGTAAAAGAATAAAATTAGAACACTTCTTAACACCATACACAAAAATAAACTAAAAATAGATTAAAGACCTAAATGTAAGGCCAGACACAATAAAACTCTTAGAGGAAAACTTAGGAAGAACACTCCATGACATAAATCACCGCAAGATCCTTTTTAACCCACCTCCTAGAGAAACGGAAATAAAAACAAAATAAACAAATGGGACCTAATGAAACTTAAAAGCTTTGCACAGCAAAGGAAACCATAAACAAGACGAAAAGACAACCCTCAGAATGGGAGAAAATATTTGCAAATGAAGCAACTGACAAAGGATTAAGCTCCAAAATTTACAAGCAGCTCATGCAGCTCAATATCAAAAAAACACAAACAACCCAATCCAAAAATGGGCAGACGACCTAAATAGACATTTCTCCAAAGAAGATATACAGATTGCCAACAAACACATGAAAAGATGCTCAACATCATTAATCATCAGAGAAATGCAAATCAAAACTATAATGAGGTATCACCTCACACCAGTTAGAATGGGCATCATCATCAGAAACTCTAGAAACAACAAATGCTGGAGAGGGCGTGGAGAAAAGGGAACCCTGTTGCACTGTTGGTGGGAATGTAAATTGATACAGCCACTATGGAGAACAGTATGGAGGTTCCTTGAAAAACCAAACATAGAACTACCATACAACCCAGCAATCCCACTACTGGGCATATACCTGGAGAAAAGCATAATTCAAAAAGACACATGAACCCCAATGTTCACTGCAGCACTATTTACAATAGCCAGGTCATGGAAGCAACCTAAATGCCCATCGACAGATGAATGGATAAAGAAGATGTGGTACATATATACAATGGAATATTACTCAGCCATAAAAAGGAATGAAACTGGGTCATTTACAGAGACCTGGATGGACCTAGAGACTGTCATACAGAGTGATATAAGTCAGAAAGAGAAAAACAAATATCATATATTAATGCATATACGTGGAATCTAGAAAAATGGTACAGATGAACCGGTTTGCAAGGCAGAAATAGAGACACAGATGTAGAGAACAAACGTATGGACACCAAGGGGGGAAATCAGTGGGGGCGGCTGTAGTGGTGGTGGGATGAATTGGGAGATTGGGATTGACATATATATGCTAATATGTATAAAACAGATACCTAAGAAGAACCTGCTGTATAAAAAAATAAAATTAAATTCAAAAAACAAAACAAAACAAAAAACAAAATTGTACTGGAGATATCAGCCAATAAGCAAACAAAAGAAAGCAATTAGAGGCATAATAATTAGAAACAAAAAGCTAAAACTGAGGGCCAATTCCAAAGCTGAACCCCAGGAGCTGTGTAAACAAAGAAGAGAAAGGGAAATTTCTCCCAGCAGCCTCAGGAGCAGTGTATTAAACCTCCAGAGACAACTCGATGTAGCCTGCATCTCTGGAATACCTGAATAGACAACGAATCATTCCAAAATTGAGGTGGTAGACTTTCGGAGCAACTGTAGACTTGGGGTTTGCTTTCTGCATCTAATTTGTTTCTGGTTCTATGTTTATCTTAGTTTAGTATTAATAGTTTATTATCATTGGTAGATATGTTTATTGATTTGGTTGCTCTCTTCCTTTTATATATATATATATATATATATTTCCTTTTTTCCCTTTTTGGGAGTGTGTTTGTGTATGCTTCTTTGTGTGAGTTTGTATAGTTTTGCTTTTACCATTTGTCCTAGGGTTCTGTCTGTCGTTTTTTTTTTTTTTAGTATATTTCTTAGCACTTGTTATCATTGATGGATTTGTTTTTTGGTTGGGTTGCTCTCTTCTTTCTTTCTTTCTCTTTTTTTTATTACTTTCTAATTGTTTTATTTTTAAAATTTTTTTATTTTAATAACTTTATTTTATTTTATTTATATATTTATTTTCTTTCTTTCTTTCCTTTTTTCTCTCTTTTCTTCTGAGCCATGTGGTTGATAGGGTCTTGGTGCTCTGGCCAGATGTCAAACCTGTGCCCCTGAGGTGTGAGAGCTGGGTTCAGGACATTTGTCCCCCAGAGACCTCCCAGCCCCACGTAATATCAAACGGCGAAAGCTCTCCCAGAGATCTCCACCTCAACGCTAAGTCCCAGCTCCACTGAACGACCAGCAAGCTACAGTGCTGGACACACTATTCCAAAAAACCAGCAAGACAGGAACACAACCCCACTCATTAGCAGAGAGGCTGCCTAAAACCATAAGGTCACAGACACCCCAAAACACATCACCGGACGCAGTCCTGCCCACCAGAAAGGCAAGATCCACCCTCATCCACCAGAACACAGGCACCAGTCCCCTCCACCAGGAAGCCTACACAACGCACTGAACCAACCTTACCCACTGGAGGCAGACACCAAAAACAATGGGAACTACAAACCTGAAGCCTGCAAAAGGAGACCCCAACACCGTAAGTTAAGCAAAATTAGAAGACAGAGAAACACACAGAGCATGAAGGAGCAAGGCAAAAACCCACCAGACCAAACAAATAAAGAGGAAATAGGCAGTCTACCTGAAAAAGAATTCAGAGTAATGATAGTAAAGATGATCCAAAATCTTAGAAATAGGAAGGAGAAAATACAAGGTATGTTTAACAAGGACCTAGAAGAACTAAAGAGCAAACAAACAATGATGAACAACACAATAAATGAAATTAAAAATTCTCTAGAAGGAATCAACAGCAGAATAACTGAGGCAGAAGAACAGATAAGTGACCTGGAAGATAAAATAGTGGAAATAACTACTGCAGAGCAGAATAAAGAAAAAAGAATGAAAAGAATGGAGGACAGTGTCAGAGACCTCTGGGACAACATTAAACGCACCAACATTCAAATTACAGGGGTCCCAGAAGAAGAAAAAAAGAAAGGGACTGAGAAAATATTTGAGGAGATTACAGTTGAAAACTTCCTTAACATGGGAAAGGAAAGAGTCAGTCAAGTCCAGGAAGTGCAGAGAGTCCCATACAGCATAAATCCAAGGAGAAACATGCCAAGACACATATTACTCAAAGTAGCAAAAATTAAATACAAAGAAAAAATATTAAAAGCAGCAAGGGAAAAGAAACAAATAACATAAAAGGGAATCCCCATAAGGTTAACAGCTGATTTCTTAGCAGAAGCTCTACAAGCCAGAAGGGTGTGGCAGGACATATTTCAAGTGATGAAAGGGAAAAACCTACAACAAAGATTACTCTATCCAGCAAGGATCTCATTCAAATTCAACAGAGAAATTAAAACCTTTACAAACAAGCAAAAGCTAAGAAAATTCAGCACCACCAAACCAGCTTTACAACAAATGCTAAAGGAACGTCTCTAGGCAGTAAACACAAGAGAAGGAAAAGACCTACAATGACAAATGCAAAACAATTAAGAAAATGGTAATAGGAACATACATATCGATAACTACCTTAAATGAAAATGGATTAAATGCTCCAACCAAAAGACATAGACTGGCTGAATGGATATAAAAACAAGATATGTTGTCTACAAGAGACCCACTTTAGACCTAGGGACACATACAGACTGAAAGTGAGGGGATGGAGAAAGATATTTCATGCAAATGGAAATCAAAAGAAAGCTGGAGTACCAATTCTCATACCAGACAAATAGACTTTAAAATAAAGACTATTACAGGAGACAAAGAAGGACACTATATAATGAACAAGGGATCAATCCAAGAAGAAGATATAACAATTGTAAATATTTAGGCACCCAACATAGGAGCACCTCAATACATAAGGCAAATGCTAACAGCCATAAAAGGGGAAATGGACAGCAACACAGTCATAGTAGGGGACTTTAACACCCCACTTCCACCAATGGACAGATCATCCAAAATGAAAATAAATAAGGAAACACAAGCTTTAAATGATACGTTAAACAGGATGGACTTAATTGATATTTATAGGACATTCCATCCAAAAACAACAGAGTACACTTTCTTCTCAAGTGCTCACGGGACATTCTGCAGGATAGATCATATCTTGGGTCACAAATCAAGCCTTGATAAATTTAAGAAAATTGAAATTGTATCAAGTATCTTTTCTGTCCACAACGCTATGAGACTAGATATCAATTACAGGAAAAATCTGTAAAGAATACAAACACATGGAGGCTAAACAATACACTACTAAATAACCAAGAGATCACTGAAGAAATCAAAGAGGAAATCAAAAAATACCTAGAAACAATGACAATGAAAGCACGATGACCCAAAACCTATGGGATGCAGCAAAAGCAGTTCTAAGAGGGAAGTTTATAGCAATACAATCCTACCTCAAGAATCATCTCAAATAAACAACCTAACCTTACACCTAAAGCAATTAGAGAAAGAAGAATAAAAAAAATCCCAAAGTTAGCAGAAGGAAAGAAATCATAAAGATCAGATCAGAAATAAATGAAAAAGAAATGAAGGAAACGATAGCAAAGATGAATAAAACTAAAAGCTGGTTCTTTGAGAAGATAAACAAAATTGATAAACCATTAGCCAGACTCATCAAGAAAAAAAGGGAGAAGACTCAAATCAACAGAATTAGAGATGAAAAAGTAAAAGTAACAACTGACACTGCAGAAATACAAAGGATCATGAGAGATTACTACAAGCAATTATATGCCAATAAAATGGACAACCTGGAAGAAATGGACAAATTCTTAGAAAAGCACAACCTTCTAAGACTGAACCAGGAAGAAACAGAAAATATAAACAGACCAATCACAAGCACTGACATTGAGACTGTGATTAAAAATCTTCTAACAAACAAAAGCCCAGGACCAGATGGCTTCACAGGCGAATTCTATCAAACATTTAGAGAAGAGCTAACACTTATCCTTCTCAAATGCTTCCAAAATATAGCAGAGGGAGGAACACTCCCAAACTCATTCTACAAGGCCACCATCTCCCTATTACCAAAACCAGACAAAGATATCACAAAGAAGGAAAACTACAGGCCAATATCACTGACGAGCATAGATGCAAAAATCCTCTACAAAATACTAGCAAACAGAATCCAACAGCACATTAAAAGGATCATACACCATGATCAAGTGGGGTTTACCCCAGGAATGCAAGGATTCTTCAGTATATGCAAATCAATCAATGGGATACACCATATTAACAAACTGAAGGAGAAAAACCATATGATCATCTCAATAGATGCAGAGAAAGCTTTCAACAAAATTCAGCACCCATTTATGATAAAAACCCTCCAGAAAGTAGGCATAGAGGGAACTTAGCTCAACATAATAAAGGCCATATATGACAAACCCACAGCCAACATCGTTCTCAGTGGTGAAAAACTGAAACCATTTCCACTAAGATCAGGTGGAGGACAAGGTTGTCCACTCTTACCACTATTATTCAACATAGTTTTGGAAGTTTTAGCAACAGCAATCAGAAAAGAAAAAGAAATAAAAGGAATCCAAATCGGAAAAGAAGTAACGTTGTCACTGTTTGCAGATGACATGATACTATACAGAGAGAATCCTAAAGATGCTACCAGAAAACTACAGTGAATTTGGTAAAGAAGCAGGATACAAAATTAATGCACAGAAATCTCTTGCATTCCTATACACTAATGATAAAAAATCTGAAAGAGAAATTAAGGAAACACTCCCATGTACCATTGCAACATAAAGAATAAAAATACCGGGGCTTCCCTGGTGGTGCAGTGGTTGAGAATCTGCCTGCCAATGCAGGGGACACGGGTTCGAGCCCTGGTCTGGGAAGATCCCACATGCCGCGGAGCAACTGGGCCCGTGAGCCACAATTACTGAGCCTGCGCATCTGGAGCCTCTGCTCCGCAACAAGAGAGGCCACGATAGTGAGAGGCCTGAGCACCGCAATGAAGAGTGGTCCCCACTTGCCACAACTAGAGAAAGCCCTCGCACAGAAACGAAGACCCAACACAGCCATAAATAAATAAATAAATTAAAAAAAAAAAAAAAAGAATAAAAATACCTAGGAATAAACCTACCTAAGGAGACAAAAGACCTGAATGCAGAAAACTATAAGACACTGATGAAAGAAATTAAAGATGATACAAACAGATGGAGAGGTATATACCATGTTCTTGGATTGGAAGAACCAACATTGTGAAAATGACTATACTACCCAAAGCAATCTACAGATTCAATGCATTCCCTATCAAACTACCAATGGCATTTTTCACAGACTAGAATAAAAAATTTCACAATTTGTAGGGAAATACAAAAGACCCTGAACAGCCAAAGCAATCTTGCGAAAGAAAAACGGAGCTGGAGTAATCAGGCTCCTGCACTTCAGACTATACTACAAAGCTACAGTAATCAAGACAGTATCGTACTGGCACAAAAAGAGAAATATAGATCAATGGAACAGGATAGAAAGCCCAGAGATAAACCCACACACATATGGTCACCTTATTTTTGATAAAGGAGGCAAGAATATACAATGGAGAAAAGACAGCCTATTCAATAAGTGGTGCTGGGAAAACTGGACAGCTACATGTAAAAGAATGAAATTAGAACACACCCTAACACCATACACAAAAATAAACTCAAAATGGATTAAAGACCTAAATGTAAGGTCAGACACTATCAAACTCTTAGAGGAAAACATAGGCAGAACACTCTATGACATAAATCACAGCAAGATCCTTTTTGACCCACCTCCTAGAGAAACGGAAATAAAAACAAAAATAAAGAAATGGGACCTAATGAAACTTAAAAGCTTTTGCACAGCAAGGGAAATCATAAACAAGATGAAAAGACAACCCTCAGAATGGGAGAAAATATTTGCAAATGAAGCAACTGACAAAGGATTAATCTCTGAAATTTACAAGCAGCTCATGCAACTCAATATCAAAAAAAACAAACAACCTAATCCAAAAATGGGCAGAAGACCTAAATAGACATTTCTCCAGAGAAGACATACAGATCACCAACAAACACATGAATGGATGCTCAACATCACTAATCCTTAGAGAAATGCAAATCAAAACTACAATGAGGTATCACCTCACACCAGTCAGAATGGCCATCATAAAAAATCTACAAACAAGAAATGCTGGAGAGGGTGTGGAGAAAAGGGAACCCTCTTGCACTGTTGGTGGGAATGTAAATTGACACAGCCACTATGGAGAACAGTATGGAGGTTCCTTAAAATACTAAAAATAGAACTACCGTATGACCCAGCAATCCCACTACTGGGCATATACCCTGAGAAAACCGTAATTCAAGAAGAGTCATGTACCACATTGTTCATTGCAGCTCTATTTACAATAGCCAGGACATGGAAGTAAGCTAAGTGCCCACTGACAGATGAATGGATAAAGAAGATGTGGCACATACATACAATGGAATATAACTCTGTCATAAAAAGAAACGAAGTTGAGTTATTTGTAGTGAGGTGGGTGGGCCTAGAGTCTGTCATACAGAGTGAAGTAAGTCAGAAAGAGAAAAACAAATACCGTATGCTAACACATATACATGGAATCTAAAAAAAACCAAAAAAACAAACAAAAAAAAACAATGGTTCTGAAGAACTTAGGGGCAGGACAGGAATAAAGACACAGATGTAGAGAATGGAGTTGAGGACATGGGGAAGGGGAAGGGTAAGCTGGGACGAAGTGAGAGAGTGGCACTGACATATATACACTACAAAATGTAAAACAGCTAGTGGGAAGCAGCCACATAGCACAGGGAGATCAGCTCCATACTTTGTGACCACCTAGAGGGGTGGAATAGGGAGGGTGGGAGGGAGACGCAAGAGGGAGGAGATATATGGGATATATGTATATGTACGGCTGATTCACGTTGTTATAAAGCAGAAACTAAAACACCGTTGTAGAGCAATTATACTCCAATAAAGATGTTAAAAACAAAACAAAACAAACAAAGGAAAAAAGCTAAAACCTGGGAAACAAAAAATAATTAGTGAAAAAACTACTATAAACAATAAGAAAATTCAGCAAAAATAACATAAAATTAGCTTATAAAAAACAATATTTCATATATTTAAACAGTGACCAATTATAAGATATAATGGAAGGGATTTATAATATCAAAATATTTTTAAATAAAATAGCTAGACATAAACCTAACATGAAATGTGTAAAACGTATATGAGAAAACTATAACATTCTCCTAAAAGTCACAAAAGTAGACTTGATGGAAACACATGTATATTTTGGGATATGACTCAGTGCCATAGAAATGTGAATCTCTCTAACTTATGTATAAATTCAGTGTGATATTGGGTGAGTGGGTGTGTGCGCACACACGTGTGTGCATGGGTGCACTCTTTTGTTTTCTAGAGCTAGCCAAGTTGATTATAAAGGTCATATGGAAGAAAAATCAAGCAGTAAGACAAGAAAGGGAATACTGTTTTTGAGGGTGAGATGATTATCTCAAAAAAGTGACAATAAAAGTGGAACTAATAGCAATTACAGCAAGGTTGCAAGGATACAAAGTTAGTACACAGGAGTCAATTGCTCTCCTATATACCAGCAATGAACAACTGGAATTTGAAATTAAAAACACAACATCATTTACATTAGCACCCCAAAATGAAATGCTTATGTATAAATCTAACAAAATATATGTAAAACCTGTAAGAGAAAAACCACAAGACACTGATGAAAGAAATGAAAAATCTAAATAAATGGAGAGATATTCCATGTTCATGGAAAGGAAGACTCAATATTGTTAAGATGCCATTTTTTCCAACCCTTATCTATAGATTCAATGTAATCCAAATCAAAATCTCAGCAAATTATCTTGTGGATGTCAACAAACTGATTCTAAAGTATGGAAATGCAGAAGACCCCAAATAGCTGACACAACACTGAAGGATAAAGCCAGAGGACTGACACTACCTGACTTCAAGACTTACTTTGAAGCTACAGTAATCAATACAGTGGGGTACTGGTGAAAGAATAGACAACTAGATCAATGGAACAGAATACAGACCACAGAAATAGACCAACACAAATACAGGCAAATAGTCAAAGCAATTCAGTGGAGAACATCTAGTCTCTTCAACAAATGGTGCCAGAACAACTGGATATCTACATGCAAAAAAAAAAAAAAAGAATCTAGACAATGACCTTAGACCTTCCATAAAACTTAATTCAAAATAGATCACAGACCTAAATGTAAAAGACAAAACTATAAAATTTCTATAAAATAACATAGAAAATCTAGGTGACCTTGGGTTTAGTGATGAGTTTTTAGATTCAACACTAAAAACATGATTCATGAAAGAAAAAAATTGATAAGGTAGACTTTATTAAATTTAAAAACTTCTGCTCTGCAAAAGACACAGACAAGAGAATGAGAAGACAAGTCATAGAATGGGAGAAAATATTTGTGAAATACATATCTGATAAAGGACTTGTATCCAAAATATACAAACAAAATACTTAAACCTCAACAATAAAAAACCCAAACAATTCAACAAAAAAGTGGCCAAAGATCTGAACAGACACCTCACCAAAATGACATACAGATGGCAAATAAATATACGAAAAGATGCATTAACATCATATGCAATTGGGCAAATTTGCAAATTAAAGCAAGTAGATCTCACTACGCTACCTATTAGAACAACTAAAATCCAAAACACTGACAACGCCAAATGCTGGAGAGAACATGGAACAAAAGGAACTCCCATTTATTGCTGGTGGGAATGCAAACGGTACAGCCATTTTGGAAAATGGTTTGGCAGTTTCTTACAAAGCCAAACATACTCTTACCATATAATCCAGCAATAGTGCACCTTGGTATTTACCCAAATGAGTTGAAAACTTATGGCCACACAAAAACCTGCATGTGATTATAGCAGCTTTAGTCATAAGTGCCAGAATGTGGATACAACCAAGATGTCTTTCAGAGGTGAATGGATAAATGAACCATGGCACATCCATACAAGGGACTATTATTCAGCAATAAAAATAAACTACTAAACTTTCCTTCACATTTTTTCTGTTTGTTGCTTTAAGAACTAACCCTACTCGAGAATATTTTCTTTAGCTAGTTTAAAAAGAAAAAAAAATATTTTATTAAAAAACAAGTATGTGGCCAAATGCAGTGCTGAGGAGACAATCATATGGCTTTATAATTTTTTTCCTGCTTCTGAGTGTCATCCGACAAAGCCGATAGGCTTATTCTGCTGGGTTTCTGCTTTTGGGTATGGTTTGATTGCCTTGGTTTGTCACAGGGAAGAGACATTCTTAGATAGCTACCTCCATGTAAGTGAACTCCGGAGAAAGCGAGTTTGCCTTTCAATAAACTGTATTACCCAAACACACAAAAAACCTAAATGGGAAGGAAATCTAAAAAAGAGGGGATATATGTATATGTATAACTGATTCACTTTGCTGTAAGCAGAATCTAACACAACATTGTAAACTATACTCAATAAAAATTAATAAACAAATAATAGTGTATCAATATTGGCTTATCAATTGTAGCAAATATATTGGCTTATCAGTTGTAACCCTAACCTAAGATGGTAATAATGGGAGAAACTGTGTGTCAGGAGAGAGGGTATATGAGACTCTACTTTCTGCACAATTTTTCTGTAAACCTAAAACTGCTCTTGAAAATAAAGTCTATTAATTAAAAAAAAAAAATTAGCAAAGTCAAAGACAAAAAATATTTGCAACTTTTATCACAAAGGACAAATATCATGAATGTATAAAGGGTCAAAAATTGAAAAGAAAGGGACTAACAATATGAATGAAAAAAATGGCAAAAGATACAACAGCTAATTCACAAAAAATAAATGCACATGTCCTTTAAACACATGAAGAGATCCTAGACTCCATTCAAGTAAAAGAGATGCAAATTAAAACTATCCTGTGATACTATTTCTCACCTATCAGATTGGTAAATATTCATAAATATGACAAGCACTCTGACCAGAGGCCCTGGGGAAGAGGCATTCGCATACACTGCTGTTAAAAACGCAAACCAGTACGACGTCTAGGAAAGGGAATTTGCAATGCCTACTGAAATCCCACGTGCATTTTCCTTTGACTCAGTAATCCCACTTCTAGAAATCTATCCCAAAGAGACACTGGAAAGAAAAGCAAAACAGTGTTTGTGCAAGGCATGGTGGCATTATGCGTGATAGCAAAACCTTGGAAACAACCCAAATATCCATCCACAGACTGAATAAAACGAGGTGTACACCTTCATGAAGCACTATGTGTGGCACTGTAAAAAGTCACAAGGAAGATCTCTAAGTCTGGATATGGAGAGATCTCCCATATATTGTTAGGTGAAAAAAAAAAAATCAAGGTGCAGAACAGTGTCTGTAGTACACCATCTTTGGGGCTTATCTTTTCAAAAAGAAACAATGGAAGGAAAAAGAAAATGAATATAAAAAGCTTGTCTGGGGGAAGGCGGGACTGGGTGAGTGAAACAAGAACAGAAGCTAGACTTCTTGAGATGTACCTTGTTTCATAGTTTTCACGTTGGGGTCATGTGAGTGTTTACATAAATAAACACAAAATTATTAACACGCATCCCCATATTCCTGGTTCCAGGTCACTGCACACTGCTGTGACAAACATCCTTACACGTCGGACCTTTCATTTCTATGGGATTCTAGAGGTCATGTGCTTTTTAACTTTACATTATGGAAATGTCAAGCATACAGACATAGAAAAAATGTATAACAAACCTAATGTACATTAAAACAGCTGGCAGAACCTCACACAGAAAGAATGACTCCGTGGCTTTTCAATGCAGTATTTTGACTGTGTATACCTGGTGGAATATGCCTTAAAGACAAGAAAGAACAACAAAATAATTGGAAACTGGCCACGGGAGCTAAAACCTGAAAGGGCTCCCGCTGATCCAAGTGGGAGCAATTTGAGCATTTAAAAGAATAATGAATGCAATGGATTGAAACCCATGAAATATATAAAATCCATGAATTCATAATTATACTGAAAAAAACTGGTCACCATTGGAGAGTATGAGGGTGTCATTTATTCTGTCTTTCCTATACAGACTATATTCAGGAAAGCCAAAAAAGTTCATGAGGGAAAGTTTATTTTCCTAGAAGAATTCCAGCCAATCATTTCAGAAGGAATGACAGAG
The DNA here is from genome assembly GCF_965194825.1 of Balaenoptera physalus. NCBI lineage: Eukaryota > Metazoa > Chordata > Mammalia > Artiodactyla > Balaenopteridae > Balaenoptera > Balaenoptera physalus. The sequence continues at coordinate 13,389,088 of NC_138897.1, forward strand.
CTAGAAAATCACCATCTGTGACATCTAATGGAATGACGGCTCTAGGCCGTGTCATTAGTCCATGTTTAGACCATTCGGTGGAAGGCTGGTGGATGACTCCATCATGGAATGATGATTGACACGCTCTGAACCCACTGGACAATATTAGCTCCCCCTGGGGTTTGCATATGTGGATTACGTGTCTGGGTGAACACACAGGCCTATGGTGGGTGTGCATATAGACAAGCCTGGGAAAAGACAACGCTGGGTCAGCAGGCTACTGGGTGGGGAATCTGGATGGGGCAGTCCCATTGTGCAAAGCTCTGTCATGTGTGCATGAAGAGAGGCGTAAGTCACCAGGGCACGTACGGTGGGCTCCGCTCAGAAAACTCCACGTGGAGAAGGCTCCCGTGTTCCCAGCACAGCCTCACCCCGAGGGCCCTGGCTGCACAGACCACGGGCTGAGTCCTGAGGCTCTACAACAGGAGGACAGGACGCCAATACAAATGGTTAATGCTCGGAGCAGATACGTTTCTGCAGGATTTTATTACAAAGTCTGGTTTACCAGGAACTGGCACAACACTCCTCCTCAGGAGAGGAAAATCCCGGACAGACGGACCCCAGAGGGGGCCAGACCGGGGGAGGAGGGATGGGGGGGCCAACTGAGTCAGCTCAGGCACTGGTCAACTACAAGGGCTCTTCAGGACCTACTGGGAATTATCCGAGCGCCCAGTAAGCCCTGATGGAAGGGTGCGTTCTTACCACATGTCTGCAGGGGTTAAATGCACAGGCTGGAGAAGGGAGGGCATAAAGGGAGCGGGGCTGCTCCTGGACGTAAGAAAATGACCACCCAGGGCCGTGTCTGCTCGGATGGACCCTGGAAGACAGGTGTGTCTTGATTCAACACTATTCCTTAGAGTTTAGGTTCACAATATGGCGGCTCTGATCTGAATTCCAGCAAAATGAGTTAGTTCCTTGAGCACCAAAAATCTCTCATTGTAAGGTGGTCTAGAGATGAGAAGCCCCTGTACCCAATAATGCAGAGATGGTACAAGGTCCAGATCTATTTACATCTGTCTTCAGAATTTAACGATTTGGCAAGATCATACATATGTAAGTGCTCCGTAAACTGCAGGGCACTGTACAAATATCGGCACCTCTGCTACAGGATGCCTTGGACTTTTAACTTGGTGAAAGAGACTGGAGTGAATAAAAACGCTGGTGCTTTCCTAATGTCAGACTCTAAGTTCCAGCCAGCTATGCCATTTTAGATGGCTGAAATTTAATTCAAGTGAACGTGAGATCAAGCCTGAAGGAAGGGTGCAGAGAGAGGAAACAGGGTGGGGAAGAGACCATGATGAGGGACCTCAGTGCTTTCCCGGAGGTGCTGAAATGGGAAATAATTAACCTCTGGAAAGCCTGCAGGGTGCCTTGGTATTTTCTGCCCCCGCCCCGCCGCGGAGGCTGGAAGGTTAATTAGTTTGCCCTGTACGGAAGCGCCAGGCCCAAAATTTAGAAGCACTGGCTGGACGCCTCACGTGCCCTCCTTCTGAGCAGAAGTCAGAGACGGCGGTGCTCTCTCCATGCGGGTGACCCACCCACAGGGGCAGCGCTCACCCCACCCCCGTCCTCATCCCCTACATTATCCCCGGGGGCCACCCGAGGGCGCTCCTGTGGTGTTTTGCCAGTGGTGCCTTCTGGGCCCTGCCAGGGGGCTCATCTGTCCTCCTGCCGCGGACATCAGTTGGTGCCACTCTGGGGCCAGTGCTATTTTCTGGCCACAGTCTCGTCAGTGTCACCACCCTCCCTTGCAGACACCCGAATTCTGAGAGGAAGCTGCCGTTTACCAGGGAAGAGGCCTTGCCCTCTGGGCCAGCTGGCTCCGCGACCTGGCGGCCCTGCCAGGATGCATCCTCCCCACTCCAAAGGAGGCTCCAGAGGTGAAGGAATCTGTCAGAACTTGTTTTTCTGTGATAATTAGTGCTCTAGTTTCCAGTTGTGTTAAATGGGGTTCTTGAGTCCTTGCCTCACCCGGAGCTGGAAAAAGAACTCTCCATTTTCTCTGCTTGTCCTTCAACAACTATGATTTTCCACTCTGGAAGCAAAAGAGTCACCTAGGGTGCTTTAAAAAATACTCATGGGGCTTCCCTGGTGGCGCAGTGGTTGAGAGTCTGCCTGCTAATGCAGGGGACACGGGTTCGAGCCCTGGTCTGGGAAGATCCCACATGCCGCGGAGCAACTAAGCCCGTGAGCCACAACTACTGAGCCTGCGCGTCTGGAGCCTGTGCTCCGCAACAAGAGAGGCCGCGACAGTGAGAGGCCCGCGCACCGCGATGAAGAGTGGCCCCCGCTTGCCACAGCTAGAGAAAGCCCTCGCACAGAAACGAAGACCCAACACAGCCAAAAATAAATAAATAAATGAAAAAAAAAATACTCATGGAGGTCCCACCCCCAGGCCAATTAAATCAGAATTTCTCAGGGTGCGACGCTGGCATCAGTATTTTTTAATACACCCCAAGTATTCCCGTGTGGAGCCAGGGTTGAGAACCACTGTGGGGGAAAATACACCAACAGCCCTGATAACGCAGCGCCAGATGTGCGGTTCCAATACTTGTTTAGGACTCGTCAAGACTGCCCTTCATTTCCTGGAGTGGCTATTCTCAGGCTCCCAATTCTGCCTGACCTCTGACCCTCCCGGCACAAGATCCAGCCTCCAGGGCACTGAATCCAACTCCAGATGCCAGGCCAGCCCCGTCTCCGGACCCAACCTGCGGTCTGGTTTCTAGACTCCAGATCCATGGAAGAATGAGTTTCTGTTGTTTTAAGTCACCCGGTTTGTGATACTTTATCAGGGCAGGTCTAGGAAAGGAAGACAAGAGGTAAACTCAGGCCTGGTTTTTCAGTTTCTCCTCCGAGTGAGTTTCTACAGGTTAGGATGCTTGCACATGTAACAACCAAAACCCACTCTGACTGGTTTAGACAACAAAGGGGATTTATTCTATATATGCAGTTGCTTGATAAAGAGAGATCTGCATGCTGACAATATCATCAGATGAACATATGAACACGAGGATTACACAGGGGGACATGTGTTACTGAGGTTGGGGTGTGGGTACAGCTTTATCATCTCAGACAGAAGACTCTTTCCTTTGAACATGTGCATTCAACTTACTTCATGGTTTTCCTAGAACAAAACCGTTCTTTACATTTGTGGATTGGAAAGGGATTTAGTATTGGAGTCATCCTCAAAAATGACACACCGGCTTTAGCCTCTTGAGACAAAAGTCTCCCAGCAGGTTTTAGAATCCAGTATGTTCTACCAAGATTTCAAAACTCTTAGTTAGAGCTGCCGAGCTCTACCCAGGTGGGACAGCAGCTGGAGGCAAAGCATTCCTCAGCATGAGCTCACCACAGGGCTGCAAACATGACAAATTCTCAGAAGTCCAGACACCGGATATCCCAGCCCTGCACACTGCTGTCAGAGAGAGAACTACAGACTCTTGCTTGAGTTTCTCCAGCAAGGGAACAAAAGCCACAAAGAGTGCTGGACACTTCGCTCAATCCTGTGGGCACGCGTTATACACTAATCGATGCTTTTGCCACCTGGCAGTGCGCTGTTTTGAGCAATTGTATGTCTATAGGAAATAATAAAGTGATTCATTTTTATCTTGAAAACGTCAATAGTTAACATACATTCTATCAATATTGCCTTTTGTCCCCAGCTTCTGCCTCCAATATTTAATTGTAATGTATTGTAGTTGCAACAAGTTGAATCAACTGAGATTGAAAAATGAGATGTGAAAAAAAAAAAAGTGGAAAAACATATCCTTTGTGGTCAATATTCATCTTGCAAAAAGGGTTTTTTTCTGTAAGGAAGCCTGCCAAGAGTGGGAAAGACAATGAAGATAGAAAGTGATTCACTTAATCAGCAGCTTCAGAGAGGTCAGAAGGAGACAGAACTGGCCCTTGTACTTGGCAAAGAGAAGAGAGTCAAGAGGTTGGCTGGAAGCCCCGGAAATGCATCCTGTGAGACGAAGAGAGGGCTGTGTGTGACCACGCAGTGGTCAGGAGGATGGGGTGGACGCCACACTGCCGGGGGAGGGAGAGGTGCCCCCAGCCGCCTAGGACATGACCTCCGCCCTCCCACACCTTGGCTCCCATCAGGGCCCCTTCCCTTTCCTGGAAGTCAATGTTCCCTTTATGTCAACAACCTCTCCATGACCTTAATACTCTCCACCCGCCAGGCTCCTGCTTGGGTTGTCCCAGAAGTGACCTTTCGGTCAGAACCTCCTCAGTAAGAAGACTGGATCCATGGGGTCACTCACCTGGGACCCCCGGCACTTAGCTCACCAGACTAAGAAAGCTCAGGCTAGAAGATGTTGTCAAACAAAATCTCCCTAGACTTTCTCCAGCAATCATGTCCTGGAATTATCCCAAGCATTTTTTTGTTTGGTTTTTTTTTGGCTGTGTTGGGTCTTCGTTGCTGCACATGGGCTTTCTCTAGTTGTGGCGAGCAGGGGCTACTCTTCATTGCGGTGCGTGGGCTTCTCATTGCAGTGGCTTTTTTTGTTGTGGAGCAAGGGCTCTAGGTGCGTGGGCTTCAGTAGTTGTGGCTCGTGGGCTCAGTAGTTGTGGCTCATGGGCTCAGTGGTTGTGGCTCGTGGGCTCTAGAGTGCAGGCTCAGTAGTTGTGGCACACAGGCTTAGTTGCTCCGCGGCTTGTGGGATCTTCCCGGACCAGGGCTCGAACCCGTGCCCCCTGCATTGGCAGGCGGATTCTTAACCACTACGCCACCGGGGAAGTCCCCAAGCATTTTGTAATCCCACCTCGACCTTCCAAAAAGTCTCAGTGAAGGAGGAGGAAGTCATTTATGTATCTGTTGGACATTTGTTATTGTCACCTGCCACCTGTGGGCCTGGTACTGTTGGTCGTATTTGGGATACTTCATGAAGACAGGCAAGTTTCTACTCTCATGAAGCTTACAACATAATGAAGGGATGCTGAACAAAGAAATACACAAACGCGTTTCAGTACTGACAACGGATATGAAGAAATTAAAATGCAGCCATGCAGTACAGGGTGACTTCGAAGGGGCCCCCTTAGTGTGGGTGGTCAAGAAGAGCCTTCTGAGGGGGTGATATCTGAGCCAAGATCAGAACAGAGAAGGAGGCAGACATGAGACCATCTAAGGAAGAGGATATAATGGATCTAAGTGGGAAGATGCTCATCTTGTTCAGCAGGAAGGAAGCCAGTGTGAAGTGACTGGTGACTCTCAACAGAGGCGATTTTGCCCACCAGAGGATACTGGACAATTGTGTTGCCACACTGGGTGGGGGGTTGCTCCTGGCAGCTAGTGGGTAGGGCTGCAGATGACTCTAAACATCCTACAGTGCACAGGGCAGCCGCCCATGATGAATTATCCGGACCAAAACATCACTGGTGCTGAGGTTAGAGGGTAAACTCGAGGGTGAGAGTGGCAAAGGTGGGCAGGGAAGTGATGGGGCCGTACTGGGCTGTGCAGCCCTCATGAGAAGTTGGGGTCACTCTAGAATGATGGAGGCCACTGAAGACTGCTCCTCTGGAACCCGGCATGCTCTTCTCTATTTTGCACTGATGGTTCTGGTGGAAAACTGACAGGAATGGTACCACAACAGGCCCTCATACAGAAGCCCAAACGAGAGAGAAGGGTGGCTTGGACGAGCAGGGGAGATGCAGAGACATGGATGGTTTGGGATATGCTCTCAAGATGAAACAGACAGCTCTGTCGGTGAACTGGCTTGTGTGCAGCGGTGGGGGAAAGAGGAATCAAGCATGATTCCTGAGATGTTCGCTGGAGCAACTGGATGGTTACTTGTGACATTTTTGTAACGAGAAAGACTAAGAGAGGATTTGTTTGCGGTAAAAAACCAGAAGCTGTTTTTGGATGGGATGAGTTTGTGACACTTATTAAACATCCACATGCAGAGATACGGCAGACAGTGGGCTATCACCATATAGATGGTATTTAAAGTAGATAAGCTACACTAAAGTCCATCAATTGTGTGCCGGTTTATAGTAGACTACTTAAACAGTAATACTAACTTCAATATCAAAGGGGGAAAAAAAAGGAACATTTTTCCCTCTTGCAGTTTGCATAGAAAAAGTTGGTTAAGCTCTAATAATATATGATTCTTGGAAGAATAATTTTTTTAAAAGAGGCAGGACAATGTGAACTAAGAAGATGTTGACAAACGCAGAATGATCCAGCAAAAGTAGTTAAGAATCAGGGCTCAGAGAACTTGAACTTCTTTCTGGCACCCCAACTTCACTTTCCTGATTCAATCGCTCCCCTGGTGGGATTGCTGTTATCCCACTTCTCCGTGAGCCACCTCCCAAGCATCCGCAAGGACCACTGAAGAAAGTGCCCCTCTGTGAAGCCATCTCTGTTCCTGACCCGAGTGGCTGCTCTTCTCTGTGCGTTTGAGACACTTGAAATCCAGTCCTTCCCACAAGCCAGGCCTATGTTAATGTCATATCCTCTCACTGAGTGCTATGACTATGTACTATGAACCCCAGTTTGCAGACCAAGTAACTAAAGCACTGGGAGGTGAAATTGCCAAGGTCACCCAGCTAGTCAGAGGCAGAGTCAGGATTTGAACTCAAGGCTGTCTGCTCCAGAACTCCTGCTCCTATTATTTTTTCAATGACTTTTTTCCTCCACTAGACTTTCAAGTCCTTAAAGAACAAATCAAGCCACACTGGGTTCACGGTGAATACCAAGTGTCCTAGGTTTGCAAAGTGCCCCATATTTGGAAGTAGTCTTGACATTTGAAATCCTATCGTGAAATCACAGCTACAAGTTTCAGTCTCTAGGCATTTACAACCCAGGCCACTGAAATCTGCTATAAACCACCAGTCACTAAAGGAACACTTTGCAGAGAGGAAAAGTAAAAATCTTGATTTTTCTTCTTGAAGCTGAGATGTTTATTTAAAAATCAGCCCAAAGCTGTATCAGAATTTTCTCTTTACTGAATTTCCTTTCTTTTTCCAGGAAGAAAAAAAATATATCACTTTCCCCTTTTGTAGCAGGTTCTATGGGGAATTCCCTGGTGGTCCAGTGGTTAGGACTTGGCACTTTCACTGCCAAGGCCCCGGGTTCGATCCCTGGTCAGGGAACTAAGATCCTGCAAGCCACACAGCATGGCCAAAAATAAAACATAATAATAATAAATAAATTGTAGCAGGTGTTCTGACCTCATCACTGTCCTCCCTCAGATAACACCGCCCCACACACTGACCTTCACCGTCGTTATGGGGCTGCATTTACTCTACATCTGGAAACCAAGGCACATCTTCCTACACTACAGAGAGTAACAGCTTAGCTCCCTACCTCTTGCTCCAACTGTTCATAAATTTTAAGCAGGATAATAGCAAAGATGTTCACTGCAGTGTTATTTAAAGCAGCAAAAGGCTAGAAACCATCCAAATGACCACCATTATTGATGTAGTTGATCAAACTGTGATACATTCACCTGACAGAATATTAACAGCTTTTTAAAATGTTTACTAAGAATTTTTATTAACAAGGGAAGATGATCACCACATAATTGGAAAAAAAAGGATATTGAATATAACATAACCACAATGTGTATTAAAAAGTGGCACTTACAAGATTCCCAGAACACTGCCTTGTTACCTCACCACCATCCAATCAGAACAAAGTCACACACCCTGCAGCCCTCACCCCAAATTTTGCCTATAAAAACTTTTCCCTAAAAACCATCAGGGAGTTTGGGTTTTTTGAGCACAAGCCACCCATTTTCCTTGGTTGGCCCTGCAATAAACCTTTCTCTGCTCAGAAAAAGGAAAAAAAAAAAAAGTGGTACATAGACAAAAGACTGGAAAGAAATAAAACAATGGCAATGTGTTAATGGGATCATGGCTCAGCTTTTTTCCTCATTAAGCTTCCTAACTTTTCCAGCTTTTTGTGTGCATTATCTTCTAGTCAGAAAAAGACATTATTGGTTATATTTTAAAATGTGTCTGTGGCTTCTGGGGTGAGAGAAGCCTTTGTTCCATTTCTGGCACCTTTCTAAAGACAGTTAGTCATTTCTAGTGCTGCAAAGGAAGGGTACCAATTAAAAAGCCCACAAGGTGTTTGCAAAGTTGGTGCATTCTTTTATGAATAAAAATGTGTTGAAAGAATATTATGTGCTAGGTGCAGGGCAAGTCCTGAGATACAGATATTAGTAAGACAAGGTCTCCCCTTCAAGGAGCTTATAAGATGCCCATTTAAAATCTTAGAATGAGAAAAGAATGTGTAAAGAAAGGTGGACCCAAATCCTTAAAGATGAATACGTTTCTATGATCATCATTTAAAAAAATCTATCTAGTGATTTAAACAATCAACCAAGTGTAAAAGAGTGACAACATAAATGGGGGTCCCAAATATTGATGTTGGTTGCAAATCTGTGCCCTAACCTTCCGAAGGTCTGGCTGTAATCCCCCCTTTCCCTCTCCAGTACCCTCCACAGGAAGGTAACGCAACACACCAGAAATTTCCCGAATATGGTTTGTGCTCAAGTCTTACCTCAGAGTTATACTTCCCCCTCCTATAAAAAGTAGCTCCCTATCCATAAATTGCATCGTACTCGACAGACCTTTCCTTTTTCAGTCATGAGACCTCTCCCGTGCTGTCATCTGGTTTGTGACATCCTGGATCCTCCCCAAGTACAAACCAGCCTGCCCCCTTGCTCTCCTGGGCAGTCCCTCTTCACTAAGGCAGCGAGAACACAGTCCTGTCTAGTGATAGATCCACAGACACATTCCGCCCCCCACACAAAAAAACCCAACAACAACAACAAAAAAACCCCAAAGCCCTCTTCCTTTTCAAGCTAAATTTTGCAAGATCAGATCCATCTAGCATGAAAAGGTCCCAAACTATCCAAAGTGCTGACGATTCCTGAAGCACTCCCAGTGAGACAGGCAGTTAAATGCAATGGAAAACTGCTACTTGCCCTAAACTCAAACTTTTGTTTCATTAAGGAATAATCGGGGGGGGGGATTAATCTCCTGCCATAGTGCTGTCCTGGGAGCAGTGAATGACGGAGCTGGAAAGGACCCAAGGCTGCTGCATCCACAGCCTTCCTGTTACAAACTGAGGTCCCCAGAGCCCAAGGGACTTGCCTGAATTCCCACTGTTGGGTCAGAGCCAGCAGGCACCTGGCTCTTATTCTCACAGAGGGCTCGGTCCCAGGGCTTTCAAACTTTTACTTCTCAGAGAAAAACGAAGCTGCAGCCTGCAGTATGTGTGTGTGTGCTTGTGCGTGCGCGTGTGTATTAATACATTACATACGTGTACCACATGGTGAAGATGGTCTCATCCACGAAATGGTTAAAAAATGGTGATAAGAGACAGTGGGGAGCCAGCCAGGCTGCTCTGACACCTCCTGGCGGTGACCTGACCCGGGGCTGATCCTTGGAACCCTCTGAGCCTCAGCTTCCTGTGTAAATGAGGATTATAATAGTCTTCACCTCCCAGGGCTACTGTCAAGATTAAGCCAACCACTAAAGTAAAGCAAGTGTCCGACGCCGTGTATGAATTTAACTCTCACAACTTTCAGAAATGCAAACAAACAAAAAGGGAAGTTCTGATATTTTCTTCCCACACCCAGTGGTTCCTCTGGCGCATCCCAGGGCTGAACACACGCCCCTGGGGAGACCACACTGTCCTCCGTGCTCCCTCCCCGGCTGGCACTGGCCAGAAGAAACCCACCTCCTCACAAGGCTTTCCGCTGATAGCGCTGGTGTCCCTCTGGCGCCAGCTTTGTCCACACACCTTCCCCTGGGGCCCAGCAGCGGTCCTAGGGCAATCTTATGCAACCAGGCCACAAGCATTTCATCTGCTGGGAAGAGTTCTGCTCCCTGAGAAAACCCCCAAACGGTGCCTGTTCGGCTCATGTCATGTGAAGAATGACATGAGAGCAGCGAGCGCCCAAGGCTGCTCACCGCGGTGACAATGGCTGAGATTCACTAAAGGCATAAATCAGCTCATTGTCCAGACTGCGGTTTCCACTTGGTTTTGGATAATTTACTTAATATTTATTGATCACGGAGGATGTGAAATGGCCTGTCCTGGGTCAAATCAGCAATTTAAAATAGAGAGATACAGGGGAATGCCTAACCACGGCCAAAGTCATCCGTCCCCAGGAAATTCACAGACACACCCTGGGCAGGTGACCCTGGAGTGGGTGGGTGGGAGCAGCTCACCAGGCATCTCTCACAGCGCCAAGAACTCTACTAAGTTCAACCAGAGGAAATGTGGGGATGCGGCCGATGTCTACTCCGCCCAAACAGCTGAAAAGGGTTCCACCTCATACCTGTGCCAACGCGCTGCCGCTTGAAGGGCCAACAGCAGGACTCAAACAGGGGAAGGGTCTCTCCGCACCGAAGGGAAGGGACTGTCTGCAGACCAGCGAAACCGTAGTGCCCCGCGTGACCTTGCAGCTCCTGCCAATAGCTGAATTAACACGAGTCATGTTCATCAATCCAGGGAGGAAAGTAACATTTTGCTGAGTATCAGAAACTCGCAGTTAGTTCTGGTTCTCACTCCGTCAGAGAGATCACCACGGCGGGCACCCCTGAATTTCTTTCTCACAACCCTGGGTAAAAGCGCTGCAAAATAGAAGCAGAGGAGAAAATAAATGAATCCACACGTCCAAAGCCACCCAGAGGAAGGCCGGATTTCGGCCCTGGCTTAAAAAGCTCTTCCCTCCTGCTCTCAGGTCGCCGGGGCCAGGTAGGAGCTGGCGGAGGCTGAGCGGACCTCCTGGGAGTCTCCTGGGGAGAGCGGGTGATAATCCTGAACTTCCGGTGATTCTCCTCCTCCCGCCGCCGCCCACACACCTCAGCCTCGGGGGCCTGGGGAAGAGTGATGCCCTGCCCAGTAAAGGCCGAGTCCCTGTGCTGCTCAAAAGCCACCCAGGCCAGTCCCGACTCGGGGACACAGCGCTGGGGCCACAAATTCCCAGTCAAAAACCCGAACCCCAAGCGTGACCAGTGTGAGAGGACTTACAGGAGGCAGTTTCCAAATGTTTGAAATCAGGCGAATTGGGATTTTCGTCCATTACTGGGTGGACATTTACGGTGACTGCATCGCACGGGAAATGCAGGGATGGGGCCCAGAGGCCGCGGCGCGAGGCGCACAGCTGCGCGTCGGGGGCCGGAGGGCTCAGGCCGAGCGGACGGCGCCTGAGCGTGAGGACCCTTGAGAAACTGTTTAGTAAGCACCTGCCTTGCGCCAACCTCCTGGAAGACGAGATCTTCTCTCTCAGCCCCCTGGCCTTGGCCGAGGTCTGCGGCCTCATCTCACACCCTCCGGCCCTGGGTTCCCGAGCTCTAACCACGCCGCCAGCCTGAGGACGCCAGGCTTGCAGCCCCGGGACGCGTCTTGCAGGGCGGCGCCAGCGTTCCCTCGCGGGAGTCTGAGAGGACACACTGAGCATGCGCAGCCCGCGCCCCGCCCCCTCGGGAGCCGCGTTCTCAGCTTCCTCCCCGCCCCCAGGGGGCGCTCTCTGCCCCAGAGCCCTGAGGGCTTCCGCCTCCGCCTAGCGGCTGCCTGCTGAGGGGGCTCCGTAGTCGGAAGCCCCCTCACCCAGTGACACAGCCCGCATTCTCCATTGTCAGCGTTAAGCAGTAAAGGTGACCTTTCTGCCCCTTCTGCTTATTGCTCCTCTTATTTCGCCTTTGGTTCAGAGCCGGGGCAAGGAGGAGGGAAGCTGATAAGGGCCCCTCCCCTAATATCCCAACACTCGCGGTCCCCACCCCGGGGCTTTGACCTTGCAGTTTCCTCTGCTTGAAATTTTCTGCCTCCAGATCCTAATTGTCTTCCTTTCATCAGGTTTTAGGTCAAATATCATTCTTGATTCCATTTTCCTCTTCTGTTTTCTTCACTTTTTTTTTTTACATCTGAAATAATCATGTTCATTTTTAAAGATGTGCTTATTCACTGTCCATCTCCTCCACCAGGAGGTGCTTATTCACTGTCCATCTCCTCCACCAGGAGGGTTTAGGAAGTAGAACTGACAGGACTTGGTGACCGATGACAGGTTCGGCCAGCGTCGGGCTTGCAGGAGGTGCAGGTTTGAGGTACGTTGGGTTTGTGGCGCCTGAGTCCTGCGAGGGAGGTGTCCAGGAGGCGGTGTGGACATGGGCGGTGGGGGGGGAACGATGAGCGCCCCCAGGACGAGCCTTGAGTGAGAGTGAGAGGTGAAGGGAGGAGCGCGGAACCCATCTCTTAGGATCTGGCAGAAGAGCCTGCAAACTGTGGCGGAGAAGCAGCAGTTATAGCCGGCTCAGAGGCCAAGCAAGAGGGATGGGGGCCAAAGCGGAGAGGTTGAACAAGGCAGTGATCGGCTGTGGCAGCCGCTGCAACGTCCAGCCCCATCCTCCCTCCCGCCACGGTGACCGCGGTGAGCAGCAGCCAGACCAGGGCAGCTGAATGGCTGGGAGGGAGGGCGTGAATGGGGAGGAGAGGCGAGGGGAGGAGGCCAGGACCGAAGGGATGGAGGCGGCTGGAAGTTGCAAACAGTAGGCAGGGCGCCATCTGCATGAACCAGTGGTTTTATTTCTGGCCCAGCTGGAAGTGAAAAGGGGGAGGGCTGGACTCATCTCTAGGACAGGCGCTTGGACATCTTGAGGCGGCTTGTAGCAGAAGCCCCGCTAAAGTAACAAGTCAGCGATTTCCAGTGGAGGCCAAGGGACCCATCTTCAACCCTGGATGTGGAGAGCCTTGTGCCTCCGCAAGTGAGTGAGGCCCATCCTCAGTGTGCTGGAGTGGAGGGGAAAAGGCTGCAAACTTTTTTTTTTTTTTAAACAAATGGGCGTGTGTATCTCAGGTATGGTACCAAGGGATGGGTTGCAGAAAAGGAATTAAACGTGAAGCAGAGGGAGCTCTGAGGTCAGCGTACTAGAGACAGCTGCTGTGTCTATCTTCCACAGGTGTGTAGAATTTCAGAGTTGCTCAAAATAAAACCCTGCCTATTGGAGAAAAACAGCTAGGAAATGGTTGTGATGGTGTTTGATGGGCAGAGCAAAGGAGCATTGGTCTTTCTGTTCTTTTCCGTCCCAAGAGTTTGAGTCTTCAGAGCTCCGTAAAAGCAGGCCCAGCGTCCATCTGCTCTATCCTTGCACCCTCTGCGCTCAGCACACTTGGAAGAGGCTCTGTGGCAAGGCTTCTAGGGTAGAAGCGGTCAAGGTTATTACTGGCTCTCCATTGCAGGAAGGAATCCGAGCTGGGCGTTAATGAGGAGCAGCTGGTGGCAGGTGGGCCCTTCCCCCTTCTTTGTTCACTGGAGGTGGGAAGTCAGTATCATCCCTCAGGAAGTCACAGCAGGAACGTTTGAAGGCCGCTGGTGGACGGGAAGAACTCCTCACAGCACTGGATCTCAGTGACCACCCTGCGGGGCTGGGATTTACAGACAGTTCCGAGCTTGGGGTTGGCCCTTTGCGATCTCAGACCTGGAGACCCACCCCGTCTCCCTGCATTCTTGGTTATGTGGGTCTCTGCAGTAGTAGCGTCATCTTTTTTTTAAATTTATTTATTTATTTTTGGCTGCGTTGGGTCTTCGTTGCTGCGCACGGGCTTTCTCTAGTTGCGGCGAGCGGGGGCTACTCTTCGTTGCGGTGCGTGGGCTTCTCGTTGCAGTGGCTTCTCTTGTTGCGGAGCATGGGCTCTAGGCGCGCGGGCTTCCGTAGTTGTGGCTCGTGGGCTCTAGAGTGCAGTCTCAGTAGTTGTGGCGCACGGGCTTAGTTGCTCCGTGGCATGTGGGATCTTCCCGGACCAGGGCTCGAACCCGTGTCCCCCGCATTGGGAGGCGGATTCTTAACCATTGCATCACCAGGGAAGTCCAGTAGCGTTATCTTTTAAAATGTGCTTTATTTTTCATCCTTGTGGGCTTCTCACTGTGCTCCGCCCACCCTGGCACTTCTGCACAGAGTGGGGACTCAACTTCTGCCTGTAGGTGGTCAACAGTTTATGAAGGAGGTCAGAGAGCCTCTATCTTTGGAAAAAACAAAATTCCACTCTGCAGAGCAACAGTTTGGATTCTGCCTAGAAGTGGGCACTGGGTGAACTCTCGAGATCATTCCTGCCCCACGATGCTCAGAATGGATGGAAATGGACAGGAGAGGCGCCACTGTGGTCACACAGGTGGGCTAGGGCTTTCCTGCCCGTGGCCCTTTCCCCAACACGCAGCGTCTCATCCCTTAGAACATGTGTTGGTAACAGAAAAGGAGTGAAGACAAAACCCAACATGTTGTAATCTAAGGAATATCATGATGAGATTTTAAATTTGAAAGCTGGAGGACTCAAAAATGTTTACATGAAGGGTATATGCAAATTATTTGCAGACAGCATTGAAACACATGCCTAATGAAGTTTCCAGGAAAAAAGTCCTGTGGGTTTACCTGTGAGAGATGGTGGTTTCAGCTCCTGAGGAAACAGTGGGGGTGATTGTGCTTAGGATAAGCAGGGGTGGGCCACATTTCAATGAACTATCTTTAACCTACTGAAACCTCTAGGAAAAGGAGTATTTGAGTAGTTGTTAAAATGCATTGTAGACCATCAAACAAACAAAAGACTTTATTTTGCGTGCATGATTTATTCCTGGCTTACAGGGCAATTTCTGTTAAGTGGAAAACTGATTTAAGAACCTCCAAATGGGACTTCCCTGGCGGTCCAGTGGTTAAGACTTTGCCTTCCAATGCAGGGGGTGCGGGTTTGATCCCTGGTTGGGAAGCTAAGATCCCACACGCCTCGGGGCCAAAAAACCAAACCATAAAACAGAAGCAATATTGTAACAAATTCAATAAAGACTTTAAAAATGGTCCACATTAAAAAAAAAAAAGAACCTCCAAATGTTAACAACTGCAAAACAGTTTTCTTAAAGACTCAGAAAGGCAAATGACCTGTAAATGAGTTCAGGAAAAGGCAACAGCTGGAGTTGCACCATTTGGGAAAATGATCTTAGTTGCCATTTCAACTTTCTTCCAATAGATAAGATTAGGAATTAGGGGGAAGTTCAGTTTATTGGAATAAGACCTAAGAAATAGTAATGACTAGAAAAGTACTTGAAATTTCAGTCTGAAGCCAGTTTTACTTCCACAGCTTTAGAAAAAGAGAGGAATGACAATGGGAGAAGTTCTAGTCATAAGCAGACGGGAGAAAATTCTCCACGTGTTCTGCCCTTCCCCCTTTGAACAGGATAGAACATTGTGTTTCTGATTTAGAAGAAAATGAAAGGACTAATGAACTGGAGCCCAACAAAAGCAGCACTTGTTTATGGGTCCTTAAATTCAGGGCAGGGGACAGCGTGGCTTTTTACTTTACCACACAGCCTGAAAAGTGGAAGGCGGCCTCGGGGACCCTTTGGCCCCTTTCCTCCTGTCAAGGTTCAACCTTAGTCTTCTAGAAGGCAGGGGGCAACATGTAGGGCCTGTAGTCTGCCCTCACCTGGCTGAGACCAAGACCTCAGGAGGTCAGCACAGCCACCGTGGCACCCAAGCCCCGCTGCATTTGTGGTCCTGGGCAGGGGCCCAGAGCTGAGCACAGTGGCGGCTCTGGCTGGTGCTTCCCAAACGCGTGGCGCGAACGGACATGGTGAATCGGGTGGGTGTGAGGCAAGCTTGCTTCCTCTCACTCGCCCAAAGCTTCGTCTGCTAGATGTAGTTCCTGCTTTGTTACCGATCAGGGCAGTGGATCTGCCAAGCTAAGTCTGAACTTGGTTGCGATTTTGGTAAGGGTGGGGTGAGGGGACAACCTTGAGAGCCATCTTTCAAAGACGCAGCAACAGGAATCAGTTCACAACAGGTGAACAACAATAGGGAAATAAAGTTTGCACAGATCCATTTGCACAAAATGCATTTTGGGGGGATGAACTGAAAGAAAATGCAATTCAATGGCAAAAAATGAGGAAAGCCTATTTTTTTCTACCATGACATCATCCCTCCCTCCTGTAACAGTTCCAGCAGATGTTTCCTAGGAGTTTTTGTTTTCTTCCCTCTCTGGGAGTTTTTAATGTAAAAAACTACTTTTGCTGTGTTCCCAATTATTTTCTATCTGACCACCCTTATTAGTTCTTTACTTACAACAATGACAATACTTCCACTTACATAAGGCTTTACTATCTATAAATTACGTGGTTGGGAGGAAGGGAGGGCAGATACCACAACCCCACACTGTACAAAAATTCTGTTTCCTGACGTGTCAGAGTCAATTCAAAGTGCCTTCTGATGAGTGTTCGCGTGGGAATGGTTCTTTCTCCCCGTTGGGCAGTGCCAGCAATGAGCTGGTGTTGCCCTATCAGATCCAAGGCGTGTTAGGGGGAGTTATTTATTTTTCCCTGTGGGGAATGGAGAATTAGATGGATGTTGGAGACGGACTTCCTCTCTCCCAGGCCGATGCTATGATTCCGGCTACACATCTTGATATATCTGCACGTCAGTGTCCCTAACATTTCTCTGACTACCTAACAGTGCTGGAGATTGCTTTCTGTCAGGTGTCTAGGAATGAAAGTAACTGAAACTTTCTTTTGGAAGAGGGGCAAGAGAAAGACCAAGAGTCATGCCCATTTCCACCCAAAATCTAATCTCACCAGCAGGTGGTGCTGTGACAAAAGCAATCGAGAGAAACCAGGTCAGATTGGGAGTCGGGGCTCCGGAGCCTGGCCCTGGTGCCCTCTGGAAAGCCACTATTCTGTGGGCACACACGTGGCAGCCTGTGGCTGACCCAACACCAAGCAACTTCCAGGGTCCTCGGTAGGGAGCTCTGAGTCTATTAGCAAGGCTGCGAGCCCCGTCAGAGCTTCCAACCTCTTACCCACCCACCCGCCAACCCTTTCCCAATTCGCTGGCCTTCCCAGCAGGAAGGACAGAGTGTGGGGTGGGGCTGGGGGATGCCCTTCCCCCTCATACTCACCCTGGAGATCCTGCGTGGCTTTGAGGAATCTTCAATTAAGCACTTCCCAGTTTTATAAGCAGTTCTGCGTACATTATTAGATGCTACCTTGCTGAGCAGAAGTGAAAAGAAACTCCTCCTCAGGCAATAACTGGGAGGCCCCTAGGCAAGAGCAAGGAGGCCCAGTAGTAGGTCTCCGCATCTTTAGCCGCTTCATATGTGCTCATCTCTTACTTTTCACCCACATGCCTATTTACCCCAAGCTCCCAAAGGGCAAAGGTTTGTCCTTTATCTCCATAGTACCTTATATGCGGCACGTGCTCAATGTGACTGAATGGTCTAAGAAACTGAGAAGCAAGCACTCACTGAACTGGCGGCCTTAGGAGAACAGCAGCGCCAGGCCTGTGCCCCTTCTCCCAGTCAGCCACACACGTTAGGACGCGAGGTGAGCCCCCACCTGGGACTTGCTGGGCCCAGCGGCTGCCCCTGGCACAAGCAGTTGCTGTGGGACCCATCGTGGACTCCTCAAATTATTGCTGCCTCTGTTGGCCATGCTCAGGGTGGACGTGTTGGCTCCTCTGGAAGGGAGCTGCCGTGGAATCGGAGCCACACTGACCGTCTGGGCAGGCCCCGCGCAAGGCAACCGGTGAGCCCTGTCCACAGGGGATTTAGGCACCGAGGAGGTCAGAGAGCCAGCCCAGATCTTCTGTAGTGACTAAAGCTTCCGGGGTGAAAACCCAGAGCCTCTCAAGTCTGCTCCGATCCGCCTGGAGCAGAGGGGCGACTGGGCAGCAAGGTGCTGGGGGGTGGGGCTGGGCGCAGGGATCCTGAGATGGTTTCGCTCCGGCTCTAGAGCAGAGAGCTCTGCCCGGGCTTGGGCAGTCTCGTCCCTTGGTCACTGGGTCCCTTATGGGGCTGAGAGGAACTCAATCTTCTTCCACAGCCTTAGTGGTTTTCAAAGTACATGGTGTACAAGTAGCCTGACACGGAATGAAGAACGGACGTCACCAAGACAAGGGGGGGGGGTCCTCTGATCTGGCCACCTAGTCAGGGGACGGACAGGCCATTACCGAGTCTACAAGAAAGACTAGTTGCCATGTCCTGTCACTGAACCAGCCAGGTACCACTGGAGGGCAGATCTGAAGAAGGAAAACCATTCTACCTGGGAAGCTGGTCCACATGAGACAAGAGAGAAGACCTGCAGCATCTCCAAAACATGGTTCACAAGATGCAGGGTCGGCGGGGAGGGGTGGGGCACTAGAGTCTGTAAATGGGGCCAGTAAGTCAGCTAGGAATACCGGATTTCCTAGTGGACCCCACTGCACTGACATTATTTCTGCTAGGGGTAGAGAGCGAGGCAACCAGCTCCGGTGTACATTGTTAATCAACTATACTCCAATTTTTATAAAAAGATCTATTAACATGTTCAGGTGACTGAGGGGGCCTTGAGAGAACTGGAAACCAATTTGGTTTTCTGGGAGTTTTCCAGGGATCTCCTCTATGCAACCTCATCTATTCCCCTTTTACCATCTACCCTACACAATAACAAGAAGAAACAGAAAGGCTGTAAGACCAGCTACGCGTATTGTTAACCACAGGGTTGATTTCACTACGTTCGTTCAATGTAGGTTAACCTGTTGGGTATTTTCCCTTCAAAAAAAATCAAAGTCGGAGATATCTGATGACCCCAAAGTTACATGCATTCATTCCAAACCCAAGCTGGGTGTGATCATCTGCAAGACACATCTGGCTCTTGAGACAAAAGCAGATGGGTCCAATACTTGTAAATTTTATATTTATTATAACAAAAATGACATGTTCATTTGTGCATTCTGCTTTAATATAACTCTTGGTATGTAAATGATCTAACTGAATTCTATACAATCATGCTGATTGTGGCAGCATTAAGGAACACAATTACAAAGTGTCTGCAAAAGAGGCTGGGTGGGAACAGGAGAGGAAGAAAAAGGGTCCGAGGCCCCTCGGGTGCAGGTTCGTTTCCAGTGGCCTAAGGTCCACCTTATTTGAACAGCAATGCTCTTAGCAATGCTCAGGCTCATCATTCAGTGAATTAAAAAGGTGGGGGGATGGGGGTGTGTGGGCGGGAAGGTGTGTCAGAGGGGGAGGGGAGGGAAGTCAGTTGTTTAGTCCCTTATGCCAAAACTACAAAACATGTGAAGCATCACTATACAACACTGAGCTATTTACAATAGAAATTTTTCAATCAACTGTTCTCTCAGAGAAAATTAGTGAATCCCAGTGACTTAGGTCACCTGACAGAGTAAAGCAACTCCTAGGAGTTAGTCTCCATATTCTACAAATGTCTATCATTTTCAAGACAAAAAAAAAAAGGCTTCCCCCCGCCTCCCGCAAAGAAATACAGAATTACAGTATTATTAAATCATTTAGCACTGGCAACCTGCCCTGCCTTCCAGACAAACAAAACAACACAAAGCCACTTTAAGAAGTATTAACATTAACTGTTTCTCTGTAATATATTAAACCTTTTGTTCTTTGTCTTTACACATCTGATATGTTAGGGGAAGAAGTTAACAAATTTAAATCATATTGGTACAGCATCACGAGAAGAAAAGTGGTAATTATTTTAAAAAATGACCAACAGAAGGGGACCCTACAGACTGGCTGCAAAGACAGGCTGGGAAAGCGTATGGGAGAAGGGCGTGGAGTAAACCCCTGGTTTAATGGGAGCCCGGGAGGCTCTGGCAACTCAGCCTTTGTTGGTTAGTTTATTTTGAAGCAGCGCGCAGTGGGTCATAGCGGTGTGTCACAGGAGTCCGGCAGCTGGTCCACCGGGCACTGCCGCGGCGGCGGCTGCACGTGGAGCTGTGAGGGCGGCGGCGGCGGCGGCGGCTGCTGGTGTTTCATGATCTCTTTGACCTCCTCCTCCAGCTCCGGGGGAATGATGAACTGATCATCAGGATCCGGCTGAGCCGGGGCTGCAAAATAGCCCCCCGGCTTGCGGAGAGGCGCGTCCGTGGCCACCTCTATCACGTTGTGGCTCCGTTCCTGGGGCGCCACGGAGCCGTTAGCCCGCCGGCGCCCCATGGTCCCCACGGCGGCACAGTCCGCCCTCCGGGGCAGGGCCGGCTCGTCCTCGTTGGCGCTGATGACGATGCCCTCGTCGCTGGCCTCGGCCGGCAGCTGCAGCAGGGGCTGCTGCCTCTCCTTCTCCTTGGCGCGGCCACAGTGGATGTCCACCTCCACCTCCACCCGGCTGCCGTTGGTGAAGACGCCCTCGATGGGCTCTTCGTCATCGCTGTCGAGGCCGTTGTCGGAGAAGGCGCTGGAGAAGGTGGCGCTGGACAGCTGGCGCTGGAAGGAGCTGGACGGGCAGGCGGGGTGCAGCGAGCAGCGCGGCTCGCTGGGGCAGGCGGGGCTGCTCTCGCTCAGGGCGCCCGGCGGGGGCTCGTCCGAGGCCGTGGACCCCACCTCGCTGCTCATTTCGGACGTGGAGAGCTCGCTGCTCATCTCCGAGGCCAGGCCGCTGCTGGACGACGGCACGCCCAGCCCGTCGGCGGGCCGCTCCTTGATGACCATGCTGACGGAGGGCGGGAAGGTGCCGGGGCTGGGCGGCGGCACGGGCCCGCCGGCGCCGAGCTCGCAGCAGCAGAAGCTGTCCTCGGGGACGCTGAGCTGCACCACCACGGCGCTGACGCTCTCGCGGCAGCCGTAGCTCTGCGCCAGCGTGCACAGCTTCTTGGCGGCGGCCAGGGCGTCGGGGACATTGCGCACGGCCCCCACGGCCTCCTCGACGGACAGGCTGTCCCACAGGCCCTTGCTGCCCAGGATGAAGAACTCGTCCTGCGGAGTCAGGGCCACCGACTGCACGTGGGGGCGGGGCACCACGCTGGGGTGCAGGAACGTGTAGCCCAGGATGCGCGTGGACTCGGTCACTCCGTTCACTTTGCCATCCTGGAAGAAGAGGGGTTTCCAAACAGACGTTACCATGGAGCACGCGGGGCGACGTGCGGCTTCCCTGGGGCCTCCTGCCTGGGGGACCACCGGAGCGTGACACGCGGTCCACGGGGGGAGGGGCTGCCCACCCTCCTGTGAGTGGTTCATGCCCACCTGTCATCAGAACCCTGGGGCAGAAGCCCCGGGGCAGGTAAGAAGCAGGAGGGACAAATGGAAAGTATCTCAGTTACTCCCTTTATTGGGACCCGTCTATCTCCAAAGCAGACCATCACCTGACACAGCAACATGGCAGCATTAGCGCCTCCTGGAACCCACGGGGGTCCCGAGAGGAAGAGCCTTGCTGAATGAGCCAGTGCCGAGCAGCCCCCGAGGCAGGTGCGTTCCAGATAACGCCCGGAATCTTAGGTCACTCCCCAAAGCACATCAACCATCGGGGGCGGGAATGTCTGAAGGTCCAGAAGTGAGGGGAAAGGCACTGTTTTAAACGTAAGAAGGTTAAAAACGATTGGTGGGGAAATCTTGGGGTGACTAGCTGGGTACGACTGATCGCGTTTGGAGAGGTAGATCCTTAAGAAGTGCCAGCTCCTACCGCTTGCCTGAACTCACTTTCCTGGCAGCAAATGGAGACGACGAAGTCTCCTGCTTCAGTCCAGCTGAGTTCACGCCACTTAAACCACGAACCAAAGTTTCAGACCACTTGCCAATAAAAAGCCTTTACTCTGAAGCTGGAGGAGAGGAGGGGAGATAATCCCAGGGTGTACCTGCTCTGTTCTTTATTCTTCAAGTTTGAGGTTCTCGGGTCTAGGACGTGCCTCTACATGCCCCTATTTTTAACACCTTTTCCAGAGGAGGCTCCATTAGGACAACTTTTATGTGTGTCTGGGATGAGGGAATAGTGATGGTCTAACCATCTCCCTCGAAGCAAGTGTTTCTTCCGGAGAATACCCGTTCCCTTCCCAACCCTACCACATTCCTTCATTTGGGGGGGCGCCCCCCAGCTCGGCAGACAATCCCGCCACGCATACAAGCAGGCAGCACAATTCGAAGTAAAATTACTAAAGCGGGGCTTCAAGCACAATTTTCAACTCTCTTAATTCTCCTAATATATTTGTTCTTCCCCAAAATGTGGAATTTGTCAAAAATTACCCTGGCTGTTCTGCCCAGCCCTTTAAGTTCTCACCACATCAGAATCAATGATTTTGTCTGTGTGTGTGTGTGTGTGTGTGTGTCTGTGTGTGTATTTGGGGGGCATACCTCATGGCAGGGAAATTTAAAAAACCAACGCAGTGATACAGACAAAGCGAGGAAGAGGGAGGCAGAGAAAGCAGGAGAAACCTCTGAAGCACCAACTGTGACGCATTTATGTAGCAGAAATGGTTAATCTTTGCATCGTGTAATGCTGAACATTTAATTCAATATGTTTAATAGTTTCATTCAATCCCACCTGAGACTGTCTAGCGTACATTTGAATCCTCTCTGCTCTTAGAACAAGCTGGGAACTACAATCTGCACGTGGCCTCCTCTGCCAGCCCTGCGTGGTGGATCCCGTCTGCATCTTTCCCACGGCCCTTGTCACAGCCTGCCGGGAGTCACAGTCTTTCTCTACCGGACTGCAAACGCTCACCACTGTCTACCCGAGCCGCACATGCCTCCAGGGCTTTCATCCACACGACTGGACGCCTCCCGGGGGCAGACGTGTGTCTCCGGGGATCCTGCCTGTAGCCCACATCGCGTTTCCGGCGCGCAGCAGGTGACCCACACTGTAGGATGAGCTAGTGAGTGGGGCACAGTTCCTCCAGCCCATTCTGGAAGCTGCGCTACAGGGAATCTTCTGTAACGAAGACTGACACCAGTGTTTCTCAACAGCGGCGCTCCTGACATTTTGGGCCGAATCATTCTTTGCTGTGGGGCTGTCCTGCGCCCTGTAGCATGCCTAGCGGCATCCCTAGCTTCTCCCTGCTGCATGCCCCAAGCATTTCTGTTGTGACAACAACAGTGTCCTCGGACGTTAGCAAGTGTCCTGCCGGGAGGGGGGGGGGGGGAAACGGCCCCTGGCGGAGAACCACTCACTGCCTTACTCAAGTGGAGCAGGAGGCATGAGCCAAAGTCACTACTAGTTACATCTACACTGATACGCACACGAGCCTCGTAAGACAGGACAGATACGCTGCCATGCCCACTTTACGGAGGAGGAGTCTGAGGCTTCAGGTTTAAAGGTCGTAGCCCGCAAGCAGCAGATGTAGGACAGGAGGACCAGCGGCGTGACTTCAGGGCTGGGGGCTTCAGCCCCCGCCGAAGTGCCTCCGAAGAGCGGCTGTGAGGATGAGATGGTATCACGGCACAGCCCTCGGTGCGGAGAGGCCGTCGGTAACTATTTTATTACTCTGTATATTATAATGTCTTCAGACATATCACACACAGAGTTTGCTCTACGATACTACGGACTTGGAATTTTAACGTCAATGTTTAAAGAATGTTCTTTGGCGGGAAATGCTCCCTGGCTGATTCTGCCACGACCCTGGCCCTGTCCTCCCCCATCCTGAGGAAAATCCCTCTTCCTCACCTCCGTGATAATGGCCTTGTGCCGTTTGATTCTCTTCAGTTCTTCCTCACAGCTCATAACATATGATCTGGACAGAGGCAGCGGCTTCCCATTCCGACAGAGAACCGTTTGGCACTTGCCCACGTTAGCAGAGGTCAAGGTGAAGGGTCCTCCTGGGTCCACAGGGTCATGCTTGATATGACAAAGGACAGCAGCACCTCCAAGTTTCTGTCCAGCAGTTCCAAGCTTCCTGGAAAACGAAGAGACGGGGTAAAAACCCACACACACCCGTCACATGTAGTTTTGCCAGACTGTACCACTGGACGGGGCTAGGAGGAAAAACAGAACTTGGGGCTCCACCAGGCCTCTTTCACCAACGCAGGCACTGCTCAACTCAGGAAAAGAGCCTGTGGAATCTGACACACACAGACACATACACACACAGACACACACACACACACACACACACGGAGAGGTGTCTGCTCACAACTGGGGCAGGTGTCACTTCACCACGAAAGACCCAAGGAGCTGCTGTGGAATAAAGGAGCCCTTATCCTGCTGCATCCAGCCTGCCACTCCCGTATCGGCGTGCCCCAGAGACAGCGGGAATGACCGCTTCTCTCTTCATCCCCCTCTCTAAATCCCCTCTGCTCCCGAGAGAGGACAGCCGGAGTGACCACTTAACAGGAGCAGGTGTGAACACACTACACCCACTGACACTTCAGAATTACCTGACCACCCTCTCTCTTTATTAGGATGTTTGCTGGGACGTGCTTTCAAGTGCGGCACCATTCATGTTCTTGTCCTATACAGTGCAGACTTTCTAGATGAGTGATGTCTATTCTAGAATATTCACAGAAAGGACATTCTAGTAATGAAGCTCCAAAGTGCTTTTATTCACCAGCAGTCCATACACGTATTGAATACACAAGACACCTGCAAGTTCTAACAATCAAAAGGAGGTAAGAACTCTTCTCAGAAGCCCCACAGATGGCAGTGCCTCCCAGACGGATCCTGGGTGGTACAAAAGGTTAAGATGGACAGACGCCCCCGTTTACAAAGGCAGACCCTGTCTAGGTTAGGCAAGGGGCACCGCTAGCGATGGAAACCAGGGCTGCCTGTTCATATAAATTAGGATGTCAGGCACAGAGAACATACAGTTCTCCTGAGGACTGAAAAGATCACCACACACCCCACATCCTGTTAACCAACAGGGAAAGTAAGAGGCCAGCAAATGACCTAGAGATGGGCTGACAATCTGGGTCTCTAAACTCCAACTTTTGCACATCTACGACCAGACTGGACTTCAGGCCCTGCCAAGGCAGCACTGCTTTCTTCCTGTCAAAGGCACAATGATTCCTCCCAGCAAAGCCAGAATTAGGATGGTATTTGTGAGAAGTACAGCTAGTAATCAGAGTCTGAGGCTCTTAAGTTCTTAATTCTCATCCAGTGTTTGAGGGTCTATAAAAAGTAGACCGCTTAGGAGTGTGTGAAGGGTGTGTGTGTGTGTTACGTGTGTCTGTATATATGAAATGTGTTGGCTTTTTTCCTAAAACAAGATGGTGGTCAAAACAGCAAAGTAGATAGATGTCCCTGTCTTATACCTTATGGCATTAAGGTATTTAGAACAATGACTGGTATATATTAAGGGCTCACTAAATATTAACTGTTATCAGCATCAATTATTAACTGCACATGCCCACTAGAGAATCTGAAAGACAGGTGAGTCGAGCAGCAAAGAACCCCACTGGGCTTGCCTCTAATGAGCTCTTCAAGAGTATTCATGACTTAGGGGAACTTTCAAGGCTTCTCTGGGCCAGCATTCCTTAGCAGACACTTTTTCTACTCCTGTTGCAAAGATACTTCCTCTGGCAGATTATCAAGGCAGGGAAAAGGGAGAGAAAGAGAAAAGATAGTCATTGTTCCCATGACCTTTAGAGCACTCTCCACTTCCTGGTCCCACAAGAGCAAGTGTTTGCAGTACAATATTAATAGGCAGTTCCTTTACAACCTACAAAGCCTTTAAAGTGACAAAAGAGCGAGCAAGTCTTCGAATGTGGGAATGCTCATAACATGCAGCCCTCATAGTTAGAAACAACATTCCACAACTTCCACGGTGACCAAAAGCTCTAGGGAATGGCCTAGGATTCTACTAGTAACACTGAACATTTAATAAAGCGGGAAAAACAATATATGAAGAATGATTTAACTCCTGGCCTAAAATTTGACCATCTCAAGTTCTCGAAGGTTGGCACTTCTTGAATCAGTGACAGTGTTTCATAAGGGGGAACAAACCGAGATGGAAACAGTCCATTTCAAAGAGCAGTCCACACGCCAGAAGGTCTAAAGAGTGTCTGGCGCTCACATGATTTGGGGTGAGGGGAGTGTGTCGTAAACGATCTGGTGAAAATCTGGAATCACGACAGGCCTATAAGACCGGTTCTGGGAGAAACTGAATTCCTGTCACTGACTCGGCCTCCAACAAAGTTGTCTGAACATCAGTGTGTCTCAAACGGAACACAGTCCAGCCCGGATACTTGGGCAAAACCAAATCGCCTGAATGCATCTTGAATCACGCATATTCAACAACAGGCTTTGAGATTACTGGACACCTGTTTTTCTAACCAGATGGCAAACACTCAAAGAAGAGCAAGAAAACACAGGGCAGGTGCTCTAAGTTTTACCTTTGCATAACAATGAACGTATTGACCATGTATTCTTCTTCGTTTTTTGTTTTCTGCAGCTCTTCCGACAAAATGTCACTCATGGTACACTGGAGAAGGTAGGGCACCTCCACGTTCCGGTCTCCATCAAATACACCATACAGGGCCTCCCGGTTGTCACGGAAGTTATTCACCGACAGGGCTGCAACACACAACCTGCAAAGCAAGAATGCTTTGTGCTAAGTTGACTCATCTTTCCTTCTCCATGCCCAAACCAACTGAGTTTTTTTCAGATTTGCTTAATCCAGTCTTGTCTCTTTCTTCTTGACTCCACATAGATTAAGAATAGGTAAACTAACCCCAACTAATTTATATCAACTAATTTCTGTGAGTGAAGAAAAATGATAAGCACATATTTATGCTTCATGGCTTTCCCCCACTCTTCTCTTCTGATGATTTTATTTTTAAATGGTAGTGAAAGAAAGACAGTAGGAGGCATGGGAAATAACACCAGATTATGAATGCATATGTTCACATTCATTCACAAAACATTTATCAAGGAGAACTTCCACATGGAGCAAAAATGGAGTAACAACTAAAACACTAGGAAAAGTACAGGAAAAGTATATACTGGTGGGAGGAGAGCTGCACAGGGCACTCTAGAGGCCTGCAGAGTCTCTCCACTTAATCAGACTGTTTCCAAGTAATGTAACTGTGTCCCATAAATTGTCCAAAATGAATAAAAGACTAGGAGAAAAATTGAAAGCCAGGGCATCAGTAACTGGTGAGATGACTTCAAGCAGCCCATCGCACAGGGGATTGGAATCTTCAAAAGAGAAGAGAGACAGACAGAAAAAAGTTTTGAAGCATCAATGGATGGAAATATTTCATATCTGATGAAAACTATAACCTACAGATACAAGAAGCTCAACAAACAGTAAGTAAAAGCACGTAAAAACACTTAACTGAGGCACATCAAAATCAAATTGCTGAAAACCAGGGATAAAGGTGGGGTTTGGGGAGTTGAGAACAACATATCCTACAGAGGAACAAAGGACGGATGACAGCAGAGTTCTCATCAGAAACAGTGCAGGAGACAGCGGAGCAACATCTTTAAAGTACTGATGGGAAGAAAGTGTCAACCTGGATTTCTAAACCAGTGAAAACAGCTTTCAAAAGTAAAGGTGCAAAAAAGACATTTTCAGACGCACAAATAAAAGACAACCACTACAAGAAATGTAAAAGGAACTACATGAAACAGAAGAAAATGATACTACCAGATGGAAATCTGGATCTACATAAAAGAATGAAGTGTATTGGAAATGACAAATAGGTGAGTAAATATAAACATTTTCTTTTTCTTATTTTAAAAATCACTTTAGAACAGTGGTTCTCAACGGGGGACATTTTGCCCCCAGGAGACATTTTGGCTTGTAACGATTGGGAGTGGTGGTAATATTGGCATTTAGTGGGTAGAGGCCAGGGTTGCTGCTAAATATCCTACAATGCACAGGGCACCCCCCTCCTTCCCCTGCCCCACAACAACAAAGAATTATCTGGCTCAAAATGTCAATAATACTGAAGTGGAGAAACACTACTTTAGAATAACTGTTTAAAGTAAAAATTTTAACAATGTATCCTGGGGTTTACAACAAAAGTAGAAGTAAAACACATGACAACAAGAGCACAAAGACTAGGAGAGGGGAAATGGAAGTACACAATGTAAGGTTCTTATAATACACGTGAAATGATATATTACTTGAAGGTAAACCTTATTAATTAATAAGGTAAAGGTTACGCTGTAAACCCTAAACAAACCACACACACACAAGTAGAACTAATAAGAATAAAGGAGATAAAATGGAATAAGAAATATTCAATCTGAAAGAATGAAGAAAAAGAGAAAGAGAGAATCAAGAACAGATGAGACAAGCAGAAAACAAATACTAGTAAACTGGCAGATTTAAACCTAACCATATCAATAACTTCATTAAATATAAAAATGGTCTAAACACCACCCAAAAAGACAGAAAGTCAGATTATATAAAAAAGCAAGATTTAACTAAATACTGCCTGTAAGAAATACACTTTAAATATAAAGAGACAGGGGCTTCCCTGGTGGCACAGTGGTTAAGAATCTGCCTGCCAATGCAGGGGACACGGGTTCAATCCCTGGTCTGGGAAGATCCCACATGCCGTGGAGCAACTAAGCCCGTGCGCCACAACTACTGAGCCTGCGCTCTAGAGCCTGAGCTCTGCAACAAGAGAAGCCACTGCAATGAGAAACCCACGCACCGCAACAAAGAGTAGCCCCCGCTCGCTGCAACTAGAGAAAGCCCATGCAGCAACGAAGACACAACACAGCCTAAATAAATAAATAAACAAATAAATAAATGAAATACACTTACTAAAAAAAAAAAAAAACTAGATTTATTAAAAAAATAGATAAAATAAAGAGACCAATAGCTTAAAAGCAAAAGGATAAAAAATGATATACAGTGTGGACCCTTGAACAATATGGGTTTAAGCTGTGCAGGTCCACTTATGTGCTGATTTTTTTTCCTCTAAATACTACTACAGTACTACACAATCTGTGGTTGGTTAAATCTGCGGATGTGGAACCTCGGATACAAAGGGCTGAATGTAAAGTTACATGTGGATTTTTGACTGTGTTTTTTGACCCCCGCGTTGTTCAAGGGTCAACTATGCTAAACACTAATCAAAAGAAAGCTGGAATAGCTACATTAATATCAGACAAAATATATTTCAGCACAAGGAAACAAAGAGTCATTTCATAATGTTAAAGGGGTCAGTTCATCACAATGCTATAACATTCTAAATGTTTATGCACCTAATAACAGAGCTTGGAAATACATGAAGCAAAAACTGAGAGAACTACAAGGAGAAACAGATAAAACTATAGTTATAGTCTCTCAGTCACTGATGGAAAAGCAGACAGAAAATCAGTAAGGATATTTAAGACTTGAACAACATATCAACCAACTTGATCTAAATGATACCCTACCCAAGATTTTTTCCAAATGCACACTGAGTATTTACCAAGATAAACCATATTCTGGTCCAGAAAATGTCTCAGTAAGTTTAAAGGATTCAACTGATTCAGAGTATGTCCTCTAACCATATTGGAAAAATTGCTTAGAAGGAAATTTATAGCTCTAAATGCATAGAATATTAATACCTTAAGCCCAAATCAATGACCTAAACTTCTACCTTAAGAAACTAGAAAATTAAGAGCAAAACAAACCCAAAGCGAGCAGAAAGGAAATAATAAAAATAAAAGCAGAAGTCAATGAAATAGAAAACAGAAAACAACAGAAAAATCAATGAAACCAAAAGCTGGTTCTTTGAGAATATTAATAAAACTGATAAAACTCAAACCAATTTGATCAGGATAAACAGACAAATGACAAATATATCAGGAATGAGAGAGGGGAGAGACATCATCACTACAGATCCTATACACATTAAAAGGAGAATAATGGAATATTATGATCAAGTTTACGCCAATAAATTTGAAAACTAGATGAAAATGCATAAATTCTCTGAAAGACATAAATTACCAAAGTTCATTCAAGAAGAAAGAGATAATCCTATATTAAAGAAATTGTACGTTTAGTTATAAACCAAAGAAAATTCCAGGCCCAGATGGGATTTATTAGTAAATGCTACCAAACATTTAAGGAAGAAATAATATAAATTCCAAACTCTTCCAGAAAACTGAAGAAGAGGAAATACTCCTCAACTCATTCTATGAGGCCAGCATCACCCTGATACCAAAACCAGACATAGACACCACAAGAAAGGAAAACTACAGGCTAATCTGTGAATACAGACATGCTCAACAAATTACCAGAAAACTGAATCCAGCAGCATATAAAAAAGGGTAATACATCATGACCATGGGGAATTTTTTCCTGAAAATGCAAGGCTGATTCGACGTTTTAAAATCAATGTAATTCACTACATCAACAGACTAAGAAAGAAAAAATATGATCATCTCAATTGATGCAGAAAAAGCCTATGACAAAATCTGATACACATTATAAAAACTCTTAGCAAACTAGGAATAGAAGGGAATTGTCTTAACTTGATAAAGGAAGTCTACAAAAACACTTTTAACATCATATTTAATTGTGAAAGATTACATTCTCACCAAAGAAGATATAGGTATGGATGATAAGCATGTGAAAAGATGATCAACAATCATTAGTCACTAGGGAAATAAACATTAAAACCACAACGAAATATCACTATTAGAATGATCAAAACCACTACCACCACTGCCACCACCTGATCTTACAAGTACTGGTGAGAATGTGGAGCAACGAGAACTCTCGTTCATTGCTGCTGGGAATGCAAAATGGTACAGCCACTTTGGGAAACAGTTTGGCAGTTTATTATAAAATTAAATATATACTTACCATAACGACTCAGCAATCCTTCTCATAGGTATTCACCCAAGAGAAATGACAACATTTGTTCACCCAAAAACCTGTATGCAGGTTTATATGTTTATGGGATTTGTATTTGTATTTGCTAAAAAATAGAAACAATCTAAATAATTTATCCTTCAAGTTGTGTATGGATAAACAAACCGTAACATAGTCACGCAATGGAATAATACTCTGCAGTAACAAGGAACAAATTGCTAACACATGCAACGTCACAAATGAATCTAAAATGCATGATGCTAAGTGAAAGAAGCTAGACTGAGAAGGCTATATACTGTATAATTCCATTTATATGACATTCTAGAAAAGGCAAAACTAATGGTACAAAAAACAGATCAGGAGTTGCCAGGGGCTGGGAGTGGGGAGAAGAATTTGCAACAGAGGGGCGTGGAGGCATTTTGAGGAACTGTTCTATAATCTGATTATAATGGTGATTACACAATGATACTCTTTCATCAAAACTTGCAGAGCTGTACACTAAACAGGGTGAATTTTGTTGAATATAAATTATACCTTCTTACTGTATATAAATTAATGAAAAGAAAAAAGTTATTAAGCACCTAATATGTATCATGGCTAGGTAACAGCGGTATGAACCTAAAAATATAATTCCTGATCTTAAGGAGTTTGGGGATAAATAACAATAGCAATAATCATTATCATTAATGATAACAATAACTAACATTTACATAGAGTTTACTATATGGCACATGTTATTCTAAGTTCTTCATGCATGTAGTCAGTGGATCCTTACAATAACCCTACAAGGACAAGTAGTATTTTTGATGAGGAAAGTAAGCTAAAGAGAGACTGAGTAACTGCTCAAGGTCACATAGCAAAAAAGTATAGAGCCCAGATTCAAAGCCAGGAAATCTGGCTCTTACCTCAGTACTTTGAAATTCTTGCCTCCATTTATTAAAGAAAAAAAAAGTCATCCCTAGTTATATGACAATTAGTGGCAAAGTAAAATTTAATTATATAATATTAAATCATCTTATAATTCTGTCTTCCTCTGTAGGCTCCCCTTGCTAGAAAGAATCAGGCAGGGGGTATGAAAAAAATAACGTGTTTTCAAAGTACAGTGGTGATTTTTTTTTTCCGCTGAAGCTTCCTGTTTGTTTTTTAGTCTGAGGAAGAACCTAAATTATAGGATTGCAGCTCCCTGCTTGGATTTTCCCAAAGGATCTGAAATGACCTGATAGGGAGGCAACACAGCACCAGTACCCATAGGGGAAGGTGGGAGGGAGAGAAGAGAATAGATGTCTATTGAGATTTGGGGGCAGGGACAACTGCATATCTCTCCTTCCTTCAAAGCAGCAAGCTTCTTGCTTATATATCTACTTTATCCACAATTCAAAAAGAAAACTCTTGAGAAACTTCTGCTGGCAAAACCAAAGAGTAAAAAAGCAAAGGAAAATTAAGTGAGGGCCAGGGATGGCATGGGGTTTCTGAGGTGCTGGTAATGTTCTATTTTTCAATCTAGGTGCTGGTTCACTTAAGGACGATTCGTAGAGTTGTATGCTTACCGTTTATCTTACACTTCAATATAGCAAAAATTTTTTTAAAAAGGAATTGTGGAAGGGGGAATTATGTAGGAAAAAATACCTAACTGGTCACTGCTTCATTAATATACATGAGTAGATAATACATTTTAATATCCAGAGAGGTTTAAAAACCAATCTTGGATTTCACATCAGTGTTCTGGAATTAGAGAGCAGTTTCACATACTGGTGTTTATAAGTAAGACAGAAGATCTTTTAATCTAAAAAAAGAAAGAGCTCTAGAAAGGAACTTTGAGTGTTCCAAAGAATGTATAGTTTCTTCCTCTCTCCCCCAAATATAATGATATACAGTACAAAGTACATAGAAATAAGCAGTCAGAGCCCAGACACAACTGGTTATTCTACCTGTTTTGCGGGGGGCAAATGGAACAGAGATGTTGAAATGGGGGCTACGTCTTCTCTAATATGCCAAAGCACACTTTCAGGGAAAGAGGACAGGATCAATGCGTCAGACGCACAATGTGAGTTCATTCTGTTTTCTGACCCAAGGAAAAGCAGTCAGCATGGCAACCACAATTCCACCTTTTATTTTCCATGAAGGGTATTCAAGCTAGTCAGTGGTTCTCAATCCTGGATGCACATTAGAATCACCTGGGGGAGATTTTAAAGCATTCTGATTTAACAGGCCTAGGCTGGAAAATGGTCTTTAAAGTTCCTCACCTGACTGATTCTAATGTGCACCCAGGGTTGAACGCTGTTAGCTATTATGGGATCATCCTCCGCTTCCTGTTCTTCCCCTGCTCTCAATATTTTATGTTCTTATACCTTAGCTAATTAAATTATGACTATTCTAATTTATAGGATCCTTTGCTTTTCTAGTACTGATTATCAGCACCCCTTCATAAAAAGCAACCAAGCCTGAAGAGCTGGATTACAATTCTCAAGAAATCAACATCTGCATCTGTGACAGGGAAGGTTGGTGAAAATAGGGAAGAAAAAGAAATTAAGATGGACAAGACCTGATGGCAAGACAAGCAGCTGACATTACAGGGAATGGACATCAAACTCCTGACAAGGTAATTTAGACTGTAAAAAACAGCTCCACAGAAACAGTGACTGTCAATAACATAAGGGATCTCGAATATGGACAATCAAGGCTACTTCTACTCCTTTAATACTATCCCTGTTTTGCTTGGTAAACAGGCTTCAGAGAAAGATAAAGGGGCTTTTCAAAGGAGCAGGGATGCATTTCAATACTTCTGCCTTCTCCAAACACTGGAGTCTCACATAGATATAATGTGTCAGTTACACCGTATCCTAGCAACATCCTCACAAAGAGAGAGTATGTGATGCCAAGCAGGGCTTAGCCTAATGTTCCAGCCTAAGTCATGAGGTGGCCTCACTCTGGGGAAACATGCTGAAATAAATGTGACACGGGGAAAGTGTGTGCTAGCACTGGGCTTCTACCCCACTAAAGCAGGGAGGCGGGCGGGCGGGCGGGCGGGCAGCGGTTCTCACTCCAAAGTTTCACCCCACTTACTTGTTTTTCACCCCTGAAGCTTCGGTGTAGCCATGGCTCCAGACAGCTGGGGCTCCAGATGCATCGCCTCCGGAAGGCTGATCAATCTTGAAACAGCGGATATTACTAACCAGAGAAACGGAGGGGCCAGGAATCATTAAAACAGAACATGTGCAAATTGCTACCTTTACCTGAGAAATGAAAAACACCTAAGCACTCTGTACTTACCATTTGTGTTTAATGTGTCTGAAATATTTATCAGCAACAAGAACTAGCTACTCATCATAATGAAAACAAAGGGGCATATATACAGAGCATGAAAATTAGTTTTATCAGCATCAAATATTGGTTATTAGGCACTTTCACACACACACGCACCACCCCTAGATGGCTACCCTCTCCTGGGGATGAAAGGGACAGCTCTCAACCTTGGCATGAGAAAAGAAACTTTAACTATTAAGTTAGGTGTCTTCTCACAACATGAAGCCCAGATTTGAAAAGAATGAAACCCAAGCCACGACTGTACTGTGTTTGGATCATATGAGAGAATTCTGCAACACTCATCCTCAAATCCAGTATCTGCCCACATCACCCCTTCAAATATGTCACAGATATTACTGGGGACTTGCTATCCCCTGAAGCTTCCAATTCTTTCCTCACCTGCACAACCATGCTGAGACCAATATCATAAAATTATGAAGTAAATGAGGGGTATTCAATAAATTACACATTAACTACATATAAATAAACTGGGAGACAAATTCTTATCTCACCTCAGCTCTCATATGCTATAACTGGTCCAAAAGGACCCAAAACAGAAATATTAAAAGAGTAAACCTTCAAATGCAGTTCATTAAAAACCAGCCTACTAGAAAGCGTTCAGTGCTCACAAACAGGAAGTCATACAGATGTGAAGCAGGTTTTTAAAAGGCCGCCTACCACATGGTGAGATAAATCCCTATTTGTAAATTGCCACTAGTTTTTTCCCCCCTTACTTAAACAAGAGAAACAGAATTATGTATATCTCTTAACACCTAAACAATTTTGTCCTGAGCCCAAGAATTTAAATTATCTGTTGGCATTCATTAACTCCAAAATATAATAAATACTGAATACCTTTCCTAAGAACCATTCAACTCAGAAGTAAATCAATGTCTAATAATATTCACTTTGATTCTAGAAATATTTGGTGGCAATTTCTTTTTAATTTAAAAATATTTCATTAAAGAAAAATTTCTACTCTTAATTACCAGAAAACATTCACCTTTTCCTTTATCCTAAAAAAGCTGAAAAACATAAAAATCATAGGTAGTGTCAACAGAAAACCTCAAAATCAAATACCTCATTTTACAGCAGGGTGATATATCCTCCTTTCAAACCCATCAATAAAAGGTGTATTTAAAAAGATAGTCTGCTGTTGTTTGCTTTCCATATGACCTGGTACCAAATTTGATCCACGTACAATGGTAAGCAATGCAATGGGTTTCTTAAGGCATACCTTAAGGTTCTCCCTACATTTTTCCTACCTTTCTGAGTTCTGGAGAAAAACGGAAGACTCCTTTCTAAAGACATTTATACTCTTTACAGAACAGGGAGCCTTCAAAGAAATAATTCCATTTCCTAGCCTGATTATTAAAGAAAAAAATAATCCTTAAACTCCCCCATAATCCTTTCTAGTGAAGCAGCAATCTCTCATTTCCGCCAAGCTGAACACAGTGTGACCGAGCAGCTGTCTGAAGTGACCTGGATGTTGACTCTCGTACATCTTGAAATTAGTCTGAGGGAATCTGGGAGCCGGAGCTCAGTCACACGGAAGAGTTGCCATATGGCCTAAGCCTGCCTCATGTAGCACAAACAGGCCAAGCCTCTAAAAGAGCAAGTAATACATTAGATGTGGAAACTCTCCCAAGTTATTAAGAAGCCACAACCTTCTAGATATTAAACAGAGGGTAACGTTTTTACCTAAGAGTGTTATGATTTCACTGTCCGTTACCAATTTTTTTTTTAATCTGAGAGCACACATGTGCTTCACTGTAGTAGCTCTGGCCACTCCAGTAACATATGTCCTTTGGTAGAGAATTGTAACAGATACTGTCTTATGCCTATATAATAATGGGGTCATTCTATTATATATATGGTTTTGCATCTTTTTTCTAATTACATCATGAACATTTCTCCATGTCATTTTATATTCATCCTAAATTTAATTAGAAATATCTTGATGACTATCTCTGTACCTAAAATAAATACCATATCTCTGATTAATTTTTAGAATAAATTTTTACCACAGAAAACCTTGGTCTAAGTATATGAATACTTTTAAAAGCTTGATACACAGGGCCAAAAGCTTTTTTAAAAAGTTATATCGATTTACAACCCTCCATCAACACCAATTTGAGGGAGAAAAATGTTATCATTTAAATATTTTATTTAATATTTCCTTGATACACTAATAAGGCTGAATATGATCTTTTCATGTAACTATCCATACTTTATTAAATGTTAATGTCCTTCACTTATTTTCTGCTTGAGTGAGTACTTATCACTACTGACTCATAAGAACATTTTCTATTAAGAATATTAATGCTTTTATTTTTCTTATTTTTTGCCAACGTTTCTTCTCAGTTTATCATTTGCCTTTTAGATTTACCTTTGATAGCTTTTGGAATAGATATCTAAAACTTTTATGTAAAAAAGTATTTTTATATAAAAATATACATAACATAAATATCAAAACCACTCTATACATATTGACTTCTTTTGTGATTTCCCCCACCCCCTTTTCTGGCCTAAAAAGTCCTTTTCCAGTTTGTAAATATATCCATATGATTTCTTCTTACTTTTAAAAATTATTTCATTTTACATATTTAACTCTTTAATTTAGCTGGAATTTATGTTGGTGTGCAATAAAAATTCAACTTTTATTTTTCTCCAAACAGCTACTTCCATTTATTAACAGATTTTTATATAATTATTTTTACCATAAAATTATGTCATATTTGTAAAAACTCAAAAAGTTACCCGTTATAAAGATGAAAACGGGTTTCAAACGGGTTTTGCTAATCCATGTATTCTTAGTTCTGGAAGTCCCTTAGACAGTGTGTAGGCCATCCTCCCTAAGAGATGAGAAAACTAAGGTCTGCACACACTGAGGGATTTGGGCCAAGGCTTTACATACTGATACACAGTGGAGAGAGCCTGGGTCCCTGTGGCTTCCCAAGGACACTGTACTTAGGCAATATTCTTCAACTAAATCAATTTTCTCATTAAGTACTTAAAATATCAACGAACAGGCACTAATTAAGCCAATTCCAACCAGGAATCACCTTAGGTGATTTTCAAATTTTGATATGTACTAAAGCCTAGGATAATAATAATGGACCACCAATATTACTCTTCTTTTCAAAATTCTTCTCCTTTTCAGTTTTTTCTCAGATATTGGAAGATGACTTTCAGCAACAGATATTACAACAGGGTTTAAGCACAGATGGCATACACAATGTCTAATGTGTGTCGATGTCTAGGACTGTTACTTTAAGATACACTGCAAAAAATTCTGAAAATTCAGAAAAATTTAAAGAAGAAAGTAAAGACCATCCATAATTATATTATCCAGAGAACAGCATCATTTTAACATTTTGTTTTATATCCTTTTAGGAATTTTCTAGTTGTGCATGTGCACACACACGCACACATACCCAAATGCACACAAATTTATGTTACAAAAAGCGGGATTACACTATACAAATTTCTTTGTAAACTTTCTTTTCACCTAACGTCATATGCAGAGATCTTTCAAGTTAGTAATATAACTCCACATCATTGTTTTTAGTAGCTGTATAATATCTATTATGTGAAGCATAATTTAATTTTATTGATATTTAGAGTTCTGTGATGAACAGTTATAAAGACATCTTTTCTAACAAGGTTAACTTTAATGTTTTACATAGTGAACTCCAACCTGTTATTCTCCATCAACAGAAAACATGAGACAGTACCAATGAACTCTCTTCCCAAAACAGGAAGACAACTTAGCAAGATCTAACTACCCTACTCTCCCAGTTTTGTTTAAACAACCTGAATTTTAGTTCCAAATTGTTCATTTACCCCACATTATGAATCTCTTGCAAAATCCCTTTGTAACATTTGCATTAAGCATCACACCATATTATTCGTAAATGAGATGTATATTTATTTCTTGGTTGTTCACTGCTCTCCCCTGTGTCTTTAAATCCCCTTTTCCTCTTTGGTTTCATTATTCTCATCTCTTTTTGTCTGGACACTTTCTCAAAAACTTTCTGAAAGGACACGAGTATCCAATTATTTGAAAATTTTTTTGGCCATCCGTCCATTTTGGTGAACTACAGACTCAGAAATCACTTCACTTCAAAGGTGTGAAGACAGACCTAATAAGTCAACAGATGTTTCATACTCCATTCAATGTTTTGACTAAGTGATAAATGTCATTTTCAGTGAATAGCGATGGGGCTGCAGCGCTTCACAAAATACTTACTTCAGCAGCTCCAGGGTTTTGTGATCGAGGGCAAGTCGGGGGTTTCCAGTCAGGTCTAGTTCTTGCAGTTTTGGAGGCAGGTTTTCTGGTAAAGTGACTTCGCTTAGCTCATTACAGCTCAGGTCCACGCACTGAAGGAACAAGCGGAAACACGAGGAGATGGCCTGGAGAAGTTGTTCAGGTAGTTCTATGCCCCTACTCGTTGCAGGAATATCAGTGTGACCGTTCATTGTACTATGATGGCCAAATGCAGAAACTACGTTGGTCTGCTATTCTGCCATAAACATTTAAAACAGACTCTGCTAAATGTAATTAAAATTTTACTTTCTTTGAATAACACAAATTCCATGTTCTTCATACTCCCCAGCTTCATCCTTTTACATCATCTCTACATTTAAAAATTAAGCATTAACTGAAAAAGCCTAAAGATAGTGTCTCACTCACATTGTTCACAATATCTCCGCACTTGCTGTGGCCATGAGGGTTACAGTTACAACATCAAGATGGAACTTTAAAGGGCTTGTCTTTGGTTTTTAAAACAAACCAAAAAACACGCAAAATGAGGAGAAGGCAGAGAACGAATATTCAAAATGGGAAGATAATTCAAAAGAAGCTAAATAAGAAAGTGGTGAAAGACTAGCAGGTGGGCCTGCCTACTATATGCACGGGAAAAAGGCAGGAGTCAAATACAGATCCTGCACTCCAGGCATCCAATAC
This sequence comes from Balaenoptera physalus, assembly GCF_965194825.1. NCBI lineage: Eukaryota > Metazoa > Chordata > Mammalia > Artiodactyla > Balaenopteridae > Balaenoptera > Balaenoptera physalus. The sequence goes on from NC_138897.1 coordinate 13,427,864, forward strand.
CTGGACTCTCCAACAGCCCTGCCTAATCTCACTTGGAAAACTGCCACAAAAAGGTTCAGCATACCAATTAGAACAAAACTTACGTGTTATCTGTGAATGGGAATAACACCACCTTTCTTGCAAAATGTAAGGCTTAAATGAGCTAAGTCCCAAAAGGAGGTGCTGCATTTCTGTTATGGGAGCGGGGACCAGGGTAGAAGAAGGATCACATGCACAAGAGAGAACAGTTGGCAATTTTTCTGATAAGAGAATGTGTAACCAACAATTTGGCAGAATGGGGAGAAAGCATTCAATTATCTGGCTTGAGCTGGTGCCTTATTATAATTTTTTTAAATGCCTAAAGAGCATATTAAAAATCTTAAGGTGGACTGAAAGGCAAATTGTATCCAAGAATTTCAGTCTTAAAGTGGACAAATTCATCTTTATCTGGAAAATTTTTTAAAGAACTTAAATCTGTTATGGATTGGGGAGGGGTAGAGACTGGGTAAAATGAAAACCTCTATTTTTGGAGAAATATATCCTCAGTTGAATTCAAACAATACAATGTTTCCACACAAATTGTTTCATACCCTTGCTCTGAAACAGTACCAATGATACACTGTAATTTTTTTTTTATTATGACAGCATTATAACCACATTATAAAAAGTTGGACAGAGATTAGAAAACTTACCGTTAAATTTAACACCTGAATACAACCAGTGTTAGAATTCTATTTTTGTTTCTTTTAGCCTTACTATTAATATAAAAAAACTTTTAAAACCCATAAATGTAGGTACAATTCCATTACATTTCACTTATTCTATATCTTCACTCCCAACACCTTTTATAGTCTTAATACTTTCAACAGAAGTACAAGAATTCACTTAACCTAAACGTTAACAACAGGGACATGGTCATCTCCTTTTTTTGTTTTTCCAAATATAAATAATGGTTGCATGAATAGCCAACTGGACTTTAATGAAACACTGATAATACTGGTTCATAATGGGCTATTCTGGCAGTATGGTCAGTATACATCAGTACAGATAAAACAACACATGGTGTCAATACAGTCTCCTGGTGGTGATGAAACATGAGCTTAAGGACTGACAGGTGTGGGCAACACAGAACGTAAGTGGTTGACACAAACGAATTCAGAGGTCAGAGCATGCATTACGGGGAAAGAGTAAAGACATTTTAGAACATTACTGAATTTTTTGAAATTGGTGAGCAATGTTTTCTAATGTTACCTCTAAAGATTTAAACTTTCACAGTTCTGTAGACGTAAAATTGCTCATTCTTTAAATTATCAAATTATGAGTTCAATAGGGTATTCATTTATAAAGATAATGTTGGCGATGGTAACGCAGATCTTAAGAGATGGTGCTTACGCACTACCCCCGCCCAGGCCCATTTCATCACCAAGTCTTTAATTCATGGCAGTCAGTTCCCGCAGTCCTGTTCTGACCCACATCACGTTTCCCCTGGAGGATTACGATGGCGTCCGAACTTTGCTTTCAGTCTCACTTCCCTCTGATGCATTCCCCACAATGCTGTCAGGGTGATTCTCTGATGTGGTTTGTTCTATCACATCACACTCCAGCTTCAGTCTTTCTGTTGCTCCCTACTACCCTTCAATCTGCCACCAAAGCGCTCAGCATGTCAACTAAGGCCTTCACCCCACCTTTCACCACCTGCTTCCTCACAATCTATATTCAGCTGTGTCAAAGTTAACTCTTGCATGTGTCATGTTCTCATTTGTCTGTGCCTTTGCACATGCTATTCTCTGTGAATGGAACCCTTCAAGCTATCCTTGCCTTCTACCTGGTAATCTGCCTTATTCTTTTAAGACTCAACGCCACTACAATGTCACTCAATTCCACTACAGCGCCCGTTTCAATTAGATGTCCCCTGTTATAAGTATCTGCTTATTTATTTCTTTCACTAGACCACGAGCTCCTAGAGAGAAGGGACTGCTTCTTCTCCTCCTATATCGGAAGTGCAGTGCACTGCAAAGAATAGAGGCTCAATAGATGCCTTCACCGAAAAGAGGAACAAATAAACAATCGATTGCCTGGCACTTGGTAAACAATTATTTGTTGAATGAATAAATGAATCGATCTTATAAGAAGGTTCTTCAGTAATTAAATTTCTTAGGATGGGAACTGAGATACACATATTTAGGTTAAATTCAGTCTAGAATAAGTAGCACTGCAAAGCAGTTGATAACGTTTTTAAATGCTATTGTTTCTGCATGAGAAGGAAACTCTTTTCTTTAAGGGCAGATAAGCGAAGAAACACCTTTATACAGTTCTGCACACTGAAGGAGGTTTATTCCTAAAAACTACAGGACACTGGTACTTGGTGCCAATCTACTGGTGTTAACGCAGATAGTGAGTGCTTTACTTACAAGTACTATCTCCTATTCTTTTAATAGTCCTCAACAAACACTTGTTGACTGAATAATTGTAACAGCGACCACCAAGAAAATAGAAAATTTGGAAGTGAGACCTGAGGAAAAAAATAGTACCCACATATTCTATGTTGTTTAATGTATGTATTTATATTTAGTGCACTAAAATTTTCTTGGAAATATATTGTGAAATAGAATATTGAATCTAAAACGTTATCATCCCCTCTTTCAGGCCCATTCTAGGACATAGGTAACAAAAATCACTCTGCTATAATGCAAAACTCTGGTAAGAATACTCAAAACAGAATTATCCAACCCTCAGAAAAAGTGAGATAACTCATAGTTGAGAAGGAACTCATGATTTAGAGGAAATGACTGCTAATACAATTAGATATGAGTATAGGAAAATAATCAGTGTATCTTAAAGAAAAGGGAATACAATGTGATGTATAGTTCAGGTGTAATTATCACAAAAGTTGCAATATCTTAATTATGATGATTCCTCACAAAACATTACTAAAGAAATAAACATATCAATTTTCACAGCAGTGTATTATTCATTATCTGCCAAATAATTGCCTGTGCTGCCCTGAATCAGCAACTTAACAGAGCTAGTGAGCTCTGAGGTTCTGCAACCCCCTTGCTTCTTCCTTCTTCAGACCACAGCTAGTCCCCCACCTCACCCGTGCCACTCAACAGCTCTGACAGCTCCAAATGGTGGGGCTCCCACTCACCTTCTACACTCCCTAGTCCTCACAAGGTGAAAGCCGCTGATGTATAACATGTTCCCTCTCCGAACAGGTTCACTAATTTCCATTTTGAAGTCAAAAGAAGAAAATACATCCAAGTATTCAATCAAAATAACATTTATTTAGCATCTACTAAATGGCAGACAATAGGCCAGACATCAGGGACCTTGAGAGATGGCAGACACAGTCCCCACCCTGAGGAACTCCCAGGCTAAAAGGGGAAATAAACACCACTACCTACCTCCAGCTGCTATGATCAACGATGTGTACAAGTGTGCGTGGCTGTGACAGTGAAGGGGCAGCTACTGAGACCACAGAGAGGGCTTTCCAGGGGAGGATTTTTGTGAAGAATCCAAATTAAAGATAAAGAGGCAGATGGGAACAGGAGGGCATCTAGCAAGCGCTGACAGCACGTGCACCAGGCAGGAGACAGAGTGACGCACGGTATACCAGGACACGAAGCAAGAGTGGTTGGTGTGGTTGGAGGTGGTCGGGCCCGAGAGCAGGAGATGAGGCTGGAGAGGCAGGTAGGGGCCAAACGGTGAACTACAGATTGTGTCTCACGCTGAAGTCGTCTATACCACCTCCCTCTCTCAGAGTTCTATAGGAACCCGAACTTTTAGCTTTAGAGTAAAATACATGTACACACATGTGTAGTATTTCTCATTATATAACTTTAAGTCAAATTCTCTTTTAACACTTAACTACATATTCTTGATGTTGCAAAAGGCTAAGTCATCATCACTGTAGGATGTTCACACATCTAAGTAAACCTATTAACTAAGAGAGCCAGTCTGAATCTTTTACTTTAAACACAGACCCTAGAGCCAAGGTTGAAGTTCGGTTTTTCTCTGTCATAGTGTATTTGTCTATAATTATTCAGGAATGTATATTGTTTAAACCTCCCCAACTTTCAGGAAGCTGCAAAAGAAGAACTTTAATTTGTACAGACTCTTCCTTTTAAATTTATATACAGTATCTGTGATTTTTCTCAAGTGGATTTTAGATTTAGGAAACCTTATTGGCAACTACTTGACAAAAATGACAATCAGGGTAAAACTTTGTTTTAAAAAAATCCTCGATCCATCAAATAGTATTCCATTCCTCCAAATAGCGAATTCCCTTAAACACCAAAATAAATTATTTATAAAATCTGACTTTAAGAAAATGCATCCTTTAAAAACTAAGCAATTCCTTTAATCATTACCTCATAAAATTGGTTATGTGTGCCCTTGGGGAGACTCAGTGGTGTATCACAAAGTTACAGGACACCTGGCCCATGCTTCTGGGGGCTTCAGTGTTACTCAAAGATTATGGAGAGGAAGAGCCTTTACTTTGACATTAAAACTAAAAGAAATGGTAAAAAGTAGAACACAAAATTAGCATGTAATTGTAGATCAAAAAGGAGACTTCAAAGAAATTTACAGATGCTTCCAGGCTGTATTCCAGATTTGGGGGCATATGAGCTCACTTCTCTTTTTCCTTACCGACAGAAGACTCTGAAGAGCAGGATAGTGACCACTTCACAGCCAACTGCTTTGAGGACTCATGGTCACAAGTGCTCCTTTCTCCAGGAGCATCTCTAAAGGGATACTTTCAAAATGCACGAGCTCACAGAGGACCAGTTGTTTATCTGTATGTACACATAACCCACTTCATAAGATGCACGCAGTATTTCATTGTAAAAGGCATGGCTTTGTGTTTAAAAGGGCTGCTGAAATAATTTTTAAAACTAGAGTTAAAAAAACAAATTAGTCTGAGTTAATATATTATCCCAACTTCGAAAGACAGACACTATGCAGTCCTAGCTTCCTGCTGGTGAGTTGCTAGTGAGGCAGGGAGAAAAGTGGCTTAAATGGCCATGTCCTGGTAGACACTGCTTCATTCCTTTTTCCTTAGCTCTTGTCCCAAACAGGAATGGATGCCACATTCCCCAAATGTTAGAAGAATTCCTAAATAACCATTACCCAGATTCCAGGACCATAATGACAATTGCTCCTGCTTCCTGGTTTTTGGATACTGCAGTTCCTAGATGACCTTTTAAGTCTAGTAGGTCAACTACTCTACCAAACTGACATCTAACTGGTCCCTGATCTGTCTTTATTTCCATTATCCTACTTTCCAACGAATTAATGCCTTTTCTTTCATCCATTCTGACCTAGCCGTTTCCCCATGTTCTTTGTGTTCTATGATTGAGCTGGTTCTCTCGCTCTCGTCTCACTTTAGAAACAACAACATGGCTTGATTCCAAGGGAAATTCAACTTCCTGTAGCCATTGTTCTCAAGAGTGTGGCATATTAAAAATACTTCATACTCCATGAAGTGAAATAATAGTCCTAAAGATGAAGTCACTCAAATTATCCAAGTGGTTTATTACTGCATAGCACAAACATGAAAATAACCTTCTGAAGAGAATTTAAAACATTTTAAAAGATGCTGTTCACCCAGTAATCAGAATCAGGACACCACAGGGAAATGGAAAATTTGACAAAAGTTGCTGATATATGGTGTTTAAATTTCAAATTTCATTCACTGTATGTGTCACACATTTATTTCATCTGCTTAAACTACACTTCAAAAAAGGTAGGACTATGTCCCCAATTGGAAGTAACTCAACTAAAAGCTTTGGTGTTGTTGCAAAACTCCTGTATTATCAATGTGACTGCCATGTGGTTCGGCGAAGGGCCCCTGAGGAAGAGAAACCGAGTGCCACACCCGCGGCCACCTTGCTTTTTAGGTTCATCAGCTCTAGCAGCCTACGTAAGGACCTCGGTCTGGGACCAGCCAAGCCAAGTCTGGCTTATGTGGTGACTCTAGGATTAAGTTTTCCTCTCTAGCTGACTGAGAGCTGATCTATACCCAGAGGGAGGTCTGTCTATTTTAGAATCAGAACAGAACATGACCTGCTCCAGGAACACAGGACTGGTGGCGGGGTTTGGAAGACTAATTTGAAGGTGCTAAACAAAGGTGAAGACAATAATATCAATACTAAGGAACAAAACTACTAGGACTTTGGGTGCACTTAAGCTCATCGAAAAGCTCTAAAAAATATACTTTTTTTCCTACGAATTTATATGACCTTCCTGCCCAAGTACAGAATTTGATGCCTGATGATCACTTTAACAGATCTCACCAAATGCACCAAAATGAGAAAAGGCCAGACCTAAATTTTATCCAAGAATAGGGGATGCATATAGTCTCTGCTTTAGGGGTACATGAATAATGGCCTGATTTTACAAGTTTAAAAAACTACATTAAAAAAAAAATAAAGTAATATAAAAAACTACATTTTAGCATATATATTTTAGTAAGAAAACTTGTTTACCCTTTAAATGATAATTGGTTTTAAAGCTTTCGTAACAAAGCAGTGAACAAGCACTTTTCTTTAATGTCTTAACAGATGAGACGGCTCACAGAGAACTCGCTAAATATACCAGGATATTATCCCTCTTTAAATTATCTGTTAATGTTTATAATTGCAATGATCTTCATACCTTCTATGAAATACTTTATAATTATTGTACTTTATTTTCAAGAAGCAATAAGAATACAATCTAGGATTATTAACTCAATGATAATATTTTAATAGCGGCTGGAGTATTTCAACTTAGGAAAAAAATGATTTCTTTTCCATTAGAAACATGCTTTAGGGCTCAGTTTACAGTGAAGACTCTCATAGGTATTTTATCATCTGTTTACAGCAAATATTTTTACCAGGAATTTTCTTTTGGATGGTTTATTTATTTGTTTATTTTTGGCCACACTGCACCGCATGTGGAATCTTAGTTCCCCAACCAGGGATCGAACCCGCGCCCCCCGCATTGCAAGCACGAAGTCTCAACCACTGGACCGCCAGGGAAGTCCTTGGATGGTTTAAATCTGCATAAATACTTATATAGCAACTGAAAATATTCTCATATGAAATAACACTAAAATATCAGTTCAGAGTTCTCAAACAATATTAACTACTACTTTTTTAATAACACTATCTGTCCAGGGCTGCAAAGTTTGTATTTTGTACATAAAGGAGACTTGATACTGCTCACCACCCCCCCCCCCCAAATAAAACCCCAGCAACAAAATATCTCTTGGTAATGGAAGAGCTGGGTCAGAAACACTGGACATTTTTAACATAAGGAAAATGCTAAGATACAATATCTGGGGTTAAAAATCAAAGAACAAAAGAAGAAAAACTGTAGAAAAAAAAAAAAAGTAATACCAAAAGTAAAATTTTAAAAGGAGCTGTAAAGCAGGGTACAGGAGAAGACAACAGGGGAAGGAATTAAATGGAAACACGAGGCACCAATTTTAGAATCCAGGAATCCAAGCAAGGGTCTAAGAGAAGATCTGCTTTCATAGAGTAACATTAGTATTTTGCAAAATTTAGTCAAAACCTGAAAAGTTTAAACGTCTATCTGTATCTGTATTTTAAACCAGATACTTAAAAAAAAAAAAAAAAGAATCTACAATTAAGAGTTATATAACATTAAAAGACAGGTGCAGAAAGTAAGACCAGCAAACAGGAGGTTAATCTCGAGACCTCGGTGCACAGAGACCTGTTTGATGAGGCCCCGTGACAGACACCACAACCCCCATCGAGTAATGGGCAGTGGAGCAGCCCCTGGAAAGCTTAGCTGTCAACATTGTTCCTGGGATGGAAGCAAAGAAGCATTTGCTTAAGTGACAGATTTCCTGGATTTTGTTGATCATCAGCCAAAACAGTTGCTCCATATAATCGATATCAGAGTTGAACCCTATCGAGGCCTTGTAACTATAGCTAACATTTACAGAGTTCTTACCAGGTGCCACTTCTATTTCAAATGCTTTACATGTACTATTTCATTTCATCCTCACAGCAATACTGTAAAGGAAGCACTGTTCTTTCCCTCATTTTACATATGAGGAAACGGAGCGATTAAGCAGCTCTTAGTTGGGATCCACCTCTAGATCTGTCTTCCTTCAGAGCCCCACCTCTTACCTACTGTAAAAGGTATATAAAGTAAAAATGAAATATTTCTGCGAGTTAACAGTAAGTGTTCTAAAACGCCACGGTCAGGTATGAGGTGACAGTGTGCTCACAGTAAAATATCTCATGGCTTAAGCACACACACACACATGCACACACTTATCAAATGGCTTGTACACACCTCAACCATGTAAATGTACAAAAACTCCTGTGGTGAAAACTTATTCATGCTATTCAGAGTGTCTTCAAACAGGATGACTTTTGTTCCTTTTTAGGAGATTAGAATATGCTCCTAGTCTATAACCAGAATTATTTTTTATTAAGCACAAAACTAATAATCAGAAATGCTAAAATGCAAGATGAAAGAACTTCTTACTCTTTGCTCCAAAAAAAAAAAAAAAAAGAATAAAAAGTTGTTAGATGGCTTTCATTCTAGCGAACTGGTTTCGCCCGATGAAACTGCCCTGAGTCAGGAGCCAGGAACTGCAGAATGTCTCTGCCACCAATTTGCCGTCTTCAGTTTATAGAAACCACTTCCTTTTCAGCACCTCAGTTTCCTCACCTACCAAATGGGAATACTATCTGCTCTGTCAGGTTTCATTAAATTGAAGTGAATGTTTGGTAATGGTAACAGTCATGAGATACATCTGTATAGGGAATTATTACTAATTGGGTGCTGGGGTGGTGGATGCTATTTAATTAGGGGAGTTGGGGGGAGGGGTGTGCAGAGGTACTGTTAACTATTTCAAACTGCTATCAAACCTGATGCAGTCTCTGAGTCTCATAACCACCCTGGAAATAAGCAGGACAAGCATTGTTAGACAGATGGGAAAGAGTTAGGTGGCTATGTGGCTAGTTAGGGACAGAGCCCAGAAAACAATTTTCCCTACTCCCAGTCCAGTGTTTTTTGATTACTGTTTTCTTTTTCCCTCTGCCGACTCAGAGGTGTAGCCCAGTGGTGAGGAAGGATGGAGCAAGGACAACAGAGAAGTCTTCATTCTGAGGAAATCCAACAAGGGTGCGAACATCCTGAACTGATGAATTAGAGAAAACAAGTCTCTTTGTGGACCTGAAGCTTGGAGTTTATGGAATCGACCCACGTACCTTGATTTCTGGGAGCTGCATAACTTCAGGAAAGACTTCGATGCAGTTGGAGTGAGCAATCGCCGTGTGCATGCGCCTGCAATTCATGATAGTTGTCGGGACGGCCTTCAGTTTATTCCCACTGATGTCAATTTCTTCAAGTTCCTCCAGCTTTGCCATTTTACTAGAAAAGAGAAAATCCAAGGGTGGGCAGGTCACAAAATAATTATAAGGAAATTTAGAGAGAAAATAATAGATAATGAGAACCAAAAGATAATTTACTATGACTCTGAAGATTCTTTCAAGATTCACTTGCACTAGTCATTTTAACAGACAAGTTTTTCACTACTGTTTTTGAGTATCAAAGTATTTTGATACCTCCTCTCTTACTACAAAACAGAAACTCTTAACTTCAGCTCTCTGAATTGGCAACAAGAAGAAAAATGGACGTCCTTTTCCTATGAAAACTCTGTGTGTGAATTACGTTATCCTGACAACAATCACTTTACTATGTAGCTTAGTCTGAACTCCAGTGAAAATCCTACTCAAATGGGTCAAAAGTTAGCATTAATCGAATCTATGTGCTTTAAAAGAGCTTAGTGTGAGATTATGATTTCTTTGTATTGGCACTGAAACCTCAAGGGAATATATAGAGTAGAAAAGGGTATGGTTTATATGAAGATATGCTTTCTCCTGAAACCCCACTCCCCAAATTCCTTGGACATCACGTGTGATAACAAGGTGGTCATGAGGAGTAGGATGCTGAAAGGTCATCTGGATCATCTCTCGACCTCCTGGCAATGCCCAAAGTCAATCTGTACCCAAAAGAAATTTCTCTCAACTCCTGCTAAACAAAGAAAGGATCTTTCTGATCTTACCTTAATAACAAGTCCTAATATAATTGAACACTTCTGTTTAAGAATGTCTTTTATTGTTCAATCTTAACCTATAATGTAGAATTACTATTTAATTACATTAATCAATAATTACAGTAACCAGATAAAGAGAAACTCCAGAATTAGGGTTTCTTATATTTTCTATAAATCTGGAGGGAAAAAACCCTCTGCCTCTACAAATCTATAATGCATCTATCACTCCTCTGGCCCTTTTTCCACCACTTGTGAAGGTGGACTCTAACAAGTACAGAATTCCCAGTGAGTGCAACTCAAACTTACAATCTGAATCATTTATTTTAGAGTTACTGGTATCTCCTCTCCTTGCTGTGGTTTCATTTGTCACAATAAACCTTTTAAAAAATTTAGCAAGAAACACTTTATTGCTTTTCTGTTTTCTCTCAAAAATAAAGGTTACCTTATTTGCTTACTTGAAAATAAATATACGCCGAAGATACAAGAACTAAGTTTTTATCTTATGAAATCAGATCTTTTAATATATTAACATTCAACACGGTATTAGGATATGCTACAAACAACAGTGTATGCACAGACTGTGAAGTAATCCATCTATGATAGCCTGAATTTGTAAGATTATTATTTGAATATGTTGTCATCATATTGTGAAAAGAAATGTGGAGAAATCAATGAGTAACAGGCACGAAAAAAGATTGAAAGTATAGACATCAGGTCCAAGAAAGAAAATATGTTAAAGAAGTTTCTATCCCTCGACATAGAAAGAAGGTGGTCAAAAAAAATTCTCTGTAGTTAGGGTGATTACTACTGGCATGGGTCTCTGGGGGATACCCTCAGAATTTGAGCTGATGATCATTTCTCCTGCTGGGCTTAGTCATTCACCGTCAAATGAGGGCCATGAGCCCTTTCAGAGATATTACTGTTATGTGACTACTATGTTTTCTTCCAAAAATATCATCTCATTCCATAGTAAAAGAAAAGTACATTAAAAGAAAAAAAAGAAAGAAAGAAAAGTTTAATCAGTAACATAAAATGAGGGGAAAAAGTAAAGAAATAAATGTATACTACAAAAATAGAGTAATACTTGAAGTCAATGCATATTTGGGCCTCCCTCCTTTAGTAAGGGTTTCAACAGACTGGTATCCTTGATGCTAGCAGAGGAAGGCAGTCCCCATATTTTGCTTTGGCCCAATGCTAAGTCGCAGTTAGCAGCAGAATAACAGAGGGGTAGTGTTTGCTTCTTTGATGTGTGGGCGTGAGTTCTAAGACCTAACTTGTTAAAGCTTCACTCAAAGCAAGATACAATGCCACTGCTCCCCAAAATTAGAAATTAAAATTAAAATAGACTTAAAAGTAGAATTTTCTAAGAGCCATAAATTATTTGTAATGTCAGTTTCTATGAATGCACAGGCCACCACTGCTTTTTATACCATAAGCATAAATACAAAAGCTATTAGCTAATTGAGAACCTTCAGGTTCCTAGTTTACGTTCTAATTCTCACACAGCATACTAGGTTAATTTTTTTTTTTTTTAATTTGACTGGTTAAAAGGAAGCAAAAGAAAAAATATACCTGCTAGATGACATGCCTTATTTCAAAATCATAAGAACATTCTAGCACTTGGGTCCTTGGATACATTCATATTAGAAGAATGAACACATTTCTCTTTAGGGGAATGTTGACAATGGCTTATATAAAAGACACTGTGAATAAGAATCGGTAGGAACAAGCTTTACATTATCTGGGAAATAAACATGTTAGTTTTTGCCTTTCCATCTATGAATCCATTTTCAGAAATGCAATGAAGGATGTCACTCTGTGATCTTCTTTTACCTTGCTGGAAAACTTTGAAGTCGGTTATAGGCCATGTGAAGAATCTTCAGATGGGGGTGTCCTGTTAACAAGGGCACACATTTATCTGTGAGGTTGTTATTCGTCAAATACAACTCTTGTAAGACGCTGTTTGTCTCTTCAGAAAGTGTGGCTGGAGGAAGGGTTTCCAGTTTGTTTGCAGATGCATTCAGGAATCTCAGGCTACAATGACAAAAATGCAACAGAATCCCACTGATAAGCCACAGGTCTAGTCCAGAATCCTCAACAAACCTAGAAGTTTTCTGATTGATACCTGGCATATTAGAAACTGGGTTTAGAAACATGAATTTAAAGATAGGTCTTGGCATGGAAGCAACCTAAATGTCCATCGACAGAGGAATGGATAAAGAAGATGTGGTACATATATATACAATGGAATATTACCCAGCCATAAAAAAGAATGAAATAATGCCATTTCCAGGAACATGGATGGACCTAGAGATTGTCATACTGAGTGAAGTAAGTCAGACAGAGAAAGAGAAATATCGTATGATATCACTTATATGCGGAATCTAAAGAGAAATGATACAAATGAACGTATTTACAAAATAGAAACGGACTCACAGACTTAGAGAATGAACTTATGGTTACCGGGAGGAAGGGTGAAGGGAAGGGATAGTTAGGGAGTTTGGGATTGACAAGGTACACACTACTATATTTAAAAAGGATAACCAACAAGGACCTACTGTATAGCACAGGGAACTCTGCTCAGTGTTATGTGGCAGCCTGGATGGGAGGGGAGTCTGGGGGAGAACAGATACATCTACATGTATGGCCGAGTTGCTTTGCTGTGCACCTGAAACTATCACAACATTGTTAATCGGCTCTACTCCAATATAAAATAAAAAGTTAAAAAAAAAAAAAAAGATAAGTCTTGGCTTTGGCAGGCATATAGATATGTGACTCCACTGTCTATAATGAACACAGTAGCTATCTGTGTTAACTACAAAGAGAAATCAATTTTTATGGAAGCACAAAGGTGAGAGAAAGTGATTAATTTTATAGCTGGTGGGGAGTCGAAGAGATAGTGATAAGATAAAATTAATATTCTGTCTTAAGAAAGGGAAAAACAATTGCCTATTTTAAAATAAAAGAGCTCTTATAGTAATAAAATAATTAGACATTAGATCACAATACAACTAAATCACATAGTGACTAAGTCCTTTTCAGTATGATGCCCAAACCATATTTTACTGACATATATTCACAACTGCAAGGGATAATTTACTCTGTAGTAAAATAATGTAATACTATGTAGAAGTGAAAATGAAGAACAAGTACATGTATCAATAGGATGAATCTCACAAATATAATATTGAGTAAAAGAAGCCAGATACCAGAGGATACATACACTGCATGATTCCATAATTATCGAGTTCAAAATCAGGCAAAACTTATCTATGGTATTAGAAGTCAGGGAAGGGAAGCAGTGTGTAGGAGACAGCTTCTAATTTTTCCAATATGATAACATTCTCGTTCTTGATCCGAGTGCTGGTCACATGAGTGTGTTCACTTTGAGAAAAATTTATCAAGTGCTACACTTACGATATGGTCCCTTTTCTGTATCTATATTATACTTCAATAAAACTTACATTAAAACGAGATGTATATGCTACCAGTTATCCAAATGATAGCGTGAACAATAGCTAAACTATGAAGAATGTTTTTACACCTGAGATAACTAAAACTGTCAAAAACTGTAATTCCTTCCATAGTTACTGTGAAACACAGACAAATGCAAAATGCAAAGCTGGAGGACTGAAACAGAATCCTTGCTGTGATCAGTTCCAAATCACTGGAAAGGGAAGAGAAGGACAGAGCAGGAACTGTGCATGGCTCACGGGCAGACAACCCTGCCGCTTCACGGTGGGTCTCCACCACGTGTGCTCCACAGTGAAGCTGCAGGGACCCGAGCATGGAGAGCGTCCAGCCCACAGGACCCACCTGCCATAGTAACCAAGGTCAAAGCTGACTTGTCCCCCACCCCTTACCTAGAACTACCCTGTTAATGAACTGCGTTTCTCGTTTCAAAACCAGCCAGGTTTGAAATGTTCAGCATTCAATTCAGGACTATTTTACCATATGTTAGTAAAAAAAGAATAAAATCTTCCTTAAATAGGAAGACTCTGGAATACCAGGTACAGTTATTTTTAATCTTGGATAAAAAGAAAGCTTTGTATTCGGGAGTCATCACCAAAACCGTCATCCCAAGCCCTCAGCCCACTAAGCTAATACTCTCCAATCTTGCGACCTCCACACACTTACACACACACAGTCCAACTCCACTACTTATCTAAGGAAAAGCAGCTTCCCCAAAATAGAACATTTTCCATTAAAGAAACACGTATTCCGTTGACATTAAAAAAAAAAAAAAAAGGGGGGGGGAAGTTAGAAAAAGGCTGTACAAAAAAAAAAAAGAAAAGAAAAAGGCTGCACAGACCATAAATAGTCATGGGAAATTATAGTCGTGTGTGCTACAGAGAAGAAAATAAAGGTCATTCATGCAGTTTCTGAAATGGTTTTGACATAGGAAGGAAACCCCTTCCAGCACCATAGTTCTTTAAAGTACTTTTAAGAGTCCCATTTGTATCACCTGACTTAAATACCCTGTTAAGATTTCTTCAGTGTAGAATTAGAAAAAATTAAAATGTATTGCCCTAAAACATCTTGGAATGGGGTTGGCTGGGAAACTCTGACAATCTCATTAAAATACAATTCCCTAGGAAATATGTAGTTATAGATACATGAAAAGAAAAGAAAGAAATTAACTCATGAATATTTGCGTATTTTTAGGCCAGAAAAAGAGGGAAAGTTGTTTTGAAAGGAAAAAAGACTGACTAGTGAATGCTCATCTAGAAAACTGCAAAAGGGACTTTAAAAACTCCTTACAACATCTGATGAAGGGAAGAGAGGGATTTCCAAAAAGACTTGTCCTCTCATCTTGTTGAAATTTGCCAGTATTGAAGTTTATACTCTTTATGGGAAACTGGGGGGAGGGGGGGAATCCCGCACCCTCCCCTCCAGGACATGAAACTAAGTTGAAACTACACGGGCTGGTTCCAAAGGATTTAGTTTGAACTGAATAAAGCCTGATTGAATCATCGTGTTAGTTAACAGTCAAAGAGCAAACAACTGGGCTAAAAACATTTTTGATTATAATAGTCTCTGAGAAATTAAATTCAATACCCATCCTTTTAAAAATAAAATACCTGTCCCACAATCGCACGTTTCAGCAGGAGGCAAATTAAGTTGGTTTAATCTGGGTGTTGTATTTCCATCAGAATGAGCAACTACTTTAATTTTGTAAAATTTCTCCAGTATGGGTAATGGTTTTACTCAATAAATATGGTGTATAACCCCACCCCCTGCTTTCAAAGCCTCCCCAAAACTAAATTCCTAAAGCACTGAGTTTGGTCTCAACTCAATACGATATGAGAGAACTTCCTCAAGCTTCTCCCTTATAGATTTTTGTAATAACTCTATAAAAGACTTGTTTAATGTGCCATGAGAGTTTCATCCATAGAACCCTCTTCACTATGCAACCCTCTTATAATCATTAGAGAAATGCAGTAACATATCACTTTTCCTCATTTGTAAAGTGCTCTCTAGAGACCACAGCTCTTTCCTATTTCCTGTTTCACTTGATTCTCCCAACATCCCAGAGATGCCCCCCTTATATTTCACAGAAGACAAACTGAAGCTGAGAAAAGTCAAATTACCTGGCTGTTGTTAAACAGTAATTAGTGTCAGAGCCAGAAATAAACCCAGATCTCACCAATCTTAAAGAGTCCACTATTTCCTAACACAATTCAACTGATAAAAACAGTAATAATAAAACTTTCCTGAGGACATTTTCATAGGCCTTCTCCAAAAAAGCTGGAGGTCAAGCAGGGCACCTGCTGGGTAGTGTGAAGACCACATGTGCACAGTGCTTCAAACTCCATTCCTAAAATAACTTAATAAATAGCACAGTACTCAAAAACTTTTCTTAGCAGAAAGTGCAAAAGTTGTAGAGAAAAGACTCACATACGACTCCTGCCCTGAAGCATTTGGAAAGTTGCCCATGACAGCAGTGAGACAAATCCACTTCTTGCTTCTTGAGCAATTACTCTCTTCTTCCCTGGCACATTCTGTTCGTCTGTTCTAGCTAATCTAGGTTTTTTTGTTTTGTTTTTGTTTTTCAGTAATTCCCAGCACACCCTTAAATTTTACAGCCAAATTCTGTCCTGAAACAAAGCACAGGATTTGGTACCACAACTGGTCTACCTATTTGCAGGCATACCAGGCATTCTGCATTCAAATGATTTTTCTGCAGATCAGTACTGGGACTTGTAAGTCTATTGAAAATGCAAAAGGTTAAGACCCTAAGCGCAGCAAAATTCTTTGACTTTTATATAACTCCCTGATTTCTGGCCCCCAAAATCTTCCAGAGGTGCCAAACAAAATGCTCTAAATTCCTTATCATTTGTCCATACAACACAACGCTTTTGACAATTTCATCTATTGATATCTTCAGAAGACTGATAGCTCTTAAAGCAGGGGCTTACAAACTTTTCATTAATGGCAACCAAGAGTACAAAATACATTTTACATGACCACCCAGTACAGATGCGACATATACATGTGTAAATGAAACAAAAGTTTCTTGAAACAATACTTAACCTTACTCTATCTTACACTGATATTTTCTATGCCATTTTTTTAAGTGCTGGTAGAAACCCACTAAATTACTACACCTCACTTATCAGTTTGAAAAAAGGACGCCTATTATTCACTGTCTAGCAACATCACCTAATAGTGAGGATTGCATGTGAAGAGAAAGCGCGTACGTATAGCCTAACAGAACTCACACATTATTATTTTGAAAGATCTGAAAATCTGCCTGGCTTGGGCAGTAAAGATCATAAGCCTACAGAGCAAAGGAACAAAGGTTATACAGATGTATGAACTGCTGAACAAGAACTCGAAAAGAATTAATTTTAAAAATTAAGTATAATTAATTAAGAATTAGTTAAGATTGATGTAACACTATAAATTAATCTAGAGATATCCTAATTTCATCAATTATATCACTGATGTTCTCTATCTGGTCCAGAATCCAATTTAGGATCGCACATTCCATTTCCTTATCATGCCTCATTTGTCTCCTCTAATCAGTCTTAATTTAGATTTGTTTGATGTTTTATCATCATTAGAATTTAGAATAACGTGATGCATTTCTGGCAAAAACACACAGAAGTGATGTTGTGCCTTTGTTCCAGAAGGTATGTGATTCTCAACTTCAACTCCCAGATATTCATATTAAGTAGGTCAGCATAAGTCTTCAAAAATCTATAGAATTAAGAATTCTGATGATTGGCCAAGTTGAGTCAGTAGAACTGAGATAAGGGCCAGAAATCTACATGTTTAGTAAGTAATCTAGGGGATTCTGAACACTCTGAGAAACACTATTTTATTTCACTACGGCTCTCAAAACATCAGAACTTCCCAAGATAGCTCTCTTCCCTTAGGAAAAATAGTGTAGGCAACTTAGCTCTTCAAAATGCCAGAAATATCTATCTTTGCCAAAAGGCACCAGTTGTCATGGTTAATCGATCACGCTCTCCCAAATTTTCTATTCCCTTTTAGTCCCCTTGATATTTACACATATTCTGTCTGAGTCACTAAAAGTTATGGTCTGTAATGTGACTAATACTCTGGGGATATTTTAATAATTACCATGTACTTCATTTGTACATACACTCTCCCCATTCCTATCCCCTGAAAATACCTTGTTCTGTTCCAACCAGGGATAAAAACAGACTCTAATCCCCACCCACAATAGGAATCTATAACTCTCCTTTAAAGGGCCCATTGTGACTGACCTCATCAGGAGCAGCTCTCTGGCCACGACATGAGAGTGCATATGTGAAATGGACAGGGAACCAGCCATTGCCGAGATTTCAGAAAGGACAGAAGGATGGCAGTACCTCATCCATCCAACTTGGTGACCCATGGGGAACATCTACTCCCACTCTCGCCCATCTGTTGATGAAAACTGATTATCTGAAACTCTTTTGGGGGTTTCCATCAAGAAAATTCTCAACTCTAAGCAAAAAGGGATAAGATGAGAGATCTAGGCCGGTAGGATCCAGTTTAGAATACTTCCCAGTTCCCCTCACAGAACCAAATCCTGCCCTGACCACAAGGTACAAAATCACAGTCAACTTCTCAGCAAATATGGTCTAACATATTTTACATCTGTCTATAGTTTTTGAGCTGCCAGTCAAAAGAAACAAAACTCAAAGAAGAATATGGAGGGTAAACTCATAAACTTAAATTGTTGATTCAGGTCATAAGAATTTTAATAAAATCAGTCTGAAGTTTTCAGAGGAAGATAAAAATATCACTAAAAGTCATCTAATTTAAAGTAGATTCCCCTCTCTTATCTGGTTACCTGCTACCAGGTAAAGTAGATTAAAATACACCATTCTAAAGCTGTAATATCTCAGAGACAATATTATGTAATCAAAACCATGACACTGTGTTTTTGCAGAAAGATTCAGAGCTAAAGAAATCTCCTTAGAAAGAGAGTTTAAGTTCAGCCTTTTGTTGTGTCCAATAACACATGTTTTTCTGACAGTTCTCATGAAGCTTCCAAGCACAAGTTCTACTTAGAGAACAAACGAAACCATTTTTAACTTACGAAGACTTGTATTCAGGCCTTTTCCTCAGTTATATAACCAAACACAGAACTGGTAACAATAATTTACTACCACAAAAAAAAAAAGAAAAAGAAAAAGTGAGCATCTATATATTTTTTAAGATTTGTATTATGGAGCAAACTGAATGGAAGGAGAATTGAAGCAGGTTCATTACTGCCTGGAGCTATCTGCCAAACACAAAGCTCTGTATTATACAACAAAGTGCTGTTCTTCATACCAGGAGCCTAAATTAAAACCAATCCTATCATTTTCCTTCTCCTTTACCTTCTCAACCCCACCTTTTATTACAGTTTATTGTGCAGTTATTTTAAGCTCAGCATTAGGTTGTAAGCTCCTTGAGGGTAATACTGATGTTAGTCATTTTTCAATCCCCTGCAGTACCCAGCACAGTGACTTAAACTTACAAGGTCAGTAAGACATTGGCCATCCTGAACCATGTAAATGAAAACAAATCACAACAGAAACCACCTGCTAAGAGCTTGTGAAGATTCTTTCCTAAAAAACTCTCTTTTAATATTTTAAGCTTCATGTTTTCTAGGTTGACCTGCTCCCACAATAGTCAGTAGTAGTTTATTCCTTCCCCTCAAACTAATCAAACCAAATATACAGTAGCTCTACATTTTCCTGAATGTAAATTATGCCTCAATTAAAAAAAATTTTTTTAATTAGATAGAGAAAACCTCAGTTATTCAGGTTTTGGAAAGGGGATAAATAGAAAAAGTATTATCCCTTTAAGAAGCAGTAAATAGTTTGGTAAAGCATAGGGAATATAGTCAATATTTTTATCATAACTTTGTATGATGTGTAATCTATAAAAATATCAAATCACTATGTTGTGTACCTTAAATTAATATAATATTGTAAAAGTCAACTACATTTCAATTTTAAAAAGTTCTATTTTTCTTGTCTTCCAACGAGTGAAATAATACAAGAATGTTGTTCAAAAAAGATCTCATCGACTTTACCCCACCCTCTTTATAACCCTATCTGCCCAAGAGAACCAAACCTCTTAACCTTTCTGACTTAGAGTCATGA
Organism: Balaenoptera physalus; assembly: GCF_965194825.1. Classification (NCBI taxonomy): domain Eukaryota; kingdom Metazoa; phylum Chordata; class Mammalia; order Artiodactyla; family Balaenopteridae; genus Balaenoptera; species Balaenoptera physalus. The sequence continues at coordinate 13,447,535 of NC_138897.1, forward strand.
CAACAACGTCAGTTGCTATACAAGGCTGGAGATGGGGCTATTGCATTGCTTGGAAAACAAAGGCACTGGAATATGCCTTCTTGGAAAAGTTTCTTACTTCTGCCTCTTTTGGTCATTTGCTTTTCTCTCATAAAATAAAAGCAGGATGCCTGCTCTTTCTAATTCACTCAGCCCCTTACTCCAGCACTTCCCTATGCTGGAAGGGCATCTGGCACGGCCTGCCCTCCTCCCAAGGCTGCCTACTTCCCCCGCACCAGCCCCTATTTTCCAAAATGCAGCTGGCTCTGGATAGGCCCATTTATTCAGACTAGGGTATTTCTGCCTAAATGCCTTTAGCTTACACTGTAGGCTCAGCTTATTCTGCTCTCCTTGATAGCAATGTTCCCTTTCAGTGGCTCAATTCAGGTCCTAAATTTTCCATACTGCATGACTAGAAATATTCTAGTTCATACAGTCACCCCTTTTCCAACATACAGATTCCATCTGGGACTGTACAGAATAGACAACATGGGAAAACCTGTGCAGGGCCACAAAGTCAACAGTCCACGCAGCGGTTCTCGACCCTGGGAGTCAGCGGAATTGCCTGTGGAACAATCTAAGTTAAAGTTGCCCCTCGCTACTGCTCATCTGAACATGAACACACAGTCTCCTGGACCACACTGTGAGTGACCTCAGGCACACACTGTCAGATCTGGCTGGCACCAGGGAGACTCAATGACTGCTTAGGGACACCTCTAGAGAATGAAAAACATATTCAAGTGCCCCTTTAAAATAAAATTCTCAGAAATGAATAAAGAATGATTATTATCTATTGGAGAGTTCCAGCACTATTTACCTACTCTACTAGCCATGATCTTATAAGACTCAGATTCAGAAATGGCTTTATCTCATTCAAAGACTCCTAAAACCCGAATCCATCTACCTTTTGGTTTCTACCGATTCAATGTAGATCCCCCAGGAGAACAAGTGGATTCTCATTATAAAACTGCACCCAATTTTTCCCTAGTTAGCCTTATGAAAGAAAACACAAGGCTACAATATGACATAGAACTCTCCGCAGGGGAAGAAACCAAATCCTATAGTACTCGTAACAATAAGAAACACGTGGGGCTTCCCTGGTGGCGCAGTGGTTGAGTCTGCCTGCCAATGCAGGGGACACGGGTTCGAGCCCTGGTCTGGGAAGATCCCACATGCCGCGGACCAACTGGGCCCGTGAGCCACAATTGCTGAGCCTGCGCGTCTGGAGCCTGTGCTCCGCAACAAGAGAGGCCGCGATAGTAAGAGGCCCGCGGCACCACGATGAAGAGTGGCCCCCACTTGCCGCAACTAGAGAAAGCCCTCGCACAGAAACGAAGACCCAACACAGCCATAAATAAATAAATAAATAAAAGAAACACGTCTAGAGCTACCCATAGGCTGTGCATTGTCCTTTGATATGAATGCAAAAGCGAGAACAATTCTTTAACTTATCTTGAAATATTGTTCTTTTTGTCAGGGGAATGACATAGCACCAGTCAATTACAATGTAACAATCCCATTTCCCCACAATTCCATTATTTCTCAATAATTATACCAGTAGGAATTCATTGTAACTTACATTAAGTACAGAGAATAAATTTTTTTTAAATGAGGGAAACAGAAGAAAAGGAAAAGGAAAGGAATGCTGGACATGTTCTCTCTCTTCATCTGGGTGATGGTTATGGGGTACATATGTATGTAGAAGTTCACTGAGCAGTACGCTCAAGAGCTGTACACTTTTTGACTATAAGTTATATCTTGATAAAAAGATTTTTTTGAAAAAGGAAAAGGAGAGAAAGAAAAAAAATGCAAATCCAAGATCAAGGGTAGTATTTAAAATTCCTTAAATTTTTTACCTTTCATTAAACAAATATTTATTGAACATCTTAGAAAGGAACCTTCCTACACTGTTGATGGGAACAATTTCTTTAAATACTTAGTGAACAAGTTATTTAGAAAAATTCTCTTTGTTCAAAAAGAAAATAGTTTAAATGCAAGGGTAAACCTGTGGTAAAGATAAGACAATTGGTAAAAAAAAAAAAGTAAAACTCTAGGAAAATCTATCTCTGTCACCCAAAGTCATAAATATGTGAAAGCAAGAACAGAGAATCCTAAGGTAATTACACTAAGCCTAGAGCGGGCTGCACAAGTTTTGACCAGGCAGCAAACTTCCCACCCTTGTTTCATACCAACACCTCCACAGCTCACGCTTATGCACAACTCAACCCACTTAAGGAATCAAAATTAAAGAAGCAGAGAAATTAAGAAAGACTCTCTAGGATATTACTGCCTCTATTTCCTACAAAATGGTGACAGAAGTGGCTGGCAATACCACTTTCTTCATCAATCTAGGACAGATAGATAGTCACAAAGTCCACTTTAAATGGTCTGAGATCACCTAAGATAAGAATGCTAATTAGGGGGCATCTTACAAGTCGATGAACAACCAAAACAAACAAGCAGCTTTACCTGTCGGCCTTCATCAGAAGGTTGGGTGGCAGCTCCAGGAGCTGGTTGTGCTGTACATCCAAGACCTCCACTGAGGTTCTTTCTAGCCTTTCGGGAAGCCTTGTCAGCTGGTTGTGTCCCGCCAGTAGTTTCCGGAGACTACTATTACAAAATAAGCTGTGCAAACAGGGACAAAGACAGAAGGAAACTTACTGAGAGCTCATTTGGGATGAAGATTTCAAAATGAATAGGAGTAGGAAAAGACTTAAAATGATCTCTCTAAGAAACCTAAATTCATTCAGAGCAAGTGCAAATTCACTTTAACATAAGCTCAAAGTTGGAGCTGTTCATATTTCGATACTTTCCATACTTAAAAAAAAAAAGAGGGTGGGAAAATCTATGAAAAGGAATATTTAACAAAGCAGCTCTACTTAGTGAAAAAGAAAACGGGTTTCATAGAAGACACCAAAGGCAGTAGCCTAGTCTTGTTACACTCACAAGGCAAACCGTGAAAGGCCGTAGGCTTCCCCAGGCAGGGATTACATCTGGTATCGCCCTGGAACGCGGGGGGTTTTACCCACAATAGAATCTGAATAAATACAGTTGAGCAATTTTTACTTACAAGGTCAACCTTCAGTAAGGATTCTTTTGGCCAGTTAAACTTTTACCAATGACAACTGAAAAAATGCTACATTTTCCTCAGTTGCATTTCACAATAATTATTTCTCCCTTTCCTCACTTCCCTAAATCTGTATCTTTCTATTTTCTCTTTGGTTTAATCCTAGACCAAAGTAAAGACTCCCTCCTAAAGAGAATATAACTCACTCAATGCAGTATTTTCTTTTGAGCATCAAACAAGCTATTGGGAAGCTTGACTGTGTTTTTCTTTTACGGGTTATCAAAACTGCAACAAATGATGAATATGTGTTAATCTTATGTAAATCTGCTTTATGATCACGTAAGACCTCAACAGTCGTAGAGAATAAAGCAGGTCCTGGGTTAAACATAGAAATCTGGGGACTGTGGGAAAATGTTATAATTTGCATCCGGATCACATTGGAATGAGAACTCATTTACACTGCTGTCAAAGAATGAGGCTTCCTCACCCACCTCCTGTTTCCCACCATTCTGACCTCACTGACATCCAAAGTTCTTAAATCACTCTATATTACAGCTGTAACTTTATTCACTTTAAGTATCAAAACTAGATTCTTTGCTCACAAAGATGCTAGCAACCTGTCTCAACACTGTGACACCGTGGGCCCCCCTTAAAGATATACCTGACTTTGCAGGTTTAGATATTAATGTGACAAGACAATCTGTCCAGGACTGTCATTCAGTCACAGCTATCACAGGGGCCAGTCTTTGTAACGCTCACTTCAACCTAATAATTCGGGATTTGGTCCACCAATTTTACTGTCTTGCTGGGTCTGGTATACAATTTAGAATTCTTAGAGAGTAGAATGGGATTATTTCTCTCTCTCTCTCTCTCTCTCTCTCACACACACACACACACTTCACCCTTACATAGATAACTGAAAGACAGGTTACAAAATCTTTATCTTCATTTTTCCAGATAAGAAAGGAGATTTGATAACTATGGGATGAGTATAAATGCGAGTAACTGGATTTGTTCAATTCTTTCGGATACTATGAATTAAAATAATTCAAATAGCTTCTTTTCCTTTCAGTACAGCTCCACTGCTAAACATGAATTTCTCTTTTCTCAGACCCTTCACACACATCACCTAGACAAACAAAGCTTGAATGTTAAACCAACTTCTAACCAATCACTGTCTTGGCCTGGATATTAGATCAAAGATAGGGCCGATATAAAGTTTGCAACTAAACAACACCATAAATGAGAAAACATGTATTGTTTTTGTCCCATGTGTTAAAAACACAGACATACACAAAAACAAACACTGTTTAAATTTTTTGACAAGACAGCATTTGGATTTGCTTTGAATAAGCATTTGTTTAGATCCCAAAAAAGCCTGTACTAATGCAGAGCAAATCAAAGATTAATTAACTCTGGGGAAAACTGGGTAAGATATCAGTTATCTTGTATTTATTTAATTGTTGGTTTATTTATATAATATCTTTGTTGTAGCATACAGTGACACAGAGGCCTTAGACTCCAACGTGCTATATGTGTTAAACTGGGGAGGTCAAAGTAGGGAAGAGAAAAACAGACAGAAAGATAACAGTACAAGATTTTTTTTTAACAAATTATTTTTCCTCATTAGTAGTAGCCTGTTTTCATTTTTGCTGCTTGTCTTCTAAAAGGGTCTCTCTCTCTCTCTCCCCCTCCTTCACACACACACACACACACACACACACACACACACACACACACACACACATCTGTCCACGGGGCACATCACCAAAGTCCTTTTGATAATGGTGACGGGCTATACTGGGTCACCTAAATGCTCACTCAACATAAAACTCTAAAGCAAAAAGCATTTTCAAATGGATTGAATTTACAGGTATAACATATGGCTGAGAAACAAAGAAAAATCAACTGAGCTTTCCAGGGATTGAAAATGTAACTCGGACTTCTTCCACAAGAGCTAGACTCTAACACAATGTTATCCAACAGAAATACCATGCAAGCCACATACGTAATTTAAAACTTTTTAGTAGCCACATTTTAAAAAGTGAAAAGAAACAAGTAAATTAGTTTTTACAGTACACTTTTTATTTGACCCAATATATCCAAAATACTATTTTAGCATGTAATTAATATACAATATTATTGAGATATTTTGCATCCAGTGTATATTTTATACTTCAGCACTTCTCAGTTAGGACTAGTCACGTTTTAAGTGCTCAATAGCCCCTCAGCTAATGGCTACTGGCTATCATAGTGGACAGCTGAACTCTGACACATTTACTGGGCTTACTAAGCAGGTGTATTTCATGATCCTTGTCCTTTACAAGAGAACAGAGGAATACGATCATAAACCTTTAAAGATCGTGTATCTAAGTTTACTCCAAAATAGTGATATATTTCTACAATTTTTCATTGATATTTTTTACTATATATGGTTAAAAATAAACGACTTACTCTGTTCAGTGACTGGCTGAGAATAGTGGAAATACCTAGACCTGAGTTGTGGCAGCCACTAGGCACAAGTGGCTATTTAAATTTAAATTAATTAAAATTAAATAAAATTTAAAATTCAGTTCCTCGGTCACACTGTCCACATTTCAAGTGCTCAACAGTCACATGTGGCTAGTGGACACTGTAGTGAAGAGCACAGATACAGACCATTTCAGTCACCACAGAAAGTTCTTCAGGACAGCAGTGGGATAGACTCCTCTTCCGGTTATTAATTGCATGGCTGGTCACTAACAGTCCAATAATATTTTATGCCATAATGAGCCAACTTGAAGATATCTGTCTAGATCTATGGATACCAGATATCATCATGTGGCTGCTTTACAATCTTGCCATTAAAGTGAATATTATGAAATAAAAATAATAACACGTTAAGAGAGAGAAGAGAAGGAAAGAGAAGTTCTTCGACCTTCTACTCCAAATTTCACACAAGAAAAACAGAATCTAGTTTGCTTTTTCTGGTTTAATGATCTAATAATCAATTTTTTTTTCAGGGTTACATTCAAATAAAACCAAAAATTATTTGTGGGTAAGGCAGACATGTAATACAATGGACAGAAGGCAAAGATTCTGAAAGAATTAAGATTTCAGAGGTGAACAAATCATACTGTTTGCTGAGTCTCTGAACATTTCTTTTGGCTTACTGGAAAATTTCCACCAAGCATCAACCGCCACGTGGCTTTGCGAAGTCTGGCTCGGAGTCAAAGCCTTGGTCTACCCATCACTGCATGATGGAAGATTGTGCCTCGAAGATACCATGAGAGGTAAAAGATACTAAATAAGGTTTTATTATTATTTTTCTGGCCGCGCGGTGTGGCATGTGGGATCTTAGTTCCCCAACCAGGATTGAACTCGTGCCCCCTGCATTGGGAGTGCAGACTCTTAACCACTGGACCGCCAGGGAAGTCCCTAAATAAGGTTTTAGAACAAACTCTTTCAGGGGTTCATAATAACAAATTAAACACTGAATCAGCAATTTTTTCCATTGCTCATCTAATTTGAGATTCTCTAACTTAATGTGTAATACTCACCGTGCAGGAAGTTCACATATTTGATTATGGCCAATATCCAAAACTTCTAGCTTTCGGCTTTCACATACCCACTCAGGCACGTTTTCTAAACGGTTCCTAAATATAAGAATATACAATTCTTTTTGATTGGAATTTGGCTTAAAATATGGTTCAAAAGTCAAAATAATTATATAGCACAAATAAAACTTCAAGTGAAATACCCAATTACAGTGAGTATCAATCAAAAGGACATGTGTATTCACTTTAATCTGAAGCAAGATGAACTGTGATAAGGAAGGAATAAGAAATAAAGAAAGAGTAGCAAAGAACACAGTCACATCATCTGCATCATCTCTAAAGCCTAAAAAAAAGTCTGGTTCCCAGAATTACTATCCCAAAATGTCTATAAACCCATGTAAGCTTCGGGAGAAGATGTCTTATATTGGAAAACAAACAAACAAACACATATACACACACTTCCAGTTAAGGTAAATAGTCAAATGGTATAAAATAGTTTTATTTTCCAATTTGCATTTTTACCCTGAACATGAAAAATTTTCTTAACTCCAGAAGGTACCATGAGAGCAGTGCCATAGACAAATGGAAAGAAATGGCAGCAATGAAAAGATACACTGACCCTTAAGTTCAGAATTAATTACTTGAAAACATTTACTTAGGCATTAGATAGTAATTATAATTACCAGAAACAAGTAAACTAAACCAATGGTAACTTAAATTGTTAAATGAATTGACCACGTCTTAGATAAACCTACTATATTTGAATGTCTCCTTAGTCACAGATGGTTAGCTTTTTACCTTCTTTTTAAAATATGTGAAATGACTAGGCACAAAAAATCTAACATGGTATGTATGTTATGACTACAATTCTTTAAAAACAGATGAACAAGTCTGTGAAAAGTATGATGCTTGGAACAAGGATTATATTAGAGTAAAAGTTTTTGCTATTATATCAACTTTTCAATTAAAACATAGAAAAGAAGGCATTATTTTCTGTTTAGTGTTTATATAGGTACACACGGTTCTGGCTTTGAAGCTCTACAGATTGACACACTTAATTACTTTATTGTACAGTAGTTAATCCCTAAAACATCTCAATACGATAGGTGAGTGAAAGTACCCTTCAGTATAAGTAACCTCACCATATAGCAATAAAATTCCTCTTAAGTGATAAAATAACCTAGAACTTTGAACTTGAGGAGCTCTAAGAACCTAGTAAACACTATAATGAGTAACAGCTCAGTTTCTTTAGAGAATGTAAGTACACAAGAGAGGGTGAAATACCCAGAGCTATGTGAGGGGAAGCCGAGGTTTTTCTAAGAGAATATCCTGCGGTTTGGGAGGTGGATTAGGCAGAGCATGTTACAGTAAAGATTCTGGACACGCGAGTTAAAAAAAAGATGAATAGCATTTAAGTGCAGAATTCAGGGACTAGCATGACATAAGAGTTTCCAATTCAGTCTCACTTAGGGGTTTCAATGGGAACCGTTTGCCAATTATATAGTATAAATAAAAGAAAAATAGATTCACTCTATGGCCAATTCTCTCGAATAAATCTGTTCAAGATATTTATATGCACCCATGTATGCAAACCCCACTCCTGTACTCTTATTTAAATGCTGAAGATAGTAATATTCAAGGCTGACAGAAAAAAAAAAGAACTTAGGTAGTGTCTGACTTAAAATTCATTAAACAGAACTGTCTGACATGAACTTAGTAGGAAATGTATGAAGCACTACTCATAAAGGATTTTATAATTATAAATTTCTAATAAAACTAACTGTAATCATTCTCACATCAGCTAAACTCTGACACATTCTGACATAATTATGATTGAGAATATTATTAAAATATCTAGGTTTGTGTACTTTCATGACTAAAGGCAAATTCTGCACCTGACACATCACGTATCAGTTGTATCAGATTTTACACACTGAAATGAGTTAACAGTTGTCACGTTGACAGGGCCACATGCTCCCATGTACTGTGGTCATTCAGAAAAGTCTTGGTTATTACCTTTGGAATTAAGTTAAAAGTGAGTTTCAATTTAGTGTGTTGAGATTATGAAAGTCTAATTTGTGCAAATACATGCTTTGGGCCCTCAGGAAAAAGTCTACTACAATATTTGTGGGAACCAGAGTACACATGACACACTGTAGCAGTGAATTTGTGTAAAAGGTGTTCACAAGTGAGCTGAGAAAAGTGAGCAGGCTGTATGGAAATCTTACTTTGGTCGTCTCAGCCACCACTTTTTAAGAGTTCTTAGTAAGGAGATGTATGTACAAAACGGAGGCAAAAAATCAGAGAGCTATATATAGCACAACATATATTTTTAACGAAATTAACAACATTTCAGGGAAAGACATGAAGATATGGTTAATATAATTAAAGAAGTACTGGACCTTCCAGCCATACAACCCTCAGCTGACTAATCTTTCAAGCGTAAACCTGGCATTCAAACCGGTGTCCACATCAACATCTTGATTCTCCTGGTGTAAACTATAGTATACAAATGAAGTACATATTTTAACTGACAGATAGTTGCATGCATTTTTCAGAGGATAAGTATTCAACACTAGTGAATACCTTCAAGATACATAAAAAGTTCTTATGCCAAAGTTGAGACAGAATCTTCTAAATAATTTTCAAGCAGACCCCAGAGTGCTCTAGGACTTGCCTTCTTACCTTGAAACATCCATGTAGGACAGATAATTCGGAACTGGGTAAACGTCAAGTTGGACAAGTTCTAGGAAGCAGAAAACAAAAACATTACCATTCAAGTGACACAGAGACTCTTTTTATATGTAGAATATCATTCCTGTGCTTTATTCTCCCTGGTTTGTTTAGGTTAGGAAATACATCCATTTGTTTAACTTTGAAACTATAGGAAAGTACAAAGAACTTCTAATTTAATCACAAGATCTTATTCAGAGACTGAAATAAATCACTCATTCTACTTCCCTACCTCTTTCTTATCCACTTACTGTGGCACTCCTCTTGTTATGCATGCTAAATTTTATCTGGAAGATTAACTGTATGAATACCATTTTTTGTTTTAAACATTCAGGGTTCCTTCCATAAAATCAAATGCACCCTGGCTTGTGCCTTTTTCACTCTACTGGAACAGCACTCCTGAGGGTCACAAATGACGTCCTCTACTCAAATCTGGAAGCCCTTCCTCAAAACTGTACGAAATGACACCTAGGGTTTTGTTTCTCAGATAGAGTAGTTTCAAGATGTCCTTCTGCTTCTCTAAACCCTTACCAAGTAAGTACTTCAGAGGTTCAGCTTCTCTCTGGTTTCCTACTCTGGCCCCAGCTAACTGTGAGGGTTTTGGCGGTCTACTTTTGGTACTGGGTCTCTTCTCTTTTCTAGTTACCTTACTTCCGTGGCTTCAGGTACCACCTATGAGCAGATGTCTTAAATCAGCATCTATAGTCCTGACTGCAGATTACCACCAGCTCACACAAAAACCACTGCAGTACCCTGGATTAGTGGAAGAGTGCATCATTCCACTCTTCTCCCATAAGTGCGCTCTGCACACTGCTTTCATGTTAACAGTCTTAGAGCATCATTTCCATCACATGCCTCCTCCACTAAGAATCTCCACTGGTTCTCTACAGCTTACTGTACTAGCTTCAAAGCTTCACCAAGGTTCACTCCAAGCCATGCATCCCATAAGTACTTCTCACCACTTTCCAGCAGGTACCTATGAGTTTAGAATTCCCTGGGTTCTTCCATCTGCCGAACAAACCACATTCAGATTCTTTCCTTTTCAACACCCATTTCGCACCTCCCGGCTACCCATATCCTATAACCCTTTGGTGACCTGTTTGATGATCTGAGGTTTGGTTTGTTTCTCCAGTGAGAAGACAGTAATCTCATTAAAAAAAAGAAAAGAGGGCTTCCCTGGTGGCGCAGTGGTTGAGAATCTGCCTGCCAATGCAGGGGACACGGGTTCGAGCCCTGGTCTGGGAAGATCCCACATGCCGTGGAGCGACTAGGCCCGTGAGCCACAATTGCTGAGCCTGCGCGTCTGGAGCCTGTGCTCCCCAAAAAGAGAGGCCGCGATAGTGAGAGGCCCGCGCACCGCGATGAAGAGTGGACCCCACTTGCCACAACTAGAGGAAGCCCTCGCACAGAAACGAAGACCCAACACAACCATAAATTAATTAATTAATTAAAAAAAAAAAAAAAAAAAAAAGAATAAAGAGACTTTAAAAAAAAAAAAAAAAAAAAAAAAAAAAAAAAAAAAGAAAAGAGAAAAAGAAAAATCCCTATCCTTTAGCACTCTTGCACTACACTATGCGTAAAACAAGTGCTTGATAAATATTTGTTCAGCACGTAGTAGTAAGTACTTGTTTCCATTCAGTTGTCTGATGGGAGGGAATGGAAATCTTCACTTCAGCAAACATATGCCCATACGACCTTTTCTGTTTTAGAACTGCCATGATTTCCAAATTCTAAGGAGGAGACCTTATTAAATGAGTAAGACTCTTGCTCTGTGGTGTCCCTGTGGGTATATAATTTGGGTTTCTCTTAAGGTGAGCTCCTTTGTTGGTGGAGTGGGAAATCTGAGACCCTGAATGGAGTCCGTAACAGACCTCCCTTTCACTTTCATTCTCCAGATTTACTATCTTTTTTTTTTTTTTAATTAATTTATTTATTTATTTATTTTTGGCTGTGTTGGGCCTTCGTTTCTGTGCGAGGGCTTTCTCTAGTTGCGGCAAGTGGGGGCCACTCTTCAACACGGTGCGCTGGCCTTTCACTGTCGCGGCCTCTCTTGTTGCGGGGCACAGGCTCCAGACGCACAGGCTCAGTAGTTGTGGCTCACGGGCTTAGTTGCTCCGCGGTATGTGGGATCTTCCCAGACCAGGGCTCGAACCCGTGTACCCCTGCATTGGCAGGCAGATTCTCAACCACTGTGCCACCGGGGAAGCCCCCCAGATTTACTATCTTAACAAGGTAGCCCAATCAACAGTTCACCCCCCACCTTCCCCCCGTCTGCCCTTCAAGGAGAAGAGCCAAATCACAAGTGGGAGTAACCTATCTAAATATCACGATATGAGAAAAACAAATTAGGAACTATAAAATCTTCCTTTTTGATTCCTTTAAATACCAAACCAGGATTCTTCTTTTATGATTTTTGTCTTAGCAAAATTGGAAAAACTTATTTTCCTAAATGAGGAAAGAAAAATCAAAGTGAGGCAGAGAAGATGGCGCTGAGTAAATTCTTAGAACCAAAAGAGAAACTCTGGGGACTTCCCTGGTGGCGCAGTGGTTAAGAATCCGCCTGCCAATGCAGGGGACACGGGTTCAAGCCCTGGTCCGGGAAGATCCCACATGCCGTGTAGCAACTAAGCCCGTGTGCCACAACTACTGAGCCCATGTGCCTAGAGCCTGTGCTCTGCAACAAGAGAAGCCACTGCAATGAAAAGCCCGCACGCCGCAACTAGAGAAAGCCTGCATGCGGCAATGAAGACTCATGGCAACCAAAAATAAATAAATTAAATAAATAAATTTAAAAAAAAAACAAAAGAGAAAATCTGATGTGGTCTTTGTTACATACCATTAGAAGAGGTATACAGTGCTTTTAGGAAATAGCCACAGATGTTTAGTGTCACCAGTTGATTCCTTTCACAGTGTAAAACTTCAATGTTGTTGAAAACCATAGCATCTAGATCACCAAGCTTATTGTCGCGCAGATCAAGCTGAGTGACGTGAGGGAGAAAGTCCACTTCATCTGCTATTAGCTTCCTAATTAGGTTCAGTCTTGAGAGGAAAAGGACAAAAATAGAGACTATAATTAACTGCAATGTTATAAATAAACAGTCACACCCTCATATGGTGACTAACAAGAAGGACTCAGGTCTCACTCTGTCACGGTCCTCCATGATTTCTTTAATCTCAGTATCTGGCTTTCCTTAACTAGCCAGATTCTCTGGCTATTTCTAGCTACAATTCCATGAGGTCTTAACCTTGACAATATAATCTGAAACACAATTTAGATCATTAAGGCTGGAAGAGAAATATGCATATTGATTTCACCTTAGTTCATTTCAACGGAGAAAAAAATCATTTGAATGTTTATTTCCAAAGAATCTGGTTGAAAGAACACGAGAAGCAAAACCCAGAATAACCCATTAAGCACATTACAACTACATGGATATTTCAGGAAAGAGAGAGGATGAGTGAGCAGGTAGATGAGCGGCCATAAAGGACAGAATTAATCGGTGAACTTGGAAAAAAAATAATGAATGGGCGCCAAATACACACCAGAGACAGGTGTGCAAATATATCTGAATTTTCAGTTGGTTCTGGACCAAAGATTAATTACCAAAACTATCTCCAATTTTAAAATACTACTTGAAAGAGCAAAGTGCAGAAAATACTGAAATTTGACACGTAGGATTCACTGAGAAATCATAAAACAAAGGACAATAATGGGGATCAACAAGTTCAGGGCACAGGGAAAAACTGGCAGAGCCTCAGTCATAAGAACTAGTTAGCTAATAGACTAAAGTTGCCATGAATGAGCTGCCAAGAAGATAAGTAAGTAGTAATGGGGACTAGGAATCAATGTAACAAAAACACATTTGGCTTCAAAGTGGAGAAAAACAGATGAAAATCTCAATTCCTAGTTTGCTAGGCTACGCCCAACTCCTTTACAAACAAACAAACAAACAACAGAACCTCCTGCTTCTCATTACAAAGCCAACAGAGTGCTGAGATCATGCACTTGGTTAGAAGAGCATTAATACAAAGGCAGGAGGTTAGAAAAAAGCCAAGTCTTCTCTGCAGTGATTTTCTGCCCTTTGAGAAAATAAAATAAAATGAGGGTAACTAAAATTTTACTAGCAGTATCATAAAGCCACTGAAACACAAGGAAGAGTGACAAGACAGCAAAGAGCTAGGACTTGTCAACCTGCAAGAACAGCATATTGCCTCTTCAAATGTCCCCAAGATGATTTTTTTTTTTTTTTGCTCCTTTTCTTTTCTATTCCAGGTTGTAAGATTAAAAAACTGGCCTCAACCCAGCAATTTGCCTATCTCCAAATGCTCACTAGATTACTAGAATATGTACACAGAATAAAAAGAAAAACAACCCCAAATCTAATTTTGGATATAAGAGATTGCAGGAATTGAAAAAATGTCCCATGATCTCCCTAATCTACACTTTAAATTATCTTCACGTGGCACTATCATCTCCTCGCCCTCCCCCTCCACTGTATTAACACTAACGTAATTAAAGGGCTGGTTTAATGAGGAGACAAAAGAAAATCTATAACGACAGGGAGGTTAGTCCCACTATTCACTTTAAATTGCCAAGTCTTATCAGGATGCAAATATCAAAAGTTTTCAGGCTCACACAATAATACAACTACTTAGGGTGACCTTTTAAAGAGGCAAAATGTGGTAAAAATTTTCTTCCAATAATCTCCTCAGTGAACACAGGCATTTTATTTATTTCATCAGTACTCACTGAGCATTTACTATGTGTTGATCGGCAGTATGAAAATGTTCTAGTTCCAGTTTGCTGCTCAACACTTGCATATGTGGCCTTGAGCAAGTCACCAAAGTCTCGGTTAAGTCTAATTCTAACCTGTAAAATGGGGATGACACCTTCCTTGTCCTACAAGGCAGTTGAGAAAATCAAATGAATGCATGTGCTGGTGCTCTGCGAACAAGGCAAAGCCATGGTGGTGATGACAGTAACCTATGGCTTTGTATCAATCCGAGATGGATAAAGTAAGGTGCTTGTCAACAGATTTAGTCATTTAGTGAGGAGAACCAGATACGCTTTAAGATACGAAGTCGAAAGATACAAGTATGTGATAAATGTCATAAATGGCGTAAAATACAGAGAATGGTCAAAAAAGATGCTGTGCAAGAGGAGCCATCTCATCTGAATCCCAAGGGCAGGCAGAATTCAACAGATGTAAATGGGAGAAGAAAGGAGTCCATGAGGAGTTGCTGAACGGCCTTTGGACTGAAGAGAAGAGCACAAGGTGAGGTTCATGCATGGGTGTAGGGGGTCCCTCAGGAGTGCAGGCTATGTGACAGGAGTGAGAATATGGCTACAAAGGTGAGTTAGTCAATTAATATTTATCAAGTACTGTGCCTACTAAGCGCTAACACTGGGAACTCAAGGATACATAAATAAGAGCAGTGCTTCTCAAGTTATCTCGGGTGAAGGACCTATTTTCTGAACTTCTAATCCATCACAGACTGATGTGTAGTCATATGCACATACCAGGACACAGCGCACCGCACAAGCAGTTCATCGCTGCAAGTTCGCCAACACCGAAACTAGTCTACTCCCTGTACCATGAGAAAGTCTGCTTACATGAGTCTACTTGGATATTGTGGCAATGTCAGGTCACTGTGCGTTTCTAAGATATTAAGTCTCAATTTCTATACATATCCCATTGCAGAAAAGTGGCAAATAGTAGGTTTGCTAGCACAGGCTGGAGGACCACACTTTGAGCAGCTCTGAGCTAGAGCCTCATCCTCAAGGGATTCACAGGCTAGTGGGTTGAAACCAGATGCGAGAGCTTGAATATCTTGAACTAGAGAACTGAAGGCTCTGAGCAAGGCTGTGCTTGCTTGAGAGGCTGTACAATGGCAGCAGACAGCTCAGCTAGGAGACAATAGCAGCAGTGAGAAGGCAAAGGAAGGGACAAGGAGTCAAACTAGTGGGCGAGAACTGATGGGATCTGGTGGCAGACCAGAAAATAGAGTCAAAAATTTTGTGTCTGGATAACCAATGAAGCAGTGTTGCTATCAGCAAAATTAGGAATCCAGGGGAAAGAACTGGTTGAACAGAAAGAAATTAAACTCTGTTTCACATGTAATTTGGGTGAGTGTGTCAACAGGAGAAAGCAAGGTGAAATTATCCTGCTGGCAGCTGAAGTGGAATTAATCCCAAGAAGAGAAATAAGAGTTAGAGAAAAATTGAGGAATATTTACCATGGAGACGAAAGGTAAATGATGAAGTCCTGTGAGTACAGGCAACCAACCACCAAGGCACAAAACAGAAAGAGAGGTGATCGAGGAGAAAGACGTAATATCCACATTTTGGACAGATTAGAGGAGGAGAAATTATTAATGATGCCATAGAATAGTATCAGACTCAAAAATGTGAATATGAGAAAAAGAATAAGATTAAAAGAAAAATGACTACTTTTAATCTGATGTAATATTTCCATCTGAAGGAATAAAAATTCAATCAATAAAATCAGCCCTCTGCTTACAGAAACTAAGTGAAACTCCCCTTAAATCATTCCACTAGTTTCAGTTTAAAATATTAAGGCAGAATTATAAGCAAATCTGACCAGATTTCTGCCCCCTCAGCTCAGTGGTCTGAAGGGAAGCAGTTACCTACTCATGATCATTCCACATTTACATGTACAAAAGTCTATTCTGGTATTTAAATATCCTGTAACTAATCTCATCTAAAAAAGACCCAATTAGAACCAGAAATCTGAAGAGTTTACAAAGCTCTTAATAAGAAGTTACTTCCAAACATATTAGATTGATCTCGTTTGTAAGCTAATTCAGATCAAGAAAAATGATGCTTTCTTATCCATACCAGGTAACTTATAAATCCCCTCGTGCTTGCTACCTGAGGTCAAAACGACCATCGTTATACCTCTGGGTGGCTGAATTTAAAAAGGGCTCAAATTCTTGAATATGAAGGTTTTCTAAACCCAAGTGACTCAGAGGCAAATAACGTTAACAATTTAGAAAGAAAGTTAACAAGACAAAGTGTTCAGTTCCCTATCCTGTCACACTCCAAAAAGTTCTCAAAGTCAGATAAATTATTACCATTTGAACTCCCTGAACTAAGAATTCTAGGTCTGCAAATTGCTAACACTTCCCCAGGTGCGACAGGCTTGATTCCTTTAGTCTGAGGAAAGGTAAAGCAAATCAACTCTTTGTGGAACTGGAATGAATGGGTTCCCTGGGGCCAAACGGGTAAGAATGAGATGAGAGAGGAGCAAAAGGTGATGCTACTTTATACTGATGAACAGGCCTGAGTGAGGGTCTGGGGTTATCACCAGAGAGGAAAGTAGGTAGTAAAACAAGGAAAGAACCATCAACCAAAGAGGTGAAAAGATGCCAAGACGGACAGCTGAGCAGGATTCATGAGTACAAGATCTCAGCAGGTAATAATAACAATATGTAACATTTGCTGGGAGAGTGAGGCATTTACTCCATTCCTTAAAACTCTATGAATTAGATTCTATTATTAACTGTAATCTAGAGATGAGAACACAGCTGCACAGAGACATTAAATATTTCGCCCAAGATTTAATGTGGTCATCACTCCCTGGCTAATGGGAAAGTTAGTTTGGTTGAAAAAGTATCAAATTGGGCAAGTTAATATTAAGGCCTAAACCTAATAGGTTGCTTTGCAGGAACTCAAGCCCAATGACAGGCTCTTGTTTTTCCTTAAAAAAAGAGAAATTTAGAACGGCTTCCTCCTTGTGTATTGGTTCTTTGTGCATTAGAAAGTAAAACTGAAGTTTACATACAAAGGGATGATTACTGGGCATCTGTGATGTAGCAAGGCTTGTGTTAGTGTTTTCAGCTGGAGTTTAGTGCGATCAGGATTCAAAATGCAGGTTCCCTTGTTCTTGCAAAGGCTGAGAGTGGAGATTCTGGCCAAACTTGGGCCTACCAAGAGATTATGAGTTTTACATTTTTGTAAAGAACTGTAAACTACGGGCAGACCCATCTGGATAGAGAGAGAGAGGAAATTAAAATAAGTAAATTAAATAAGTAATAAATTTAATTTAATGAATATATTATATTAAGGAAGCCAAGGAAGGGAAAAAAAATTAAGGAGAGATGCTCAATGGTGTCAACTGCCTCAAGCCACAGAAAAGTAGGAATAAGAGAGAAAAATATCCACTTGGCTCTTGATACGGTTTTCATTCACCATAAATAGCTCTCTCTGACTCGATGGGCCTACTGATTCACACTAATTAAAACTGGGCTCAAACTTGCAAAACCAACTAAGACCTTCAAGATATGTGGTCACTCATCAGTGAGAAAAAAAATTTTAACAAGTTTCAGGCATGAGCAGACCCTACTACTAATCATTATACTTCCCTCTGGGCAAAAATAGCAAAGCGGGCCCTTATTGTAACTAACCAGCCTGCTTGCCTCGACAGAAGAATGCCACCAAAAGGGCTATAACCTACCCCCCAAATATAAGCCAACCATTCAAATGGGATATATATCTTTAAAATGGTTACCTTAGATCCACATGTTTAATGTGAGGCATTTTTCTTAAAGCCTGTAGCCTAAGAGTCTCCATACAGTTTCCAGACATACAAAGCTTATCCACAGCAGTCAATTTCTCCAATACCTCTGGAATGTCAGTGAATTCATTGAAAGAAAGACCAAGATAACTAAGCTGATGCATGTTCTCCAACTCAGCAGGAAGGGTCTGGAGAAAGTTTCCATCCAACAAAAATGTCTGTAAGCTATTAAAGAAAACATAAGAATTAGAAAGAGAATGTATAAATTTTACATCTTTATTATTAACATACGAGTTCCATAAGTATAGATCATAATACCAGAAAAAGAAAATATACTATCCTTTGCAAAATGCTAAGGACAGGGCCTGAGGCAACAGTACACCAGAGAGAAATGATCAGAGATAAACATCTTAATCTTTTACTGAAAACGAAAATTATGACCAATTTTCCCAACTTGGATAGGCATAAATAAGAACAACACGAGCTGACTGCAGTGTGAATCAGCCCAAATACCCATCTTTCATTGTTATTCTAAAAAATTAACTTCTAGGTCTTAGAATTCAACGTAACTCAGGAAATGAGAAAGTAACCCCTCCTCCCATATTTAGACACACCCACCTGTAGGGGTCTTCGTTCTAAACAAGGATATTTTAATTTTTTACAAGATTCTGAAAGAAGCTAACAAATGAACTCTACACAAGAGCATGATCTCTTGATTTGGGACCAAGAGACCAACATATGACCAACATAACAAGTTAACTAATCTCATGTGCTGCGACCCTGATGCAGCTTTCTGGGGGTTTCTGAGAGATACTTTGCAGCAGGGTTTGAAGTACATACTTGTGCATAACTCTGACGGCTGCTGGGACTGCTCGGAGGGCATTGCAGGACACATTCAGCTCGGCCAGCGTTGGAATATTGCAGACTGCTAATGGGAAGTCCCCTAAATGATTATTGGAAAGGTTAAGACTCTTCAACTTGCTGAACCTATTATAATAAAACGAAAGAAAAGACAGATGTCATAGATGCATAACATCACATGATTTTGGCATAGCCTTAGAGATAATCTAGTCCAACTCTAATTCAGCTGAGCAGAAAAAGGAGCCCTCAGAGGGTAAGCGAGAAGCAGAGCTGCAGAGCTGGAGTGCACATCTTCAGACTCTAAGGCCAGCGTTTTACCTAAAATATAAAGATGATATTTAAGAACAAACGTCACTCTAAAATAAGGTTGAATATTTGAGGCGGTGAGTTTGCTGGAGTGAATTTTTTAGCTTCACCTTGGCTAGCTTAATTAACACCCGTGTGAATGACAACAGAGAGGAAGGAAAAGAACACCGATGTAGCTCTTTAGGATTTCTGTTACCCCAGACAAGTCAAAAACCTTTCTGCTTCCCTTCTCTCCAATCCAAACCTGAAATAAAAACTTCACAATTAATCAAAACTACACTGTCTCTAAGGGTACCAGTTTTGCAGTTCCAAATTGAAGAACCAATGACCATTCCTCAATCTCGATCCTATACTTGCTCCTGCGAACCACACACCCTTCCACGAAGAGCTCTTCTCATCTCACTCTAAGGACACTTTCCTCACCTAGCCTCTTCCTAGCTCTCTCCAACCTTTCCTCCTTTTCTTCTTTTTTCTTCCCCATCTCCTCCTTCCTACCCCACAGTTAGGAACTCCTCACAGATGTGCTCTTCGTTTTCTTCTCTCTTTACACTGTCTTCCTTGGAAATCGTTTTACTACTCTGTGGACAACTCTCTCTAACCCTATCACACACCATCTCCTCTCTGTTGACCCACCCTACAACATTTCCAGTCCAAAACTGAACATACCATCTTTATCCCAGACCTGCACTTCTTCCTGCTCTATTTTTGTTAATGGCTCTTTCATTTTCTGTTGTCCAAGCAATTAAAGCAATTCAAGAAGTCACCTCTAAGTTTGAGGGCACTTCTCTGTGTACTCTCGCATTTGGCCCACTGCCAACATCTACACGTTTTCTATTTTGAGATGAGAATCAGATGAGTTATTGCATTATGCTAATTATTTTATAAACTGGCCAAGCCTAAATACTAGGCAATGTGTACTATGCCTAGAACAGACACATCTTAAAAATAAACCCAGTTCAATCCAATCAGCATTTTAAGAAACTGTCATGTGACATCTTTATTGAATTTTATAATAAAAAATGTAAAGCTTTGTTCTAAATGGCTATATAAATTTTATTCTAAATAGAAAGCTGACAATGTACCTATTTGACAGATTGATAGCTATTTTCTTGACAGAGTAATTTTATTTTATTTTATTTATTTATTTTTGGTGGGGGAGAAATTGAAAAGAATAGTTTTATTGCTTTGCCAGGCAAAGGGGGCCACAGAGGGCTAATGCTTTCAAAACTGAGTGTCCTGACCTGCAGGGGCTAGTGAGGAGTTTTATAGTAATGGTTCAAAGAGGAGGGTGTGATCAGCTCATGGACCTTCTTCTGATTGGTTGGTGGTGAGGTAAGCGGAAGTCAGCATCATCAACCTTCTGGTTCCAGCCAGTCCGTGGTCTGCCTGTTGTGGCAGCATACAGTTAACTTCTCCCACCTGGCGGGGGTTTCAGTATCTGGTTTCAGGACCTAATGAAGCCCAGGTTCTTGATGTCTCATCGCAGAAAGAATTCAGTGAGAGACAAAGTGATGGGTAAGAAGTGGGTTTATTTAGACAGAAGCACACTCCACAGACAGAGTGTGGGCCATCTCAGAAGGTGAGAGCGGCCAACAGAGTAATTTTAAAGTAAAAAACAAAACAAAACTTAAGAATTACCGCTAAACGTGAATAATCATTTTAAAATTTGTTTTGTATTTTATGATTTGATTCATTAGTCCTACTTAAAACAAAGAATGTTTATTCTCTGTTCTGATTATCTATGATCTATCCAACACACAAGCTAGAATTAGAGGGTCTATTATTCCTAGCCCAGGGGTTCTCAAAGCATGGTTGGGGGACCGTGCAAGAGGTCCTTTAGATCCTTTCAGGAGATTCTCAAGGTCAAAACTATTTTCATAACAATACTAAGATGTCATTTGACTTTTGCCACTCTCATTTTCTCCCAAGTGTCCAGTGGAGAGTTCCAGATGGTACATGTCTTTGTGATAGCACACCTGATTAGAAACAGAAAGAGACTTGAGAATCCAACTATCTTCTACTTAAGCCAGGCGTTAAGAGTTGCAACAATATAAAATAAGAACATTCTTCTCCCTATTTTTTCTTGTTATAGAAGGTAGTTATTTTTCATAAAAAATACATATGTTAACAAGAATGGGGTTTATTATTTTTCTAAATGAATTACTATATATGAAAATATTTCTCAGTTTAAATTTCTAACACAGTAAATATCAATAGTTTAATCCACAGAAATAAAAGCTGCTTAGGGTCCCCTGTTTTTGAGACAGTAAAACAGTCTTGAAATAGGGTTGCCAGATAAAATACAGGACATCCAGTTAAATTTGTATTTCAGATAAACAACAAATAATTTTTTAGTATAAGTATGTCTCAAATGTTGCATGAGACATACTTATGCTAAAAAACATATATTTTTTTTTCTGAAATTCAAATTTAACTAGATGCTTTTTCTTCTTCTAATTCTGGAAACTCTATCCTGAAATAGATAAAACTGCTGTTCTAGTCCAAACAAAAACAGTACCCTACCTTCTAGATTTGTATCCTCATTTGGTAGAACTGGCCACAGTTTTAAAATATGCATGCAATTAAACTGAACTTTTTTTTAAAAAGTTCCTCTAGGAAGGAAAAAGACCCTAGACATTATCCAAAACAATATAGCACAAAGACTTCAGAAAGTGGGGAACAGAAGGATTACAATTCCAGTAATTACTCAAGATGGAAAGTGGAAGCATTGGCTTTTGGAAAAGTATTTGTCAATAACAGGGGGATAAAAGGTATATTCATCTATGCAAACAAATTTTTTAGGACCATACCATTCCTGAGAAGAAAGGCAAGCAGCAGTGAGTTGAATGAGTAAAAGGCAGGTGACAAACTTGAATGGAAGAGGAAAAAAATAGTTAAGTACAGGCCAAGTGCCCCTATAGAACAAGGAGTTTGGGCTCCCTTGGCCTAGAGCTGTACTGTTTGGTACAAATACCACGAGACCCAGGCGGCTCCCGAGCATGTGAAATGGGGCCAGTCAAAACTGACATGTTCTCTAATTATAAAATACATACTGGATTTCAAAGACTTAGTACAAAAAAGAATGTAAACTCTATTAATAATTCTTTATAACTGATACTTTTGATACATTGAATTAAATAAGCTATATTATTAACATTAATTTCACCTGTTTCTTCTTCCTCTTCCTCAATGTGGCTACCAGAACATTTAAGATTACTTATGTGGCTCGCATTATATTTCCATTAGAGAAGCATTCTCTCCATACTAACAATAAGCAGGATCCTGGAATTCCTTACCCAAATGACATCTTATCTGTTTTCAGTGCTTGTGTGGGCCTCTTCCCTGGGCCCACCCGCCCATGAGTATGTGCACCCATAGGCCCTAGGAGTGGACAGAGCTTGGACACATGGGCTGTGTGTCCTGCAGGATGAGGGATAGAGTCGGAGACGGGAAAAGATGAGATTCGGGCCACTGAGCCAGTTCCCCCCATGCAGCCATATCCAGTGCAGAATCCCAAGGGGTCTGAGGAGTATATAGATAGAATTCAATAAATTTGAATCTAGAGGTCATCATAAAAGTATATTTGTGAAGGTAGGAGGCGAGAATGTGTTTTATTTAACAGTTTGTTAGCTTAATTATAAATTAAATATTTAGATATGTGGGCTGGGGCCTCCATTTATACGCTTGCCCTAGACCTATACATTTTAAGGGCTGATTATGATTTATAAGTGTCCTAAGTTTCTCTCGCTCCCTCTCCACCTCCCTCGTAGCCTGCCCTGCACAGCCCATCCCCCAAATTCTTCCCAGAAAAGAACACGATGTTCAGCAGACTTGTTTAGCAAACAAAGCACGGATTGTTTCTGAGAACTCAAGTTCTTGATCAGAACACAGTAAAACTCATCTGTTTTGGAAACTCTAACCCTTAGCCTTCTTAGAGGTCCACTTTTTCTTTATTTATGTAGAAAGCAGTCGGATCATAGGCATCTGCCAATTCAAAAACCCCTTCTTAGAAAAATAAAAGTCCACCTAGAATCCACTTCCCTCTGGTCTTCAAATGGGTGAAACAGATACCTGAAGGCAATGTTTAAGTTAAGAGAGAGATAAGAGATCAAAGTGGGGAGTGGGTGACCTTTCCTCCCTTTACCTTCATTTTAAAAGAATGCAGAGGAGAGAGCAAGGTGACAGCACACTGTTACGGAAGAAAAGACCAGAAATCTCTATGTCTCCTACAAAATTAAAGACTTTTAGCTCTGTCATTCTTACAGGTGAGACAGATAAGTTATCAAATGTGCACAGGCCCAGATTCTAAAATAAAACTTGGCTGGCTTTGGAAAAATTGCATATTTGGTGAAATATTTTAAATAATTTTATTTTTGAAACTAATATTACAGTTCTTAAACCTTAAAATAAAATCCTTGAAATGAAGTTACATTATATTCACTCAGGCTGCAGATATCCCCTCATAGCTGTTCAATATAGGAAGTAGAGGATGATCAGAGAGAGCATCACAAAATTTAAGACTAATAAAAATTATTTTAATGACGATTGTAATAATTACAGTTATGAGTTTATCAATAACAAGAAAGGATTCTTTTTGATACTGTAGAAACTAAAAGGACAAGAAACTGTGTGGTTTGTTTTTTAAAAACATCTGTTATACGTACACACACACACACACACACACACACAGTGCCAAGGCTAAAGAAAACTACTCAAAGTAGATATACCTTCCTTATTTCTCAGGGCTATCAAAAGTGAGAACAGACGGGGCCTTTCATTTCCCAAGCTCATAGACAAAGAAACTAGGCTCAGAGAAATGGTGTGACTATCACATACAACTTGAATCTACTGCCTTTCAACATCAGTACTACTTCTCATCTCTCCCGCCCTTCTTTTATTACATCTTATTAAAGAGTTAAATGTAAATAGATATCACTTACTAACAATTCTAAGTCACAGGTCAAAGAACGGCCTCAGAGTAGTGTGTGGAAAGCACTCCTTTTTCACCCTCATTTCCCTCTATAGAGGGTGGCATTATCGGCCCTGGAGGATAATGAATATTTTGAACACTATTGTACATTTACCTTCAAACAAATTCAGGCACAGCCCATGCTCCCAAACTACCCAACAACCTGAAAAGACTGACTTCACTTTCCAGAGCAAGCAAAATGCTTTAAGGAAAGAGATATTAACTCATGTTCATTTGTTTTATATAGAGCTCGGAGTAGGGAAAAGAAATCAAGTTAACATTCATCCAGTCTAACAGAGTAATCTTAGTTCTCAAAATGAAGTTACACGGCACAGTATCACATTTAGCAAATGGCTTCTCTTTATTTTCTAAGGAGCACCTGCTCCCAATGATTTTATTTTGCAGTATTTATGGATGCCCAATGCCATCCACATAAGATATCACAGTTGAGAAAAACAAACACACAAATGCTGTCAATTTGCATATACCGCCCTGTCCTGGGCTTGTTTTATTATGATCACTGATGTGCTTAATCTTTTCTCCTTTCTCAGCATTTATCCATTCAATCTATCCACACTCAAAAATTTATGTACAAGTTTCTTTCTGCATCTGAGTTAAAGGTAAGGGCTACATAGCCTGTATATATTTAGGAAATAAAACCAAGTAAATAGCATGATAACTATTTGGAGACATAATACTAATTAGCTTTAGATCCATCTAAATCTTTAGTAATTTTCCTTCCAGGAACTAAGGGTACAGTACTAGGAAAGCTTGACTGTAAAATAAAATGACAGTATGGTAGAAGTAGTTCTATTTTTAAACATACTCTAAATGTGTTTAAAATGAGTGTCATACACTACACTCATGAAGCGGAAACCACATTTGTCTTACTCAACGAGTCAAAGAAAAATCAATATTACTTTCTGGAGTTATTATTCCCCACAAGTGGGTCAATTAAAAAAAGACTCCCTGGGTGACCGGATTTCCGTATCATAGTAACAGTCCAAGTTTAACTTGTTTTTTTCCCGCGGGGGGACAGGCTAATACACGTTGGAGATTATTAGGCTTCGGTACTAAGTAATGAAGGCCCTGCTTGAGGACTGGAGCTGTGAGCCTAGCTCCAGGCTTAGCCCTCTGCCTTCCATTAATTATTAATTGTGAAGAGCAGGTTCCCTCATGGTCTGGAGAGCTGCACCTTAGTGGAGAGGTGCCAACTCTCAGTGCTCTGTAATACAAACTGTATTTGTTTCTAAGAGAAAAATTGCTTTTATTTGGTGACCAAATTAATACATGCTCTTTTTAACAAGTCAAACTCTAGAAGCATGTAAACAAAATGTTAACAGTCTCCTACTTCCTTCCAAATCTCATCCTCCTGAGATAACCAGTGTCTAGAGTCTGGTATATATCCTCCCAAAGCTTTTCTTCCTTGTAAAACACATACATGCGTAAGTGGGTGATAACCTCCCTCCCTCTTTTTTGAGTGGGATTGTACCACACGCTTCTCTTCTACAACTTGTTTTCTCATCTAATACAAACAAATCATCTTTCTGCGTCAGTACGTTAAAATCTAACTCACTCTTTTGACAGCTGCATAATACACAGAGTACAAAGGCGCCACCATTTATTCCACCCCTCTGCTGATCGACACGGAGTGCTTCCAGTCTTTTGCTGATAGAAATAATTCAGCCTGTTTGTGCATCA
Organism: Balaenoptera physalus; assembly: GCF_965194825.1. Lineage (NCBI taxonomy): Eukaryota > Metazoa > Chordata > Mammalia > Artiodactyla > Balaenopteridae > Balaenoptera > Balaenoptera physalus. Next base: position 13,473,263 of record NC_138897.1, read on the forward strand.
ATGATTTTATTTTGCAGTATTTATGGATGCCCAATGCCATCCACATTTTTGAAACCCAACAAGCTCTAAAAATTCAGAAATTTTTCTTTGATTCATGTGGTGCCAAAAATGATCTAAACTGATGTGAATATTCATCTGTTCCCTTTAGAAATATAAACGTGTTTGCTTATGGAGTGCTGTCCCAAACCTTGAGGGAGGTATTATACAATATACAGTATAGGCATCGTATTATCTTTAATAACCTGAAAATCTCTGAAATCTGAAACACAAATGGCCTCAAGAGTTTTGGATGAGGGATTGTGAACCTGTATTTCTAAAAGTATAACTGTGGGTCTAAGAGTTTGTACAATTAAAAATTTTTTTAACCTTTCTTATATTTTATAAAACGTTTAAAGGTTACTTTCCATTTACAGTTATTACAGAAGATTGGCTATATTCCCTGTGTTGTACAATACATCCTTGACCCTATCTTACACCCAATAGTTTGTATAGTTCCCACCCCCATATATATTTTTTAATCCATACGGCAAAATTACCAAAAAGTTGTAGAAATTCATACTCCCAATCGGCCACGCAGGAGAGGGTTTCTTTCCACGCTACCTTTACTACCATTTAATGTTAGCATCCTTTGCATTATTGCTAATCTGATGGGTAAAAAGTTGTATCAGGTCATTTCAATTGCTATTTCTCAATGAAGTTTATCTTGTTGTGAAGTTCATCTTCTTTGAAATACACAGTCATGTTCTTTGCCCATTTTTCTCCTGGGTTGTTCACCTTCTACTTATCAATTTGTAGGAGCTCCCTGAAAACTATGTGCCTCTTGGTGTCGTATGATGCATGTGTGTCACAGGACACCCCAGCCTATGGTTTCATTTTTCCCACTTTGCTAATGCTGACTTTAGCCACACACTAATTTTAATTTTTATTTGCTCAAATGTGGCCACTTTTTCCTGTATGGAGTCTATGTTTTTCACCTTGTTTGAGAAGGTCCTCTTACCCTAACCCAAAGTGGCACAAATGTTCTCCTATATTTCCTTCTAATATTTATATATTTTATTTTGCACATTTAGACCTTTACTTCACCTGACATTTATTTTATGTTAGGTGGAGGTCTAACAATTTTTTTTCTGGTAGCTAATTATGCCAATATCATTTATTAAATAAACCATCCATTTCAATTTCCATTCAATTTAAATAAATTTCATAGAATAGGGGAAGAGAGAACAAAAAGAGAAGCTTAGTGCGATTCCAGTAAAACAGACAAAGAAAAAGGCTTGGGTAAAAACAAGCTGCATTTACTTTTTCTTTCTCTTTTCTTTTCTTCCAAGAGAATTTATAAAATCAAGTGCCTGTATTTTTGTCCTTCCTAAGAGCCCACTTTGTGGTTTTGAGTCAGCAAAATGCTTTAATAAAATTATTAGTTTGATAGAGTAGCTTTTCTCTTTTATCTTTAGAAGGACAAATCTTGGGAAGGGTATTAAAGTACATTTTAAAAATGTGTACCGAATGCACTTCCTCTCAAGAAACATTAGTTAAGTCAATGAATGAAAGACATCAGTCAGCAACTTCCTGATTCGTCTTCCATGCACTCCTCAAGTTCCAATTCCTTTAGTATGGAACTTTACTGGCTTATGAACTTAGTCCTACACCATGTTTTCATATTTTTGCCCCACTCCAGGAATGATATAGGGCAACCTGAACATGCTCTAACTGTTATGTAAGAAAGCCAAATAATCTGCAAAACAGTTAAGAGGCTCTCTCTCCTGGATTCAGGAGAAAAGAAAGGATACCTTTTACCCCATGTTCTTCTTGGACTTGTCTGCAGCTGTGGTGGCATGAGACACATCTGAGTCTTTGGGCCTGCTTCAGAATTGCTGCAAACATCTACCCTTCAGAAAGCATGACTCATCTCCTTTTAGCTCTCACACTGCTCTCCCCAAACTGTACTGCGCTGAAACTGAACTCTCATCGGTGGCTTCTCCATTTCTTGGTGCGGCACTTTTTTCCTGTTGTCCCTTTACCACTTCTGAAATGAATCCACGTGAACTTACGTATGCCATTCTGTCCCAAGGCTCAAGTAGCCCACTGGCCTTGTTCCCAGCTAGCACCTTCCAGGGTCTTCTGGGAGGTTCAGCGCACCCAAATGCTAATGAAGCACACAGCCAGCTTCTCAATACTTGAGCAAAATAAACAGAAACCACCCATCTTCGTCCTAAGCACCACTAATGACTGTCAGTATAACCAAAACAAGCATATCACCTCCTCATAGGACTAGAAAACAAAAATAAACACATGCATATTTTACTTGGATAAAATTAAAAATTTACAGCCACAAAAGCATTTGAGCAGCGTTTTCCTAAGAATTGCGGCAAATGTGAAAAAGCAGAAAAAGTATACCAAAGCTACAATTCATAAACATAATTTTTCCTAAATAATAATCAAGGAAATAGAGAACACTCAGTGCTGGCAATAATTACAATGGACATGTTGCTGGAAGGGCAAATTAAAGCATGCCCTAAAGAGAGAAATGTTTACTTTAATCCTCCCTTTTAAAATAGTTCCAACAAGAGGCACTTATGGGTTACTTACTTTGTGCCAGATCCTAGACACAGTTAACCCTATGGATACAACAGCCAACAAGACAGAGCTCCTGCCCACAGCGAGGGAGGGGTGGGGGGGACATGCAGGGGCAGGCTCCCATGAATCAAGTAATTCCATTATACAGAAAACCACTCCAAATCACAAGACGGTAACCATGCAGAAAGAGGAGTCACTAGATCTACAGGAACTGTGCACTAACTAAATTCATGAAAACAGTAAGTCCTCAGTGGCATAAATCTGTCATTTTCTGATTCTTCTATAAATCGGCAACATAACAATCAAAAAAACAAAGAAGAAATATGTTATGTTACAGTTAAACATCTCTTATGAAATAGTTTCTCACTTTATCCATGACTACATTTTTTCATTTTCTCACCAACGGATCTGCCCATAGTCAGCCAATTTAATTGAGATACTATTCAAGAGATGTTTAATATTAACCTCCACACTAGTAGGACAAATAACAAAATATAAAAAGAACATTTCTGTAACAGGCAGAAAACGATCGCTATTTCCACTTCTCAAAGCAGAGAAGACCCACACAGTATACTTAGATAAAATCCCAGTTGAGTCATACAAGGATATGTAAAAATGAAAACCAGGTAATGTCTCTATCAAGGATATTAGATTACCAAAGGAGAAGGTGAACATAAGCTAAAGCCGGAAAGAATAATCACGTCACAAAAACATGCTCAGACATGGAAAGCTTAAGCTCACATCACAAACAGACCAGGCATATCTGATAGTTACATAGAAAAAAATCAAAAATCCAATACCCAAAGTTTACTAGGTATAATAAAAGTCCGATCCTAGGACTGAACCATTCATTCACTAAACATTTTCTGAGTTCTTATTAGGCATAAAGGGTGTGAAGCATACACATGTGAATCAGGCATGGTTTTCACCCTCCAGGAACTTGAAACAGTTTGGGAGCAAAGCTGCTATAATAAAAAGCAGAAGATGAAATATACTGGAAAAAAAATACCATAAATACTTGCAGAAGAGAAAACTCACTTTTACCTAAGGGACATGAACAAGAGTTCAACAGGCAGATGGGGAACTGAAAAGACAGCATTCAAAAAGAATGGGCTGGTGTGACTGTTTCTCAAACTTCAGTAAGCATTGTTAGAATGCAGATTCCTGGGCCCCATCACCAGAGGTTCTGATTCAGCAGGTCTGGGATGAACACCAGGTATCTCTGTTTCTAGTAAATACCCCAGGTGATTCTGATGTAGGCATTTCATAAATCACGTTTTGAGAAACACTAATTTGGGGGGCAAAAACTCCACGGTGTTCTTGGAAAACGTTAAGCAAACTATATTGTTAAGCAGAAAGAACTCCTGTGGTCTTAAAGGATGCTTAGAGTATGCACAGAGCACCTCGAATTCCAGATGAAGACACTGCTATTTACCTATGGAAATTTTTGAACAGGGGAGTCTAGAACACATGGATTTGTGTATTACATAAAGCAAGTAACAGCTCCCTTTCCCTTCTTGTGCTTCCCCTACACACACACACACACACACACACACACACACACGATCTCTCTATGTGGGGTGAAAGTGAGCCTTCTGACAGAAATCTTTAAATTGGAGGAAAGTACAACTATTTGGAAAGTCAGACTTTCCCTAAGGTTTCTTGTTAATTATGAGTCCCAAAGACACCACCGGGGAGGGATGGGTGTGCCCTACTTTCGAGAGGCCTCTGTCAAATACCTTGCCAGCTCTAGCATCACCATCCTAACCCAGCCATGGGAAATGACAACAGGAATCTGACTCTTCCATCCAAAGCTCTATTACTACAGAGCGCATGGTGAGTGACATCAAAATTACAGGCACTCTTAGGACAAACAGAAACCCTCATGGGTCTTTAATTTTCAAAAGTTACACGTGTGTGTTGTGAGAAGGAGCTCCAGTGTTAGCTGTACTGTTAGCTGTGTCTGTCTGACATGAGGCAGAGGAGAGAGGGAGAAAGAGGAACATTACTGGTTTCCATCAGCATTCTCACACTAGCAACCAAAACATTATTTCAGAAGTTATCAGTAATGATGTTAATCATGTTCCCAAGTCCCAAGTTACTATGCTATTTAACCATCAACAACCACAAAATAATCATCTGTTGGCCCGCTCACTGCATGCTTATCCTTTTCCCCTAAGAGCTAGGCAAAGTGAAAAGTTGGTTACCACTCAGAATAGCAAATTTCTGCAAATTCTATGTTTAACATTAAACTCTTACAGTTAAAACTTAGAGAGTACAGCCAGGAGCTCAACTAAAACAAACAGAAGAACAGAATTGGCCAGAATACAATAGCCTCACTGGATTCAAGCCAAGGCTTCTGAAGATCTCTCCCCACTTTTTATTTAAGTGGGGAAAAAAAAGTTAAAGAACATCTTAAAGGATCCCAAGAAGGCAACAGGGCAAACTGAATTTAATATAGTCTGGTTGATAAATAAATCTTTTGTTTCTTCTGAGCTCTCTCTTCTAAATGCGCTGTATGAGGGCAGAAGAAAATAGGCTATTATTGCCAGAAATGAGGCCGAGAGCCGTCGCCAAGGAGAGCACCAAAGGCTACACAATCTCAGTATCCCAAGCACCAAGCAAACGCTTTCCTTTGATCAAATGCTCAGGGAAAGAAAATGGGAATTGTGTGAGATGGAAAGCTTCCCAAGAGGATCACAACTCCATCTGAAAAGCAAAGCTGTATAAGAAAGGAACTTCAGTGTTGGGAAAAGTTAACTGGAAGAAGGGCATTCCATACAGTCTCTGAAATTCCTTAGACATTTGGCAAGCCTCACCAAACCCAGTAGTGAAAATTCCTTCCCAAGCCCTGAGCAGCGACTGTGCTAAGTGTTTTGTCTTTAATGCATCGGCTATGCCCTTCCTTCAGCAGTGAGTGGCTCTTGTTTGCTTGTAATATTTTTTATATGACAGAGCATCTTTAAAGAAGCTGAAACTGTTCTAAGTACTGCAGTCTATGCCTGGCAAATAAGCTGAAAAAATATTTTAGCATGCCACTCCTGATCCCACTATGTTAATGAATCATCACTGTTTCCATTAAAAGTGAGTCACTGATAAAATCACTGATAAAAACAAAAATTAAAATCTCTCTTTTTATAAAAACCTGGAAATGCGAACTTTTGGTAAGGATAAGTAATTAAAACGAATAACTCTGTAGCTCTGGAATGCCAAGATCCCCAAAAGAACAGAGTAGGAAATAAGGTCATTTGTTTTCCATTTCACGGAGACTAAAAATGTAGAAAATTGAGCTTTCTAAGAAGAAAGGTACTTGATAAATGCCAGGCATAATTACGAGTTTCTCAATGCTCATTTCTTCAATAACTTTCATTCTTTTACACCCACATACTTGCACACCCAACTCAACTTCATTCCTTCACTCCCATTTGAAGAATTCTCATCCCTCCCATCTCTCTTAGTCTTTTCAGCTGAAAGAAATTTCACACCTAATCAGATAACCTTCCAAGTACCGTGGGTGGACAAAGCTACCAGAAACATACACATACAAATTATTACGATCAAACTTGGCTTCTGAGTTTGCTCTTGACATTGCTCTTTGTAAACATTGCACTGGGTATCTCCATACAAGAACTCTGTGAGCGATCATCCCTTACAAACTTTAGATCTGTCAATACGATATTACGACACATGAAATTTTAATAAATGATAGATTTAGCTCTTTCAAATGTAAAAGTACATTTGAAATGTTTGAACACCAATATAATTTAGTACAAATAAGTTCAAGCTGCTTTGATACCATATTAAAAACAATAAAATTAAGACATGGGAAGGAAAATTATATTCCTTGAATTTAAGCCAGCAAAAGGTTGTCCTCTTCATTGACTTTACAAAGAAACTTACTATGTTTTATTAAAACAATTCTCCATTGCAAATAATAACAATTTAGTACTAATACCATCTGGGTCATCTAAATGGAATACAGTTAATATAAGTGAAATACTACGTATTAATAAAATAGAGGTAAATAATGCATCGTTAACTATTAGTAACATACAAAATCTGGAAAGAAACCATTAAAACTACCAAAAATTACTCTGATTTTGCCTTGCCTCTATTTTTGAAAACTAACTGAAGAGTTCCAATGCCAATAAAGGAAAAACAAACACTGGTAGTTCCAAGAACAATGTTTTCCCTCTGAAACTGCTGGCCTGTGTGTGTACATCAGCATGCCATCTTTCCAGAATTAGAATGCTGCTGCAAATACCGTTTTAAATGTTCTATGGAAATTGCTCATTTGTTTAAGGTGAGAATTTGCAATAGAAAGAAAAATATTAGGGGGATATGTGGTTAAGAGAAAAAGTCTTAGAACTCCTATGCGTTATAAATGCTCTGTATGTAAAGTTTCTCTCTGGATATTCGCCCTGACACTGTAACCTAAAAATTCATCCCTTGAGACTTTGGTAAAAACATAAAAATAAATTACCCTTTGGTACCTCTCTAACATACTCCCTGTGAAACATACACTAGAGGATCAACACAAATTCCTTAAACATATAACTAAAAATAATAAATTAAATAAATGGCATATCTCAAAAATACCATACTAACTGTATGACCCTAAATAAGCTACATTAGTGCTTTTTGAAGTATAAATGAGTTTTAAATGTATATAATTTCAATTCCTAGCATCGAACATCTGTGTGTGTGTACACATATACTTACAAACTTACTACTTGGAAAACTTGGCAATAAAATCTTTCATGAATAATGGGGATGGGAGACAAAAATCTCACATTAGTATGTGGAGAAAAAGAAATTGGTTTAAAGCCTAGTTTTTCCCGAAGGGCAAACACAACATCACCTTCACCAGCTGCTCAGCCTCCGCATCCAAGTCCCCTCAACCTACCTCCCCGACGCACAGCTCAGGACATCAGCTCAGTGCTTTGTGACCGCCTAGAGGGGTGGGACAGGGAGGGCGGGAGGGAGACCCAAGAGGGAGGGGACATGGGGATATGTGTATGCGTATAGCTGATTCACTTTGTTATACAGCAGAAACTCACACAACATGGTAAAGCAATTATACTTCAATTAAGAGGTTGAAAAAAAAAAAGCAACAGAAACCTAACAAACCTTTGTGGCAGTGCAAAACTGAAAAGTCTCCCACCTTAAACAAATCAAAGTCATGGCTTTATACTACACACTATACAGTGCAAGCTGGTAATATGTAACTTGATATGCTTTGTTCTGCTTTGTTAAAAAAAATGTAAATGAAAGATGCGGGACACAAGTACATACTATATGACTCGTTTATATTATGAACAAAACCAGGCAAAACTCTTTATGTTGTTAGAAGTGCGCACCGTGATTATCTTTAGGGTACTAAGAGGAGGGGCACAGGGAGGGCTTCTGGGTGCTAGTAATTTTCTATTTCTCAGTATGAGCACTGGTCACATGTGTTCATTTTGTGGAAACCCATCGAACTGTACACTCATTATACTTCTACAAAAAGATTTCCAAAAGATTATATAAGGAATATAAGGAATTACATGAGACCCCAGATCCTCTCCCCAATTCCAGCAAGAGACAGTTTATTCCCTGGAAGAAACTGAATCCCAGAGTCCTGGCTCAAAGACATCAGGAATAGTAGAAAACATTGTTCTGAAAACAGGGGATCAAATAAAAATCCACATGCTAAACCCTGAGATTGCAGCTCTCTTCCCTACTCCACTCCCTGAATCTTGGCATGTGCTGCCCAGGCAGAAGACCAAAGGATTCCTCTCAAGTAAAACTGACACGTCCTAGGGACAAGATCCACAGATACTGTCTTTGGAAGTTCCCCCAAGGAAACCACAAGGCTCACCCCCGACAGCCCTGCAATGAAGCTGTACGGAGGAGAAGCGCTGTCCACAGACCGCAGCACCCAACTCGCTTATCAGCGGCTCACCATGAAATAGGAACAGAGAGCAAAGGATCTCCAAACAGTGAGGTCAAGTTCCTAACATAAAAGTCAGACACCCACACAAACAGGAAAAAAAAGAAATCAAGACAGTGCAAGAAGGAAATTAATTAATTAATTAATTTAATGTCCTCAGAAAGAGAAGGCATGCACCCATGGCGGGGGTGGGGAACAGAATGCTGTTAAAATGCACACAGATTAAACCAACGAACAAGAAAGAGCTCTTAAAAAATATCAGACAGCAGAAATTCAGAAGGTTAAGATAAAGTAGAGAAAACCTGTCAAGAAGTAGGGCGTTAAGACAAAGAGGAAAATTACAGCATTAGAGGACAAATGAGGAGGTCCTGACTAACTAATAGGAATTCAGAGGAAGAAAACAGAAAACCAAGGGGGGGGGAAGAGGTTATCAAAAAACACAGTGAGAAAGTTTTCCAGAACTGAAGGACGTAATTTTTTTCAGATCGAGTGTTCATCATAGCTGCTGAAATGAATAAAGACTGCTAAAAAAGAAAATCCTAAAACCTCTTTGGGGGTTATTAAAAAAAAAAAAAAGAAGAAGAAGAAGAAGAAAGAAGGTCTACAAAGACAGGAACCAAGAGTATAACACTTTTTAATAGCAACTGTAGAAGCTAGAAGACAATAGTGCACTGGCTTCAAAATTCTGAGGAAACATGTTTTCCTATCCAGAGACCAGCCAAATTATCAATCAAGTGTGTGAGAAATATATTTTTAGATATACAAAGTGCCTAGTAAATTTGTCTCCCATGTCCCCTTTCTCAGGAAGATCCTAGAAGATATTCCATGAAAAAGAGGGAGTAAACCAAGAAAGAATCGCTAGACACAGGAAGACATATAGAAAACACAGGAGAGACGAAAAGGGAATTACCAGGAAAATGACAAAAGGTAACCCCGGGACAACAGCTCGGTAGCAGGCCTATGGAGCAGGTACCTACGCTGGCTCCAGGAGGGAAGAAGTCTCCAAGACAAAGGTGTTGAGAAGAGGGTAGAGTTCTGCCACCTTAACAACACTAGAGAAAAAGAAAAGTACACCAGTGAAAAAGAGAGACTACTATCCAGCCAGCACAGGAAAGGAAATGTAATCGTTGCATTTAAGTGGCTTACGAGAATCACAGTTCCATGTTCAAAATAATGTGAGCCCTCAACATCTACTTAACCAGAAACGGATATCTGTACATTGAGAGGATGGGGGAAGCAGCGGTCTGGGCATGTGGCATGGGGCTGAGGGGCTGTGAGACAATCTAAGAGTTAAATCCTCATCTTCCATTGTAATATGCCAACTCATAATGTCCAATAACAAAAAATTCAAAAAAAGCAGTACATACATACTATTTCAGAAGATGGAAGAAGACAGCAAAAAGAGTCCTGAGAATCAAAAGTAGTTGCCTAGGGAACAGGACTTGGGTATAAGGATGGGCTGGAGTTCCTATTTCTTATGTCTTATTGCCTATTAAGATTTTTTTAAAACTCTATATAGGATATTACTTTGATGGGACCAAAGTTTAAATTTTTAAAAATACAAAATAAAACAAAACCAAAAAATGCACAAAATAGTAGGCAAGAAAACTAAAGAGGATGAATTGCAGTGGGAAAATGACAGTAAGACAACCATTTCTCCAAAGCTCCTGCAATAGCCCCTGTGAGAGCTGAGAAGTGCTTCCCCTCACAGCTGGGTGGAGAGGGTATGTGCTAAGAGACAGAGGAGAAGCAGCAGAGGAAGCAGATGAGAAAGGTGGACGTGTTGAAAAGCTATTTACAGATTTAGAATCAACAGATACGAGGGACCAATCAGGAGATTCTGAAAGCACCAACAGGCAAGGCAATGCCCCAAATATCCCTCCATCTGGGTATTTATTTATTTAGTCCATATATGCTGACCCTTTAGGACTATCATATTCCCCTATGTTATGAGAAGCATTTTGATTTCCTTTTTGTTTAGGCTTTAATTTTTGGATTATTATGAAATACACATATAGAAAAATACAGAAAATAATAATGATCATCCAAGTATCCACTATTCAGCTTTTTCAAATATTAACATTTTGTCTGTCTCTAATTTTTTGTAAAGAAATAAACATTTTGGATATAGTTGAAATCCTCTTCAAACCATTCCCTAATCTCATCCCCAAATGCCTCCCAGAAGGTAACCGTTAACCTGAATTTGGCATTTAACATCTCCCTCTACCTCATCTCGAAAATGAGAGCGCTGGTTTGGATAAATTCTAATGCCCCTTTCTGTTCTAAGACAGCAGGATTTAATAGCATGATATAAAGTTCTTGATGCTCTGTAATGAAGTGCAGAAGCCTACAATGCTGTGAAATACACAAGAATACTTCAAAATAATTTCAAGCCTCAAAAACAGATTAAATCATGATATAACCCTTTAGCAAAAAATCATTGTAACTTTATTACAGTAGTGTCAGCAAAAATAGTATTATGAGTGCATAGGGAATATAAAAACCTAAGTTCAAGAAGTTCCTGTGGTTCCCTTTCACTGTAACCATCAGCTCCAGGGAACAATAAGGAAGTGCTCGAGCACAATATCCTTCTGGAGTTCTTACTGCCTATGGAGCTAATTCAGTGCAGCATCAAACTGTCCCCATTGTCACAGTATTCTTCTCTGCCAGGCAATCATGGCAAAAATATTCTTTTTAAAAATGCATAATGCCAAACAAGACAAGGATGTCCACTCTCGCCACTGTTATTCAACATAGTTTTGGAAGTCCTAGCCATGGCAATCAGAGAAGAAAAAGAAATAAAAGGAATACAAATTGGAGAGAAGAAGTAAAACTGTCACTGTTTGCAGACAACATGATACTATACATAGAGAATCCTAAAGATGCTACTAGAAAACTACTACAGCTCATCAATGAATTTGGTAAAGTTGCAGGATACAAAATTAATGCACAGAAATCTCTTGCATTCCTATACACTAATGATGAAAAATCTGAAAGAGAAATTAAGGAAACACTCCCATTTACCGCTGCAACGAAAAGAATAAAATACCTAGGAATAAACCTACCTAGGGAGACAAAAGACCTGTATGCAGAAAACTATAAGACACTGATGAAAGAAATTAAAGATGATACCAACAGATGGAGAGATATATCATGTTCTTGGACTGGAAGAATCAATATTGTGAAAATGACTATACTGCCCAAAGCAATCTACAGATTCCATGCAATCTCTATCAAATTACCAATGGCATTTTCCACAGAACTAGAACAAAAAAATCTTAAAATTTGTATGGGGACACAAAAGACCCCGAATAGCTAAAGCAGTCTTGAGGGAAAAAAATGGAGCTGGAGGGATCAGACTCCCTGACTTCAGACTATACTACAAAGCTACAGTAATCAAGACAATATGGTACTGGCACAAAAACAGAAACATAGATCAATGGAACAGGATAGAAAGCCCAGAGATAAACCCACGCACCTATGGTCAACTAATCTATGACAAAGGAGGCAAGGATATACAATGGAGAAAAGACAGTCTCTTCAATAAGTGGTGCTGGGAAAACTGGACAGCTACATGTAAAAGAATGAAATTAGAACACTCCCTAACACCATGCACAAAAATAAACTCAAAATGGATTAGAGACCTAAATGTAAGACTGGACACTATAAAACTCTTAGAGGAAAACATAGGAAGAACACTCTTTGACATAAATCACAGCAAGATCTTTTTTGACCCACCTCCTAGAGTAATGGAAATAAAAACAAAATAAACAAATGGGACCTAATGAAACTTCAAAGATTTTGCAAAGCAAAGGAAACTACAAGCAAGATGAAAAGACAACCCTCAGAATTGGAGAAAATATATGCAAACGAATCAACGGACAAAGGATTAATCTCCAAAATATATAAACAGCTCATGCAGCTCAATATCACAAAAACAAACAACCCAATCCAAAAATGGGCAGAAGACCTAAATAGACATTTCTCCAAAGAAGACATACAGATGGCCAAGAAGCACATGAAAAGCTGCTCAACATCACCAATTACTGGAGAAATGCAAATAAAAAGTACAATGAGGTATCACCTAACACCAGTTAGAATGGGCATCATCAGAAAACCTACAAACAAAAAATGCTGGAGAGGGTCTGGAGAAAAGGGAAACCCTCTTGCACTGTTGGTGGGAATGTAAATTGATACAGCCACTATGGAGAACAGTATGGAGGTTCCTTAAAAAACTAAACATAGAACTACCATACAACCCAGCAATCCCACTACTAGGCATATACCCAGAGAAAACCATAATTCAAAAAGACACATGCACCCCAATGTTCATTGCAGCACTATTTACAATAGCCAGGTCATGGAAGCAACCTAAATGCCCATCAACAGACAAATGGATAAAGAAGATGTGGCACATATATACAATGGAGTATTACTCAGCCATAAAAAGGAACAAAACTGGGTCATTTGTAGAGATCTGGATGGATCTAGAGACTGTCCTAAAGAGTGAAGTAAGTCAGAAAGAGAAAAACAAGTACCGTATATTAACGCATATATGTGGAACCTAGAAAAATGGTACAGATGAACCGTTCTGCAGGGCAGAAATAGAGACACAGATGTAGAGAACAAACGTATGGACACCAAGGGGGGAAAGCTGCGGGGGGGTGGGGGTGGGGGTGTGATGAATTGGGAGATTGGGATTGACATGTATACACTGATGCGTACAAAATGGATGACTAATAAGAACCTGCTGTATAAAAAAATAAATAAAATAAAATTCAAAAATTCAAAAAAAATTGCATAATGCCAATTTTACTTAAAAATGTCCTTGATGATGCAAGAAAGTTATCTGTATTACATCTCAACCGCTGAATACATATCTTTTTTATTTTCTGGGTGATAAAATGGGAAGTACACATAAAGCACTTCTGCTGTATATAAAGTATGATGGTTATCCCAAGGAAAACCCTTGTACGATTATTTGAGTTGTGAGCCAAACTAGTCACAATGTTCATGTAATACCACTTTTACTTGAAAGAACAACTGACAAACTCAGTATTCAGACTTGGGTATTTGGCAGGCGTTTTCTCTACAATGAAGTAAGAAGGTCACTTCAGGAAAAACAACTGACAGTATCTGTTGCCAAGGGTAGCCTTCAAGCTTTCAACTGAAATTTAAAATTTTGGAAAACTTGTTTCCACACTGAGCCTGACAACTTCCCAATACTTAAAGATTTTTCTGCTGGGATCAGTGGTGATATTAACAACTGTCATTTTTTGAAACTGCATAATGAAATACATTAACATCTGGAATCTCATTATTATCCAACAAACCAGTATTTTCCAAATGACCAATACTTAATGCAACAAAAGGATGTATGGGCAAAGATCCATTCAAAGTACGAGAAAGATCAATGGGTCCTAATGTAAAAGAATTTTAAAAGTCCACTGATAGGATTTTACATTCCACACTGAAACCAACATTTAAGAAATTACCACTTGTCAAGTTTTGGTATAGTATCAAAAAGAATATTCACAATCATCTGAAAAGAAAATTAAAATACTCTTCCTTTATTCTACATGTCTGCACAAACTTTATATAAATACTTATTGTATTATTCTTTCTGGATGTTAAAAAACCATAAACACATAATCATAATGGTTAATTTCCATAGTTTAATCTCTGATCATTATCAATCATTTAAGAACAAATGAACTATCCATTATTTATTTAAAAGTTGTATCATTCTGTAGTTATAGTCTCACATATTTGCAACAAATATATATCAGAGGTTTCATTTACCACAGAATCAAGACTGATCATTGCTCCAAAAAAGAAAATGAAATGAACATGGTAAATTCTTAAATCTGTTTCAGATAAATGCAAATAAAGTCCCTTCCCTCTAACTAGAGGAGCAGACCCTTTTCATTTAACATGTGACTCTTGAAACCTATACAGTAATCACCCAGATGATGTGGTATTAATGGATTTAAACTTTCGTTCTTAAATTTCTAAGGAAATATCTTTTCATGGAAAAAACTGACCTTTTGTAAATTTTGAAAGAAGTAATTAATCTGACCAAACCCCTATAGCTCAGAAGTAACACAGCAAATATCAACTTTTCACAGACCTATCTGTAGACAGGTTAAGAAATACAAGTGATTTAAAGAGAAGTGTTCTTCTTATACAAATCTATCCAGTTAATGACTATCATAAATCATTCATTTCAAAGGCAGAGACCTTGAAAAATATTTCAGAATGAGAACTGAAAATGTCTTCACTACTAAAGTCCTATTACCCTGCCCTCTGAAAGAGAAAGGTTACTAACTGTAGCTTTTTAGTCAGAATATTCAAGAAACAACCAGAAGCTGACACCCCCTCCCCTTCCTAATTATCCACCCATTTCTGCATGCTCACCTTTGCAGTTCACTGAGCCCCCTTGCAGTTGGTAGACTGGGACTCTGCCTTAGGAAGTTTTGTTTTAAATTGAGATGAGTGAGGTCTTGGCTGTAGAAGAGGTTGGCAGGCAGGTGCTCCAGGCTACAACATGAGAGGTCCACTGAGCTAATACGCTGTGATGCAACCTAGAAAGGGATAAAAACACAACTCAATTTTCATACCATCCTTTATCCTATAACTGTTTTGCACGGACAGAAACAAGATAACCCCATCTGGGAACACAGACCCACTATGCAATTAGCACCATTATTCAAATATAAACCAAGAGTATTTACTTAGATAGAACTGAGCAAAGTATTACAAAGGCAGGAAACAGTGTCCCTCCGTGGAAGGTACTTACAGTAACCTAGTATAGGACACAGGTTACAAAGAGCACAGATTATCCTATCAAGTTTAGTGATATCAGTAATCTCCTCCAACTGTAGGGCTTATGTTCCTGAAAACATTCATGGTAAGAGAATTCAGAGCTAAATAATACAAGACTTTAGAGTAAATACAGGGTTGGGAGATAGACACTAAGATCTACACAGTACCTACGAAAGCCCTTGTATATACTGATTTAAAACAGCACAAAGAAACGCAGGATCAGTGGCCTTGTACATATTTTAATAATAGTGGTAGCACATAATCAGATTCCACTGCTTGCCTGCTCTGAACTTCTCGCATTGCCTCTCCCACAGTTTCCATTTTGCTTCACATAGGTATTCTAAGTGAAATTTGTTTTATGTCTAAATGTTTATCCACATATTCAAAGTTTTCCCGGTTAAATGGCTCCTATGATAGCCAGAGTCCCAGGGCTACAGGGCATGCTGGAAGCGGAAAAAGCGTTGGGCAGCGTGTATTCTCTCTCCCACATTCCAGGGACTGTGGCGCCAGTTTATGCCATGGCACGTGGCTTCAGGCCCACGTACACACACCTTGGCTCCTTCTTCCCTCACAGAGGCTGTGGGGTTATTGTTCTAAGATCTGGGTTGATTCCTCCTCGTGCTCTTTATCTTTACCAAAGCTTTATGGCAAAAACTCCGTTCCTTATTTGTGATCTGTTCGATGTCCTTTTCCATTTCCAAACCCCAGCTGACCAGCTTTTTTTTTTTTTTTAACATCTTTTTTGGAGTATAATTGCTTTACAATGGTGTGTTAGTTTCTGCTGTATAACAAAGTGAATCCGTTATACATATACATACATCCCCATATCTCCTCCCTCTTGCGTCTCCCTCCCTCCCACCCTCCCTATCCCACCCCTCTAGGTGGTCACAAAGCACCGAGCTGATCTCCCTGTGCCAGGCTGCTTCCCACTAGCTATCTATTTTACATTTCAAACCCTAGCTTTACTCTTTCGTGACTATAAAAGGCAGCAGAACATGGTCCTCAGGAGTGTGGCTCTGGTGTCAGTGTGTGGATTCGCATCCCGGCTCTACCACTCAGGAGCTGAGAGAACTTGAGTGCATCACTGAGCTCTCCAAGCTCCCATTTTCTCACCTGTATAACAGGCATAAAGATGACACCTCCATCTACATGCCTGGTCAGAAAAAGCACTCAGTAATTGGTGACTGCTATGACCATTTATGATTGCTACAACTATTTCCAAATACATCTTATACCCATTGGAACCCACATTCTCCTGATGCTAAAAAAGGTATTCAGAAGTAACTTTGCATAAAACACATTCTGCTGATGGCATGTCTGAGGTTAGAAAGAAATTGCTGTGCACACATGAAAGCTGAGGGGACAGGGGGATGAAAGAAGGCCTGGCAGGGCTCAACTCAAAAGATTTTACAAAGGAAGTCTGAGTTTGCATTTTAGCAATTTCATCTTTCCTGGAATTCTCACTATTAAATAAGAAAAAGAAAATCCAAAACAGGCCAAGTCACCCACAAAAACCAAATGATGTGAAAAAAAGCCAGAATTTAATGGGCAGAAAGGTAGGTGCAAACATGTCACAGCCACACATGATTCCCTGGCAGGAACCCATTCACGGGAAGTGAGGTTGAACGTTATACTCGGTGGAATCATTCAGGCAAAAATATGTGGTGAGGAGGGAATGGTGTGTCAGACCTTCCATTTCCTGAGGTACAGGAGTAAAACAAGACAGACACAGTCTGCCCTAAAGGAGTGCACCTCAAGGAGAGGTGAATTAATATACTACTTGACAATGGTTTCAATAATCGTTAAGTGCAAGGGCACAGAGCACAATCTAAGGAGTCAGGGAAGGCTTCCCAGAGGACCTGATGTCCAAGCTCAAGGCTGAAACTCAAGTGGCAATCTGTGTTTCTGTCAGCCCCAAATCCTTTTCCACTCCTTTCTATAACAATCCTTCAAATGCATGTGATTCTGACGAGAGCGGCAGCGTAGGCTGACCCTATGGCTACAGCAGCAGGCATGTATTCCCAGCTCGAGCAATCAGAGCCCCCCAGTGCAGAACCCACAGATTGATCCAACAGGTACTGGCATGTGACCCAGGCTAGGCTAATCAAAGGCCTTCTCTGGGATATATATTCTAAAGCCAGGAGAGAGAGAGAACCTGCCACTTAGAGCTGCAGTTAAAATGACTGAACTAGATTTGTATGTATCAACCTGGATTGATTAAAAAAAAAAAGCAAGCTGCAGAATGTTACATACACTATAATGCCATGTATGAAAAACATTTTTAAGATAAACACACACAACGACTCCATATATTATGTACGAATAGTTATATGTGCAGTAAAGCTACACACTATGCATTGGGCATATGCCAAATCAATGACAGTGGCGGCCTCTAGATGAGCAGGGAGGGAAATGGAAACAGGAATGGGAGTGTAGGGGGTTTGGAATTTAGCTGTGATGCGATTTACTTATAATAAGAATGGAAGAAAAAGAAAAGAATGGAAGATATGGAGGAACTATGTCACTATGTTAACAACTGGGGAGGCCAAGACCGGTACGTGGAAATTGCAATATTACCCTTTGTGCTCTTCTGTGTGTGTGTGTTTAATTGGAAAAAAATAATGTAATCTCAATGAAAATTTCAGTAAAAAGGGGGGAAATGGATGACAGCAGTCTCATGGCTTTCCTCGCATCCTAGTGTTCTACTACGTGGTGCATCAGAGACGATTCTTCCCCCTGTAACTCAAGGATCCCCCTAACCCTTTGTAGTGGGCTGAATGGCGGCCCCCCAAAAGGTATGTTCACATACTAATCCCCAGGATCTGTGAATATTAGTTTACATGGCAAAAGAGTGAATATTATCTTACATGACGAAAGATGTGATTAAGGATCTTGAGAGGAGGTACTTATCCTGGATTATCTGGAAGGGCCCTAAATATAATTACATGCATCTTCATAAGACAGGCGGAGGGAATTTTGAGAGAGGAGAAAAGGCAATGTGACCACAGAGGAAGAGACTGATGTGGGCCACAAGCTGAAAAATGCTTAGAACCACCAGAAGTTGGAAGAGGCAAGGAAGAGGTTCTCCCCTAGAGCCTTCAGAAGGAGCACAGCCCTGCCAACACCTTGATTTTGAACTTGTGGCCTCCAGAACCGTGAGAGAACGGATTTCTGTTGTCTGAAGTCATCAAGGTTTTGGTAATTTTTAACAACAGCCATAGGAAACTAGTACACCCTTCTTAATTCTTTTCCATAGTACTTTTCATTTTCTTTCATTCAACATGTTTACTGAATACCAACTATATGCCTATTACTGATCTAGGTGAGCACTTAGTATGCTTCAGTAAACAATAAGAAGATCCCTGCCCTCATTAAACTTATCTCACAAATAAGTATATTATATGTTAAAAATTGGTAACTACTATGGAAAAAATAGAGCAAGGAAAAAGGGGTCAGGATTGTTGGGAAGGTTGTAGGTTGTAATTTATACAGGTTGGTCAGGACAGGCCTCACCTAAAAGGTGGCATTTAGACCTGAAGGACATGAGGAAGTTGGCTGAAAGGATTTATCTAGAAGAACACTCCAGGCAGAGGAAGTAGACAGTGTAAAGGCCCTAAAAAAGGAGTGTGTCTGGTCTGTTCTAAGAGCAACATGAAGACCAGTTAAGACAGGGGAGAGTGACCTGTGATGAGGTCAGAAAGCTAAGGGGGTTGCGGGCGGGGAGCAGATCTTGTACCGCCTCTTAGGTTATTGTAAAGACTCTGGCTTTTTGGGCTTCCCTGGTGGCGCAGTGGTTAAGAATCCGCCTGCCAATGCAGGGGACACGGGTTCCAGCCCTGGCCCGGGAAGATCCCACATGCCGCAGAGCAACTAATAAGCCCGTACGCCACAACTACTGAGCCTGCGCTCTAGAGCCCGTGAGCCACAACTACTGAGCCTGTGTGCCACAACTACTGAAGCCTGCGTGCCTAGAGCCTGCACTCCACAACAAGAGAAGCCACCGCAATGAGAAGCCCACACGCTGCAACACAGAGCAGCCCCTGCTCGCCGCAACTAGAGAAAGCTCGCGCTCAGCAACAAAGACCCAACGCAGCCAAAAATAAATAAAATAAATTTAAAAAAAAAAAAAAGATTCTGGTTTTTCATGTGAGCAAAATGGGCCGTCGTGGAAAGGTTCCAGAAGAGTCTCTGTCTCTGACTGTAAGTTCATAAAGAAGGGATTTGGGCCTATTTTGTTCACAATGTGCCCTGTGCTCAGCACTTAGTACGACCCTCAGGAAGTATTTGCTGGAAGAATGACAGGGGATTACTTTACAACCCTTCCTTTCCCACCAGTTTGCATCTGACCCATCTGGTGTATTCCTCCACGTGGGGACTACTCTGTAGAGGACACATTCCATTTCAGCTGAAGCATCATACTGAATACTCTCTTTGGACAGCTACAAGATAATGATTAAATGTCAAGTGGTATTTGATTTCTTTCCTCATTCTGGACCGCAAGCTGTTCCCGCTGGAAACAAGGGGGAGGAAAGCACAGTAACAAAGCTACAGCAAGCAAACGTGGTCTGTGGGAGTCGCAGCAGAGCGGGGAACAGGGACCGCGGGAACAGAAGTTAGACATGCCGTGATGGCAGTGGGGCAGTGAGCGGCCAAGGCGACCACAAGAGCTACTACCGCTAGCTGCACCTCTGCCCAGTGCCACGCCCTGCAACAAAGGGGAGATTTAAACGCTTTCCCCCAGATCAGCCTGGGCACCTAAGGACACCACCACAAAGAGGTTTTGCTGCACTCCCAAATGAAAAAACTACCAAAAGGGCTACCCAAAGAGGCTGTGACCCACCTAGACAGCACCTGTTAAAACTAAGATCCTCCTCAAGATAAGAAATTTAAAAAAAGAGAAAGCCACCTGTATACACCTCAGAGCAAGTAGCCTTTTATTAGTCTAGCTTTTTTTTTTTTTTTTTCCTAATAGTAATACAAAATAGCAGCTAACATTTAGGGGGCACTCTTCTTTAGATGTAATGTTAAGTTTAATCTTCACAATAACTCAGCATAGTAAGGACTTATCTCCATTTCAAAGATGAAGGTTAAAGGGTGTGCCCAAGGTCACACAGTGAAAGCAGCAGCAGAGTTTGAATGACAGCATATGCCATGGAGTCAGGGCCCCAACACAGTTCAAGTCCTACCCAAAGGGAGGCTCCTCTAATTGCCACGATCAAATCCTAACATAACCCTCAGCCCAGAGCAAAGACGATTTGATGTCATCCCTCACAGACCATCAATGAACCGCACATGAATGGATTCAAGTTTTAGAAGATCAGTTCAAGTAACCATGGCTTGGGAAATCAGTGCTAGTTTATATTAACAACAAAAAATTTTAAGGCTAATAATTTAGAGTTAGTAAATCAAATGGGATTTTTTCCTCCATAAACCTCTGTACTTTCGGAGATACATTAAAATGAACATGAATCCCAACCACTGGCTCACGTTGTCTTCTTTTCCAAATGACTTGTGAACACATATGAACCAAAAGCTCATTGGGCCCTCAAAATATTTCCCCCAAAGACCATTGCAGATTAACCATAAAAATGATAATGTGAACAACAAACTTTCCAGATTACCTACTGGGCTTCTACACAGTTCTAACATCCTACTCAGCTTGACACTTTCCTGAGTCGTTTCTTTACCAACCGTTAGCACACTTGTATCAAGTATCTCTGCTCTGAGTCTAGCTGGGTTGCATTTCTAAACGAATATATCTACCCTAGTCCTAACCTATCCCCTCCGTGCTTTCAAAATTATCATCTTCCCTTGCAACAGGACTGCACTCTGCATTACTCACATTATTCCTGATGTTCACTTAGTGGACAATCTTCTTTTATAAGCAACGGAAAGTTCAGAATAACATTCACGTGATTTTTTTGTCCCCACTATATTTTAGTGAAGTGGGATTTATCCTTATTATGTGCAAAGCATGCTCAAAATTGAACAAAATGATTCTGAAAGGCTTGGTCAAAGCAGCTGAAATAGCACAAATAATTCCGCTTGTGCAAAGTAAAATACTGCTGTAAACTGGCATTATGAGTCATTAATTGCTCTGGCCTAGCCTTTAGTGGTTTGGGAAACTATGCCCTGGTTACAGGGATAGTCTCTGGGGAGTTTACCAAACTTCTGTAAAAAATTCTTAACCTCAACTGACTTAGTTTTAATTCTCACCCCCCAAAGATGCTTTGGGAAGACATGAAGTAGGAGAATATAAATTTAGAATAGAGTTTATTCATCTTTCTTAGCTAAGCACTCTAATGACTTATTTTCAATTTCATCCTCATCAATAAAGTTTTATAATAATATCAAACAAAAAATTTCCAATTTTAATAAACTTTAAGCTGTCACTGCTCCAAAACATGCAATCATTTCTTTAAAAAAATTCTACAAATATAGGAAATGCCTTAACTTGACTCCAGACATTTTCACAATGACATCTCATTTCTTGATCCTGTACTAATTATCGTTTTATAAAATCTGTTTAACAGTAGATGCAGAAAACCTTCCTATAAAATTAATTACAATATATACATTAATAATGTCCTAATAGGGGCATATCAAACTGCCAATTTGGGACTTAGTAAATTCTACCTGGAATTCTGGTATTTTATCGTTTCTTTGCCTTAAATGAGTAAATGATATGAAAAATTTTTAAACCCAAGAAATAAAATACACAAATTTACACACCATTCCAAACCACCAGACGTAATCAAATCAATGAAGACAAACAAGAAGATGTGGAGAGGCTATCATTGACAGACAAAAATGAGAGATGGAACTCTCTGAGGGCAAATTATTCAGGGAAGGGAGGGGTCTATGATTTTAACATTAGGCTTACTAAAACTATAAGGTACCACTTAAAACATCGTTAAGGGACCAAAGAATAATAGAGCATGGAGAGAGCTGCAGGCTGGAAAAGGAAAGAAGGAAGGAAGGGAGGGGGGGAAGAGAGACAGAAAAAGAGAGAAAGAAAAGAGAAGCGTTAGATAGATGACTGATTGACAGATAAGCAAACAAATAAATAAAACACATGGCTCACTGTAAAAGCACCAGGCTATAACAATAAAGAAAAACAATATTGAGAAATTTAGACTGAGAGTTCCTCCTAGGCGTCCCGACTTCTCTTTGCAGGTGAGTAGAGGGGATGAGTGCACCTTTCAACATGTATCTACCATTTGTCTTTATGAAACAGACACTGGACTTGATATTGGAGACATGCACATTTCGCCTTCAAAAAATGGGTCCCTTGAAGGCACAGACATCTAACAAGTATAATTCCAAAATGCACATGCAATGGTACGGTAGGAACACATAGAGCACAGGACACAAACCCCAGAGCTTCCCAGGCCGTTCCGGCACTGACGGTCCCCTCACGCGCCAAGATGGGCAGGTATTCCCAGGCACCAGTGCAGAGACTGGCACCACACCATCAGGAGCAGGCAGAGCTGCAGGATGTGTCCCACGAGCTCGTGGTACAGCCTAAACTAGAAACGCACACCTGGCACCTCACCCTCTCTGAGTGTGAGAGGCTCGGAGAAGATGGTACCCGCAGCCTCCAGAATCACTAACCGTGTCCCTCTAACAGTCATCTTCCTTCCACACACACAAAGCCCACTGTGTTTCTCAGTAAGAAAAGAAAAATAGAGCTTGGCTTGGGTGGAGACCAAATCTGAACTCAGAGTTCCTTCCTCATTTCCTTATTGGCAAAATATGTGTAAACAAGCTCTTTAGAATATGACCACCTGAGAGTGTCTCTGAGCTCCATCACGGCAGCATTCCCCCAAAGCGAGCATCTCCTTGAAAAAAGGAGAAGGGAAAAGATTGCTAACCACAAAAAACTTACATTCTACCTTTCTATTAAAATAAGTAACATAAATGCACACTTAAATGATTCTCTCTTAGAAACAGGCTACTTGTTTTCCATTTAAAATACAAATGACACATACACCTCATTGGTTAAGTACCAGTCTAACATACAAGGTCTGGTATGTTTAACATAGAGAGTTCGCTGATATTTTTTCAATTATTCCAGTATTCCTTACTTTATAAAATAAATCAGACCAGTGAGTAGAAGAACTTAACTGCTCAGAGCAGTTGTAGATAATCCAATACTCTGGGTTACAAATATTGGGGTCTTCCAAGGTAAGTAAATATATCACGGAAACTAAACTCTTAAGATACTATGTATTTTTACATTGGTCTAAACACTCATCAGATTAAAATGATTTAACTTCAAAATATAAGACGATCAGATGTAGAGATCTGGTTAATCATATATGCTAAGTTCCTGATATAGCAATACTTGACCGGTTTTTGAAGTTAGACAACAGTAGTCCCCTCAACACTGAAACCAATTTAATTTGCTTTGGGTGACTCAGAAGGCATCTCAGATTTCCTAAATACGTCTTGGTCATTATTTAAGAAGATCAGTGATCCGCGGCCATGCTCAAGTGTCCTTAGCAGCACACCCCAGTCAATAGACTGCCTGGTAAATCACCTTTTATTCTAATACTGAGCTGCCTGGATTCTACTGACAACTGTGTATTTGAAGTACTTCTCTTTGACATTTTCAGTAAATCTCAGTTATTATTTGAATCTTGGTTTGTTTTGCCCCTTCAGGCCACTGTAAAACATTGGAAGTACAATTAAAGAAAAAGCAAGGAAGAGGAACTCCCTGCATAAAGCAGTGCTGGATACTTTACATCTCAGTTCCCTCATCTGCAAAATGGAGATGATAATATCTCCTCAAAGGTTATTTCCTTTTGTGGTAAAGCCCGACCTCACACAATGTTATGGGCACCGACCTCACAGGGATACTATAAAGCATCTAGAATAGCGCTTGGCACACAGAAAAAAGTTACCAAAATGTTAGTTATCACTATTTGTTGTCACTACTGCATCAATTCAGTCGGCTAAATGATTTTATTGTTAACAAAATATATCTATTAACAATTTGGGGGGAAAAACAGAGAGTCTTTTTATGTTTGTGTTGACCTCATGAATGAATAACTAACTCCCTTTGGACATAATGTCTAAAGCAAGGAAAACAACGGTCACATACTCTGTGCTCATCAGATAGTACCTGCAGGTATATCAAGAAACTGCAGAGCACCCAAAGGAAAAAGCTAGAGAAGGCATCTGGAAACCAAGTGATGACGAAATTGTTGGAATTACCAGAGATGTTTCTCCTGAAAGTAGATTGCTAAGAGGTGGGGGAGGGCACAGAAATCATAGAAACTTCAATAGTTAGAGGTTATCAAATAGGAGAGTGAGTACGATTACCTTTTGTTAAACCAGAGGGCAAAACTAGGGTCAGTGAGTCAAAGGTATAGGGGTAAAGACTTCAGCTCACTTCGAAGGAAGAGCTGTCTTGTCAGACACTATAGGTATCTGAAAGGCTGTAGACCTTTTTCCAGGAGGGAGGTAAGTCTGGGAGTCCACAAGGTCCTTCTCAAATCTTAAATTCTAATTCTCTCAACTAAGAGCCACTTGATGATGACTAGACTTTAAGGTTAACGAACACTTTTAAAGAAAATGCCAAGTAATTGTTAAGGCAACTGTTCCAGAAAACTACAAGTAATATTACCTTTTTGGCGACTACTTTACAAGGGCCCTTCCCAATCTTAAAATAACATGCTGTAACTTTAAAACACAGCTGTAGGGACTTCCCTGGTGGCACAGTGGTTAGGAGTCCACCCGCCAATGCAGGGAACATGGGTTCGAGCTCTGGTCCGGGAGGATCCCATATGCCGTGGAGCAGCTGAGCCCGTGTGCCACAACTACTGAGCCTGCACTCTACAGCCCCCGAGCCACAACTTCTGAGCCCATGCGCCACAACTACTGAGGCCCGCGTGCCTAGAGCCCGTGCTCCACAACAAGAGAAGCCACTGCAATGAGAAACCCGCACACCACAACGAACAGTAGTCCCGGATCGCCACAACTAAAAATAGCCCGTGCATAGCAACGAAGACCCAGTGCACCCAAAAGTCAATAAATAAATAAGTTTATTAAAACAAAACAAAAAACAAACAAAAAAACACAGCTGTATGTTCCTCCCTTAAAACCTAAAATGTATTTTACTAAAGATAACAACATACAGATAAAATACACGTGAGGAACACATTTCTTCCATTTGCTGAAGTCCTGACGCTAGAAGTGGAGCCTAGAAGAATGCCTAGCACAGAGAAACGGTGGAATAAATATTCTCTCATTCCCCCTTCACTACTTTCTGTCCCCCCCAACAACAGAGCTGTTGACAGAACAGGGGAGGGAGGGTGGGAAGACAGAAGAAGGGAAGATGGAGACACATGGGATGAGTTTAACATGTAAAGTACACAAGTCAGCACTGTTTCACAAAGCATGCTGCTTCTGTCAGGATACAGTAAGCAAACTAGGTATCTTTTTCATTTGTATAAAAGTGGATTGAAAAGCTCTGAAGAAAATAAATTTAAATAATTTTAAATGGAAATGACTTAGAATGAAGGAGAAACCCCTTCTTTAGGAATATATTCACTAGGATTTCAGAACCAATAGTTACTATAGAAAAAAAAAGAAGGGATTAGCAACGTGGAAATAAGATGAAGCATAATTATAATTGCAAAGAGACCATTTTAATATTTCCACTAAATCACAGTATTATGTACTAGAAAAACAAAATTTAATGTAATCCAAAATACTTTATCTTTAGTTTAAATTCAAAGTAGAATTTCTAAATTCCCTAATTTCATAAACTATTTATATCTATAATAAGGAAAGATTCCACAATATGAATTTTTATGTAACTATACTGGAAAGTTAATTATGATGTTTGGTAAAATAGTCAAATTTTCCCAAGAAAATAAAATGGAATGAGCAGGATACTATCCAGATGGGCAGTCCTTTTTTCTTTTTGAAGATTCTTTTTTTTAAATGGCTGTGTTGGGTCTTCATTGCTGTGCGCGGGCTTTCTCTAGTTGCAGCGAGTGGGACCTACTCTTCATTGCAGTGAACAGGCTTCTCATTGTGGTGGCTTCTCTTGTTGCGGAGCATGGGCTCTAGGCACACAGGCTTCAGTAGTTGCGGCGCATGGACTCAGTAGTTGTGGCTCGCAAGCTCTAGAGCACAGGCTCAGTAGTTATGGCGCACAGGCTTAGTTGCTCCGTGGCATGTAGGATCTTCCCAGACCAGGGCTCGAACCCGTGTCCCCTGCACTGGCAGGCGGATTCTTAACCACTGCGCCACCAGGGAAGTCCTGGGCAGTACTTTCTAACTTTAGCTTCCATTTTTTCCCTTTTCACGTTGCTCAGACATCTGTGATATGACTACACATTTACATTTTACACAGTTGTACTTTTGTAGATATTTTATCTCTCCTTGAAATGCTCTTTCCCCTTGTCTTTGTTGTGAACTCCTATTCATCCTTCAAACTCAGCTTGCTCATTACCTCCTTGAAGCTTCCTGTACCTAAATATTTCATACACTGAATTTCCAAACTTTTCTCATATCTTCACTACAGAATTGGTACAAGAGCAATTTTCTAGGGATTGGGGTGACATTTTATAAACTAAAATCCATGTCACTCAGACCCTCAATTCTACTTCAGATTCTGCCATAGACTTGCTAGACTGTCATGGTCAAACGGCCCTTGATTCTTTATCTAAAGAATGGGTATAAAATGTGAAGGGAGGGTTTCCAAAAAAAGCCCCTTTAAGCCCTGGACTCCTTAGCAGAACAGGATTGAGAGTACAGCTTCTTACCCTTATAACCCCAAGGTAACCAGTGACAGCAAAATCCCTAAAAGACAAGTGACTAACCATGCTGACAAAAAGCAGAATACTCCCTAAATTACACTTCAAATTAAGAGACAAAATATGTGTAAATATGTGCAAAAGATGACTAAGTGATCTTAAAGGGTTCCTTGCAACTACATCAAATGACACAAATTTATATGCTGGAAACAATCCTATTCCACCAGATTGATTTGACTCTATGATTAGTGAAGTATTCTTTGAGTAAAATCTGGACAATAAAACACTCTTTTTAAGCACATGAAAGCAAAAGTTCAACTGTGATTCACCAATATATCTTATGCTTATTTAAAGGGTGATGTTTACTCATCATTTCACGTGATCTTTAATTCAGCATGAGATGTTGCCCTGACTTGCCTACACTATGCGTATTAAGGGTGAACCAAAATATCACGGCAACCAAAACTTTAACGTGGTGACTTTTTTTCATTTAAAAAAAAAAAAAAAGATGGCCTAGAATTAAAATACTATGATTAATACTAAAAGAAAGATAGCCAGAGAGATAAGCACTGTGAAAGCCACCGTCGCTGGCAACTGCCAGCCTGTTAACCACTGATCAACAAGGAAAGAGATATGTGGACAAACTAAGTGGCCTTATGAGGCGTCAACTTATACCACTGGGCCATACAACATATACATATAACACAACTGGCCACAAGCTAAGAATTGGGGAAGCTGAGTAATAGGTATGAGCGTATTATCTCTACTTCTAAATATTTGACATTTTCCATAATGAAAAGTTAAAAACACATTCATGCATACTTTAATTAACTAATAATAAATAAATGTTTTTCACTTGGAAAAAAAACAACAAAAACAAATAACCCCACATTCATGCACAACACCAAATCAGTGATCTAAATCTCCTTTTAAGCTTCCTTGAAATCAAGAAACAGACTTTAATGTGGGACAATACAGTGTCCCAGAAATGACTAAGACTTTAAATTAAAAATAAGTACGACTTAGGCTATAGATTCACATGAGACTAACTTTGAAGAGAATCCACAGGATCAATCAACATGTCTAAAACCAATGTACTCCAAAAAGTGGGCCACAAAGAGGGACAGCCGGGGCAGCATTTCTGTAAAGTCACTCGTACACCTGACTGGAGCACTTCTGCAATTCCTGTTCTTCCCTCAACTACTACCCTCGCCCTCGCATCACTGCCCCACCAACCACTCTGAAGACACGCTGGACAGGTACCCATGTTGAGCTAGCAGAGTCCGTTCTACACAGCATAGAACAGGATGTTTGCTGAATTTTTAAAGCGTGCCGTGCATTAATATTTCAGGGATGACTTTAAAATCAACATTGTAATCCTCCCAAAGGAGCCATTTCTTCCACAGTAACTACTACTAACACCCGCCCCAAATTAAAAACTCTAAAGGGACAGCCTCGGGTGTTATTTTGGCAAGCAAAACTAAGGGCTAAGATTAAGTTTAAAAAATAATAAGTATATAAGAGCCTGTCTTGGTAGAACACGGCTAATTAATAACCTTTTATATATGTTCACAAAGTCAACTAAAAAAATTAGAACAAAGAATAACATTTTTCTTGTAGCTAAGATCCAGAAGCATAAACTGAAAATAAAGAATTTTTATTTTAAATTAATTATCTAATTCATTTTAATTCAAAAATCATTGGAATTTGCTTCTTTTTGTCTTCCCACCCTGGGGTGAGGATGGTCATTAAGAATCAGAAACTCAGATATTTCTTTCTGTTGTTGGTTTGTCTTTCTTTCAGACAATTATTAAAACGAATCCTCATTTAAACATCAGGATATGGACAATCCATTCTGTGAATGTTTTGTTCCTCAATAAGAAGAAAAGAAAAAGAAACTGTTTCCATAGTAACCCTGAGTGTGACTAAACTGTATACCTTCCTAAGACCTACATATAAGGAAGAACAGACAATGGAAAGGGGAAGCTAGAAGCAGAAGTGGCTTGTCTGTCAGCCAGTGCCACTCCACGCTTCCCATACACACATCATCCCAAAGGGACTGAGTTCTAATCCTCTTTCCAGCAGCCCCAACCTACCCTCCCAGGATGTGGGGTTAAAGGAAAAGACACTATCATAGGATTTTCCTCAACATACAAAGTTTAAAGAGTGTGGCCATATTTTATATGGGTTTCATACCCAAATAGGGAGTTCTCGCACTTATTCCTCCTATAATACCTAACCTCTTTAATCAGACCCTTATAACTCATTTCCCCTTTAATTCACTAAGTATAACAACTTCTAAAAATTTTTGAAATGTGTATCTGGTTTTAAGGGTTGAAGAAAAGGAAGACACTGTATCTAAAATCTGCATTTATTAAAATATTTGCCCTCTATCCCCTACCCCTGACTTTTCAGGAAGAAATCTTCTTTCTCCCCAATGTCTGCCATGCTTAATTACTTTACCCCAAAAGGCTGCTGTCCTGGTTAAGAGCAGCAGAAGGTTCCTTGTTCAGATAAACTAAGCATATGTGTGTCTTATGCTTAAAATAAACATAAAAACAGGTAATATTTTTAAAAAAATATATTGTTCAGCCAGTCAGTGATGATGGCAGGAATGACGGTCATAAAATTATTTATGTATTTATTTAGTCAGTCATACATACACACACACACTTACTATGTGCCAGTGTAAGCCCATGACATGCATATTTCATATAAGCACTAAGAGGTAAGTGCTATTATTATTTCCTTTATCAAATGAAAAGGCTTAATATTTAGAAACTTAGATACAGTCACACGGCCAGTAAATGTTAGAACCCAGGTCTCCTTAGCTGAGACTCAAACTCTTTACTCCTACACCATTTGGCCTCCCCAGACATTCAGAGCAGTTCTAAAGGGAGGGGAGGTTAAGGTTCTGATTCAAGTTCGTCCTAGTTAATATCAGTTAACTACCAGTTGAGTACTTGTTAATACTAGTAATCTAAGGTAATTAACTCAAAGTCCCCCCTCCCTCCTGGAAGTGTGAAATGTAAGCTGCAGTCTTGTGTATGTACATGTGTGTAGCTACATTACATTTCAGCACGTACCTATCAGATGGTTCCTAACAGCCATACAATAATGAGGGAAAAGGGAAACTCACACCAACATTCCTGTTCCTCATCCTGCCACCATCATGTGCTCCTGTGTCACAATTCTCCCCCCCACCCCTTCCTACTGAGAGGTCTGATGTCTGAACCAGTTCAAGGTTTGGATAATCGGAGTGAGAGCCTCATTACAGAGACACCACCCTATTAGACCATAGAAATGGCATATTAACCAACCAGCAACAGGGAAGAGTACTAACCAAGCTAACACTTGATACTTACAATCACCTGCCACAAGTTAGAAATCAACATTTTTCACACCTTATTTAAGAGATATTTAATAATCTTCCTCTTGCACTCCACCTCTCTGCTGTCTCCCTAGGAACAGAAGCTCTTTGAAGTGAAGAACTGTATTTTGCTAGAGTTTTAAAGGCGCAAATATGGAGTCTAATTCGTGCTGTGGTTTCTGACTGAGGCTACAATCTACACAGCAATTCAAAGAACCTAGAAGCCATTCTTTATGTTTCCCTTTTCCTCATGCTCTTTATGTAATTTATCAGTAAACCTGTCACTTGATCCCCAAAACACATCTGTTCACTTCTCTCCATTTCCACCTTCACCTGTTGCCTAGAATACACCACAAGAGCCTCTTGATGGTCAGGCCCCCCTGCTTCTATTCTTGCCCTCCACAATCCATTCTCTACACAACAGCCAATGTGATGTGAGATCATGGAATCTTCTGGAAGAAAACTCTTTAATGGCTTGCCATTATGCCAATGACAAAATCCAGACTTTTCATCCTCTTCTATAACAGAAGACCCTTGTCTTCTCTGACCTTCACCATCCCTCCTTCCAGTCTTAGGACTCTCTCACTCCCTTCTCCCACTACCTGCAAAGCTACCCCCACCAGATCTTTAAATAATCAGATATTTCGTTCATTGAAGTATCAGTTTAAATGTCCCCTCCTCAGAGTTATTCCTCTCCCATCATTCTCTGTCATATCACTTTGTATTATAGCATGATGATTAACTGATATTTTCTTTCTTCTCTGTTCACTTATTTATCATTTGTCTCTCCAGTATAAGCCCTACCCAGAGAGGGAAACTGGACTTGTTCTTTGCTGTATCCTAGTGCATAAAATACATACCTGACATACAGAAGGTGTTTAATAAATTCTTGCTGGCTTTAGAACAGTGATTTATCAATTGTGTGGATGTTTAATATACAAGACCATTAAATTCAATACCTATTAATCTTTCTGTTATTATTGTTTCAATCAAAGCAATCTGTCATTGATAAGCTTGATAATTTACATAAACTTTTATTTACATCCTTATCCATGTCTGTTTAAGAATTTATACCTCTGACTTGTTCGAAAAAGAATGTAAAGCAGCTATTACACTGCATTTGGTATAAAAGGTCAAAACATCTCCATATAGGACATTCTACAAAACACCTGACCACTACGTCCCCAAAACTGTCAAGGTCATGAAAAACAAAGAAAGACTGAAAAACTGTCAGAGATCAGGGGAGACAAAGGAGAAATGACAACCAAGTGCACTGTGGTGCCCTGGATTAGATCTTGGAACAGAAAAATAACATTAATGGAAAAACTAGTGAAATCCAAATAATTTCAGAGTAACGTACTAATGTTGGTTTCTTAGTTTTGACAAATGTATCATGGTAATATTAGATGTCTGGGAAACCAAGTGAGGAGTATACAGAAACTCTCTATACTGTCCTTGCAACTTTTCTGTAAATAGAAGATTACTCCTAAAAAAAAAGGTTTACTTAAAAAATCAACATCTCCATATAGACAGAAATTTAAACTGCAGTTTGACCATAGTTTGGCATTTTATTCTGAATAGAGTATAGGCCATTGACTTATTGCTTTGAACCCATACAACCACTTAATGTTAAAAGCACGATATTATATAATATTTGTCTCCTCACATTTGCAACAACAAGAGTAATTTTAAAACAACTAGACAGATATACTAGTTGCCTCTAATATCACATTAATTCTACATGCAAGTCTGAAGGAGAAGTGTCATCTTTCCCTTTTTCTCTAGTAGGGGTGCTGTCTTGTACGTTTAGAACCTCCATTTGCCTACTAGGTTGGCAGAATATTCAAAGTCCTATCAACCTAAACTCTGTCCATTGTTTCTTCCTAAAAGGAGAAACTAATGTTCCTAAGTATATTGTATCATCAGAGAACACAGTTTTCTCCCCCTGATAATTCAAATGAGCCCAGTATGTCAAAAAGACTTTCTAGACATTATTCTCTAATTTTCTCTTAACTGCTCTACAAAGTTATTCCTTATTCATTCACTTGACAAATAATTACATCATGCAGCAGTCTGAATCACACTGAACTTGAATAACAAATTGGATTATAAATTCAAAAATATGAAAGCAAATTCCACTGTAATGTTTCTGAACCCTAGGGAGGTTTCATCATTTCATAAACACACCCAAAACCAAGGCACAAAGTACTGCCATCTAACCCACTGTACATAATTCTACAAATGTGATATAAAAACGTTCTCACACACAGCACCTGAAATACCAGCATTTCTTTATCTTATTTATCAGTTTATTGTGGGTTCCAGTACACACACACACACACACATACACACACACAGAGGTATTTTGTTTCATGGGTCATGGTAATCTTATTTAAACAGAGGACTATAAAATGGGAAAAATAATTAAGACGAAAAAAGAAATCAAACCATTCAAAAGGCAGAAATTGAAAAGGTGAAAGGGAGATGGTACAAGATTAGACTGCTTATAAGAAAAAATGGTCAGAGGAAAAGGGGAAATTTGTAACAATTCTCTGGGTATTTTGTGGTTTTGTAGTTGTCCTACCCTGGGCCAGTCCCTTAAATATTCTCAACCTCATGTTCCTTCACTACAACATTAAGATAATAATGACAGTCTACCCACTGAATTCTTTTTTAAGTATAAACAAAATGGGCAAATAAAACACAATTTTTAAAAAGCTACTTTTCACCAAAATGAGCTTTTAAAAAGACTGAAAATTGCTAACTACTGGCAATATCTGAAAAAAAAAAAAAAAAGAGTGTATAACTATATTTTGTAAAGCAGAAGCAACTCTTTAGCCAACCAGAAGCTGAACAAAATTCTTGGTTAAATGCTTACCTTGGAGACTTGTCGAAGCCACCTTAAATACTCTGTGAACGTATCAAAACAAATGTAGTAAGTCTGGCTT
This sequence comes from Balaenoptera physalus, assembly GCF_965194825.1. Lineage (NCBI taxonomy): Eukaryota > Metazoa > Chordata > Mammalia > Artiodactyla > Balaenopteridae > Balaenoptera > Balaenoptera physalus. The sequence continues at coordinate 13,506,686 of NC_138897.1, forward strand.
TGGGGTCCCGAGGAGCTAAATGCTAAACAGTGCTGGTGTTTTTTCACTTCTTCTACCTATAAAAACAAAGAGTGACAAAAACATGTCAGAAAGCAGGATATTTACCGAGCTCATTAACTGTCCCTTAGACCAGTGAGCCTGCACAGCTTTGCATCTATCTCTTTATGTGTGCCTCTTACTACTTAAAAGCGTGTAAGCTCCTAAGTCTGACCAACCAATCTGAATTACAAGGAAACCAAAAGGGGGACTATTACCTTCAAGAGATTTCCCCACAATAGTGAAATTCTCTTCTTCCTGTTTAAAATTGTAACAGACTCCCTTTTTTATCCTTCTATACCCTCACAATAGGGTGCTGAGGTTCTTACTTCCTCTTAAAGAGGACTTTTACTGAAGATTTTACTTAAGAATTTTTACTGCAGGTGAATTTTTACTTAGGGGACTTTTGTATTACTCTGAATTACAACCTTTTATTAAAAGAGGTCTTCAAGCATGTTAAATAAGTTTTTTTCTTTTAGCTTATTGTGAAATTGAGATTAACCTGAAATAAAAATCCTACCATAAGAAATTTCAAGTCCCAATAATGCAGCGATATTGTCAAATCAAATTTCCACTCCCAGTAAATTCTTCATAAGGAGAAAAAGTCCAAACGATAAAGTAACATGATATTACACAAACTCTTACGTTTTACTTACAGAATGAATGTTTCCTATATTTCATTTACAAAACTGACCACAAACCAAGTCACAGTGAAAGTGTAAAAAACTTCAGAAAGATCACACAGACTACATTCTGGGACCAAAATAAAATCAAGTTAAAAATCAATAATAAATCAATTAAAAATCTACATTTAGAAAGTTAATACACTTCTAAACAACTCACAGGTTAAAAAAAAGAATTTGTAATCAAAACATAGAAATTCTTAGCACTAAACCATTAAAAATACTATGTACTGAAATTTATGGAATGTAACAAAAGCAGGTACACAGAGGGAAATTTATAATTTTAAATACTCATATTAGAAAAGAAGGCAGAAAATTAATTTAATTGGCATGTATCTCAAGAACCTAGGGAAAAAATAGCAAAAACAAAAACGAAGTGAACTCAAAGCAGAATGAAGGTGATAATAAAAAGCAGAAGTTAACGAAATGAAAACCGGGACTTCCCTGGTGGCGCAGTGGTTAAGAATCTGCCTGCCAATGCAGGGGACACGGGTTCGAGCCCTGGTCTGGGAAGATCCTACATGCCACGGAGCAACTAAGCCCGTGCACCACGACTACTGAGCCTGCACTCTAGAGCCGGCTAGCCACAACTACTGAGCCCACACACCCTAGAGCCTGTGCTCCGCAACAAGAGAAGCCACCGCAATGAGAAGCCCACGCACCACAACGAAGAGTAACCCCCACCTGCCACAACTAGAGAAAGCCCATGCGCAGCAACGAAGACCCAATGCAGCCAAAAAATTAAAAAAGAAAAAAGAAATTAAAAAAAAAGAAAGAAATGAAAACCAAATATACAATAGAGAACATTAACAAAGCAAAACAGCAATTCTTTGAAAAGGCTAACAAAATTGAATATCAATTGATATTGATCAATGATATCAACTGAAGACATAAATGTTAATAATGAAAAGGGAGACACAACAGATTAAGCAGGGATTAAAAAGAGATTATTATAAATAATTTTGTGGCAAATTTTTAGAAAAATTTATTTTACCAACACTAAATCAAGGGAAAAAAAACAGGCCTAAATAGTCTTATTACCATTTAAGAAAATGAATATTTTTTTAATTACCAAGAAAATATCAGGCTCACATGGTTTCGGAGGTGAGTTTTATCAAAGTTCCAAGAAATAGATCATTGCAAACTTGTGCAAACTCATCCACCAAACGAGAAAAGAAGAAAAAGATCCCAGCCTATTCTATGAGGCCAGTATAACCAAAAACAGATCAGAACAGTAAGAGAAAGGAAAATTACAGGCCAACCTTAGTCATGAACACTTATCTTGAACAAAATGTTGCATCAGAATCCAGCAATACAGAAAAAAATATATCAAGAACAAAAGTTGGATTTACCTCAGGAAAGGAAAGATGGTTTAATGTTATTGGAACTATAAAGTCATTAATCACATTAACAGATTAAAGAAGAAAACCATATGATCACCACCACAGTTGCAGTAAAAGCATTTGATGATGTTCTTCACCCATTCATCATTCATGATAAAAACTCTAAGCAAACTAAGAACACAAAGAACTCACTTAAGCCAACAAAGGATATTTATGTAAGGCAAACTTCAATGTTAATGATGAGATATCACTCTCTTACCTTACTTTTTCTGTTCAATACTGTACTAGAGTCCTGGCCATTGCAATAAGACAAAGAAATGTATTGAGGAAGAAAGAAAATTGCCATTATTTGAATATGAGATGATTAGCTACATAGCAAACTCCAAAGAATCTAGACACATTAGAATAAATAAGAAAATTTAGCAAGGTGGCTCGATATAAGACTAACACTAAAAAAATCAACCACGTTTCTATACACCAAAGAGAAAATATAATTTTATAAAAATGCTATTTAAACTAATCCATATCGACAGAAATCAGGCAGTGTTTTTTGGGAATGGGTAGGAGTGAGCAGAAAAGTAGGGACAGAAGGGTACAAAGGAGCACAAGGGGACTATCTGTCAAATTGTGCTCATGGAAGTATAATACAGTTACCAAATTGTTATCAAAATGTGCAGTATGTTGTATATCAATTATACCTCAATAAAGTTTGGCAAAGATGTAGAGAAATGTACACTGATATGAGCATGATATGGTGCAACAACCTTGGAAAACAATTGGACATCATCTTGTAAAAGTAAATGTGCACATATGTCCTATAGCCCAGTGACTGCACTCTTAAGAGCAATATTTCTCAAGGAGGTCATTATAGGAATTTTGGATTGAAGAGTTCCTTGTGTACATTATGCAGGACTGTCTAATATTTTTGCATGACATTTTACTCTCTGAACCCCTGCCCTGTAGATGCCAATAGTGTCCCCTTGCAGCAAAAGATACTAGTATTAACCAAACACACTATCTACTTTTCCCAGAACCTTTGTAATTAAGATGGAGTCATGTGACTAGTTCTGGCCAATGAGCCATGAGCAGAAGTGGCATGTGTCACTTCTACAACCAGATACACAAGAGCCAGCTAATGACCCTGCAGTTACCTCTTCTCCTGCCTAAGCAGCAAAGGAAGCCACGTGTTACAAATATTATAAGAGAGAAGAACCCCCAACAGGCTGGGTTCGTACGTAATTCCTTGAAAAAAGAAATCTCCACCCACCCACACTGGACAAATGGTGTGAGTGAGAAATAACTGTTATGATAAGTCACTGAGATCTGGGAGTTTTGTTACCACAGCATAACTTAGCTTACATCAACTGACTACCCAATCATTTGACAATCAAAACGCTTGCACATAGTACCAAATGTCCCCTTCAGGCACAGCGACAAGAGTTGAGAACTGCTGCTCTAGAAAAACTACTTGTAAACCAGGAGGCATATCAAAATAAGACTATCTCAAGAGCACTATTTATAACAGAAAACTAGAAGCAACCCAAATGTCCATCAATGAGAAAATTACTTAAGAAATTTTAGAAATTTGGAACATTTACAGAGTGCAACATTATACAGAAATGAAAACCATATATAGCAAGTAATATGGAATCTTATTATGAAACATAATATTGAGTGAAAAAATTCAATCACAGAAAACTACAAACAGGATGATACCATTTTTTATTAAGATCAAAACAAGCAAAACATAGTTATATGATAAAATTTATTTCAAAAAAGTAAGCAAACGATGAATACATATTCTAGGACAGTGGATTCCTCTGGGGTAGGAGGAGGCAATGGGACAGATGCAAAGAGAACTCAGGTAGAGACACTGGTATTGATGCTGCTGTACTTCCCAAACTGAGTAGTAAGTTAACAGTTACTCAGCTTATTATGCCTCATAGCTTAACAAATACTCCATAAAGTATTAATGTAAATAAGTTATCTAAAAATTTATGTTCAATTTTAAAGAAGAAATTAAATATAATAATTGTACATGAATAAAAACTTATTAAACAAATGTTTTTCAACAATTAAACTTTAAGAGCTTTATTTAACTTCATATTTGAATTCTACATTTGAAAACGTAAACTAATGATCATGCTCAAGTAGTGTGTCAAAATTGATTATCACAGCAATTATAGCAAAATTGATTATCACACCTCATTTCTAGCTCTTCTATATAAATTAGAAAACAAAAACAAAAAAACCCCTTCCATTTACTCTCAGATTTTCCTTTAACAACAGACCAGAATGAGAAAAGGAAAGACAAACATTAATGAAAACTTACATTGCAAAGAATGAATTATTTTTTCCTAACTTGGTTAATATAATTTTTCAACATACTCAATTATTTTTAAAGGTGTAGCACAAAACAGGTTTTACAAGCTTTGTCTGTGAGAAAAAGAAGCTGTTAACTTTCTATTCACTCAATGGTAGAAGTACATCCAGTAATAGGCCTGGGAAACAGAACAAGTCTCTAGCTCTGAATAAAAATGCTAATTATAACTGGATCTTCTCTCACTTTACCTGAACATTCCACTACTTCCCTGCCTCTGCTTCTCTGAGCACAATAATCTTTCTGACCATCTCCTTTATATGTCAAGAGATTTTTCACCCTTCAAGTTCTATCATAACTGCTACCTCCTTCATCACAAAATCCCGATTCCCCCGACAAAATGTAATCTCTTCCACTTATCTTCCACACTATTTTTTTGCACCTCTCGTAGAGCAGATATTGTTGTGTCCATCCTTCATTTCCAGATAGTAATTATAAGCTATTCAAAGGCAGAGATGGTGACTTACCCATCTTGGTATTTCTGGGACGCCAAGCAAAGTTGCTTCCCCACAGAGGATATTTAATAAATAGTTATATTAAATTTGCCCATGCAAATGACTAACACCATAAAGAAAGAAACAGATTGTTGCCCTATAGGGGCATCAAACATTAAATATGCATTTTTAATGATGAGTTATGGAAGTAATAATGATGACTAATTTTTCAGATCCATCCAAAGGACAAGATCTTCAGTAATAAACTATCACTAATTCTTCAATGCTCAGACAGAAATTAAGAAGCCATGGTTTCAAAATGGGTGAATGAAATAGACCTAAACACACCTCACAGACTAGCCAAATCTATTTTTTTTAAACGATCAAGTAACGATCAAGAAAAATTTTTAATATGCCCCCGATTTCCAAAAACCCATTTCTTCATCCAAATTTACCTTTCCCTTTATTAACAGATTATCATATCATTTAAAAATCAGGAAATACTGACATATAATTATGGTAATGATACCCCTACCAATGCTTGGAGTTTATAAATAAATCTGGCAAAGAAACGAATGTAATATCTTCCTAAGCAATCCTGTTCTTTCTGTTGATATTTTATAAATGATAGGAATAAAATAGTTAACATGCCCAAAGAAAAGCAGCCAGTATGTTGGAAATATCTATCAGCTGTATCACAGGTTTTCTCTGAAATGAGTAGCATTTCAGGTTCAAAAATCATGACTAGCTATATTGATAAACTAAAAGTACTAACCCCACTGGTCACTAAACACAAATAAACAGAGAGGTAAGGCAAAGCGGGATCACAGATTCCTGCTAGAGAGTCTAACCTTTGATAAGCACGCCTGAATGATCCTAAGGTCATGGACTTGGGGATCACTGTACTATACTATAAAATACATGCTCACAAAATCAAAAGACATCTTCTCATAAATAATAATTTATCACCTACAGTCTGAAATATAACAGTGAAATTCTAGTTGCTCTATTTTCAGTCACATAGTTAAGGCGCATGTACTAAGAAGTGAACATAACCAGGACTTCACATGAGCCAATGGCATTGTTATTTTCCAAAACTCCACCAACCAAAAATGTCCACTGGTGGAGGCACAACAGGAATGATGAGTCAAAAACCATCTACCCCTAGGACTTTCCTGGTGGTCCAGTGGGTAAGACTCCACACTCCCAATGCAGGGGGCCTGGGTTCAATCCCTGGTCAGGGAATTAGATACAGCATGCATGCCACAACTAACAGCCCCCATGCCGCAACTAAAAGATCCCATGTGCCGCAATGAAGATCCTGCGTGCTACAATTAAGACCCAGCACAGCCAAAATAAATAAATACATAAATAGATTTTTTTTTACTTGTAATTCTTTAAAAAAAAACCCCATCTACCCCTTATTACAGAAATGACTCAAAGTAAGCTTCTTAATGACACTGGGAAATCTGTTAGTATTTGGTTTGTTTTAAACTTACTTTCCCACCAATTAGTGGCAGAACATGCATCTTTCCGGTCAAGCTGTCTTTCACAGATGATACTATTAGGCAGGTCCCACACAGGATAACTTGGCGTCTGGTCCATCGGTTCACTGGCAACTGCATTTTGCCTTTACGGACATTATACATTCCTGAGAGCTGAATCCGTTCCGAGCTACCAGTGCTGTGAGGTTTTCCTGCAACAAACACAAGCAAACATTTTAGTCTTAAAGAAATGGGCTTTTTTGCTACTCATCAGATAAATTTACCAGATAAATTACTTGGACAACAGAGAATAATTATAGGGAAACAATCTAATTTATAATTGAGAGAATCTGAAACCTGCAGTAATGCAATCATGATAAGAACTACCACATCTGCTCCACATGTACCTTTTAATATAGGTGAAGAGTTTTTTCCTTAAAACCCTAGGAAAAAAGCTATCTTAACTCCTCTGTTATAGCCTAAGTTTTTTCTGCTATACCCTTCACAACTTAATTTTACATTTAAAACAGAAATGGCTTCAAGATTTTCATGAATACGAGTTAATTTAAGTACACTAAGAAGAAAATATTATAGACTGATATAGAAAGATAACATTCAAGATCTAGCATTTAATGAAACTAATCAGTTTTAATGGAATTAGCCACTCATATTCTTCCTCCTACAGATATTTAATGTACATTTACTATTAAGGAGACAATTAAAAATGAATGACTTGGGCTTCCCTGGTGGCACAGTGGTTAAGAATCCGCCTGCCAATACAGGGGACACAGGTTCGAGCCCTGGTCCAGGAAGATCCCACACGCCACGGGCAACTAAGCCCGTGTGCCACAGCTACTGAGCCTGCACTCTAGAGCCTGCGAGCCACAACTACTGAAGCCCGCACGCCTAGAGCCCGTGCTCCTCAACAAGAGAAGCCACCCCAATGAGAAGCCCACGCACCGCAATGAAGAGTAGCCTCTGCTCACCACAACTAGAGAAAGCCCATGCACAGCAACGAAGACCCAACACAGCCAAAAATAAATAAATAAAATAAATAAATTTATTTTTTTAAAAAATGACTTCTCTAGTAAGAAAATACTCCTCTATAAACATAAGCTAAGTCCTCAAAGATAAACTTAGTGCCAATCCAGGAAGGATTGTGTGCTGTAGTGCTTGTGAGTCACGGAGGGAACAAAGAGACAGAGAAAGATGCACTAAGACTCAGAGACAAAGAGAGAGCTGAGAAAGCTCTGAAGAGTCTTCATTTCCCAGATGGAAGTGAATTTGGAAGAATGACATTCAGACAAGCCCCATCAATTGAATGGGAGAACTACTGTGACTAATAAGTGATGGAGTTGTATAAACAAGAAGAAAAATATTTCCCAGTTCTAGACACTGAATATTTATCAAAGAGTACTGAAGCCCATGCTCACAAATAAATTAATGAGGGGCACATGTCCCCGAATAGTTCCCAAGTCAGAAGTGTTATATTTATTTGAAAGTTTGCCTAGTTGCCTAGCAGAAGAAACAGATTCAAGAAAAATTATATTCTTATGAATGTTAAAAACTAACATAAATGCCAAGTAGTTTTGGTAGACGTCTAATAGCTACTGGAGAAGGAAACAGGAAGAACAGCAGCACCAAAAATAGATCTCAAGAAGATCCAAAAACTGTTTGAACCCTCCCAATACACACCTTTGGGCAGAGATGTTTGCAAATAACAAAACCAGCAGGTTTGAATTTCACTTCCTCTTTCTCCCAGTATATCAAAATGTTTTATGAAATAAATACTGTACACTGCATAAGTTTGCTGGGGCTAGGCTAGAATGAAGTCTAAAAGTGGTCCACCTTCTTGAACCTGGGCCCAGCAAACAACTACACAGCTGGCATCCTCAGTGGAGAGCTCCACTGAGTTGTTTGTCTACCAAACGCTAACACTCCCACAAAGGGATAGGAAGCCCAGGAGACTTTAAAACAGATATGGCTTGCCAAAGGCTGCCAGTGATGGATCAGACCACAGTCATTCACTTGTCCCATTCTGCACAAGTTCATTTACACCCACAGAGAGAGATGCCCAGGCTCCCAGTCTAAGAGCTCCTCTCTACATTACAGTCTCTCTTCCTGTAGAGAAGAAGTGGGACAGGAGATTCAGAAAACTGAAAGGTATGTGCAAGGCTAAAAATAATGGACAACACGATTTACAAAATCCAATTTCCATGACTGTAATACACTAACATTCTCTAACAAGGCATCTGATCTAAATACTTACATACACACACACACACACACACACACACACTAATGAATGCAAAGAAGCAGGCATTTTATTCAGCCACATCAGAGAGTGGCTTCAAGGACACTTGTTAACCTGTCACATTTATAGAGATCTGTGATTTAATTAGAGACTGAAGAAAAAGACAACAGAGGTATATAAGGAACAGTCCTTCAATTCTCCAACTCCACAAAAATCCTAGAGAAAGCCCCAGAGCAAATTGCCAGATGGAGGACTAAGGCTAGAAGGGATACATACGAGAAAAGTATGGAGACATCAACAGATACTGGCTTTTTATTCCCTCTTTAGAAAAATTCCCAAGGGCCCTGAGCAGTCCTGGAACCTAATGGTAAGATTAGTCTGTCCCTGCCCTAAACATCCCAGTCTGAATCAAATCCCTCTTATCTTGCTCTGGGTGAATTTAAATATCCTTGTTGTCAGCTCCCTCCCTAGGTGTTCCCAGCTCAGGCACACCCTCAGGACCAGGCTGCGTACCCGCTGGGCTCTGGGGAATATGGAGATGAATAAGTAACATACAGCTGGGCAGTCACCCCCGTGCACACCCCTTTGTGTCAGACTTCCTTATTCTATGACGTAAGGAATTATTTTAGCTCTCGCTGCCAATTTCGAAACTTCTCATTTCAGAGGAATTCAAATTGTCTATGCTCTAAGAAATACTGACATCACACAAGGAACCAATGCCCACCAAATTAAAGTTGGATCCATTGTTGTAACTTTTCCTTTAGAAATATCCTACAGGTTTAAGGCATTTCTTATACGACCTGGGATGAAAGATGGACAGCAAAAGCAAGTATTTCAAGCTGAGAGAGAAACCTGAACACAACAGAGGATGATTTAAAACGTGCTTTCCCTCTCTTACTCACTTGGCACATGGCAATTTGATAAGACTTGACACATATGCACCTATAAATGAGCAGGAAAATGAGCACATTGATCATCGCTAACAGTTCCTCGTGCCCACTGAGATCCCTCCCTCTCCCACCCCCACCCCCCACCTAGGGCCTCCCATGCTCAGGCGACTGCTCATCTGCTTTTTTGTCACTTTTTGTCCGTGTGCCAAGAGTTCATTCCTTTTTATTGCTGAGTAGTATTCCACTGCATGAATATATCACATTTTGTTTAACCATTCATCTGCTGATAGACATTTGGACTGTTTCCACGTTTTTTGCTTATCTTGACTGAAAACATTGGGATAAACATTCTTGTGTGGATATATCCTTTTATTTATCTTGGGTAAACACGTGGGACTGTTATGGCTGGGCTGTACTATTTTACATGTTCATCTCTAAGGCAGGAGAGTTCCGGTTGCTCTACCTCCTTGTCAACACTTTTAACTGTTCTAGTATACATGTAATGGTACCTCATGATAGATTAAATTTGCATCCTCCTAATGATGCTGATCATCTTCTCAAGAGCTTATCTGCAATTCACATACCTTCTTTGCTGAGATGACTAATTCAAATCTTGTATCCAATTTTAATTGAATTGAGTTCCTCACATATTCTGAATACAAGTCCTTTGTCAAATGTGTAATTTGCAAATATTTTCTCCCAGTCTGGCTTGCTTTTTCATTTTCTTGACAGTACTTTGGGAAAGCAAAAGTTTCGATTTTAATGAAGTCCAAATATTTATCTTTTACAATTAGTGTTTTTTCTGTTGTATTTAAGAAGTCTCTGACAAACTCAAGGTCACTATAATTTTCTCCTATGTTTTCTGCTGTAAGTTTCATAGGTTTTAATTCTTTTTGTTTCCCCAAATTTATTTATTTATTTATTTATTTATGGCTGTGTTGGGTCTTCATTTCTGTGCAAGGGCTTTCTCTAGTTGTGGCGAGCGGGGGCCACTCTTCATCGTGGTGCGCGGGCCTCTCACTGTCGCGGCCTCTTGTTGCGGAGCACAGGCTCCAGACGCAGAGGCTCAGCTGTTGTGGCTCACGGGCCCAGTTGCTCCGCGGCATGTGAGATCTTCCCGGACCAGGGCTCGAACCCGTGTCCCCTGCATCGGCAGGCAGACTCTCAACCACTGCGCCACCAGGGAAGCCCCATAGGTTTAATTCTTACATTCAAGCCTATGATTAATTTCAAGTTAATTTTTGTACACAGCAAGAAATAAGTAGAGGTTCAGAAAGTTTTTGTTTTTGTTTTTTGACAAGTGGCTATCTAAGTTATTCCAGCACTTTTTGTTAAAAAGATTATCCATTGGGACTTCCCTGGTGGTGCAGTTGTGAAGAATCTACCTGCCAATGCAGGGGACATGGGTTCGAGCCCTGGTCCGGGAAGATCCCACATGCCGCAGAGCAACTAAGCCCGTGAGCCACAACTACTGAGCCTGCGTTCTGGAGCCCATGAGCCACAACTACGGAGCCTGTGTACTGCAACTACTGAAGCCCACGTGGCCTAGAGCCTGCACTCTGCAGCAAGAGAAGCCACTGCACTGAGTAGCCCGCACACCCCAACGAAGAGCAGCCCCCACTCGTCGCAACTAGAGAAAGCCCGTGGGCAGCAACGAAGACCCAACACACCCAAAAATAAAATAAATAAATAAATAAATAAATAAATAAATTTATTTAAAAAAAAAAAGATTATCCATTCCCACTGAAGTGCTTTGGCACCTGTATCAAAATTCTATTGACCACAGTTGGGTGGGTCGATTTCTTGGTTCTTCCCATTCCACTCATCTATTTGTCTGTCTTCAACCAATATCACAGTATCCTGATTACTGAATCTTTATAATTAGTCTTGAAATCAGGTAAAATGAGTCCTCTCCTGTGAAGAGTGACAGCTTTACTTCTTCCACTGCAATCAGGGTGTCTTTTATTTCTTTTTCTTGCCTTGCTGCACAAGCTAGAACCTTCCATACAATAAGGAACAGAACTAGTGAAAGCAGACATCCTTTCCGTTTTCCTAATCTTAGGGGAGTAGCATTCAGTTTTTCACCAGTAAGAACAACAAATTGGCACAGGGAACTATATTCAATAGTTCCAACCAATAATGGAAAAGAATCTGAAAAAGAATATATATTTATTTATATATATATATATATATATATATATATATATATATATATATATATATATATAAATATAAATAAACATTCTGGGGGACTTCCCTGGTGGTGCAGTGGTTAAGAATCTGCCTGCCAATGCAGGAAACATGGGTTCAATCCCTGGTCCTGGAAGATCCCACATGCCACGGAGCAACTAAGCCTGTGCACCACAACTACTGAGCCTGCACTCTAGAGCCCGTGAGCCACAACTGCTGAGCCTGCGTGCTGCAACTACTGAAGCCCGTGCACCTAGAGCCTGTGCTCTGCAACAAGAGAAGCCACCACAATGAGAAGCCCGCACACCACAACAAAGAGTAGCCCCCGCTCACCACAACCAGAGAAAGCTCACGTGCAGCAACAAAGACCCAACACAGCCAAAAATAAATAAAATTTTAAAAATGGTTAAAAACATTCTGGATTTGGTGTCAGGGGTGAGGGTAATGCTGGCTTCACAGACTGAGCTGAAGAATTCTTTCCTCTACTTTTCTGCAATAATTTGGATGAAGTTGGTATCATTTCATCCTTAAACATCTGGTCGAATTCCCCAGTGAAGACTCCTGGATCTGGAGTCTTGCTTTTTCTGGTTTTTGTTTGTTTATTTTTTGTTTTGTTTTGTGTGTGGCAGGGGGGAGAGTGTTTAACTATAATTTCAATTTCTCTACTAGAGTTAGGGCTATGCTATTCCATTATCTAGTTATTCTTGAGTAAGCCTTCATGGTTTGACTTTTTAAAAGTTTGTCCATTTCATTTAAGTTTTCATATAGTTGACATACAGTTGTTCACAATATTTCCTTCTTATCCTTTTAATATCAATAAAAAACTGTAGTGATGTCACCTCTTTCATTCCTGATATTGGTAACATACCTTTTCTTTTTTTTTTTCTTCTGTTTTGTAAATGACTTCATTTGTATCTTTTTTTTTAATTCCACATATAAACGATATCATATGATATTTGTCTTTGTCTGGCTTACTTCACTTAGTATGATAATCTCTAGGTCCATCCATGTTGCTGCAAATGGCATTATTTCATTCTTTTTTATGGCTGAGTAATATTCCATTGTATAGATATACCACATCTTCTTCAGCTATTCGTCTGTTGATGGACATTTAGGTTGCTTCCATGTCTCGGCTACTGTAAACAGTGCCGCAATGAACACTGGGGTGCATATATCTTTCGAATTATGGTTTTCTCTGGATATATGCCCAGGAGTGGGATTGCAGGATCATATGGTTAACTCTATTTTTAGTTTTTTAAAGAACCTCCATACTATTCTCCATAGTGGTTCTACCAATTTACATTCCCACCAATAGTGTAGGAGGGTTCCTTTTTCTCCACACTCTCTCCAGAATTTATTTGTAGACTTTTTGACCAGAGTGAGGTGATACCTCATTGTACTCTTGATTTGCATTTCTCTAACAATTATCAGTGTTGAGCATTTTTTCATATGCCTGTTGGCCATCTGCATGCCTTCTTTGGAGAAATGTCTATTTAGATTTTCTGGCCATTTTTTAATTAGGTTGTTTGGTTTTTTTGATATTGAGTTCTATGAGCTGTGTGTATATTTTGGAAATTAATCCCTTTCAGTCCGCATCATTTGCAAATATTTTCTCCCATTCTGTAGGTTGCCTTTTGGTTTTGTTTATGGTTTCCTTCACTGTGCAAAAGCTTTTATGATTAATTAGGTCCCATTTGTTTATTTTTGCTTTCACTTCCATTACTCTAGGAGACAAACTTCTATCTTTTCTTGATCAGTCTGATTAGAAGATTACCAACTTTATTTTTTTTCACATAAAAATGTTTATTATAATAACATTTTACATTTTATAACTTTCTTTGGATTTATTATATCTGTTTTTCTCATAAAAAATGGAGGGAGGAGTTTTTGTTTTTATTTTAAAGATAAGAATATTAAAGAAAGTGTTTAAATTATTTTGTCCTATGTCACAAGTTGGTTTATACAGGACCAATATACAAAACTAGAGGATCAGATTATTCATTGTCTTTTTACTGCCCCATATTTCCTCCCAACAATAGTTAGCAAAGAGTACAAGATTTGATTTTTACAAGTCATTCATCTTTTTTTTTAACACCTTTATTAGAGTATAACTGCTTCACAATGGTGTGTTAGTTTCTGCTTTATAACAAAGTGAATCAGCTATACATATACATATATCCCCATATCTCCTCCCTCTTGCGTTTCCCTCCCACCCTCCCTATTCCACCCCTCTAGGTGGTCACAAAGCACTGAGCTGATCTCCCTGTGCTATGCGGCTGCTTCCCACTACCTATCTATTTTACATTTGGTAGTGTATATATGTCCATGCCACTCTCTCACTTCGTCCCAGCTTACCCCTCCCCCTCCCTCCAATTTTATTAAACAACTCAAAGAACCAGGTTTCAGTTTCATTCTCTACTGTTTTTCTGTTTATGGTTTCATTTATTTCTGTTCTTATCATTGTTTCTCTTACTAATTTTAGGATTAATTTTCTTAATGTGGAAACTGAGGTCACTGACTTGAGGCTTTTCTTTTTTCTTAATATAGGCATTTAAGTGCTATAAACTTCCTTCTAAGTACTGCTTTAGCTACATTCCACAAATTCTGGTATGTTGTGGTTTCAGGTTCACTAATCGTTTCTCTCCAGTGTTTAATCTACTGTTAATTCCATCCAGTGTACTTTTCATCTCTAGAAGTTCAATTTGGCTATATGTGGGTACATACTTATATACACATACATATACACACATATGTATATATCTTCCATGTCACTCCTTAATATGCCTTTTTTTACCTTCATGAATATATGAAACAATTATAATAGCTGCTTAAGTGTCCCTGTCAACTAATTCTATCATCTGTATCACTTCTGTGTCAGTTTTATTTTATCATTTTCTCTTATGGGTCTTATTTTTCTGCTTCTTTGCACACCTGGTAATTTTTGTTTGGATGCTAGTCATTAGGAGTTTTATCTTGTTGAGTGCTGGATATTTTTGTATTTATATGAATATTATGGAGTTTTGTTCTGGGACACAATTAAGTTAGTTGAAAACAGTTTGGTTCTTACCAGGCTTGCTTTCTGGGATTTGTCATATAAGACCAGAGCAGCCTTAAGTCTAGATTTATAATAGCAATATTAGCAAGCAATACTGTAACTGACATCCTCTAAATTATAAGATTCTCCAGTCTGGCTGGCAGGAGCATGAACTTTGCCTGGCCCTGTGTGAGCTTCAAGGTTTATTCCCTCTGCTCCTTTTCAGTGTTTTTAAACCCCAGCCTCACATAGTTTCTTCTTCACATAAATGACTGATCAGCACTCAGCTGAAGGCTCAATGATGACTCCTTGAACATCTCCAGGACTCTCTGAGCAGCTCTTTTCTCTCCAGCACTCTACTCTGTACACTCAAACTGCTTAGCTTCAATGGACTCCCAGCTCTGTCTCCTGAACTCACTGTGAATACCAGGCTCTGCCTGGGTTCCTCCTCCCTACAACTTAATCCTGGAACTCTTTCCCACCATCAGTAAGATGGTACATTTGTAGGGTTGTTTTAATCTGTTTCCTTTCTCTCAAGGAGCACATCTGTTGTGGGGTTTTGTGTCTTGTGCTGCCTGATGCCCAATGTCTGAAAGCTGTTTCATATATTTCATCTGATTTTTAGTTGTTTCTACTTTTAGGTTAAAGAGTAAATGCAGTCTCTGTTACTCCATCTTGGCTGGAACCAAGTGCCAAATATTTAAATTTAATTCTTTCTCATACATACCGTTCACTTTTATAATTATAGAAGTATGTTTAACATAATTAAAGATTTTCTTTAACGTGTGGGTTCTCAATATATTACTATATTCAGAAATTCAGAGAAACCCTGTGGGACCAGTGGACTAGGAGAGCTATCTGCTCTTGTCCAAAAATAGCTCCAAACTTCAGTATTATCATAGTTCTTGGGCTCTTCTTTTCCAATTATTGACAGTAATGAGTGTATAAGCAACTTCTAATTTACTACCTTACTTTACATTCAATCCTAAAACAATAGGCCTAAAGTTAGCTCTCTACCCTCTTTCAAAGTAAAGGACTAAACTTTGTGGTAAGTCTTTTCCTCCACTCAGAGGTCCTTCTTGACTTGCATATTTATAAGTATTAATCTAAATAGTTCAGTCTTCTGAATGATTCACTTCTAGTTAAACTGGGTGTCGCTATACTACCTTTCAAAAACAAATGTAAAAAGAATAATGCATAGTTCATTAATCTCTCTACACTGTCACAAATATTAGAACTTCAACCTTAATGGATATAACTAAGATAACTGGATAGAGCTACTCTGATAGAAAAATCCTGAGAATTCTAAAATAACCTCCTTTGTTGACTCAAGTGGGAGTAGGACAGATTGTTGTAACAGTTGCTTCAGACAGAGTGGTTCTAAAAGTATGGTCCCAAGATCAGTAGTACCAGAATCACCTGGAAACTTACTAGAGAGGCAAATTCTCAGGCCCCACCCTAGAAGTACAGAATTGGCATCTCTGAGGATGAAGCCCAGTAATCTGTATTTTAACAAGCCCTATATATAAACAGCAGTCTGGATCAAAGAACAGAGATCGTTGTGATGAGCAGACAAACCCCTCCATTTTTAAAAATAAGAGTTTGGGTTTTTGCTCGTTTCTTTTCTTTTTCTTCTCTCTTCACCTTCTCTTCTCTTCTGTAGTTTAAAGCCTAAACTTGGTGGGAGGGAGACGCGAGAGGGAGGGGATATGGGGATATATGTATACATATAGCTGATTCACTTTGTTATACAGCAGAAACGAACACAACATTGTAAAGCAATTATACTCCAATAAAGATGTTTAAAAAAAAAAAAAAGCCTGAACTTAAATGTTATTCCTCAAGATGAGAGAATTTCAGCTTTGAGGGGGAGTGAAGAATATAATAAAACATCACTTCTTTGGATCTTACTAACTTAGAATTTTGACCAGGAGCTTTTGAAATTAAGTCTACTCATGTTTTATCTATCATAAGGGAATTTTATTAAATAAATGAATAAGCATGATTAGAAGAGAAGTATTTATTTAAAGAAAACTAACTACAGTCCATTCTGCTACAATATGTTTCATTAATACTAATTAATTCATTTATGATCATAAATAGGGGAATGAAGTCAGTATAATATGCACAGTATTGGTCCATAAGGATTCACTCTAGGCAAGGGGAGCCAGAATATTGGGAGTGGAATTATAACTTTCAAAAACAAAGGAAAAAGCCCATGGTAAATGCAGTCTCGATGTCCACAAGCCAACATTTCTACTCTTATGTTATTGTGCATTTTTAATATTCCCTAATATTGTGTCTGTAACTTCCAGACACAATAAGTTACCTGCCTAGGCTGTCCAGGTTATCTCCTGAGGTATCCATTATTATTTTTGTTAGTATTTTGGTTATAAAGATGCTTGGACTTAGAGTCCTGCCGCTCTCCAACTCTATTTTCCCATAAACGCTTTTATTTTTAATTTTCAACTTTGGAGAACATGAGAAGTTTCGGGAACATATATAGTAGCAGAAACACCTGCTTTAACTAGAAGACCACTGAACAACACAGAAATAAGTACAAATTTGGTTGCTGCCAATTACATGTCTTTGCCAAATATATCCTAGTGTCTATCTGTGGTAGTTTGAAAATATGTCCACAAATTTTTTTAAATTCTTCCCTTCAAAGGTGGAGCCCAATCCCATTCCCTTTGCTTGTGGACTGTACTTAGTGACTAGCTTCTAACAAATAGAATGTAGCAGACTCAATGGCTGCTGTAACTTCTGAAACCAGGTCATAAAAGGCAAATAGCTTCCACCTTACCCCCTCTAGGATCACTCCCTCTGAGGAAGCCAGCTGCCATGAGGACACCCTAGGGACCCTATGAAAAGGCCAACAGGTGAGGAACTGAAACTTCCTGCCAACAGCCAAAAGGGAACTGAGGCCTCTTCAGAAGCCAGGTGAGCAAGCCATACTGGAAAGATCCTCCAGTCCGTGTCAAGAGAACTGTGCCCCTAGGACATCTTGGCTGCAAACTTCATGATAATCTCTAGCCAGAACTACCCAGCTAAGTCACTCCAGAATTCCTGACTCAGAGAAATTATGAGACGATAAATGTGTGCTGTTTTAAGCCACTGAGTTTTGAGGCAATAACTAATACAACTTTACTGTGTTGGTTTCACTTAGTTCTATTTACCTGAACATAGTGAAACATTAATAACCTACATTTCCCTAAAATAATCTACAAAAATATTTACAAGACTTTGTATAACCTAGTGAGGGCCTAGTGTAATCCAAAATAGTCAAAAACAATAATAAGAACAGCACATTAAGCAATCACAATTTCAAAAACTCTAAAGAATGAAAGTATTCATGATAATACGGCACCAAAAAGTAAGAAAGTTTGATCAGTACATAGGAGATAGTAGAAGAATTTACCAGGTCCCTGGAGCTGAAAATGGTCAGGAATAAGTGAGAACACTCAACTCTCACCTCACCTTCTCTACCTTTAGAGCTTAGACTGATAAAACTACAAAGCATGTTTCTTACTGCATATAAATCCTTAAATCCTTCTTGACTACCTGAAGTGTCAGAAAGACTGAATTAAATTACTTGCCCAGGCTCATTTCAAGAGCTGGCAGAAGGATTTAGACGACTCCATAACAAGGTCCAGAGACCTGAGCATGAACTGGCAGCTGGGAATTTTGTCTCAGAGCTGAAAGTCGAAGCAAGCTCAGCAAGGTGTGCTGGCAGGAGCTCTGAAACAGATTTAAGACTAGTTGCTTTTAGCTGATGGAAATGACAACCATCTGCTAAATATATTTGGAGACAGTTAATTTACGCATCAGATCAAAATATACAAAGTCAACTGCCCAGTAAATCTTGCTTCTTATTGACACTCAATCTGATTAGGTTTATTTATATCTCCCAAATTAGTGTAGACCCTTATCCCTGAGAAATGTCATGCCCTGAACCTTCCTCTAATCTCTAAGTTCTTGAATACCACCAGAGCTTATAATTCCCCCTATAATATTCATGAAAACAGTGCCTGGAAAACGTGCGCTACCCCTTCACACTCTTACAGATTATGTAAACAGAGGGCCAAAGTAACTTTTAAAAAATCCACCAAAGCAAACTCTAATACAAACTACAGTAAAATTATCCATAAATTTTAAAAATCTGAAAAATCAAATAAAGATAATTACTATGACTATACATTGTGTGTAACAATATTAAATTAAACGATAACTTAAACGACATTAAATTAAATTAAAATGCTGAAAGGAAATGCTGCATGAAGACAAGTTACAACGGAGGGCCTCAGACTGTAGCATGCACCAAAACCACCAGGAAGGCCTTGCTATAAACAGACTGCAAGGCTCCACCACCCAGAGTTTCTGACTCAGTAATTCTGGGCGGAGGCCCGAGATTTCGCTGGTGTTGCAGGTCTGAAGACCACAATTTGAGACCCACTGAGTTACAGTATCAGATTAACAATGCCTTTTTGACCTGGTGGATCATCAGCCTTTGGTTAACACTGACCAAAGAAGCAGGTGAATCAATTTGGGGAGAAGACGAGAGAGGCAGCTGGGAATGAACTAGAGAGCCAGTGCTGCCTTTTACACTCCCCGCCTCCCTCCTTCCTTCCCGCACCTCCTGTCCTCGCAGGGAACTAGATTCTTTGCCTGGGCATCTTTAAAGTTCCCTCCACTCCATCATCAAAATTATCCCTTAGTTATCTGAATATCTGATGCTCATGTCTCTTCATGGGACATGTATTTAGAGAAGGTATTTTCTTCAAATGTGGGTTTCATTACAATTTTGCATTCACAGAGACTACAACCTTTCCCTGCTTTATGAGCTGCTTCAGCTCAGTTCCAGGAGCACTATATGCCTAGCTGGTGTGGCCTCCCCTCATTAACTTCATATTTGGCAAAAATACACATTTGAAAAACTTTATCAAATCAACCTGCACCTGTCAGTTCAATGTCTTCACCATCTGTTACTTCCCAGAAATGGCAGTCTCATCTTTCCTGTGCATGACCAGACCATACCTCAAGAGCCTTTTCAACATTCTCTTGAGTTTTCTTTCTCATTTGATGAGCATTTTTTTCCTTGGCTAGAACAATCACCGAAACAGTTTCACTAACTTTTTGTTGCCATTTCCATTATAATGAATGGTAGACTTGTTTAGGTCCATATGTTTGTTAAGCTTCTACCACGTTCGACATTCTTAAATTACCTACACCTTCTATTTTCTGGCTAAAAACCATCACTTCAGTAGACTTCAGAATTTTCATCACCTGCTTTCCCAGCTGCCTTTATTTCTGTGGTAGTTCTCCACAAAGAATAATGGCATAAGGCACAAGCATTAAAGCATAAAACACCATTTGTGAGGAGAAACAGCTGAACTTCACTGAAATGACGAGGCTGGGCAGCAGGCCTCAGGGTAGGCTCGATTCAAATTTGTGCCCCAGAAAAGCTGCAAATTACTATATATCATGAGGTTTTAGAGGCCTCAGGAATGACTAAATCTTAAATCTGAGAATGCCTAAGGGTCATTATACCCCTATTTACTCTAACTGCTCCCAAAAGAATAAACAACACACTCACTACCTCCTGTAGATACAAATTGGGACTTGTGTCAGAGGTGATGCACACTGCTGTGAGTGTGGAAATTAGGATGATGAAGCCAGACAGCTCCACAGCTCCAGCTGAATCAAGTCTTCACTGTGAGATGCTTTTATTAGGAGTGCTGGAACATTCTAGCCAGGCACACACACACATGCAAACACCAAAATAAAAATTCTAAAATCAAGCATGAATAATTTTCGGATAATCCACACCACTATTCCTCTCTCCTAAGACATAGTAAAAAACAAAACAACAAAACTATATTTCAGTTTGCTTTGCCTAGAAGAACAGACTTCAGCCAAGGTGACTTGACAAGGTAACAAAGAACAATATCTACACAATCACGTAAGATGCAATGTGATTCAAAATTCTTTTCCACAGTGGTTCTCTCTGAGAGATGGGGTTAGAGTTTACTTTCCACTTTATTATACATACTGATAACATGTAATTTGACTTTTAAAAACAAAAACAAAGATTTCAAGAGCAAAACAATTTCCTAAAAACCTTATTTTCCGCTACGCTCTACTGCATTAGATAACATTCATTTGACTACCTACCCTTTCCCCTACAAGGTTGATTACACCAAAATGTTGAGTCTAGATTCAGAAGTTCTAACACTGCCCTTAAACTATTTCGTACAAACATAACCTCAGAAATGTCTAAAACTCACCCATTCAAATAGATGACAATTCCTCAACTTATTAGAAATCTCTAAAAAAAAGTTTTAAAACCTCCCACATTTAGCCCATTCCTATGATTTACTTATAGGAAACTTCAAGATCTTTATTCTAAACTTTCTCAGAAACACACACAAAATCCACTATGTTCCACTTAAATTTTTTCAATTATTATTTTAAGTACAACTCTATCATCAAAAGTTTAAAAGAAAGGGGAGTTAAAAACAAGAAAATAAACATAATCCTACTTTCTTCACAGTATTATAAACACTTTGCTGAATTTTTTAAAAATTTGCAAATCATTTACATACATATAATCATAACATGCCCAGCATTTTATATCCTGCTTTATTTAGCCTCCTATTGTATCATACACTTTCCCAAGTTCTCAGCCTTTCTATTTAAAAGACTTGCAAGATATTCCATAGAACTATCCCTTGTTTTCTCATTTCTTCATTATTGATAATTGTTTCTGAATTTTCATTCTACGAATTGCTAAATCAAAGTGCATGACTTCTTTTTACAACTCCTAATCCCTCTTCAATATTACCAGTTCTCCCTAGCCAGCAACTATAAATCAGCTATAAATCAAAATAAGCATGTTTCTACTACTGAGTACTTTTCTCAAAGAAATGAGTAAGCTTTCCAGACATCCTAAGAACACGTGAAAGAAAAAAATAGCACACTAAGCCATTTAATTAATAAAAATGAACCTATATCCACCACCCACCATGAAAGTAGGTTTCACATTGTTGATACCAGTAGTTGTGTTTGAATAAGACATGTGAAGTCACTACTTCTCAATTAATGATTAAAAGAAAACAGACTAAAAAGTAAACCAAAAAAATCTATAATTTTCTGGTGAAAACTTTCGTATTTGTACACAAATAGCATCCTAATTTCATCTAGGACTCCATACTGTTTTTCCCCTCTACTCCCAACCCTGCAAAAGAACAGCTTTTCACTAGCTGGGAAAAGTCAGAGGGAGAGGTTACTCTGCCTTAAGTCATTAACTTATTGTGACTCTCAAGAGCAGCAGAACACCTAGCAATGAAAAAAAAGTATTTCCAGACACTACAATGAAAAGGAAATAGCTGTAATTGACTAGCATGAATTTTACAGCCCTTGCTATCGTAAAAACCATTTATTAAGTCTTTCAGATCTAAGATACGGATTTAATTCCTTGGTAACCAAAGAATTTATTCACAAATAAGTCTTTTGATTTTCAAAGGGATCAAGAACCCCAGAACTTCAGTCTTCCTGGGCTTCTCCCTTGGCCTGTAGATTCCAGAGTAGGTCAAACACACAGTCTACTACTAGGCGCAGCTCTTTCCAAAGTGCAGGTCTAAAGCCCAGCACAATATCTGCAATAGCCTAAGTGCTCTACAAGCACCTGCTGCATAGACGAAAACACTCCTATGTTTAGGCCAGAGAAAACAGCCAGTTCTCAACATACACAGCAAATTACAAAAAGTATACAATCAATAGCTATGTGTTTGGGAAAAACAAAGGACAGGAGAGAAAATAGGTGGCTCAAAACCAACTTCCTAGTCTCTAAGAATCTTTAGTTTATATTACAGAAGAAAACATTTGCCTGGAATTATCAGCCAAATATTTCAAGCTTCTTCTCTAGAAACATAAAGTTTTCTTTTTTTTAAGGAAAGGGGGTGTTATCAATAGGCAAACGAAAGCCATTCAGCTGAATTAGTTACAGTATACATGCAGTTTTGAAAAAAATAGCCTGTCATTTTCATCATAAAGTATATTATGAGTATGATAATAAACCAATACACATATAAACATTCAAACAAAGTAGGTCTGACAAAAGGATGAGTAACAGGGATCACACCAGGAAGAATCAGAAATGAGAATAAATGAAGGTTTGTGTTTACAACAGGGATAATGTCCATTTATCATTTTTAGTATCCCTGGAAATTAGAGAGCAAAATCTGCCTCCAAAACTTGCTGGCAATAGAAAAGAAGTATTTGCTAACTCATTCTCCAGACTATAAATAAAGCGGCCAGAAAAACAAAAACTTTTTTTGTTTAATAAATTTATTTTATTTATTTATTTTTGGCTGCTTTGGGTCTTTGTTGCTGTGCACGGGCTTTCTCTAGTTGCGGCGAGCGGGGGCTACTCTTTGTTGTGGTGCATGGGCTCCTCATTGCGGTGGCTTCTCTTGTTGCGGAGCACGGGCTCTAGGCTCACAGGCTTCAGTAGTTGTGGCACGCAGGCTCAGTAGTTGTGGCTCGCGGCTCTAGAGTGCAGGCTCAGTAGTTGGGGCACACGTGCTTTGTTGCTCCGCGGCCTGTGGGATCTTCCTGGACCAAGGCTCGAACCCGTGTCTCCTGCATTGGCAGGCGGCTCTTTAACCACTGCACCACGAGGGAAGCCCAGAAAAACAAAAACTTTTGAGAAACATGAATTTCCAGGTACTATGGAACCTTATACCAGAAATGTTAAAGTCAGCTTTTCCTTTTCACCGTGATTTATAGAAGCAATATATTATTGCAATGGATTTATTTACAATTATATTGCAATTCCAGGTCATACTTTTCAATCCTAAATTATCAAAGAGAAGTTTTAATTTTAGTAGGGCAATAAATTATAAAATGTCATTACTGGGACTTCCCTGGTAGTGCAGCGGTTAAGAATCTGCCTTCCAATGCAGGGGACGCGGTTAGATCCCTAGTCAGGGAACTACGATCCCACATGCCACAGGGCAACTAAGTCTATGTGTCACAACTACTGAGCCCACACGCCACAACTAGAGAGCCCGCGTGCCGCAACTACAGAGCCCACGTGCCACAATTAGAGAGAAGCCTGTGTGCCACAACGAAGAGCCTGTGCACCACAACTAAGACCTGATGCAGCCAATAATAAATAAATAAATAAATAAATAAATAAATAAATAATATAATATCATTACTCAAAACACCCAGGGGAGTTTGAGAGGAAAGACTTAGAACATTTGCTGGAAAAACCTATATCGCACATCCAAAATAATAAAACAAAAGAAAAGCTTCATGGCTACAAAATATATTAAGATAATTTTTAAAATATGAATGAACCAAAATGCTATTTTGCATATACTAGCATATATTACATATGCTATTTTGGAAGAGACTGGCTGCATGTTCAACAATCCCATTTCATCTTCCTGGACACACAACGATAACTACATTTCTCAGCCTCTCTTGGAATTCAGGTAGAGCCACGCAACTGGTTCTGGCCAAACAAAACGTGGCCTATACCCCCCGCCCGTGCTCCTTCACCGGCTCCCCACCCACTGACCAGCTGGATGAAGATGGTGCAAGAAGAACGCTCTGAGGAGGCTCAAGGGGATGGTGAACCACAAGATGGGAGGAGCCCAGGTCTCTGAGTCACTTGGCTTGGAGCTGCTTGACTAGAAACATCAGCAATGGACTTGACCATGAGAACAAAAGAAACATGTATTATGTTAAAGCATAAGATCAGTATGTTGGTTCTTGCAGTAGCTAGAATTTCCCTAACACAGTTATATTCAAATCAAAATTTCACCCTAACTGGAACTGAAATAAACTGCTGTCATATCCCACGAGCAAACCTCTAGAACTGGGTACCCCAATATGCACAAGTAGGTGGCCAAGCTTCCATCCTTCTTCTGAGATACAAGGGAAAACAGCTGTGATCAGTCATGCGGCCTATCACAGGGAGGGGCATGTGAACGTGATGCTAGCGCACTTCTTACAGTCACCACAATGGCAGCCAATTATCAAGAAGAGTGACTCTGAGCAGCAGCTTAAAAAGCAGGGAGAGTGGCTCTGAAAACAGCAAATGATCCATCTTTCATTTCAATGAAAATTAGTCTTAGAATCATAAACTATTAGTTGCCTAGGGCTACCATAACAAACTACCACAAATTGGATGGCTTAAAACAACAGAAATTTATTTTCTCACAGTTCTGGAGTCTGAAAGTCTGAAATCAAGGTGTTAGTGGGGTTGGTTCCTTCTGGAGGCTTTGAGGGAGCAGGTGCCCTATGCCTCTCTCCTCGCTTCTGGTGGTTCTAGGCAATCCTTGCCATTCCCTGGCTTGTGCAACGTAATTCCAATCTTAACCCCCATCTTCACATCACCTTCTCTGTGTATCCTCTTCTTTTAAGCACAACCAGTCATTGGATTTAGGGCCCACTTTAATCCAGTTTGACCTCATCTTAACTAATTAAATCTGTAACAACCCTAAGGTCACATTCTGAGGTTCTGGGTGGACATGAACTTTGGAAGGACACCTACTACACTTTTGATATCTGATCTAAACAAATCTAATTTTCTCTGATTTTATAGTGTTTTAAATTTATAGTACTACCTTTTTCAGTATTATCAGAGTTATTTTCAATATATTCAGTTTACATATACAACTCATTTAATCATGAAGTATCACCTAAGATCAAGCAATTTTTGTTAGCAGAGCTCCAAAAAGAATGCTAGGCACAATACAGCATTTTGACTTTTAAATTTTAAAGGTAAAAATGCCCCAGCAAACAAAAGTATCATGTCTCTAAGCATTATATGCGGAAATTCAAACTACTGAAGAGACATGAAGCATTCCATGACTTTTGTCTGTAGTAGGGCAATGGGCTTGGCTAAAGTCCAACAATCAGTACATTAGTAAGTAGACTGACAGTGTTAGCACTTCACTTCCCTCTGAGTTAAACAAACCTCATTGTTTATTTAACTGTCTTCAAGACACTACAAGAGGACTTAAAACCCATGAAGATTAACACCTTGAAGACTATCACAGTCTTACATATTTTTTCAACAATTTTATATATTTTTGCTGCCTACTCACAACTCCAAATAAAGCTGGCATCCATCGATCAAAAAAACCAACTGGAGGGTGAACTAAAATGCCAACACAGGTACAAATGATGTGTACATTAGTTGTAAAACACTAAACAGAGGATACTTATTTAGCATACACACTCATTTAACCAACATCCAGGGTAAAAAAAAATCACCAAAAAATGGTACCCAAGATTCAATTAGTTGTACGATGTGCTGAGAAATGCCAATAAAATTTTTAATCACTTAAATGTATTCAAGGTCATCACTACAAATCTAACATTCTCACTACCTTGTATCAGCAACTGTATACACATAAAAGTAGAAAAGTCATCCTCAGTTTCCCTCTCTCCCTCATTATCCTCAGCAAATCTTATCACCTCTGTCCCCTAAATATAGCTGAATCTAACAGCTGTCATCTTTTGCCGACAGAACAACCGACTCCCAATTAGTTCTCTTGCTTCCACTCTCTCAGTCACTGTGGCAGCCATCCACATCCTCTGCTGTGAGTTGAACTGCATTCCCCAAAAAGATATGTTCAAGTCCTAACCCCTGGTACCTGTGAATGCAACCTTATATGGAAATAGGGTCTTTGCAGATGCAATCAAGTTAAGATAAGGTCGTATTGGATTAGAATGGGCCCTAATCCAGTGACTAGTGTCCTTATAAGAAGAGGGACATTTGGACACAGTCACATAGAAGGAAAATGGCCATGTGACAACAGAGGTAGAGACTGGAGTGACGCAGTTGCAAAGCCAAGGAACACCAAGGATTGCCAGAAACCACCAGAAGCTAGGAAAAATGAATCCTCCCTCAGAGCCTTGAGGGGGAGCACGTATAGCCTCCAAAACTATGAAAGAGCAAATTTCTCCAGTTTGTGGTAGTTTGTTACAACAGCCCCAGGAAACAGGTGTTGGCAGAGCTGCGCTCCCTCCAGAGGTTTTGGGGAGAATTTGTTCCTTGCTTCTAGGTTCTGGAGGCTGTCAGTATTCCTTGGCTTGTAGTCACATAACTCCACTCTCCACCTCTGTCTTCACATCTTCTCTGTGTGTCTCAAATCTCCCTTCACTCTCCCTGATCAGGACACTTGTGGATTAGAATCAGGGTCCTCTTGGACAATCCAGGATAATCATCCTATGTCAAAATCCTTAGCTTAATCACATTAGCACGAGAACAGGCTGGGTAACCTAGACTCTCCACCGCACCAGCGCATCCCAGGGCTTTGTGCTGTTGACTGAACAACTGCTACTACATCTGTGCTGGTTCTGTACAGTCTTTCACCTACAAACAACATATAGTCTCTGAGTCCACAGTCAAGTACACAAGTAAAATTAAACTCAAAACAAAATTGTGTGTTTTTGTTCATATCTTGGGTATTGATTTTTCGTTTCTCTCATGGATTTAGAAAGGAAAAAAAAAATGTCTTTAACTTAATATATAGAACAGATTTCTCACAGTTTTAAATAAAGGCTAATAATAAATACATTACTATTACTTTAAATAAAATATAAATATTTAAGTCAAAATGAGAACTAAGAAGGTTAAGATTGGATTGAAGGTTAGGAAACCTGAATTCTAGAGCTGGCTTTGCCACTAACTGGCTCTATGTCTTTAGATAAGCCACTTTACTTCTCTAGGCCTTTATTCTCTCAAATGCGGATAGAAAATGGGAAAATCAGATTAGATCACTGGTTACCAAACTGTGTCCTCAGTGGTCTTAAGTCCCATCTTTCTCTCAATCCAACTCGTAATAAAGCAGTTTTCTATTTAAAAGGAAGTCATCTAAATAATATTTCCTTTAAAGAAAGGGCTCTGAGGGGAAAACACAGATTATTAAGGGTCCTTCTTGGTACAAAGTTGTAGCTTCCTAAGATTTACATATTAACCATTCCTCAGATATTCTTGTAATCATCTGTGTTTAGGGTGGCTCCCTAGTCTTCCTTACTTTTGTAAATAATGGCAATAGTTCCTTCGGTGGTGTTATACCTTTTACTGGCACTATTTTCTTCTGCAAGAGGGCAGAGGAACCACATCAGATGTCTTTGTAATGTATTAATCATTCCTGTGTGAAATCTGCTAAAATCAAGCAAGTTTTTAAATATCAGAAGGATGTTCCCTTCTACTCATCCAACTGTGGCATTATAATTAAGGATAATGGTGAGGAGTCAAAGTTAATGCTAAAAGGGAAAACATGATGCTTTCATTTTCACTCTTTCCAATGCTTACGCTATGTATGTCTTCAGAAATACTCAACTTTGGATAGAATAAGATAGTCACAGTACAGCCATTTTGAGCTTCTCTCAAATTAATGATTTGAAGTCCTTTAAAAAGTTACATGGTTATGACTTAATTTTCATTGCGATACCACATAGGCCTTGTCTCCCCAAAGGTAATCCCTTCAGAGAGAAAAGAAAGGAAAAAAAAAAAAATCCAGGTTTTTTAGTTTGCAGCAACAAAGTTTTGTGTAAATGGAAAAATGGTGGTTTCTAGATTTCATATAAGATATATATCCTTAAAAATTCAAATTTAATCAACTACACTCCAATATAAAATAAAAATTTTAAAAAAAGAAAAAAATTCAAATGTAGTAACTCTCAGTATTCCAGTCCTCACATATTAAATTGAGTTCCATATGGTCTACATGAGCACCTCTATACGTGGCAAGAAGACAGGTTCCAATCCTTAAAAACCTTACAGTCTAGTCAGATAACCAGGCAACTGCAGTATAAATTGATAGAAACCATGATAGAAAAAGTACAGTGTGCTAGGGAATCACATTAGATACTGATTCCAAACGAAAGCAATTATTTTAGACAAGTATAATGCTTAGCGTAAGAGATTAACAAGTATCTGCATATAATTAGTGCGATAATTACATGATTACATGCATAAATGGAATCCACAGTATGGATTCATTACATCAGACTTTCAACTTCTCATATTTGCATCTCCAGCCCAGTCCTCCCTTGAACTCCAGTTTCCTTCGTCCAACTGTCTACTTGAATGTCTCCTCCTACTCCTCTAAGATTAACCCATCTTTGGAAAAGGCAATTCCATCCTTCCTTCAAACCCATAACATAGCACTAGTCTGTTCTCAACACAGCACCCAGAATCATTCTTTTAAAGACAGATCAGATGGTGTTCACTGTTCTGCTCAAAAGCCTTCAATGACTTCCTAACTCGGAGTAAAAGCCAAAGTCTGTAATAGTCTAGCAGGTTCTACTGATCTGGCCCTTTACCAACTCTCTGACTCACTGTCCTACCATACTCGCCCCGGCATCTGAACTAGTTGTACCCATTCTCACCCCCAAATGTTATCGCTGGTTATTTCTGTTCACCCCTCTACTCTAAATCACTAACTTCTGAGGCTAACCACCTAAAAACTTCTATATTAATTTTGAGGTTTCACATTTGGACTTGGCAGCCTTCCATATTAACAATTATAAGCAGTTTTAAATGGTACTTATTCTTGGCTATCGGTACTTAACACTAACACAATTAATTCACTAATTACCAATGAGTAAAAATTTTAAATTATATCATGTAGTAGAATGAATCTACACATTATGTTTCATCAGCTTAGCTAAAATCCGACAGCTAGGATAAAAAAGCCCTGAGTCAATAGAATAGCAAGAAAACACACATACACACACACAAAACTCTGAAAATGAATTAACTTATTTTCAGAAAAAGCACAGATTTCTTAAAATTACACCAGAAGTATGGATCACTACTATAACTACATATTTTTAGAACTGTCTCAAGTCTGCTCACATCTCTTATGGAAACCTTACTGAGAATTATTTGAACTTTCTTGTTTAAAAGAATATTTTTTAATCTAAGAAGACAGCTGACAGAAATTTGGAAATTTGAGAGGAGAGGAATTATTGAGATTTGTTATGTTTGTTGTAATGGAATTCAGCCTATATAATTCTCATATAACACATTTTCTCTTAAAGTCTGTATTTAAATCAGAGAACCAATTCTTACCCATCTTTCAAGGCCCTGCTTAAATACCCTATATCTGTGCCTCTCTTGCCTATTGAATTAATTTCTCCCTCATGTCTTCCCATAACACTTTACATATACTTCATACTTAAGGAATGATTCATATAACGTTAAAATTATTAACCTTTCTGTCTTCTGTTAGTTCAGGAGCAAGAATCATGCCATTCACCTTTCTATTCTCAGATGACTTAGACCAATGACAAACACACAGAAGGCATTCAATAAAAGTCTAAACAAATTAACTGAACTAACTGGAGATAAGAAAACATGAAACCACTTCTAGTGATGAGAAAAATTCAATTTACATATGGTATTTTCTAATAATAAACAAGATATTAAAGAAACTGCCTCAATTACCTAAGATATAAAGGTAAAATAAGCTGAAGAAGAACAATTTAGCTAATAGACTATTCAGAAAGAAGTGTAAATTTACAACCAATCAAGTCTATTACAAAACTTGTCCTTCACACAAAAATAAAATATTAAATTTAAAACCTTTGCATTTTTAGGAGCAAAGAAAAACTAATTACTAGTTATGGATACAAAATTATATACTACTGGGATCAAAGAAAATCAAGCATAGAACTTTCTAAGAGACTATGAATATGACAAAATCCACCCATTTCTTATACTAAATAAAAAGAATCTTTCATTTTCCATATTTATCGTTGTTAACGGTGACAAACTCCTTTATGGCAGCATTATTAACTTTTTAGTTATATGACTAGCTTTGGCTTTTTTACACCAAGATTGGAAGAATGAATGTTTTTCATTCACTCAGTCCTTGTTTATGAGCCTCTGCTTACCTGCATCTTCAGTTTTACTTGAGCCATTCAGCTTGCAGGTTCAGCTGGAGAGGACACTTCTCCAGTCCTGACATGAGGACTAAATGTTGCTCACTTCTGAAGTGAGCGTGTGCTGCAGCCGTCCTCGCGTGTCATCCTACACCACTGGACTCTCTCTCCACCAGACTGGACTCACCCATTCCCTTCCTCTCACACAGTAGAAGGAGAATTCTGGAATATACCACTGAACCAATTATTTCCAAATGCTCACCTCAGAATAAACCACATACACAAACGTCTTAGTTCTATTTTAGTTTATAAACTGTGTGAGTACAACACTGATATCTTCTTGTTTATGCTTCTCCCCCAAAACCATAAGCCTTAGAATAAATGCTCAATATATACAATTAAAATTTACTTAAAATTTTAGCCTAGTCCCTTAATTTTATGTCCTTGAGTTTTAGAGTAAATACAATTAATGGAAAACAGAACTTCGTAGACAAACTAAGATAGATTTTATAAGAATTCTCCTTCACCACCACTATCTCCTCCATTTTACCAGTAACTAAGTTATAGAGATGTGAGAGTTTCCTTTT
Source organism: Balaenoptera physalus (assembly GCF_965194825.1). Taxonomy (NCBI): domain Eukaryota; kingdom Metazoa; phylum Chordata; class Mammalia; order Artiodactyla; family Balaenopteridae; genus Balaenoptera; species Balaenoptera physalus. The sequence continues at coordinate 13,537,916 of NC_138897.1, forward strand.
CATATGATAAAGATGAAAGTTTGGTAGCTGCACGCTACAATAATCCCTAACGATTATTAACTTGAAAAAAAAATAATATATTCACCTTACACTAAACCAGAAGATTTTATTATGAAAGGGAGTAAGAGAAACTTTATTCATAAAAAGGATTTTAAACTAAAAGCTGACAACGTTTGGGTAAATAACATACTAATTTAAATGAATTCCTGATGAACTGAGTATTCACCTCAAGATTTTTATTTCTTGGAGTTTCCTCAAACAGCTTCTGACTCTATCTTATCTCCTTTAGACAACACTCCAGCTCATATAATGCCAAACAAATTTATAAGGAAAATAAAACTATACTTAAGAGCTTTAGACTTAAAGAATTATAATCTCATACTTAGATCCGAGGGCAAAGTTCTGTTCAGATAAATAGGAAATTATGGATTTCAAGACAGATGTTAAACTGATCCTCAAAGATAACATTTCAACATTGCAAACAATATTTAGATAGTCCAAAGTTGTGTACACACAACATATACAATGCACTACAAAATTCTTATTTACCATCTTTTCATTTCCCTACAAGATATTTGCCTTGGAAGTATTATCTACCTTTCGGAAGAAAAAGGTTTTCTCAAAATCTTAGGACTAATGCAAATAACAACAACAACAACAAGAAAAAGACTCAACTAACCAATAATAGGAAAGTGTAATATACTTGCTCACCAGTCCCACTGTTATAGTCATTTTTATGCCATATGCCTAAAAATGGTGACAGCAGGAGAAAAGAAAAAGCACAGAAAATACACACTAGGAAGAATAACATAGAAGGTTTCCTTTCTTTCTGAATCTATCAATAAATTCTTTTTGGAATCACTATAAATCAGCCTAGAAGAATGAAATAGAAAGAAATCAAGTAATAGAAATCACTGGTTTTCCTGACAGGCTTACCTAAAATTTTATTTACCAATTCTCCATTTGCCTATATAGGCATACACACACACACCCAATGATGACCTCAAAGTTAGAGGATATTTCTTGTGTCCTACAAAAGATATGACTTCTGAGCAGAAAGACACTATATGAAACTCTTGAGATGGAGTTTTTGTTTTGTTCTCTATAGACAGATGAAGAGAAGTAGATGAACAGGCAGAAAAACCAGTTTGTTTGCAATTTCAGATACCACACCAGAAACAGAACAACCATTATTTCAATTAAGAGAGCATTTTAAGTCATTTAAAACTATTTGTAGACTGAATTAGATAAAACATTTGGAAATATTTTATTCCCTATAATTTGAAACTTAGAAAAAAAAAAAATCAATCCTGGCTATCCATATGGATGAAGGAAAAAAAAAAGAATCTTGACCTCTACCTTACACCATAAGTAGACATTATAAGAAAATATTTCTATGACTTTAGCATAAGCAAAGATTTCTTAAATAGGACACAAAAAGAATCATCATAAGGAATAGGTGGACATAGTAGGATATATTAGGAATGCCATCAAAAGACACATTAAGAGAGTGAAAAAAGCAAGTCACAGTATGGGAAAGAGATATATACAACATATATAACTACCTAAAAACTCATATTTGGAATATATAAAAAGAATCTCTACAAATTATTTTTTTAATTAAAAAAATTATTTTTTTAATTAATTAAAAAAAGGTTCCCCCTCCCCCGGCAACCTTTCTCTCTCATACACACACATATCCACAGAGCCAATAAACACATGAAAAGTGCTCAACCTCAGTTATTGGGAAATGCAAATTAAAATCACAATGAGATCACTATACACCAACCAGAATGGCCAAATTTAGACTAATAATACCATGTGTTGACAAGGATGTAGAGCAATATGAACACTTATACTGTTCTGGTAGAAATATAAACTGGTGCATCCTCTTTGGAACTTCTGGCAGGATCTACTAAAGTTAAAACGTGAATAACCTAGGACTCATCCATTCTATTCCCAGAGATTTACGCAACAAAAATACATATGTAAGTTCTCTAAAAGATGCACAAGAATGTTTGTAGCAGCATTAACTGTAATTAGAAAAAAACCGGAAACAACACAACTGTCCATAAACAGTAGAATGAATAAACTGTGGTATAATTACACAATGTAATACCAAACAGAAACTAAAATGCATGAATTACTACTACATGCAAAAGCATGGACGAACCTCACAAACAACCTTAAGCAGGAGAAGCTAAACACAAAAGTACATATGATCAGCTCTATTTATACAAAGTTCAAACAGGCAGAACTAATTGACAGGGTGAGAAATCAGGATAGTGGGTACTTTAGAGGAGGAGGGTGGAGGTATTTAGTAAAAGTAGGGAGGGTAGAAGGGGATTTGGGATGCTGGTAATATTCTACTTCTCAAGCTCAGAGGTCTCACTTGGTGATTGAGACTTGTGCATTTTTCTGAACGTATGTTATATATTTTAAAAAGACTTGTTTTCTCTAAAAGCAATTTGACTTAGAAAACTAACAATGAGCAAATTTTTAAATTAAAGTTTCTAGTATTCCAAGTTTTAACACCAGTATGAACCCTTAATATATATCCAGAGAGCATACTCTTCCAGAACTAAACATTTTGAGATTATTTTAAAATCTGACTTCATTTAAGAGAGACTTTTAAGGCACGAAATACAAAACAAAAATCTAAGCGATGAAGGCATAGGCAATGGGCATTCCCCATTCTCCAGTGTACTCTGCAAATTCATCTTCTGCCACTCACCTCCTATCCAGCCCTCACTGGGCTTCCTCCACACTTAACCCCTTCCACACTTGCCCTGACTTCAGTTCTGCTATTCTGCCTGCCTGAAATGGCCTCCCTGACCTCCTGTCCCAATCTAACTTTTCATTTGGATTCTACGCCGCTGGACATCGCCACCCAAAAGGCATAATTAGTAAGTTTCTACTTCTGCGCTTCACACAACTTTAAAAGTTGTCCTTTGTTTGCCCAACTAAGCTCCAAGTGCCTAGAGAGGGCACTGTCTCACTTATTTATACATTCTCAGTGCCTGGCACACAGTAGAAAGATGGATGAAAACATGCACATATGCATTTAAAAAAAAAAAAAAAGCTATAGAATGAGACCAAATTACTTTCAGTTCAACCAGTATTTGAGTGCTTATTTTATCTATGGCTTTTAGCCCTCGCTACGAGATTAGAAATGAAGTTACTTTAATTCAGCTGCATTTTGTAGTCCATGTCTTGCTGCCTCTTCCTACCTAGCTTAGTTAGCTGTATGATGTTCTATACTATAACTGCAACACTTAGAACAGTTTCAATCATCAAATTAGTAAAGTCATGTTCTATTTGGGAGGGAGTTAATCCCCACTTGCTCAGGTTCCACTCTGGTCTTTCCTTCCACGGAATTTAATCTTCCCCCTTCCCCACTGGACCCTCTTCCAAGGAGACTTAGGTCTCTCCCACTTGCTTCCTAGGTTGGCTCAACTGCCCTCCTGCTGCTCAGATTCAGCTCCTCAGACCAGCACACCCAGCGTTCTCCTCTTTCCCGGGGCGCATCGTCCATCCCCTCCCTCACTGACCACTGGCGAGTGTGCTCTTCTTTTCTCTGAGCCTCTCTTTCCATCAACGACTAGATCTGCTGGTTCCCCAGCACTCCTTTGCCTCTAAGTGCTAGCATACACTCTGGCAAGGAAGGAAGGCAGTAAGGGGAATGAGGGAAAAAGAAGGTGAAAGGAAAAGAGGTAAAGGAAGGGGAGGAAGGAGACAGAGGAAGTAAAAATATAAATGGTGTAGGCATAAAGCAAAACAGCACAAAGATAACAGTGTTACTGGAGACTAGGAATGACTGCCTCAGTGTGCTCGAATGTGAGTGAGTATGACAGAAGAGGTGAATATAAAAGATGGAATACGGGAAAGGCAGGAAATAGGTGTGAAAATGTGTTAAGATGCTGAAGAGACAGAGGTAAATGTCTAAGACTTGGTAAGAAAGAAGGGAAACTATGGGCATAAAAGAGTGGGACGTCCCCCCAGCTCGGTGAAGAGCATGGGCTGTGGGGTGAGGCTGCCTCAGTCCAAATCCCAGCTCTGTCGTTAAGAGCTCTGCGACTGGGCTTCCCTGGTGGCGCAGTGGTTGAGAATCTGCCTGCCAATGCAGAGGACACGGGTTCGAGCCCTGGTCTGGGAAGATCCCACATGCCGCGGAGCAACTGGGCCCGTGAGCCACAATTACTGAGCCTGCGTGTCTGGAGCCTGTGCTCCGCAACAAGAGAGGCCGCGATAGTGAGAGGCCCGCGCACCGCGATGAAGAGTGGCCCCCACTTGCCGCAACTAGAGAAAACCCTCGCACAGAAACGAAGACCCAGCACAGCCATAAATAAATTAAAAAAAAAAAAAAAAAAATTAAAAAAAAAAAAAAAGAGCTCTGCGACTTTGGGCGGGTTCCTTAACAACTCTCTAATGGTAGAATTTTTTGTTCTTCTTCTTCTTCGTTTTAATATTTTTGTCAGTACAACACCTAGAACAATGCTGGCACACAGTATAAACTGAAAACAACTGAATAAATAAATGAAAACACTTAACCTCCCTGGATTCAATTTCCTTAGCTGTAAAATGAAGATTACATTAAACCAGATTGTTATGAGGGTGAAATAAGACACATGTAAAGCATTCAGAACAATGTCAGGCACCACAGAAAGCATTCAATAAAGTGAGCTTTTTATTAGACAGCAGGTATATATAACTAAAGAAATTTGAGCACACCTACAGAGAAGTACTCCTCCCAGCAGTTGGCTATCATAAGCAAAATGAGCAGTAAGATAATCAAAAAATAATTTATTTTACAAGGTACAGTGCCGACAATTTTTAAAATCTGGGTATAAAACTTACATAAATCTTGGGCTTCCCTGGTGGCACAGTGGTTAAGAATCCGCCTGCCAATGCAGGGGACACGGGTTCGAGCCCTGGTCTGGGAAGATCCCACATGCCGCGGAGCAACTAAGCCCATGCGCCACAACTACTGAGCCCACGTGCCACAACTAGTGAACCCTGAGCGCGTAGAGCCCGTGCTCCGCAACAAGAGAAGCCACCGCAATGAGAAGTCCGTTCACCACAACGAAGAGGGGCCCCTGCTCGCCACAACTAGAGAAAAGCCCACGTGCAGCCAAAAATAAATAAAATTAAATTTTAAAAAAATCCTAAGAACTTAAAAAAAAAAACTTACATAAATCTTTTGAAATTTACTAAGCTCACAGGCTTAGTAAATAAAATCACCATTGATACGAACGGTAGTACTTTATTTCACTAATTGTTTTAGGAAAATGAGAACTAAAACACAATCCTTAGGCTCATTCAGCAGTTTCACAACAGACCACACAAGTCAGCTGACTCTAGAGACCCCATTTTTAAGATAAACGTTGGCACACTTACCCAAGTAGCTCATCCCAAATACTAAATTATCCGGGTACTTTACAATTGCTTTTTAACACATTTGTCTCACTTGTCCAAATGAAAAATTTTGGTAGTGAAGTTGTATATTACATAAAGACAGTTTCTATTTGATGCAGCTCTTCAGTGCCAACCAAACCTGCCATGTAAAATATGTCACCTGGGCAAAGCTACAGTTAAAAACTAATTGTTCTCAGTAATGACATTTGAAATTAGCTTTAATTCAATTCTCAACTTAATGTGCACAAATATCAAGAAGGGAAATTTCTGGTTAAGTGAAAGCAGACAATAAAAAGACTCCATAAAATAAACTTCAGCTGAATATCTCTCTGTTGGCACATCTCCTACCAGCAGTGACAAGAGATCCTTGCTTCTAAGGATTAATGTTATCAGGGTTTACAAAGACTCACTACTAAGGCATAGGCTGCAGGTATCTAGAGAAGCCAGCTCAGTACCCGATACCCTCTAGGCACTCTAGAAAATAAGGCCAATAAGTTATTATTATGATCCTAAGCAGATAAGACAAACTCTAAACAATAAAACAAATAATTGGAACCAAGGCAAGTATCAAAATGAAAGGGTCTTTTACAATAGGGACCCTTCCTTCTTTTTACATGCTCCCGCGCAGGAATGCCCCGTTCTTCAGCCATCCTCACGTCCCCTCCCCCCCAAGAATAACTTTAGCTGCTGCATATGATGAAAGACGCTAAAGATGAGAGTCTGCGTGCACGACATGCGATCGATCTAGAGGCAAAAAAAAAAAAAAAAAATTGAGACCACCACTGTACACCGTTACTTAACGTTAATAACTATTGAGCAAGTTCTAAAAGATGAAGACTGCACTTGCTAAAAATAATCAAACCACAAAACCTATAGTTAGCCCAAATAAATTACATCTACGTAACACAAACTCTAAGCCTTAATTTATTTGCTCTGATTATGGTGGCGAAGGGTTCCACAACGTATGCTAAATAAGCCTTCACAGATTATACTGGTGGAATAAAACAGGGACTCAAATTAATCACGGGCAATCTACAACAAGCTGAAGAGTGGTAATAAAATAAGAGGAGGTAACAAGACTTATAGTTAATTAGCCGCTTGGCCTATTCCTGCATTTCCTTCGAGTATTTGCTCAAACCCCAACGAGGTAACGCTGACCACCCTGCTCATAGCACCACAGCCTGCCTCCTCCCAGTGTGCCGGCACCCCTTACGCTGCCCTACTTTTCCCTTTTCCATAGCATCTGTTACTTAATATATTATATAAGTTACTTCTATATTATGTTTGCGATCTCTTCCCTCCACCAGAATATAAGCTACCAATCCTTGTTGGCTGTATCCTGAGCACCTACAACAGTGCCTACAGTAGAGAAGTCATTCAATGCCTGACACATTGTGGCCTCCATAAAAAGTCATACAATGAATGGCTGGCTAATATTTAAGATATGTTTTATTATGATAAAAGTGTTTTAGTTACAAAGGAACAATCTATTCTTAACCAAACAGGTTGGAAAGGAAGAATTTTATTTATCAGCTTTTTTTATCTTAAGTATCTGAGGATTTAACTTAAACAAATGCGTGAAGATCAAAGTTAACTATTGTCCAATAAGATCAGATATCTGTATCTCACTTGGTCAACATTCACAGAACACCCGCTTATATACAGAATTCTAAGAAACGGCAATTTGGGCTTAGATTGCAAAAGAAACAGAAAATAGAATTTCTCTTCCCAAGCAATTAACAATCCAGATGACAATATGCAATCCACAAACAAAACAAGCAATCAACAGTTTTCAAAAATAACTGCAAATTCTTAACAAGTTCATTTCTATCTTCCAGCAGATGGCTGACCAAAACAGTGCTTTGTTGATGTTTTTAACAAATTTTCACAATGAATAATCATATTCAAATGCTTTCTCTTCTCTCTGCCTATGGATAGAGTCTCTGGCACACTCTATCTAAATGTACCTGATTGTGCTCTGGGAAAAGAGCTGTACTTTTTCTGTTCTGATAACCTTCAACTCTTCCCTATTTCAAACGTTCAAATACTTCCATCTATGAAGTTCAGCCAAGTTCACAAACTATCTGGCAAAACAACAAAATACAAAGAGAGCTGGGGCCTTGGCAGGGAAAGGGATGAAGGTTAAAGCTATGTTTGAACGATTCCTTCCTTTCCTCTACTAGGTTCAAAGTCTTTCTTTTAACTATTATTTCATTGTGGAAGCAATATAGCACAGTGGTTCAAAAACATGGATTCTGGCGCCAGAGAGCCTAGGTTTGAATCGATTCAACTAACATTGCCCCTCACTTCCTCTATGTCTTAGTGCCCTGCTTGTAAAACAGTACCTTCCTCATTAGTTTGTTGTGAAGGCTAAAGAGGCCAATGTATCTGGAAAGCACAGTGACTGACACTTTGAATTTACCATTGTTACTGGCCTCCTTAAGTCTTACAAACTTGGGATTTACTTTTAACAATTTACTTCAATAAAATCCATTATGACTAACAATTTTAGGTGCGTCCAGAAAGTAATCACAGGATATAACCTGCTTTATAAACTGTGGGCTCACATAGGAAATGAATAAGAAAAATGTTCTATGTATGGAAAGCTCCGTGACCTTTCAAAGAAAGATACAAAGGAAGAGTTTCAATGTCATACAACAAGAAATTAATGTACCTTGAGTAAAATAAATGACACAATATCACTGTATTTCCAGAACATTACTTCAAGAGCTGTGTACAGGACAGTTTAAACCAGTAGAAGACTGGAAGCAGAGACACCTGCAGAGCAGGCAATTACTTTAACAATCCAGGCAACAGGGTAATAGGGGTTTAGATCACATGGTGAACCTCGAAAGGAAGGGGGAGAGAGGCCATACTAAAAGTCTGAGAGTCAGAGGAGCAAGAGGATACTGGGAGTGCAAAGGGATTTTACACTTTCTGGAGGATGGAATGGAAGATGAACTTACATTGATTTCAGGTGATCACGGGGCTCAATTGAAAAGGTTCCTGTAGAGCAAGGGTCAGCAAACTACTGCCCAGGGGCCAAGTCCAGCCCGTGGTTTGTTTTTGTATGGCTGAGAGCTAAGAATGACTCAGATTTTTAAAGTAAAATGTTAAAGGGTTGTAAACAAACAAAAACAAAACAAATAAGAATATGCAACAGAGACCAATGTGACCTGAAAGGCCTAAAATACTTCCTATCCAGCTCTCTACAGAAAAAGTCTGCCAACTCCTGCCCTAAAGCACTATGAAGGCAGATTCCAAAATCAGCTGGAACTGATGCATAATGAAGAGGTTAGGGGTTGCACAGTGTAAGGTCCATGATTTCCATTTTCTCTACTCTCTGCCCTGCTGCCTCAAGAGAAGAGTTCTGTTTTCTACTCCATTTACCTAATAATCCTTAACATGATTATAAAAGTAAAACTGTAATACTCATTAAAAACATCCTCCCCAGCATTGCAAACCCCAGGTCTACAGAGTCCACTCTGAATATTTAAACAACAAGGACCACTTTAAAGTCCTTCATCCTTCTTCATCATCAACAATAAATCTACAAATAAAATCCAAGTGATTTGTATTAAAAAAAAAACTAATACATGAAATTGTGAAATGTAGATTAAAACAGTAACAAACTATCCACAAAAATATATGCTTGTGGAATGAAAAGTCATTTTTTCCCATCTCCAAATCAAACTAGTATACTGACTTATAAAAAGTTCTAGGCAAGAACTTCAACCTTCCTCCTCACCTCAAAACACAAAACAAGCACTTCAAATATATATGAAATATATATTATGTGTATATGTGTCTACTTATGACATTTCTACTTAAGTTTTTAAAGAAGGCTTATCACAATCTTGCAGAGAGCCACTTAACCCGAGAATAAAAATGTTGATTTTAAATTTCTTAAATAAAACTTACCTTTCAGGAAAGCAAATTAGTTAGTTATGGCAAAAGTCACTGTACATGTAGACAGCAACAACAGAGACCCATCTCTATCAGGAAACCAAACCTGTAAAACTTAGGTCTGAAGTATGACTGGACACAATGGAAATCAACACCGAAACAATAGGCCAACGGACCCGAGTCTGAGAAACATTCAACTAGTCCACAGCACAGCAGATAGAGCAGGGAACTGTCAACATGGTATGATAGTTAGGAGTATAAGCTTAGGGGTCAGACGGGCCTATGTTTGCGTGCTGGCTCACCTCTTCCTGTGTGAACCTGGACAAGTTACTAAACCAAGCCTCAGTTTATTTGTCTATAAAATAGATTAAACTGCCATCTAAATCATATACCTATAGTGTTCGGCACAGTGCCTGAAACACTGCAAGCATTCAATCACTGTTAACTAAACTAATGTTATAATGTTTGTATATAAAGCTCCCCGTTCAACAAATACTGGCTATGGTTGTTGTTAGGGCAGAGCTGAGAAGCAGGCTATAGGAGACTGGACAAAGGAACAGTCAGTATTAGGAATGGCCAAGGCAAAACAACTGATTGATCAAGCTCCATCACCAGGTGAATCTGGCAGTTAGAATGAGATGGTTCAAACAGGCAGGCAAGCTGACATGAGGGTAAATCAGCAGTAAGTGGTAAAAACAAACAAACAAAGAAAAAAAAAACAGCTTTGAGGATTTATTCATAAGAGTTGGAGTGAACTGAGAGGAAAAGGTGGAACCTCAGTCTCCCAGCAACTAAAGTGCTGGGCTGGAAACCAGGAAAGGGAGTTCAATATGGGAGGCGGAGGAGGGGAAGGAAGGAAAGGAGGAAGGAAGGGAGGGAGGGAGTTAAGTTGAGTTTGAGGGGGAGAAAAAGGGCCCCGGAAGCAAGGCAAGAGCTTAGTTTAGTCACGAGAAAGAGGTAACAAGGACATGGCTGGGACCCAGTAGCCATGTTGCCTTGATCTTGGTCAGGCTGGGTCCCAAAATACCAAGTGGAGCTGAAACTACTGGGAGGCTTTGACAGGAGAGAGAATGGTAAGAACCTCAGCCACAGATTAGCGGGGTACTGGGGCAGGGAGCTCTGTGGATATGTAGGAATCTCTCCTTCCCTCAGAGCCACACTTCTTTGAAAAGTATCCAACGCCAACCTTCACCTCCCGTGTCCTGGTCGCCACTATTCCATGAACATGCTCACTCTTGAACCACTCTCCCCAGCCCCAGCCCCACGCCCATCCCATCCAGACTTCTGTTAACATTCCTATTCTCCAGTTTTCTTCTACTTCTCCAGATTCTTCTTAATCTTTTTTAATGGGATCCCTTCTAATGGAAGCCCCCATCAACAAGTTCTTTAAATATGGCAGCTTCTATACATGCGCGTGGTTTCAGCTTTGGCTTCTCACGCTCCTCACCTCCACTCACTTCCGTGACTTCACTCTTAACTCCCACATCTCAAGGTCAGCTCAGATCTCTTTCCTGAACTATATACTGGTACCCAACGGGCTGTTGGACCTCTCTTCTAGGAAGATCCACAAATATGAAATCTAAATCCAAATTAAACTCACCATCTTCTCGCCTCCTAAAGCTTCTCCTCCTCATATATTTTCTCTCTGGCTTCCCCATTGGTTACTCAAATCTAAAACCTCCTAGTTATGCTGGACACACTGTTTTTTGTTTTTTTTCCCCTCTATATCAAATTTATCACCAGCCAAATCTCCATTCTCAATCTCTCTAATCCATCCTTTCCTCCCTCCATTCCTCCTGCAACCGATTTAGTTCAGGCCCTCATTTGTCTTACCTAGATGACTACTGCAATAATGTGCCTTATCCATCTTAAGTCAATATACTTCATCCTTCCACCCTGCTTGCCAGGAATGGTTTTCTAAAATGCTATAATGTCATTAGTTACTCTCCTGTGAAATATTCTTTAATGATTCCTCCACAACCTTGAGATGACAGTAACAATAATTATATCGACAACAACAATAATAGGAACTAACACTTATTGAGCACTTATTCTCATCACTTTCCTATGAGGTGGGTACAATTTTCAGCTCCAATTTACTGAGGAGGCAACAGAGACCAAAGGAGTTGTCCCAGGTCACAAAGTAGGTTAGGAGTTGGCAAAGCCAGGATCCAACCCAGAGCCATGCTCTTAACCACTGGACAATACTGCCTCACCTAAACTCCTAGCACACAAAGGGAGTTCTTCGACCTTTGCAGGCTCATCTCTCCGCATGTTCTATTTTAACCTTCCATCCCTGTAGTCACACTAGACCCACTGGCAGCACCCCAAACACCCCAACATGCTTTCATTTCTCACTGACGCCCCCCTGTTTGGAATGTCCCTCCGTACCTCCTTCACCAGGTTAGCTACGCTTCTCATCTTACAAAACTTGGTGGAGACATCTGCTCAAGAATGCTCTCCAGGGCTTCCCTGGTGGCGCAGTGGTTGAGAATCCGCCTGCCAATGCAGGGGACACAGGTTCGAGCCCTGGTCTGGGAAGATCCCACATGCCGCGGAGCAACTGGGCCCCTGAGCCACAATTGCTGAGCCTGCGCATCTGGAGCCTGTGCTCCGCAACAGGAGAGGCCGCGGTAATGAGAGGCCCGCACACCACGATGAAGAGTGGCCCCCACTTGCCACAACTAGAGAAAGCCCTCGCACAGAAACGAAGACCCAACACAGCCATAAATAAATAAATAAAATTTAAAAAAAAAAAAAAAAAAAGAATGCTCTCCAGGGCAGGGGTTGTATCACTCATCTCTGCATCACAGTACTTAATGAATGAACGTGATTTGCTGTCAATGCCGAGCAGCAGGCAGATGCTAATCCGTGTTAAAGAGGAAAAATTTTTAAATGCATCTAGTTCCTCATATGTATCAATTAGTGTTAGAAAGTCTCTTCAAAGTGTACGAAAGTCATGTTTCTTAGCACATAAAATCCCGTCTAATTAATTTATTAAATCATTTTTCAGAGCTGAGTTTTCTTTGCAAATATCTAAGTGACTTGCAGGTCATGACAAGTACCCCCTTGTAATCTACCTTCACTGGATAAATCTTACACAGATTTTCTAATGAAATTATGCTCTCATCTCTATTTCAGTGGGTATATTTTATTCTTAATTGCAAGGGAATTTCTTTGTGAGATACTTATAAAGCATCAAATTTAGGGGAAAACCCAGATTTTCAAAAGAAAGGTAAGAAAAAAGGGGGAATTTAAAAAGAAAACCCTTACTGGATTGTTGAATCATAAAAACCAATTCAAGCTCAGAGCTTAATAATAAAAGAGAAGACATGTTTTTAAACTTGTTTATCAACGAATGTTCCTTTGCATTAGATCTGGGGAAGCCCATATTTAGAAAAATCATCAGAATACACTGATTAAAAAAGGCGAGGAGGGGGCGCGGAGTTCCCAGATGGTCCAGTGGTTACGACTTGGCGCTTTCACTGCCGTGGCCCTAGGTTCAATCCCTGGTTAGGGAACTAAGGTCCCAAATGCTGCACGGTGCGGCCACCAAAAAAAAAAAAAAAAGGTCAAGGGGTAGGCTAGAAGAAAGTGAGAAGAGAGCAAAAGCAGTCTTTTAGTCAGAAGGGGGTAGGAAAACCAGAATTTATTTTCCCAAGAAAAAAAAAAAGGATGCCATTTGAAACAATTATGAAAAATCATTTATACTAAAAGGACATCAGCAATAAAGTCAACTGTTTCACATCGGTGTGCATGGAGCACAAATGTGATCGCAAATTACAGTTTTACCCTAACACAGAAAAATAATCATTAGAGATTCAATAAGCTATGCCTGAGAAAACACTTCTTTTCTAAACTGCCTTTAAGCTCCAGCACTTTGAAAGATGGGAAACTCTCCAAGTCTAGAAGTAAAGCTTAGCCAATACTATATACTCCCATTGAGTTTAGTTTCCTATTTCTGTAGCATTCATTTGAAATAAGGTTGTAGCATGGAAAGACGAGTTTGATTTAATCGCTCTGAATAGAAAGATGTGTGCTAAAGTTTCTAATAAAAGAATCTTCTCCTTGGCTATAGGAATCCAAGCTGATTACACTCAGACTTAAAAATAATGTGATTTTTATAATTTCTTTATTCAAAAAGAAAGTGTCTCACAACAGGAAAAAGTAGTGTGTTCATTAATTTGCAGGGTAGTGATTTTTTTAAAAAAGGTATTAATCCAAGTCACCTAAGGCCTGACTTCCCTCGTATCCACTTATTTATCTATTTGGATTCTTAACCATTAATGACAGTAGGTGCAATTACTAATTATCCATTTCAATAAAAAGCACCATTTTCAATAAAGACAAAAGTCTTAACTAGCCACTTAAGTTAATAGTCGTTCCCTATTACCCTCTTACAAATCCTGCCACAAAAAAGTTTCAATAATATAAGCTGTACTATCTTGCTTTCCTAGCAGAATTTCATAATGCTCCGCTAATTTAAAACATTTGTCCAAAGATCATGGAAATAATACAGCAAGAACATTCAATGATGTACCAAAGAGCCATCATATTGCTGACAGGAAATTGCATTTCCCTTTGCAGCTCAAATAAAGCATACCTATGCAGGACCAAGAAGAACCAAGCAAAACCACAGAGAAACGTGGTAGGAAACTTTATTTTGTATTGATGGTGATTATTAATACTTTCATTTTTTCATTATATAAAATAAATATTATGGAGTTGAACGGAGATTTTACGTAACATTTCAAGAGGAAACTTGAGGCTTTACAGCAAAGTCAGGCTAGCTTGTCTGCCTCAGCTTCTGTTCCTACTCTCCAAGTGCGTGAGCAGGCCTAATTACTGACTTTTTACTTGTAAGAAAAACTATGTAACTGAACAAAATTTATTTTCAAGCAAATCCAATCATCCCACAAAACTCAAAAGAAGTACAAACCAACCAATAATTACTAAGCACTTACCAAGGCAACAATGAAAGCATGCCTGTCTTCGCTTGTCTTGGGCACGGCTGAAAAGAGCCTCTTAGACCTCAAGTCCAAGTCCAAAGGCCTCAAGTCCAAACCTGCCAGGTCTCTGGCCAGCTCCTTAACTCACCACCTGAAAACAAAGCAGTCTCCCTCACTGCAAAATCAGCTGCTTGTCCCATTTCTGCAGTAATAAACAACATTCTCCCAGACTCCATAGCTGCAAAACCTGGGTCACCTTTAAAACCTCCCTCCCTCTTGTCATCCATATCCACTTAATCAATTCACCCTGCGGCCTTCAGAGTATCTCTTGCATCCGTCCTTCCTCTCTCTTCCCCATGTCACCACCCAGGTTCAAATTCTTCACCTTAACTCCCCACTTCCCTCTCAACTATGGCGACAGCCACCTAACTACCCTTCCTTCCCCTGGTTCCTCCCAACTGCACACTCCGGCATACACTCCACTACCAGGAGTTACTGTGGGACCCTCTTCCTGTCTCACCTAAAGCTTGTGACTTTCTCTGGAACATTTTAAATCCTTGTAGTAGTTATAACGATAATATCTTAGCTTTCTAAACCTAGGGATCATGTGCTTTTCTAGATTACCAAGCTTTACAGACGTTCAAGAATTTACTCTTTTGGCAATAAGTTTTATTCCAATACTTCTGAATATACCATAGCTTGTCCTGCCTTGTCAAAAATCAAATAAATGGTGAATACTTTTTCTTGATTGCCTTGAGTCATCATTATTAAAGGATATGTAAGAGTATAATAAATGATATTCATAAAAATGTCCTCAGGGAGCTGGCTGACTCCCACATTATGACTGCTACTTTTGATATACCCCAAGTGCTTGCACCTAAATTCTGTAGTGTCTATTTGGGCTGTTTAGAGGCCCTTTTACTAGCCTCCTGGCTCAAGGCTGTGTTTGCAATCGGTAACACTGCCTGATAACCAAAAAGGTGAGATGTACTTGTATTTATAAACTTGTTTATAAAGTGTTGCCTTTCCAAATTCTTTGAAAAATTGTGAAGGCAGTGACTCTGTATGCAATCTACATTTCCTGTTATTCCTATCTACTGTTTTATCATCAAATCACTAGCCTCACACAGATTTTACTTAAAAATCAGCTGGGAAATAAGTGTATTTACACATAGAACTACAACCACAATAAATGACATATGGAGTGTGCTAGAGAAAAAGCCAGAGAATTTAAGTTGTTGCTATGAAAGCTTAAGTTGTTGCTATGAAAGCACTAAAGGTTTGTATGTTTAGTTTTCTTATAATTTAGGTATATATACACATATATATATATATATATATATATGGACTATACACAAATATAATTGGTCTCAAGTGCAGCCTGGAACTATTTACCACTGTGAACGAGAATTTCTGCAGCCACAGATAAAAGCTGCGTTCCATGGGCATCAGGGAATTGCAGCATGAAGAAACAGAAGCCAGACGGCAGGACCGTGGTAGCTGGAGACTAGACATCAGGGGTGCAGAAGGTCTGATGCTGAGTGAGGAGACGCTGATGAAGAGTGGAGAGAGGGGGCCTCCACTGGGGGCCACTGGGCTTTCCTACTGCACGTGCAACCTTCACGGCAGGGAGCAGGATCAGTATCTCACCTCTACACAAAACCATTCCTAAAACAGCCTAGAAAATTCTGGTAAAAGTTCAGGATTTTACAAAATCTGAGATATACCTGCATGTTAGCTTCTTCAAAAATAAAGGCACTGTTTTGCTTTCACTCAAAAATAACTAAGTTTATTATATGATTGATATATAGCTACACATACACACAAAAAACCATCTCCGATTTTTTAAGCAATTAATCTCTCAGGGCAGCAGTGCTTCCTGTGAACATGAAATGTTCACTGCTAATGTTTGTTTCTGTGAAAACAGACAAAAAGTCTTACATATATTCACTAACGCTCGAGGAAAGAAATTACACAGTGTCGTTCAGACTCCTAAAGTATCTTTAGTCAACCTTCGTCTCCCACTTCTCCACGTGTGCTCATCTGACACCGTGTCAGAGCTGCCCTCCCTGTCTGGCTTGTTGCCTTGACACAAGCTTCGATGTCGCTTCGTCTAATTGAGTTTTATGGGCTTCCCCGCCACAACGTCAGCATCTCCAGTGACGGAAAATCAAGCTAGCCACCTCAACAGCAGGTTAAAGCTGGTTTTCTACTCTCTCCATATTTGCTAACACCATGATGGAAGGCCTGGGAGAACTGGTTCCCTTTGCACAACACAGAAATAGACATAAGAATACAAACAGAAAAAAAGGAATATAAGATACAAGTTTCTGCATACAATCAATTAAGCGTGCTAACAGAATGTAAGAATGGTATGTAAAATTTCGGATACTCCCCAAAATATCATTCTTCAATGTGATTTTTCTGAAGCTTGGGCCAAAATTAATATTAGTTTGCACTCCATGAACATATAATAGTAACTAATGCCTGCAAGAGAAAAGACAGTAAGGAAAGAATGGGTGGGAATGGCCAAGATATTCTGGAAGTTTCTACTTGCCTACAGTCCACATAAAGATAATTGGAGTTAACCATATTTCAAAAATTGAGAGCAATTTGCTAAGCAAAAGGAAAAAAAAGAAAAAGGAGAAACAGGCATCCTGAATAAACCATCTTTTCTTTGAAATCCAGAATATCTTTTCACATAAATCTGTTTTAGGTTTATCCATCCAGTATTAAAAACAGAAGCTATGGTTATTTTAAACTCAAGACTGGTGTTTTTAAACACACAAGATGTAACAAGTTTTAACTCCAATTTATGGAGACACACCACAGTAGACTGAAAGAGAATAGCCCCTAGGTTTAATAAAAAAAAAAAACCTCTCACTTATCCATCTATTTTTGAAGGCTCACTTGAACCACATAAAATGATGCTCTGTTATAAATAGCATACAAAAGGAAAAAGCTTTTACCCTTTGCCAGAAGGCACGATTCCAATATAAAATGAGAAGGGAAGGGGCTGACTTCATGTTAGGCTCATCCCGGGTGACTACAGTAGGAGCCCACGCCCACTGCAGGCCCTGCCTGGTCTTGGCCATCTCTGACAATGGTCATCCCTCCCTCTTCCCACTGCTCCAGTTCCTACTTGACTACCTTGGCTTCCTACACCCCCGGTATCCAGCTCATACAAGTGTGCCAAGCCACACAAAACCCAGGCAGTGAAAGACATCCATCTCCCAGAGATACCCCCAGAGTTCTCTGTAACAACTGATTCAAAGGAATTTAAAGAAAATAAACATAAAAGGGTCTCTCAGCTGAGCTCAGGAGAGCATAGCCTTAAACAGACAGAAAATGTTATTGGCATAACTTCTTCATTGACAAATTATTGGAAAATACCAAATAACATAAAATAGACATGAAATGTTTATGATAGGAGGGTACTGACTGAATACTGTGCCACTGAGGTCTGATAAAGCTAGAAACATTCTCCCAAAGGCAAGAGACTTGATAAAGACTCTGAACAGAGAAAACACTCTCTTAACCAACGTCCTTTCAACCAACCCACCGGATTAACCACATCTCCATCCCTGCAGTAAAACCCACCAGTGAAATCCATGGCACTCTGAGGTCCCCACAGCATCAGGGCACATTTCTACCCGTACCTGCTGAGCGGTAGGTTCAA
The DNA here is from genome assembly GCF_965194825.1 of Balaenoptera physalus. Taxonomy (NCBI): domain Eukaryota; kingdom Metazoa; phylum Chordata; class Mammalia; order Artiodactyla; family Balaenopteridae; genus Balaenoptera; species Balaenoptera physalus. Next base: position 13,555,865 of record NC_138897.1, read on the forward strand.
ACCAACCCTATAATACCAATAGTATTTGTAATTATATTAACTTTAATATAAACAGAGAAATATGAATATAAAAGGAAAATTTATTTCTATAAAAACTAAACTGAATGCTTTGGAGAAACTCAAAGTGAATCAATTAACAAAATAACAGGTTTGTGGAAAAATTGTAAATGGGGGGGCAGTAATAAAAATCTAGTCCCCTGGTTCTGAGGCAAGAACTAAAATAACTGTTCTGTTCCCGATTCAGTTCTTGGAACTACCTGTCAGTCTAGGCATACTACATTAGAAACTGTTATTCTTTGCTCCTCTCAGATCCTTTCTTCAATATAATGCTTTAGACGAATCATACCTCCATGCCTCCACACAAAGTCTCGGATAAGGAAGGTATAAAAAAATACCTTAAAGCACTTCATACTCTGCTTTGACCAACTTTTTCAATTAACTGACTAAATACTAGTTCCAATCTTATTAAATAAACAACACAAACTATCCAAAGGCACAAAAACAAAACGTCGTCACTTGTTTGACACAAGTGGCAGCTGTGCAACTTTCAGAGGGGGCCGTTTAGTAGGAAAAGTCAGAGCAGACCATCAGCACCATTATTCCAAATTAATTCTGCCAAATGTAGCTGCTATTCAGGGCAATGGCTTCAGACATTCTTCAAGTGTGGATGTGGGAAAAGTCAACATTTTATTCCTCTGCTTTGTAAATTGCATTCTTAAATTATAGATGACGGTTTTCTCCTTAATATTGGTCAAGAGAATTATATATTTAAATGAAAAGTCTGTGGCAAAAAGAGAAGATGACAATAAAGCTTGTGGGAGTAGTTACTCTTTTTAAAAAAAATTGTGGTAAAATACACAGCAAAAAATTTACCATCTTAACCATTTCTAAGTATACAGTTCTGTGATATTGAGTACGTTCACACTGTTGTGCAACCATCACCACCATTCATCTACAGAACTTTCTCATCCCAAACTGAAACCCTGTATCCGCTAAACACTAACTCCCCATTCTCCCCTCCTCCCAGCCCCTGGGAACCACCATTCTACTTTCTGTCTCTATGAATTTGACAACTCTAGGGACCTCATATAAATGGAACCATCCAGTATCTGTCCTTTTGTAACTGGCTCATTTCACTAATCATAATGTCCTCAAGGTTCATCTATGTTGTAGCATATGTCAGAATTTCCTTCCTTTTAAAGGCTGAAATACATTTTGTTTACCCATTCATCTGTCAATGGACACTTGGGTTGCTTCCACCTTTTGGCTATTGGGAATAATGCTGTTATGAACATGGGGGTACAAATATCTCTTCCAGACTCTGCTTTCAGTTCTTTTGGGTATATATATGCCCAGAAGTGGAACTGCTGTATCATATGGTAATTTTATTTTTGATTTTTTTAGTAACTGTCATATTGTTTTCCATAGCAACTGCACCATTTTACATTCTCATCAACGGTGCACATGGGTTCCAATTTCTCCACATCCTCGTCAACACTGTTTTTTAATAGTAGCCATACCAATGAGTGTGAGGTGGTATCTCATTTGTTTTGATTTGCATCTCCCTAATAATTAATTAGTGATGTTGAGCATTTTTTCATATATTTATTGGCCATTTACACATCTCCTTTGGAGAAATGTCAATTCAAGTCCTTTGCTCATTTTTCATTGAGTTGGGGTTTTTTGTTTTTGTTTTGTTTTTGTTTAGCAACCCTGACTTTTAAGACTTCCAGGTACTTCTACTTCTTTTTTCTAGAAAGAGACACCCCTCAAGGCACACACCTAGATGCTCCCATGCAAGCCACTGCACCCAGCCGTACCCTGTACAACTCATACTGCTTTGTGAGTGGCACCCCAAGGGGCGGTACACTGCTGACCCCTTATAGCTGACACATCCATAAGCGGTGGCTCTGCTTTCACAACTCAGGGGCTACGTTTCTGATTTATGTTTCCCTCAGCAGAGGCTCGCCACTGCCAGGCATGTACTGTGTGTACCACAAATGCTAACTTCTCTCTGCCTCTGTCTTATCTCTAAGGCTGGCCCTAACTCTTCCCCTTTTTCATCCATTCTTCCAAAGAAAATTCAAGTTTCTAGATTGAAACGGAACCTTTAACAAACACTTTTTTTGGCATTTCTCTATCACTAAACCTGCTAAATTATGGAGACATAGAGATAAGCACCAGTCCCTGTCCTTAGTAGAATTCCAAAGTACCACAAAATACAGAAAACTGCACAAAAGAAAAGAGAGGCTTGCTTTGGAATCAAATCCCAGCTCTGTTATTTACTATAAATTGAGTAACACCTCTAAACCTCAGTTTTCTTATCCATAAAATGTGAATACTATTTAATCACAAGGTGGTTATGACGATTAAGTGTAAGAAAGTTTATGAAGCCTAGTCCAATGTGCTTTAGTTTTCTTTCTTCCGTATAGGTATTTTCTTTCTCTTTGTCTGTCTGTCTCTCTCTCAAATTGATGGTCTAAGGCAGGGGTGGAAAGAGAAAAGAGGGTGATAAAAGATATATTTAGGAGGTTGTAATCTCCCTATAAAGTATTCACCTGTCGCTACCTATAAATTATTATAGTTACTAATTATGTACTTCTTACGGGTCAGGTACTAAGCTATGGACTGAAAATACCGAGATAAAATTCAGTTCAAGGACTAACTTACCTAGTTCTCAAAACTCACCACTCTTGCCCCTGAGCTGCCCACCCCTGCCCTGCCAAATGAAGGCACGGCTTCCTCATCTCTAAAACAGAAATGCTAGACAGCATACTCCTTTCTAACTGAAGCTCCAGCAAGAAGGGTAATAATCCAGGCAAAAGACATGCCAAAAACTTGACAAAAAAGCACAGTATACAGCTGATGGTGAAGGCCTTTTGGCATTTGGAAAATTAGTTTTAAGTTAGGCGCTTCCTGCCCGTAGGAAGCTTTTTTTACACCTCTTAGACCACTTAAGTCTATGTTAATGTCATTTTCCTCTCCAAAAAGGGATGTTACATAACTATAAACTGGATTAAGTTTTACAACCTAGGTAGGTCAGTCTTGCTCAACACCACCTCTAAAAGTCACATTACTAAGTTAGAAACCAGCATTATTTTCTCTATCTCAGTCCCAAAGTACTGCTTTGAGTTTCTGCTCTGCTCTAACAAAGAGAGCAACTGCTTTGCCCCCTATAAGCAGTACTCTCTCTTTCCCTGGATGATGTTAAATATCATTGGTAAATTATATAAGTAATTAAATGTTGAAAACATTATCATTTAAGGCAACAAAACAGAGGAACACAGTAGGAATCTTAACACCGCTTCAGCTTTTGCACAAATTCTCTCTGTCCTTCTAATGATGGTTATAAAGAGTCTTAAATGGCTCTTTATCTGCTGACTGTGACATCACCATTGGCAGCCGCTGCACTCTAATTGTTTTTGGGGAGAAGCACTGCACATCTCGGAGCTGCTATCACATGCATTCTCCACTCCCTCCCTATCATCCAAACACTGTATTTAGTGAACAATATACACAATGCATCAATTAGAGTCCTTTAAAATTGAGAGTCAAACAGAAAAACATTCCAATTATCTGGTTTTCCGTGTTTTATAACAACATAATTTTGGAACTATGATTTATTTGCTTCGTTATAAATAACGAGTTTTCAAATTATTCTCCCCTCCTCTAGCACTTACTTATATCATATTAATCTTTTTCCACAAGTATCTATATGTTTTCTGACTTCATGACTCATTTTGCCCTGAGGAGACCATGCTTCCATTTCTTGATTATGGCAACTACGTCAAAAAAGAAGCCACAATTACTAAATTCAAAAAAAAGATACCTATAATCTTCTGTTGATTCAAGTGTCACTGAAAGTAGACTTGTGCTCTGTTACAATTCACTCTGAAAAAGTCAAATTAAGACTGAGTGAAATGACAGGAAATTGTAGATCCAACGATGTAACACATACTGATGCAGGCTATATCCCATTTTGCAAGCCAAGTGAGAGGTTTTTGGTGATGATTTCCTCTTTTCTTCAGACCAATTTGTGGCTTTAGTAGTCTCTGAATTTGCACCACTCACTTAAATGCAAGATGGCCTGCACTGGAACTTAGACCATAAACTTTTCTTCCCTCTAAAGATGAGGACTTGTGGATGAGGCCACAAAACCCGTGTCATGACTTACCATAGTTCGCCAATTTCTATTCCATCATTCTAAGGCAGGAACTAAAATTAGAACCTGTTCCTGTTTTCTTTCCTAAAACTACCCTTCAGGGTGAGAATATTAATTATACTAGAAATTTCTGTTCTCTCTTTGAGATGATGCTTTAGCAGTAGGTTTTTCAACCATGAAACTACTGACACTTGGGGCTAGATGATTCTTTCTTGAGGCGCTACCCTGTGTATTATAGGGCATTTAGCTGTCCAATGACAAGGAACAATCCCCCTAGTATGAAACCAAAAAAGTCTCCTGGGAGGCAAAATTGTCCCAAAAAAGAACAACTGCTTTAGAGATATTCCACTGTCTGTCTGCTTCTATACAAGTCTAGAATGAGGACAGTGCAATCAGAGAATGAGAATGCATTCAAGATTCTTCCCATTGCCTCAAATTTTAAAGATTAGAAACCTTGAAGACCATGAGGCTGGGTCTGGAGTTACTAGAGCACCCAGCTGCTTAGGTTCGGACTAGCTGGCTGGCAGACAGGAGGCCCCTCCTCGCTGTGGCCATCCTGCTTCTCGAGAAATCAGATTAAGATTTTGAGAAGTATGAGTTTCCTAAAAGACAAGTATAAATATTCCCTTTTTTTCCCCATTACAGAGGCTGTCATGCCTACAGTCACTCATTTCACCCTGTATGAGAGACAATTTAATTAGATTAAGATATAAGTTATTAGGCTGTATTCAAAAATATAAACTGGTAGCTGCTCTAAAGGGGGAAAAAAAAAAGGGCATGAAGAAGAAAGGGCAAAAGAAAAACTTTTCTTCAAGGCTTCAAGTATCCCCTTGATAATGGTGGTATTCATGGATCAGAAAAGATATTCATTTCATGAGTGCAGCACAACAGCTTCTTGTTGCAATAACCATTACAATACAGCATTTATCTAAAGGCCTGTGAAGACTAGTATCAAAATCTAGTAACTACACAGGTGACTCACCTTACCTTTAATTTTTTTAAACTCCAAAAACAAATATTCTAACTCATCAAGTTTTATTTAGCATAGGTACCATTTACAGGTACCATTTACAGGTACCATTTCCATCTTCTGGCAAGAATGATGTTTTATTGGCCCCTAAATTATTTAAGAGACTCTCATAAACTTTCACTGAAGCTATTTACTTATGAGAGCTGAAATCAACCCAAACCATGGTAAGTGTTCAAAACGTTATAAAAGCAAATAAATTCATTTTACTCCAACACAAATAGATGTCAAAAAAGCACACTGCAAGTCAAAAAACAAACAGCGCTTTGCTCCAAAAACATCTTATCTTAATCTGTCAAAAATTACTACTACATTGCTCTCTGCTATACAATCTTCAGCATTGAAAATTATCATTGTTACTTCTCCTACTCTTGGTTGCATCTTACTTAGGGGTAGAAGAATGGTATAAAAATCACATATTACTGAAATTATCCTTGCAAATTCCTTTACTTGTAAATTCTTTGACATACACAAATGTATAGTTTATCCAAAAGATGGAGTGCATATATGGCTGAATTCATGTAAGTTAAATTTGTATATGATATGCCTACACTATAATAAAACAGTTTTAAGCAAGAATACATAAATGGCAGGGAGAGCTCCATTATGTATTATTCAATCCTTCATACTATAAAGTCATATCTTTTAGTATCATATAGATATGACTATAGAAAGTGATATATTTTTAGGCAATAATATTGTGTCCCAATCCTGAATCATTCTACCAATACCCAAATATCCCAATTCAATCAAGTAAAACGGCTATATCTTGTTCCTTACATCCATCATATTTTTTTTGTAATTGTGAATATAAATAAATGGTAGTCTATCTGATGCTTCTGTTCTCTCTACACATACTTGCAAATGCAAGCAAAAATCATGCTTAGGAGACAATTGCCTAGTCAGACACATATATATTTGCTGAGACGCCCTCCTGCTGCCAGTGAACTAGATGAGCATCGGTACCCTGAAAAGGAAATAGGAAGCAAAGTGTTTGTGTAAATATGCAACGAAGACAAACCTCTTCTGTTTCTGAAAAGCATGAAATCATAAATACGGATGAAAATACATCATCACAATAGACCTTAGGACAACAAGAGAATTCATGGTCATATCCAAAAACAATGTAGAACAATGAAAAGCCATTGAACCCCTAACACTGCCACCAAGCATAATCTGTGATGGGAGCAACTGGCACTTTCTCACAAACATCTGTTAGTGGCCAAAGCAGTTTCTTAGGGGATTCTCCATCCCAATCAACAGAAATCATAGTTGAAAATTTCCCCAAGGTATCCCCAACTAACTAAAATCCAGTGAATATAGGTACTTTTTAAGAGGACACACAGTAAATCAAAGTTCTTTTCATTGGGCTATGTGTCTACTGAACATCCAGTATGAAAACTGGAGCTTCAAATGCACAAGAAAAACGTGTTCTCTGAATCTAGTAAAATTAAAATCATACACATTTTGAAAGACATATTTAAATATGAGAACAGTTATTTTTGTGATCAAAAAAGTCATCCCATCCCAGGAAGGGGTGGAGTTACATACCTCCAAATACACTGGTTTTCATGTGGAGCCAGAAAGAGGAGCGTAAGATCACTCAGAACACAGCGAGGAGCAGAGGCAGAGAAACAGGCCGCAACAGGTGCTCAGAGCAAGAAGGGCCTGATTCGGGCACCAGAAGCCAGAGCTAAGGGACCAGGGGTACAGAGCCAGGTTACACAGGCACAAGACACAGCATTTCCAAACAAGTAAGAGAAGTGGGATCTGTGCAAACACAGTAGACAGCTACCCATCTACTGCCCATGGCCAGTCTCCTGCGAGCAGGTTGTGGGAGCAACCCACATCAGAGCAGCCATGAACAGTGCTCTGATAGAAAACTACCCAGAAGTTATGACCAGGGCTTCCCCGGTGGTGCAGTGGTTAGGAATCCGCCTGCCAATGCAGGGGACACGGGTTCGAGCCCTGGTCTGGGAAGGTCTCACATGCCGTGGAGCAACTAAGCCCATGCACCACAACTACTGAGCCCATGTGCTGCAACTACTGAGCCCGGGTGCCTAGAGCCTGTGCTCCGCAACAAGAGAAGCCACCGCAATGAGAAACCTGCGCACCACAAGGAAGAGCAGCCCCCGCTCACCCCAACTAGAGAAAAGCCCGCGCGCAGCAACGAAGACCCAACACAGACAAAAATAATAAATAAATAAAATAAATAAATTTATTAAAAAAAATAGAAGTTATGACCACTTGGTTTGCAAGTGAAACAAACCAGACCACTTTTGAATCTTTCAGATGTTTTATTGTTCTGGTAAATTAAACAAATTTGACTTTCCATTATTGTAATTATTGAGTACCTACAAAGTACTTTATGTACCTTATTTAATTAAGTCCTCACAAAAATCCTATAAGGCAGATATTATCAACCCATTTTAGAAATAAGGAAACTAAGATTCGGAAAAGTTACATAATTTTCCCAAATTCAAATAGCCAATAAGTGGCAGAGCTAACCTCTGAGCCAAAGTATTTCTGATTCTAAAGCCAGTGTTGTCAAACTGACAAGAATAAATTGCCTATCAACTCTAAATGCACATTTTCCCCATTTAAACACAGAATCCAAAAGGTTAAGCTACTAGCAGTATGTTGCCTTAAGGGTTCCAGCTGCATTTAACCATTTGTTCTGTATCACGCTTTCCAGGGGACTGGAAAGGATGTGAGATACCTTATAATACCAGGGCCCACAAGGTAAAGAGGGAAAGGGGGCCAGTACTATTGAGATGCATCACTATACAGTATGGAAGGACCTACACTCCTCTGGATCAAGATGTTGGCAGCAAGTACAAATAAAGAACTTGACAAACTACAGCAGTAGTTCTCAAAGTGTTGGTCTCACATTAGCAGCATCTGGGAACTTAGAAATGTAAGTTCTCAGGTCCCATCTCAGACCTACTAAATCAGAAACTCAGGATGGGGCAGTAATCTGTGTTTTAACAATCCAAGAGGCAATTTTGACTCCCCTGCTAAAGTCTGAGGACCAGTGAACTACAGAATACAGAATGGGACACAGTATTCTACAGTATTTCTTAAAACTGACATGTATCTAATGTCAATGAAGAATTATATGAACTTTAAGTAAAACTGACACGCTGAAGTAGACACATTAGGCCAAGTCAATTGTAAAATTCTTAGATGATCTCCAAAGAAGAAAAAGATTGGAATCCTTGAAACAGTGATAAAGCTGAAATCAGCATCTTACAGACAAATCTTTATTATCCACTTAAATAATATGGTTAATTTTAAAATCAATACCTCCAGTAAATCATATTTAGTATTTCTTACCGCAGGTGCTACCAAAAAAAAAAAAAAAAATGCAAGTGAAACAAACCAGACCGCTTTTGAATCTTTCAGATGTTTTACTATTCTGGTAAACTAAACAAATTTGACTTTCCCTTCTTGCAAAAGCTTAATGATATCTGGACAACTATCTCATATACATACAACCTATAAAAATTCCCAAAAGTGAAAAAATGACTGGTTCATGCTTGAAATTAGATAATTATACACTGTTAAAAGAGAACAGACATTTAAGATCATTTCATTCAACCCTATTATTTTATAAATTAGGAAAAAGAGGGCCAAAAGACTCATGTGGAGAGTTGGCTACTGACAGAACTAAAACGAGAGTCTGGGCCTTCCGACCTCCAGTCCAGAATGCTCTCAATCTACCACCCTGCCTCAGCCGTGATTTAACTTAATAAAAAAAGATCTAATGACATTTTAGCAATTTCCAAAAAGCCTCTAGAACATAAAACTTTAAAAGTATATATTATTCAGCTATCTCTCTTAAAGAATTGACAGAAATCATGACCTGATAAATTGAACAAAAGATAGATTCTTGTATCTGCATACCAGCTCCAGCCCCAAGAGACAGTATCTGTTTCTAACATAATTGAATTCTGTACTATGTAATGAAACGATGAATCAATTATTGAGTAATTTAAACAGACAATCGTATGAATTAGTACCTGTTTAGCCACACGTTGTTTTTATCACTTTGATTCAGTGAGGATAATTACAAGGATTCCATTCATCTCTCTGAAGACTTACAAAGCACCCACTATGTATCTCCACACACAGGGACACAGCAGTGAGGGAAGTGATCAAACAGCAAGGTGCCGGCTCTCCTGCGGATTACTGACCAACAAGAGGGACAGTGACGAGGACTGTGGAGACAATAAAAATCGTGTCATCGAGCAGGGTGATGGGGGAGGAGGAGACACTGGTAAAGACCTCTCTGAGGAGGTGACATTTCATCTGAGACCTTGAAAAGGCATCTGAAATGTCTGGAGGAAGAAGATTACAGGCAGAGGTGATTCCAAGTACAAAGGCCGAGGGAGGGAATGAGCTGGGATACTCAGAGGGCAGAGTAGCTGGGGCCAGGCTAATGAGGGGAAGAGGAAGAGGAGTAAGGCTGAGAGGCGGGCAGGAGCTTGCAGGCATAGAAGGGTGTTTGGATTTCATTCTAAGTGTAATGGGAAACCTCTGGAAGGTTTTTAATAGGAACACAACAGGATCTGATTACTTATGAATACAACAGAGTCATTACAAATTCTAAATACACCTTTGAGTTTATCACCCCCAGCAACTCTCATGGGACCACAGGAGTCAGAAGGCTTAATTTAAAATATTTCCATAACACAGTGTGAGCAGACATGCTAAGAAATGACTCGAAATCTATACCAGATCATCAAGCTACAGACATTAAAACAATACATTGACACACAGTTACTCCACAGGCTAAATTATTCTATCTCCTGGATACTTAGCTTGTGTACTTTCTAGAATAGCAGTCACAAAACAGTTTAAGGAGATTCCTGTTACAACTCTAATGCTACCTCCATTAAAAAAAAATCCTCCAAAGGACAAACTCAATTTGAACACATGCTTCTACACTTCTAAAAATATGTAATCTTGCTGCTTAGAAAGCTATGTCTCAAACCAAAACAAGGCCCTGATAGAATAGCCACAGTATACAATGTCAAAAAAAATTCAGAATAATCAACCAATGATACTCTCATCATTCTCTTCAACACATCTTTAACTGCTAGTTCAACAAAAGTTACTTCCTAATTAAACTGAAGACTATATTTACTCTTCCAGATTATTCTCTTTAAATTAGGGCCTCTACACATAAAGCTACAAAATTAAAAATATATATATAGCATCCAAAAATTATTGGCTGTCTAGTCTTCAATTCAATGATTTCCACCATTGGTGTTTTAATTCCCAAACGTTCTCTGATTATTCCCTCAAAAGAAGAGGTATGAAAGCCTCCTATATCACAATGGTCTGTTAGGAGCTAAGGAGAATATCAAAGGCAATATGTTAAAAAGAGTTCAGGCTAATAAAATAAATAATAACAACAGAATATGTTAAATATAATAACAGAAGTCATACTTGAGTCCCTTAAGCTGGGGATTATCCCTTTACACAGCAAACTGGCTAATTTGTTCTCTCCATGCCAATATATAACATGGAAATTCATCAGGAGACACTACCTAGACTCAGGCAATTTGGGGGAAATGGACAGTTACTGAGGGTTCTTCAGCAGGGAATAACATGAACAGACTGAGATTTAGAATAATAATCCATGGCATTCTAGAAACAGATTGAAGAAGGAAGACACCATACCCAGGATGTCAATGAGAAGAATACTTTAATGTGAAGGTCAAAGACAATGAAGGCTTGAACACAGACAAAAGAGTTTTAACAGAAAGAGCCCTTAACGCCAGGAGAAGGAAAAAAAAAAAAAAAGCCCTTTCTGAAGAAGAAATTTACAACACATGATGATATCCAATTATAAGGAGTCGAAAGCATAAGAACAAAAACTGGGGTGTCTCAGAGAAGAAGGAATTCTGCCTTAGGACAACATAGAAATCCTGTCTGAATTTCCAGCCGGTCCCATAGATTTTAGACTCAAGACTATGATATCAACTCCTGTCTGAGTTTGCAGCCAACAGGCTGCCCTGCAGACTGCACACACAAGCCTGCGACGTCAGCTCTCCCATGGGCTCCCAGCCTGCCAGTCTGCCCTGAACATCTTGGACCTGCCAGCCCCTACAATCACGTGAGCCGATTCCTTAAAATAAATCTTTTTATTTATCTATATCTCTATCCTCTTAGTTCTCTTTCTCTGGAGAACCCTGACTGATACAGCATATGAGTCCATTTATATAAAATTATAGAAAATGGAAACTAATCTATAGTGACTAACAGAATATCGGCGGTTCCCTAGGGCCAAGGGTAGAAGAAGGATGAATTGATTGCAAAGTGGCATGAGAAAACTTTTCAGGGTGATGGAAATACTTTGTATCTTGACTATGTTGGTGGTTTCACAGGTGTATATATGTCACAGTTGATCAAATTATATATTTTAATGGGTATAGTTTACCATACATAAGTCATACCTCAATAAATTATACCTAAATTTGGCAACTGGAGGTACATGCTGAAGTGGATTTAGCTTTAATCACATTAAGTTATGGTTCTTTTGGGATGTCACATGGTAATGCCAAGAAAGCGAATGAATATTCGTCTAGGCTTCCAAAGATAAATCTGAGCTGAATGCAGCTTTGGGAGTTTTATGCACAAAAACAAAACAAATAAACAAACAAAAAAAAAAACAGCCAGAGATAGACTGAATGAGAACAAGATAGCAAGAAAAGAATGGAACATGATGTCCCACGGATTATGCCACTGAGTCTTAGAGAGAGCAGTTTCAATATATTAATAGGGCTGAAAGCTGTGCTGAAGTCAGTTTTACAAAGGAAAGGAAAAAGTTTTAAAGTGACAATAGTGTTATGGTTATTTTTTGAAGAAGCCATTTATAACGGAGACAAAAAGAGGCTGGTAAATAGGAATGAGAACCAAGAACGTTTTTGGTTTTTTTTTTTTGAGGAGGGATTTTTGTTTGCTTGAATTTTGCTTTTGCTATTTATTTAATTTTACATATTATTTTGTTTGACTTGTACATAGAAAAAAAAAATGAATGCTTTTGTAGCCTGAGAGAATTAGCTCACAATGTAGGCAGACTGGTGATACAAAAGAGAAAGGCAAGGTTTCTAAAGGGGCGACCAAGAACACAGTTGGAATTGCTTCTTTAAATAATCATCTCAACTAGTTAAGACAACTTTCAAATTTACTACAATTTTAAGTGTGTGTGTGTGTGTGTTGAGTCTTTTAAAAGAAGGGGTAGGGATCCTCATGATATTAGCTCAATCAAGGGTAAGGGAAGAGACAATTTACTAAGCGACCTTTACGTCAAAAGCTTTCACATTTATCATCGCATGAAACATCACAACTTTGCAATTCATTTGTAGATGAAGAATGAGAGGCTCAGAGAAGTCAAGAGACTTTCCTCATGTCAAAAATCCTGTCAGCAGCAGAGTAAGGTTCAAAATGAAACTGATCTGACTCCAATCCCCTTGCGCCTCCCCATGCCATGCTACGTGCCCAACAGTGTGGAAGTATCCCAGGACAGCAAGACCAGTTTCATTCAGCTGCAGTGAGTAATATGTGGGAAGAGAGGAAAGACTGCCTAGGACCACAACTTACATGGCCTTGAATCTAGCCCAGCTAATCAGATTTTGTACAACAGGCAGAATGAACCAATGAATTAACACTTATGTCACAAGAAGTTTGTGTCATTTTTCTACCAAATTCACAGCAGCATCGAGAACAGCCTTTCATTTCTTTGAGCTTCCTCAGAGTTAAAATACTTTAAATTTTGACTAAGAACAAACAAACAGAATATCCTCCTCCCTCCCCACCCTGCCGAAAAATATTTAATAGTCCTTCCCCCAAATCTGGCACCTTGTGGTGACACAAAGAAGTACAAATAAGGAGGACACACAAATAAACTAACAACAAGAAAACATTACACGTACCCAAAGTTCTTACCAACACCAGTCTCAAATTTACTACTTTACCACAGAGAGGCAAAAAAGGCAAATTAAATCAAGGTCGATAGGAAGTGCCAAAAAAGTAATCTGATGCACAAAGCCCCAAAGTACATTACAGGTCTTGAAGGCCTTTGACAATGTCCCACCTTTTACCTAACTCCGATAGATAATTGAACTGCTAACACAAACGTCCCATTGTATTTCTTAAAGTTTTGCAACTAGGACCTATGAAATATCAAAAAAGAATTTTTTTTTAAATTAAAAGGTGGGGTGAGCCATCTTAGAGTAGATCCAATTCAGCAGTACCACAGAAGCTAATGCTGAAAGGATATTCTCTAAACCCTAACAGTCTAGGATTTCCAGTGTGACCAAATCATCCAGACCTTCCTTGCTCATGCTGTTTCTGGCATCCAGCTCTAAAACATCACATACTGCTTACCATCTCAACTGGCCCTTATTATACCAACAGAGTCCACTGTGCCCAATTTTAGTTTCTGAGTTTCTTTTTCAAGCAGTTCTATTTGTATTCCATGACTTATTCTTTCTTAGGGGTCTTCCAAAGAACAAACAGAAAAACTGATTATTTTTAAAAACAGAATAAAATTCATTCTATCTTGCAATTACCAGATGGGTCCAATAGACTATCTTATAAATCTAAGATACAATATGGAATCTTAGTGACTTATTTTTCCTGTGTCTTGAAACACTTTGCTATTTGCAAGGTGTTTCATGCTTACAAATCACCCTGAGATTATTCTATATTTTACTAATCAATTATTCCCAACTTGGACTTCCCTGATGGCGCAGTGGTTAAGAATCTGCCTGCCAATGCAGGGGACACGGGTTCGAGCCCTGGTCCGGGAAGATCTCATGTGCCGCAGAGCAACTAAGCCCGTGTGCCACAACTACTGAGCCCGAGTGCCACAATTACTGAAGCCCACGTGCCCAGAGCCCGTGCTCCACAAGAAGCCACTGCAATGAGGAGCCCGCACACCACTCGCCGCAACTAGAGAAAGCCCGCGTGCAGCAACGAAGACCCGCTATGCAGCCAAAAAATAAAATAATTTTTTTTAGAGTAAAAGATTATTTTTAAAAAATTATTCCTGTGTTTAAAAAAAAAAAAACTAAGAAAACAGAAGAATTGTGGAATCACCTAGAGAAGGATGATATAATAATGAAAGAAAATTATTACTACTGTATCATCCTTCAGTTTTCTTACTGCATTGTCCAAAGCATTGCATCATTTTTCAAGAAAGTCTCAGACTAAAGACACTAACTTTGTCATCTGCTTTTAGCTTTCACTGAACACAACTGACAACTCAGAATTTTTCATTTTTTGCCCATAATGGCAAAGAGAAAAAAAACTGATAAAAGAGGTCATGTCACAATTAGACAAATCAGGAGATAATGCAAAGAGACAGACGACAACACTCTAGATTCTAATGATGATGATAAATTAATCATAAGCAAACTCTCAGACTGAGTCTTCAAATGAAGATAGCGTAGATGAATTTTTCTCAAATACAAGAACTGATGCATGAACAATATATTTCTAAGTACAACAGGAGAGTATAGTGTTCTCATCCAATAAGTCATTCAACAGGAAGGACTACATCATGCAGTATTTTACAAGAACTTGGACCATACCATTTTGGTAAAAGGGCCTGTGACTGTATTTATTCATCTATTACAATGCTTATATGTCAAAATTTACTTCATATGGTTCGTTAGTAGACTGCAAGTTGACAGGTTAGAGACAGAGTACTGAAAGGAAATACGTGATACGTATTTGGAAATGAAAATATTCATTAGATTGACCATGCTAATTAGCATTTACAAACCTAGGAATAAAAATGTTTTGCAATTATGGGGCAAAGATGATGGCCGACTTTTTCTCAACAGAACTACGAGTTGTCCACGATTTCAAAAAATTCCTCAAGCATGGCCTTTGACGATGCAAGTGCAAGAAGAACAAGAAGTAATGATGCGCCACTAGAGATATATTTGAAATATGGAATCCCTGTTTACAAGATGAATATTTCTGGATTCACGCATAACAGATGGCCAGCAGTTAGTTGTATTCAGAGAATGTTACCCACTTTGGATGTACACACCTTAAAAACCTAGAAAACACGGAACAAGAATTTGGGTTTGCTATGCTTAAATTCTTTTTTTTTTTTTTTTTAATTATTATTTATTTATTTTTGGCTGTGTTGGGTCTTCGCTTCTGTACGAGGGCTCTCTCCAGGTGCAGCAAGTGGGGGCCACTCTTCATCGCGGTGCGCGGGCCTCTCACTATCGCGGCCTCTCCCGCTGCAGAGCACAGGCTCCAGACGCGCAGGCTCAGTAGTTGTGGCTCACGGGCCTAGTTGCTCCGCGGCATGTGGGATCTTCCCAGACCAGGGCTCGAACCCGTGTCCCCTGCATTGACAGGCGGATTCTCAACCACTGCGCCACCAGGGAAGCCCTATGCTTAAATTCTTATTTAAAAGTCCTAATAAAGCTGTTTTTCACTATCCTTTTATTGTTCTGTAAATTACTTGTAAAATGGCTTAAAAAGACAAATTTTTAAGGAGCCATTTAACCCAGACAGTAAATGGTAATGGACTATTTTTCCTGATGTATAGACGATAAAGCAGCTTTGAGTCAGCTCTGTGAAAGTTTAAAAGATGTCTTTTGGAAGGACAGAATATATACTTTTGAATCCTAGCAACAATAAACTAGAGTTTGTTGAAAATTATGGTTGCTTATCTTCCCTCCCCATAGCAATCAACGCTAATTACTCATTTCAAAATCAGAAATCATTTTTATCAACTGGTCAATAATTTTTATGATAGGCTTCAAAACTCTGTAAAACAGCCTGGAAACCAGGGATTATATGAAATCTTCAAGACCCTTCCTATCTCCAGACTTCTGATTCCACAATACTGAAAATTTTAGTCAAGATTTACATCCAACAGCCTATTAAAATTCAAATGTATTTCTAATCTACAACTTCAAATCACACTGACTATGTTGTTTCTTTAAACTAAATAATCATCTCTGAAACTCTGTATATAGAATGCTAAGTGAATGCGCAATTCTTTTTTAAAATTTTATTTATTTTTTTAACATCCTTATTGGAGTATAATTGCTTTACAATGTTGTGTTAGTTTCTGTTGTATAACAAAGTGAATTGGCTATACATATACACATATCCCCATATCTCCTCCCTCTTGCAACTCCCTCCCATCCTCCCTATCCCACCCCTCTAGGTGGTCACAAAGCACCAAGCTGATCTCCCTGTGCTATGTGGCTGCTTCCCACTAGCTATCTGTTTTACATTTGGTAGTGTATATATGTCCATGCCACTCTCTCACTTCGTCCCAGCTTACCCTTCCCCCTCCCCGTGTCCTCAAGTCCATTCTCTATGTCTGCGTCTTTATTCCTGTCCTGCCCCTAGGTTCTTCAGAACCATTTTTTTTTTTAGATTCCATATATATGTGTTAGCATATGGTATTTGTTTTTCTCTTTCTGACTTACTTCACTCTGTGTAACAGTCTCTAGGTCCATCCACCTCACTACAAATAACTCAATCTCGTTTCTTTTTATGGCTCAGTAATATTCCATTGTATATATGTGTCACATCTTCTTTATCCGTTCATCTGTCGATGGACACTTAGGTTGCTTCCATGTCCTGGCTATTGTAAATAGAGCTGAATGCTCAATTCTTAATGATTTTCTAGACAGAGTTTTTTCCCTCAATCTTTATCATTATTATTATTGGCAATCATTTTATACCTGATAAATTAAACTTTCAAAAGTTTATCTCCTATTCAGCAGTGCTGATCAATGAGTGTAGCAGACATCACTAATAGACTGCCATCCCCACGAACACCACCCTCCTAGAGAATACAGCTTATAAACCATTGTCTTGATGTCTATAAAGTAACTTAACTGTAGTTCTGGTACTTAAAGGCTTGCTAAGATATAAATTGTTTGTTTTATCATAATAGAACCAGCTTCTGAGATTTTAAAACCTCATATTTGCTTCTACAGTATTTTTTTATCTGCTTTTTCATTATTAGGTAATCATATAATTTTTCATCCCCACCCACATACTTGCTTGATACTAGCACTGTCAATGCCTATAGCAGCCTCTTTCCCAACTGCATATTTCTAGTATACCTACGTAACCAAGCTTAGCAGAATTATATTTAAAGATAATGAAACCTTACTGGCATTAACTTGGGATATTCAAAGAATTTTTTCTGCCTATTTTCCTGTTTTTGCCTATATTCCAGCTGCATGAGTGAGGTTGTGACAGAGTATTCTGTTGTTGTTGTTTTTCCTGTTTACAGAGTAATATAATTTTTAAACTCATATTCCAGAGTGTTATAAAATATAGCCCCCTCCGGCCCCAGCAATGATATCATTGTTGAGTTGTTTTCAATAGAGGCTCAAAAAGGCTGTACTTCCTGCCTTACAGGTCAGGTCTGGTTCCGTTTTTGGATCTTCTCCATTGTATTCAATCTCTGGTTCTCAAGGCGCCTACTCACTGACTTGGGGCTTGAGGAATGGGAGAGAATATTGTCTTTGTAATATTTTTTCGTTTTTGTTTTTCTTTAATCATACCAGCTGAAATTTTGCATATAAGCTGTGGCTTCTCAAACTTTTAACCTTAGGCTTCTCTGGGTAGTTTCCTTCTAAAATAGACATTAAATAAATTTACAAAACAGGGCTTCTTGGCAACACCCTTTTTCCCAGATACAGAAGTACTAGCGGTGCTCATCCCTCTCCTAGGAGCCCTAAGACACCTGGAGCCTCACTCACATCCAACCCTCTTTTCTACATGCTATGCAGTTAATTAGTGACAGACAAATATTGCATCTCAGCATCTTTTATTCCAAACCACTTCTTGGATAAAGGGGCCAGATTTAAAGGGCCACTTCTTGAGCTGATTAGTTTTTTTGCTATTGTGCTCTATCAGACCAGATTTGGGGTGGGGGGTATAATTTCTCTGACATAAAAGCATACACTCTACCTTCTCACATGCTACCACCAAACACATGCTACCACCAGATTCAAACAGCTGTTACCTACTTACCTAGTCAGAAATGAAATTAAATACAAATATTTTCAGAGAACTCAGTCACCCCTATGTTCTAAAACTCTGCGGCAGCAGCAACTCTCGGGAGTCATTACTGAGGATGTCATGCCTATGCCACAGGTGAGCCGTGCTCCAAACCATTAAATCACTTCATTTAAAACTCTCAAAAACTGAATTGGGTTCTGCCATGTATGGGCTGTCTCTTTCACGTATAGAGGAAAGGATCAAATCCAACAGAAAACTGCAAATGATTTTCTTTCTAGTCTTATATAGCAACAAATATTCGCTCAAATTCTAGGACTTTCTCAAGTGGGAGCCGTGTGGTTTTGCTCCCATAATCCAATGCAAGCACATTCCCCCCTGTGAGACAGAGGGCCAAATAACACTGTGGTACTTTTGAAAAGCTGAGGCAAACTCTGCTTTAGTGCCTCCCTTTGAAATTATTTATTTTAATTTTAACTTTCTCCATTCCTGTTTGAAAATTATTTTTTTTAATCTGATATTGCCTCATTTCAATATTCTGTGATATCATAATACTACAATTTAAGAGCCTGATATCTAAGTTATACTCGAAGTGAGATCTTTTTTATTTGCTATTTCCACTCACCTCCCCCTCCAGCACCACCACCATCACTTCCAGTAATTCAGGGATGTGGCAGGGGTGGCTGCAGGAGCTAGGATTTTATCTGCGGATGGCAGTTAATTATGAAAGTAACAGGTCCTAGCTTGTTTCTACTTTCCAGTCCCAAGAATATTCATAAATCTATACATTTGTAGACAGTTTAGTTTTCAAAAACAGCTGTCTTTTACCCTCATAAAACAACCTTCAGAGTTAGCGATTAGTGATGACTTAGAACGGAGGCTTTGGTGTTGAGGTGAAACAGATTCAGTACTTACCACTCCTGTCCTACACCGCCCCTCCAGCAAACTGTACAGTACAGCTCAACAGCCACAGGCCGTCCTGCAGAGGCCTGCCCTGGAAAATGGAGAGCATGACTGGGCAGGGCAGAATGCAGGCTTCTCTGCAGGAAATAAGCTGAACTAGAAAGGCCCCGTTCCTTTTTCCAAACACCAGAAAGATAAGTCACTTCTCCTGCCTTAGGGAAGAGTAAGTGAAGGCTCCTAGCGAGGCCAGGAGTATTACCCTAATGAACGTCCATCCCACACCAGCAATCACAGAACCAGAAGAAAAGAGGTTCTAATACAACAAGCAGGACCAAAGGGACCACGCCCTTAAATCCAGCATGATGTTCCCAAGTTCCTCCACACTGTTCTCTCTGAGTGAAACACTTTTCCTCTCCCCCCCATCCAAAACCTGTTCGTTGTGCATTATTAATACTATCTTCAGTCCTCTTATTTTGCAGAAATCTTTGTAAGTCACTTAACCATTTTGAGAGCATTTGCTTATTGAAAACTAAGTGATACACTCTATAAATCCACTTACACAGGCACATAATCTGTAATAGATTGCAATATGCTGAAAAGCAGCAAACAATGGAGGGCTGTTAACTCACCTGCATTCTTCCCTTGGGATATTTCAAGACACATGCCCCAATGACTTATAGATCCAATGACGGTACCAATGTCAAGGCACACATCAAATATTAGTAAAGCTTAATATAAGCATAAACACAAGTTTTAACATTTACTTCCCATATCCAAATGTAACTATTTGCATTCTCCCTATAATGCAAGCACCCCTCTTCAGAGACCACCACTTCCAGCAATAGGGAGTGACATCACAACTGAGCTTTAAGAAAGATAACTCTGGTAGCAATGTGGAGAGGGAAAGTTGAAAGACCTGAGACCCAAAACAGGATGGTGGCAATGAACATGACAAGGTTACGCATGTAATGACAGAGGTGCAATCAACAGGATTTGGAAAAAGGTTAGATTTTGGGGTGGTCTGGAGAAAGTAAGTGAAGGAGAAGACGGAACTTTGGATGATTTCAAGGTAACAATCCTGAATGACTCAGAGAATGTAATAGCATTAACCAAAAAGAAAAATGCACAAACAGCACAGGACACTTAGATGGAGAGATCCTTGAGAAATATTTATATTTAAAAGACAAGTGCTGGGTCATTCCCTACATATTTCTCTGGATCTTTGTTTAAATCAAAAATAGCAGAGTTCAAATTTTCATATAGAGTCTACTTGGAAAAGACACATTCTTACAGTAGAAAATCCTCAAACAGGAACCCTCTAACTTTTTGAATGGAGAAGCTATTATTTATTTCCCAAGATTCTTGAGATCTAAAAGGTGAGAGGGGGGCTTCCCTGGTGGCGCAGTGGTTAAGAATCCGCCTGCCAATGCAGGGGACACGGGTTTGAGCCCTGGTCCGGGAAGATCCCACATGCCACGGAGCAACTAAGCCCGTGCGCCACAACTACTGAGCCCATGTGCCACAACTACTGAGCCTGTGCTCTAGAACCCATGCTCTGCAACAAGAGAAGCCATCACAATGAGAAGCCCACGCACTGCAATGAAGAGAAGCCCCCGCTCTCCGCAACTAGAGAAAGCCCATGCACAGCAACGAAGACCCAATGCAGCCAAAAATAAATAAATAAATCTTTTAAAATGTATATTGGTTAATTAATTAATTAATTAATTAATTAATTAAAAGGTGAGAGGGTGCTGACTTTTTAAATCTTTGCAAAAAGCCAGGGAGGTTATCATTGCTCGACTAACTCCACATCAGATCCCAACAAAACTGAGTTCCTTGCAGGCAGGGACTGTATTTTACTCATATTTTTATTGCAGCACAGTGCTGAAACTGGATGGGGATTCTTCAGCTTAAAAAAAAAAAAAGCAATGTATGTGTTTGTGAGCACTAATAATGATTATTATAAATCAGGGGTCAGCAAACTTTTCTTTAAAAGACCAAATAGTAAATATTTCAGGTTGTAGGAGCCATATGGTTGCTGTCACACTGCCATCGTAGCACAAAAGCAGCCATAGACAACAGAAACATATTAGTGTGGCTGAGTTCTAATAAAACATTATTTGTAAAAACAGGTGCCCAGATTTGATCCATGGGCCATTATTTGCTGAGCCCTGCTATAAGTAGTGACATACCTTTGCTGATTAAAAGGAAAATTTCATCTCAGTACTTTTTGTATTTGATTTTAGATATTCACACAATGAAGGAGCATCCAGGAAAAGGACCAAGTCACAGCATTATATCTCTTGCAGTAGCAGTGACACTGATAGTAATTCTGGCAATTTCCACACTTTCCTTCTGCATATACAAGCACAATAGTGGTATCTTCAGGAGATTCGCACAGTTTGGAAATCCTTACTATCCTGCAACCAACTTTAGTACAGTACATTTAGAAGAAAATATCCTCACTTCTGATGTTGAGGAGAATGACCAATAATAATGTAGTGAGAGGATGCCATGGCCATGAGAATGAGTAAAGAAGAGTACTTTCCTTTACAGACCAGATGCTGCTCTAACGTGAATCGTGTCACCATTTAAATTATTCTTAAAATGATTACTGGTTTCGAATTGCAACCAAATCAGATAGGTGTTCATTTATTCATTTTCTAGAACTGTGATCTATTCTTTAAAAGGGGAAATTTTACAATGGTTATTCTTCAGAAAACAAGAACTATTAAAAGAAACTCCCAAATGAAAACTCTCAAATAAAAATTTAAAAAAAAAGGACAAATGGAACAGAAACTAATGAAGGAGCTGAAAACGGTCAATATGACACTGGAAAAGAACAAGGACAGTAAAGTGTCTTAGCAGTCAAGGGAAGGGAAAAGCATTTTCAAAGGATGAGATGATCTTCTGTGTCAAATACTGTCAATAATTAAAGGAGACAAGGGACAGACACAGTGGGTGTGGCAAATAACTAATAATAAGGAAGGCTGGCATCAACTGAGTGTATGCCAGCCACATTGTCCTAAGAGTTTCACAAGTATTAACTCATTTAATCCTCCTAAGAACCCAATAAGGTAAGTAGTATTACCATCCCCGTTGAGAAGATTACTTCCATAATAAGGTAAAGGCAGAGCCCAGATTGGATGGGGTTGAGAACAAATGAGAGTTGAGAAAGAAGAGTTTAAAAAAGGTTTGCTAGTAAAAGAACAGAGGGAGAGAAAATAGAACGGTAGCTGGAGGTGAAAGGGGTTTTGTTTTGGGTTTTGTTTGTTTTGTTTTAAGATGAAGGCTATTTGAAACTTTAAGTGTTTATCAGCTGAAGTGACAGAATCTAGGTCTGCCCAGTAGGAAAAGTATCCGAGGCCACTGGGAAAAGTCACATTTAGAGGGCAGGAGCATGCTATCAAGAGTCCAGGGAGCAGGTAGGGAAGGACACACAGGAGAGACAGGCACAGGGCTACCAAAAACAGTGTCACAGTGCCATGGACGGCTGACTCTGCAAACAGAGACACCAAAGAGAAGGGACTAAGAAGGAGTAAGATCTGAGAGGGGATGGGACAGAAGCGGCAGTTGTGTAGCAGTCTCCATCTTCCTTCTGCCCCAGCCCCTGGGTGGGGTGGGTAGCACTGGTTCAGTATAGTCTGCATGAGGCTGAATGAGGCGTGCCCATGGTTTCCTGCAGGCGAGATGCGTGTACCCAACCAGAGAGCAGAGGCAGAGGCTGAGGACGGTAGCTGTTCAGAGCCCCACTTGTAACCTACATGGAAATCACTCATCATCTTCCTCCTCTCCTTGCTGGCACCCTGCTTCCTCCTGAATTCCAAAAGAGGTCAGACAACATGGCTACAGGCCATTACACTATAATTATTTCAGAAGCAGTCAGAGTCACAGAGAGAAAAGATGCCCAAAGAGCAGTGGAGGAGGGTGGCAGACAAGCTACTTCAGCTCCTTCAGCGCAGCAGTTTGGCTACAGGGGCCAGCGTGTCCCTAAGTAGCTGGGAGCTCATGCGTACTCCAAAGCCAGAACCAATTGTTAGAGAACAAAAAAGAGGTAACTTAGTCACACAGGGAAAATATCTGGATGGAAATTCTAGTTGGGTGGGTAAGTTTTGTGGATTTAGCTGCAAGGTGGTATTAAAGGGTGTTAAAAAGTAACAACCGTGTTTTAGATTACCTAATTTTACAATTAATATTTCCAGAATAAAAAAACTAAGAACGCTTTCCCACAGACACCTCTACCAAAACCATTACGGCAAAGTTAGAATAAGAGTCAATATCTTAAAACAAATTACAGATATGCAATATAGACATTTCCTTTGAACAACTTACATCCTACTTGGATCATTCATAAAACCCAGTCATAAAATTAAAGAACTGTTCTAATGTCTAAAATTTAATTTCAAAGCATAAATCTACATGAAAATCATGTAACATCAAGAGAACGGAAATGATTTCTAGAAAAACACTGGGTTTTTTTCCAGTTAGGGAGGAGTTACAGGAAGAATATAAACTGAACGGAGAAGACGTGAGTCACAGGTCAGGCTCAGCCGATCATTATGTACTTGCGGTACCCTAAACAATCAAGCCCCTCTCTTTATGTTCCCATCTCTTCAACTGTCAATGAATAAGCTGGACCAGATTCAAAGTACATCAGAACCACAGCTTTACAAACACAGATAATTAATTTTCTAGAACAAATACAGGCTTCTATTTAGCTGGACAGGAACACTCTCACAGCACCTATAATTTATTAAGCAATATTAATTGTTATTAAAGATAATAAATGCTATCACTTAAGTCATCGCATACTAAGCAAAAACTATTCGATCTTTATTAGGTCTTAGATCATCTGATGATAAATGAAAATAGAACCTAGTATTTTCTAAATCTTTAAAAAATGCTTATTCAATCTTTATTAGGCCTTAGATCATCTGATTACAAATGAAAATAGAACCTAGTATTTTCTAAATCTTTAAAAAATGCTTATAGAATCATAAACTCAGTATCTCTATTTCAGATTTGCAGAATGCCTGTATTTTTTTCATTATATTTTTGATACTCTCATATTTTCAAAAAACCATATTCTTTTAGCACCTTGCTTAGGAAATTGTACTATTTAATAATCACCATACTTCTGAGAATATTAAAAGAGATGGTGTATTATTTTTATTTTATTTATTTTTATTTTTATTTTTTGGGGGGCCACTCCATGCGGCTTGTGGGATCTTAGTTCCCTGACCAAGGATGAAACCCGGGCCCCCTGCAGTGGGACCGTGGAATTTTAACCACTGGACTGCCAGGGAATTCCACTGGTGTACTGCTTTTAAATTTTAACTTAAGATTTATTCATCTCTGGGAATTCCCTGGCGGTCCAGGGGTTAGGACTCGGCACTTTCACTGCCAGGGCCCAGGTTCCAACCCTGGTCAGGGAACTAAGATCCCTCAAGCCATGTGGCAAGGCCAAAAAAAAAAGGATTTATTCATCTCCAAAGAATCTGCACATATGTCCTCGTTAAAAACACCAGAGGGGGGCTTCCCTGGTGGTGCAGTGGTTGAGAATCTGCCTGCCAATGCAGGGGACACGGGTTCGAGCCCTGGTCTGGGAAGATCCCACATGCCGCGGAGCAACTGGGCCCGTGAGCCACAACTACTGAGCCTGCGCGTCTGGAGCCTGTGCTCCGCAACAAGAGAGGCCGCGATGGTGAGAGGCCCGCGCACCGTGATGAAGAGTGGTCCCCACTTGCCGCAACTAGAGAAAGCCCTCGCACAGAAACGAAGACTCAACACAGTCATAAATAAATAAATAAAAGAACCTGAATTTCTAAAAAAAAAAAAAAAATACGGTAGCTCTATCTTTAAAAAAAAAAAAAAAAAAAAAAAAAAAACACCAGAGGGACACCCATTTCAAGGGTATCACTGTGCAAATTCCAGTAAGTTTTGTGAAGCAGGCCACTAATAATAACAAACAAAAATAATACAAAACATAGCTTTCAGGAGAGTGGAAGTGGAGGAAGAAAAGCGGAGGAGGGCAACAGGAGGAGCGGCACACAGCACCACAGCCACTCCACGAGGCAGTAGCTGCAGCCGTGCACCTACGAGGAGTCTGGTGTGTGACAGAAGACTTGTCCAAAGACGCCCAGCTCAGAAAAAGGTTAAGCTAGGTTTCAAAACCAAGTATACCTGCCTCCCCAATCATACATTTTCCCAACAGTTCACATGCCATAGTAAGCACAGAATCAGCAGCAGTAAAGGCAGAAAATCTAATGCCATAAAGATGGGGAAGTACCTGTAGCAAGAATTCTTCTAGAGCAGGACTGCAAGTTGCAAATGCCTATGGGGGGCCAGGCAAGTAACAGAAAATGAAGGGAACTCAGTGGAACTGGGTAAAAGGAGACGGTGTGTATCATCCTAAGAAGGCAGCTATGCTTCACTTCACACAGAACCGTGGGCCTGATGTTGCCAGACTTTCTGCTTCTTTTCGAGAGAGATACTGGAAATAAACTCATTTTTTAAAAATATTGACAACCAACTTTTAAAAATTAAACATGTCCTGCTCAAACAATATAAATCCGCGGACCACTAGCATCCAGCCCCTGAAACTGGTAGATTGCAACTACTACCTGGAGGCACTACTATCTGTTTCTGGCAGAACTAGAAATAGACAGGTGGGGAACCCAAAGGGCAATGAGGCACAGGTCTGAGAGAAGCTGGAGTCTATGAAGTGGGACGAATCACGTGTCTATTTAATCTAAAATGAAATTAGTTATTAGCAATATGTTTCATTCTCAATTTTTTTGGTTTTGAATTTCCCAAAGTTAAAGAAAGAAAGAGAGCACAGAGAGAGGGAGGGAGAACAAACCAACTTTATAGTAACAATTTTAATGCCAGGCACAACCTACTCTCAAGTGAGTCAGTTAAGCCACCAGTTATAGAAACTCTGTAATATCACCAATTCTGACCCAGTTAATATTTATTTGGGTAGTGGTGAGCAATCCCAGGCTCATACCACCTTCTCAATAAATTTCTAACATGTTTCAGAAATACACTGATGTTCCTGAAAAGATACATATGTATATACATAATAGTTCTGAAGCAACATCAAAAATGTAAACAGGAAGATAAAGCTGAAATTTCCAATATGTGAAAAATAATTTTATTTTGTAATTTACATTTAGATCCTGGGGAGGCTTGGATGTTGACAACAGAAAAATCTAATTACCAAGCAGGGTAGATACGTAAGGGAAAATTTTGAACGATTAAATTTATGTTTTTCCCAATTATTTCAGTATTTTGATGGCTGTTCACTGTGAACACACATACTGGAAGTGGTTTATTTTTTAAAATCAAAATGGAAAGATCACTAGTTCAACTCATCCTTCCTGTAGACCTGAAAAGGAAAGTAGTCTGGGGTTTAGAAAACAAATAAATGGGGTAAGACATAAAAGACCCAGTAACCAACAAATATCATTGGGGTCCACACATTAGGGTGAAAGAAACTGATCTCCAAAACCAGTATATTACATTGTGGGTTTACCAACCAAGTATACAATTAGTCATTTTCTATTAGCTCTTGATCTCAGCCAACAAAGCATAGCCAAGGAAAAGTAAGCGTATCAGTGTGTTACATTTCAAGCAAGATCTTGAAATTAAAACAGAAATATTTCGTATGTTCAAAGGATTTTAACAAGGATTATTTAAGCGAAAGATACAAATGAGAACATATCCAGTATAGCTAATTCTTTCCATCTCTCAATGCATTCCTAACCTGTTGCATCTTCAGAGAAACATGTTTGTGAATAAATTCAAAACATTTTAGCTGCAAACACAACAGAATCTCAGAAAGTATAAAGTGGCCTAAGAGTTAAAAAGTGTTTTCATTTGGCAGGTAAATGGCGATTTTTTAAGCTTGCAAAGAACACATTTTTCCAAGCTTTATTTGAGGCCTCAAGACAATTTTTTTACCTATGCTTCTTCTACAGCAATGTTCTCACTAAATGGCACGGCCATTTGATATACTCCACATCATTACAAGCACTTAAACCTACAAGCACTGGATCCTACACCACATCAACTAAAACACTTATTATATTTAGGTGATGTTTAAAAAGCAGCTATAAGTTACCTTAAGGACTGTTCTCCCCATCATCAATATTTCCCACAGAGTAATTCGAAAATTCAACCAATAAACATTTCCATATAAATCCTGTTTTGACTCACAAACATCACAGTCGGTTCTAATAAACATTGCATAGGTATCTGACACAAAATTTTCCTTTTTTCTTGGTTTATAAAGAAGTGGATTCAACAAGAGCCTCCATTCTGCACAGAGATTTAACCTTACAACCCTCCCATCACGGAAGTCACCATATGAAAAGAAGTTAATTTGCATTCATTATCCTTAGAAGGAAAGAATTTTCAGAGTTGGAAAAAAGAGATCTTAGTTTTGGTTTTTTTTTCAACTCTTAAGGAAATAGTTCATTCCAGTGGTAAAGGTTTTCTACATGCAAAATTCAAGTATGGACATTAACTGAAATTGTCTTTTCTGCAATGGATTTACTGAGGAAAGTAATAGACTTAACAAAATGTTTCAGCTCTGCCTCAGACCAGTTCACTAAACAACACTTAGAAAGTTAAGATATCAGAGGCTCTTCACTTCAGCAAAAAGAAATTAAGACTTTTTCCTTTGTTGGGTAATTATGGGTTTCTATAACTACCCAAAAATGCAGAAGAATAAAGGTTTTGCTTTTGTTTCATCTGGTTTTTTTTTTCTTAAAAAAATAAGTGCTAATGGTCATCCGCCTAAAAGAATGAAAATGTGGATGAAATGAATAGTTCTGACCTTCCTCTCACTTTTTCTAAGCAAGATATGAACTATTTCAAAAGAAAAAAAAAAACAAAAAGAAAAAAAGAAAAAAAGCTAAAGGAAAAGATGCAGGAGAGACTAGCGGCGTAACAGCGTGGTTGAGTACAGAAAGGTGCCCCTTTACTAGCTGCGTATTCTTAATCAAGTTACTCAGCTTCCTGGTACCCATTTTCTCATCTTGGAAATGTCAGTTTACTGGCTCTGAATGAGGTGTTCCATTTTGTCTTTCAAAAAAAAAAAGCTATGTATTAATTACTGGATCACAAGGGTATGATTTACTCTGGTAAACATACCCTAAAAGGTTAAAAAAACAACAACAAAGAGTTCACCACTACAATCAAGTAATTTTACCATCCAAGTAATACATTTTCTTAGAATAGGGAAAAAGACAACAGCTTTCTGATAATAATGGACCTTACAATCACAGAATACTTTTCCAAGTACTTGGAGAAGAAAGGCATTTTACACCCATGGAAACCAGTTCATGGGGGTCAAGCTGCAAGCTGTCTTCACCATTCTATAATCTATGAGGATTTATTTAGAAGTATCCATAATCTGGAACTTTCCACAGATGAAAACTAATTGAACATATTTCTTTCAAATCCTAAACACATGAATGAAAAAGGCCTCGCTCATAAAAACAGATACCTTAAGGGTTTAGAGCCAAACAGGCAAGATGAAAAGGTATTTGCAGGAAGTACTACTCAGAGGTTGATCTGTTCATACAGGTCTGTAAGCAGGTGAAAGAGTAAGCCAGGGAGGAGGGCTGAAAGCTAAAAGGCAAAGATGGAAAAAAGCATGGGGTGGCCCAGAGCAAGCACCAAGACAATCAGGTATCCTCTTCCAGCAGAGGAACTGCTGGGCTGGCCCCTGGAGTCCTGCTAAAGAATCAGAAAGAGAAGCAACAAATATAAAGCTATAAAGAGATAAAGCACACCTCCACCAGCACATTGCCTGTTTCAGGGATCAGCACCCTTTCTGGGTATCTCAGAGGCTAGATAGAGAGTGACGCTCAACTCTATGAGAAAATAGAAACAAGGGTTTCAGAAGTTAAAATGTGGCCACCCCATACAAATGGGTGGAAAGTATCGCCAGTCTAGCCTGCACTAGAGAGATAAGGAGAAACTGGAACACACCTTTTTCAAAACCTCAAAGAGACATCAAGCCTTATTTGAAACACAGCAGGAAAAATCACTACAACATTACTGATGTAACTCTATAAAGAGCAAGAAATGAAATAAAAACTAATTAAATTCACACTGGAGTTTTATCTTATCTAAGCAAAAACTGAACTGTTTCAGAGCTACTAGAAGCAATGGCCCATTTCTGGTTTGTTTCCTGTAGGTGGCTATCAGGTAGGAGTTCTATAAACTGATGACATTATATAAACTGATGATGCAGGTGAAGCCCTGTCCTTTCTAATATAATGCATTACCTGGCACCTACTGCAGTGCTATGCATACAATGTTGACTTTTGTAAAAACAGTCTTATTCTGTGTCTGCTGAACTATTTGAAAAAGAAGTTTTAAAGTTAAGGTTACCCCTTGTTCACTCAAATCTCCCTTCTATGTACCATTTTAGACCCATTAAAAAATGACTCTCATCACCTCTAGAAATGAAAGCCTCAACCATAAGTACCCATGCTGCACAGAGTGTAGCAGACACTGTTGGTGGCTCATTCTACATCACCCTTCTTGACTGAACCCCACTTTTGTTTAAGTACCCACCTCTCCTGCCAACAGTCATGTGCTTCAGGGGAAAGTTCATTCTAGTTTTAGCTCCAACAAGTAGACTGGAATTTCTAAACCAATCATGGTAACTGCTTTAGAATGGACATGTGACAATACTCCCAATGAAACATGAGAAATCTAACTGGGAGCTTCTGGGAAAGATCTCCTAAGAAAAATTATGTTTCTTCCTGCACTCTCTTCTTCTATAGACATTAATATTTCTGGAAGTGCTAACTGGAACTGCTGAAGTAGCTTCTGACCAAGAGGGAAGCCTACCTGGTGGAGCTGAGAGACAGAAAGGACTCAAGCCCTGGATGATGTCATTGAGCTCCTGATCACACCACCTGCTGTCTGGACCCCACCAACTTCTAGATTCTCAGTGCTGTGAAATACTAAGTTCCCTCACGATTTACGCGTGCTTGATTCAGGCTGCCCATCACTTGCAGCCAAAGGCATCCTAAGTGACCCACACCATGGTGTGGGTCTCCTCTTCGGGGCACTTGGCAGGACTGCTCTTTCGGCTCCGTATGGTTGGGTGGGGCTGTGTCACTTAAGCCATGTGAGCTGAAGTCCTCTGGAACTCTCTCTTCTCCCTCTACATGGCAACTCGCAACATTCCAGACAGCGTCTGTTCCATCAGCCTGGATCCCTGAGTAATAAAGCGCAGATCCCCTCTCACCCCCACCCACCGGCAATCCACAATGAATAACATAAGCAGGAATTAAACCTTTGTTATTTTAAGCCAGTAAAATCATTTGGGAATTTGTAGTGTAACAGAAGCTGGTCTAATACATTTTATTTTAAAATAAAAATAAAAACAAATGAAAGAAACATTAACCTGAGTTCCCAGTTAGCACAAATAAAAAGGAAAAAATAAAATAATCTCACAAATCATGTTTCTGTTTACCCAGATGTGAAGAAATGGCAAAAAGAGTTGAGTTGGCTAAGGGAAACTAAGAGAGAACTGCACCTGAAGAGAGAATAATACCTTCTAAGAAACCCCTAGCAGTAAACGCCCAGTTCAATAGAACAAAAATAGTTACAAACTATCTTACCAGTACAATATGAAAGCAACCTTCTATCTAAACGTATCCCTCTTCATTCCAGGGAAAGGAGTTATTTATGGAGAAGACTGGTATTGCTAAGAACCTGAAGAAAAGAAAAGAATGGGCCAATGGGCTGACAGAGCATGACGGGATCAGATTTTGGACATTCCGGCCAGTTACAAAAGTAGAGTGCTTTTCAACTTTTCCGTATCTACACAGAATGAAAGTATTATAATGACCAGCTATCCAAAGGACAACAAAGAAAGGAATATAAAATGTCTAAGCCTTTATAGCCTACAAAAAAATAATTATTAGCTCATTTGACTACATCAGTTATTTCAAAATGCTAGCTGGCTAACTCAAACACAAGAATCTGTGAGTTGTTAACTTCAAGAAGTCTATTTTAGCCCTAGAGACACACATTAGGGATCCTAGAAAGACTATAGCAATTTGATGCTTTCTATCACACAATACAAAAACGACAACCTCTACTTGCATTTTTCCTCTCTTCATTTACCTATGGAATTTGGTACATTGAGTGTGTCATTAAGTTACCCTTACAGCATATTAGAGGAGAAACGACAACATCCATCACCCTTTGATGCAACAGCTGAGCAGCCCTGCCTTCTGATGTTTCTGTCAGGAGGGCCTTACTTCTGATACTGTCAACACAAAGTAGGCTAAGTTTCTCAGATACCTTTTAGTCCCTTCCGTCACACTCTCCAAAGCACCCTCCCCTCTCTGAGCATAACTGCAAAACACATCCCTCTGACCATCCCTTTGACAGCCAAACACATTTTATTACACAGATACCTGGTAGAAAAACAGTTCAGAGAAGAAAAGCATGGAGGCAGCAGCCTCTGCACCTCTAGGAGTGGCCAAACCCACAGACAGGACCCCACACGCATTCCTGTGTGCACGGACACACCCTATTGCTACCCCAGCATTTACACACAACCACCGCCTGGCCCTGGCCCAAGCACAGTGTGCCAGAGTGACAAGACAGGTGACAGGGAACGCCTGTTGCACAAGGATGAGAGGAATTCCACGGCAGAACAGGAACAGCTGAGCAAGCCGCTCAGGCACAGGGAGAGGCCCTATCGGAGGCAGAGCACAATGGGCACGCTCTCCCTGGAGGAGGTGAGATGGGAAAGCCGTTCCGAAGAACAACTGCAGCGGTTAGGACAGAAGGGGCCGGACCAGCAGGCTGAAGGGCTAGTTACACGACGGTAACAAGCTTTCACCACAGCCCTCATGGGGAATCAGCAATAGGGGACGGGACTTCCCAGGTGTCGCAGTGGTTAAGAATCCACCTGCCAATGCAGGGGACACGGGTTCCAGCCCTGGTCTGGGAAGATCCCACATGCCGTGGAGCAACTAAGCCCGTGTGCCACAACTACTGAAGGCCACGCGCCTAGAGCCCGTGCTCTGCAACAAGAGAAGCCACCGCAGTGCGAAGCCCACACACCCCAACGAAGAGCAGCCCCTGCTCGCCACAACTAGAGAAAGCCCGCGCACAGCAACGAAGACCAAACACAGCCAAAAATAAATAAATAAATTTATTTAAAAAAAAAAAAAAATAGAAAGAAATAGGGGACAGCTCAAGGAAATCAACGCAACTCCAAAAGAGCTGACTTTGAGAAAAAGCAAAAGCCTCAATCCCAGAGCATCAAAAAATCATTCTGGTATCTTTTTCTTTGGCCCATGATAAGAAATTTTATAGAACAGTCAATTTCTCTAAGCAAAGTTGCAGAGAAAAAAAATGCCAAACTTTTAAAGTCATTATCTTGAGGAAACTACTCTTATTAACCTGTTTCGAAGGTATGTAAACAACAGTCACACCATGCATGTCATATCCTGAGTAAGGTGAAGTTCTTCCAGAGAGTCAGTAACATGGGTATGGCGTGTCCCGTTTCCATGTTTATGCTGCAGTCAGTAACTAATGAACTTCGAAAATCCCGCGACTTAGCTGGGCACCTGAATGCATCTACACACATTTCCTGACACGAAACTGATCAAATTGTTAGTGGCAGTGAATAGAGGATTCCGACTTCTGTCAGGGAACAGAAGCAGATGTACAATACTCGCAAAGTGTCTATACAGCCTATGGGACATTGTATAGGCTCAATACATGAGAGTTATCATACTAATTATTATTAAAACAAGGCCTCAATTATTTTCCTGTAATCAAACTCTCCATATATATCATAAGTCTTCTTATATGACTTATACAGACCCAGTTAACAATCAGTCTTTTGTTTTAAGTGATAAAATGTTTTAAAACGATAAATGTGTATTCATTTATCAATCTTTTGATGCAGAGCCAAGTATAAACTCATAATGCGTTATCTAAAACATTCAGTTTCTGTTTCTTTAAAGTGGGAGCCATTCATTTGTTCAAATGTTGAACTCAACATTTGCCCAACTCAAGTGAAGCACTGTTGTAGGAATTGGTTAGGACTTTGGCCTTTGCTCTGAGACAGAAACCATTAGAGTTTTAAGAACAGTGTCATGATCTGACTTTAATTCTACCAGGTTCATTTGGTTGGGAAGCAGGGAGATAGGACATTAAGAGGCTATTATAATAAATCCAGGATCGAGACGACGGAACTTGAACTGATGAGATAAGTCAAATCCTGGATATATTTTGAAGAAGGAGCCAATAAAGTATTCAACTCAGTTGGCAGGAGAGAACTATACAAACATACTAGAAAACAGCCTCCCAGCCTTGCTGAGACAATGTTACAGAGCGTGGACAGAGGTCAACTAAGAGAGCTTCTACATAAAACAAACCTTGCCTCATCTAAGGATAAATTTGCTAAATGGTTCCTCTTTAATCCTCAAACAATATCTATCTGGACCAGTTAAAATGATAAAATATGTGGTCTAGTCCCTAATAATGTACTTTCTCCTCTTCAGTAAAAGATCAACTCCAAATACACTATTGTGGTCAACAAGCTCAACATACCCAAAATGGAAAGCATGGACTTCCTAACATCTCAGGTTCTTCAAAATAATTATACCCATCTAAACATGTTATTATAAGGATTAAATAAAAGTGCATTTTATTGAAATTTTATTGAAAGCACCCACGCCTCTTCCGTTTTAGGCATAAGGAGGAAGTACTGCGGGGCAGCCCAACCTCAGGATTTACATCCGCATCCACACGATTGGCGACCCCGCGGTCATGCGGTGCACAGCGCACAAAGCCACGTTCAACAGCGTATTCTGGGAAAAGACCAGAATACCATTCCCACACTGCCACAAACCTACCTGCATGAACTTAAATAAGATCCTTGACCTTTCTGGCCTCAGCAGTAAGTGAAAACAGAGTTCCCTAATACCAGTCACTTCCCTCTTGCCCCCTCAGACCTGCGTCTTTTATTTCTTCGTTTCCACTGGAGCTAGAATTCAATCTCATTTTTTTTTCTCTTAAGTCCTCATCCTAGTTTCACCAAAACCTGTAGGTTCTTTTTCTAAGCAACTCTGAACTTGATCTACTTTATCCCCTTTTCCATTCTCATTGCCTCATTCTCTCTCAAATTAACTTAAACAACCAACATTCAAATTGGTCTCCTTGCTTCTGTCCCTCTTATTCTGCCCTAAAGTCATCTTTCTGAAATGAATACCCTCTGTCACTCACCTATGTTGCCCCACGCCTACAAAATAAAGTCCACGCTCAACATAACACGGCAGACAGGGTCCTTCACATAGTGCTTCTACCAAGCTGACTCCATCGCCATCTCCTTCCATCTCCTCCAACGCAGCCTTCATTCCAGCCACTCGACACTAACCACTTTCCCCAAGTTTCCCCCTCCTCCTAAAATGTACAAGTCTCCCCCTCTACCTAAAATGATGTACAAGTTTCCTCCTCCACCTAAAATGATGCTGGTATCTCAACTTTCTTCACCTGGCAAAATCCTACTATCTTCTAGACGTCCTCTATGAGTTTAATTTCACATCTTTCACTTATTTAATTTCATGTCTTCTAGGAAGATGGCCCCTCTGCCTCCCCATGCTGAGTGATTCCTTCCTTCTCTGTGCTGCCACAGCAACTGGTACACACCACTATTAGAGCACCTGTACGAGGTATTGCCAATGAAGGTTTCTGTGCAGCAAGGGCCCAGTCTTTCACATGTTTGCACCCTCTCTCCAGTGCCCAACAATGCCTGAAACACAGTAGAAGGTACATACATGCATGAGAAACAAATAAAAATAGGCTCCAACTCTGCAGGTTGTTTCAGTTTAATTAAGTGCCTCACATGGCATTATTTTTCTAGTTATTGGTTTGTTTGTTTTTTAGTCTTGGGAATCGCAGTGTTCTTCCCATAAAAGCCTGCCTCTTCCTTTAAAGTTCTTGGTAGGCAGGTATAATTCTATGGGATTAAATCAGAGATCTCTATTTTCTCTACTTAGGCATTTTCTAGATCAAGGCTTTTGAACGTCAGCATTATTAACATTTAGAGCCAGATAATTCTTTGTTGTAGGGGGCTGTCCTGTGCTTTATAGGATGTTTAGCAGCATTCCTGGCCTCTACTCAACTAAAACTTAACATGTCATTCATACAAGCACATAACCTAAAAGAAAAACATTACATCATGAATAGCTATAAAGGATATGCACATTAGCTGAGATCTAGTTTCTCAATAATTATAACATTTGTTAGCAAATATGATAAAGAAAAAGGAAATGAAAAAAAGAAAGAAATTAATTTAAACATTACAGTTTTATCTCAGAAATTACTTTCCCAAGGCATGGAAATAAAAATGCTTGGGCATATCGTATGAAAATATGACCTGTTTCTCTTTTGTAAATTATTTTAAGACCTACTCATTAGTATATGCAGACAATCTCTGGTGCAACATTTACTTCAAATACAACTAGAAACATTTTTATCAGCTTCCCATAGTAAAAAAGACAACATTATCTAACTATATACTTAAATGAAATACAATGTTGCAGCACATTATCATTCCCACCTCACAAAAAAACGAAAACAAAAATTCTGCATTATTTCTCTCAACGAAAACTACTGAATATTCAATTCTTTGTCTTGGTTCTATTACTCGGTTTCCTATGCATCCAGTCAAGGCCTCCATTTGTCAGGAATTCTTCCTACCATACCCCTTAAATAGTTATTTTTTCTGTGTTTATAATTTTTAGAAATTTATTACACAGTACATAACACGGCACAACGTGCAACTACATTCTTCACTTTCCTTTAGTTTTCATCTAATTGTTCACCCCTTGTTTTTCTCTGAAGGTTTAACAGAGATGAGCGGTGGTGTGATTTTGGTTTGTTTTTTAATTGCATAGTCAGCTACAATAAGGATCTACTGAGACAACAGGAGATCAGAAACTGGAAATGACACCACATACCTAAAAGTCCTGAAGAAGACAGTAAACACGTAACAAGAATAGACTCTAACACGGATCACCCTCTGATAACGTCTCCGTTTGTCAAGATTTCTAGGCAAAAAAACTCAACAAAATCGAACTTCCCTTGGTTTACAGAACTACCCATTAACCAAGATAACATCCCGGCAATTCAAAACTGGTGCACTGTTTATTTACTCTCAAGAGTCCATCTACACTCATTATTCCTTTATTTTCCACCACCACCAGCCTCTCAAAACAAAACAAGATCCAGATCGGTCCAGTTCTCTTCCTTAAATACATACCTATTTTAAAAATTGGAAACATAAGCAGCAATTCAGCATCTATTAATCAAAGGTCACATATTCAAAACCAAATCTAAAATAATACTTATTTTTTAAAAATCTGTGGAAGGAGGAAATAAAAAGCATTCCTTAGCCTCTTTATATTCCCCCATTTAGATTTTCAGACGTTCACTTGAACTCCTCTCTTGTTTCTCTGTGTCAGCGCCCAACTTGACTGCTAATACAAACCTTAGAGCTATTCTTTACCGGAAAAAAAAAAAAAAAAAAAAAAAAGTCCTTTAAAATACATTCAGTTGAAGGAAATAAATCCTTTGGAACACACTGCCATCTATTCTTCCAATGCCTCCTACCCTCATCTGACCTGAAATGCTTTTTCTGGGTGTTCTGGTACTGTTTGTAAATAGATACCAGAGGCAGACACAACTTTTCTGTGATACACCAGGAGTTATCAATCCATTGAGTCACTTGAGAATTTCCTTTATAGTTATCTTCTTGAGTTTGCTTTTGGTTTGGGGTTTTGTTTTGTGTTGCTTTTAAGGAGCAAAGCAGGAAATGGAGGGAAAAAGACCCGCAGTCCTTTGCCGCCTCCCCATCTTTCCCCTCCCCCCCTTCAGCCACCCCCAGATGAATGTGAGAACTTCCTGCAGTGAGAACACCATGGACAGGACCTGGCGTCTAGACAGGGAAGATGGTACAGGACTATGAATGCGCTGAATAAGCTTCTATGCAGCCACTAAATTAAAGGAGTTCAGGAGCTACACAAAGGGCCTGGCGTCTAGACAGGGAAGATGGTACAGGACTATGAATGCGCTGAATAAGCTTCTATGCAGCCACTAAATTAAAGGAGTTCAGGAGCTACACAAAGGGCCTGGCGTCTAGACAGGGAAGATGGTACAGGACTATGAATGCGCTGAATAAGCTTCTATGCAGCCACTAAATTAAAGGAGTTCAGGAGCTACACAAAGGGCCTGGCTCTTTAATGGATTCAGTCTTTTATTTTACAGTATAACTAGGCAGCATACAAATGAAAGCCTTTCCCAAGGACTGCAGTAACAAGGCTAGCTGACTCTCCCTTACACGCTCCCCAGTTCGTCCCTAGAGCCGATGTTGTTCTTACTCTTAGACAAACATTTCATGAGGAAGTTGGCTGGATATAATAATTTAATCCACTCTTAAGAAGTACAAATTCTCCCTTACCAAGAGGTCAAGTTCTGAGGTACCTTCAAGCTTTACTCCTTCACAGATTCCTATACAAATAAATTATTTTAGAGACAGTGTTCAAACAGAGAAAGACTACCTCCTTCCTCCCACAAACACATTTATGCTTCACACTTACTTCTAAAACCATAATAATAATACCAACTCTGCCTATTAGACTTATGATAAGGAGTGGGGAAAACTTACCACACACCTCAGTCAGATGTGCAGTTGTTCTAAGAATCAATCCAAGATTCACTCTGGATCACCTTCACCTGAGTTGCAGTACTCAAAAATCAAATGGAAGTTAACACTGCATTAAAACAAAACAAACAAACCGAAAAAACTCAAAAACAAAAAAATGTAGAGCTCACTTTGGGTACCTGCGGAACCAGGGATACCTGAGAAACAGTATTTAAACTGAACAATCAGCTCTTGAACCCTTTCATTTTCTCTTTCTTTTCATTCTTCTGCCAAGGCCCTCCACCAAAATGGGGTGACTTGAGATCTAAAACTTTAAAAAGGGAGGAAGAAACAGCTTTTTTTGAGATGCAGAAAAAAATGTGTTAATGAACTGCAGAAGAAAGTAGAGACCCCAGTAGTTTGTAAAACCCTATGAAATTCACCCTCTTACAATTAGAACTGTAGAATATTCTTTACATGACAGCAGTAAGTCACACAAGTAGCTGAAAGTACGGGAAAAAGAAAAGAGCAATAAATTCAAAAGACAAAAATTCAGTAGTCAGAAATCTAGAGACAAGTTGAATCTAAGCAGAGCTCTAAGAAAAGCTATAAAAATGTAAGGACCAGGTTTTCAAGACTGTAAAGGATTTTTCCTCAATGCCTCAATGTATATAAAACAGAGTGGTTATATTAGTGAACACAACACAAGTATAGTGTACGTGTGTGTGTGTGTGTGTGTGTGTGTGTGTAGGGAGGGGGAGGGCGGAGGGAGTGAAGGAGAAAAATTATCACTAGACTTCTCTAAGATGAAGTCTTGTGAGGATGTGAACTGCTTCTGCCTCATTCACATCTACATCCCCAATGAACACACATCTGCACATAGAGGCAATCAAAAAACCAATTGCCAAAAGAAAGAAGTTGGAAGATGAGTATTACAGGTATTATGAGCTGTGTTCTCCCATAATTCATATGTTGAAGGCTTAACCGCTGTACCTCTGAATGTGACTATTATTTGGAGACAGGGCCTTTAAAGAGGTGATTAAATTAAAATGAGGCCATTAGGATGGGCCCTAATCCAATCTGACTAGTGTCCTTATAAGAGGAAATTTGGATATACAAAGGGATACCAGGGTTGCAAGTGCACAGAGGAAAGGCTTACGTGAGGACACAGTGAGAAGAGACCCACCTGTAAGCCAATGAGAGACCTCAAAAGAAAACAAACTTGCGCTTGATCTTGGACCTCTGACCTGTACAACTGTGAGAAAAAACATTTCTGCAGTTTAAGCCACCCAGTCTGTGGTATCATTATGGCAGCACTAGGAAACTAATACAATGGGAAAGAGAGAAACTGGGAAGGGAAGAGAGAAACTCGAAAGGGAAGAAAGAAGTTGAAAGGAAGAAGTTAAATAGTTAACCAAAATGTTACCTCTAAGTTTCCAGAACTTATACGTTCTCCTATATACTTTTTCATACTGTAACCAATGTTTTTTGATAAGAAGTAACCCCAAGAAGTCTGGAGTTTGATAATATGAGGCTGTAAAACTTGAATTCTTAAAAACAAATTCCCCTTATGTTATGTATATATTTAGAATACCAATAAGACTATGGGTAAATCTAAACATGTGCTGACTAAATAGAAGTAGTAGCATCTAATTTCAGGGATAAAAAGTTAAGAAAGAACAAAAACACTAGGAAAAATAACATCTATGACAGGAGAAGGGTTAATTATAAAAGTTAGTCTAAAGCCTTTTGTTGTTTGTTTTTAAGGAGAGGATGCTGAAGAAATGATGACTACAAACTTTTTTAGGTCACATATTCAAGTTAAATATTTGAAGATAATCACTAAAATAATAAAGCAAATTATAAAACTTCCAGATGAACAAAAAGTAAAATGAGAACTAAAGAAAACCCTGTCAAGAGAAAATCAAAACCTAAAAAGATGGGGGGGAGCACAAAATTAAAACTAAATAAATAGATCGAAATGTAAACAGACTGAATTTTCAGACTCTCAGATTAAATTTTAAGCCCGCTATATGCTGTTTAGCAGGGAACAATAGCAATACAGAAAGAACATAAAGGAAAGAGAAAAAACTACCAAGTAAATATTAACAAAAGAAAGCTAATATAATCACATTAATGTCAAACAAAATATCCATTAGGACAAAAGCCACTTTCAGAAACAAAAATAGTCATTATACAACAATGAGAAAAAGATGCAGTCAATGAGATTAAAATTCTGAATTTACCCGTAATTTATCAACATTGCCTCAAAATACATAAAGCAAATATCAACAGAATTAAAGGGGGAATTTAATGAATTTACAATCACTGAGAAAGATTTTTACATACTCTCCATAGATTGAGCAGTCAAAAACTAGTAAGGCTACAGAAAATTTGAATGATATAACTAACAAGCGTGATCTAACAACACGTATTATAGCCCAACAACCTACAAGTAGAATATATCTTTTCAAGCAGACATGGAACAATTATAAAAACATACCAGGGCACAAATTCAACCTCAACAAATACCAAAGAATCAGTATCATACAGGCACTTTCTCTGACAATTATGCCAAAAAATTAGAAATAAATGATACAATTTAGATTTTTAAAATTCTAATGTATTTGAAAACACTGAAATGCCCTTCAAAATAATTCATAAAATAAAGAAAAAAGCACAATAAAATTACAAAATATTTAGAACTTAACTACATATCAAATGAAAACTAATGCACTTCATACAAAATAAAGAAAAAAGCACAATAAAATTACAAAATATTTAGAACTTAACTACATATCAAATGAAAACTAACGCACTTCATACCAAAATTTGTGGGATGCCACTGAAACGGTACTAAAAGATATTTATGATCTGCTATAGACAGTTATGGGTTCTCCCAAAATTCCTATGTTGAAACCTAATCCCCAATGTGATGGTATTAGGAGGTGGGGCCTTTGAGAGATGATTAGGTCATGAGGGTGGAGCTCTCCTGGGTGGGATTAGCCCTTATAGAAAGTGACCCAGACAGTTCCCTC
Organism: Balaenoptera physalus; assembly: GCF_965194825.1. Classification (NCBI taxonomy): domain Eukaryota; kingdom Metazoa; phylum Chordata; class Mammalia; order Artiodactyla; family Balaenopteridae; genus Balaenoptera; species Balaenoptera physalus. The sequence continues at coordinate 13,596,727 of NC_138897.1, forward strand.
TCCCCTTCAGATGTATGAGGATACAAGAAGAAGTCACTAGTCCATATCTTGGAACACGGTTCTCACCAGAACCCAACCATGCTGGCACCCTGGTCAGAGACTTCTAGTCTCCAGAACCATGAGAAATAAATTTTTGTTATTTGTAACCCACACAGTACATGGTACTTTGTTATAGCAGCCCGAACCGACTAAAATATGGTCTTAGAAAAGAAGGGCTGAAAATTAATAAGCTAAGCATCTGACTTTAGTTAGGAATAAAATGAAACAGAACTTCTAAAAAAGTGATCAATGGAATTAAAAATAGGAGCATACATTAATTAAGTATGGGGGAGGGGAACAACAAAAGTTTCAATAAAACCAAATGCTGGTTCTTTCAAAACACTAATAATATTGTACTTACAAACCCATGGTTAGACCAACAATAAAGAGAAGGCACATTGCAAAATGTGATAGAGATTTCAATAATGTTGAAAAACAGATGTCAAATGTTTTTTAGAAAAATGCATCTTCCCAAAACTGACTCCAGAAGAATTAGAAAACCTCAATATAGCTATAACCATTAGATAAAGTGAAACACCACTATAAAAGCTACCAGGTCCAGAAAGTTTGAGCAAATTCTACCAAACCTTCAAGGAACTAGCAGATAACTCGGGTCTTATACAAACTGTCCCAGAAAAAAATAAAAAGTGGGAACACTCACCTTCTGAGTAAAACCAAAACAGGGAAGAACAGTTCAAGAAAGAAAGTTTAAGCCAATTCTACTTGTATAACATAAATAAAACACTACTAAATAAAATATTAGCTAATTAAATTCAGCAAGGTAATTTTTTAAATCTCAAGAATGCATGGATCATGGACTCTGTTTTCTAATTGGCTGAAAAGGATGGGGGAGGGGTCGCTGTTCATTTGCTAGTTCCTACCTGACACTCTGACTTTTCAAAAAACAAAAATGGTCATAACACAACTATTTTAAAATTTTTAAAAAAAATTCAGTTCATCATTTCTATTGTTTTGTTGAACATACTCCATCTGGCTTTTGTTTTTGCCAGTAATCTGCCTGTCTTAGTTCAAATCCTAGTTTACCACATAGCAGCTGGAAAATTTAACTTCTAGTGAGGCTGATGATTAAAATGTATAAAATAGTTGAGGCATGACCAGATAGCAGCATAACCCAGGAGCAGATACTGAAAATTCCTGCCGTGCAGAGCATTAAACTTTGAGTTACTGGATCACGGAAAAGCATAGAAGGGAAGGGGCCAACAGGGGTCAAAGGGGAAGTGACCCAGGGTCGGGCCTTGAGCAGTGGGAATACAGGAGAATGTCAAGTAGCACCACTGGCATCAAACATGGCAGTATTTTGATATCTTAATAGCAGTAAACTGTGTTCACCAAGCCTAACTGAGGTTCACTTGCCTAATACAAAATGGAGATCAAGATAGTGTTAATTTGATACAGTTTTTGTGGTGCTTAACTAAGATTTGCAGGTAAAGCACATAGCACAGGGTCTGATATTGCTTAGTAAATATTAACTAATTTTATCATTATGCTTTTGCCTGTTCCCTATCTCTTTTCACGCTTTCTTGTTGACTTATTCTATCCACATGTTTATTCAGTACTTCTGGTTCTATTTCTCTATTCTTTTATTGTTGTTGCTTAGAATTGGCTCATGTTCTTGATTTTGTATCTGTCCTTTTACATGTTCCTGTTATATTTCTCCTATTCTGTCAGTATTTTGTTCCACATTTCACCCGAATGTATGTAATAGTAAATATATATAAATAAAATGGGGATATAAGGCACAAAAAAAAAAAAAAAAAAAAGAATGCATGGATCACTTAACATAAGAAAAATCTAAATATATAATTTATCACATTCCACAGATTAAAGGGGAGGGGAAAAAAAACACCATAAGATCCCTAGGTTACAGAAAAGTAATCAGTAAAATCAATACTCCTTTCATGATTTTAAAAACAAACTTCTCATACCATTCTTAACCCTTATAAAGTTTATCAACTAGAAACAAATCAAATTAAATGGCAAAACATATTCCCTTTAAAGAATAAAATTCAAAGTTTTCTATCACCACTTTCTTTCAGCACTGTATTAGAAGTTCTAGCCAGTGTGACAAGAAAAAGAAATTACACATACAAGACCCAAAATAATACCACCACTATTTGCAAGACATATGGGTGACTACACAAAATAATTCATACAAATACTAAAACTAACAAAATCTCAGCAAGGTTGCTAGATTAAGATCGAAGTGCAAAAATAAATTGCATCGCTATGTACCACCAAACAATATTTTAAAATCTGAACCCACCACTTATAATAAATAACAATTTTTTAAATAATAAGTAGTTTTTTAAAAGGTACGACATATAGGAATGAATCTCACAAAGCATGTGCCAGGTTGCTGACATCATGAGGTGTACACAGGTTTACATCTTTAAAACATCACATGTGAAGCAAATAAAGCAAAACAGATTCAACAAGGCTGGAGACAGTTACACAGGTGTTCTTTATACTACTTCAGGCTTGAAGTAGCTACAAGAAATTTTTTTTTTAAAGAAAAAATACTGCAAAGCTAAAATTATTTGGGCAAAATTAAACTAAATTAATTGTTATTTAATAAGCACATCATTCAAATAATGTTTACCTTACAATTTTCAGAGGCCGTTATAGGCAGTATGTAGAAAAGGAAGAAGAAAATCGTTGCATTTTTAAAAAAACATAACTATTTAACAACAGCAGGAAAGTGCTAACATCTGAGGCCTCACTACAAAAAATTTAGTTTTTCTTCCAACTACGTTCCTCCAATTATCGATACATAAAGCAGTCCATTAGGCATGCACATAGTCTCCCCTGGGGCCATGGAATAAATCCGGTGGTCAGCTGTCTAGATTTAACACCTCTGACACAGTCTGTCTCTGACTCAATTCATTTGAAATTAGTATATGATTTCAGTTTCAAATCCTCAGTTTCAACCATAGTTTTCCTCCAAATTGTAAAGATTCTTCTTTATGTAAAAAAGAAACATTGGTTAACATTTACTAACGGTAACTAATTAAAAAAAAAAAACAACAACAGGAGTTAAAGGGACAACAGTAACATTAAGAATTTTTCTTTTAATCAGGAAAGTCTCAGAGATTTGATCCAGTGATTACCATTTCAATATTGAAAGTGTTTTGAAAAACGTAAAGCCTCTGTACGTACAGGATGGCGATATTATTGTTGTTGTTTGTTCTTACTAAAATCATCTAACAGGAAAAAACCTAATTTCTTTCAGTATTACAGCACTTCCCTGTAATACTCAACCTCACTATGTGAAGATACCACACACTTTCAATTAGAGTTTATCACTTTTCACCACCCACAAATACCACTGAAGGACTCTTTAAAACTGAAACTCCTTACTTTTAATAGTGTTAGTTGTTCCTTTCAGTTCACAATTAAAGATGAGCAAAATGAGCCAGATTTCTTAATGAAAGGTCAGTTTATTGATGGCTTGGGGTCATCCAAACTACATTTTCACACATTACCACCAGGTACTAAGAATTTAGACTGTGCTAGAGCATGCTACTGGGTAACATGTATTAATCTTTCCTGTTCTTTTACTCTTGATAAATTAAGTATCCTCCTGGAGTCGAAGTGTACAGAACTTGACCTCACCCACACTTTTTTATAAAAGGTGTCTGTCAGTAAGCAAGGAAAAGTTCAGGCAGGCTTACCACAGACCAAGAAAAAGACAAAAACCTCAAATATAATTTTTAAAGGATGTATAACTTAAATAAGATTATTACACCATAAAACACAACAGTATTTTTTAAATTATTATTCAAATGCCAGGTTTAAAAACATTACCAAATTATGCCAGATACACGCCTAAAGGATCCTCAAGTCTGTGTGCGCTGTCCATGCTGAACTCCTTTCCTTTTGCACACTTGCTACAAGTCCTTGTTAACACAGGATACAAACCGAAGGAGAAATTAAATTCCAAATTCTTATGGCAAAACAGGAAAGCCCAGCTAGTCTGTTCTCCAAAGCACAAATAAATTGAAATCTCTTGTTAGGAAATCTATCCCCAACTTACCTCTTATTATCTATATAGAAGTTATTTCTAAATTGTATTACATAGTATAACACATCATAATTTCAGCCACTTTCTGATAATACATGCTAATGAAAGAAGCAGAGGTACAAATACCACTGAAACTCAAACTCGGATATGCATTACATGATTTCCTTTTTTTTTTTTTTTTCTGTTTTATCTGGTAGTTGGTTTACTGGTTCTTTCTTCCTTCACTCATTCGACAATAATTTATTGAGTACCTACTATGTGCCAAGCATTCTGTTAGGTTCTAAAACTATAAACACCAATTTCCACAGGGCATGAGAATACAATGCACTGAACGAGTCTTCTGATGGATACACAAAGTACAATGGGAACATCAGCTGGTGCTCTGACCTTTATCTGAATAAACATGGATTGTTAGTAAAATAGCCCAAACACCAGCTTAGAGTAAAACATGTAGCAAGAGATTAAAAGTAAACTATCAATATCATGAATAAAATTTAAGCGAGACCAAGCAGATAAAAGTAATTCCTGTTGCTCTAAGTCAGGGTTCACAAACCCTACCAGCCCTTTCAGGAAACCTACATGAGTGAAGCGCTCAGGGTACCTTGGAGAGGACGGGGAGGGAGCTGCCACCACTCATCACTACACCTGTGGGCATCGCTGCAGAAGCCCAGGACTTCTGATTTAAAAGATCTGTATCTTCCGATTTAAAAGATCTAGATCTTCTGATTTAAAAAAAGAAGAAAAACAAAAATCTAGATTTTTATGGGAAACTTTAAAATATTGAACTGACGGCAATTAATTTGAAAAAATTTCAAACCATGTCACCAAACATAACAGGTCACATGTGAGCCACACGTGACACATGGCATTAGTTGTGGACCTCTGTTCTAAGTCCTCCAAAAGATGATCCAACTTAACTCACCTGATCAAGATCATAAATGTTAAGCAAAACTCAAAAGGAAAAAAAAACCCAAAAGTATATATCCAAATCCTCAACATACTCCTGTTAACACCCCAGGAATGTACTCACAAAAATCGAGACAACGTGAAACACTACAGAACAAATAACCTGGTTTTTTCAACAAGTAAATTGCAAAGAAAAGGCGGGGGTGAGGAGGGTGGGAGAGAAGGGAAACCTAAAATGAAAAGACATTGAAAAGACAAAAAAAAAAAAAAAAAAAAAAAAATCACAAAGGTATCGACCACATTTGGATCATAATTTAAACAAAAATTTAAGACAACTGGAAATTTGAACACTGTTGAAAAATGGGAATTAGTGTTAATTTTTTTTTAAACAAAATCACGGTATCATGGTTGTTTTTGAAGAGTGCTTATGTTTTAGAGATACTTAAGTTTAGTGAAATGAACAGATGAAAAGGTATGATGTCCAGTATTTGCTTCAAAGTAATCTAGGCAGAAGAAGGGGCTCGAGGTAAAACAAGAATGGCCATGAGTAGGTGACTGATTGTTGATGCTGAGCAATGAGTAGGCAGGAGGTCATGACACTTATTTTGCCTACTTTTCAAATTTTTTTTACGCTTTCTATAATGACAACAAAATCCTAAAATAAAGAACTGTTTTTACCTCTTTCCTGTGTATGTACTATCACTTGATCTCATAAAAAAGTAGGAAAATGATTCAAAAGATGATGACCAAGAGAGGGAAAAGGGAGAACACAGAATAATAGCTTCAGTAACTATAGAGAAACTAATTAACCTGCCCTTAATTGAAAAATAATTGACTTTGTGCACAAATGACCCCGGGACCTCTCTCGTTTATGGATAAAAAGTGTACGAAAAAGGAATCCTAAGCAGGTATAATCTCACCGAATGTATCCCTAACAGCATATAAAAATTGTAACACTGTATCCCATTTTCATTAAAATGAAAGTCGGTTGCTAAAGTGCCAAGAGAACACACTGAATTGGTGTTTTTTAATTTCCCCAATCAAACACGCCTGATGTTTAGCACAGCTTAACTGCTGGGGTGAGTTGGGGGAAGTTAGAGTGTACAACAGGGAATGTTTATATACTCACTCACTGAGAGATACTAATTTTTCTTTTCTAAGAAAGGGAAAACGAGTGGGTCGGGTGGAACAAAAAGAGGGTAAAATAAAGCTTTCTGTAAAAATTAATGCGAGACGAGTTAAAAAAAAAAAAAAGGCTATGCCTTCGTTATCAGTAGGCCCCATGTAATTTGGGAGCATCTTGGGTTCCCAGTGCAGAGACTGTGTAGCCCTGGGTGGCCAGGGAAAGTTAGAAAGATGAAGAAAGCACATGTGGGGAGTGTACACAGGAAGAACAGAGAAGTGGCTGTTTAGGTGTCCAGAATAGAAGGCTTAGCAAATATAGAAAAGACAGGGTTACTTTTACCCTGCCTTTATCCTTCTTACTGATAAGATGAAAGGAAGATATAAAATGATAGTCATGGCACCTGTCCTTGAAAGAGAGAAATCTAAATGATGTTTGATAACTCAATGGAATGGTTTCCTATTATTCTTAAAATCCATTCCAAAACACTAACTGTAGCCTATAAGGCCCTTACAGCCAGACACAACCAAGAGTGCATATCTACCTGTCTTGTATTCAAGGGGGAGGGAGGTTGGGGAGGAACTATGATGACCAAAGCACTCTGAACTTGGCAGAACGTGGCTCCAGAGCACACACACCCACGATCTGACCCTGATTATTTCTCCAGCCCTCCCTCGTGATACTCTCACTCCCTACACTATACTCACAGGAGCCCCTCCTCTAGGTCTTTAAACATGCTGGGCTCCCTACCTCAGGGAGTTTGCTGTTTGGCAATTCACCATGTTTGACATGAAGAGTTAAAAATTATGTTTCTTTCTCAAGACTTTCTATCTTATTCCCCAAAACATCTTTATTAAAAATTTACAGAAACCGGGCTTCCCTGGTGGCGCAGTGGTTGAGAGTCTGCCTGCTAATGCAGGGGACGCGGGTTCGAGCCCTGGTCTGGGAAGATCCCGCGTGCCGCGGAGCAGCTGGGCCCGTGAGCCACAGCTGCTGAGCCTGCGCGTCTGGAGCCTGTGCTCCGCAACAAGAGAGGCCGCGATGGTGAGGGGCCCGCGCACTGCGATGAAGAGTGGCCTCCGCTTGCCGCGACTGGAGAAAGCCCTCGCACGGAAACGAAGACCCAACACAGCCATAAATAAATAAATAATTTTTTTAAAAAATTATTAAAAAAAAAAAATTTACAGAAACCAACTTTGCAACTGGAATATAACATAACCAGATGATCTAGATACTTCAGTAAATATTGGGGCAATTATATTCTTCAGAACAACCTGTGTTTTTCATTTGTTTCAATAACCACAATTTGAAATCTCAGCATCTAGCCCCGTACTGAGCACAAAACAGAAATTCAACACTTATTATAACTAACAAGAGGAAAAATGATAGGTTTAACATGGTTTCTTAACAGTAATTCTTATTTAAGAATAACTGTCCCCTACACAATCTGATTTATATCTACCTAAACTTATAATTTATGTCTTCATGCTCACTTTATAAACAGATTCAAGCCACAAGTCAATTTGACAGTCTAGGAATGGAAAGCATATTCTTTAGAACCAGGTTTTATGTCTGCAAGTATTAGTAGTAGGCCATGAGAAAAAAAATAAAACTATCTCAGAAGTTTTATTACTCCATAAGTGATTTTTAAACAGAAAGGAAACAGGACATAATAGAATGTACAATCCCAGCTTTGTCAAAGTTGCAACTTTTCTGAAGGTTTTTGACCATCATGTCTCCACACCTACACATCCCAACCCCACTCCCCAACCCCTGCCCCAAAGACACACTTAGAGATTGGGAGGAGGGAACCCAAACTGTGCCATCAAAACAAACCTGCCCATTGCCAAGCACAGCCAAACCTGTAAACCTGAGTTTGGCAATCATTTCCTCCAGCTCTTGTTTACTATCCCCCCTCCCCTTCCCATGCAGTAAGATGCAGATGCGTTACCATAGTTAAGAGAGTATCACCCTACAGAAAATTCAGTGCAGACTGAAATCACAGCCATAAATTCCCCAAAGAGGGTATAAACTATGATTAATTAGCTGATTGAGTCACTCAAGAAAAAGCATATTACAGTAAATATTGAGACTTGGCTTCTCCTTACCTTCTCACTAACAAAACCGAGGCTCAACTTCCTGAATGTCAGTTAAATGAATCTTTATCTTTACTCGTCCTTCCTAACAGTTTCAAAGAAACAGGTGGCCCTCTTCCCGCCCACGGTTAACTCCACTGGGTGTTCCTGATTCCTCCCATCTTATTTCTTCCAGGACTTTCCCTTGTTTACTTTCCCCCATCCATTCGTCCATCACCCTTAGCCTCTCCCCTCTCTCTTTCCTTTCAGGATACAAAAAACAATGTTCAAGTTTCTTCCTTCAGGACCACATCCCTTCTTTCTACTGAGGTATAACTTACATCTAGTAAAGCACATAAACCATAAGGGGTACAGTCAATAAATTTTTGGGTATGCATATACCCAGGAAAATAAAACCCAGAAAAATGCAAAGAACATTATCAACAGCAGTTGGCTCAAGCCTTTCCCATCGATAACCCCTCTGAAAGGTAACAACTATTATGATCTGTCACCAAAAATTAGTTTTGCCTGTTAACTGACCTTCATATAAATGTCATATAGTGTCTCTCTTTTATAATTGAATTCTTTCACTCAACATAATCTACTACCACCACTTTTTAAATACAGGCAGCCCTCAGAATTGCTTCCTCAGCCGTCTCCTCACTCAACCCATTTAATCTAGCAATTTCATTCAATCCGAAGACTTTAACAACTATCTAAACATAGATAATCCCTGAGTTCTTCAGACATACCTGGATGTCTTTCAGGCACCTTAAATTTAACACATCCAAAATCTAATTCACCATCTCTCCCCCTCACCCTAAAGCCAATTCCTGCTCCGACGTTCTGCATGTTGGTTGATGGGATTAGAGTCAACCAAACTAGAAACCTCCAAGTCATCCTAACACACAAAACCCTGTTGCTCTTGTTCACACTATATCCCTGGCAAGGATTATAGTGACACACTTCCTGATGTGGAAGACATACTCAGATTACTTCAGGAATGACTAATAAATCCTGAAGTACTCTTTCTCCCCCAGCATGTAATCATTCGATAAGATCCAAGAATCTACATTCTGAACAATTCCCACATCTGCAGTTCTTCATCTGCGCTGACCTAGTCTAGATCTCCCCCATCTAGCCCCCAGGTAGCCCCTTGGTCCCCCTGCCAGAAATGCCCATCCCATCCACTCCTACTGCTGGGTCTGCTCTTTCTAATATTCTAAACCATCTCCCACCTACCCCGCCTGCAGCAGAGTTGATTAACTCCCTACTTGGTAAACAACCACACTGTACAAACCTCAAAGGAGGGGACTCTATATTGCAATGATTTCTTTCTCTCCTACTAGGCTGAACTCCTTGAGGCAAGGCCATTCTTTCTTTGGATCTGCAGCTCCTAACAGAGTGCTTTAAATGTTTACTAAATGCCCCACGAAGGCGGTCTCCAAGTTTCTAGTCTCTCTCCAGTCCATCCTCCAGCTGGCTACCAGTGAATGCCCCATAAGACAAATCTAATCATGTCACTCCCCACTTTCAAATGCTCAGTAGCTCCCACTGCTTATCACATCAAGTCCTTAGCATGTGAGGCCTTTCATCATCTGGCCCCAACCTCCTTTTTAGCCTCATCTCCTACCACTTTTAATCTCATCACCTAACACCTCACCACTCCAGTTCCTCCCCATTCCCTACGCACATCCTGCCCTTTCATTCATGCTTTAGTTCCTGACATGCCCTTTCCATGCAGTGCTAGTCCCCCATTCACACAGGGAGTCCTTCTCAGGAAGCCTTTCCTGAGCATTCCAGGGAGAACTGGTTTGTCAGACTTCTGGGTTCCCTTGGCACTCTGTAAATGCCTTCATTAAGGCATTTCAAGTTTTATTGTAATTGTTTATTTGACAAACAGTAGAAGGCAAAAGGGTCCACTGAGATCTGGAAGCCGGGTGGTGAGTCAGGTCCATTTACCAGCTAAACAAATGATTACTGTCAGCTTAAAGTGTATTACCATTTCAAACTCATCCTCAGCAAAATCCATGCTCAACTGCAAAATATTTGTAAAAATCAAGAGCAGGGGACACATCATTCATTCTCACATCACCAACTCCTAACTAGAGTGCCTGGTCCTCCAGCTTGACTGAATTAATTAGCGATACCCACACACAACCTCTTGCTTCCTACTGTCATGAACTGACCCACAATTCTCCCATCACTCAAAGTGCAAACTTGTCATCTTTGAGCTTCTATATTAGCTACTGAGGCCCAGGATAACATCTACATCTGTCTCCTTTTCTCTCTCCACTCCTCTAGTTCTAGCCCTCAGTATCTCACTGAACCAGGCAAGCTCCTAATGGTTCCCCTCCTCCAATCCTAATCTCTCCCACTCCCGATTCATCCAACACTGGCACTCCTTAAACTGTACTGTGCAAACGATCACCTAGGGATCTTGTTAAAAATGCCAATTATTCAGTAAGTCTGAAGTGAGGCCTGAGAGTCTGCATTTCTCACACACTCCCAAGAGACGCTGACGATGCTGGTCCACAGATCACATTTCAAGGAGCAAGATCTCCACTCAGTGTTGTCCTGGAATAATGTATCTAGCAAGCAGTCAACAAGCAGAAGCCAGATGACCATCAGTCAGGACTGGATAAGCACAGATTTCTATGCTAGGTAAGAAACTGGATTAGATGCCCCTGGTCCTTTCCAGTGCTTTGATTCTATGCTCTCCCTGAGATATCCATGACATTGTCACCCATTTTTCACCTGTGAAGCTTGGCAAAGCTATTCCCTAGCAGGTAATACTTCAATTATCACATTCACCAGGTTCTGAAGTAGTAACTATCTACCGACAACTCTGGTTTAGTCTATTCCAGTATTACAAATGTTTCTAAAAGATAAAGAAGATACCGGGCAAGGGGGTATATATAGTTGTGCTTACGATAGTAACTTCAAGATAAGTGAACACCACCACTTCCCTTTATCCATCAGTATTATCTAGAGGTTAATACCACTTGCGTTAATCTATCAGTTTCTTAGAACCAAGAGGCTATCAACCGTTTTGTTTGGTTGGGGGTGGGGTGGGAGATCTTATGAACATCTATAGAAGCAGGAAGCAATGATGGCTCCCAATTCTCTATTAGCAGCTGCAAGCCAATTCAAGATATAAAACAAGCATTCCAAATGTACTGACTACAAGATGATCCCTATTCTCAGAAATGGACTTTTGTGTGGTATCTTCACAATGACATTATCTTTAGCAGTTCCAAGAACTTTTGTCATTGTGTATTTATCAATGAGACAATACTACTCAGATTTTGGTTAAAAACACCAAGTCTCTATTACGACTTAGTTACAAGGGATTTTTAGCGTCTACTTTATAATCACAAGGGCTAATAACTATTCTCCTTATGGTTACATTGATGCTAACATTTCTGTTAATATCCCCCATGAAAATCAGCTTGTCGGGTGTTGACAGTGCTCTAATAAGTTAACTGAGGTCTCTGTAAAAATTTGTCACAGAGGGCAGAAAGGTGCAAATCACAGTGGAAAATACACAATGGCAGGTAATTAACCTGAATGTTGATTAGTCTGAATTAGAAGTATTTTCATTGGAATTAGAAGCATGACTTATTTTAGTCAGACAGGATCTGCATAACTTCTTTTAAAAACAGGGTGTTTATCATACTTTTAAAACTAACATAAAACGCAAAATAAAGATCTTTTCCAGTGTTGTCATTCACATTACTACATGAGACAATATTTCACAGAGACATTTACCTTCCACTTAAAACAAAAGAAATTTGTAACAGGCCATTAGTAAAGACTTAACTTACCATAGTAGTGTAGTACAGATTTTACAGCCATGGATAAAATAGTTATTTTTGCTTATATGAGCACTTAAGAGTTGTGTTTCCTCCTAGTCCACACAAGAGGTTTTTAAAAAAAATTCCTTCACCAATGAAGATCCAGACAGTAGATGGGCAAAGTTAAAAATAATACCCTCGGGGCTTCCCTGGTGGCGTAGTGGTTAAGAATTCGCCTGCCAATGAAGGGGACACGTGTTCGAGCCCTGGTCCAGGAAGATCCCACATGCCGTGGAGCAACTAAGCCTGTGCGCCACAACTACTGAGCCTGCGCCCTAGAGCCCACGAGCCACAACTACTGAGCCTGCGAGCCACAACCACTGAGCCTGCAAGCCACAACCACTGAAGCCTGCGAGCCTAGAGCCCGTGCTCCGCAACAAGAGAAGCCACCGCAATGAGAAGCCCGCGCACCGCAATGAAGAGTAGCCCCCGCTCCTTGCAACTAGAGAAAGCCCACGTGCAACAACGAAGACCCAGTGCAGCCAAAAATAAATAAAATAAATAAATTTATACCAAAAAATGGAATTTATTTTTAAAAAATTAAGAATACCCTCAGGTTATGACCAATTCCTCATCTTCCAAATTTTACATTAATGTGGTTGGTCTACACGACATTAAACTAAAAGAAAGTATCTGCCTCCAGAAGATGAACACGGCATTTCCCATAAACTTTATAAATCTGAGGAAAGCAAAACCCTCAAAGGCTTCACAAAAAGAAATAAGAGAACGTCTTTCAAGTGTACTGTAGCCCCCCTGCCAGGCTTCAGGGCAACCTTGAGCATGTGCACATTTGCATTTTCTTTTCAAGAAAGCAAAACTAATATTTGCTTAACCCAGAACTTAGATCCTCACAAAGTACGATACCAAATGAAGCCCCAATGATTCAAATGGATAAAAAGGCCTAGATAGAAAGGGTTGGTAAATCTTAAAGGATTAAGGTGGAATTACTAATCCTAAACTCAGTCTGACTGGACTTTGAACTACTGGTAATTTATGGTTGCTCCTCAAACAATTCAGTATTCCAGAATTATGGCAAGAGTCTACTCCCTCTGGTCCTTCAAGATGGCTCGAGGGCCTTCCAGGGATTCACACAGTGGAGTCAGGAGCCTCTCCTTTGCTGCTACTACAGTCATCTGTGGACCCCACTGCCTCTATTAGAAAATTTTCCACTTCTGTATTCTAAATGTTGGCTCGCTTGTTTCCACAAACATGCCCTCAGAGCTGTAAGTATTTCAAGGGATCCTAGAAAATTAAAATTAGTCATCTTTGAATCCAAAGTACTTTTGACATAGTAGGTACTCATAGTAATTCCGGATTGAATGAATGAGTGAAAGCGTATAGTTTGCCAGTGTCACTGGGCAGCAGCATATCCCATCTTCCTTAATGAGCCCTAATTACCTCTAGTTCACATTTGTGGCAATTTACTATTGCTGAAGATACCACCACCACACTACATTTGTATAACATCTCACAGTTTACAAAGCACTTCCACATATATCATCAAATCTGAACCTCACAAAGTTCTCTGAGATGGATTTTTTTAAATCTCTCTAATAAATGAGGCTTAAAGAGATTACAGGGTTCATTATAGGTTTCCCATCAAGTAGAGAAGAAGCCCACAGTCAAATCTAGGTCCTAGTTCCTCCATCAGTGCTCTCTGCATCCTAAGACCAGGGCCTGGTTTACACCGAGGCCTGCTGTCCTAGGCACTTTCCTTCGTCTCATTTGATCTTCTCAACAACCCTGTGTGGCTCACAGGTACTGCCTATTTCCACAGAGAAGGAAACAGGGAGGTAGAGCTCTGGGCTCAGGGGCACAGCCAGAACGCAAGTCCCAGCCTCAAGTACTTCGAAGTCCATGCTTCCCAAATGCTGATCTGCCCAAACTGGCCCCAGAAGGTTATCAAGGACAAGTTTTCCACATTCGGCAAAGCAAGCTATTACACACTAGTTAACTCTGACAGCAAATGCTGGGGCTTGCACTCTGCCTGTGCCTTGCTCGCTTGACAAATCCACACAAGGTACTAAACTGCTCTGTAACTCAGTTTCCCTATCTGTAACCCTGGGGTGGTAACATCACCTGCCTCATAGGGTTGTCATGAGGATTAAATGAGTTAATATTTATAAAGCACTTAAAACAGTGCCTCGCACATAGTAAGGATGATATAAATGCCTATCAGTTTTTTTAAAAAGGCATAAACTGAGGAAAAGTGACAGTTTAAGTCACTAAAGAAATACTCAATTATCGAATAAAAAGTGTGGGGACAATTTGTTCTTTCCTACTTCCTGTCTTTCTTTTTTTTAAAATAAATTTATTTATTTATTTATTTATTTATTTCTGCATTGGGTCTTCGTTGCTGCGCGCGGGCTTTCTCCAGTTGCGGTGAGCAGGGTCTACTCTTCGTTGTGGTGCGCAGGCTTCTCATTGTGGTGGCTTCTCTTGTTGTGGAGAACGGGCTTTAGGCGCGCAGGCTTCAGTAGTTGTGGCACGTGGGCTCAGTAGTTGTGGCTCGCGGGTTCTAGAGCTCAGGCTCAGTAGTTGTGGCTCACGGACTCTAGAGCTCAGGCTCAGTAGTTGTGGCAAGGGCTTAGTTGCTCTGCGGCATGTGGGATCTTCCTGGGCCAGGGCTGGAACCCGTGTCCCCTGGCCCCAAAATATGGGAAATTTCTTTTAAATCTTGAGGGGGAGGCCTTCCTAAGCATGACACAGAACCCTGAATACCTAGAGGAAAAGACTGACATAAAAGTGCAAATGGATGAAGAAAATAGTGACTTACAAAACAAAGCTAGTTTCCCTAGATATACCCCCCCAAAACAAATCTATAAGCCAGTAGGAAAAAGGCAAATATCAAACAAAAAAATGGGCAAGGGATATGAACAGGCCATTCATGGGAGAAATAAGTTACCAATTAAAATGTGAAAAAAAATGATCTACGTAATTAAGAACTATAATTTTTTTGAAATTGAGACTTTTCCCCCCAAGACTGCTTACCCCACCCACCTGCTACCACCTCCCATTACATCCTACCTCAGCACTCAGTGGAGAACGTGTGTGCGTGCATGTGTGAGTGTATCATGTACGCATGTGTGGGATGTGTGTAAGGAAGAGAGTGCATCTCCTCCAACTACAGTGATGTTTACTTCTTTCCAGAAGGAGACATTCAATTTATTACATAAACCTGCACACCAGCTACCCCCAGCCATACTACCTCTCTCAGAGACCATCAAGAGAAATTTCTTTTCTGCTTCAGCAGCTAGAGTACATATTCCATATGCCAGATGCAATGTATTTTTACCCATTTGTACTTCTGCACTTTACAAGTTCCCTTCCTCCCAGTAAAAACTGAACAGTCATCTTTGAGGAATTAATTGACTCCAGAGATTAATTTCCATATAAAACTTTTACTTAAGGTAAATGATTAAATTAAAATGGAACCTAATATAAAAGGGAATCTCTCTCTCACCCCTACAAATATTCACAAACTGTCTTTTTGCTAACAGGAGCAGGACATTTCTCTCCCTCTCTCAAAGATATCCAAAGCAGTACCAGATTTCATGATAAAGACTTCCAAAACCGGACTTCCCTGGTGGCACAGTGGTTAAGAATCTGCCTGCCAACGCAGGGAACACGGGTTCGAGCCCTGGTCTGGGAAGATCCCACATGCCGCGGAGCAACTAAGCCTGTGTGTCACAACTACTAAGGCTGTGCTCTAGAGCCCTTGAGCCACAACTACTGAGCCCGTGTGCCACAACTACTGAAGCCCACGTGCCTAGAGCCTGTGCTCTGCAACAAGAGAAGCCACCGCGATGAGAAGCCCACGCACCGCAAGGAAGAGTAGCCCCGCTCACTGCAACTAGAAAAAGCCCACACGCAGCAACGAAGACCCAACACAGCCAAAAATAAATAAATAAATAAATAAATAAAGACTTCCAAAACCAGCAAACAGCAAAAGCCCAAAGATTACTGAACTAAGTTGTTTCAATTTATATCACATAAAAGTAGGGCCGTGTATGTGTACCTAAATAAGCTAAGTGCATTTAATTGTGAGAAGATACGTTTTTCTTGAAAAAAAATGAAATAAAAAATATTATGAATACTGAATCTTTTTAATGAACACATGTCTGAATGGGATTTTTTTTTCAAGATCTATTCTTAAATTTTTCTTCCAAATATTTTTTTAAAATTCAGTGGTTTGCCACATTTCCATTCTTCTAACAATTTCAACTTTAAAGGACCGGACAAATAACCATTGATTTTCTGATTTTCTAGCACTGTAACTCTTTTCAGTCAACCATCTGTCAACTTTAAAGTTCTATCATAAAACCCCCAAAGGGTAACATCACTGATGAAATCTAATTTCCCTCTCTGCAATTAAAATATCCAACTGTTCCATTAGAAGCCCGCCCATAATCTGTCAAAGTGATATGTAACCTCTCATAAGCACTGATTAGAATGAAAAGAAACTAGAAACACCTTGAAGTAATTGAGAAAGCACCAAATGTGTGAAGCACACTCAATTTTTTAAACTTTCATTTTGAATACTAAATAAAGGAGAATCCAAAGATAGTAAGTATATAAATTCAGTGTGGGGAAAAAAAGAATACTAGACAGATAATCAAAATTCTGGGTGCTATTCCTAATTCTGAGACTGAGTTTATCACTGATCTTGGACCAGACACTCAACTTCTACAGGGCTTGCTTTCCTCATCTATAAAAATACAGATATTAGGATCTCTACAGAATCCTAAACTCTATGATCTAATCAAAAATAACACAAAAAACATTTTTATGTGCTTTTTCTCCTACTGACTCTAGGCACAAGTAGATAGGCACACACAGCTCACCATGAATTAAAGTTAATGAACCATTAAGTTTCCCATATTTGGATCCCTCAAATACAGTTATCACTACAGTAAAGTTTATAAACTGGATTATAAAAGTATCTTACTTTACAAGTCAACTTAAGAACAGAATCTTACCTCAACTTTTAAAAGGATGTATTTCTTTAAATTCATCTCTAGTGTGCTGAATTCTACTTTGAAGAGTAGAACTGGCAGGGAGAGGGTAATCAAACACTATCTATTCCATCATTAGTCCTAATCTACTCCAAAAAGGTATTCTTCTTTGGCTGACAACCTTAGGCTGACTTGTGTGTATTAGGTCCAAGCCTGTTCCTTTCTCCATGACAAAAAAAAGCTGGGGATTTGGCTGTTTTTAAACCCATGGATAGGTTTGTACAGAACTTAAAACCACTACAACATTTAGTCCTTCTAATTTGAAGAACAGGCTCTCTAATGAAGCCCCAGAATGTTAAGAGTTGGAAGAGATTTTAGACTTACTCTACTCCAAGCTCATCATTTTACTGATGAGGAAATCAAAGCCCAGGATAAGTTAAAATGAATGCCCAAAGTCATACCAACTTTCCCAACTCTCCGACTCATCTCTTTACATTACAAACCATAACAAAGTTACTTTCAGCTAACCCCAGGATACATCAGCCAAACTCAAAAGCCGTAGGATGGAGCACCTCTTCAAGTGCTGAAGTACAGCCAAAGGCTCTCAAAATACATGGATAGGAACAAAGAAAGAACTCCTCAGGGATATACTTCTCATACATGACAAAAAGGTCAAAAACTGGTTCTATGCATAAAATGTTGCTCTTTGGACCATGTGTCAGGAGTGAACTGATTGTGAAATCCAGATAATTATTAAATAGACAGTGAAAACAAATACAGTTCATACTTTCTCTTGCTATACTTAAGAACACGCCTCGTATTTGAAAAGAAGGCGCCAAACATTCTAACACATTATTAACGAAGGCAGACATCTGAAAAGATTCACTCTCCACCTGCTCTTCATCATCAGATGTACGAGTCAGTAGAACTAGACAGCAACAAATTCAAAACTCTCTTCCTGCCTGAAAAGAATGCAGGGGAAAAAACTAAAACAAAATCAACCAATTCAAAGTATCTCAAATTTCGAATTAGATTTTTTCATTCATTAACTGAAATGGTCCAAAACCAAATTATTTCAAATTTTACTCCGTCTTCAACTGAATGCTTTCACATAACTGGAAATGAGACTAAGTTACTTCTAGCAAGCTTCATTTGAGAAAATACATGTCAAAAATTCTGGATTTTTTTTTGTTTTTTGCTAAAGTATTGACATTTACAGACTCACAAAACATGTACAACCTACAAATAGAGTATTTCACTCCATTTCCAAGAGAACTTCTAGGTTCCAAACTCAAAGGTCATTGGACCAGTACCTTAATAAGACACTGTATCATTAAATACATTTTACAACCTACTAAAGCAATCTCAAATGTAAAAATAAACAGGGAAACAATTATTTCCGCATGAATGTGGCATTATGCGATGGTTATGCTTTGTTTCACTTAACATACTAACAGGAATACTGGGCATATATATTATATCTATAACAAAACCATTCCATCTCGAAATCAACATGTAATTACACTTCAGCAACCTGGTAACTGTTATTATTCTTGATTCTAAAGTACAGTTATCACACAACTTGAAAGAGCCGCTATTTCATAGTTAACCAAATATCCTAATGTTCTTTAATCAAAGTACCATTAAAGTCTATTTCTTCCAGACCCTTGAGTTTCAGTTTATCAAAATTTTCCAAAGCCTAGAGTTAAAGTTTCATAACAAATCCAAACACAACCCGTCACAGAGACTTAGGTTATAAATACCTAATATGTCTAAAGAATCCAAATGGTCGATTTTGTTTTGTTTTAATTATACTATCTTTAGAAAACCAAAGGTAAGTATTAAAGAGTTTGCCCAAGAAGCAGAGGGACATGAAGGTAGATTCAAAACCCCTCATTACCAGTGTTGTACCAGATGCCTGCGATCAAGGGGTGGAGTGGGTTTTAGAAAGTGGGACTTTTAAAAAAAGCCTTCACTTTCCCAGACTATTTTGGACATTTTGATAACATCTTTTTCTCTTTTTCAAAATGCCAGGCGTCTTTAAAGGAAAAGCCTTTCTATTGAGTGGCTTTTCTCGACTTTCACAGTACAATTAAACCCTTCTCCTGTCCAGATAGATTGAACCGTGTTCAACCCTGGCACATAACAAAATCATTAAATCTAAAACGCCTCATTTGACAGATGTCTCATTAAATTCATCTTAAAGTTTAGGTAAGAGATGCCTTTGAAAAGGGGGGGGAAAAAAACACCTGTTAACTCTAAGAAACCTTTGAGAGCGAACTCTCTCAAAATCCGCATAGAGCTCCACTCACGTGAAATAGAAGATATTAACAGTGTGTGGCACATCTAAAACCTCCTGCCATGGGAGAAATGCCTCTGTGTGTATGTGTGTTTAACACAACCCCTGGGGACCCTAACAGGAAGGAAGGCTGAAGATTCAGGACACACACCACCAGCTGCTTAACAAAATTCCGCAAATTCAATTCAACAAATGTTTAAACTAAAATGCCAAGTATTATACTAGCCTTGGATCATATACAACATCAATGAATGTTATGTTACCAAGAAATCAAATTCAGCATTCTATAAAGAAAGAGAATCAAAAACAACAAAAACACCTTACTCTTTAAAAAATAATAAGAATCTTGGGATAACCAGTCATTTAAGGTGGCTGTTTTAACAATCTTATAGCCACAAAAAGATAAAACTTTCAACCAGAAACTTCATAAACTCATTTACACTCATCTCCTCTCCCTATAATTATTTCAATGAGCATAAAAAAAACACACCATTTAAGGAATAACTATGAAAATCAGTCAGAGTAGCTTACTCTCTAACTCTATATAACATATGAATTATAAAAAATGAACAGCATGGTGACATCAATAGAGCACTACTGATCACTAAAGTACAAATAAGTTTACTTTAAGATGAAAGGTTTATGCAAACCTTTCATGATAGCTATTTTCGATACTTTACAAGTAAAGCTATGTTTTAAAGGAACTGAAATGTCACACCGCTACCCTCAAAAGTTATCCACTTTTCAAATAAAGTGTTAATGCTCTATACCCAATGAAGATTTACAGTTCAACAAATGAGGCGTGCGTAAGAGAATAAAGAATCATTAGGTGAGCTTTATTTCATGCCAACTTAAATGCATGTACGACTATTTGCAACCGGAATATTTAGAACACTTTCGTACTCTTTCTGTATTGTCCACTTATTTGCCAGTCTTGCTTCTTTATGTTAAAGGCAGCATGATAAAAATAGAACCAACCACATTTCACAAGGAATACCACTTTGGACGAGAGGATAATATCACCTCATTACCAACAAAAATAGCATATTTTCGGAATGCTTTTAACCAAGTGAAAAATTCAAGTGTAAATGAAATTCAACTTCGATTCATGGAAAGTAATATGAATTGTAAAACAGAATATGCATGCTCCCTCTTCTCAGCTCTGCCAAGAACTGAAAAACCACAAGCAAGAATCAAAACTATGCATCAGTTTATCTGAAAAGAGGATTGACACCGACTCCTCCCTAATAATGTTTCCGAAAGGACAAACGAGATAATTTATGTGAAAGCTCTTTAAGATTTTTGAAGATAATAAACCCAACATATTAATAGACGTTATCAAACCACAGTTATGAAGGACAAGACAGCACTCACTTTACATCAAAAACAAGTATAAAATTTAAATACAAAAAGCAACAAAAATAAAATTAAACCCTTTGTTCTTAAAAGGACTGCTTAAGCACACACTGGTGTCACATGTTCATACCACGTTACTCAATACTGCTGTAATTATAGTAATAAGAGACTTCTTGTCAATATTACAGCTTAATGCCGAACCACCCCTTCTTGGTTTCCATGTAGGAAACCATGTAAGGTTTGATCATCCCAGAAGAGAAAAAGAGAAGAAATATGAGCGGGTAAGGAGTCCGTTCTCCTGAGCAATCCCAAAAAGTCAAACATAAAAATATCTTGTCCAAGACTCACGAGCCACAGTGGGTGTACTCTCCATTCTGTCAACATCATTTCCCACTATTACAATTTAAACTGAAACAGCCAGATGACTAAAGCTAAAAGGCAGTAGAAGAGACTCAAAAATATTAAAAATATAGTTTAGTACTGCCCTTGATTAATGACTCAGACGTCCCCAGGGAGTACAAAACATAATCTCATTAACGTTTTTAAGTCCGTAACCTATGTCGAGTAACCTAAATTCTTGAATATTTTTTCACCTAAAATTACTCTCAGGTAAAATTTAAGATGGCTGATCTTAAAGGAAAATTAAATGTTAATGTACCTAATATACTTAATACTTTACACAAGTTACT
This sequence comes from Balaenoptera physalus, assembly GCF_965194825.1. Classification (NCBI taxonomy): domain Eukaryota; kingdom Metazoa; phylum Chordata; class Mammalia; order Artiodactyla; family Balaenopteridae; genus Balaenoptera; species Balaenoptera physalus. The sequence continues at coordinate 13,618,068 of NC_138897.1, forward strand.
TCAGATAGAGCCATAATTAAATTTTTTCTTATTTAAAGTTAGCTAAGAGAATGGTTGCTTCAGAGGAGCAACAATTTTCAAACTAAGTTTTTCTCAACAACTCTGTAATTAGATAGTACCTTTTGTCCAAAGCCTTTTAGCTCATTAAAGACTTCCATTTTACTTTACCTGAATAAATATTTAAATATTCAAAGCAACCACAAATGGCTTTCAAAGCCTTTTAAGAATAACTTAGGCCAGGTTATAAATACTAAAATTTAACTGAAAGGTGACCTCAAGAGAATGAAAGTTCTCCACTGGACAAGAACTTCTCCAAAAAAAAAGCAACTGATGAACAGATAAACTAGATGAACAACAGATAACGAGCTCAATTTAAATATAGGAAAATATTCAAAAGCCTTCAAAAGCAATTTCCTAGTCTATCCTTAACTCCACATACACAGATAAACAAAAAGATACGCAGCAATAAATTTAAGAGTAAGTTATATGTAACACTATAAAAACGAATGTGGTGGAAAACACCCCCTCAAAGGATCTCATATAAAACAAACGTTAATTCTCTTCTTCTTATGGAAAAGAATTACTACCAAAACATGCCACTTTCCTGTTGGGTGTCCTACATTCCGCCTCAGCACAGGGGTAACTTCTAGGAATCTCCTCCAGCTTGGTGCAAACCTGCGCTACATGTGAAGTCCTGATAATGTTCCCGTGATGAGTGAGACCACCTTATACCAAGGCCCTTTTGTTCATCAGTAACTAAACTTCCTTGCAAAAGTTCAAGTGGACTCACTATATGGTAAATTTTGTTCTATGGCAAATGAATATCAACACAGACGTTTGCTATGTTCTTAGGCTTAAAATAAGCTCAACTTGCTATAAAATAAGCAATTAGACATCTTTATAACATCTTTATAAAGACTGTTATATCTTTATAACAATCAGGCATCTTCCTTCTAGGACACCTGCATACCAGCTTCACATTCAAGAACAGGTTGGATGCTCTGTATGGCTTCCTCATTTAATTAGTTACTTTTACAAGCATATTCACAGAGGTATATATGTATTTATATTGTGCATATAGAAATAAAGCAAATAAGTTCAGAATGAAGCAACAATTCCTGCTTTTCATAAAGAACGAAACAAAAAGATTAGAATGAGCACACCAGAAATTTGCGATTTACCAGAAAGATAATCTGTCACCTTTATACTGAGGTAAGTTTTTTTAAAAAAAACCTATATATCATCCACTTAGAACATTTTAGACACACTTGAAGAGACAATCAAGGGGCATCAAAGATTTAAATGTCATGACTAGGACACCTAAAACCCTTCCCATGGACATTTATCATGATCAACAATTCAGTCATAAGGAAAAGAAGGGATGCAGAGCTCTTTCCATACGAAATATGTTCAATACTGCTTATTTAACATATCCCTTGCTTTATATATATTTCCTTCAATGTAATTGATTGGTTATAAGGGCATTTATCATTCTCTTGTTAAGAAAATATTCTCATTCCAAGTGTGATTACCATTTACTGCTTTTGTAAAGTAACAGTATTTTACAAATTACATGAGCCACAGGAGAAAATGATATAGTTGTTGCTCCTACATGGAAGAAAAAAAAAAAAAATCACCTATTTTCTAGGCCATAAGCTTTTAAAGGCTTGTCATCCGGTTGGGATATTATCTTCAGATACTACAAATGCTATTGTATTATGATATGGTTTTCTTTACGAGGCAAAAATCCATCAGAAATCCACTTGAATTACAGAAAAACTTCAATTAAACGTAAAGGAACATCTCACCAGGAATGCTACCAGTCTTGCATATCTCAATGTGTAATTTCTTCATTCAAACCGACTAAACTGCTACTGGGACACAAGTTGGACCCAAAACATATTAAGTTAGAAAGAATGGCTACAGATTAATGAAATTACAAGTGTGATTATTTTTCCACCACCACATACAACCTAGGTGGGGAAATAATTTAGTACTTTAGTAAATCTTGGGAAGATTTAACTCTCCTTTTAAGACCTTTAATCTAGAAATGAAAAAAAAAAAGGAAGATTTTAGATCACCCTCAAGTCGTACTGTGATTCCTATATATCCCTATTGCAAGTCACATCGCAATGGTCAGGTCTGGCTATAAAGGCTAGAAGTAAGAAACTGAGAGAAAGAAATAGGCAAAACCACTTTTGACGCAAGAATCAAACTTACAGAGGAAACTGAAATAAAGCCAAAAAGCGCTGAGGGAAAGTATCACTAAAGAGGACCGCAGCTGCTGGGTTCCATCGAGGACTAAATGGGCAAACGAGCAGCACCAGCTGATGCGGAGCGAGCTCCCGGGCTGGAACGGCAAGCCGCGGACAGTCAGACGGAGGGAGGGTGTTCCAGCGCGTTTCCCAAGGTCATTTTCCTCTGTAGGTATCACGTGCACGTGATGTTTACCTGAAATCCCAAACTGCCTCAAACCCAACAAACCGGTGAACAGACATCCGAAGGCAGCACCTTCACTGTCAAAGACACCACTGCTTCTTTCAGGAGTGCCTGCTCCCTGTGCTTCCTGGTGGCCCTGCCACCTCTCCCAGCTTGCTTCCCAACCTCGGAGCCCCCAAGAACGACAAAAGCTCGCGGATTTTAAAACTGCTCAATTTAGTATCACACAGATCGTACTTGAAAGCTGTAGAGAAGTAACAGAGACTCCCGAGGACCCGCGCTGACTCTCGGGGTGGCCAAACATTTCTCGGGACCTGGAAGTGCTTATTCCCCACGCGTCAAAGTGCAGATGATCTCCTTACCTGCATAGAAGCGGATGAGGCAGCCGATCTCCGAGTCCATGCCTTCCTCCTGCACCCTCCACAACTCCCCAAAGCCCAGGTGGAAGAGGTAGTCATTTTGGATCTGCAACGGCTTCTCGTCCGCCTCCAGGCGCCGGGTGGTCTCTCCGTGGAGCTGCACGTACAGGGTGGGCGGTGGAGGCGCCTGCTCCGCGGTCGCCCCGTTCCCGTCCTGGGTCAACGGGGGGCGGCCGAGGGCCGCTGCTGCCGCCGCCTTCTCCTCCCGAGACCGATCGCGGGCGGCGCCGCCTGGGCCCTCGACGCCCCTCTGGGCTTTCGGCTGCGGCGGAGGCGGGGAGGCCGTCGGGGATGACGGCCGGGCGCCCGCTCCAAGCCGGGACAGGCGGGGCTGTCCCGGAGCCCCCGTCGGGGTCCGGGCCGGGGCCGGGTCAGCCTCCAGCTCCTCGGACGACGACGAGCAGCCGCCGCCGCTGCTGTAGGGGTCCAGCCGGTCCGACACGCTCTCGGCGCTGGGGCTCAGGCTGAAGCTCTCGGTGTCGGAGGCCGGGCCCGCGGCCGCGCCGTCCAGGAGCCGCGGGGCGCCCGGCTCGCCCAGGCTGGAGTCTGAGGGCGCGGGGCTGGCGCGGGAGGCGCAGAGCGCCCACCCGTCCGGGGCGCCGGGCAGCGGCAGGTCGGCGGGAGGAGCGCGCTGCGGCCCCCCGACGGCGGCCAGTCCGCTCCTCCCGGGTGGCGGCCCCGAGTCCCGCGGCTCGGCGGGCGGGAGCCGGGGACCGGCGTCGGGGTGCCCCTTGCCCAGCACCTTTACCACGCCGCCGCCCTTGTAGCCCACCTGCAGCAGGCGGGCGGCCACCTCGCCGGCCGTGGTGTCCAGCGTGCAGAGCACCGGGCGCAGGTAGGTCGAGGCCATGTGGCGGTCGAAGACGTGCACGCAGCCCCGCTCGAGCTGGTGCCGCACCCAGTCCCTGTCCGACGGCTGCAGCTGCAGCATCTGCCGGTGCTTCAGGAGCAGCGTCTTCCTGTCCAAGCTCCGGGTACACAGCGACGCCGAGGCCGAGCAGGAGGCGGAGAGGCCGGTGGCGCCGGGGGAGTGCGAGGCGGCAGCCGCGGACGACGATGAGGACGAGGACGACGAGGCGGCGGCGGCCGCGGACAGATTCCTCTTCAACCGCCCTCTCCTCAGCAGCAGGGAGTTGGCGCCACCGCCGGCCCCGGGCACCGGGGCAGCCCCGCCAGCGGTGGGCTGGGGGGCGCCGCGCCTCCTCCTACGACCCGTGCCTCCCGGCCGGCCCGGCAGCGGCCCCAGCTGCGCCTCGCCGGGGGCCTCTTCCCGCGCCCCGCCGCTCGGGGCCGCCGGGGTCAGCGCGGGCTCCGGGCTCCGGCCGCCCCCGACTGCCGCCGCCAGAGCCGCCGCGGCCGCGGCCGCCGCTGCAGCCGCCGCCGGAGCCGGAGCTCGGTCCTCCCTGCTGGTCTCTGGGAGTCGCTGCGCCGTAGCCGCGGCGGCGGGCTCCATTGCAGTGGGGCTTCGCGCTTCCCCCCCAGCTCCGGAGACAGCGGGCAGAGAGAGAGGCGGGGAGGCGAAGGTGGGAGACGGCGGCGGCGCGGGGAGAAGGGAGAAGCCAATGGCGTTCGGCACGGCCGTTCCAGGGGATTATGTGGCAATTCGGAGCATTCCGTCGGTGTCTCGGTGTTCCATCCCGCGCGCCCGCCCGCTTGGCCGCCACCGCCCCCCCGCACACACACACGCCCTCCCCGCCCGGGTCGCGGGCGCCGAGCGCAGGCCCCGCCCACTCCTCCGCCTCACCCCGGCGAACCCGCCGCGAAGCTGGGCTCATTGAATATTAATCAGGCGCCGGCAGCGGGAAGGCGGGAGGCGGGCAGGGCGGGAGCTCCTCGGCGGGCCTCATGAATATGCATCACCTGCATGACGGCATTCCAGGCAGAAGAGGTGAGAGCAGGAGGACGGCGGTGAGGCGGGGCTTCAGGGTAAACAAACGGGACGGCGTACGGGGGCAGTTTCCCGGGAGGTTCCGGCGCGAGCCTCAGAGATGGAGAGGCAGAGACGACAGATGCGCGCGGTGCACCTTGGGAGTTGTAGTTCCAGTGCGCGGACGGGCATGTCCGAAGGAAACGTGGTGAACTACAAGCCCCAGAGATCCTTAAACTATGCCCCTCCTTGCAGCCAGCCGTGTGCCCTGGACAGTGGGTATTCTGCCCTCTGCTGTTGAACTCCGTGCCCGGGAATGTTCTTGTTCATAAACTTGTACTTAGCCCGCCCGCTCCCGCTCCCCAGAAGACTTTCGTTTTCCCGGCTAATTGAAAGAAAGGGCTTTGAGGGACTCTAAACGGCACAAAGGTCCCCAGCCTTTGGTGTTCACCTCCACCACCCACTGAACGAGCTTAGTGGAAATCGTGCAGCCCCGACCCGATCCTCCAGTTCCTACATCTGAGAAGGAAAAAGGCAAAGGGCTGAGATCTCATTTTTCCCTGTTGATCTTAAGGTTTGAAGTAACTTCAAGTAACATTTGACACAGAAAGCGATGGAAAGTAGAGGAAACGCTGGAATGGAGACACAGTGGGATATGAGATGGGCTGGTCCTGTATGTTCTCTCTTAACGCCTTCCCTTGTTTTTTCTTTCAACATTCAGAAAAAGTTATATTCTACGGCTACAATGTTATTCGTGGTCTGAAAAGTTGCACTTTCTTGTCAGTTGAAACAATACTGTAGGCTAGATTAGAATAGCGTACTATTTAAAAGAATTTAGTAAATTTTTAATTGAATTACTATTCCCCCACATTGTTTTACAAATCTGGATTTTCACATTTGAGACTTTTTCAACTTCATACTATCCAGGGCCTGCCTTAACTTCAATAAAGTTACTAAACTTGGGGGTGAATTGGGGGTGGGGGGTTTGAGGAAAGAGGAAGGAGAGAGAAACAGAGAAACTGGAACTTGTAGCTGATGTAACAGAAACTAGTAAGGGCAGGGAAAGTTGTACTTGGGTTATCTACACAGTTTCATTGAAGAGGAATGGAGGAAGTTACAGGACCAAAAAATATATATTTATCTTGATTCTTGAAATTCCTGAAAACGATTTTTTATATTTTTCTTTTGAAGTATTACCTCTTGGTCTCATGAAACAAATGTTTATTCCATTTCAATTCAATCAACAGCACAGAGTTACATTTTTAAAATTAGGAAGAATGCAAGTTCTCCCAAGAGACATAAGATAGTCAAGTCAATTAATTTAACAAATAATTATAAACATATTATATGCCAGGTACTCTGTTACAGCAATTGAATAAATCAGACACTGTCCTTGCCTTCAAAGAGCTTATAGATTAGCAAGAAAGAGGTTCAACAAGTGAGAGGGATGTGGAGGAGGGGAAAATACTAGGTGCCATGGGAAGAAACAAAAATAAAACAAGAGGGCTTCCCTGGTGGTGCAGTGGTTAAGAATCCGCCTGCCAATGCAGGGGACATGGGTTCGAGCCCTGGGCCAGGAAGATCCCACATGCCATGGAGCAGCTGAGCCCGTGCGCCACAACTACTGAGACTGTGCTCTAGAGCCCGCGAGCCACAACTACTGAAGCCCACGTGCCTAGAGCCCCCATGCTCTGCAACAAAAAAAAGAAGCCACCACAATGAGAAGCCTGCGCACCGCAACGAAGAGTAGCCCACGCTCTCAGCCACTAGAGAAAGCCCGGGCGCAGCAACGAAGACCCAATGCAGCAAAACTAAATAAATAAATGTATAAATAAATAAAAAAAAAAAAAAAAAAAATAAAACAAGAGAACTGACCTAGTCTAGAGAGTCCAACAATAGAGACCTCACTTGGGATGAAATTTTCTGGAACAAATGAAGCTGAGTACTTGCTGAAGGATAAGTCTCTGAAAGAAAGTAAAGAGGCAGAGAAAGAGGTAATGATCTTGAAGATGAATTTCAGCTGCCTAATCCTTATGTACCTTGAGTAGCACCTAACACAAACTATTCTAGAAATGAACAGTATTTTAATTTAGCCTTACTTTAATAAGGCTAAAAAGCAAAGACTATGTTAAATTTCAGCACTAAAACACGGACTATTTACATTTCTTTATATTTTTTAGTTCCTTAGCTGATTTCCTGTAAACCTCTTTAATTTTTTCTATATTAAGAAATATAAATTAATTCTCATATATCTGCTTTCTAGAGTTATTTTTATTTAGCTAATGTAACAAACTCAAGGGAAGTTTGTTCTAATCAGAAATTCTGTCACCATTGGCCCCATGTCCATTTGCATCCTCTCTAAGAAATCATAGCACTGTTCTCAATAAGCTCTGAGTCTTGTTTAGTTTTACACAATCACCACGACTCTTGCCTTTTCATCCTCTAGGAACTGTATTTACCCCTTGAAGTTATTTGTAACCAAAAAACCTCCTCCAAGGGGGAAAAATTAAAGAAAAAGCATTGGTCAGAGAATTCAGTATCCAAAGTATTGGAGTGGGGAGGGGTTGAAGAGTCTTCATACACACCTGCCAGACTTGGTATGAGGGATTACTAAATTGGGAGGAGAAAGGGAATAATGAATTATGTTCAAGTATCTCAACATGAAGAAAAAGGAAGTACATTCCAGCCTCAAAAAACAGTGGGTCCTTTTTTTGTGGGTGGGGGGAGAATGCAGATTATAATTTCTACACAGAGAAACTATTTCAGGCATAGTGTCTATAATCTAAAAGACGTCATATTCCATTGTATCCAAAATAACAGAAATCAGAGTTTAGGGGAGAGCAGAAAACCAAGGATCCACAGTGTGATCCATCCCTGGTTCCACCTCCAAACACCTTCAGTAAAGTTACTAAACTTGGGGGTGAGAGGAGAGAGAGAAAGAAATGAGAGTTCATAAAAATAGTCCCCTGAACACCAGATCAACTGGAACCTCAGAGTTTTAATAATAGACAATAATAAGGGCAATGAAACTTGTACTTGGAGTTTGCTGGTATCATGGAACGTCATCCAGACCATCCCAGCCAAGCCACGCTGTACAATTTCTCTGAATAAGAAAAGGATTTCAGTTAAGGACAAATGTTTTCTAGACACCCATGAAATCGCAGCTTCTCCTACTTAAAAGTAGAGTGGGGAATAGGCCACTATCTTGAAACCACATAACTCACAAATGCCCCCCATCCTTTAAAATGTTCCAAATGTACAATCTGATACCACATTTCTCACTAGCCACACTTTTAAAAGAACCACATCTTCAAATGCTAAAAGATAATCCCGAAAAGAAACAACAGATGTAAAAGTTGCAAACCCTGATGCCAACTTGTTAAAATATTTTCACAGTTAAGTATAGAAAAAGAGAACATAATTTTCAATTTACTGCCACAGTTTATTTTATGCCATGTGATTTATAACTGACTTGCTGTGTTTTGCATCTAGGTTAATCCTGTTCGCATCCTTAGATCCAAGATAAAAGAAACCATCTTTGGAATTTTTTTTCTAATATAAGCAGTTGGAATTTTAATGGAGGCATGAATTGATAGCAGGATTGGTTTCAGTCTGAATTGTTAAGGGCTCAGCTGTGTCCAGAAATAAACTCAGAAAGATGCAATATACAATGTAATACATTTAGTTAGTACATTATGAACAAGGAATATAATTATAGTTTCACATTTCTATATCCCTTGAGCTACTAGTGGTTTACCATCCCTAAATTGCTCACTATTTACTCATTAATTTTTACTATGAGGGACCCATTTAGCAAATTAGTGCTCTAGTGCACTAAATGGGCCCCAGGTGGCCAAACAGAATTCATATGTTCCCTGCTCACTGACAGGAGGAGACCTTCTCAGCTCTCTAAGGCTTCACCCCTCCCTCACAAACTTATCATCTCAACTCTATCAAGAGCTTAGATTACCACTATCATTTTAGGTAGTCTATTTTATAGATATGGCTTAATAACTTTTCAGATTTTAGTGCACACTTTTTTATCCTGTAATTCTTTGTCTCTTTCTCATTCCTCACATCTTGCCTCACAGAAATAAACGAGATGTGTTTGTCATCACAACAATGAAGTATTAGATCAAAAAATAGAGGCCATGCATGTAATCCCACCACTTCCAGTAACAATATAAATTACCTGGAACATTCATTCAACAAGTATTTATTAAGCTTTTATATGCAGGCACCATTTACGCTCAGTAAATAGTATAGACAAAAATACTTGCCCTAAGAAAGCTTACATATAGGCATTGTCTTTTTTTTTTAAGCTTTAGTTAAAATTGGCCTACTTTCTTCTTTTGTATAGATGGTTCTTGTTTCAGGCAAATGGGATATATGAAAATCTAGCTAGGGACTTCCCTGGTGGTGCAGTGGTTAAAAATCCACCTGCCAATGCAGGGAACACAGGTTCGATCCCTGGTCCAGGAAGATCCCACATGCAACTAAGCCCGTGTGCCACAACTACTGAGCCTGTGCTCTAGAACCCACGAGCCACAGCTATTGAGCCCATGAGCCACAACTACTGAAGCCCGTGCTCCGCAACAAGAGAAGCCACCACAATGAGAAGCCCACCACTGCAACAAAGAGTAGCCCCTGCTCTCCGCAACTAGAGAAAGCCCGCACTCAGCAAAGAAGACCCAACGCAGCCAAAAATAAAAATTAATAATTAATTTTAAAACGAAACAAAATCTAGGTATATAAATTATATATTAGGCTATAAATATTTCTTTATTCTTTCTCTTATATGAATTCATCATAAAATTGTTTTAAATACTGGGCTCCCATAATATTAATACATTTAAAATATATTAATTGTAAAAACTGATTTATGCCCAGCTTTTAGAAATCCATTTTGGGTTCTAACAAGTGCCTAATACCTCTTTCCATCAAGACTCGTGTCTAACAAATATCCTTCCTACATCATCCCAAAGCATCCCCCCTGAATCTTCCATGACTGAAAATAGAAAAGTGTCCTCCAGATGACTCCCCTATACTTACAGTCATTAATTATACCCTGAAGAATCAGCGTGGGAATTCTCTTTTTTGCCCCAAAATAGATTGTAGGAGACACACTTAACCCCTAGAAATCCTGCTCTTTTCCCCTCTATTTCCCACCAAATCCACTGGGCTGGACTCCTATAGATATATTTGTTTCTTAGGGCTTCCATAACAAAGTACCATAAACTGGATGGCTCAAACAACAGAAATTTATTTTCTCAAAGTCTGGAGGCTGAAGTCCAAAATCAAGGTGTTGGCAGGACCATGCTCCCTCTGAAGGCTGAGGGTTGGGTGGAGAGATCCTCTCTTGCCTGGTCCAGTTTCTGGTAGTTGCCCAGCATTCCTTACCTTGGAGCTGCATTACTGCAATCTCTTCCCTCTGGTGTCTGAGATCACAAGGCCTTCTCCCTGTGTCCCTGTGTCCAAATATCCCTCTTCTTATAAGGATACCAGTCTTTGGGTCAGGGCCCACTCTAATCCATTATGATCTCACCTGAACTTGATTGCATCTGCAAAGACCCTATTTCCAAATAAGGTCATATTCTGACGTTCCAGGTAGATGCCAATTTTGGGGGGACACTCCATCCAGTACACTAGATGTCTTGTATCGCTACTCAAGAGTGACAATCTGAAATTTATCAGACGTCTAGATTTCAGGGATTAGTAAAATCCTCCCCCCGGTCCTGCCTCCCCGAAAAAATTGATGTCCAAACTAGGGTTATTTACTTTTTACTCACTCATTTAAATATTTTTTGAGTCTCTGTTTTATGTCAAGCACTATGCTAGGAATTGAGTGTATGATAGTGAATAAAACAGTTGTAAGCACTGCCCTCAAAAACATTTTAAACTATAAATACCATAAAAATACATTTAATGCAGAAAAAGTAGGAAAGACAAATCTCAGCATAAAAGGTTCCCTTTAAATTGAACAAAGTTAATTTTATGAAAAACTTTTTACTGTTTTGTTTTTTTTTTTTCTCGCCTTACCACAGATCAAGAAAAATGCCATCTCAAGCCAGTACCACATCTCAGACTTGGCATTTGGGAATCACAGTGGTAGAGTTTGCAAAGAGGTACCATCTCTAGTGCTCCTCTGTTCTGTATCCAGTAATGGATGGTTATGGTAAACACAGAGCTGTGACTTTCAGGAATTTTATAATTTACAACCATCTGCTGCCAGATGGATCAAAATATTACCAAAAAAATGACCACTGCACCAGTGCCATAGCATATGTATAATCTTACCATACCTCTAGTAAAAATGGGATGCCAGGAAAATCAGGCAGAGGGGATCATGCTTAGGTAGGTATATTAATAGTCAAATATAATGATGGTGACAATGGCAGAATAACATTCTCAGTCTTCTACACATTCCATAGTTTGAAAGGTGGCTTCATGTAATATTTGGGGGAATTTAATAATATATAAGGTTGGAAGTCAGAAAGTCCTCATTATGGTCCTGGTGCTATACTAACTAGTTAACTATGACCTTGGGAAGGCATTTGACCTTCATGGAGGCTTCAGTTACTGATTTATGAAATGAAGGAGCTGAACTAGTGTCTAAAAAATCTCTCCCAGCTCAAAAAACTTCTGATTTTTGGCTGAAAGCAAAATTGTCTAAATTGGAATATTGGCAAATGTTTTTGTTAGTCACAAAGCAGAGGCCTTCACATTTAGATGATATTAATTTGAAATAAAAAGGCTCTTAAGGCTGATTCTTGCCATTTAAAGGAATTTTTAATGCATTTAAAATAACAGCAGGATTATTCTGACATTTAAGAAAACTGCTGGGTTTTCAGTCCCTTGAAATATAAATTTGTCATGAATAGGAGTCAATCCACGACAACGAGATCCACAGCTTCAGATTTCCAAACTCCAGGGTCTTTATCAGTTTTCCCTTTTATGGTCACAGGTGGGTAGAAATCTCATTAGCACAAAGTAAGTTCAGCTCACAGAAGCTAGAACATCTGCCCAGTGCACCAGGAGACACAGACAAGGATGCTGATAGCAGCGACAGTTCACAGTGCCAAAGCCTGGGATCAACCCTAATGTCCATCAACAGCAAAACAGGTAAATAAGTGGTAGTGCAGCCGTACATTGAAATACCAACACTACAACAGCAATGAATAAAATTATTACAATGCTAGGCGATATGAATGAATCTTTTTTTTTGAATTTTTAAATTTTATTTTATTTTTTTATACAGCAGGTTCTTATTAGGCATCAATTTTATACACATCAGTGTATACATGTCAATCCCAATCGCCCAATTCATCACACCACCACCCCCACCCCCCCGTGGCTTTCCCCCCTTGGTGTCCATACGTTTGTTCTCTACATCTGTGTCTCAATTTCTGCCCTGCAAACCGGTTCATCTGTACCATTTTTCCAGGTTCCACATATATGCATTAATATACGATATTTGTTTTTCTTTCTGACTTACTCTGTATGACAGTCTCTAGATCCATCCACGTCTCAACAAATGACCCAATTTTGTTCCTTTTTATGGCTGAGTAATATTCCATTGTATATATGTACCACAACTTCTTTATCCATTCGTCTGTCGATGGGCATTTCGGTTGCTTCCATGACCTGGCTATTGTAAATAGTGCTGCAATGAACACTGGGGTGCATGTGTCTTTTTTCTTTTTACTTTTTTTTTTTTTGCATGTGTCTTTTTGAATTATGGTTTTCTCTGGGTATATGCCCAGTAGTGGAATTGCTGGATCATATGGTAATTCTATTTTTAGTTTTTTAAGGAACCTCCATACTGTTCTCCACAGTGGCTGAATCAATTTACATTCCCACCAACAGTGCAAGAGGGTTCTCCTTTCTCTACACCCTCTCCAGCATTTGTTGTTTGTAGATTTTCTGATGATGCCCATCCTAACTGGTGTGAGGTGATACCTCATTGTAGTTTTGACTTGCATTTCGCTAATGATTAGTGATGTTGAGCAGCTTTTCATGTGCTTCTTGGCCATCTGTATGCCTTCTTTGGAGAAATGTCTATTTAGGTCTTCTGCCCATTTTTGGATTAGGTTGTTTGTTTTTTTAATATTGAGCTGCATGAGCTGTTTATATATTTTGGAGATTAATCCTTTGTCTGTTGATTCCTTTGCAAATATTTTCTCCCATTCTGAGGGTTGTCTTTTCATCTTGTTTATGGTTTCATTTGCTGTGTAAAAGCTTTTAAGTTTCATTAGGTCCCATTTGTTTATTTTTGTTTTTATTTCCATTACTCTAGGAGGTGGATCAAAAAAGACCTTGCTGTGATTTATGTCAAAGAGTGTTCTTCCTATGTTTTCCTCTAAGAGTTTTATAGTGTCCAGTCTTACATTTAGGTCTCTAATCCATTTTGAGTTTATTTTTGTGTATGGTGTCAAGGAGTGTTCTAATTTCATTCTTTTACATGTATCTGTCCAGTTTTCCCAGCTCCACTTATTGAAGAGACTGTCTTTTCTCCATTGTATATCCTTGCCTCCTTTGTCATAGATTAGTTGACCATAGGTGCGTGGGTTTATCTCTGGGCTTTCTATCTTGTTCCATTGATCTATATTTCTATTTTTGTGCCAGTACCATATTCTCTTGATTACTGTAGCTTTGTAGTATAGTCTGAAGTCAGGGAGTCTGAGTCCTCCAGCTCTGCTCTTTTCCCTCAAGACTGCTTTGGCTATTCGGGGTCTTCTGTGTCTCCATACAAATTTTAAGATTTTTTGTTCTAGTTCTGTAAAAAATGCCATTGGTAATTTGATAGGGATTGCATTGAATCTGTAGATTGCTTTGGGCAGTATAGTCATTTTCACAGTATTGATTCTTCCAGTCCAAGAACATGATATATCTCTCCATCTGTTGGTATCATCTTTAATTTCTTTCATCAGTGTCTTATAGTTTTCTGCACACAGGTCTTTTGTCTCCCTAGGTAAGTTTATTCCTAGGTATTTTATTCTTTTTGTTGCAATGGTAAATGGGAGTGTTTCCTTAATTTCTCTTTCAGATTTTTCATCATTAGTATATAGGAATGCAAGAGATTTCTGTGCATTAATTGTGTATCCTGCAACTTTACCATATTCATTGATTAGCTCTAGTAGTTTTCTGGTGGCATCTTTAGTATTCTCTATGTATAGTATCATGTCATCTGCAAACAGTGACAATTTTACTTCTTCTTTTCCAATTTGTATTCCTTTTATTTCTTTTTCTTCTCTGATTGCCATGGCTAGGATTTCCAAAACTATGTTGAGTAACAGTGGTGAGAGTTGACATCCTTGTCTTGTTCCTGATCTTACAGGAAATGCTTTCAGTTTTTCACCATTGAGAATGATGTTTGCTGTGGGTCTGTCGTACATGTCCTTTATTATGTTGAGGTAGTTTCCCTCTATGCCCACTTTCTGGAGAGTTTTTTTATCATAAATGGGTGCTGAATTTTGCCAAAAGCTTTTTCTGCATCTATTGAGATGATCATATGGTTTTTCTTCTTCAATTTGTTAATATGGTGTATCACATTGATTGATTTGCATATACTGAAGAACCCTTGCATCCCTGGGATAAATCCCACTTGATCATGGTGTATGATCCTTTTAATGTGTTGTTGGATTGTTTGCTAGTATTTTGTTGAGGATTTTTGCATCTATATTCATCAGTGATACTGGTCCGTAATTTTCTTTTTTTGTAGTATCTTTGTCTGGTTTTGGTATCAGGGTGATGGTGGCCTCAGAGAATGAGTTTGGGAGTGTTCCTTCCTCTTCAATTTTTTGGAAGAGTTTGAGAAGGATGGGTGTTAGCTCTTCTCTAAATGTTTGATAGAATTCACCTGTGAAGCCATCTGGTCCTGGACTTTTGTTTGTTGGAAGATTTTTAATCACAGTTTCAATTTCATTACCTGTGACTGGTCTGTTCATATTTTCTATTTCTTCCTGGTTCAGTCTTGGAAGGTTATACCTTTCTAAGAATTTGTCCATTTCTTCCAGGTTGTCCATTTTATTGGCATAGAGTTGCTTGTAGTAATCTCTTAGGAGGCTTTGTATTTCTGCGGTGTCTGTTGTAACGTCTCCTTTTTCATTTTTAATTTTAATGATTTGAGTCCTCTCCCTCTTTTTCTTGATGAGTCTGGCTAATGGTTTATCAATTTTGTTTATCTTCTCAAAGAACCAGCTTTTAGTTTTATTGATCTTTGCTATTGTTTTCTTTGTTTCTATTTCATTTATTTCTGCTCTGATCTTTATTTCTTTCCTTCTGCTAACTTTGGGTTTTGTTTCTTCTTCTTTCTCTAGTTCCTTTAGGTGTAAGGTTAGATTGTTTACTTGAGATTTTTCTTGTTTCTTGAGGTAGGCTTGTATAGCTATAAACTTCCCTCTTAGAAGTGCTTTTGCTGCAACCCATAGGTTTTGGATCGTCGTGTTTTCATTATCATTTGTCTCTAGGTATTTTTTGATTTCCTCTTTGATTTCTTCAGTGATCTCTTGGTTATTTAGTAACATATTGTTTAGCCTCCATGTGTTTGTGTTTTTTACGTTTTTTTCCCTGTAATTCATTTCCAGTCTCATAGCATTGTGGTCAGAAAAGATGCTGTATATGATTTCAATTTTCTTAAATTTACTGAGTTTTGATTTGTGACCCAAGATGTGATCTATCCTGGAGAATGATCCGTGCGCACTTGAGAAGAAAGTGTAATCTGCTGGTTTTGGATGGAATGTCCTATAAATATCAATTAAATCTATCTGGTCTATTGTGTCATTTAAAGCTTCTGTTTCCTTATTTATTTTCATTTTGGATGATCTGTCCATTGGTGTAAGTGAGGTGTTAAAGTCCCCCACTATTATGTGTTACTGTCGATTTCCTCTTTTATAGCTGTTAGCATTTGCCTTATGTATTGAGGTGCTCCTATGTTGGAGGCATATATATTTATAATTGTTGTATCTTCTTCTTGGATTGATCCCTTGACCATTATGTAGTGTCCTTCCTTGTCTCTTGTAACATTCTTTATTTTGAAGTCTATTTTATCTGATATGAGTATTGCTCCTCCAGCTTTCTTTTGATTTCCATTTGCATGGAATATCTTTTTCCATCCCGTCACTTTCAGTCTGTATGTGTCCCTAGGTCTGAAGTGGGTCTCTTGTAGACAGCATATATATGGGTCTTGTTGTTGTATCCATTCAGCAAGCCTGTGTCTTTTGGTTGGGGCATTTAATCCATTCACGTTTAAGGTAATTATTGATATGTATGTTCCTATTACCATTTTCTTAATTGTTTTGGGTTTGTTTTTGTAGGTCCTTTTCTTCTCTTGTGTTTCCCACTTAGAGAAGTTCCTTTAGCATTTGTTGTAGAGCTGGTTTGGTGGTGCTGAATTCTCTTAGCTTTTGCTTGTCTGTAAAGCTTTTGATTTCTCCATCGAATCTGAATGAGATCCTTGCTGGGTAGAGTAATCTTGGTTGTAGGTTCTTCCCTTTCATCACTTTAAGTATATCATGACACTCCCTTCTGGCTTGTAGAGTTTCTGCTGAGAAATCAGCTGTTAACCTTATGGGAGTTCCCCTGTATGTTATTTGTCGTTTTCCCTTGCTGCTTTCAATAATTTTTCTTTGTCTTTAATTTTTGCCAATTTGATTATTATGTGTCTCGGCGTGTTTCTCCTTGGGTTTCTCCTGTATGGACTCTCTGCACTTCTTGGACTTGGGTGGCTATTTCCTTTCCCATGTTAAGGAAGTTTTCGACTATAATCTCTTCAAATATTTTCTCAGGTCCTTTCTCTCTCTCTTCTCCTTATAATGCGAATGTTGTTGAGTTTAATCTTGTCCCAGAGGTCTCTTAAGCTGTCTTCATTTCTTTTCATTCTTTTTTCTTTATTCTGTTCCGCAGCAGTGAATTCCACCATTCTGTCTTCCAGGTCACTTATCCGTTCTTCTGCCTCAGTTATTCTGCTATTGATTCCTTCTAGTGTATTTTTCATTTCAGTTATTGCATTGTTCATCTCTGTTTGTTTGTTCTTTAATTCTTCTAGGTCTTTGTTAAACATTTCTTGCATTTTCTCAATCTTTGCCTCCATTCTTTTTCCGAGGTCCTGGATCATCTTCACTATCATTATTCTGAATTCTTTTTCTGGAAGGTTGCCTATCTCCACTTCACGTAGTTGTTTTTCTGGGGTTTTATCATGTTCCTTTATCTGGTACATAGCCCTCTGCCTTTTCATCTTGTCTATCTTTCTGTGAATGTGGTTTTTGTTCCACAGGCTGCAGGATTGTAGTTCTTGCTTCTGCTGTCTGCCCTTTGGTGGATGAGGCTATCTAAGAGGCTTGTGCAAGTTTCCTGATCTGAATGAATCGTAAAAGCATGTTGAGTGGGGCTTCCCTGGTGGCGCAGTGGTTGAGAATCTGCCTGCTAATGCAGGGGACACGGGTTTGAGCCCCAGTCTGGGAAGATCCCACATGCCGTGGAGCAACTAGGCCCATGAGCCACGACTACTGAGCCTGCGCTCCGCAACAAGAGAGGCCATGATAGTGAGAGGCCCGCGCACCGCGATGAAGAGTGGCCCCCGCTTGCCACAACTAGAGAAAGCCCTCGCACAGAAACGAAGACCCAACACAGCCAAAAAAAAAAAAAAAAAAAAAAAGCATGTTGAGTGAAAGAAGCCAGACAAGCAAAATACTAACCATATGATCCCACTCATATCAAGTTCAAAAACAAGCCAAACTAATCTACACGTTTTAGGGATACAATTTAGGTGGTAAAATTGTAATGAAAGGAAAAGTAAATAACTAACACAAACCAACTAGGTGGAAGCAAGTGGGTTGTGACTGGGAATAGGGCACATGGCAGGGGAAGGGGGCGTCTGGGATGCTGACAGTGTCCTGTGTATTGACCTAGGTGGGTACCTGGGTCTCTGTTTTTAAAAAATGGGTTGTCTTATATTTGTGTTTTATATACTTTCCTGTTTTTGTTATACTTCAGAACAAAGTTTTGGTTTTGTTTTTTTAAGATCAACTGTATGGTTTTGTTAACAATCTGAATTTCTACGTTTTGTCGATAATTAAAAGTTTAAAGTTATGTTAAGTTTCCCACCACTTAATTCATTAAAATTTTATTTATAATTTAAAACAACTAATAAATTAAAAATCTAATGTAATTTAAGAGAGAACTTTAAATTTTACTTGTTCTACGAGTAATGAGTTCATTATAGAAAGTTTGGTCAATATTGAAAACCATAAAGATGCAAGGATGAGCGAAAAAATCCAATGACCCAGAGTTAATTCCACATATTTCCTTGTAGCTTTTTTCTGTGTATTTTAATGAAGTAGAGATCATAATGTCATTACAATTTTCTATCCTGCTTTTCTCACTCAAAACTATGCTGTAAACATGAAAAAAATTGCCATAAACATTATTTAAATATCTAGATAAAAATGCATCGTTTTGGAGAACCATTATTTAAGCCCTCTATAAAGAGTGAATTAATGATCAGGTAGGACGCCATGCTAGCCCTCAGTATTTATGCTTTTTGTACTATTCTACTTGTGGAAATAAAAATATGGTTATAGCCGATTTTGCCACAGTCATCTTTCCTTATCTCCCCATCCTTCAACCACAGTTTAGCAACACTTAAATTGGGCAGCGTCTGAAGTCCTTTTTAGATGAGCTTGTGAGGAAGTGGAAATGAGGAAACATTTACCAAGTGCCTATAACATGCCATGATGGGGTGGCCAGATTTAGCAAATAAAATACAGGACACCCAGTAATTGCAATATTTGGACATACTTCTATGAAAAAAATCGTTATTTATCTGAGATTTGAATTTAACCTGGTGTTCTGTTTTTTTAGGTTTAAGGTTAGGGCACTGCCAGGCCTTGCATGTATATTTTCTAATTTAATCTCTTCGACCCCTTTTAGAGTTCTATATGGTTATCATTGTAAAGAAGAGCTCAAAAAGTTTCAGTATCTTTTCTAAGGTCACAGGGCTAGAAAGGGGCAAAGTAAGGATAGAAACCCCAGCTTTATGACACCAAGATTAGGGTTACAAATTTGGTGGACTATCCTCTAGACCTAGGGTAATATGGGTGAGAGAGGGTGTTTTCGGTTTTCATTTGTTGCCACTGTTTCTTTTTTAAAATTGCTCATCACTCCTTTGTATTGTTATGTTAAAAACGAGTACTAATTTTTAAAAAAATGAGAACTGGACCCAGGTGACAGTGTCAAGTTACTGAACATGATTCAAAAACGCAGCCCAGGAAAAAGAGGCTTCCCACTGACACACCCCCTCCTCCAGCCCTTCCCCACCATTGTACTTTCTGAGGACAAATAAGCCAAGTGAGACTGTTTCGTTTCAGTCGCTCTTAGAAACCCCAGGAGTGTTGGGTATTTGGGTGTTTTTTGTTTTTGTTTTTTTTTGGTCGCACCTTGTGGCATGCAGGATCTTAGTTCGCCCATCAGGAATCAAACCCATGCCCCCTGCAGTGGAAGGGTGGAGTCCTAACCACTGGACCATCAGGAAAGTCCTGCGTATTTGTTTCTTGATGGGCTTTTTTGTCATATGTTTGTTTAAATATGAAATAAATACTGTAATCAAAGGGCAAACCTTCCAGAACTGGTTCCTCTGGAGCCTGGGAGGAAACAGGACCACAGTGTAAGTTATCTTCATCCTCTCCCGTCCAGGGCCAACCCCAGCCCCGCAGCGGGGTACCAACCAGGGTCCCAGAACAACCAGAATTGTTTCTCTTGCTTCTCCTCATTGACCCCTTTTAGCCTTACTGCTCCCCTTCCCGACCCACGCAGATTCTTTCCAGACAAGCCATTTGGCGAAACCTGCAGATACACCACTTCTCTTGCATAGGAGGTGGAACTCCCCAGGCCCATAATGAGGACGTGCCAGTGGGGGCAGTGTTGGAGGAGGTGGGTACAGGAGACAGAGTGGAGCCAAAACAGGGAAAAATGACCAAGTCCCAGCCCCCCGCTGTGTTCCTGAGATCCCCATGGAGGTTGCTCTTGTGACAGGACCAGGTGAGGTATGAGGTACCACACCACAAAATTAGTTTGAACTCTCCCACATTCCACTCTGGAAAACTGTTTGACAATATCTATTATGGCCAAACATATGCCAAATTCCTCTCCCAGGTATGATCCCCAAGAGAAATGAGTAAATATGTCCACCAAAAGATAAGTACAAAAATATAGCATCTTTTTTATAGCATCTTCATTCATAAATAGCCAAAAACTGAAAAACAACTCAAATGTCCGTCAACAGAAGAATGGGTAATAAATTGTGGCATATGACTATACCATGGAAGTAACAAAGAGCAGATTACTGAAACAGGCAACAACAGGGATCAATCTTAAAGACATTACGTTGAACAGAAAAAGACACAAAAGAACACATATTATATGACTCCTGTATACGAATCAAGTTTAAGAATAGGCAAAAAGTGTGAAATAAGCCAGTCACAGAAGACAGAAACGGTATGAATCTGCTCATACAAGGTACCTGGAATAGTCAAATGTATACAGACAAAGTAGAGTGGTGGTTGCCAAGTGCTGGGGGCAGGCAGGGGGGAATGGGGAGTTGTTATTTAATGGGTACAGAGTTTTGAGTTTTGCAAGATGAAGAGAGTTTTAGAGATTGGTTGCATGGTAATGTGAATGTACTTAACACTTAGAAATGGTAAGATAGTAAATTCTATGTTATGTAATTTTTAAAATTTTATTTATTTATCTTTTTTTTGGCTGCGTTGGGTCTTCGTTGCTGCACACGGGCTTTCTCTAGTTGCGGCGAGTGGCGGCTACTCTTCGTTGTGGTGCACGGGCTCTAGGCACGCAGGCTTCAGTAGTTGCAGCACACTGGCTCATAGTTGTGGCTTGCGGGATCTAGAGCACAGGTTCAGTAGTTGTGGTGCACGGGCTTAGCTGCTCTATGGCATGTGGGATCTTCCCTGACCAGGGATGGAACCCATGTCCCCTGCATTGGCAGGTGGATTCTTAACCACTGCGCCACCAGGGAAGTCCCTATGTTATGTACATTTTAACACAATTTTTTAGAAAAGAATAAACAAAACTAATCTGACAAGTCACAACAGAAGTTCACCTTGGCCTGGCACACTGACTGGAGGGGACTTCTGGGCTACTGATAAATATTCTATTTCTCAGTCTTGATTGTGGCTTGAAGGTGTTTAACTTCATAGTACTTTATGCATAATCTTGTAATAAAAGGTTTTGTCTTTGTTTAAGACACAGGAACACTGGATTTATTTAACATATTCATTACATAAAACTCTGGGCTCTGGTCACGCACGATAGGAGACAAGGGAGTGCTAGCAGGATAGGCAGGCCCCGGGAAGGAGAAAGCTGGGTGAATACATGGAGACAACGTGAAAACTGGCAGCAAAATCTGGAAGAGGAGCAGAATGGCATTTACTTGGAACTCTGCCCATGAGTCTTAATTTCTACATTTTCCTTGTAAGATAAATGTTCTGTGCAAAAGCACACGGACCAGAACCTGTGTCTCCTCATTTGAGCTCCATGTGAATGTACAGATCTGGACTTAATCTGAGTTGTACTTATTAACTCTGGGCAATACAGTATTATGATCCAAACCGTGATGGTCCAGTTATGCAGATTAACTCATTCAAGAAAGTCTGACTGAGCATCTAGTATGTGCCAGGCACTTTGCTAAGTACGAGGAATACAGTGATGGCCACATCATACATAGACCTTCCCCTCTTGGACCTAATGGCTTTGGAAGAAGAAATGCCCACCTGCCAACCAGCATTGCTCCCATAACAGTAGATGCACTCGGGACTTCCCTGGTGGTCCAGTGGGTAAGATTCTGTGCTTCCAGTGCAGAGGGTGAGGGTTTGATCCCTTGTGGGGGAGCTAAGATCCCACATGCTGCACGGCCAAAAAAATTTTTTAAAAAGTAGATGCACTCAGGGCTTCCCTGGTGGTGCAGTGGTTAGGAATCCGCCTGCCAATGCAGGGGACACGGGTTCGAGTCCTGGTCCAGGAAGATCCCACATACCATGGAGCAACTAAGCCCGTGTGCCACAACTACTGAGCCTGTGCTCTAGAGCCTGCGAGCCACAACTACTGAGCCCATGTGCCACAACTACTGAAGCCCATGTGCCTAGAGCCCGTGCTCTGCAACAAGAGAAGCCACTGCAATGAGAAGCCTGTGCACCGCAACGAAGAGTGGCCCCTGCTCGCTACAACTAGAGAAAGCCTGCACGCAGCAACAAAGACCCAATGAGGCCAAAAATAAATAATAAAATAAAATAAATAAATTTATTAAAAAAAAAAAAAAGTAGATGCACTCAACTCTTCATCAGGAATCAACTTCTCAAACTGGAATTTGTTCTCTCCTTTAGAATCACGTAATCTGGAAATGCAAAGAAGGATGGAGGCAGCGAAGGCAGGAGGGAAGGAAGAAAGAAGGGAGAAAGGAGCAGAATATTCCACTGAATTGGAATATATAATAATATATACAGTTTTTAAATTAAAAATAGGAAAAACAAAATCTGACAATAGAGGTTTTTTTGCCCCCAGAATATTTCGAAGAATGAACATTTTCTCATACCTCTTTCGTATTCTGAAGGTTGATACTAATATTAACACAGATTTTCTAGAATTATCACCTACTTTGCTTCTGGCACTTAAAAGTATTCAATATAGAAACCTAACTGTGAAATTGATGCATGTTGATTTAAATCAGGCAAAGGGCGCTGAAGGATAATAGAGTGGGAAAGTTCATATCTGTATTTTCCCTACTCAAATATAAGTACATAAATACTATTAGAGCCAAAGTTGATTGATAAGATTTATAGTGACTAGTGATACCAAAAAAAAAAACAGGGAGGAAAAAAAACAAGCTTTGGTTAATGTATTTAAAATTTTTTTTAAGGTTGGAGACTCATAATTCATGACTGAAAGACTCAGGAAACTACATAGAATTTCTAGAATAGAAATTAATTTATAGTATTTTATGGTGTCTGCAGTCTATTTCAGTTCTATTTTAAATTAATTACACTTGCAAAATGATCATAATTTTTGTATAGAACTGAACACAAACAAGCTTGATTTATTTGTTAATATTGCGGGGGGGTGGGAGAGGCACTTTCAAATGAAAAAATCTCAAGCCCATCACACACACACACACACACACACAAAAAATGGAAGGAAAGAAAAACTGATAAAACTCTAGCCATTGTACTTTATTTTTTTAAATTTCTGGCTGCCTCGGGTCTTAGTTGCAGCACGTGGGATCTTCGTTGAGGCATGCAGGGTCTTTCATTGCAGTGTGCAGGCTTCTCTCTAGTTGTGGCGTGCGGGTTTTCTCTCTCTAGTTGTGGCGTGCAGGCTCCAGGGCGTGTGGGCTCTGTAGTTTGCGGCACGCAGGCTCTCTAGTTGAGGCGCGGGAGCTTAGTAGTTGAGGTGCACGGGCTTAGTTGCCCTGAAGCGTGAGGGATCTTAGTTCCCTGACCAGGGATTGAACCCGCGTCCCCTGCATTGGAAGGCGGATTCTTTACCACTGGACCACCAGGGAAGTCCCACCATTGTATTTTTATACACATAATAAGACAGCTTGTATTAAATATATATCTAAAGGTCTATTAAATAATTTTTTCCCAGATTAAAGGTCATTTTCTAATCCAAACTTTTTTTCAGGTTGGACTATAAACAAAGAATAGATATGCCACAAAAACAATCCCATGTATCTTTATAGCACATTCTTGTTGACAAAGCATTTTCATGTACATCACCACGCAATTCTCCCAGCAAGTCTGGGAGGTAGATAAATGACAAACATCATCAGGATACAGGCAGTTCTGATTAGGTGCTCCCACTCACAGAATTTGAGGACAGTGTCTCTGAAATGAAAGAATTATTGAAAGTAGACATTTGTAGAAATAGCCCATACTAAGATGTAAATATATTGCTCCGGAGACCTGAAAACTCTCCAAGTTCAATCAAAGTGATTACAGTGTACTGCAACCTTGCCAACTGTGTAGTAATACAACTGCCTGAAAGACGGATGTTTTAGGAAAAGGACTGTTATAATCTGAAGGGATCCAAAGAATAAGAATTGACCCATATTGTCCAGGAAAAAGATGTTCTCCTCAACAATGGAGGTAAGCACACGTTGTTCTGGGAGCATCGGTAAAGATCCTTACATCAACCTAGAAGGGAGGGCTGGCAGTGGAGGAAGGCTTCCTAGAAGAGGTGATGCTGATCTGGGTCCTTGGGGACAAGGGAAATTAGTCATGTCAAGGGAAAGGGGTCCCAGGAGAGCATACGGCTAACTTGCTGTGTGGTTTCTTTCTCTGGATTTCACTTTCTCATCTAGAAAAGTCTATGATCCCTTGACTCCGTTTTTTTTTTTTTTGGCTGCATTGGGTCTTCGTTGCTGCGCTCAGGCTTTCTCTAGTTGTGGCGAGCAGGGGCTAGTCTTTGTTGCGAAGCACGGGCTCTAGGGCATGCGGGCTTCAGTAGTTGTGGCGCACGGGCTTAGTTGCTCCGTGGCATGTGGGATCTTCCTGGACCAGGGCTTGAACCCATGTCCCCTGCATTGGCAGGCGGATTCTTAACCACTGCGCCACCAGAGAAGTCCCCTTGGCTCAGTTTTTCATGCTGGGTGACCCAGTGCACCAATAAAAAATCAGAAATCATCCTGCTTGTGGCCAACAATAAAGTTCAGTCCCCTTGTGGCTTCTCATCCAGTAAAAACCATAAAAGGCACTTCAATGCACATTTACCCATTACTAGGAAGATATGTCTTTACGTCTTCTCTTTCCAATTTGCTAACACATAGAAGTGCAATGTTTGTTCAAGGCCCATCTCAAAGAATGATGAGGTCCCAGTCATTCGAGGACAGCACAAAAGCCAGTAAACTGGCCAGGTAGTCCAGATGTGCAAGAAAAACATGTCATTTACACTGAATGTGTGCGGCACGATTTAGCAGGACAACTGTCTAACGGTCCAACTGTCCATGTGTACCTTCACCGCAGAAACTGGCTATCACCGTGCTGAACCTGGGCAAAGACCAGGAAAAGACCAAAGAGATATGTTAAAGGACAAATATAAGGAAGAAACTCTTGAGAAAAAGCATTCATAAAGTCATCTTCTATACAACTTCTATTAATAACGAGACCAAGTTCTGGCTAAAGAAAGCAGACCGAAATACTCATTTAACTCTGATCTCTCAAGAAATCTCACAAAAACTGGTAGCGGACTTTAAAAAATGAGAGATAGATAGATAGACAGAAAGAATGAAGAAGCATGGCAATAAAATTTTGGAAGCTGAAGACCTGAAGCATGAGTGGTAACTGATTAGCAGAACGAAGAAGCAGAATTCTGAGGCAGCAGAGGGGAAAGCTGAGAGGAAGCCTCCTTTGCAGTGCAGAACTTCCTAAAGACCTAGGAACATGATCCCAGGCTCTTCTTGAAGGGAGTAGAGGTGGGACTTTAAAAGAAGAGGAGGTTGCCAATCCATTTAGGAAGCAGTGATATCGGTAGATCTCCTGTAACCCTCGCCTTCCCTCTGTGAAACTGATTGCACTTCAGAGTTTATTCTCTGGAAAAAGCAGGTAAAATAGAGAGTTCTGGGACAGGGGACACTAAGCCCAGTTGAAGGTGGGATTAAAGTGACATTTTACAAGACAGGAAAAATAGTCTTAAAAATACTACCTTACTCAGCAGTATGCACGTACATAGTCAAAAGAACTGTTGAAAGGTGGTCTAACCAAAATCATGATTTAAGTATTTGGGGAGGACGCATGACAGAGAGTGCAAGCGTGTGTGGTGATGGTGAGATAGGTGATGCCTAAAACGGAAGAATGCAAGAAGGAGCAACACAGACAGGTTGTTTGTGACAAGGAGGAAATACCCTCCCGCCAAAAAAAGAAAAAAAAAGCTAAAAGGATTGAAAGCATTTGCTTTTAGGGTGAAGGAAATGGGGAGCAGGGAACTGCCAGGTTATGAAGGTAAAACTCTTTGATTCATTAGGTATAACATTGATGAAAACAAAAATTAAGTTTTAAAAATCAGAAGGGCCATATTTTTTGCTGGAAGGAGGGAAGAGGGGAAATAAGTTGGATTTAAAATCAATTTGCAGTTGCAGGAGAAGCAAGATATTCAGGCAATCAGAGCTCAGGAGGCAAGACAAGGTTTGGAACAGAGATTTTATAATTATTTAGACTGGAAGAAAATTAGCTCTATAGGAAATAGGTCCTGAGAAAAAAAAGAGAAGAGGCCTTGAAAACAAACATTTTATAAATGCCATTTAGAGTGTCAGTGGAGGAAGGGACTCCATTGAAAGAGCAGCCAAGAAAACCAAGGGAAACAGGAGTTTCAATAAGGGGGGGCAGTTTAATCAAGGTCAAGTGCTCAGGGGGTCAAAGAGGCCCAGACCATTAGAATTAACAATGAAAAAGTTCTAAAGAGGGTACTCTAATCTAAGGATTACGTTCACACCCTTTAATGAGCCTTAAATTAAAAAAGGGTTTTGGGTTTTGGAAGGATCTTGTGTTTTTCCAGGACACCAAACAATGACTGTGACCCTGTTTTCAGTAAGTACACAGTTGTCTTTCATGGGGCAGTCACATAAACCCTGCATTAATAAGAAAGTGAATCTTAGGGCATATTGTCATTAGCAATCCCATACAAAGCCCTGTCCCTGTTTTGTTTCCCACACAAGGGATGGCATTGTCTGTGTCAGAGACGAGCATTTGAACTGAAGTTCATGGCTTGGCTGGGCTCTTCCTTCTGGCTGCACTTCCCCGGTGATCGGCTGCCTGTCCTAGGCTATGGTGTTATGACATCCCAAACAAGATGGAAGCACAAGAAAACTAATCAAATGAAAGTGCTTTTCCTTGTTGGTGCGTCAAAGGCTACCTTCAAAATAACCAAATGTTATGTTAAATCTCATCTTAGGACGAAAGCAAACGTGGTGAAAGAGTTCACTATTTCATTCTGCTGAGTCGAAGTCAGGGCTTGGCTTGGGGGCGAAAAGCATAACTGGTAGCAAATGTTCCCTAATCGCTCCACAGATGATTTCCTCTTTCTAGTAGAGATTGCTGTACACACTTCCACACCCTCCGAACAGATGCAACACAACAGAAGGTCTAGTTCTGTGTTTCACAGAAGCCTACCATGACACTTTACTGCTGAGTTTTCCCAACTGCTTGTGTCAGTTATTGCTGCCTTCCAGACATTTCCATCTCAGACATATCAGAGGGACAAATGGTTAGGAGAATGGTTTCAATTTAGAACTCAAAAAAGCTTACCCAAGTCCATTAACTACACCCCAAACAGCCTGGTTAGCAAACATTTTTGTGCCAGTATATGTAGCAGTTTCCTCCCTGCGGTGTCAACCAAATGAATAGTCTTGGCGGGTAGGGGTGAGGAGAGCAGTTCTTCCTGAGTCCCCAGGGTCAGAGTTTCTGGAGTGAGCATTAGAATGCCTCCTAATACCACGGTACATGCCTGTTTTCCAAAACAAATCATAGGAACTCCCATAAAGCAGCAAAACATCACTCCAAAATACATACTTTGAACACAAATGAGGGAGTGATGAAATTGACACAGATTAATTAGAAATTTGCAAATGTTTATGATGCTTGATAAACAATCCTAGGGATAGAATGAGGATTCATTTATGGGCAATATATTCATACCTAACATCATAGTACACTCCTTTCACTCATTAAAATGTTTTTCAAACAAAAAGTACAATGATGAGATCAGTTTTAAATGATATGTAAACATTCAAGGTCCATTGACTTAGATCAATCATAAGGCCACTTTGGAAGTAAAAGACATAAGGAAGTTTTCTAGAATCTAGCCATGCTCCTCTCCAGTGTGTGTAGAGAGTCTTCAGAGATGACTAGGGGTTAGGACAGAACATAGGACAAGAGGTTTATTTCCAACCCAAGTAGCTATCCTTGCTCTGCAGGTTTTGCAGGTATAAACTTGCTCTGCAGGTATCCTGGGTTTAGCAGGTATTCTCCTTATGAAAGGTTACTTGATGGAGTTTAACTGATACAAGCCCTGAAATGCAGTCCCCTCAGCAATGGAAAAAATGTCAGATACCTTATCAGGTGACTAGATAAGTAGGAAAGAACTTCTCAGTTGAAGGAGTCAGTCAAACCAAACCCAGAAAGAGAAATTTCTTAAAGCCGGGTGGGAAAGAAGTGACACTTAGCCGAGTACTCTTAAGTGCTTAACAAATAGTTTCTCACTTCACCCTGGCAAAATTCCTGGGAGGAAGGCTCACTCCAAAATCCTGTCAGTCTCCCAGGCTACACGTGCTGCTGCTCTGGTGGCCTCTCTGGCTCCCTCTAACTTTCTCACCTCCTGCTGCCCCATTCTGCCCAGCCACGCAACACCTGACTGTGGCCCAAAGCCGCCAAACAGGCTCCGCCTCTGGACTCTGCGCTGCTGTGCTGTCCACCCTCCCCCCCATCTGGGTGCTCTTCACCCGGAGGAGAGACAAGGTTCCCTCCCTCACTTGCTGCAGGACCCTCCCTAATAAGTAGCACCTCCCTCATGCTTGACCCCTCACCCTGCTGTATTTCCCTTCATAGCATTTGTACTGAGTTGAAGAGTGTCCCCCAGATTCATGGCCACCAAGAACGTGACCTTATTTGGCAATAGGGTCTTCGCAGATGTCAATAGCTAAAATGAGGTTATACTGGATTAGAAGGAACCCTGAATCCAGTACGACTGGGGTCCTTATGAGAAAAGAGGACACACAGACATACACACAGGAAGGCCATGTGACTGTGAGTGATGGGAAACGGGAATGATGTAGCTGTGCGTCAAGGAATACCGAGGATTGCAGGCAACCACCAGAACTGGGAAGAGGCAAGAAAGGATTCTTCCTTAGAACCTCCTGGTCCTGCCAACACATTGATTTCAGACTTGCAGCTTCCAGAACTGTGAGAGATTAAGTTTCTGTTGTTTTAAGCCGCTCAGTTTGTGATACTTTGTTACCCAAACTTGATAGCTCAAGGAAACTAATATGTCACCACCTGACATACTATATATTTACTGGTGGATTTGTTGTCTTTCTCTTCTCCCACTGGAATCTATAGTCCTTAAGACTGGACTTCTGTTGTTCATTGCTGTGATGAGAACAGCGGCTGGCATGTTGGCGGCACATAATAACTGTTGGTTAAATGACTGAGTGAGGAATGAATGTTCCCATTTTACAGAAGAGGAAACTGAGGCTCAGAAAGATTCCACTGAGTCCAAGTTCACCTAGCTAAGTAGTAGCAGATTTGGGATTTTAGGCTGTCTGCCTCTAAAAACCATCACCTTTTCACCACACCATGCTGATGCTCATTACATTGCCAACTTTTCTCTTTTAAAATCTACGAGGTAATATATTGCAATAGCTGTCCTTTCAAGTATAATAGAGTCTGTATTCCAGAAAATGACTGGAATATGTATGGAGGTTTATTCTCTGGGAATTTGTTATTATCGCCTAGCTTTGCAGACACCAAACTCAGTTCTTTTTATATTGATTATAGTGGCCATGCCTCTCTCTCTCTCTCTCTCACTGAAAGCACTCTTTTATTAGATTAACTTTTCCACAACCAACAACACTGTATCAACCACACAAATTCACAAGTCCTTTCACCTAAATACCTTTTGTTATTTTGTGTATAGCTGATCTGTGGAATAAATATTAGCTCCATTAATCCTGAGTAAACACTCATTTTGTATTTTACTACACATTATTCATATAACTGTATTTCTCTTTGTCTTCTTAAATTCAAAGATAAGAGTATAAATTGACTTTCTCCAAACTGCAATGTGTAATGATCTTGAGGTTTTATCTGGAATATACAAAGCACAAAATATGTTCACGAAATATAGCAAAAAAAAAATTTTTTTTTAAGTGATCCATTTCCCATGAGGGCATTGGAACTGGGAAATTACTTCCCAGTTTCACCTTTTGATGAGGACTTCTATCCCTCAGTATTTTGCTTGTTGGTTACTTATAACTCTATTTCCAGTGGAAAGCTACACGAGCCCTTATCATCCCTGTCACATTTGGGAGCTTTCCTAGTCATCAGTTACCAGGCAGTGTGTTTCCCCTGGAGACAGGGTACAGAGAAAATGCTTTTACAACTCATTTTGCACCACTCTCTTGCCATCTCACACCACAGCTTGGCAAAAATTGGGCAAAATAATAATATCCAGAGTGAGTAAGGCTGGCGAGAAGGAGTCAGGATGACCACTAGAGCGCAGGGGTCAAGTGCAGGGGTCAAGTGCATGGATCAAGTGCAAGACGGCCAGCTGGAATCTCACCTCCCATGTTTATTTACCACGTGACTTTGGGTTTGGAAACAGAGCGCAGGAAAGGCTAGATGTGCATCTAATTACACCTCTGACTGAGCTGGCACCCCCTCCCCCCATTCTATGTTGGTGCTGCTAATAGTTATCTGTTGTTGGATGAGGACTAGACACCAGTAACCAAATATACTTAGAGCAGAAAGTATTAGGAAAAAAACTTGGGGAGGAATTTACTTGAAACCGATGTCACCAGGCTATTTCAGTAGGTAATGTGAGCTACCAATATGTTTTGTTTTACAGAAAAGTAGATGATTAAGTTCACACACATACATATATGTATTCAGATACATCAATTTATTTAGAGAACATTTAATTGTAGCATAAATTTAAAGAGGTTGAAAGCTGCTTAAAGAGGAATTGCGAGGCTGCACCTTGATTAGACGTCCTCACCTATGATCTGCTATTCTTCCATGTTCCCTGAACTGAAGCAGAAATCACAGTTGCAGACTACAAGTTGCAGCATCTTCGTTTTTTGGCGACTGCGTGTAAGAACTGTAGACAGTACATCATTAAGCAAATTAATAATGTCCTAGTAAATGTAACTGGGCACATCGAGGCTGGATCAATTTTTATGCCTCCTGCTTTAGAAACAGACTTGCTTGAGGCCAGCAGGAGGCCTTGTCGTTAATGAATGCTTCCCTGTACTTTCCTTTGGCTACAGCTAATTTGAATAAAGATATCATTTTTAAAAGCACTGGATCTAAAGAAACACATTTTTCAGAAAATAATAATCCCCTTCCCCTACCCCACTCCCAAGCCACCCCGGAAAATCTCTACGAGCACACTACAGCGGCTCCGTGCAAAGACCTGAACGCCGACTGATTGCCTGCTCGGCTGACTGGCCTGAACGCCGACTGATTGCCTGCTCGGCTGACTGGCCTGGTACGATGACGATCTGGACGAGGTGAGGCAGCTTCCCAAATGTGACGCTGGTGAGTCTTCTCAGGCCACAGAGGACTGAGCAATTACAGAATATTATTTCAGCAGAGGAGCCTGACTAAAAAGAACTCATTCTGTTCAGAGCCTATAGCAACCAGGACCACACAGCCTAATAGAAAGGATGGGAAAGGATGAACGACTGATGTGTCTGGGGTCTTCAAAGCATTCTAAGAATGGTCAGTTTAGTCTCCCCCCCTTTTTTTTAAAACCAATTGCTTCATTATAGATATCTCTTCTAAGTGCCATTTTACTGCACTTAGAAAAAAACCTATATACCCTGTTCTTATCGTTAGAACAACAAAGAGGGAACAGAGATCAATGAATAGAAACGTAAGTGTCCTCCACAGCAGCCAACATTGTTAAAAGGAAAAGCACACAGTGTCATATGTTATTTCCCCTTTTAACTATGGCCCCGCAAGTACTAAAAAAAAAAGAATGCAAATATATAAATAGGGCCTCCTCACTCACCTTGCCATCACATTTACTATCTTATTTAACATTTATGTAGTAGCTTTTCCCAGAACAGTTTGCATGAAAGGATATTTCCCAATTTCCCCAGATAAAGTGAGTAGGACAGACCAGAAAGACACCAATCTATGATCTTGAACATGACTTTACCTTTAAGCTGTGGGTTGGTATTAGATCCTCTTCTGGGTTGAATTATGTACCCCCCCCCAAAGATACTCAAATCCTAATCTCCAGTACCTGTGAAGGTGATCTTATTTGGAAATAGGGTCTTTGTGGATGATTAGGTTAAGATGAGATCATCAGAGTGGGCACTAATCCTATATAACTGTCCTTATACAAAACAGAAATTTAGACACAGAGACAGACACACATAGAAGAAAGCAATGTGAAAACAGAGAGAACATCACCTACAAGCCAAGGAATGCCTGAGGCTCCCAGAAACTAGGAGAGAGGCATGGAACAGACACCCCCATCACAGCCCTCTAAAGGAACCAACCCTGCCGATGCCTTGATCTTGGACTTGTGGTGTCCAGAAGTGTGAGACAATACATTTTTGTTGTTTAAGACATTCAGTTGTTGGTACTTTGTCATGGCAGCCCTAGGAAACGAATATAAGTCCTCAACTCTACAGCTGTAAAGTAAGATAGAGTGTGTTTAAACAAATCCATTCTTATCAGAGCAGTGAATAAATTGTATCCTCTAAGGAATAACTAGGAAAAAAATAACAGTGAAACTGTTCTCTAGAGACCATCTCATTTACCCAGTAATTACAGAGCTGTCTGATTTATAACTAGCCTTATTACATGAATTGTCTCTTTGTAGACCTTGAACAATGCTAGGGTCTAAAGTGTAATTATAGTAAGCAAGTTGTGTAAAGATAATGCTTTGATTAGCCCACCTAAAATCAAGATTTAAGTGATTTTAGTTTTTAGCGCACTTTTATTTACTAATTCTACCATGGAACCAAAAACCTTAACTCTCACTGCTTTTTTGCTGTTTCTGTTTTGTTTTGCTTTTTGCTGTCCATTTATATAAGTAACAAGATGACGGAAAACTCTTTTCTTCTAGCTGGTCTGAGAATCCCCTGGTGCTAGATATATATTCCATTTGCCCCTCTAACTCTTTGGTCCACCCTTCTCCACCGGGCTTTATGTCCCAAGAAGCTGATCCATCAGACTGTATTGTCGGCCCTACCCTGCTGCTTTCTGGCTGGGTTTGCTAATGGGAGCACTCACAGGGGGCAAATGTGAGGTTAGGGCCCCATCCCCCAGCTCCCTCCTTCTCAGGCCACCTCTGGTTGGCTGTGCCTACAAAGGCCACAGCTCTGGTCAGGCGGCTGCCCTCTCTTTGGGTTTGGGTGACTGCTCCTTCCCCTTGCCTCTGGGGCCTTAGGGGTATGCAATAGTTATCTAGTGCTGCGTAACAAATTACCACAAATGTAGTGGCTTAAAACAACACGCATTTATTAGTTCACATTGTCTTAGTCCACTTGGGCTGCTGTAACAAAGTACCACAGACTGGGTGGCTTAAAAACAACAGAAATTTTTTTTTTTGGCCGCACCACGGGGCATGTGGGATCTTAGTTCCCCGACCAGGGATCGAACCCTCGCTCCCTGCATTGGAAGCGCAGAGTCTTAATCGCTGGACCACCAAGGAAGTCCAAACAACAGACATTTATTGCTCCCGGTTCTGGAGGCTGAGAAGTCTGAGGTCATGGTGCCGGCGTGGTTGGGTTCTGCCGAGGGCCTCTTCCAGCTGCAGATGGCCACCTTCTCACTGTGTCCTCACAGGGTGGAAGGGGCGAGGGAGCTCTGTGGGGCCTCCTTTATAAGGGCACTAATCCATTCATGAGAGCTCCACCCTCATGAGCCACTCACCTCAAAAAGGCCCCACCTTCTAATACCATCACGTTGGGGCTTAGGCCTTAAACATACGAATTTGGGGGACGAGGGGGCACGAACATTCAGTCTCTACCACAGTTCCTATGAGTCAGGAGTCTGGCTCGGCTGGCTCCTCTGCTCGGGGCCTCCCACGGCAACAACTTAGGCGTGGGCCAGTTAACCTCTGGAGCTTGGGGGGTACTTCTAAGTTCATGTGGTTACTGGCAGAATTAGTTTCTTGCAGTTGTGGGACTGGAGGCCCCTGCTTTCTTGCTGCCTGTCAGCCAAGGGCCACTCCCAGCACTTAGAGGCCACCGGTACTTCCCTGCTACGTGGCCCTCTCCCAACAGGGCAGCCCACTTCCTCCAGGCCAGCAGGAGAACCTCTTCTTCCATCAGCCAGACAGCGCCTCACACCCTGTAACTCAACCACAGGAGCGACGTTCTTCACTTCCGCTGTATTCTGTTGGCTAGAAGCAAGTCGCGGGGTCCATCCACATTCAAGGGCAGGAGAGTCGACCAGGTTGTGACTCATTGGAGGTCATCGTAGAATTCTGCCTGCCACAGGGTAGAAAGCCAGCCCACTCTTCCTACCTTGGAATTGTTAACCAGCAACCCTGCCTATGCTTTTGTAAATGGTCCCTCAATTAAATTCTCCTCAAATTACGCCAGTGGAGTGGTCCATCTGTTCCTGCCAGGACTTATGATAAAATCCTGCTTATGATAAAATCCCTCTGTAAGTGCCCTGCTCTGGTGATGTGCCCCGCCCCCCCCCCCCCACCCCAGTCTTCTGCGGGCCTGGGCCAGCTGGTGGCAGGGCTCGAGGGAGCTGAGAGCAGCTAAACTGCTCAGCATCACAAAGAAAAGGGCAGCCATGATTTGCACTTAGCTGCAGGTGGGGAGAGGGGCTGAAGAGAGAGGAAGGCTCTGAGGCTGGAAGGCAAGCAGAGAAACCGGGAAACATACGATAAGGGGGGCGTGGGGAGTGAAATGCTGCGTGGTATGTGACATGGCTCCTTCTCACAGTCTGCACACTTTCAATGGCTCACTCCTGCCTCGGGCTGGCATCTTCTCCATGGGGAACAGAGGGAAGAGCAGAGCCCTGCTTTGAAACTGGCTTGGGGCGTGAACAAGGGTGCCTATAAAGACAGCCCCACCTGGGGCGTGTGGCACCTCAGTGCCTGTGACACCGGCAGCCTTGCTGCTTCCCATCAGCACTTTGAAAACTCATCTTTCTATGGTCTTCTCTTTCTTAAAATTTTCTTTAACTTTTATTTATTTATTTATTTTTTAGTTATTCCACTTTTGAACATTTTTTCATATTTTTAAGGAAATTTTCTTGTCAAAATGTTTCTATGTTCCTAGGTCACAATGCGTAGGGAGGCTCTGGCTGGAGCTTGCAAATTTGCCCTATTACCTAGCATTCCATATCTGAGATCATTTCACTAACGGTCACACGTGATAATCCCAAGATTCATCTTCAAGGATCCAAGGCCAGAAAAATAAAACTACTAAAAATACAGGCAGCCCAAACAAGGTGATGGTTCACATCTTGCAATGCTACATTTATGTGAGTATTTGAGAGACGTGGAAACTTCACCTTAAATCCCACTGAATTGCTTCCCAAGGGCAGAGTGATGTGAGTCAGTGAGGCCATTCTCAGACGGCATGGAATGTGGTTGGTCCCCAGAGCAGCAGCACCAACTTCACCTGGGGCACTTGTGAGAAACTCAAAGTCCTGGGCCTCAGAGACCTACTGACTCTGAAACTCTGGAGGTGGGACCCAGCGATCTATGGTCTAAGAAGCCCTCCAGGTGATACTGATACGTGCTGGCCTCTGAGAGCCTCAGGCTGGAAGCACAAGGATTAAGGATTTAGGGACTTGCGCTTGTGTCTTTAAGGGTAGCGCCCTTTATTTATTTATTTTATTTATTTATTTTTGGCTGCACTGGGTCTTCGTTGCTGCTCACGGGCTTTCTCTAGTTGCGGCGAGCGGGGGCTACTCTTCGTTGTGGTGCGCCGGCTTCTCATTGCGGTGGCTTCTCTTGTTGCAGAGCACGGGCTCTAGGCACGCGGGCTCAGTAGTTGTGGCTCACGGGCTCTAGAGCACAGGCTCAGTAGTTGTGGTGCACAGGCTTAGTTGCTCCGTGGCATGTGGGATCTTCCCGGACCAGGGCTCGAACCCGTGTCCCCTGCACTGGCAGGTGGATTCTTAACCTCTGCGCCACCAGGAAGTCCCAAGGGTAGTGTTCTTTAAAAACAGAGAGAGGAAGAGGGAGGGAGGAGGGAGGAGAAAGGAAGGAGGAAGGATAGAAAGAACCAGAGGATTAGTCTCATTCCTCCAGTAACTGAGAAGCAGTGATATGCTGGTAAATGTTTAAAACCAGCCTTCCAGGGTGTGGAGCGTGGAGGCACAAAGCCCTGCTTTGTGGTATTTGCCGACTTCCATGGTGGAACTAACCTATTTCAAGCTACCAGTGTGAGGTCGCAGGACACAGAATTGGGATCTTATAAGCTGGCACAAGTGGGCTTCACTACTTGGTCAGGTAAGAAGGGGGCTTGTGCTGTGGCCCCTGGTAAATCCAGTCAATCTCCCTGGGTTTGTTTATAAGGTTGAAAAATTCAGGGTTTCTCAACCTTAGCACAGCTGACATTTCAGACTGGACGATTCTCTGCCCAGTGTGTTATATGATGTTGAGCAGCATTCGTGGCCTCTCCCTACCAGATGTCAGTAGCACCCCTGTCCCCACCCAGCTGTGACAACCAAAAATCTCTCCAGACATGGCCGAATGTCCCTCTGGTGGCAAAATCACTCCCAGTTAAGAATCACTGCCTTATATTGACCTTTCAACCCTTTTCAATTTTTTATTTACATCCATCCTTTGGACTATTTTAGTCCCATCCCCACAATTCCAACTCTGACGGCTTCCTTTCCTCTGCTAACTCTACCTAGATGTGGAGATGACTTTCTGGCCAGTGTGGCAGACTTGATTTATAATTCATTCTGATGATGCTAATGATGATGATGATGGCTGCTCTGTTCAGTGGCCCGATTCTTGTTTCAAGTTTGGTGACTTACAGGTGATGCTATTTGTATGTCTTAGTATTTCATTCCCAGCAGCATCAAGTCATGTGTCTTTCTACCTGTTGCTGTCTCCTTGCTCTTTTTTCTTAGCCATCAGTGGAGGATTAGACATCACTCTTCCTTCTCCTTTCACCAGACTAGGGAGTAAAATGATTTGGTTTGTCTGTCTCTAATCTCCCTATTCCTCTCTACCCTCTGCATCTCCATATAATGTATTGAAATAAAAGCCCTTCCAACGTGTTAGACATTTACCAATCTTGAACATTTTAAAATCATTATTAACTGATCTATTAAACAGCAGGAGTGAGAACGGCAAGTAAAATTGATGCCCTCCTGGTGACAGAGATATCAGTACCTCTAAAAGTAAGGTTCCTAGAATGTCAGGCAGCAGGGGCAAGCCTACAGCAAATGCTGCCTCTAAATTACTAGGCAACACCACATCTCCACGCCAAACCTTGTCCAGTGCTTCCTTTTGAGCTTATTTTAGTATTGGAGTTCAACAGTTTTAGTTCAGCAGGTCCAGATATTGGAAAGCTCACTGTCCAATGATGGTTTAAGATACATGAAACTATTTTTAAAGGCATTTAAAAAAATGACCATCTAAA
The DNA here is from genome assembly GCF_965194825.1 of Balaenoptera physalus. NCBI lineage: Eukaryota > Metazoa > Chordata > Mammalia > Artiodactyla > Balaenopteridae > Balaenoptera > Balaenoptera physalus. The sequence continues at coordinate 13,655,152 of NC_138897.1, forward strand.
AAAATTATTGTACTTTAAGAACTGGAGGTTGGGACAGATGACCTCTGATAATCCCTCCCAATTTAGAATTTCATAAAGGGCAAATGCTACACTTAAAAATACTTTTAATACCATGATAAAAAAATATCAGATTAACTAGCAGTGTAATGTTTTCTATTTGAGACATTTCTCATAATTGTTTCTAATTATCGCTTTTAATTTCTCTTTTCCCAATCCCTTCCCACAGAAAGGGGGGGAAATCTGTATGTCATTTATTCATGCATTCATGCCATTAACTTTGAGGATCAACAACATGGCAGGAATGGAGCCAAGTGATGAGTATACAAGGAGCTTCCAAACCAGTCAAAGAGAAAGACATGGAGACAGACCAGTACAGAACAGGGCAAGGGTGCCACCACAAGCATGTGGTTCCAGGAGCTTAGGGTAGGGACCTTGAGGATGGGGCCAAAAAGGCATCAAGGATGATGTAAGTAGGAGCTATGGAGTTGGAGAGGAAGGGAAGGCACAGAGGCGAGGAAAAGCGTGGCAAAGGCAGTGGGATGGCTGCAGTCTAGGGTTGCTGTAACATAAAGGCAGGAGGTGCCAACAGATGAGGTGTTTAGGGACCTGATCAATGAAGAAGCTGAAGGAGACAGGCAGCCACCGAAGAACCAAAAGCAGGAAGGATGTGATTACATTTGCATTTAAAGATTACCTCTTTGGCAGCTGAGGGAAGGAATTAGGTAATAATAGACTGAGCAAGAGAGACTGGCGAGGATGCTGGCACAGTGGTCCAAGAGAGAATGATGAAGGCCTGGATCGGGACAATGAGGGCGGAGGAAACTGGGCAAACCTGACAAATACCCAGGAGGCTGGGCAGAACTGAATGATTATCTAGGTGTTGGTGATGCAATGCAGGAAAGACTTAAAATGACACTCAGGTTTCTAACCTAGTGACAAGTGTGATACCATCTGTGATCAAGAATGTGGGAAGAATAGTTTCGGTTCTCTTTTGGCCCATGTGAGATGTTTACCTATCTATCCGTCTCACAGGCAATAGGGTATCTGAGTCCTCTTCTTGGGGAGGGAAACAAAAATGCTAGAGAAACAGATTTGGGAGTTATCAGTGCATAGAGGTTGAAACAATGAGGTCACCTAGAGAGAGTGTAACAAGGGCTGAGGGTGGAGGGTTTAGCCTTGGAGGACACTGGAGTTTAAGGAAGGAGTGGAAGACTTCAAGATTATAAAATGGAAAGAGAAAAAAGCATGATAAATGTCAGGAATCATAAACCAGGAAATGTCATGGAAGTCGAGGGAAAGAAAAGAATGTCAGAACATAGATGGAAAAGTTGTCCTTGAACCAAAAAAGAAGACAGGATAGATTTTAGATGTAAACATTATATACTCTGGAAGGATAAGAAATAGAGGGAAACAATTTGTGGCAAAATTTGGCCTCAATTTTCTCGGTGAAAATAAAAAGAGAAGTTGTCTCCCTTTGGGCTGCCAATCAGCTGTCACCAGTGGTGGTGTCGTGAGGATGGATGGATGGCCTGGACCACAATGGTGACTCATCACTGAGCATCCTCATCTTGGAGGGAGGGGCCATGGAGCCCTCAGTCTGACTCCTGAGCAAGGAGCAGATGATTCAAAGTGCATCTGTTTTTGTGTGGTTTTCCCTGAGCTCAAAATAAGAAAAATCTCTCAAGTGGATTTTGCTTCTTCTAAGACTTTAGAAGGTGCTACAGTCTCTCAACATTACAGCTGCAGGGCCCTGAAGGCTGTGTTGACTGCTGCTGCTAGTCATTACAAAGCTTCTAGAATTTAAGATGGCTGATCTCTTATCAGATCCCCTCTGATAATAAACAGTGGGGATGCTCTGTGGCCAGGAGTTAGCTTGGGTTGTAAAACCTATTTAATCTCTCTTAGGAAAAAAATACAAAGTAAAATAAAACGATCTCCCAGCACGGACAATAGGAAAAACCAGGTCCCTGCACAGAAGTGTTTACTCTTCCACAATTGCAGAAGACTCAAGGAATCCACGGACTCAGATCATCACCATCATCGTCATGTTTGTTCACCTCACATAATTTTTAGAATGAGAGAAGGAGATGAATAACTGAATGAACGAGTGACTATTATCTTTATAAATATTAGAATTAATCAATTAAAGCAGGACTTCCCTGGTGGCACAGTGGTTAAGAATCCGCCTGCCAATGCAGGGGACATGGGTTCGAGCCCTGGTCCGAGAAGATCCCACATGCCGCAGAGCAAAAAGCCCATGCGCCACAACTACTGAGCCTGTGCGCCTAGAGCCCGTGCTCCGCAACAAGAGAAGCCACCGCAATGAGAAGCCCACGCACCGCAATGAAGAGTAGCCCCCGCTCACCGCAACTAGAGAAAGCCCACGGGCAGCAACAAAGACCCAATGCAGGCAAAAATAAATAAATAAATTTATTTTAAAAAATCAATTAGGGCTTCCCTGGTGGTGCAGTTGTTGAGAATCTGCCTGCCAATGCAGGGGATGCGGGTTCGAGCCCTGGTCTGGGAAGATCCCACATGCCGCGGAGCAACTGGGCCCGTGAGCCACAACTGCTGAGCCTGCGCGTCTGGAGCCTGTGCTCCCAACAAGAGAGGCCATGATAGTGAGAGGCCCGCGCACCGCGATGAAGAGTGGCCCCCGCTCACCACAACTAGAGAAAGCCCTCGCACAGAAACGAAGACCCAACACAGCCAAAAATAAATAAATAAATAAGTAAATTTAAAAAAAAAAAAAATCAATTAAAGCATGATCATGCCCAGCTCTCATCCTGGGTCAAGATGGCAAGTGCGTTATCCCCCAAGGACCCCTAATTTGAAAGCCTGTAAAACACAGAAGTCTTCCTTTAACATGACTGATTACATTAGCTCAGAATATAAGATTCTCCTAATGTCACCCTGGAACAACAGAGCCTCTAATTATACGAGGTCTGTAGGTTAATAGTAAAACTAGGGGCCCAACAACTAGAGGGAAGGAAGCAGAATGCTTTCGGGAAATCAGCCTTATTTGGACCTAGTGTTCCTTCTACAAATGGCTCTCAGCTGGCCTGTCACTTGACCTCTCTCCACCCTTGGTTCTTTCAGCACAGAAATGTAGATTCCCGTATCCCTAGATGGGGAGTGTGGGTTGTTCCTGGAAAACTCTTTGATTAAATAGCGAATTTTATATATATAAAATAGATAGACAATAAGGTCCTACTGCATAGCACGGGGAGCCGTATTCAATATCTTATAATAAATTATAATGAAAAAGAATCTATATGTACATATATATGTATAACTGAATCACTTTACTGTACACCAGAAACTAACACAATGTTGTAAATTAACTATACATCAATAAAAAAATTTTTTTGGCTACAAAAAAAAAAGCAAATTTTATTCCCTTGTGCATCAGTGGCATGGGTTTGAGTGAGGCCATTAGGTGTAAAGTATGCCCAGTGGCCCCACTTTGCACTCAGATCATAACTGGCCCGTCCCCGCCTCATCCCTCCCGTGTGGGGCGCTGCCGCCACCACCAGAGCCCTCCTCCTCCCGCCCAGGCCCTAGAGAGCTGCGGTAACGGTGGTCACAGAAGTAACATTCTGGCCTTTGTGGGTTAGCCTATGCACCTAGTTACCGTGACTCACGTTATTTCTATGGGAAAATACTTTCTGAGGCTTCAACCAACAACCTATAACTTGCACTCGGGTAGTTATACTGCCTTTACAGTGCCTCTTCTTGGAATTTTGTGTAAATGAATGTTCACGATCATCAAAACGAACTAGTGCAAGAGCTGAGCTTAGGGCTACAGTGCTCTGGAAATCTTAAAAACAACATACATCAGTGTGTCGCTAGGTAAAAGAGTTAAGTTACCTTACTAGTACTATCTGGAGTCAGATGGGCTTCACTTTTCTCGACTGTACAATGCGACCGCGGGGATTGAATGAAATCAAATGAAATTGCTTTTGAAGTTGTCAAGTGATACTTAAATTCAAGTATTTTTTTTTATCTATAGTGCATTTGTACAAGCAAAGCCTCTAGAGGAGGATCTCCTCAGTTCAGATCCTGGCTTTGCATCATTCTATTCTATTTGAAATATTAACCCTTTATTCTATTTGAACTATTCTAGCTACGTGAACTTGTGCAAGATACTTAACTGCTCTGTGCCTTCCTACCCTGTTGGGAATAATATTAGTAACCGTAGGAGAGGATGGTGGTGAGGATTAAAATATTCAGCACGCTGGGCACACACTAAGCGCTGTGTAAGTGTCAGCTTTCATCCTCATCAGCTTCATCTTTACCACCAGCAGCAGCATCTGTGCGAGGCAAGTTGGGTCCTAATGGAAAGACAATGACCTGGAAAGACCACGGGCTGGGAGTCCCACAGCGCTGAGGAGAGTGAATTGTTCTTATTATTGTAACTATATGCAGCTGCTTTATTGGTCATTCAAGAGGAAACTTGGTAACTATTTTAGATTTTTGTTTCTTTAGGCTTGGGCATCTCCAGATAAAACTGTGAATTAGATTAATGTTTTTCTTTATAACTTGCTATTCGTTTTTTCAGTCCACATGGCTAGGGTGTGGACTAAAAGCCTGAGGCTTCTCAGCACAAGCGCTGATAAGAACTCACCTAGGCTTGCCTTCTCACCTGCAGCTGTCAACCTCAGGTTAACCCTGCACACCGTTATCTCTACTCCCTCTCCAAACCCACTAAGATAGCCATGAAGGAATAAAAGAAGAGGAAGCGAATGGGAGAGGAAATGCAAAAAAAAAAAGAAGTCAACAAAATTTTGGAAGACGATAAGGCATCTAATTTGCCTTCAGCTTTCTCCATCCTGCTAAGTGTCTACGCCTGGAGAAGCCAACCAACTATAAATGGAATCCAGGATGAATCCTCAAAAGGCTGAGGATATGAAAGCATCAGACATCTCTGAATCCAGGGTTTGGGATACGGCTGAAAACAAGAGGGTTCACTCATAAGAAAGAGCTAGACCCCCAGATCTTCCGCCTTGCCACCACAGCCAGGGCTATTGCTCCTCCGCCATCCAACAGATGACAGATTTGCTCTCTGAGGAGGCTGAACCAGAGATATTCTGATCCGGGGGACATGAAGCTTAGTAGAGGGAAGAATACAAAGCCTTACTGAAAAGAGCAAGACTCCTGGAAGTCATGTAAGACAGGCCAGTGCTCCCCACCCCCTGAGACAGTACACTGGTGCACGGCCTTCCCTGCAGGGTCACTGCATTGCAGACTCCAGGGAACCGTCATTCCACAGAGAACAGTGTGAGCAGTGCTCCCTGGAGCTGTACAATGAGGTGGCCCTGGAGAAGTTGGTTAGCTTCTGCCATACTCTTCCCTTCTCGGGCCTTGCAACTGTGTTTTTATCAGGAAGAAGAGGGGCAAAATCATTCATGCCAACTATGATTCCAACTTACATCTCACTGGACAGAACTGTGTCACAAGACTGCATCTACCAACAAGGGTGGCTGGGAAACTCTAATTAGTCATGTTGCCATCCTATGCATAGATATTCTGTTAGTAAGAAAGAAGGAAAGACTTATTAGGTAGGCAATTAGCAATCTCGACTACAGAAATAAACATGTCTTCCCAAATTTAAAGGTTCCACTGAGCACCTAGAATGGAAAAAACTTACAGTGAACCATAACACTGTAAAATTTAAGACACCAGAGTTTTTTTAAATCTGAAAAGCTTTCAGAGAGAACCAGCAGGTAACATGTAGGAACCAGAATAAGAAACACCGGTCTCAATAGTAACCTGGGGAGTGAGCCCTTTAAATGGCTTGGTCAGAGCGTTTGTTGACATTTGTCATCCACCATGGGCGTTGCTGACCTATCACTGACCACACAAAAACCAGAAGACACAAACCTGAAGAAATACCAGCATCTCTGTCAACGTAGTATTTAAGAAGTGATTTTAAATAGTTATTCCCCCAAATAACAATGTGACATGTGTAGCTGTCATCTACATCACTCTGTGAAGCATGACTTTTTGTTTATATCAAATAACTATTCTCCTAAGTTAATTTTGCTTCCTTTTATTTCAATTTTCTTGCAGAAATGAGAAATGAGGCAATCACTGTTAGCGTTGGCTCTATTAGCAGCAACAAAACTTTGCAGATGGTTAATGATAATGGTTTGATATGGCATCACATGTCTCAAAAAGAAAACTTTACACCAATAATGGATTTTTTTTGTTGCTGTTGTTGTTTCACACAATTCATGGAATCAGTGTAAAGTTTTTGTAGTTCATTCTATTAAACATGAAACGTCTGACGTTACTGCTAATTCTATTGCAAATTCAGTTTCAGAGGTCACCATTAAAAATAAAATGAATTGTTTTTGCAGGAAAATGTGAATATAATTTTTGGAGGAGCACTGCACCATGGGCAAAATAATACACTCACCCTTAATACTGTTAAGAAGCCAAATGGGCTGGGCAATGATTTCTTGGATATGACACCGAAAGCACAGGCAACAAAGCAAAAATAGGCAAGTGGGACTATGGTAAAAGAAAAAGTTTCTGTGCAGCAAAGGAAACAATCCACAGAATGAAAAGGCAACCCACAGAACGGGAGAAAATATTTGTGAATCATATATCTGATAAGATGTTAGTATCCAAAATATATAAGGAACTCCTACAACTCAACAGCAAAAAAACCAAACAACACGATTAAACAATGGGCAAAGCCTCTGAATAGGCATTTCTCTAAAGAAAACATGCAAATGGCCAACAAGTGTATGAAAAGATGCTCAACATCACTAATCATCAGGAAAATGCCAATCAAAATCACAATGAGATATCAACCCATACCTGTTAGAATGGCCGTTATAAAATAAACAGAAAATACCAGTGTTGACAAGGATGTGGAGAAACTGGAAGACTTGTACAGTGTTGGTGAAAATGCAAATTGGTGCAGCCACTGTGGAAACAGTATAGAGGTTCCTCAAAAGATTAAAAATAGAACAACTATATGATCCAGCAATCCCACTTCTGAGTATTTATCCAAAAGAACTGAAAACAGGATCTCAAAGAGATATTTGCATTCCCATATTCACTGCAGCATTATTCACAATAGCCAAGAGGTAGAAACGACTCAAATGTCCATTGACAGATGAAAGGATAAACAAAATATGGTCTATACATACAATGGAATGTTATTCAGCCTTAAAAAAGGATGGAGATCCTGCAATATGTATAACATGAAGACATTATGCTAAGTGAAATAAGCCAGTCACAGAAGTACAAATACTGCGTGATTCCACTTATATGAGGTGTCTAAAGTAGTCAAACTCATAGAAGCAGAGAACACAATAGTGGTTACTAGGGACTGGGGGTGGGGGAAATGAGTTGTTATTTAACCGGTAAAAAATTTCAGGCATCCAGGGCTTCCCTGGTGGCACAGTGGTTGGGAGTCTGCCTGCCAATGCAGAGGACACGGGTTCGACCCCTGGTCTGGGAAGATCCCACATGCCGTGGAGCGGCTGGGCCTGTGAGCCACAACTACTGAGCCTGCGCGTCTGGAGCCTGTGCTCCGCAACAAGAGAGGCCGCGATAGTGAGAGGCCCGTGCACCGCGATAAAGAGTGGCCCCCCACTCGCCGCAACTAGAGAAAGCCCTCGCACAGAAACGAAGACCCAACACAGCCAAAAATAAATAAATAAATAAATAAATAATAAAAATAAAGGAATTCCTTTAAAAAAAAAATTTCAGGCATCCAATACGAAGTTCTGTTGCTCTACAACAATGTTCATATAGTTAATACTGTACACTTAAAATTTTGTTCAGAGGGCAGTTTTCATGTTATGTTTTTTTTTAAACCCCAGTTTCTAAAACAAGAAGCTGAATGGAGCAAAAATATATTTGAAATCATTCATGGCATACACATAATTTGTAATTGCATCCAACCAAGCTGTGATAGTCTTCGATTCAACTGAAGTGGTAGTTGACATAATTTGCAAATATATATACACAGTACAATATTATACACACACACAATTTTTGTGATGAAGCTGATGTTAAATAAAAAATACTTCCTCCTGGGCCTTCCTTGGTGGCGCAGTGGTTAAGAATCCGCCTGCCAATGCTGGGGACATGGGTTTGAGCCCTGGTCTGGGAAGATCCCACATGCCGCGAAGCAACTAAGCTCGTGAGCCACAACCACTGAACCTGTGCTCTAGAGCCCGTCAGCCACAACTACTGAGCCCGCGTGCCACAACTACTTAAGCCCACACGCCTAGAGCCCGTGCTCTGCAACAAGAGAAGCCACTGCAATGAGAAGCACGCACACCGCAACAAAGAGTAGCCCCTACTCGCCACAACGAGAGAAAGCCCGCTCGCAGCAACAAAGACCCAACGCAGCCAAAAATAAATAAATTAAATAAATTAATTTAAAAAAAAAACTTTCTCCTGGGACTTCCTCGTTGTCCCCTAACCAAATCTCCAAATCTACCTGCATCTGTATCTATACTCTGTGCCTTCTCTCTTACTACACAGATAAACTGTCCCTGGTCACATCAAAGGGCATCTTCTTCCTTGCTGCTATTAATTTCATCCCCTCTTCTTCCTCAAGAACTTCACTCCTGCAAATTTCTCTTCTCTCTCTTGTAGCATCAATTTCACTCCCTCTATCAGATCAGTCCCATCAACATAAAATATGTTTTAGTACTTTCTATCGCTCATCTTTCCCCTTTGATCCTCAATCCTTCTCCAACTATCATTCCTACTTCTCTCCCTTTCACGGTAAAACTTCTCCAAAGAGTTCTTCATAATGGGTGCCTCTACTTACTCACCTTCATTCATTTCTGTGACCTACTGCAAACAGGATTCTGACCTCACTGTTCCATCAAAACTGTTCTTCTAAATGTTGCAATGACCTCTATGTTGTAAATCCAATGACCACATTTCTGACTTTATTCTATTTGACTTTTTAGCACAACTGACCACTCCCACCTGCTCTTGGACTTTCCTCCTTGGCTTTTAAGGTACCTACTTGTCTGGTTTTGCCCTATTTCAGCCCCCTTGATGGCTCCTTCTCCTTGGTTTGACCTCTAAGTGTCAGAGTGCCCTGTTTGGTCCTTCACGTTTATCTGAAGATGCTCCCCTAGGTAATATTAATTCGTTCCATGGTTTACAAACTATGTGTGTGCTGATAGTTCCCAGATTTATATCTCTAGCCCTGAAATCATGTACTTGATTTCCTAACTTGAGTATCTAATAGATTTCTTAAATGCAACCTGTCCAAAAAGAAAGTCAATTTCCTCTGGCCAAAACCTATCCACCCCAGTCTTTTTCCATCTCAGTAAAAAGCACCATCACCCATGTTGTTTCTCTTTCCCTCCACCCACCACATGCCATCCATTAGCCAGTCCTGTCAACTCCTCTCCAAAACTTAACCCGTATTTATCCACTTCTTCCCATATTCATTACTACCACCCTGTGTCCCAGCTGGTACCATCTCCTCCCTGGACCTCAACAAGCCCTTCCTGACCTTCCTCCTGCTTCCCACTCTTGCTCCTTCTACAAACCATTCTCCTTGCAGAAGCTAGGAGAGCGTCTAAAATCACAGAGCCAGTCTTGCGGCTCCTCTATGCTAAAAATGCTCCAAGGAGAAAGTAAATGTCACTCTCTGCTCTGGCCTGCTGAGGCCTAAGTGCCTGGGCTCCTGTTTGCCTCTTCGTCCCCACCTCCTGCCTCTCTTCCTCACTATGCTCATCCATGCCGACTTCTGGCCAATTCCTAGAACATATTAAGAACTTTCTCACCTTAGGGACTTTGCACTACATTGTTCCCTTTGTCTGGAATTTTCTCCCCTCAGAGCTACACATAACTGGCTCCCAGGTCCTCAGAGAGGGTTGCTCTAACCTGCCTATCCAATGCCACTCTTCACCGTATTATACCTTTTTATTTCTCAATTGCATACATCACCACTGAAAAGCATTGCTTTTTTAAGTAAGTGTACTTTTTTTGGTCTGTATTCCCCACAAGAATATAAGTGCCACGGAGTAACAGTGCCAGGTTTAGCAAATAAAAATACGGTGTACCCAGTTACACTCAAATTTCAGAAAACAAAGAATCACTTTTAGGATGTTTCACGCAATACTTGGAACAACATTATACTAAAAAAAATTGTTTGCATTGTTGAGATTCAAATTTAACTGGGTATCCTGTATTTTATCTGCAACTCTGTCCGAGAGCAGAAACCCTGACTACTTTATCATCCCAGCGGATATAGTGATATCTGGCAAGTACCCCAAAAAATACTGATGAAATGAAACAGTGATTGAATGAACAAAAGAAGGGAAAGGAATCAATTTGTGATGCTCAATCTAAAAACCAGTTTTAGTTATGGTGACAGTTAACTTTATGTGTCAGCTTGACTGGGCTAAGGGATGCTCAGATAGCTAATAAAACACTATTTCTGGATGCTTCTGTTTAGGGTGTTTTTTGGAAGAGATCAGCATTTGAATTGGTGAACTGAGTGAAGTAGATTGCCCTCCCCAGTGTGCATGGGCATCATTTAATCCACTGAGGGCCCAAAGAGAACAAACAGGTGGAGGAAGAGCAGATCTGTTCTCTCTCTGCCTGAGCTGAGACATCCATCCTCTCCTGCCCTCAGACGTCGGCGATCCTGATTCTAGGGCTTTCGGACTCAGATCAGGACTTCACATCAGCCCCTGATTATCAGGTCTTTGGACTCTGACTGGGTTACACTGCCGACTTTCACGGTTCTCCTGCTTGCAGATGGCAGGTCGTGGGATGGCAGCCTCCGTAACCGCTGAGCCGATTCCTGTAATAAATCTCCTCTTATGTATATATCTAGCCTATTGGCTCTGTTTCTCTGGAAAACCCTAATACAGTTATCCAGACTGTAACCCAGTGGTTCTCAAGTTTCAGCCTGTATCAGGCTGGCCAAACAGAAACAAGTCCCACGAGGCCCCATTTATGTTTTCCAAGTTAATTAAATTTATTTAATCAGTTGTTTCAGAGCTAGTTTTCTCTCCAGGATTGGTAGCCCCTGACAACAGACAAAGAGGACAAAGGCACAGCTCTACCAAGTGGCAGCATGAATTGTGTCTCAATATAACTTACGAATGTGCAGGGACTCCTGAGACCCCTTCATTTCCATAAAATGATTCCTCCCCCCTATTCCTAAGCAACTTTAGCAATTTACCTTGGAGGGTTTTTTCCCCCCCATCTTCTCATTTTCTCTTGGTCCCACGTGGCAATAACAGTACCTTGTAAACTACAATGAGGTATCACCTCACACCAGTCAGAATGGCCATCATCAAAAAATCTACAAACAATAAATGCTGGAGAGGGTGTGGAGAAAAGGGAACCCTCTTGCACTGTTGGTGGGAATGTAAATTGACACAGCCACTATGGAGAACAGTATGGAGGTTCCTTAAAAAACTAAAAATAGAACTACCATACGACCCAGCAATCCCACTACTGGGCATATACCCTGAGAAAATCATAATTCAAAAAGAGTCATGTACCACAATGTTCACTGCAGCACTATTTACAATAGCCAGGACATGGAAGCAACCTAAGTGTCCATCGACAGATGAATGGATAAAGAAGATGTGGCTCATATATACAATAGAATATTACTCAGCCATAAAAAGAAACGAAACTGAGTTATTTGTAGTGAGGTGGATGGACCTAGAGTCTGTCATACAGAGCAAAGTCAGTCAGAAAGAGAAAAACAAATACCATATGCTAACACATATATATGGAATCTAAAAAAAAAAAAACAGTTCTGAAGAATCTAGGGGCAGGACAGGAATAAAGACGCAGATGCAGAGAATGGACTTGAGGACATGGTGGTGGATGCGTAAGCTGGGACGAAGTGAGAGAGTGGCATGCACATATATACACTACCAAATGTAAATCAGATAGTGGGAAGCAGCTGCATAGCACAGGGAGATTAGCTCAGTGCTTTGTGACCACCTAGAGGGGTGGGATAGGGAGGGTGGGAGGGAGACGCAAGAGGGAGGAGATATGGGGATATATGTATATGTATAGCTGATTCACTTTGTTATAAAGCAGAAACTAACACACCATTGTAAAGCAATTATACTCCAATAAAGATGTTAAAAAATAGTACCTTGTAATAAATTTTTTTGTGCTCACACTTTAATTTTATTTTATGAGCTATGAATTGAGAGGATTCCTATGTTTCTGTAATGGAAATAACCATGGCTGCTTCTGTGATTTTAGCCACAGCTCCAGCTGCCCCTTCTCTTCTACTTTCCCAGTTTCCCAGGTTTTCAACCTTGAAGCTATTTTCCCACTCCCCTATCAATTCTCCTACTGCACATCCTTGACATTCGTCTCTTTCACGGCCACCCTGCCCTGGTTCAAGTCTTTGCCCCTCTTCCCAGGGTTCCCTGCTCCCACTCTTTCCAATCCATCCTGTGTCCATGTTTTCATTCATTCTCTCAATATCAATCATTGAGTACACACTTCATGTCAGATTGTGCTAAACACAATGAACAGGGGAACAAGATGATGCCCCTCCCTTCTTTCCAAAGCAGTTATGTGTTGTCTCATCCCTAAGAACCAATCATGACTGGGACGCGCCCGGAACTCCCCTAGGGTTTGGATCTTGCCTGAGCTCTCTCCTCCTGGGAAGTTCTCTGCATCTCCCTTTGCTGAAGTCCTGTCCCTACTCCAAGGTTTAGGTTCCCCAAACCACCTCCTTCGTACTCTCTTCTTTCCCTCTCCTCTACAGCACAGCGTTGCCCCCTGTAACCTAAAGTGCAGCCTAACCATTCACACTGATGTTGTGTCATGTGTTGGGCCTGCTTCCTGGCTCCCCGTGGTATTTACCATCCCCTAGTTCCCCAAGAAATATTTCCTCTAGGATTCATTTTTGCAGTTGTAGGGGAGGCAAAACTTTACCTCCACCCACCTTAGATTTTCTGCTGGAACTCTAACAAAAAGATTAACATGAGATGGAGCAGTTTACTAACACGTGCAGCACACATCACACGGGAGAGACCTAAAGGAAAGGTAACTCAAAACAGCAACTTAGGGACTTCCCCGGTGGCGCAGTGGTTGAGACTCCGCCTGCCAACGCAGGGGACATGGGTTCGAGCCCTGGTCCAGGAAGATCCCACATGCCACAGAGCAACTAAGCCCGTGCACCGCAAGTACTGAGCCTGCACTCTAGAGCCTGCGAGCCACAACTACTGAGTCTGCAAGCTACAACTACTGAGCCCGTACACCTAGAGCCCGTGCTCTGCAGCAAGAGGAGCCACCGCAATGAGAAGCCCGTGCACCGCAACGAAGAGAAGTCCCCGCTCGCCACACTAGAGAAAGCCCACGCGCAGCAACGAAGAACCAACGCAGCCAAAAATAAATAAATACAAATGAATAAAATTAAAACAAAACAGAAACCGGCAACTTAGAATTCCAGCAAAGAACAATCAATTTGTGGAGAAATGACAGGACAAAGGAGCTTGAGCTGGGGTAGTGACTTGTGGAGCAGTAACTAGGAAGATGAGGGTTAGTTTAGTGAGGTGTGTTTGTACAGATTCTCAGACCCAATTCCGCATCGCTGGTGAGAAGAATGTCTTCCTCTGGTACAGAGAGGGCACCTTTCACTCAGGAGTTTTATCTCCTGCTTTCAGGCTGAAAAGAAGGGTCAGAGCGCTCTTCTTTCCACCTGTTTCTCAAATGCCTTTAACTCAAAATAAGCAACATGCCAAAACGGTGTATTTTGGGGGTGACATGATCTGAACTCCTTCACAGCTAAAGGATTACAAAGGGGACAATGGTACTATGATCCACTCCAAGGAAGGGGAAAAGTCGTTAGCATACGGTGTGTCTGGTGAGAAAAAGGCTGACAGGCACATCTTTATGATCTTTATTAAAGCACATGGGACACTGCTAAGTCCTCCCCCTCCAGCACATCCACTAAACAATTAAACACGTCCTCTCCGCGCTTGCTTTGGAAAACCCAGTATGACAAATGGCACTTAAACAGCATTATAGTCAATCATGTCACAAAAGTGACTCGAGCTGAAAACTTCTGAGCCTGACAATCTGTTGCCTTCTTATTTTGACTCTCCTCATAGTAGTTCGAATGTTGCATTTTATCTTTTTATATTTTTACTTATTATAAAACCTCTATTAAAATAACACGAAAGGGGGGGTTCCCTGGCAATCCAGTGGTTAGCACTCAGTGCTTTCAGTGCTGTGGCCCCAGGTTCAAGCCCTGGTCAGGGAACTAAGATCCCACAAGTCTCATGGTGCAGCCAAAAAAAAAAAAAAACACGAAAAGGGATTTTGAAAGAAAAAAGCCCCCCACCTCAATTCTAACATCTGTTCTGATTTTCTACATTCCCTTCCAGGCTCTGTTCTTGAGATACTGGTGTTTTATATATATATATATATATATATATATATATATATATATATATATACACACACACACACACATACACACATAATCTTAGGGTACAGACAATTTTGTATTCTGTTGTTCCCAATGAATATTATATTATCAACATTCTCCTATGGTGTTCCATAATTACAACTTGTGCAGCATAAAATTCTACTGGATAATATGCTATAATTGATAAAGCTATTCAACTAGTATTGAATAATTTATGATATGTCCCTTATTTTCACACCCATCCTTCCTTATAGATCCACTGCAAAAAAAAAAAAATCTTTAACGAAAAATATTTCAAAATTAACAAAATATTTCTTGAGATCAATTTTCAGGAGTGAATGGGACTATGCTGTGAAAGGGAATGAACATTTCTGTGGTTCTTGATTCCACAGCTAAATTGCTGTCCTCAGGGATGTTACCAGTTTAAGCTGTAAATGTGTAAAATACATTGTCAGGACGCCCCATAACAATACAGGAAATGGTCCATCAAGCCAGTGTTCTCTGATAGGACTTTCTGAGCGCCACACCCCACATATGAACTGAGGAGTACCCGCTCCTCATATCCGCTCATGATCTGCCCAAATCAGGCTCAATTTGTGCAAACCTATGGCATCTGTTCCCAGGCAACTTCCAAAATACTGTATAGTTATTTTTTCCTTGAATATTGACATTTCTGCATATGTATGGATATATTTCCATTGTAACTCACCCAGGTCCAAAATACCAGAGAGGGGTGTTGAGAGTCCACAGAAACTCAGAGCCACCAGATTTTCCAAGATTGGCAAGAATTCAGAGAGGCTTGGTATGCAAGAAAGCACTAATCTTTGTGCTGTAATGGTTCCATATCTTAAATATTTTCCTTTAAAATCAGATTTGGCTCAAAAAGCATATGGGTATTTAACTGACAAGGAACAATCCAAATTTTAAAAATGCCTCCAGTGGAGAAAAGAACAACATCGTGCTCTCTCCCCCACATTACTCCTCCCTATCTGTACGTTTCTCACCGCATTTCCACCCGCCCTCCGAGCTAGGTCTCTCGGAAGAGCAGCTTATGAACTATGCCATCCTCTTCGTGATAAACATTCAGCTCTTCATTCCTCTTGCTACTTCACAGATATGTATGAAGGTGAAATCAATAATATACATGAAGACTTTTAAAAACTAGAAATAAAGCACTAGGGCTTAACGAATAGATATTGATTAGTATTAATTATCATTAACATTTCCAAAACAGCAAGAAAAAGAAAGATAATATGGCTAAAAATAAGAACTTGGAAAAAATTGCTGATGTAGAGGTCAATTTAAGAATAAAGTTGAACATGATTTTGGAAGCCTGGCCATAAATATATCAAGTTGGTATTAAAAGTGTTGCAATTTAGGTCAGTCCAAGTAAATAGACTTTTTTGGGCTTCCTCAGAAAATTCAAAATTTTAGTAAAAAATAGTGGATATCTTTTTCCCTCCAAAATCCTTTCCCCCTTCAGATAAATATGTATGAAATTTCAGCTGACATATGTTAACACAGTGTTGAGACAGACATCAAGGCAATAACTGACAGCCCACTAGTGGGTAATATTCTGATATTCATCCAATAAACAGCCTTCGAACGCTTGCAATGCTCAGTTTTCTGTGGTCAGCCCTTTGGAGGACTAAATAAGAATAAAATTATCATTTCCAGCTATAAATATAACTTTTCTTCATAAGGAAGCATCTGATGTTTAGGTGATGTGGTGTATAAATTGCTTGTTGCTATACTGAGGGCTGAGGGCAGCCTTATCACGCCTAGAAGCTGGAATTGAGGCAGTGAATGAATCAGTGGTCGTTACCGTTTTAAATCCCAATTTGCCTATTCTGAGATATTAAAATAGGGAAGCAGGGAACATTACAAACTGTAATTTGCTTATTTAATGTGATTTTTGGTGCACCAGGAGAGCTTCTTTGAGCAATAAACTCTCACTTGTTTGCTAGTCCCTAAAATACTGAGGCACATGATTCCTTTGGTTTCAGAAACTGACCTCTTTCAAAATGTTAGAGGTAACTAGTTGAGCTGCGGGTTGTTGACAGACATTTACATTTGGTATGATGCAGTTTCAGGGTTTGTCTTGAGAGGGATTTTGTTTGGGAAAGAGCTTAAGACCCAGAATATGGGAGAGAGACTCCAGTGACAGGCTGGGGAGCTCCAGAGAAAACTGTGGCTCACATCACACCACAGTTTGGCCTAGGATCGGCATTGTAGAAACCACCACCACCAAATCTTAAAAAAGAGGTAAATCTGAAGTCTTTCTCTAACCAGGTGGAACAACCTGACATTCTACGAGATGACTACATACATAGGGAAGAAAGTGAACGAACCTCCAGGAAAAACATCTGGACTCTTCTTTAGAGAACACTGCACTAAGATGAAGTTTTTTTTTTTTAACATCTTTATTGGAGTATAATTGCTTTACAATGGTGCGTTAGTTTCTGCTTTATAACAAAGTGAATCAGCTATATGCATACATATATCCCCGTATCTCCTCCCTCTTGCATCTCCCTCTCACCCTCCCTATCCCACCCCTCTAGGTGGTCACAAAACACCGAGCTGATCTCCCCGTGCAATGTGGCTGCTTCCCACTAGCTATCTGTTTTACATTTGGTAGTGTATATATGTCCATGCCACTCTCTCACTTCGTTCCAGCTTACCCTTCCCCCTCCCCGTGTCCTCAAGTCCATTCTCTACGTCTGCGTCTTTATTCCTGTCCTGCCCCTAGGTTCTTCAGAACCTTTTTTTTTTTTTAGATTCCATATATATGTGTTAGCATATGGTATTTGTTTTTCTCTTTCTGACTTACTTCACTCTGTATGACAGTCTCTAGGTCCATCCACCTCACTACAAATAACTCAATTTCCTTTCTTTTTATGGTTGAGTAATATTCCATTGTATACATGTGCCACGTCTTCTTTATCCATTCATAAGATGAAGCTTTAAGCATCCAGAATGAGTCAGGCCTGGGAGAGAGAGATGGGCAGCAGGAGAGGGGGCCCTCTTGGGATGAGTACGTAAGTGCCATCCCAGCTGTCAGAAGGTGGTATTAAATGGGCGAGACTTTGGTGGGAACCCAACCCTGTATCGCTTGAGTGTGCGGGTTTTACTAGAGTCTTGTGCACGAAAGAGACAAGAAAGTAGAGACTGATTGCCCAGTGACTTTCTTTTTCCAAACTTGCTTTTCTATAAAATAGTTTGGGACCGAACATGCAGATCCTTAATCACCTTGTCCCCCTCAGATGTGGTGACTCAGGTGGAATGTGCCCAGCCAGGTAAGCCATGCTTC
Organism: Balaenoptera physalus; assembly: GCF_965194825.1. Classification (NCBI taxonomy): domain Eukaryota; kingdom Metazoa; phylum Chordata; class Mammalia; order Artiodactyla; family Balaenopteridae; genus Balaenoptera; species Balaenoptera physalus. Next base: position 13,672,881 of record NC_138897.1, read on the forward strand.
TGCCTACCCCTAGTCAAGAGCAGTGCCCAGCTGTCCTCCTGGGACAATCTGCTTCAAGACCCTTAATTTGCAAAGCCCTCTGTTACCGCAGCCTAAGGAATTATTCTTAGGACTCAAGTGTTGTAAAACAGCCAAAACTCCCTTAAATTCTTTCTTGAGAGGGCCCCTATTATGTGGGGACATGCCAGCCCCACCCTCCAGCCTGCTTCCTGCTTGGCAATTTAGAAAGAAAGCAGAACAGTTAGCTTTCCTAGTCCATTATTCACCTCTGAAAGGTAATCAAAGGGAATGCCTTTCCTCCTATTATCCCATTGTTCAATTTTATGGAGGACTTGCCTCTGAATATAGATGTTGTCAAAGCAGCCAAGAACCTAATGTAAACAAGAGTTTCCTAGTAATACTTGTTCAAATTATCTTATTCCCATGGCTAGCACTGCCAAATTCCTGAAGGACACAGTGAGGTTTCCATATGATTTAACCTACTTTAACAGCTGAACATCTATCTGCAGGACACCCAAGAAGGCCATGGGGGCACAAGCTTTAAACATCATACAAATGGAATCATTCAGTGTGTACGCTTTGTGTCTGGCTTCTTTGCTCAAGCTCATGTTTGCTTAAGCTCCTGTGAGAATTCATTATGTTGTTGTATGAAGCTGTAATCTATCATTTTAATTTCTGTATAGAAATCCCATCATAGAAATTTAATTCCATCATAGGACTATACCACCATTTATTTATCCGTTTTGCCTATGATGGACATTTTGGGCTGTTTCCAATTTGGAGCAAGTATTAGTTTCCCACTGCTACTGTAACAAATGACCACAAATTTAGTGGCTTAAGATAACACAAAATTGTTATCCTGTAGTTCTGGAGGTCAGAAGTCTAAAGTGTGTCCACGGGGTTGCATGACTTTTGGAGCCTTTAGAGGAGAAGCCATTTTCTTGCCTTTTACAGCATCTAGAGGCCACATATAGTCTTTATCTTTAGCTCATTGTCCCTTTCTCCAACTTCAAAGCCAGTAACATAGCATCTATTCTCCTCTCTGACCTCTGCTTCCATCCATACATTTCTCTCTGACTTTGACCCTCCTGTGTCCTCCTTATAAGGATCCCTGTGATTACGCTGGGTTCACCTGGATAATCCAGAATAATCCGCCCATCTCAACATCCTTAACTTTATCGCCACCACAACCCACAGATCAACAAGTATCCCAGCAAAAAAGGAAAAAAGTCATCACTGCAGCCATGGTCAGAGAGTTAAGGAACTCCATCTCAGAACCGCATCCCATTTTCTCCAAAGCCCATGTTCTTGCTATTTCTAACATGCCATTTATTTCACCTATTAACTGCTTTTAAGGTTCTCTCTGACGGACTCCACATTTTCTGTCTAATCTTATTTCCCCTACATCTTAACTTGGTCTTCCCATCATACTTCTTCAGTACTCTTCTCCCTCTTGTTTGCAAATACCAAATGCATGCCAGATTGTGTTCCTTTGCTATGTTACTCTCAGCCTCTCCTCACTTTTCTTTGAAATGTCCGCCCTTTGATTATTTTTTGTGTAATGTATAAGAAAATAGATACATAAGTATTAAAGTAAAAAAGAGGGTCATCTCTGTGTCACTGAAATTGCCTTGAACACCAGCAGTGGTACACATCACATTCTTGAAACTCTGAGCTGGGTTGAGAAGCAGGGGCTTCACCTCACTGTGGAGGCCAGAGGATCCACAGTGCGCTGTCTGGGATGTTATCAAAAGGACTTATGCGTCTAACAGCATTACACCACACGACCTGCACAGTCCTTTACATTTTGAGATTCTCATTCCAGTTTCAAAATCTAAAAACTAGCACACAATTCTGGAAACATTTGTTTCATTTAGGTATAACTCAAAAATTAAACATATGCTCTACAGCCCTCCTCCGAAGCTAGAAATTACAGGCCTCCCTCGAAGATGGGTAACACTCTTAATTAGAGACATAAATAACTGTAACATTTATATCAATGGGTTCCACAGGATTGCTCATATTTGATTGGATCCTGGGGAGAGGGCAGTCTGCAGTAATTGCTGGATTCCCCACATCAAAAAGCAAGCAAACAAATTAAAAAACCCTGTTCTGGTGAAAATGGACGTGGTGAAATGTTTGCAGTGTGACGGGTTTATTATTTCTTTGAGACTTATTTGAAGAGTAATGCCAACCATTCCAGGTAGACTAAAATCTATGTGAACTGTCAAGCCCATCAAGAGAAGACCCCTCCACCCGAGCCCCTGTGTCACCCATGCCAAGACTCAATCCCTCTGCTGTAGCCTCGGGCTATTTCCTCTCCTTTTCTCAGCAGAAATGGACACTAGCTGGTCACTAAGTCTGTAAAATAACCCCCAGGGCTTTGGCCACCACAGCTATAACCTGCTCCTCAACCCTGTCCCTCCCATAATCCTCCTCTCCGTAACCTTTCCTTAGCTGGCGCTGTGTGAAAACTGAACTCTAAACCATCCCTCATCCTGGAATCTTCCCTGAATCTGTCTCACCCTAAAGAGGACAGAAGTGAAACCAGCGCTGGGTGTGACACTGGGACAAAGACAGGGACTGTCTCAGCCCAGAATTATGCATGCTGTGAAAAACAGGGCTACTCGATTGTGTCTTCAGAGGATATCATTACAATGAAGAAAACACAGCTCCTGCTGGATGAGATGCCTGACAAGGCGCAGCCAACACAATGATGCCATACCCAGGGGAGGAACACAAACGTCCCAGGGTTTGAGCATAACTCCCCAGGGAGATGAAGCCAACAGGGCAGGAGGGCCCTTGCCAGCAAAACCAGTTGTAAACAAGTCAAGGTAAATATGAATGAGTCCTTTTGTTCAATGAGATTCTAAACCCTGGGAAAGCTGAGAAGCATCATATATGTGTCATATATCATAGAAGTATCATACATCAAGACACAGACGACAAATACCTGCACTGCTGTCGTATACATCACAAGCAGGAAGTAAATGCACCAATTGATAACAAGAAGCAATTTCTTCAGCCCCCTTTCCTTATGTAAAATTGAAGACATGCAGTCAGAGCAGACAGATGGAGAATTATTCAAGTTCTGCCTTGGTTTTCTACTTCTGTTAGGGTCTTTGAGGGGCCCCAAGAGATAACACTCTTCTTTCTTGCCTGCTTTATGAGCCAATTGAGAAACAGATCAAGAAAGATGGCAGGTGAAGGCTACAATGACACCTTTATTAAGCTGATACTGAGGACATAGCTTATATCTGCGAGCAAATAAACTTTCCAGTGCTGAACCGTAGTCACAGCAGCCTGGACCATGGCAGCCTCCCACCCTGCCCTGCCCCTCCCCAGCCCACCGCTCAGTTCACGTCTCCCTGAGGGCAGGGTAGCTCCCAAAAAGGAAAACAGAGAGGGGCTGAGCCAGTCACATTGGTTTGTTCTCTCTAAATTTCCTATCAGCCAAATCACTCCATCTTCTCTGAGCAGAGGGTGAGACAGCCCCGGGTGTTACATAGTGAATAAATGAATGAATATGTAAGCAAGTGTAGGTGTGCATTGCGTGCATGTGCATATGTGTGCATGCACAGGTGTACATGTGTGTCTGAATGTACATGTATGCCTGTATCGAGCACTAGAGCCAGGTGTACATATTTGGGCAGATTCATTTCAACAAACATTCCTTGAGTACCAATGATTATGGCAACTGTGAAGAGGAGTATTACATTTCTCTAGAGGCAAAAAGCTTATAAGCTGGTAGGAAAGATAGATACGTAAGCAACCATTTGTAGCACAAGATCAAAGATGCTAAATGCAGTAAGAGCACAAAGAAGAGGAGAGTTGTTCTGATCTGCAGGATGGCAGGGATATTTGAGATCAGCTTGAGAGGAGACGGGAGGTGCCTGAGGGCATTCCAGGCAAAGGCATAGCAGGAGCTCAGGCCAGAGGTGGAAATACAGGGCATGTTTAAGCAATAAGTCATTTGTCATGCCAGGGCAGAAATTAATATGAGAGTTACTACACCAGACCAGACCAGACCAGGGATAACATCTTGCCTTTTTTCACCTGATTTCATAGGGTACATGGTAATGAATGATGGGAGATGGCCAACTTGTGAAGAACTTCGACTGCTATACTAAGAAATGTGAACTTCCTTTCTTGAGGCAAAGGGAAACCATTATGTCCAAGCGGAGAAAGGCAATGGCAAGAGTGGATTGGAAATTTCAGGGTGAAGGGGTTATTACATCGGCTTGGGTGAGAGAAAATGAGGGCTTGAACTAGGTGACAGAAAGGAGGGATCAAAGAGGTGACACTTTTACAGATACACTCGTAAGTATTCTATTAGCATGAGGAGGCTGCTTTCGGATCAGGGGACTGGCTGTATGATGATGTCACCCGCACGAGGAGGAAGAGGATGATGGGGTAAGAAAGATGAAGTTAATTTCGAACTACTGTGTCTGCCCTGAACTTTGTAACCCCAAAGCCTACATAGATGCTGACTTCGGGGGACTGTGTCCTCTAGCTGGTCAGGCAGCAAAGAATGAACGTTTTCTCTCGTCACTATAGTTCGCCTTCCAGAGAAAACTGTTTACGTCTGGAGGAGGCCAATTCCTCTCCCATCTGGAACCTTTCGTCTCTAATGAATTCACCTCTGTAGCTCAAACTCAAGAAAAGTCTCAATTTGCATCCTCAGTGGGAGCCCTGAAGAAGCAGTGTTCCTAGAACAAGGGATGTATTGCTCTTGCTCTGGTCTGCTCTGCTCAGAGTCTAGCAAGCCACTACAGTGGGCACGTCCAGGGGTGTATGACCTGAGAGAGTGATAAAGGGACCTAAAGCACATCAGCTGTGAATAGGCACATCTGTGGGTCCAAGGAGAAGTCAAGTTCCAGGAGAGGACAGGCTGCCTGGTGGCTCCAGTCAACAGATGAGGCTCTGCTGGGCCAGCTGGGATGCAGAAGCAGAAGAAAGCACCCTCAATCTGCCACATCAGCCTGGAAGGATGCAGAGAAGGCCTTCAGCTGCAGGATTCAGTAGAACCGGGGTCTAAAGAAAGGATGAAGATGGAAGGGCAAACACAATAGCAACTGAGGTGGATTCCAAGAATGAAGAGTGGTTAGCCAGAAATATGGCAGCTAAAAGCCAACAGTGGGTGGATTCCCAAAGTAGGGACCTGAGAATTGAAAGGGATTGAAAAATCAAAGATCTAGTGATACAAAGACATATGCGCTATGGGCTGCTGCTGGTTCTAAGGGGTGTGGTGCCGTCTGCGAAAGCTCAGCAGGCACTGGGGTCACTGGTCTGCAGAAGAGTTGATCGCTGTTAACTAAACTGTAAGCTCCTGGAAGGCACAGAGCGCAGAGGTGAGGTCTTGACCAGCAGGCAATCAATGGATATTGGTTGATCAATTGCTTAAATAATACTTTCAAGAGGACAGTCTCTTAATTGGTACTTTATACTTTTGAAATGGCTTTGATTTTTCTAGTTTCTCTCTTTCTCTCTTTTTTTTCCCCTGGCAGCTGTTATTGCTTCAGCGAACTGAAGCTGCTGCTATTTCAGCATCATTGCTAAGAAGGGCATCGGAGCATCTTAATGTCAGGCTGAGCTCACTCATCCAGATTAATTCCTTAGATGTTCAGCAGAATTTCAAGTAAAGTCACCTTTCGGTGGGAACAAAAGGCAGATAACTCACTTTATCCGTGAGCCTTTTATCTTGTTGACAAACTCCAATTCTCATCCATTCCAATTTTCATGGCAATCCAAGAAATTGCCAGAAGAATAAATGTGGACTTTGGAAAGATACACTTTGCTCCTTGCTGTCATGTGAAGTCCCCATCATCCTGGCAGTTTCTGATTCAGTTCCAAGAGCACTACAGAAACATGATTACTGTGTTCCCTAAGCTTCTCACTGGTTTTAAAGAAGTAGCTGGTTTCCACTTTCTTTATGGAAACTTTACGAATTATCTCCAAAGGCCAAGAGTCCAAGAAGACATGCAGAATCTTGGAGTTTGAGAGGACATGTGAGGTCACCTAACCCCTCCTGTGTCAGATGGGTAAGCTGAGGCTCAGAGAATGATCCTTGCCTAAGGTCCCACTAAGTGGAATGCTGGCACTTGGAACTGAGCTGCCCATGTTCTAAATAGCATGACTCCTCATTGACAGAAATACAGTGGATCCAAATATTAAAAAATAAATGCAAAAAATGATTGAAATATAATAAAAAGCAATCAAAACAAAAAACGCAAAAATAAGGGGGGGAAGTCTTAAACAAAAATATAATGCATATGGCATTTGCTGCCCAGACCAGGTAATCATTCTGCTTAACACACTTATGCATCCATAAGATAAAGCACTCTCAAGCTGTCTATACATGTAGACCTCAAAAGGCACATTATATTCCCTTTTTCTCTGCAAAAATGACAAGCAGTTATAATCTTTTTCTGAGCAAATGATGACCATCCCTAGCACCCAGCATCATGAAAACTCAGGTATATAAGTTTCACTTTCCATCTCTCAGTTTTTATCCCAGAACAAAGGGAAATTATAAGGCATTGCACTAACAATGGAAACGTAATCTCTTTTTTTTTTTTTCCTGTTTTTTTGTTGCTAGGGTATAAGACCACGTGTGCCATAAAACTCTCTCCCGTCTGGCTGGTTTTGCAAACTTCTCTGGGACCCGGTTTTTACAGTTGAGCAATTAATTCTCTCTAACACTTGGGAGCTGCTGAAATAAAGATTTCAGAGAGAGCAGTTCATGACCTTATGCCTTTGTGAGCTGTACTGAAAACTGACTTCCTGCATTACTGGGAGAGAAAAATCTATTAAAATCTCTTGGGTGAATACTTCAACAGCCTGATTTCATTTTGAAACTAATCATTTGTTATAGTTTAGAAGGCATGATGAATGATGCCACTTCAAATATTAATATTGTTATAACCCTAGATAACATGCTTTTTCCTCGATTCAGAGCTTTTTTACAACATGTCAACAATTCCATAAAGCCCCTCCTATAACATTTGAAATCTGGTCAAATACAAGAAAACAAAAAACCCTGTTGTTTGATATTGTTGAAAAAGTATCAAAAACTGTTAAATATCTATAAACCTAACCCCCCAAAATCACATGAAGTTATGGAAAAAACTTAAAACTCTAATAAAGGATATAAAAGACCACCTAAATAAGCTGACATATGTACCATATTTATGAGTGGGCCACCTTAGCACAGAATAGATGATAATTTTCCTTAATCTCTAAATTAATGCAATTTAAATCAAAATCTCAAGATGATTTTTTCCAGCTTTACTGAGATACAATTGACACATAATAGTATTTAAGCTTAAGGTGTGCAATGTGATGACTTGATACACATATGTATATACTGTGAAATGATTACTGCTCTAAAAAATGAAGCTTACTAAAACAGACAGACATTCTACAGCTCCTCCCATCAGGAGGTAGGTGGAGTCTTTTTTGCCACTTCTTGAATTTGGGCTTAGTCATATGACTTGCTTTGGCCCACTGGGTACTAGCAATTTGAAGAAGCAGAGGCTTGAAAAGCATGTGTACTTGGGGGCTTGCCCTGTCCCCAGCTGCTGGAGACCCCGAGATCATCACGTGAAGAGGCCTGGGCTAGCCTCCTGGAGGATGAGAGGTCCACCCATCCCAGCTGAGGTCCCCATGATGTGAGACCACACCTCGACCATCCACCCCCAGGAAGCAGGCCCAGTCCAGAAGGACCACCCTGCCAGCCCATCGCAATTCATCACTGTTGGCTTAAGCCACTATGCTTTGGATTGGGTCTGTTATTACAGCAAAAGGTAGCTGATTCAAGCAGGGGCACAAAAAGTAGAAACTGCAAAGGAAAAAAAAAGAAAAGGATGAATTTAATGACATCAAAAGTAAAACTTTCTTCAAAATAAGACAACCCTAGACAAAGGTAACAGAGAGGAGATGTGCTGGAAGAAGATATTTTGCAAAACTAGGACAAAGGATTAAAATCCAGAACATCTAAGGAACTCCTGCAATTTAGCAAGAAAAAAACAGAAAAATGGGTAAAAATATGAAAAAGGAATTCACAGAAGTAAATGCAGAATGGCCAATAAATAGATGAGGAGACTCTCAAACTCACTAGTAATCAGAGAAATGCAGATTGTGTTAAAAATGAGATACTACATGGAGGTGTCTCAAAAAACTAAAAACAGAACTACCATATGATCCAACAATTCCACTCCTGGGTATCTATCCGGAAAAACAAAAACGCTAATTCAAAAAGATACATGCACCCCAATGTTCATAGCAGCACTATTCACAACAGCCAAGACAAGGAAACAACCTAAATGTCCATCAAGAGATGAATGGATAAAGAAGATGTGGTACATATATAAAATGGAATATTACTCAACCATAAAAAGAGTGAAATAATGCCATTTGCAGCTACATGGATGGACTTGGAAGATATTATGCTAACTGAAATAAGTCAGACAGAGAAAGACAAATACTGTATGATATCACTTGTATGTGGAATCTAAAAAATACAACAAACTAGTGATTATAACAAAAAAGAAGCAGACTCACAGATACAGAGAACAAACTAGTGGTTACCAGTGGGGAAAGGGAAAGGGGAGGGTCATTATAGGGGTAAGGGATTAAGCAGTACAAACTGTTATGTATAAAATAAGCTACAAGGATATAACGTACAACACAGGGAAAATAGCCAATATTATATAATAACCATAAGTGGAGTATAACCTTTAAAAATTGTGAATCATTATATCGTACACTTGTAACTTACATAATATTGTACATCAACTAAACTTCAATAAAAAAATGAGATACTACCTTATAACCATTAGACTGGTAAAAAATATAATGTTGTGTAACAGCAAGTGCTGACAAGGACGTGGGGAAATGGAAGTCCTTATTGCACTACAGATGGGCAGGAGTCACTTGTTGCTGCCATTTTTGGAGGTCAGTTGGGCAATATTAGTGAGAACATGTATATGTATATTCTCCATGTGACCCAGAAATACTGTTCCTGGGTGACAGCCCAGAGGAACTGAGAGGTGCTGAAAGAGACTCACGTCGGTGTGTCTGCACTAGCATTGTCAATGTAAATGGCTGTAAACAGTCTAACTGTCCTTCAGTGAAAGAGTGGACGTGTTATCTGTGGTACATGCACAGGATGGAAAAACTAGACAACAGTCAGAGGCAGTAAATAAATTTGACTTATACCAACATGGTTACATCTCAGAAACCTCATGACGAGTGAAGAAATAAGTACAATGAGACGTACAGCACAAAACTGGTTATGTGAATGAAAGTCTACTTTATATATATGAAGGCATGGAAGGTGAGTTAGAAGAACACGTGATAAAACCCAGAATGGATGTTTATAAGAGGAGAATAATATGAGCAATTAAGGGACTATAATAAAATAAAATCAGAAATTTAGTTTTATACGTGTACCTACTGCTTACGACAACATGAGTTTTACTGACAAAGTTGTGATTTGGAAGACCAAGTAAAAATATATTTCTAAACCAAAAAAGAGCTTCTTTTATGTAAGTAGAAACAAACGCAGAGTGATCTCCCCAACTTCGGCAACATTCTGCTGGTACCACTAGCATCACTGTTAGCCTATAACTCTAAATGGATGCCCAGTGGAAAACGAAACAGGACAAAAGGCATCTTTCCTCTTGTTAAAGGAAGAATCCGTGTAGGGAACTCCCAGGCTTGTTGCTGAAATCATATATTAAAGGGCTAGTGGTCCCCTTCCCTCTTACCACAGACTGGCCTCCACAGTGCACTCTGTTCTACGGCTGTGCTTTGTAACAACTATTTCTTTAAATATGAATTCAGTATCTATGCAGGGCCTCCTACGCTATACCTCTCTTGAGTATAATTTCATTGAATTTACATCCAAAGGTGAAACCAAAATTATTTTATATTCTTACCTGAGAACAGCCACTCATGTAAGAAATAAGGTGTTGTTTCTTGGGTTAGTTAAGAATTTGTCCTGGCTTTGGTCTTATTAGTTTGGTTATATCTGGTTGAGATTTTCACAGCCATTTGAATTTGTGAAATAGACCCTCCTTTTCCTTCTTCCCCAGAGAGCAGCCCATGAGGAGATCATAGGTGTCCGTGTAGTGGGCTGGGTGGGGGCAGTGTCGGGGTTAGGATGGGGGAGACTGCTAAGCATGAGGAACAGACAAAATCCAATGTAATGACACATAATTAATATTATGTGTCAACGTGGCTGGGCCATGGTGTCCAGATATTTGGTAAAACATTATTCTCGATGTTTTGTGAGTGATTTTAGAGGAGATTAACATTTAAATCGGTGGCCTTTAATTGGACTGCCCTCCACACTGTGGGCGGGTCTCATCCAATCAGTCAAAGGCCTGAAGAACATGGAGACTGACCTCTCTCCAGCCTGATGGCCTTTGGATATGAGCCTGACAGCTCATCCTACAGATTTTGGACTTGCCAGACAATTCTTTAAAATAATCTCTCTCTCTCTCTCTCTCTCTCTCTCTCTCTCCATATGTACATATCCTATTGGTTCTGTTTCCCTGGAGAACGCTAATATACCAAGGAACTCCTGTAAGGAGTTGATCAGAAGACAAAGAGTGTATGCCGTCAGCTTCTGACCTCAGGATTGGTGGTTTGGGATCAGTGATAAGGAACAATTTCAGAACAGCATAGTGGAAAGATGCTCAGATTTTGTGTAGGTAGTGCTCAATTTCCAACAAACAGAACTGTTTACATAAGAGGGGGAAACATCCCTAAAACAACAGGCACCCACCACCCCCAAAACCCTAACCATTTTAACCACAACAATTCACCAGATGGCTCGGCTTGATTTCCCAGAATGTGAAACAATTCTATGAAGGAAAATGAGCTGACTTTAAAAACTGGAAATAACATAGGATTTTTCTTTCATTTGTTTTGTTTTGCTTTTTACTCTCATCACTCAATATGATCCAGTTGCCATTATGTACGAGTCCTGTGTGGGTCAGGTTGGATGCCAGGTTAAACATGAAGAAGTCAGGGGGAAATGTCAGGCCAGTGAGTGGAAAGGGAAGGTGGGTCACTCAGCCTGTTGGAGAAAGAGGATCACAGGGAATTTTTCCCTGTTGTAAATTCCTAATATTGCCATCATGAAATTGTTTGACCAATAAATAACCTTGTCTAGATTTAAGCATTCCTTAGGAAAAACAAACTAACACGCTAACCTTTCCTCTCCATTATGCTTTGGAGAAGCTCAACTGACTTCCCCACGAGACCACAATCACATCACTTTTTCCTGGTCATCGTTAGGTTTAACTACAGGCAAAAGAGGACACGAACGCTAATCAGAGTCATAATAGACGTGTGGACGGAAACGGAATCCTAGGGTCAGAAGGAAACTTGGAAAAGTGTTTGGTCCATCCCCACGGCTCTCGGGCCGCACCTAAACTCTTTTTTTTTTTTTTTAACATCTTCATTGGAGTATAACTGCTTTACAATGGTGTGTTAGTTTCTGCTTTATAACAAAGTGAATCCGTTATACATATACATATATCCCCATATCCCCTCCCTCTTGTGTCTCCCTCCCTCCCACCCTCCCTATCCCACCCCTCTAGCTGGTCACAAAGCACCAAGCTGATCTCCCTGTGCTATGCCAGCTGCTTCCCACTATCTATCTATTTACATTTGGTAGTGTATATATGTCAATGCCACTCTCTCACTTTGTCCCAGCTTACCCTTCCCCCTCCCCGTGTCCTCAAGTCCATTCTCTAGTAGGTCTGCGTCTTTATTCCCATCTTGCCCCTAGGTTCTTCATGACCACTTTTTGTTTGTTTTTTAGATTCCATATATATGTGTTAGCATACGGTATTTGTTTTTCTCTTTCTGACTTACTTCACTCTGTATGACACTCTCTAGGTCCATCCACCTCACTATAAATAACTCAATTTCATTTCTTCTTATGGCTGAGTAATATTCCATTGTATGTATGTGCCACATCTTCTTTATCCATTCATCTGTTGATGGACACTTAGGTTGCTTCCATGTCCTGGCTATTGTAAATAGAGCTGCAATGAACATTGTGGTACAGGACTCTTTTTGAATTATGGTTTTCTCAGGATATATGCCCAGTAGTGGGATTGCTGGGTCGTATGGTAGTTCTATTTTTAGTTTTTTAAGAAACCTCCATACTGTTCTCCAGAGTGGCTGTATCAATTTACATTCCCACCAACAGTACAAGAGGGTTCCCTTTTCTCCACACCCTCTCCAGCATTTACTGTTTGTAGATTTTTTGATGATGGCCATTCTGACCGGTGTGAGATGATCTCATTGTAGTTTTGGTTTGTATTTCTCTAATGATTAATGATGTTGAGCATTCTTTTCATGTGTTTGTTGGCAATTTGTCTATCTTCTTCGGAGAAATGTCTATTTAGGTCTTCTGCCCATTTTTGGATTGAGTTTTTTGTTTTTGTGATATTGAGCTGCATGAGCTGCTTGTAAATCTTGGAGATTAATCCTTTGTCAGTTGCTTCATTTGCAAATATTTTCTCCCATTCTGAGGGTTATCTTTTCGTCTTGTTTATGGTTTCCTTTGCTGTGCAAAAGCTTTTAAGTTTCGTTAGGTCCCATTTGTTTATTTGTGTTTTTATTTCCATTTCTCTAGGAGATGGGTCAAAAAGGATCTTGCTGTGATTTAGGTCATAGAGTGTTCTGCCTATGTTTTCCTCTAAGAGTTTGATAGTGTCTGGCCTTATATTTAGGTCTTTAATCCATTTTGAGTTTATTTTTGTGTATGGTGTTAGGGAGTGTTCTAATTTCATTCTTTTACATGTATCTGTCCAGTTTTCCCAGCACCACTTATTGAAGAGACTGTCTTTTCTCCACTGTATATTCTTGCCTCCTTTATCAAAGATAAGGTGACCATATGGGGCCGCACCTAAACTCTTAAAGCCCTTAGGAATTTACTGTGCTGAAGACCTCCAAGGACAATACCTCATGTGTCTTCGAAACTCATTCTAGTGTCTAAGAATACATACTGTCAGGAAGTTCGGCGTTGTGAGTAAGTTTGGGCTCTGCTCACACCCACTTCCTCCGGCTCCGAGCTCAAGCTCGGGTGGAGATGGACGGCAGCTGTGCCCACAGTCCAGCCCGCCACACATGTGACGGTCGTCACCAAAACAGCCCCTGCCCACCCCCGCCCCTAGCCTTCTCTTCTCTGGGTTAAATGACTGCTGCCCCTTTAATATCTTCTCATTGGTTTCATTCTCTGGATTTAGGCCTACCTGTGCCTAATCTTGGACAAATAGTCCAGTGGAGCGTTGGTCACTATCGGCTCTCCGGTGATCAACTGTCCCAGTTTGCCAGGGCCTTCCCAGGACATGGGACTTTCAGAGCTGAAACCAGGAAAGTCCCAGGCAAACCAGGACACACTGGCTCAGTTGGTTCTCTAAAGGGGAGAAATGTCTCACCCCCAAATTTCGAGGACACTGCAAAAATCATAGATTTGTATCTGTGCCTTGGCTCAAATCCTCAGAGTGTGTACAGAGCCTGACTTCTCTCCCTCAAGTTCATTGCCCAAAAGGTGTCCCTCTTGTTGGAAGGGTTACGGGCAATGAGCCGTCCTCCGGTGCTGAAACAGAACATCTCAATTAATGACGTGTCACTGTCTGGACACGGCAAGACCAGTCTTAAGGTCCTCTTTTGTTGTTCTGTCCTCAGCACAGACCTCCGTCTGGAGGGGACACGGCAGAGTGTTTGCCCCGCAGGGCACAGCACCTGGGTGTCCTCCACCAGTCACCTGGGGGAATGGACACACGTGGGGATGCAGCGCATGTGAGTACAAAAAAGAATCAGGAGCAAAAACAGGAACAGAAATGAAGTGTGTGAGGGGGAGGAGAAACAGAGCAGGGGGAATGAAAAAAACAAAACAAAACAAAACGTGGGGCATGGAAGGGGGAGAAAATGGCCAGAAGTGTATAGAAGAGGAAAAACTTAACTTTGTTTCCCTCTCCCCTCCTAGGTTCATTGGCTGGGGCCCTGTGAATTAGACTAACAAAAGACAGATTAACAAGAGAAAAACAAACAAGTTTATTAACATGTGCATCGCACATGCACAAGGGGGCACTCAGAGATGAGTGATTCACGGGGTGGTCAGAACTTGGGCTTGTATGGCATCTTAACGAAAGAAAAATAAATGTCTAAGGAAGTGACAAGACAAAGGAAAAGGACTTTGAGTTTCTAGGGTGGCAAACTGTGGGAAGGTTAAGTATATGGGGAAATAACGGAAGATAAGGGTTCGTTAGGAAGTTTGTAAGGTAGGTTACTAAGAGTATAGAGTTGTCACCAGTGCTGAACTTCTGTCCTTCCTGGTAGAGAGGGGAGGGGAGACATCTTTACAAATTTATGTCCTGCTTTTAGGTGAATACGGGGAGGGTGGAGTGCTTTTCTTATATCTGCTTCTTCTCAATTGCCTTCAGCTCAAAATAATCCTTATGCCAAAGTGGCATGTTCTAGGGCGGCATATTCTGCTACCCTCCCAGGGCAGGAGCAAAAGCAATGGAGAAACTAAGCCTAGAAACATACTCAAAGGCAGGGAGAAATTGGCCAAGGACACAAAATGAATAAATAAGGAGGAAGAACCTGAGAAGCCTGTGTTGGTAGGAGAAGTGAGAGCCTCCCCCAACCCTCTCTGTGTTTACCTTAACTTTTAGAAGAATGGTTCCCATTCTTGGAATTTCATAGACCAGAAAAAAAAAAAAAAAAATCAAGGCTGAAAAGAACATGAAACTGAAAGTACCTCCTACTATGCTCGTTATTTCCAAAAGCAAAGGGCACTGTACATTCTCTGAGGAAAAAAACTGTCATCAGCAACCAAGTGCCAACATGCACACATAGGACATTGTCATTATCCCTCCCGTTTTGCCAAGGGATGCTGAAAACTCTGTCACAGGCTGGTGCCAGGTGTCAGCCCGGCATTGGGGAGGCCCTGCTTCAGTGAATCTGAGTTCAGCCCTGCACTTCTTTAGAAAAGTGCTAAGAGCTAAGGTTTATCGATCACTTATGTGCCAGCCCCTGCCCTCAGTCACTGTCATCTCGTGAAATCGCATCAATGATCCAGTTCTATTTACTGTCCTCATATTCCAAATAAGAAAACTGCGGCCTGGAAGTGTTAAGAAACTTGTCCACAGTCCAGTGGTAGAGGAGGGATTTAACCCAAGCCATCTGACTCCACGGCCAGTGTTTTAAACTGCGATGCTGCCCTTTGTAAACGTGCTCCTTGACTGAGGGAGCCTTCTGGACACCTCTGGAGGGTTTTCAAAAGCTCGACATCAGTTTTGCTTATGCCTCCACGTGAAAAAATATGAGGGTCTCCCTACGACTATCTTTCCTGAAGCAGAAGTACTTAAGAGACTTGAAAGCAGCAACTGCAGCCTCTCCTTTGGTCCCACGTCCCTGCCCTGGCTGGATGTCAGAGCCTCACTTTCCTCCCAGGGTGGAGCCTGTCCTCGCCAGTCGCTATTCATATCTATGTTTGTTCAGGGCCTTCCTTCCTGCCTCCCTTTTTGCCTTAAGATCTTCCCTTTTCAGCAGTGCTGGCCTTGATGCCTAACTCCAGCTGCACCTCAAAATCAGGACCACAGAAAGATACTGTCAGGTAGGAGTTTCTTACTTTTCTGCATTGGAGACTTGGTGCCCACGGAATGAGTGCTCAGACCAAAGCTGTGGGTGCACAGGGGATTAAGTGACAGGAAAACAAGAAACTGGATTGTCCTCCTATTCAAACCCTGTCTTGTAAGTGCAGGAGTATTTTATCTGTTCACCATTTGCTGACTGTTTTATTAACAATCTAATAATGAGGGGAGCTTTCATTACGGCTCTTCTGGAAGCTTGAGGGCTGTATTAGTTTACTATCCTGTTGTGTAAATCAGAACATCAGCATCGGGGCTGGAAGAGGGTTTAAACTATCCCCAACATGGTTCCAAACAGATGAGAAGTCCTCCTAGCTTTAGAAATTTCTGGAGAAGAATCTTCCAGGATCGACTCTTTTAGCCCATCCCAATGTTTAATAATCCTCTTTGCTAAGAAATTTTTCTTCCTTTAATCCAAATCCTTTCTGCTGTAAACTTGTGTCTTATGGGTGCCCTTAGAGCTAAAAGCACCACCATCCCCACTACTTTTTAATGTAAACTTCTTCTCTGAAGGAGAGAATTCTTTAACTTTTTCTCATTTTCCAACCTTTAGAAGTTAACGTCTCTATCCTCTTTTGTACAATTGGAAAGGGACAGCAAATAGGTCTGGTGTAGCAATTCTCAGACCTAGAACTCCAAATTAACCTGCAATGCCAGAGTCCCACCTCAGCTATGCCAAACCAGAATGTTTGTGAGGGGGACTCCAGAATCTAAACAACCCCAGGTCATTCTGATACCGACATTGTTCAGACAGGCATCTGGGAACCCCTGACCCAGTCTAGTTCATTCTTAGATTTCCTCACGGCATCCAGATGGAACACCTCCAGTGAGACTGCAATCACTGCATCCCAAGAAAACCCTTCCCAGAGGACGGCCAGAGCCCTCCAACCAGAAGAATGCTTTTCCTTTTACCAAGCCAGAATTTGCCTCCTTGAGGTTTCTATGAATTACGCTACATGCGGCCTCGGATGCCAGAGTATTTCTAATTCTCTTCATTAACTTTTCCAACCCTGGTAGTATACAAATCACATTTCCAGGTCAACATTAAAATAAATAAATAAATAAAAATAAACAGTCCCATTTTCCAGGAATTGGTTACACGCACCGGGAAACTACGTATCCGATTGTCCAAGAGCCCTGGTTTTGTCATCAGCATATCAATGAAAAAGAAGCTGTCGAAAGATCTAGCTCACTGGTTCTGAGACGTTAGTGTGAAGCGGGCTCCGGCAGATAGCTGGGCCCTGCCCGGCTGTATCTGACTCAGCAGGTCTGGGGCCCGGCCTGAGAATGGGTTCTCTAACCAGTGCCCAGGTGCTGCTGGTTCACAGGCCACACTCTGAGAACCACTGGGCTAATTCCTGCATTTACCACCCCATGGAATGAAAACCTACTGCATCAGAATCAGCTGGGGAAGCTTCAAAACGTACACATGTCTATACGGCTCAGGACTCTGGAAGTGAAGCAACATTCCACGTAAATCTTCTTGCTAAAATCTGAGAATCCCTGGTCTGTGGTTTTGACACTTTAAAGAGCGTTGGGTTTGAGGCCTGTGGTCCTCAAAGTGTGTGGTCACCGGATCGGCGGCGTCAGCATCACCCGGGAACTTGTTAGCGATGCAAACGTCATCTTGTTTTAACAAGCCCTCCAAGGGATTCTGAGGCACAAAACGTGGGCGCCATGGGCACAGGCTAAGCTCACAGACAGGGTCAATCTCTCACTACTTCCCCGGCTTCTGCTTCTTCCCAGTCTTGTTTTGTTTTGTTCCGTTTCACTAGAGAACATGTTAGTTTATTCTTTGGGAGGTTCCCAAACGTCAAGGAGTTGACAGGCCAGGTGGGGAAGGTGGCCTGGGAAAGAATTTTGAGTTTGAAGGAAGCTTTACCTACTCTATTATGAGTTCAAAAAAAATTTTTTTTATTGTAAAATATACACAACATAAAATTTACCATTCTGACCATTTTTAAGTGTTCAGTTCAGTGGCATTAATTACATTCACACTGTTGTATAACCATCACCACCATCCATCTCCAGAAATTTTTCAACCCCCTAAACTGAAACTTGGTCCCCATTAAGCACCAATTTTCCATTTGCCCTTTCCCCCAGCCCCTGGCAACCACCATCTTACTTCCTGTTTCTATGACTTTGACTGTTCCAGGTATTTCATATGAATGGAATCATACAGTACTTGTCCTTTCGTGACTGACTTATTTCAATCAGCATAATGTCCTCAGGGTTCATTCATGCCGCAGCGTGTGTCAGAATTTCCTTCCTCTTTCAGGCTAATATTCCGTTGTATGTATCGGACACATTTTGTTTAGCCCTTCCTCCCCCCATCAGCGTGCGGTTGGGTTGTTTCCACCTGTGGCCACTGTGAATCATGACACCATGAACACAGGTGTGCAGAATCCACTGGAGACGTCTGCCCAGTTTCCCCAGCTGAGTCCAAAGATGCTCTCCCGCCCAGACAGTCCCATCTTGTTCTGGAGCCAAATATGGTGAAGGCAGGAACTGATTAAGAATCTGGCAGGTTGAGAATGAAGTCACTAGCTTAGGTGTTGGTTCCGGGGCCCAGTTAGAGCTGCTAAATTTTGCAGTGGAGCCCAACTCTTCCTCCTGAAAATCCTCCTTCACAGAATGTTTCTTCCACAAGGCCAGGAGCTGTGCCTTTCTTACTCACTGCTGTGTTCCCAGCTCCCAGGACACGGACCAGCCATGAGAGGAGCTCAGAATAGATGCTGAATGAGTGAACCATACTAGGGCCAGTGTCTCCCAATAGGGATTTCTGGGTCACACAATCTCCCTCCTCTGCTGAAGCTGATTGGCAATGCAGCCCAGCCTAGAAGCCGGTTCTCTCCAGCAGCCCTTCCTGCTCCGGAGGCCCACTCTTTCCTTGCTAGTGTTAGACCCCTTCCCTGGTCCTGAGGGCCAGCTGGGGTTCTATGTGGACGGCTGCCTGATGGGTGCTCTTGGGACTTCTGAGTGCACATCCCCCCCTCACCCTTCGACACGGCTGGGGTTCCTGACTTGCCGTCTCTTCGGCCCCTGGGAGCAGTGACTCAGAGCCAACACGGGCTGAGTCCCCCACCTGCTCCATCCTGCTAGGTTTAAGGTCTGGAGCTCAGGTCATGTAGAAAGTTGGGAGAAAAACAAAACAGATACTACTTGCCGGTTGACCTGAAGCTCCTTGGCCTTAGTGCAGGCAAGCCACAGTGGTCCAAGCATGACTTCTGGGCAGCAGAAGACAGCTGCGACATATAAAGTTGTCTGGACTTAGAAGGCCGCATCTGGGGCTGGTGCAGTAGAGTCAGGAGACGGGGGAAGATGTTTTGTACGACCCTAGATTCACTTCAGTCACTTAAGCTGATGTCCGGGGAGCCTACAAATGGGACAGATGATGTCTACCTTCCAAAGGATGCTTCTTCATTAATCTTGAATTCGTGGTTCAAGTTCTTTGGTGGGGAATTAAAAATTCTAGTGGACAGTGGAAGACAATTCCTGCCAGTTCAAGTTTACCATTTCATAAATGCTAAGCTACCTTCTTCACCCCTATTCACCTAACCCTTTAGATGTTTCTGTCCATAGCAAAAGCTTGATTTTGAGCTGTAGGTTGAAGGATGGCCATGGTCTCCTGACATATTGAAGACTCTGCTAATTCAACCAGACTGCCTCCTGGAGACTTATACTAGGAGGAGGAATCTGGGAGACAATGTTAAGTGCTGGGGTCTGTAATAAAGTCAGTGGAATGCAAAGCATTTAGACTCAAAGCATTTGCCAGAATTCTTCCCCTGATACCTTAGAGGATTTGCTGTATGGGTATGCTGCACCAGTACATAATTTCTAAGAGTGTTTATCATTTTCATCTTTATAATATTTATTGAAAGCTATGAATTCATAGCACTGCACTGAAAGCTCTTTATATGATTGACACCTACAGCGAATATCTTTCGTTGGCCATGCCAACTTTAATTTGTATACTAAGCAAAAGCAGTGAAATTTGTGACTTTCAAGGACCACTCAGTTGCCAACAGCACCATGAAGTATTCAGAAGAATTAATTTGATAGGCAATGCTTACTGGTTACATTATTGCCTTTAGCTTCTATGGTGCCGCATATAAAACATTAAGGAAAATTACATTTTCTGAACCCATTTTGACACGCACAGCCCTCGGAAGAGAAAGGAGAGACGGGTGCTATTTTAGGATCTGTATTTTCAAAGAACAGCAGCTCCCTAAGTGACGAGAGAGCAAGTAGAACCAATTTTAGAATGAAAGGATGGGTAGGTAGGAGGAAAGGGATGATACAGGTTTGGAATGATGAATAAGACACAGTCTTTGCTCTTAATAGGATTGCGTTCTAGTGGAGTGGGTGAGCCGGATATACCAAAATAGTAGTAACCATACTTTCCAAATTCAAATTTGGGACACATGATCTGAAAAGAAGGGGTGCCCTTTATGGGGACAACTGGGCCAAATGTTTGAAATGTTACCAGATTTAGGACACGTGGTTGCCATACTCAGAATGGAAGACAGGGGAAGGAAAGCTCTGTAGGAGCCCACATATAGCCTACGTAGCTTCGGGCTGGAAAGGCCCAGGACACCACACTCTCCTTACTCCTCCCACCTCCTGACCGGCTACCCTTTGCCATGTACTGAATTAAGGGTTGTGGGGGATGCACCCTGGGCCAGGCATACACGTCCCTTCTCACCGGCCACATGCGTTCCTGAGCACGCCTGGGCTTAGGTCTTGAAGAGACTTCACTCTTTGGTTCAACACATGCATGCCATGAGGCTGTCAGGACGGAGAGGTGGCAAGAGAAGCGCAGGCTATACCCTCATTTCAACTTCAGAAATACTAAAACAATTCTTTAATGTAATACTGCATATCTACTAAACAAAAAAGGAGAGGAAAAGGCAGAAGAAGAAAGAAGTGGGGTTGGACAGGGACAAAAAGAGAAAGAAAGAGAAAACTCTGTTAGGCCCAAAGAGAAATTGGTAATCTATAAATTGCTAGTGGTACTAAGAATAAGTTTATTCTTGCAGACGAGGAATCTGACGATATGTGATGCAGTGTCAAAGGCTTTATACACTTTTTCACCCAGTAGTTTCACTTTGGGAAACGGTACATCAAAATGGCAACAATTCTAGTAAAAAATCCATTGCAGCCCTATTTATAAAACAATAATGGGAAACAACCCATGCTCAATAATAGGAAAATGTTAATCAATAAAATATTTTTAGACACGAGATACTGTGAGAATATACCAATAAATGGAAATGTGTAAATGAAATATTTAGTGAAGAAAAGCAGAACCTGAAACTATAGGTACATGTTGATTATAGCTTTGTAAGCTGATGTGTATATCACTATGTATCCAAAGAGAATTTTTATGAAACAAATAGCTGTTTTGTTTTATCAAGTTTTTCTGAAAATCGCTTGCATTAATTTTTTTTTAAGGGAAGAGTGAGTGTGCAAGGGTACTGGTTGAACTATCACAGTTTTCAGCCTCACTAGGCTTCTTATAGGTTCATGTACTGAGAGGGCTGTTGCAGGTAGTTTGTTACTAATAGT
Source organism: Balaenoptera physalus (assembly GCF_965194825.1). NCBI lineage: Eukaryota > Metazoa > Chordata > Mammalia > Artiodactyla > Balaenopteridae > Balaenoptera > Balaenoptera physalus. The sequence goes on from NC_138897.1 coordinate 13,694,132, forward strand.
TAAAGTATCAGTCTTTGGTTTATTCCAATAGTTTAATAATAATTTTAGAGGTGACTCAACCCTGTTGTCTGTATAGTAAAGTCACTACCACATGTGACTGTTTTGAGATGCGTATGTTTTGAGATGCTTTCTTTAGCGCAGACAGAAGGGACAGAGTCACACGTCACTCCCCGGCTACGAGCTGGCTCCTGGACGTGTGTCACACATGTGAACGTCAGCTGTCACGCGAGGGAGGTTGGAACTGATGAACTGTCGTGATATGTATGGCAGCCCTGTTCCCAAAATACTAATATCTAGTGCCTCCTGATCGCTTCAGTCTTAAAAAAATTACGTTTCCTCCTTCCTTGTCATTCAAATGCCTTCACTGGGTCCCTCCTGCTCCCATTTGCCTACGTCGCGCCTTCTCGGCCAAGATCCCCAAAGGAGCCGTGGCCAGCTGTCCTCTGCAGTCTCTGTCTCGGGGACTTCCTAGTTATGAGATTTGGTAAGTGCTTCCCTGAGCTCTCTGCAACGTTGAATGCTGGGGACCACTGGTCTCCCTGATACTTTCCCCAGCTCAGGATTCTGCCTGACTTGCTGGCACTTGGGAGAAGCTAGTCCAGAAGACCAGCCAGACAAAGGCTCCCTGGAGGGGTTTCACCGGCCGAGGCTGCAGAGCCACCCCCATGGCTGGCTGAGAACAGAGGAGGGACTCAGTCCCCTGGGGGCTGCTCCCTTGCCAGCCCACCCCAGGACCCCGCCCCCATCCCCGCTGGGCCATAGGCAGGTGACAGCAGTTCAGGAGACTTCTGGCACCAGAAGGACCCAAGGGCAGGGAGCCTGTGGAAGCGTCAGCCCCGGCCACGGGTTTCCCTCCCACCTTCCTGCTCCTTCTTCCCTCCGAGATGATGGGATTGAGAGCTGGGCCTCAGAACAGCGCTCTGTGTACCTGCCGTGTAGCCAGGACTTTCTGAAGGAAGTGCTAGAAATCCCCCCTGGAATTGCTCAGCTTCTATCAGCTGTGTGTGACATGGATGGAAAGGCTTCCTACAACCGACCTCTCACCCCCCCCCACTCCTGCAGAGTCGCAAGTGGCTGCCAGGAAGGGATGCAGCCAGGACAGTGGCGGGGACTCCGGACTCTGGGAGCCATGGGAGGGCGGCAGGTTCTCAGCTCACAGTCTGCGGGGAGGATGCAGCTGACCCCGACTGGCTCGGGGCCTCCCCAGCAACCAACACTCCTGGGCTGCGGTTCTGCTCTGCGGTCAGAGGCTTGTTCCCAGCTGCTCTGGTTTAGTGGGAAAATCTGGGTTCGAACCGGCAAGCTCCGGCAGCTGTGGGCAGGAGGCCAAGGAGGGGGCCTCCTTCCTGATGTCCTGTGGCCGACGGCCCAGGCACGGACCCTGGAGGGTGTCCACTCCTGCACCTGTGTCTGGCTCTACTTGAGGGCTTCTCTCTGCATGTAATAAAGCAGACACCTGTCTCTGGGATTCCTGTTTTGACCCTTGAAACCCAGGGATGGAGCTAGGCCAGATGTCCCTGCACAGCCCTGGTCTCTGTGGGCCTTAGAGCAGGACTTGCTGCTGGTGGTGACAAGGACCACCCAGCACAGGAACCCGAAAACAGAAGGAGGGAGAGGGAAGGAGCGGGGTGTGGGGCGGGAGGACCCTGAGCCGATCCCGGTGCCAGGCAGCTCCAGGCGCCAACAGTCTTGAGGGAACAGCAACATCGTAGCCTTACTGACCATTCGCTGGCTGCCTTGGGACCCTGAGAAAGAGCTAGAAAGTCACTTCTCCCACGTTTATAGGTTTAGGATACCAGACAGGCAGCCCGCAGAGCAGGTCAGCTGGCGAATGGCTTTCTGCTTCTCACCTTCACTTGCTGATGGGAGCCTGGCCCGGCTGCTATGAGGGTGGGTGGTCGGCAGCAGGTGGGCCCTGTCTGCAGCCTCAAGGACAGCCTTGAGCCCTAAAGCCTCCCCTCTCCCTGTGCCAAGGCTGTAGTTGCCCCGTGATGCCGATCAGCACAAACGGTTGGAGAATTGCCCGATCTTGGGAAAGAGCCTGCTCTGCACTGAATGCGCCTGTCCTCCTGAAATTCACATATTGAGATCCTACCCGCCAAGGTGATGCTATTAAGGGGTGGGGCCTTTGGGAGGCGCTTAGTCCTGACGGTGGAGCCCTCGTGGATGGGATCAGCTGCCTCATTACAGACGCCCCACAGAGCTCCCTCCTTCCTCCCTGCGAGGACACAGCCAGGAGCCTGCTGTCCACGGCAGAGGGCCTTCACTGCAACCCGACCAGGCTGGCCCCCTGACCTTGGACTTCCAGCCTCCAGAAGGGTGAGAAATAAACGTCTCTTGTTTACAAACCACCCAGTCTGTGGAGGTTTATTATAAATGGACCAGGACAAAGCCCACCTTGGGCGATCAGCCCCTCCACGCACCCAGCTCCCCGTCACCACCCCCTTGTCTTCCCCGTTCCCCCCCGGCCCCCCCCCACTCCGACTCCACCTTTGGGTGCTGCTCCCCTCTCCTCTCGTCCCCTGTCTCTTGGCGCTTTCTCCTTCCCTCTTCCCCGGTGCCGGGAACTCCTGGTTCTAACGAGACGGAGCACGGTGCTGTGGCCTGATGATATCCAGCCCGGGGAACTTGGCAACACACAAAACAGAGACAAATGCACACACACACTCCCACCCCCCAAACCCCACTCCAGCCACCCACAGCTGCGCCCAGGGGCAACCGCCGTGCAGACCAGCTGCTGCCCATCTGCTGTCATTCCCCCTCTTTCCCAAATGACATCTTCCAATATCAAAGACACTGCCAGCTGTCAAAATCAGGTTCACATTTTCATATACAGGACAATGACTGCCGAGGAGAGACTGATGCAAACACATAAACAAACGGAGGGGAGGAAGGGGAGGCCGCTGGGCTGTCTCCCTCCAGACTCATCATTTCTACAGAAGCAGGGACTGAAATGACCTCTGAGTTGTTAAAACAGCAACTGACAAGCACAGCCTCGCAGCCATCAAGGCTCGCATCAAAGGAAACTAGAAAAAGGCATAAAAGAGTTTGATCTCTGGAGGAAAAAGGCAGGGAGGATGCAGAGTGCTGGGAACAAAGGGAGGCCAAGCCTGGGAGTGGATTATTCATTCTGCCGCCAACATAACGAACGGTGTGTTATAAGCATGGAAGAAAGCAAAGTGAATTTCTAACCGAGATAATGAGGAAGCCAAGACTGGGGAGCAGAGCCAGACAGGAGGGGGGTGACCTTCTTAATTAAGCATCTAAGGATGTCATCCTTTCTTTCTTGAGAACCAGCCCTCGTGGACACATCTCCCTGCTAAAAGTGTAAAGAGTTGCTCCCGCCAAGCTAAAGGCCCAGAATAGGGTTAGAAGTTATGAAGTTAAAGTCCTTACTCTTGCCCTGTTACCTTGAACAAATCACTTAAATGTTCTCTGCCTCCGTTTCCCCATTTATAAGATGCAGAATCCTAAAAGCAGACTCGAGGATGGTTTGGAGCACAGTTGGGGAAGCAGAGTGTACAACTCCAGGGGGCGTCGGGAGGGGCGGGGTGGTACCGTGGATGGAAATGGCACCCCACTGACAGCTTGCCGAAGGGACGCGTTTATTTTTAAAGGGCGCTGAATTTCATAGAACATAATGACAGTCTGCAGTGTGTGTTCCCAGAGCCTGTCCCACCCACAGCGTCTATGATGAGGCTGTCCAGCCTACAATCATGCAACAAGGTCAAAGTCAGATCCAGGAGGAAAAGCACTTCAGCTGATAGGCTCTTATGCCCTTCCTCACCTCCACTAAAATGCGGAGGCCAGCCCAGGTTGTTGGTAAGCAACAAAGGCCTTAGGGCAGTGGTCTTTTGGACCTAGTTGTGGCTATGACAGCTGGTGACTCCAAAGGGTGTGGTGATCCAAACGCCTGGAGAAGCAAAATCATTCATCTATAAGCCAAGAGATTCCAGAATGGGAACTGATGGGCAGCCCCCAGGCATTCTGCAGGCGCTGTAGCATCGTAAAAGTCCTCAGCCTAATAAAAAGGTGTATGTCTCACTCAAACATTGCAGGGAATCTTGGTCCCTCAATTTATCCTGAGACCTCAGAACAGAGCTGGAAAGCCAGGCAGCTCTCCCTGTGATGTAGTGGCACAACCGTGTCAACAGGCAGAAGCTCCAGAAGTCACACTGAGCAACCACAACTCACTGCAGTACAAAGAAGTGAGTTCACATGGGGTCTCCCAAATTCTCCCACCACCCACAGGTGGTCAATCTGACAGCGGAGGTCCCACACCATGAGGCTAGGATGGTGCCTGCAGGGCTCAGGGCAGTCTGGGGACAAGTCACAATGATGGTGCTGTCCCTGCCATCACTGGAATTTGTGGGTCCAGGAGCCAAGTGGAGGAGGTGGCTCCCCTTCTGCCCATGCAATTGCTTCAGTTCTGTGCCACTGTCATATGGGATCTATATTGGCTGTGGTTACATGAGCCATTTAGTACCTGGATTACAGAATGGAGAGGGGTATTTAGAAGGGATCTCAACATAACCAGGGGTGAAACTGACTCTGCTGAGCGGTGGCTTCTGAAATGGCCCTGCCTATTGATTCTAAGGCAATAACTAGACGTGGCCTTCGACGAGGTGTGTTTTGACAGCTGGATCATATTGGAAGGGAATATATTGATACTACGTAGTGGAAGGCGTGTCATGGGGCCTCAGATCCACGCCCTTCCTGGGAGCAGCAAGCTGTCCCCACTTCTCACCATGTTGTATCACATAAGACACACTTCCGCACAGCTGACTGGAACAGAAGTGGCCTGAGCCAAGGGCAGCCCCAGAAAACTATCACATGGGCCAGGCCACCTGTCTCTCTCTTTGCAACTGGAGCTAAGAGGCCGTTGGCCATGGAAGGGGAATCTGAGGTGTGACGCTGGGAGGTCGGGAGGGAGTGGGATGGGCCACCTCCTGAGGAAGTGGCTCTGTGGACGGTTGAGGGAGTGGGGTGGAGGAGAGAGGAACATCCAGCAGAGGGAGAAGAAGAGGCTCAGAGCAGGAGAGCGGGGTCCTGCCGGCCACCATGCAGAGCCCTCACAACCCCCGACAGTGACCCAGGCCAGTTCTCGCTGGTCATGGGTATCCTTAAAATAAACCCCCTTTTATAAAAAAAAAAATTATTTTATTTTTTTTTTCAGTAACTTAAGACTCTTGCTATGAAAAGAGCCTAACTAGAGCACATTTCCTACTGGACTAGGAAATGATCTATTCTACATGGGTGCTAGGAATCTGGTGACATAATAACTGCCTAGAAATCAGGCTTTGGTTTTCTCATCAGAACACGAGTCCTGGTTTCTCAGCATATCCAGCCTGAGGACATTCAACACCCTAATGACAAAGACACCTGCTTTACTTCGGTGTTCCTTATTCTTGTCGTCATTGATAAGATTAAGGACTGCTTTCACTGTAGTTACTGTATGGAGAGCTTTTACATTTTCTTAGGTGAAAAGGGGGGTGGATAGGAGGGGATGGGGAGAAAGAAAAAGGATTGTTTCCTTTCCAGAGAAAGAATCGAGAGCGAGAAACAATGGCTGGGTCTCTCCAGCATTAAATGAAAAGACAGAGAAATCCAGGGAGTCCTGCGGGATCTCGAAGTATGAGGCACTTTTGGCCAGCAAGCTAATTCAAGGTTCTGCTAATTCCCGAGGGTATTTGCTGCAAACATTTTCAGAAGCCTCAGACAGGCTGCCCTTCCTGCTGCCCTCACAGGTGTTAAGTAGTGGTTTCCAGGTGCAGATGGCTGTTACTTTGGAGACTAGACAAGAGCATAAGGCATCCTTGGAGGAGCTCTGCCCTGGGGTTCAGGGAACGAAGAAATCCTAGCTACCCCCCAGCCAGGCCTAGCTTCTTGGAGTTGTGTCCACAGAGAGGGGTCCCTGGAAGCTTCCCAGACAGGGCTGGTCTGCTGAGTGCTGACGCAGCCCCGAAGAGTTCGTGGCCAGGCCAGGGGACCTGCTCAGCACCTCTTGGGTGCAGCAGGACACACCGTGAAGAGCCCCGAGCTGCGGCGGGTGGCAGAGGCACACCGCTGGCTCCCGACTGAGGGGCACTCCTCCCACTTCCATCCGCCGTCTCCTCCTTTGTCCCGGTGTCCAGGCAACTGCAGGGAGATCCCGACAGGGCAGCGGGGTGCCCAAATGGCGGCTTAGCCACCTGGCCTTTAGTAACTGGGCGCTGCTAGTCGCGGTCACATCAGGGCGGCTGGACCATTTCGTTTCAGGATCGACGTCCAGCTCACCTCAGCTCCACCTCCTGACACTCAGAGGCCACAGGGCAGGATGTGTCAACCTGAGGGCTCCGGATGGATCCTGAAGGGTCCACGACCCCTGCAATGCACAGGCTTTGTGCACATGCACATTTTTCTGCGGAAAATCCGCAGACTTTATCCAGCATCTTGAAGAGATCTGGGAGCCCAGAGAGCGACATGGGCTCTCCATAGTAGGAAAGGAAAGGTGATTGGAGTGCTGGGGTTTTCTGGAACAGGAGGCAGACAAGCGATTTCCGTGTTTCTCATAGAAAAGCCTGGACGCAGAGGAGAGAGTCCAGGCTTTGGCATCAGGACCGCTTCCCTGTCACTGAGTAGTCTGGTGACCCTGGGTGAGTTTCTTATCCTCCCTGAGGAAGGACAGTGCATTCATTAAACATCTACGATCCAAACCTCTTCCCCACTGCACGAAGCCTTCCGCGGGCCCTGCGACCCCATCTCCACCCCCTCCCCCCCAGTTCCCCAGTTCCTACAACTGCAACCTCTTCTCTGAATGCTCTCTTCACCTGCACATTGGAACCTCAGCCTGGCTCCATCCAGCGGGCGCGGCGGCTCCGGAGCCTCTCAAGTGACACTTGTCCTCCCGCCTCCTTGCTCCTGCTTGGACTTTCCCCTCCTCCCTGAGCCGGCCACACCCCCCCCATCACCTCCCCCAATACGCCTTGGATTAGTCAGGGTTCTCCAGGAAACAGAACGAAGAGGATGGATGTAGATATACACAAAGAGATCCATTATGAGGGACTGGCTCATGCAATGGTGAGGCTGAGAAGCCCCACGACCTGCCCTCTGCAAGCTGGGGGCCCAGGAAAGCCGGCGTGTAGTTCCAGCCCAAACCTAAGGCCTGAGAACCGGGGGAGCCGACGGTGGCAAAACCCCCAAACTTGGTTAAATCCAGCTCTGCCTGCTCCACGCCCGTGCTCACGTGGCTGTGCTCTGCCGAAGAGGCACAGCCACGACAGGGACGGGGCAAGGGTGTCTCTCCTTAAAGGCATGACCACGGCCGTCCGGGGGGCCTTCCTGCCGCTCAGCGTCACAGGTCCCGAGTCCACCCACTCTCCGCTCTCCAACCACTCCTGCGTAGCATTTTCCTCTCTCCTTGGACCCCCGAGATGCCTCTTCATCCTCACTCTCAGCTGCTGCCCTGGCTCTACTTTCACTCTACACATTTCGCTTCCCCGGGCTCTCGCTGCCCCGTCTCCCGGCGGCTCCGGCCACATCCTCTGCGCCGTCTCAGGGCGGTTACCAGGGGCGAAGTGTCCCTGCTGCCCTTGCGCATCAGACCCCTGCCCACGTCCCCGCTCCCCTTCACAGCAAGACCACCCCGTCCACAGTCACGTCCACTCATGCTCCCCTCCCACTGTTGGCTGAACCCACCTCAGTGGGACTGCCACTCCACTGCTCCAGAGGAGCAGCTCTTGCCCAAGTCACCGATGACCGCCTCAGGCGTCCACTCAGCCCTCATCTTACTGATCCCTCAGCACCACTGGAGTAGTTGGGGACACCCTCCTCCTTGAGACGTGTTCTTCTTTCTTATTCTGAGACACCACACTCTTCTGGATTTTTACTTACCTCCCAGGCCCTCCTTTTCATCTCCCGGCTTGTGGCACGCACCCCTCGTCTCCACCTCTGGCCACTGGAGGGACCCAGGCTGAGTCTTTGGACCTCTTCTCTTCTGACTACACGTGCCAGCCTCCCGATAAATGCCAGCCAGATGGTGATGGCTCCCCACGTATCTCTCCAGCCTGGACTCCTCCCCGATGCCAGGCTCCTACATCCAACTAGTCCACGTCTGTGCAGGGATTTCCGGTCGGCATCTCAAATCTACCCTTCCCAGAGTTTTCCCTATTTCGCTCAGCCCACTACCTTTCTGAGAAGATTATTGCCAGAGAAATCACAAAGTCACCCTGAAAATGTCTTTGGCTATGCACACAGCAGACTTAAAACATCCCTTTGGGTTCCCTGAGCAGGAAGAACGCTCCAAGAACCGGATGAGGAAGCCAAGGAGAAGGGCTTACTCCCCAAGGAGAATTTCAGGTGTCGTCAGGGAAGATAATGAAATAGGAGAAACTCCTTTGAGATGCAGCTGGGGTGCCCTTTGGAGGCCAGATCAGAAACCTAAGGGAACGTTCCCCTTGTCAGGGCTGGGAACCCTCACAAAACCTGTCTCTCAGGAAAGAATCTGTCACTTCTGTGAGCCAGGGGCTACTGCGCCCTCCCTTTGCTCAATGGGAATCTGTCACTTCTGTGAGCCAGGGGCTACTGCGCCCTCCCTTTGCTCAATGGGAATCTGTCACTTCTGTGAGCCAGGGGCTACTGCGCCCTCCCTTTGCTCAATGGGAATCTGTCACTTCTGTGAGCCAGGGGCTACTGCGCCCTCCCTTTGCTCAATGGGAATCTGTCACTTCTACTTCAGCTCTGTACGCTGGGTGTCAGGAGGGCAGGCAGACAGCTCACCCCCCCTTAGTTCACTGGTCACCAGAACACAGGATCGGAACCTAGCCCTGCTGGAGAAGAATGCGTGACCCGGAGATCCTGGATGTAACTTTAGGTTGTCTCCCGAGAGAAGGGGATGAGACTGTGTGTGGAGGGGAAGGAGAATGAGATGGCTGGTGACCAAAAGGATGTACTGGGGCAGAGACAACGCCATTTCCTTTCCTTCTGGGCACACAGGAAGAGGATGTTTCCCAGTCTCTTCTGCAGTGGGTGAGGCTGAAGCACAACTTTAGGTTGATGCGATACAGGCAAAGACTGGTCCCTAAAACGATGCCCTCGTGTAATCCTCCCTTTTATCCCGTCCTTTGGTGACCTTGGAGGCCACATGTTGAGGATGTCAAGTGTCACAGGATGGATGCAGCCGAGGTCCCTGAATGACTATGTCACTCAGAGTCACCAAGTGACATAGTGTCCCTCCATAAGTCCTGCCCTTCCCCCACCTCTGCCTCAGACCACCATGGACTTGAAGTAAGCGAGCACCGTTTATCGTACTAGGTCACTTTTAGGGTTGTATGTTAGAGTAGTTACCTTACCCCGACTTATACAGTAGGTACTCAATAATTACGGTGACTGAGTGTTCTAATTCCAGAGCCCAAAGCTTTTAACCACCACACTCTCTTAACTGGCTTTCTATATGCATTTTTCCCATTTCTTCATAAAATAAAATTCTTTCCTGATTTTAAAAGTAATACGTGCCCAGAACCCAACACCAACAACAGAAGCAAACAAGCTGATGAAAAATGGACACAGGCCTTGACTAGACATTTCTCCAAAGAAAATATACATATAGCCAACAAACACATGAAAAGATGCTGTCGACATCATTTTTCATTAGGGAAATACAAATTAAAACCACAAAAAGATACCACCTCACATCCATAGGATGGTTGCAATCAAAAAGGCAGAAAATGTCAAGTGCTGGTGAGAATGTGGAGAAACTGGAACACTTGTGCACTGCTGCTGGGAATGTAAAATGATGCAGATGCTGTGGAAAACAGCATGGCAGTTCCTCAAAAAATTAAACAGAATTATCATCTGATCCAACAACTCCACTTCTGGTTACTACCCAAAAGAACTGAAAGCAGGGTCTCAAAGATATACCCACATACCCATGTTCACAGCAGCATTATTTACAATAGCCAAAGGTTGGAAGCAACTCAAGTGTCCATCGACGGATGAATGGATAAACAAAATGTGGTTTAACATACAGTGGACTATTATTCAGCCAGAAAAAGGAAAGAAGTTCTCACACATGCTACAACACGAATGAACCTTGAACACATTATGCTAAGTGAAATAAATCAGTCACTAGGACAAATACTGTATTACAGATTCCACTTACATAAGGTTCCATAGTAGTCAAATTCATAAAGACATAAAGTAGAATGATGGTTGCCAAGGACGGTGGGGGGGAGAGGGGATGGGGGACTTGTTTAATGGCTACCGAGTTTCAGTTTTGCAAGCTGAAAAGAGTTCTGGAGATGGGCTGCACAACAATGTGAAGGTACTTAGAACCACTCAACTGTATGTACACTTAAAATAATTTGTTAAGATGGTAAATTTCATGTTATGCATATTTTATCACAATTAAAAAAAATTTTTTTTAAGTATTATGTGCTCATTTTTAAAACATGACAAAATATAAAGGAAGTTTTAAAACCATCATCCTCTATCACTCCAACAGAGTCTACCGCTGTTGAGAGAGTCTTTTTATGTAGCCAAAGTGGAGTTGTTTTATAAAACATTGATTCAAGACTATAAAGTGAAAGCCCAGTCTTGGTGGAGAAAGCAATCCTGTTATAGAGGGGGAGAATTAGCCCACTTTTTGCTTCCAGGCAGACTGGAACAACTCCAGTATTTCTTTCTAAATCTTCACATTTGAATTTGGTGAATATTGTCTTTGTAACCAACAGCGCAGAGGCCTCTGGCGTGTTTGGATGACTATAATTAGTTTTGGATTCAGGACCATACAAATTGATACCTGGGGCATTTCTTCCTTTCATTCACACATGTATGCATTCATTGAATAAATATTTGTTGACTGTCTACATATGCTAGACAATGGGCTAGGGGTTCAGGAGACAGCAGTGAACAGGAGAGGACACTTACCTTCCAGTTGGGGAGACAAACAGTAAACAAGTAAACAAATTGCAAACAGTGAAGGGCTCTGAAGGAAAGGCACAGGATACTGCTATGGATACTGGTATCGAAAGGAACAGGAGAGGAGATGACATCTGAGCTGAGACCTGGAGGATGGGAATGAGCTCCCAAAGAAAGTGCTGGAGACTCCGAAGGACGTTAGGACATTTATAGGAACAGACAAAAGGAATCTGCCGCGGTGGAGGTCAGAACAGTGCTTACCTCTGGGGAGGGTACTGACTTTGGGAGGTACGGGGGGGCAGGCTTCGTGTGCTGGAGATGGTCTGCATCTGAATCTGGGTGAATATATATGCAGAAAAGTATGTAAAAATTCATCCAGCAGCACACTTTGTGCACTTATCTTACAAATAAAATTAAATACCCCTTCCCCCAAAAAAGGGAAACGAAAGGGAGGGGGTGGCTTTCCAGGTGGAGGGAATAATAAGCAAGAGGCTTGCAGGTGGACTGTCCCTCGTGGAGAACAGCCAGAAACCCGCAGCTGGAGCTGCGCAGAGGGCAAGGAGGGCCGGGGGGTGAGGTTACACCTGGGGAGAGAATTAAGACTGGGGCTCTAGGACCAGGGATTTTAACTGTTTACACTTTTCAGAAATATATTCTTTTTGAACATATCTTCATGTTTTACGTGTATCATTTTTAAAAGTAAATAAGGCCATTTGCTTTTGTTTTCAAAACGTTGCTTTCCGCCTTTCCTATCTGCTTGTTCTAAGGAGGTTAATGGCTTTGAACATCCTTTTCTTGTCTCAAGGGGAAAAAAAAAACCCCAGGAGTGTAAAGTCCTCATAATTCTTTCTCATTAGGGCTGCGGTCCTAGAATGCCCACTCAGAATACACAGGTCATTTTCTGGTTCGTGCAAGAACAAAGGGAACTGTGGCGGCTGGGGGATGGTTCCTCACTTCATTCATTCCTGTAACATTTACCGAGAGTCTGTTAGATACAGACACCGCTTGTTTTCCGGATATTCCCAGGTCCAAATCTCTCCCTGCTCAATTCAGCATGGAACCAAAAGCTGTGACGCTAAGTCTGAGGCATTAGGATCCGGGGTGAGGGCGGGCCGCGTGCACAGAGGGACGAGCCCATCCAAGGGGAAAGTGTCCTGGCCTCCCGGTCAGGACGGTTCCAGTTGCGGCGCCGGGAACCAGTTGAAGGGACGCGGAGCACTTTCTAGACCAACCCTGGGGAAACTGTCCCGAGCCTACTGGAAAGGCCCCTTTCTCACCGTCTTCGAGACCCGCACACACTGACGCTCCGAAGGGCAGGTGGCGCGGGGTTGGGGCCCACCTCCCCGGCTCTTCGGTTCTTCGGGGCCGCCGCGCAGGCCGAGGAGGCGCGAGCGGGCGGGGCGAGGCCTTCACGTGGACCCCACGCGCGGGCGGGCGGGGCGAGGCCTTCACGTGGACCCAGCGCGGGCGGGCGGGGCGACGCCTCCACGTGGACCCCACGCGCGGGCGGGCGGGGCGAGGCCTTCACGTGGACCCCACGCGCGGGCGGGCGGGGCGAGGCCTTCACGCGGACCCAGCGCCGGCGGGCGGGGCGAGGCCCCCACGTGGACCCAGCGCGGGCGGGCGGGGCGAGGCCCTCACGTGGACCCAGCGCCGGCGGGCGGGGCGAGGCCTTCACGCGGACCCAGCGCGGGCGGGCGAGGCGAGGCCCTCACGTGGACCCCGCGCGCCGGCGGGAGGGGCGGGGCCTGCTCCGGGCCCGGTCGCCTTTCCGGAGGGACCGTCCTTGGCGGTGCGGGCCTCTGTCAGGACATTTAGCATCCTCAGCTCTGGCAGGACAACACCCCTGGGGGCGGCGCGCCGGGGGAAGATCCCCTGGGCGGCTCTCTCGGTCCTAAAATGGGTTCGGAGAAGGGCAGAGGGGCGTCCACGCGGACGGGGGGAGGGGGGCCGAGGCCGCGGGGGTCGCTGAGAAGGACCCTCCTCGCCCGCCCCGCCGCCGCCCGCAGCCCTGCAGCCGGTCAGTCCCTGGGCGTCCGAGGTCAGCCGGCTGCACCTGCCGCGGCACCTTTGTCAATAGTCAGTTTTTGGCATATGTGTGGGTCTATATCCGGACTCTCTAGTCTCTTCCAGGGATCGATGGACTTACATTTAAATAACTATCTGTGGCTACTGGCTACCAGATTGGACAGCTCGGGTTTAGACTGAGCATCTCAGAAAGGATACTGTTTGTAAGGCTCGTCAGAGAAAACATTGTTCTGCCTTGGGCTCCACAATAATAATTATTTGAACATTCTATGCTTACCATGTGGTTGCTGAAGAGGAGTTAAACTTCCACTGAAGTCCAGAAAAATGGACTTCCATTTTTCTCTATCAGTTTACTGTCAGGTCTTTAAGGGCTAGAGGCCCAAGGAGAAGAGAGCTCCAGGCTCTGAGGTCCCGCATTCAAATGCCGACTTCGCAACTTAGTGGGCAAGTTCCTTAACCTGTCCTTGACTCGACTTCTCCATCTATAAAGTGGGTATCATAATTATACGTATTTCATAGGCTTGTTTGAGGGTTAATAATACGTGGAAGTGCTCAGGATAATGCCTGGTGCATGATATGGACTCAGATAAAAGCTAGTCATTATTACTTCGTGTAAGACAAACAAAACCCCACAGTAGAGGAGGGGGACAGCCTACACTTTCTGAAGCCCCTTTTCTTGTCTTCTGAGGACCTCTTGTGTGTATCAGTACATGTTTCAAGCACTTTAGCTTTGGTAGCTGTGCAGGCACTGGGGGGTCTCCACGACCCCATTGTTATTATTCCCATTTTGCAGATACGAATGAAGCCATTTAAATATTTATCCAAAGTCACACGGCTACTGGGTGACAGAGTCAAGATCTAAAGCCAGCTTTTTAGGCTTCTGAAGTTTGTGCTTTTAACTTAATGATTTTCAAAATTTTGTGCATCGGAATGGAGAGCTTGTGAAGGGCTCGCTCTTGCGCCCTCCGCCAGGCATCCTGTGCAGGGGGGGCCGGGGGTGGTGGTGGTAGTGCTGGAGTCTGTATTTCACAGGCCCCCCAAGGGGCTCCCCAGACGGCACTGGGAGAAACACCGTGCTCCACCAATTTCCCTCCACGTGACGGGCCTTTTCCAACTGTATTCAATCAAGAGACCATCTTTGCTAGAGTAAACACACCTCCACTTTCCATTAGGTGGAAAGTCTGGTTTAAGAGGAAACTGGGACTCAGAACGAGCTGGGCACAATGATTTATTTCCACTGGGATCACACACACTCTAGAGTAGTTCACTTCCTCCTCGCCAGGTTTTTCAATGTAGCCAGAAATATGCCTATTTTGATACTGAACTCAGAGAAGATACTCAGCTATGTGGAAGCATTAGGACATTGCATCAATTTATCCTGAGGTGGGTGGGGTGGGAGGGGGGATCTGAAGACCCACAGGCAAAGCCCCTCTGTGGAACTGAACTTCCCGTCCGCTGCGGGGTGACGACTTTCCATCCTGGGGGAAGCACTATTGTCTCTTGTTCCGCCGAGGCCCCGCCAAGGTCTGTTTGTGTCTGGCGGATAGGAAGCTCATCCACACCGAGGAGCACAGGCAACGCCGGCAGCCCTGCTTGAAGCCCGGCGTGGAAACGGCTTGCTTCCTTTGCCGTGCACGTCTCCGTAAACACACTGGGGAGGAACTCGGTCCTCTGTGTCCCAAATAAGGTTGAAGAAGTTACGAAGGGATGTCGCTGTAGACCCACAATTTCTGTTCTCTGGGCAAGTAATAAAAGGGCCAGCGGTGGCCCAGCCGCTTAATCTTGCCGTTGTCCCTTCAGAGGAGGTACTTGGAAGCCTCCAGGGTCCCACCCCAGCTGCCAAGTGCGCCCCCAGCTCTGGACTGAGGACCTGGCAACCACCGCGGGATCCTGCTTCTGACATGTTGCCGGATGCCCGCTGGAGATGTCTGGCGCTGCGTCTGAGAAGAGCAAAGACGCAGGGGGACCCTCTGGGCTCTGTCCCTTGGTGGCCTCACATTCCCGTTTCATCCCAATAAAAAGAAAAAAGGGTTAAAAGAATGCTTTTAAGGAGAAAATATTTGCAAAGCACAAAGGATTGGTGTCCAAAATATAGAGAATGCTTAAAACTCAGTAATAAGGAAACAAACAGCCCAATTTAAAAATATCAGCAAAAGATCTGGACACCTCACCAAAAAAGACAAACACGTGAAAAATGCTCCCCATCATGTGTCATTAGAGAATTGCAAGTTCACACGATAAGGTGCTACTACGTACTTCTTGTAATGGCTAAAATCCACCCAAGGACGACAACAAATGTTGGTAAGGATGTGGAGCAACAAGGACTCCCGTTCACCGCTGGTGGGAACGAAAACGGGGCACCTCTTTGGAAGACAGTTTGGCAGATTCTTACAAAACTAAACATAGCTTACCATATGATCCAGCAATCGCACTCTTTGGTATTTACCCAAGTAAGATGAAAACTTACATCCACACAAAAACCTGCACATGGATGTTTAGAGCAGCTTTATTTATAATTGCCAAAACCTGGAAGCAGACAAGATGTCCTTCAGTAGGTGACTGGATAAACAAACTGGCACATCCAGACAGTGGATTATTCAGAGCAAAAAAAAAAAAAAAAGAGCTATTGAGCCATGAAAAGAGATAGAGGAAACTTACATGCATATTACTAAGTGAAAGAAGCCAATTTGAAAAGGCTACATACTGTGTGATTCCAACTATATGACCACCTGGAAAAGGCAGAACTATAGAGACAGTAAAAAGATCAGTGGATGCCAGGGGTGGGAGGGAGGGGTGAATAGGCAGAGCATGGGATGTTTCGGGCAGGGAAACTACTCTGTATGATACTACAATGCTGGATACATGTCATCATACATTTGTCAAAACCCACCGAATGTACAAGACCAAGAGTGAACCTTGATGAAAACTGTGGACTTTAGTTAGTAATAAAGTGTCGATATTGGCTCATCAGTTGTAAACCAAAAAAAGATATAAAATGCGTGTATAGGATGACTGTAATTATGTAAAACAAAAATAGCAGCTAACAGAAAAGAACAAAGCACAGTCATAATCCAAAGGGAGGCATGCCTAATTTTGACAGGCTCTAAAATAGGAAGGCAGGTTCTGAATAAGAAAATATTTTTAAAGGAAATATAACATTGTGTTAGTGCTCCCTGTACGCCTGGCACCACGTTGGAACGTTTTAACCCTCACAAAAACCCTAGGAGGTTGACACTCTTGTAATCTTTGTTTACAGGTAAGGGAACTTGCTCAGAGGCCCCGGCTCAAGTGACAACCTTGGGATTCAAAGCACTACATTATACTGCTTTTAAAAATAAGTAGCAACTATGGGCTTCCCTGGTTGCACAGTGGTTAAGAATCTGCCTGCCAATGCAGGGGACACGGGTTTGAGCCCTGGTCCAGGAAGATCCCACATGCCACAGAGCAACTAAGCCTGTGCACCACAACTACTGAGACTGCGCTCTAGAGCCCGTGAGCCACAACTACTAAGCCTGCATGTCACAACTACTGAAGCCTGCACGCCTAAAGCCCGTGCTCCGCAACAAGAGAAGCCCGCACACCGCAATGAAGAGTAGCCCCCGCTCGCCACAACTAGAGAAATGCCACGCGCAGCAACGAGGACACAATGCAGCCAAAAATAAATTAAAAAAAAAAAAGTAGCAACTAGAGTGAAGTTAGTTGTCCATCCTCACATCCTTCTGTCTGTCTTCCTCTGGCTCTCCTCTCAGTCCCCTGTAACTGTCATCTTAAAGTTACCAGTGACCTCGTGACTGTCAAGCTCATGGCCATACCTCCTGATCTCTACTGTATGTGGCAATAACGACCATTTCATTCTCCAGGTTTATCTTCCGGTCTTCAGGGAACATTCTCCACTATCTGGATTCTCCTTCTCAGCCTTCCTTGACGGATCGGCTTTGCCCTCCCCTGCACCCACCAAAATATACATTGGGAACTTCCATTCTCTAGGTGTGTGTTTGGGGGGAGGGAGAGTTGAGGAGTCCGTGTTTTAGTCACGCCCTTCAGGTGACTCTGCTGCAGGTGACCCAAGACCACACTGTGAGACAAACACTGCATGACCAGGTGTCACTCAAGCACCACAAATTCAGCAAGAGCAAAAGAATCCATGTTCTTTTCTTCCAAACCCCTGCCCGTCCTGGCTCCCTCCCATCTTTGTGCCCTGCTGCCCCGCACCTGCCCCTGCCTGTTCCTCCCACCCTCTCACCTCCCTACCCAACACTCCTGAAGTCCATCTTCGATGACATTTTCTTTGCCATCTCTTTACCTCTTCACTAAGAATATCTCACTTCTTCCTTTCTGGCCCAGTGGAAATGCTGTCCTTTGGAAACCCTTTCCCAGTTCTCAGCAGGCAGAGTTCACCTGTCCACCCGCTGGGATCCCACAGCTTGTGACCAGGCTGTAGCTGGTTATGCCCCTCGTGACACTCAGCTCCCAGCCAAGAGATATTTGCTAAACGGCTGATGGAATGTGTGCACCAGAGGTGATCTCATTTTGCTAAGAAGACCCAGCAGCAAAAAGGAGAGAGTGAAATTCCTGCACTCGCACGTAGGACCTGAAAGACACCGGAGAGTGCACCTTTAGAGAAGGTTGCTGTGTGTCAGGGGTCGGCAAGCTTTTTCCATAAAGGCGCAGACAGTACCTCAGGCTCTGAGGGCCATGTGGTCTGTGTCGTAACTGCTCAACTTGGCCATTTCCGATGAAAGCAGCCACAACGAGACAAACGAGTGGCCGTGTTCCAAGAAACTTTATTTGTGCACACTGAAATGTGAATTTCATATCATTTTTTATGCGTCATGAAAACGTATTCTTTTCAACCATTTAAAGATGTAAAAACCATTCTTAGCTGTGGACTGTAGTTTGTCCATCTCTACGCATTGCCGACCTGTGAGCTACGGCTAACCCTGTGTCCTTCAGCACAGGACTCAGTATGCGAGCTTCGTTTTTTGACTAGAAGGCCCGCCTAAGTGAAAACTTTATCAGTACAAGTAGAGGAGAGCCTAGAATCTTGATGACAGAGGACAGAGCACCTGCTCCTCCGCTGGACCAGACACGGTCAGAACCCGGTGCTGCCACCTAGTGCCCAGCCAGCCCCAACTGGGGTCTTTTCTCTCGCCGTTCCCTAAGGACCTGGAAACATTTCCTGTCCTGTTAGCACATGGTGACAGCTGGGGTTTGTGCTCCTGACCACACCCAAAAAGGACTTCAAATCAGTTAAAACAAAAGTGTAAAGGTAAAGAATTATAAAAACTTGATAAATCACTTAAAGTGAAAAAGTAAGCTTCAAGCCACAGAATTCTAAGGTCATTTAGCTCAGTTTCTACCACTCTTTTCCAAGCAACACTCAGCTTTCGGGTAAGAAAAATGAAGGTCCAGGAGGGCCAGGTGTTCAAGACGACAGAGTTTACGGCAGAGCCGGCCTGAGTCCTGCCTACCTGACCCCCATGTGGGGTGCCCTGCACTGTCACGCCATGCCTGTGGCATCCTGTGACCCGGGCACAAAGAATTAGAGGAGCCTGGGGGCTAAAAGCGGCGGGTACCAGTCCCAGCCCTACCACTGAACCGCTCTGTACCCTCAGACACTTGGGCGGCCTTCATGCCTCAACCTCCCCAACGGTAAGGTGGAGCGGAGTACCCACCTCGTATGGCTGCAGTGAGGCTGAAATGTGTCTGCCCCCAGCTGGGCATGAAGGCGTCGCCACCATCACGAATTTCCTGAGCACCTACTGTGTGCCAGACGCTGAGTGCTTTATGTATTTTGCCAGATTCAATCCTTGTAACTATTCTAACAAAGTGGATGTTATCACCATTCTGTAAATGAGCCTGAGAAAGGTCATGCGTACTGTGGGTGGGTGCTGAAAATAAGGCTTTACCAGCGCCACCTCTTGTACAAGTTCATCTGATGGAGGCTTCCAATGCAAAAGTGAGTTACCGTGTCACAAATACCCAACCCTGATACGCTAGCAAGAATGTGCACCGAGTACTAGGTGACCTGGTGGCATTCTTAACATCCAGAAAGGCTTTTGGGGTGGGTGTGACTGTCACTGTTCCTGCTTGAAGGTGACTTTGCCTCCGTCATTTTTGGTCTTTGGAGTGTCTTTGAGTTGCAGTGGCTGGTAGAGGGAGTGCTTGGGACAATCTATATATAACTGTCAGAGCTTTGCAAATATCAGCAGTGAAGTGTCTTTTCTGTGTGCCCTGCTACTGCATTTCTTAAGTTCTGAAGTCTTAAAATTAATGGAATAGTCACCAAATGCTCAATAGTCACCGAGACATCTGGGGATAATAAAAACCTTTGCAGAGCAAGACTCAGTGTTCCAACAGAGTATGTTGGTGCATGTTTCAAACCTTGGATGTAGGCAACAGTTGCTGCTCCTTGAACTCATCTGAGACAGGCAAACGCTGAAAGCCTAGTTCTAAAAGGCCTGAGGTCTCCCAGCTTTGCAAACTTTCCCTCACCCCTTCAACAGAGATACAGAAAAGAGACATTCTGACTGACCAGGACCCAGCCCACTCCTCTCTCAGGAATCCAGAAGCCCCATGGTTCTTAAGACCATGGGTGCCTATCGCTTTGTATGGTTTAAAAGGTCATTGCCCTGGGTTCAGTGGAGAAGCAGTTGCAGGCCAGGAAGTGGGGCAGGAGGTAAGCACTAATCTGAAGTTGGGGCCTGGCCTTCATCACTGGCGGCATGTCTGTGGCACTTAACCCCTCTGAACCCTGAGTTCCTAATCTGTAAAACAGGGAGGAGGAAGACCCCATGCCCTTCACAGTTGTGCAGGCCAATAAGCACAGAGAACAGTGCAAAGGAAACTCTGAAGTACCATCAATGTGTTTAAGATGTTTATAACAAACTGAGATTGCAATGGCTGAAAGAGGAGACCGCTCAAATTGCTTTTATGGCCAGTTGCCTGCATTCTTTAAGGTTTTGAGCACAGGTTTACAATCTCAAATGTTTTCTGCCTTACGTTCAATTTTCTCTACATCAGGTCAAGTGGGCAATGATGTCGGCTTGTTTGCATTGTCCTCGTTCCCCACCAGGTGGCGCCACTTCCCAATTAGCAATTTCTTTTGGTGAGAGGCTGGCCGTGCGAGAGCTTTTACAGTGGATCAAGTTGGAGCTGCAAGAGGAAAAAGAAAGACAATGAAGAGCCACCCAGCCCCCCACCTCACCCCTACCCCCAAATTTCAAGTAGCAAACCAGGATCTTGAAATTAAGAGCTCTGGAGACTTGAGGCCAGCAGTCACTGAAGAAGAGGTGTGACTGCAGGGAGGAAGGATTTTTGGTGCCCACACTTGTGATGTACCCCACTTTCCAGAGCAGGAAAGAGGGAGCCTAAAGCTATCCTGCTTCCAAGATGGACAGACATTTGCATACACAGAGTTCACTTCATGTGTACCCATGCTCCAATGCAGGGGCTCACAGTTTTCAAAAGAGGACAGCATTTAAGAATTAGGTCAATTTTTCCTGAAACGTGGAAAAGTTATTTTTGCACATATGAGTACAACAGCTGTGATTCATAAGCAGTGGTATACTAAAATACTGATGTTCGATTGACCTTAGGTATCCAAACCGTGCAAGCGGATGGGCGTGCTCTGGGAAAGGATGGTGCTGCCCTCTGCAGGCGGTCTAGGGCACTGCAGTGAGAACACGCCCTCATCTGAGTTTACACCTGCCTCTCAACCTCGGGCCCCAGAGCCCTTCACTCTCATAATAGAACCCAACTTCAGACTGTCTTCCATCCCCGAGGAAAGGTCCAGAGGTGCAGGCACCATGTTTAAGGTCAGGGCACCTCTCTCTTCCTTCATCCCCCAGACCTCAACTCATTTCTCTGGACAGAAACGGGCCCTTTCTATGGGTGGGGTAGGCAGGGGGAGTCAGCATTTTTCTTTATCCTTTGAGAGGACAGATGGAAGGGTTATGGGGTTAACTACTGTCACAGCTTGCCTCCATTTGGTTTCACTGCCTTAACCTTAAATGTTTTTGTAATCAGTATGTAGAATTGAAAAAAGGTGTCCTCCAAGCTCACATGGATGGTGGTGCTCAAGTACTAGATGCTACCTGTTAAAAAAAAAAAAAAAAAGAGAGAGAGAGAGAGAAATTATTTTACACTGTGCTTTAATCTTTTTGGAAACTTCTCAGAAAAATTAGATGTTTAGCACTTACATAAAAAATTAAATGCGGATTTGCCTTGTAAGACCTTGTTCTACTTTGGTACTGCAAGGCTCAGCCCATGGAGATAGAGCCCATAGCTACCTCCAAATAGATTTACTTTTTGAGCACAAGAAACATTTTGTCCTTTGTAAGTGGATAGAGCTGAAACAACTAAGCTTAATATAATGAAGAACTACAGTTACCAGGCTCCTTGCCACCCAGCGAACCACTGCCTTCACACAGACTTAACTCTCGTCCGCACTTTCCTCGTCTCTGAAAACAGAATCACAATCCTCCTCCTGTTCACTGAAACGGAATTCAACTAACACTTGGGCGCCTCCTTGGTGCTACTTCATCCCGCTGGACCTTTCCCACGTATCGTGTAATCCTCACAGCCATAACTTCTACAAGCTCATCTTCCATGTGGGGAAAACGTGGCTCTGAAGCCCAGGGCTCCTTCCATCCTCCTCCTTCCTGTCGCCTCACCCTAACCGGTCTCTCAACTTGCAAGCCTTCTTTCAACCACCCGACACTTTCAAAAACTATCGTCAACGTATTTTTTCTCTACTTAAAACTTGGCAACTTCCAATTTTTCATTCAATCAACTCCAAATTCTCCAGTCTGGCTCTATTTTACCTACTGAACCACAAATCTTGTAACTCTTTCAAGATATTCCCTCTAGGACAGCTGCCTGTGTCACCTCCCGACCTCACAACCCATCACCTCGGGTCCTGTGCCTTTACACACACCTGCCTAGAGCGCGTCCCTTGGTCCACATTGGTCCAAACCCCGCCCGTACTGTCATGTCAGGCTCTCCCCCACACTCACCTCCTCCATGAAGCCTCACACAAACCCCTCCAAGCCTACACTTACTTCTCCCTCGCCAAGCCGCCCCGGGCACTATCACAGCATCGGGATGTGAACTGAGGGGCATGCAGGCTGCTGGTGAGAGTGTAAACCACATGGCGAATCTGGGAAAACTGAATACTTGGCATGTCCTACAACCCAGCACTTGCATTCCTAGATGTATATCCCAGGAAACTCTCGCACATACAAGCCAGGAGACTGGTACAAAACTGCTCCTTTTACAAGAGCAAACGAGTGAAAACCACCAAAATGTCTGTTGACAGAATGGATAAATTGTGTGTGTTTGTGTATTGTTCTCCCCCAATGCAATGGAATATTGTAAAGTCAGTGAAAATGAATAAACTGAAGGAATGCAACATCAGGACTGTAAAACCAGATGAGTAGAGATAGTCACAGAAGACGAGGTAAAGGGTACCCTTTCTATAAAGCTCAAGAAAAGTAAAAATACACTGTTTGGGGAAGGAGGATGTAAAACGTGAGGGGAAAAGAGGAATAGTGAAATTGATAGTAGTGGTGACCTTGCACAGTGGGGGAAGGAAGGAGAAGGGTTGGTTAAGGGACACAGGTGATGACACTGGAGGTGTGTGAGTTAACTGGAGGCGGGTCCATAACTGCCGTGTGTTACGTGTAGGTGCCTGTTTGCTGGCTAACGGAAAAGCCATCAGGGGTCCTGTGATCTTTTCAAACCCACTGCCCAACTGGGTACAGAGGGAACGTGCGTTAGGTGGCTCAGGACAATCATTCTTAGTGTCCATCACTGCACAGAACGTTGGGGACAACTGGAGGGGCTGGGCCGAGTGACATCAGTCATCACCAGAGGACATGACTGATGCATGGATACGTGGAAAGCGCCTCCCCACAATCTCTTATAAAATTACTGATTGTGTAAAGACTGACTTGAGACTGGATTACAGAAGATAGAACCAATGTAATCAAAGGTACTGTATTGGGAGAGTTGCCTGGAAAACAAAATGGTATTAACAAATTTGAGGAAGTAAGTTAGGTCCTCTACGCTTTTGGTGAGGGAGGGCCTGAACCAGAAACACCGCTCTCGGGTGATAAGGACTCTGTCTGAGCCACCATGGTGCCCTCTGGCACACAGTGTGTGCTCAGGAAGCACAGAAGTGCAGACTCTTCTTTCAGCGGTCACACAGGTGACCCATATATATATTAAGGCTGCTTGTGGGAAACATTTCCAGATGGTAAATAACTTCGGGATTCACTACCCACATTGCAGGAAAATAACGGGTCGATTCTCTAAAAAGGGAAAAAACCCCAAACCCACCAGGTATGATGTCCTCCTATCTTTCACTTGTACAAAATTTGCAATAAAGCACAATTCTTAAGCCGTTTTTCACTTTTTTATTGCTGTTAATTCAAGGAAAAAAGGTTGCATAAAATCCAATCTGTTCTAGAAATATAAGTGGCCTTTCCAGTACATAACATTTCAAATATCAAAGTATATGGTAAACATACAAATAAGGAGAAGGTAACATACCTCCTATGTACAGTACAGTCTTTTAAATCATAAAATAAGCTCCATAAAGTACAACTGGCAAGTGGTTCACAACGCGGTCCAGATGGGGCTTATCAAAACTCTCACGTGAACAACTCAACTGCAGCTCAACAATTAATTTAATAATGTGGTCCAAAAATACCCAGATCAAACAAAATACATTTAATCAAAATAATTTCCTTTACTCGGACTTCTTCTCTTTTTAAATTAAAGCTTTCGTCTACCCCCTTTCACACCCCCACCTTCCTTCCCCTTTAACTCCCAACCCGGAAAGAAGGTTTCAAAATGTACATTGGTGCTATAAATATAAATTCTATCTGTGAAGCATTACACAAAGCTTCTTTCTTCAAGTGTTTCCTTTTGTCTGGCAATCTGTTAGGCTTCTGAACCGAGACCAGATATGATATTCAAGTTCCTCCTCTGCTGCACACCAACGTGACCCCACACAACAAATATCTGTCGATTCTGCCCTGTACTGAGGATGGGGAAACAAACCCAACCCCAAGTCCTCGACCTGCGACTCTACAGTGGTAGCTGCTCACTGCTGTTGGATGCAGCAGTCCAAACCTACACCCCGTCTTCCAGATAACCTCAGTGCACTTTAGGAAATCAAAAATTACCTGGAAGCAATTTAGTACATAGATAGGCTTTAAAAAAAACTTTTGTTTTTAAACAGCAGCATTAAACTTAGTGATGTGACACTGACATGATTCATACCATCTTAACACACTCAGAATTCAGTCTTTCACATTATAATCAAGCATAGTGGTAAACTGTTATAAAAGTGACTTTGCTACGAGACAAGTTAGGGAACAAATACCTGACTTCTGTAGAAACGCAGAGCTTCTGTTCAGATTGCAATAAAGCATACACATTTTTAACACAATGGAACACTGTAACAGTTGGTGTAGGAAAAGAAATCTTGACTCAAGTGTCTCTTTTACATGACACAGTGGTAGACTACAGGTAAAATTGGCTGTTGATTTTCATGACAAACACAAACACACAGAAGAACCACACTCACACTAGTTTGTTCACTTTATGTCTCTCTGAAGCAACAGGCTAAAAAGTATGATAAAGTAAAAAGTTTGTTTTTTTTTTTTTTAAAGAAAAAGCTCTTTGTCCACTTCACATGTCATATTTTCTCAGTTTCATATGATTTTACTTCCTCCTCTCTCTTCCACTTATTTTAATTTTTATTTGGACAACAAGCGCTGCATATATGTATTTACGTGGTGCTGTTCATTACATATATACACACTATTTTGGGAATGCGATTCTCCCTTATGATTAAGGTGAAACATTCTACCCTCAATTTATATGCAGAGCAGCTTACAAAGTGTGGACAATGCAGTGCCAACCACTCCTGCGGCCACTGGAAAGAGTGAGGGCGGGGGAGAAAAGCGGAGTGTAGGACCAAAGTGAGAAAAACTGGGGAAGAAGCAAAGTTTCTTTTCAAAACCATAGGACTGTCACCAGTGTTATTAAAAAAGGTCAAATACACAGTTTTAAAGATTCAGTAAACATTGCACACAGCAAGTATTCAGTGTAAAAAAAAAAAAAAAAAAGCACGCATCAACATTTTCCTTTTGGTAGTTTGTCTGGATGTTTAAATTACATGTATCATACAGATAAGCCTGTTGTTGTACCAGGAGACCAGAGGCTCAAAAGCAATGCATTCTTTCTTGTTTTGGACATTGGTACAAGAGAAATGAAAAACCCCAACTGCATAGAAATCTAGGAAATGTATAGACAAAGAAACACAAACAAAATACCTTTCCTTTCCTCCCCTCCACACCCCAACCATGACTCCCCACACTTCAGTGTATTAAGTAGGCAAGCTTTACTTGTTTCAGTCTGCAGAATCCAACGTATCATTAGAAGGGGGGAGGGGAGGTGCGTATCTCAGTCTGTAAGTGCCTAAAATGGGAAAGACAGAACTGCTAAGTCACTGCGTACAATGCAATGCATCACAAACCACTACAAGATATCAAATGGGCATGCTCCTCAGGCGCTGCTCCTTCTGCAATACTCTGACCGCAAAACGGTTCATGAAATGACTTTTAAAAAGTAATAATGAAGTTTGTGCTTTAAGTTCAACCTAAAGCTATCAAACTCAATTTTCCCTTAAAAATGTCAAGCACATACTCCCAAGTCAAGACTTTTTTCTGTTTGAGATTTGGCAAAATGACAAAAGCCTAATGTGAGTGAAAGGTAACAGTTTCTCAGGTCTACACTGAATTTGGTATCTTACACGTACTTATTTAAGAACAATTTCTTTATTCTGGTGGTAATAATATTAAACTTAGTTTGAATTTCCTTACTCCAAAAACCAGTGCTTAAATATTTTGTTCCTTTTAAAATGCAATAGCACTGAAAAAAAAAAACGTCTGCTGGGAAGGAAGGGTATAGCATGAGGCCAGTTGGTTATGCATAGATAGACCCAAACAACTAAAAATCTTCCATGTCAGATGACTATCACTTCCTAGTTTTTCAGCATTTAAAAATTTTGCTTACTCTATGACATAGGATTGTAGCTTTAAAAAAAAGTGCTGCTAGCAAGAGATTTGCAAATCCCCATTATATTCCTTAAGAAGTGCCTTAATGGTTTATTCCTTAATTGGAAACTGAATTTCTCTGAACTTCCTTGTGCTGTGTGTGTGACCTGTGTGTGTCCACACTAGGTTCTGCCGTTTGCATTTTACGATTTGTCACCGAAAGCACAACCTCCGTAAACAAACACACAACAGCTCTTTCTGCTCCAACAGGATCACCGCGATCACTAGGGGAGGGAGGAACGGGCACTCAGAAACAAGTCCTCTGGGAGCTCTCATGATTACCTTGTTGACTGGCCTCCATGGACGACTGCTTACACTCCTGCGCATAGTGCCCGCTTACACCACAGTTGTAACATGAAACGTTCCCGTTCTTCTTGGGCCCCGAACCGCTCGTGTTGGCAACTACATTGGGTGCTGGGTACACAGGATAGAATCTCCCGAATCCTGCCATCTGCTGCATGCCATAGTTGGCTTGGCTCCCCATGACTGGGTCATGCACCAGTCCATTTGCATATGGAGTCTGAGGCAGAAAAAAAGGAAGTTGGTTTCCATTGCTCTGATGTGCTTGGTTGAGGTAGCTGCCATTGCAGATGGATGGCAGAGTAAAGAACGATGGGACTCGGTACATTGGTCCAGGCATTGGATTAGGATAATAGTAACTATTTAGCTGAAGGTTTCCATTGGTCCCACAGCTGCACCTTCGCCCACAGGAACCACAAGGACCTGAGCCCATCTGCTGCGGAGGCAACACTGTCCCGCTGGCGTTCGTGTTTCCCACAGCACTGATGTAAGACGTGCTGTCGCCCTGCGCAGTACTGTGTGTCAAAGCAGGGCTCGGGCTTGGGGCGGGGCCGGGGGTGTGGGTAGGAACCGCGGGGGGAACACTCGACTGGGCCTGGCTGACGCCTGCTCCCGCTGACTGGGCAGACGTTGCCGCCGTGCTGAGGACGGTGGAATTCTGGCTGGGTAACACCCCGGCCGCAAGGGGAGAGCCTGGCAAGGGGTAGGAAGCTGGTGGCTGTACGGCCGAGAGGCCGGCTGCTGGAAGAACTACCTTCACATTGGCAGGCTGAGGGGCTGTCCCCGTGTTGCCCTCAATCTGAGGCACCATTTGATTTAGTCCTGCCACTGGAGATGCAGATTTTGTGATGGGGTCTGTGGCAGCCACAGGAGATCCTGGAAAACTACCTGGATTATGAACAGGAATAAAGGCAGTGTTTGGTGATCCGACGCTCAGACTCCCGGTTGGTTGCTGGGAGAGGTTCACTGTGCAACTCTCGGAAGATCCCGGCGGCGGCGGCAGTTTTAGCCTCTGAATTGTGAGGTGCAAAGCGGGAGTACTACTGTGTGGAAGGAATGTTGATGGAACAGGTAAAGGGGACGCCAGTAATTCAAGGTGCTTTTCTGATTCTGCAGTAGAAGCTGTTGGCCCTAGTATTCCGACGGGGGTTGAGTTCGTGGACTCCCTTCCTGCAGAGAGAGCAACAGGGCTAGGAACAAGCACCCCTATTGTTTTACCATCAGCAGATCTGGGTGGAGGAACGACCACCTCAGACTTCTGGGCACCATTGTGCATGACACAGTGTAAAGTTGGCATAAAAGAAATATGCTGATACTTGGGTGAGCTTAAGGGATCTTCTAAGAGGCTTGCATCGTCGTTTCCTAATGAAGCAATCTGAACAGGTGGCTTGACAGTGACAGTCTGGTTGACAGAACCATAACCTGTAAACCTGGTTGTTGATGGATTTCCAGAATCCTCAGAATTGCTGTCTGTGTCTGAGGGAAACAAACATAAGTAGATGTTAACACAAGCAAAATCTCCCAACCTTCTTGCTAGAAATAAAATTTAAGTGTATCTAAAATAAACACTGAAGTTTGGACTAATAAATGTATCCCTAAGCTTCCTGACTACCAAGCTGAACTTCTTTTAATTTCTGGCTTTCTGTGGACTTCACTGTAAACATATGGAGAGTCTGGAAAAGAGGCAAGACTATGGAAACAATAAAAGCTTGCTGGCTGCCAGGGGTAGGGGCCCCGGAGAAGGATGAACGGGCAGAGCCCGGGGGGTTTTCAGGGCAGTGGAAATACTCTGTGTGATGCTGTAATGATGGATATGTATCATCATACATTTGTCCAAAGCCACTGCAGGTGAACCCTTAGATAAACCATGGACTTTGGGTGATAAGGATGCGTCAAAGTAGACTGGTTCATCCTTGGTAAAAAATGTGCCATTCTAGGGAGCAATGTTGTTAACAGGGCAGACTATATCTGTGTGAGAGCAGGGAATACATGGGAAATTTCTGCATCTTTCTCTCAATTTTACAGTAAACCCAAAACTGCTCTAAAAAAATTAAATCTTAAATTAAAAAAAAATCCAAGGAGAGGTAAGAAACAAAACGTTAATGGAGACTGAATGAAGCACAGTATAAAATACAGACCTTTATTACAGAGAAAGGGATCAGATATTTTTAACCTTAATCAATTTTAGGCAATTCACTTGATTTATATTCTGTACCACTAAACCTGAGGTCTTCACATTTGTCTCACATAAATAATACAATTTAAAGGAGTTCAATCAAGACTATATTTAACTCGGGACTTCCCTGGTGGCGCAGTGGTTAAGAATCCGCCTGCCAATGCATGGGGACATGGGTTCGAGCCCCGGTCTGGTAAGATCCCACATGCCACGGAGCAGCTAAGCCCATGCACCACAACTATTGAGCCCATGTGCTGTAACTCCTGAATCCCGCATGCCTAGAGCCCATGCTCTGCAACGAGAGGCCACCGCAACGAGAAGCCTGCACACCACAACTAGAGAAAGACCGTGTGCAGCAACGAAGACCCAACACAGCCAAAAATAAATAAATAAATAAGTTTAAAAAAAAAAGACTATATTTAACTCAAATATCCAAAGATAGGGAAGGGAAGAGAGTTTTCTTAGAATGGAATAAATATTCTTACTTTTAAATATTTCAGTGGGGGAAAGAAAATTTAAAGCTACCATTACAGTCATAAAACAAGTGTGCTAGAACACAAGAAGCAGCACAAATATGAGAGCAGTGCCATTTCTCCTAAAACAAAACAGCAAAGTGGCAGATACAAAATTGTACTGCATTTGTTTTTATTTCTGCATCACTCTTCTGCTTGTAAACAGAAATAACTTCGATCTAGACTTCCCCTGGATTTCTTGACTTTTGGTATAAAGGGGACAAAAGACAAAATCTAACTCACAATGTTTAAATATCGTAAACCCAGATACTGCAGTACTATGTATAGAGACCATTCAGTTAAATGTAGTGCCTAATTTAACATCTTTCTGCTCACAAATATAAACAGAATTGCATTGTGTACTTAAAATGTTTATATTTGTTGAGGTAATAACTAGTTATATTCAGCTAAGATGCTAAAATTTTTTGAAACAATACTAAAAACAAATCATACTAGTCTTCCTGGAGAAAGGTTAAACCTGAACCAACCTACAGAATGTCAACAATGTTATTAATTCAACAATAATAATTTATATTAGAAAAGATTAAACTTATGAGTAAATGGTTCTAACATTTACTCTCCTTAATGGCTGAGGAGTTTGTTGTTAAACTTTGCAAAACACAAAGTATCCAAAAATTAGTAACTTATTTAAGGCACTGTATTTATATCTGTACCTTCATACAAGTATAGAGTTAAAAATAAACATTTAAGTTCAAAAGAAGCTGTAACATTTTTCAGATGATCAATTAAATTTCTATAGGAATTGGGCTTTGTTTAAATCTTCTTAAGTCATAGCAAATGGCCCCATGATCCCAAATGGTTTTCTAAGCATTATAAGGACTCACCCAGCTATTTAGAGAGAGGTCCTCCATTTTTGCACTGACTCTGAAAAGTATGAAGTCTTACAACAAAACCCCTTTATGACCAACAAGAACAACAAAGCCCCATGCTTTTCAAAGCAACCTTTTCATGCACTCCAAATTCTAAAGATGATCCACACTTGTTATCACAGTGGACATTTTCCCCCCTGGTTGGTTTCAGAGAGCCCTTAATGATACTTCGTTTAGGGAAGGCTCATTTAGTCACACGATAACGGAGCCTATCTGAAAAAGGGCAAGCTCCTCTATACAGGCCCACCAACTCACCCTATCTGATGACAGGAAAGGACTGCTGCAAAGTCATCTAGGCATGCAGATGTACCCTTAATTCTGACAAAGAGGCAAATCTGCGTTGTTAGCTTAAGAGCCATGGATTATTGGTACATCCTACAGAACTGAGCATAGCATATGGAAAGCTTCTCTATTCTGGATAAGGCATAAAAATTCTCTCATTTAACCTTCATAAGAGCTCTGGGCAGTTACTTTCATTTTTCTTCTTTCAGGAGGAAACTGCAGATCAGAAGTGCAGTGTTGCCTCAGATTAGTAGAACTGGCAGTAGTCACTGCATGCTACATTTGTTATGACTTCAAAATAACTTCAAAGTAAAAACTGGCTTTAACTGTATGTGATGCAGCAGAATCACTGTCATAGCTCCCTAAGATGTGACCTGACGCTATAACACAAAGGCTAAGGTCTCGAAGAGTTGTGGACCGTGCAGGAAAAAGCCACGTGTCTGAAATGCTGTTGTCAAAGGATCTTTATGATCTTTAAGTGGCCCAAGAGAAACCATTTATTACTGCCCACCAGCATGGACACACCTTATAACCAAGACAGTTATTACTCAGACGTTTATAGCCAAGATGTTATCAGATAGCATTATCATTGTAAAGAATGACATCCTCATTCAGCATATACATTTTTTGTGTGTCTGTGGACCACTTTTAAAGTCTTTATTGAATTTGTTACAATATTGCTTCTGTTTTTTTATGTTTCCAGTTTTTTTTGGCTGCGAGGCATGTGGGATCTTAGCTCCCGGACCAGGGATCAAACCCCGCACCCCTTGCATTAGAAGGGGGAGTCTTAATCACTGGACCACCAGGGAAGTCCCAACATATACATTTTTGACACCTCATTTCTGGAATGGCAGGGTAAGAACCTCTGACACTCCACTCCTCCATAAAAGCAACAAAAATCCTGGCAAAAACTATCAAAATCAACTTTTTCAGAACTCTGGAAATCAATTAAAGGCCTGCAGCGATGTGAAGAGTGTTTATTAAAGAAAAACAGCTGAATCTTGTAAGAATAGCAACCACTGCGGTATTTCACCTTGCCCTAATTCTTGCTCACATTCTCCATCTCTGAAGTAGCCTTGTAAACGAATAGTCTTGCAACTACAGTAGCGATGAAAACAAGCAGCCTAGCAGCCACTCTAAGAAACATGGATTTGGAACTCTATAAAAGCACCTTCCTAAGGAACCGTCACTATCTGTCTGGCAACTTGAGTTCACTCTGTGTTAACAGCTGCTTACCCACAGGGCATTTGTCACAATCAATCTGTGGCAACTGTTTAACAATTTGGCTGCCTGGGCCTGGGCTGGCATTACCGGTTGAGGCTAACAATAGCCTGACCAAAAAACTTAAAAGGAAAAACTGAAAATGAGATGTTCACAGGGAGCTCTGAAAAGCTTCAATATATTCCTGGGAATCTAAAAGGCCATGCTCATATCTAGGGCTATATATGCATGCCCAGGAGAGACCTAAGAAGGCCCTAAACTCTCATTTCTGGCTGACTCTGAGCCTCCATTTAAGGTGGAATTGAAGACATAGTACATACAGAAAACAAAGCGCAAAATAGCAGACGTAAATCCTACCTTATCAGTAATTACAGTAAATTTCAATAGGTTAAACACTCCAATCAAATGGCAGAGATGGGCAGAATTGCTAAAAAACCATAATCCAACTATAAGGTGTCTTTAAGAGACACTTTAGAGTCAAAGACACAAATAGGCTTAAAGTAAAAGGATGGAAAAAGAGGTACCCTGCAAACACCCAAAAGAGAGCTAAAGTGGCTATATTATTATTAGACAAAATAGATTTTAAGACAAAACTTGTCATTAGAGACAAAGAAGGATATTTATAATGATAAAAAGGGTCAATCCATCAGGAAGACATAAACGTTATCAATATATGTGCATCTAACAATATGCAAGTTTTCAATCTTTCTGCATTAACTCCACATTTTGTTTTGACTGTCTTCTTTCTCTTTAATTTCATATGAAGTGAAATAGGCTTAAAAAAATCAACATCACTAGAAACTGCTAAGTCAGTGGTCTACAAGACACCCTTTATACCAATTAAAGTCAATAATGACATTTACAGTAACATAAAAATACTTATGTTTGACTGATTTTAAGAGCACACATTTTCCTCTGACACCCCCAAATCCCTCCAAAGAGCAAACCTCTGTCTTTTTCTTCTTCACTTTCAAAACTTTCTCTTCCATCATGTCGTGGGCTAGACGGAGAACTGTAACTCTCTGAAGATGTTTCTCCACATGTGTCATGTCCAGATCCAATGTCCAAATTCACATCTAAAAATCACGTGATTTTTAAAAAATAGAATTGTTTAGTTAAATAAATTTCTGAATTGAACCATCAGAAATTAGTTACACCCTTAAATTTTTTTTTTCCAAGTTTTTCTATAATTACCTAAAAAGCTGGCCTCTGACCTAGGTAAAAATTCATTACTGAAGCACAATATTGTTTGAAAATAATTGACGACTTTTTTTTGGGGGGACAAATGTATTCTTAAAACAAAGGCAGAGGAAAAAATCAATATAACCGACTTCAAAAAATCAGAAATAAGATTCTTTGTAGGATCTGTCCAATATTAGCACATTGAGCCACTTCTTAAGTCTATACATTTTAACTCCTCAGAGCATGTTGTAAAATTCTTTCTTTAAAAGAGTAAATTGCTTCCCATCGAGTAGACTGAGTAACCCCTGAGTTCGAACCAGAAATGACGGACTGGGGGAAAAAAAACCAAAACAAAACCATTGGGATAGAGTGAGCCAAGATTTGCTCACTAAAATGCAGTGATGACTTTGAAACTCTAAAGAGTAAGTTTCAGAAATGTAAAAAGAAAAATAAAAAAAGGCAGCTATTTCTCAAAATCAATTTATGAAATGATTTTGTTTAGATTATATAGCTAGCAAATATTCTAATCACCAAATGTCATATATTAATTTGCAATTTTCAAAGAACCAAATACATAAACGTAAATCTATACTGAACATAATTTTCCCTTTCTGACAATCCAGGTGCTTCAGAATTGTGTAGAGTCTTTGGAATTTTTATAATAAAAAAATATGTGATCCTTTGGAGTCAGAGGTGTGGCTGGAAGGTGAGGATGAAATAACTATGCCAAAGGCTATTCCACAAATTGCCCTTTTAAACAGAGAGACAAACTGTTTTATTTATCATGTCTCAAAGAGATTTTAAAAGCAAATATACTGCAAAAACACAGAGGATGAACAGCACTGACTGCTTTGGGGAGAAGACAACATGGAGGGACGCAGTGAGGGATTTATTTTGTTCCCTTTTGTACCTTCAGAATTTTGAACTACATAAATGTATATTATTCAAAATAGAAGTTAAATTTTAAATTAAAAATAAATAATACTTATCTTTGAGTTATTTAAAATTTTCAGCTTCAATATAGTATCTACATTTATGATATGCGTGATTATTCTATTAAAAAAAATCTTAAATATATCTTAAGTTTACTGAATGCTTAAAGGTAATCACCTACTTAAAGGTAACTCCTTAGTATTTCAAAGGGGAATTAATAAATAGAGGGTTTTCCCTTTAAGTTGGAGCCAGCAAACATCTGAGCTATACTAGACAATAAGACAAGTTGTACAAAGTATTGATATATGTATTTATAGTCGTAGTCTATAAATATAAAGATATATGAATCAGTGACATATACAGAGAACAAAATAGACAGAAAAGGTTAATCTTGAATCAAAAATCCTGAGATTGTACTTTCATAATATTTAAAAATAAAGAAATAAAGGAATTAGAGCCTGAGATGTTATCAAAATTTCTTATAGATAGCTAGTAGGAAGCAGTCACATAGCACAGGGAGATCAGCTCGGTGCTTGTGACCACCTAGGGGGTGGGATAGGGAGGGTGGGAGGGAGACACAAGAGGGAGGGGATATGGGGATATATTTTTATGTATAGCTGACTGACTTTGTTATAAAGCAGAAACACACCACTGTAAAGCAATTATACTCCAATAAAGATGTTTAAAAAAAAAAGTTCTTAATAGCCTATACAGCGTATGTTTTCTTCTAACTTATTGGAATAGGGAAAAGGAACCACATTATTGAACACCTCTGTGCTTGATACTAGCTAAATGCTTTTCATGTTATCACATTTAAGTTCTACAGTCTGGTGAGGTAGATATTATTCTTCTTTTACAAATTTAAGAAACTGGTGGAGTAAGGATTCAAACCCACATCTGTCTGAGATCAAAGTCCACACACTTCTCTGAAAATATGAAGCTAAAAGGGAAAGAACTGTTACAAGCTTTTTTGGCGTAGTTCCCAAATCATGTGAGAGACGAGAGAGAGTGATGTCATGAGGGTGGTATATATTTGACAGGAATTTCAACTATAGAATGACCTGATTTAGTGTGTGCTTTAGAAGACAGTGCAGAAAATAAACCAGAAGGAGGAAACAGACAGGGAGGCCTGGCAGAAGCTATTTCTAATCATCCACTGACAGAGAACTCTTGTCTTCCTTATTTTAGCTTCTCCCCACTCCTTTTAGCTGCCATCACCACAGGAAACCTCAAAGATACTGAAGTGTTACAATATACTCATAAACATGGTTTTTTCCCCCATGTCATTTTCCCCCCAAAGACCACTCAGTTAATTAATTCAATGAGTGGGCCAGATGATTTTAGAGTCAAAATGCAACTATATTTCCTTATCAATATTAAATCTCTCTAAACAAATAGCTAGTTTAAAAATATACTCCATTAAAAAAATGGATATATTCTGGTTATTTATGTTGCATCACAACTGAAGGTACTAACATTTGAATAAAATTTAAATTAAACAAATCGTATTTGTAGGGTCAGCTGTCAACATTATGTGTTAGACACACACATGGACAAACACTTTCCTAGAGGTCTGTGAGCTTTTATTCTTTTTCTAAAAATCTTTACTATTAGTGGTGAAGGTAAATGTAACACAGAAAAGTTACCAATGAACCAGCACAAGGGACATTTCTCAGTCAAATGAACATAAAATCTTTCACTTAAAAATAAAAGGACCTTAAAA
Organism: Balaenoptera physalus; assembly: GCF_965194825.1. Lineage (NCBI taxonomy): Eukaryota > Metazoa > Chordata > Mammalia > Artiodactyla > Balaenopteridae > Balaenoptera > Balaenoptera physalus. The sequence continues at coordinate 13,729,405 of NC_138897.1, forward strand.
TAATGGTGGGTAGATGGAAGCCACACAAATCTAGTACAACGAAAATCTGAGGGTCTGAATTCCCCTGAAGTCCCATAAAACTCCACAAAGGACAGTCATTAAAACATGAAAAAGTCAACAAGATTTTTAAAAGTGACTTTACACAAGAACTACAGGCTTTCACGAGGGTGGAAAGACCCCGCAGGTCCTGTGGCCTCTGCTCTGGAGCAGGGATTGGCTGAGAAGGAAACAATCGAGGAGACCGCTGCTACCAGGGGAAGGAAAAGGTGCCAGAGTGTCACTGTGGCAAAGGAGAAATTTACCTCCGTGGCCGAATCAAATTTCCTGCATTAAACAATTCTGAAGTATTAATGGAGTTAATTCAGAAATCACTATTCACATCAACGCAGGAAAAAAGTGTTATCAGGCTTTGACACAACAGCCTAATACCTACTCTAATAGGTACCCTGCTAAATATATTTAGGTGACGCGTATTTGAAAGCAAAACACCCTTACCTTTCACAGAACCACCGTGGGCGTGCTGAGGAGCGGAGATTCGAATACCATTTATTCTACTGTTCAATCTGTTGTCAGTTTTCTTAATTTTCTCCCTAAGCCGAAAGTATACATGTTACCCACATTGTTTATAAGAGTCCCTAGAGAACACACTAAGTACAGTATTAATAAAATTCCCCTCAAATTTTTTTTATAATTAAAGTAAAAACGTTTAGTAAGGTACAATGTAAATCCAAGATTCACCCTTTAGTTTACGGGGCTGAGAATTTTGCCCCTCCAAACTGAATATAATATTTGACAATAGCTTTATTTTTATCACCTGCATGTGTTAATTATTTAGAACTGAAAAAATTAAGTCCAGAGTAAAAATATAAAGAAAACTAATGGAAAAATACTATTTATACTACATAAATTAAACATGCCCATTATCAAATGTTGTCTCTTCTTACCAATTTCTATTACTGGAAAGATTAAATTGAACCTACTTTTCTATTTGTGGCTTTCCCTTCTTCTTATTTATTGAAGATAAACTTCGTTTTTCAGTTGAATGCTAGGGAAAAGAATAAAAAAAAAAAAATCAGACTAAAGCGAGACCATACTCGTGTAGGTATCCTCTTATTCTGATACAAAACATTAAAATGATGCAGTCCCAGTTGTATATTCTAACACATTTTTATTTCCAACCTCTTTTTTGAAGTTACCTACTTGACCCACTAAAATCTGCATATTCTGACAAATACTTAATATTAATTATGAGAAAAAATATCTATTTCGTATTTTGCTTTTAAAATGGAGTGTGTATTTTTTCTTCTTATCACAAAATAAAACACAGTCAAGTAACCGGTATTTGCTATACGTTTACTAATATTCTCGTAAAGTTCAGGTTGGTAAAACTGCAACACACAATTGCGTCAACTCTAAGAAGAAAAGGTGCTGGCACTGAAGTAGAGGGAGAAAAAGTATAATCACACAGACCTGAAACCCGGCCATTAAATAAGTATGACTCCGATAACACAATTTCTCAAAGTATGTTTTAATGCTTTAGTTCGTAAAAACACATTCCAGTAAAGGTTAACATTTGGATCTGAGTGTTGGCCAGTAATAAAACTCAATTTTCTAGAGAGAAGGTGGTTCTCTCCATAGCTGTACCAGTAAGTATCTCTCATGTATCTGTGGTGCCATGTTACCTAAACACACTTGAGAGCATTCTGTTCTCTGATTACACCAACTCCTAAGAACCAAGTATTTCCTAAGTACATTCAGGACTGCTGGTAAACTGGCCCAACAACTCATGAGGGAAGGTCCATTTCAAAATTCACATCACCAATAGCAAGACAGTGACTGAAATGTGAATAATTCAAAAGCAAAAAACCTGGCTTAACAATGCATCCCTAGTGAAACATTTTAGGCATCACAATAAAATGTACTAATATTTTTGAGCAATAAAAGTAATACGGGGCTTCCCTCATGGCGCAGTGGTTAAGAATCTGCCTGCCAGTGCAGGGGACACGGGCTCGAGCCCTGGTCCGGGAAGATCCCACATGCCATGGAGCAGCTAAACCCACGTGTCACAACTACTGAGCCTGCGCTCTAGAACCCGCGAGCCACAACGACTGAGCACGCGTGCCACAACTACTGAAGCCCGCACGCCTACAGCCCGTGCTCCGCAACAAGAGAAGCCACCGCAACGAGAAGCCCGTGCACCGCAATGAAGAATAGCCCCCGCTCGCCTCAGCTAGAGAAAGTCCGTGTGCAGCAACGAAGACCCAACACAGCCAAAAATAAATAAATAAATTAAATTGAAAAAAAACAAAAAACAAAAAAATAAAGTAATACATATACACTTCTTCAGGTCACAGAAGAGCTTAGATCATGTACACCAATTAACTTTGAAGTCTTACATTCAAACATTCCTTCATTACTTCTTACCAGATACAGTACCTGACATAATAATGCTTAAAGAACTCGACTCTCATGCAGTGACAATGCTTGAACAGTATGGCATGAAGACAAAACAAAGCCCCCGTACCTGGTCAGCTAAGGCCACACAGTGCTCCGGGTGCTGAACGGTGGTGCAGGTCTGCTTCCTCCAATCCATGATTCCATTCTGTTCAGAATACTGCATGGTAAGCCCATCCAATGGAGAACAACTTGTACCAATAGTGCTATCAAAAGAAGAGTTCACACAAGTATGAAACTCTGTCCTCAGTCAGCTAACCTTCTCATCTCATAATGAAGAAGCTCTACTAACCCTTTCTTCCATATATTAGTTTTTTATAGAATGCCTAGCAACAGCTCTAAGGAAAAAAGTCTACTATAAGAATAAACCAGTTCATACCTCTTACCTATTTAATAATTAATACCCGCCTCTGAGGAGGTTGACAACAGAAGCACAGTCTGTCTTTAGACTCATCCTGCACCACTCACAGCTGGGGTGTTAACCCCAATCTCAAGAGAACCACTATGTACTGTGTGTGTCTAAGGCAAGTGAAGGGACAGGATAATGTGACTGAAAACCAAGAGAAACACACAACAGAAACAGACTCAGAGAGAATCCAGAGAGAATGAAGGGATTGGACACGGACTCTGAATTAACAGTGTTTCACATCGGTCAAGGACTACAAGACGACAGAATTTTGGAAGAATACTGGAAAATATAAAAAAAGAACCAAATTTAAATTCTAGAACTGTACAATAAACTGAAATTAAGAACTCAATGGATGGAAACAGATGAAAAAAATCACTGAAGAGGAAATCTGACCATGAGAAAATAGACGGGAACACTAGAGGAAAAAAATGTGGAAAACAAAAAAAATTTGAGAGAACACCTAGGACATGGTGAAAAGTCTAACCTGTAAGCACCCCGAGCCTCAGAAGAGGGAACAAGAGAACAGGCAGAAGCACTATGTGAAGAGAGAATGGCCTGGGCTTCTCTAAAGCAAAACTGTATCAAGCTTCAGACTTCGGAAGCAGAACTCATTCAAAGAAAGCTACAAATGTATCATAGGAAACTGCTGAAAACCAGACAATGGGAAAATTCAAAAACACAGTTTGGAAAAGCACACTAACTTTCAAAGAGCAGTAATAAGATTGAAGAACAATGGATACCCACCGTCCACTGTTGCCCCTAAAAGCAGAATCTGGGGATGACACAGTTGACTTGGGAGGTGATCCAGAAGTGGGAGCAAGGAGTGGGGAGAATGAAACAGGAAAGGAGGAAAAACCAGCATGTGGGTCCATTAGTGAGGCTGCCGCTATGAGCGACAGAGGCTCAAACCAGCTGGGACCTCCCAGAATTATCTCCCCAAAGGGCAGGAAGCTGGAGCTCCCCACCAGTTGAGGGTTGACCCCTGGGGCAAATTAACGTGCAGCTCTGAACTGGGCTGGTTCAAGGGCTAAGCAGGCTCACAGAATCAGCGCGGGCCCTGAGGCAGGAGGCGGACAGTCACGAGGCAGGGCCTGCGGAGGGATGGTCACAGTGTGAGGGGGGTCAGAAGTCACATAAATGATTTTATGTGGCTTGCAGCAGAAATCAAACTGGGTTGAGAGGATATGATGTGAAGGACCAAGGGCACTAGACCGGAGACAGCGACACTGGAGCTCCTTAGCACTAACAGAAAGTAACTGCCAGCCTGGAGTCCTATGTCGTATGAACAAAAAAGTCTTTCAAAAATGAAGGCAAAATAGACATTTTTTTCCAGATAAAAACAAAGTGATTTCATTACTGGCAGATATGATGACAGGGAATTCTCCAGTGTTCTTCAGTGAGAAGGACGCTCAGACACACTGGAAGGAATGCAGAACAGTGGAATGGTAAAAACTAAATGATTAACGCAAAAAGGTTCATGAGGTTTAAAACAGAATTAAGATGCATGACAGCTACAGTTTATAAGCTGGGAGGAGGTAAGTGAAGTTACAGTGATCCAAGGCCCTCACGTGGGAAATGGTACAAGCACAAATATCAGACCTTCCTAAGTCAAAGATGTAGAATAAAACCTCTAGGTAACCATCAGAAGAATCGAAAAACAATGTATGGAAAACTATCAAGGCTAACAGAAGAGAAAAACAGAATTTTTAAAAAATGCCCAAAAGCAAGAAAGGAGAGAAAGGAAAACACAGAAAAGGTGAGACAAATAACAAGCAAACAGTAAAACGGCAAAATTATAGCCAAATACATCAGTAAGTAAACGTGACACTGATTTAAAAACGCACAAAGTCATTCATGTTTTAGGAACTAGATACCTACTTCACAAGGGGACTTTTCCCGATATGTTTCTTGTGGATTATGGTGTGCTGTAACACATCTAGAGTGGAGGAAAAAAACAATTTATTATACCAGATGCTTCTGCAAAATCCAAAAGGAAGACGCAACTAATGTATGTGACCATAACAGTGTTGACAGACCACGTAGAGCACTTCCAAGCATTTTTCACAGAAAATTCCTTAAAGAAACAATTTTTCAAAGACACAGTAAGACACAGTAATTTCCTTAAATATCCTCTCAAATATGTTCCACCTAATAGCAAAATCAATTTTGTCCAAGACTACGAAATTTGACTATGAGCATTAAGCTGCAAAACCACACATTCAATTTCAGGCTCTTTTTTAACCATGAGAAAAAAAAAGAAGTGTCTCAAATATCAAAAAACCACATATTAATAAAACCAACACCCATGAACCCACCTCCCAGGTATCTCTGTATTTGCCTCTTTTTATTAGGAAAGGAAATATCCCAGAAACAACTGAAGGCCTCCCTCCATTCCATTCAGCTCCCTCCCTCTACAGAGGTTAACTAGTTGAAATAATCTAGTGCATGTTTTTATTTTAACTACTCCTGTGTGTATTCACAAACACACAGTGGTGCTACATGTTTGAATATACTATAAATACCCTTTATTTTAATTGCCACCTGGCATGAAGGTACCACAATCTGTTTATAACTTTATTAACATTTGAAACATTTGGGTTAACATCCAGGTGCTTGCTGTTACCCATAAGCTGCTGGGAGAGCCTGAATCCCTGTCCCCTGAACACCCGGACGACAATTTTCATAGAAGCAGAACTGCTGGGTAGTAGCATTAATCACCTCCAACTTCACGACAGTGTCAAATTTTTGTCCAAAATAGTTGTACCAACAGTTGTACCAATTTAAATTCCCATCAACAGTAGATGAGGATTCCCATTACTTCATATCTTTGATAATGTCAGACTTGAAAATGGTTTGCCAATCTGATGAGTGTGAACTAATCTCTCATTGTTTTTTAATTATTTTATTTATTTATTTTTGGCTGCATTGCGTCTCCGTTGCTGCACGCGGGCTTTCTCTAGTTGCGGCGAACGGGGGGCTACTCTTCGTTGCGGTGCACGGGCTTCTCATTGCAGTGGCTTCTCTTGTTGCAGAGCACGGGCTCTAGGCACACGGGCTTCAGTAGTTGTGGCACACGGGCTCAGTGGTTGTGGCTCGCGGGCTCTAGAGCGCAGGCTCAGTAGTTGTGGTGCACGGGTTTAGTTGCTCCGCGGCATGTGGGGTCTTCGTGGACCAGGGCTCGAACCTGTGTCCCCTGCATTGGCAGGCGGATTCTTAACCACTGCACCACCAGGGAAGCCCCTCTCATTGCTTTTAGTTTGCATTTTCTGGACTACTTGTGAGGCTGAACCATTCAACGTTCTTCTGTGAGAACTGCCTATGTTTGTCTTTCCCCATATTGTTGACCAGACTGATTTTCTCAGTGATTTTTAGAAGAATCTGTAGTCTGGATGTATAGTCTTTACACCTGTAAATATCCTGCAAATGTCCTCTGAATGGTAACCTCTTGTCACGTGTTAAGCTTTAATTTACATTAGAAAGATCTCCACTATGGTCATGCTCTGTCTTGTCAAGAAAGCCTTCTCATCCCAGACTATTAACATTTAAAAATTTAAGTTTTACATTTTACATATTACATTAAGTTTATATATGTTGCAAATAATTTGTTATTCATTTGAAATTTTCTGTGCCCAAGAGAAGTAGGGATCTAATTATATAACATTTTTTTTGACTGGAAAGCCAGCCAATACCATTTATTGCATATTCTTTCCCCACTTTTCTGTAAGGCCACCTGTCACATTCCAAGTTCCCATATGTCTGTTTCTCAGTTCCTTAATCTGTTCTAATGGTTTGTTTACCTATCCCTGTGACAATATCACGCAGAATGACTTATTCCAGTGAATCAGCGTTTACCTTCTTCTTGACTTGAAGCTTCTGAGCTGTCTTCTTTTAAGTGTTCTAATATCTTAGAAGTCTTCAGATTGGATTGTAAGTTATCTGCGGGAAGTATTAAATACCATTAACTTTTCGGGAAAATTATAATAGTGAGAAAAACAAATATAATGATTACTCTTCTCCCACGGAGGATGAGAGTGGAGAGTTAATGGTAAAGAGAACATGTCTAGTAGTTAGGACTTTGAAGAAAGCTAGAGGACATAGCACAAAACCCTGGACTGGGAGTGGGGACCCTGAAGCATGGAGCCAGCTCTCCCCATAAAAGCCACAGGGGTGAAGCAAGTTGCTTCACATCTGCCTGCCCCCACATGCTCTTGTGCAAAATGAGGAGATGGACTAGATCAGTGCTTCTCAACTATCTGTGCTGTGTAAGGTTTTTCAGAATTTCCAGTTCGTGTGGATCGCTCCTTTTATGAAAGACAGTATAATGTGGCAACGTCAGATTACTCCCAGCGTCTCCTCTCTGTTCCTGTTCTTCTACCACAGACCAGTGACCGGCAATCATGGACCAGCACTGACCCACGGAACCCACCCTGATGCACTGGATTATGTCTCCATTGAAATACAGACCAGTAGGCTTCTGGAGGTCAACATTTTAAGTCATTCAGGAGTTTAACATTTGTTCTCTCAGCTGTCAGGATACAGAATATTGCTCTCTATTGTGGGGGCAGGGGAAGTTAGAGCTGTCATTTCTTAAAAGAGTAAGTGCAAATGAACTTTGCCAATGATGTGTTCTTTGGTGAAATAATCTGAACATCCTGACCAGATTTTCCACAATCTCAAAACATACCCTTTAATACACTATTTTGATTTCATAACGATTTGATCTCTTAAAATCTACCAGCCTCTTTAGCATTGCTCATGTAATTTAGATACTGCCAAACTCTCCAGACGGGTTTTCTGTTATTTATGTGTGTACTACTTACTCACTTGGGTACATTTTCCTAGGCAGCCTGCTAAAATCTGAATTAAAAGTTTAACTTCATGCTTCAATGCTTTTTTAGAATAAGAAGCTATTTATAGATATTCATTAAAAACCACACTTGGTTCAAGTGGAAAGCACTGACTGTTAAATCTATTAACGACTCTAGAATGATCAGGAGTCTCTTTTTAAAAAGCTATTGCCACTATTCAGACATGAATTTAAACATGGAGTTGTTCATCTTGGCTTAGTCATGAAGAGTCATTAATTCTAGTTGCTACTTTTTGTTTAAAATGTTTAAGGCATATATACATACACACAAATGATTAGAAAAACTAAAAGTTAACCCCTTTGTTACAATAAATATCCAATCATACTATTTTTTTTTTTACCTCTTTTTTTTCCTCCCACTTCAAACTGAGGAAAAATGCATTTTCTTTCCCCTTTAGGTACAGGGAGACATGGCTTTGTTGAAAGCAGAAGGAAAGATTCAAAAAACAAGAAAAATACATAGCGACTTGCCATAGTGGCTGTGCTTAAAGTTAGCAGAAATTCTCCTAAAGCACACATCGACGTTACTGGCAAAATATTTGCTAAACAAGGCAGCTGAGATAGACGTGTATAAAACTAAACTCCAGGCAGACCATGATGAATGCTAAAACATGCGGGCAAAACCAAAACACAGGAACGTAAGAGAAAGCTAGGAAATCCTCAGGAGGTGTTATTTCAGTTGGGTCCTGAAACAGGTGTGATTTTAACAGGCTGTAACAAAAGATAAGGTGCAGAACGAGCCAAGACCCTGGGACAGGAAACGGCAGGGTGTCCTGAGTGGATGCCAAGCCTGCGAGCAGTGGGAGCCTGAGAGAGGTGAGAGGCGGCTCAAGGGGCCCACGGCAGGGCTTGAATTTCACAGCAAACGTTTAAGGTTCTAAATAGAGGATTAACAAATTGATCCCCGAGATAATCCCAGGACAGGTTATAGTACAGTAAGAAACCAGAATCTGAGAGAAGTGAGGCTTTGCACAGTCTATGCGTGAAAAAAAGACCTAACTAACAATGGGATTGGTGAGGAGGGGTAAAAAGGATGATGTCCTTTGCCTGGCATGGCTTGGCCTTTAAATGACTGAATACAAAGAGGAAAAGTGAAAAGAGTAAGGCCAGAGTTTCCAGCCTGGGAGGCTGGGGAGGTCATTATGGGAACAGGGGCAGATCATGAGAGGTTACCCATCATGCAAGCAGCACTGAAGCATCTCTACAACCTGTAAGCCAGATCTCTCAAGGAACTTGAGGATCCAGTATGCACACGACTTTGAGATACTTGGCCCTTGCCTTGGGATCAGTCTGTTTTGTGACATTAGCTTTTTTTAAAATTTTTTTAAATTTTTAAATTTTTACTAGAGTATAGCTGATTTACAGTGTTGTGTTAGTTTCTGCTGTACAGCAAAGTGAATCAGTTATATATATATATATACATACACTCTTTTTTATATTCTTTTTGCATACAGGTCATTACTGTTTTGTCACATTAGCTGTTGTTATTTTCTTTAAAACTGCAGTGTAAAATTCACTAAAAACCACAAATGTTTCTAATTTTGTATGCCACTATTCCTTGACCGTAACTAAAGTGACAATCCCATACAAGATGGCATGGTAAAGCAAGACATCCAAGCAAGGAAAAGGCCAAATTTCTACAGAGAAGCAGAGGGGCACTTACTGAGGCTGTGGAAAGGGTCTGATGATATGGACTGAAAAAAGCTGTGTACTTTCTGATTCTGTAGAAAAGCTCGTGACGAAGTTGAAAATAGCTGCCTGCACATAAAAAGAAAAGAGATTCATTAATTTCATGTACTATAAATCCACGAGATAGTTTAGATTGTAAACAAACCCAGTGGCAGTTTAATTCAGGTATAAAAAATTGCCTTCCTAAGGAAAAGAATATTATTTTCTAATGTATTTCCCATAGGAGGAAGTGAATAGAAGACTTATTTACAAGAATCTAATGAACAGGCTTATTTTTAATTTTATATAATCTAGTGGTAACGCTTCAATTCTGACCAACTATGTATTATTTCAGCCTTTTACCCAAGTGGTCCAATAGTCGCCTTTCTGCTCAGAAAAACAACTTCAGCTTCTTTACCCTTCTTCATAGGTGTTACTTTTCATCATTTGGGTGTACCATGAAGGCACCTTCCCACAGTCTGAAAGTAAGAGGTTGGGAAGTTCGGGATGCAGGAGTTCTGGGAACTACGAACGGAACGCAGCGGCCAGGTTAGTTACAAGTATTACTACAGACTAAGGTATGACTGATGACTCACCTCAATATGTATCATACCACAATTCTAAGCTGTTATTTTTAAAAAAACAGCTTTCCTCATGTTTTATTAATGTCATTAAAAGATTCCAACTGGAGGTCTTCCCTACAAAAGGGACTCTGCCAAAAGGGGCATAGTTACAGCACAGTCTAATGGAAAGTTTACTTGGGATCTGAATACCAGCTCAATCACTTAAAAGCTGCATCACCCTAAACAAGTTATCTGGCCTTTCAGTTCCGATTTCTTCTTAGGGAATATACTAACATTCTTCAAGGTTATGACACTCCAATAGTATACGCATATTAAACTGTCACCCTGCTCAACATCCAAACCCCCTTGCATTACTTTTGAACCTTTTAAATGCTCATTTAAAAATTTAATTCTTAATGTCTCCCCAAGGTTTTGGACCTATCATTCAGATTAGTTAAAAAATCATCAAAATACCATATGAAGAGATGACCCTTATGGACCAAAGTTGCCTTGTACGTTAGACAAAATTGCTTCTTGGTTCTCAAATGTGGAGGTAAACATTCAATAGGAAGACAAAGGGAGGAAATGAAGAGATGGAAGAGAAATTGAGATACGAAGTATGGAGCTAATCTAAATTTCCAGGTCTGAACACATTACCTAAGGCTGAGGATTAAAATCCAAAGGCATCTACTGCCCAGTTACATTTACAAACCAAATTAACTGGTCAAAAGTACAGGCATATCCAGTATAGGAAAACCACACCTGAGATAAAGGCAGGGGCTTGGTTGGAATCAGCATACAGGCTCAAGTCAGGGTTCATTGCTGCATAACCACAAGATGGCAGTTATACCCAACTAGAACCCAAAGTGGCCATAAACTACTCAAGCAATCAAATAAGAAAAACAGGATTACATTTTGACATAACACAAGTCGTCCAACCCCAAATGTACATTTCAGTGCCATATCTTCATCTTCCTAATTTACAGTGTACTTGGAAGTACAGTATGTCCTGTACCAATCCAATCTCCACTTCACTTATAAATTCATTACCTACCTCTCGCTTTCATTTCTCCCCCTCCTTTATAATTGCTACATTTCTTAGGTGAATTATAGCGATACTAATCTAAAATTCACAAACTGAGAATAAGTGTCCTAAAATCCAATTAATGGTGTTGAGACCACAGGCTAGCCATGCAAAAGAATCAAAGATGTTTTTAAAAGGAAGTATTATGAAGAAAACATTTTAAAAATATAATTTTTGAAGAGAAAAAGTCTTTTCAAGCTGGACACAAAACCCTGAACCCATATGAGAGAAGACTGATAAATCCAACTACATAAAAATTTAAACCTTCTGCATGGTCAAGAAATAATGACAAACAGTGCTCCTTTCTTTTATCTAACAAATAACTCTTATAAACTAGTAATCAATAAAAAAGTGAAAGGGACTGAAAAATTCATTCATAGGAAAGTACAAATGGCCACTCAAATACAGATTAAAATGAGATACAGTCTTCCTTTTTGAGAGACTGGCAAAGATGAGAAGCTGAGAGTATTCATGTCTGCTGAGGTGTGGAGGAGATGCAAAAACGAGGCTTCTGAGGGTATAAAGTGCTGCTGCCTCCTGAGAAGTAATCTGGAAGTACCGCATATTAAAAAATGCACACTGCACTTCTGACCAAAAATTCCAATTCCAGACATTTCTCTTACAGAGAAGTGTGTTAAGAAACATATATGTGGACAGTCACTGTAATATTCTTGTAGTTTTAAAATATTTAGGAAGAACCAAAACAGCCATAAAATACACTGATTAGTTTAGTTACGGTACAACTAAAAATGGAACATTATGTAGCAAATAAAAAATGAGGCAGCAATCTTTTTACATGTACTGATGCTTTACCACGTCCAATATTATTTAATGAAAAGACTAAATGGCAAAAAAGTGTGCAAAGGAGAGTTCATTTGCGCAAAGGAAATACACACAAATACACAAATTCAGGGATGTGTACATGCCCAGAAAATTTTTAGAAAGCTATGTAAGTTTTTAATGAAGGCCACTTCTAGTGACTAGACTTGAAGAAAGGGATATTAGGGACTTTTCACATTACACCTTCCTTTGCATTCTCCACAAATAGCTTGAATAACATCTTTACAGTAAAAAGGCTATACACACACACACACACACACACACACACACACACACACACACACACGAGATCATAACTGAGGAGAACCCTAAAAGCTATAACAAGGAGTCCAACACATACTTCTTAATTGTGGTGCTGGCCAAGAGCCAAATTTCTGAAAGTGGCTCCTTGTGGAAGTATTTTTTTCCCTCTGAAAACCTCAAACTTACAGAGAAGTTGCAAATAAAGAGAATTTTCTTTCTAAACCGTAAATAACTGACCTCTGCTGCCCCAACACCGGGTGAAACATGAGTATTCCTACAAAGACATTCTCCTACAATCAAAATCAGGACGTTAACACTGATAAATTATGACCTCCTAACCCCCAGATGCCATTTAAATTTTGCCAATTGATCCCAAAGTATCCTTTTTACCACAAAGACCCAGTTCATATCCTGTGCTGCATCCAGCTAGCCGTGCTACCTTCTCAGTCCTCCCTCGACTGTCCTGGCTCTAAGAGGACAGCGCAGATATTTTGTGGAATGGTCACAATTTGGGTTTGCCTGCTGTTTCCTCGAGATTAGGTTCACAGCAGGAGTATCACAGGAGTGAGGCAGTGCTCCTTCGTTGCAGCCTATTGTGCGGTGGGCGATCCTGAGTCAAGTTCGCTCTCCTGGATCCAAGTAGCATCTGTCAGACTTCTCCACCCAGAATTACTCTCCCTCCTTTAGAAGTAATAAGCACTGGGAAATGACTCTGACAATGTAAATATCCTAGTCCTCAAACGTTCAATCTATTCGTTTATTATTTATTTCAACACAGACCCATGGTTTCCTATTTCATTCAATGTTACTGTTATTATTTATTTTGATGTTCAATTTGCTCCAGACTTGACCACTAGGAGCCCTTCAGGCTGGCCTCTGTCCTCGTGACCGAGCCAAACATCCCTTGAGCGCTTCCTTGCTCTCTGGCACAACGGGCTCATCTTGTATTTTTCCTCCTCCAGCCCTGCAATCAGCTTCTCCTCCAAGGAGCCCTAGCTCTGTTCAGTGGAGAACGGAGTTACAAGTCAAGCTCTGGATACCAGGGATGCCCACCGCTACTGGGGTGTGGCTGCTTTCCAACCCTTTCAATGACCAGAGCCAGGGAACACATGTGTACACACACAACCATATCTATTTCTGTATCTACCTATATATACTGAAAATTGTGAGTCTGCCCCGATATCTTCAACTCCAATGAGACACTCCAGGGTTCATTCTGGTTTTCTCCTTTCCATACCGTAACTCTCTTCTCCAACAGAGAAACTTGGTTCTCATGATTCTTAAGATACACCCTAACTAGGCCCATCCCCCTGTAGTAAGCTCATCTGTCTCCCACTGTCACTGCTTCTCCCTTCGGAGCCCTGCGCATACGCCCTCCTGACCCCATCTGGGCCTCACGCCCCTGCCGGGCCACCTGTCACGTGTGCACCCTCTGGAACATTAGGCCAGGCCTCCCCGCACCGTCACCCGGGGGCGAATGACTTCCCTCCCCAGAGGCTGTCACCCAGCGCAGACACCAGGCTCGCGCTGCCACCCCCCACCCCCGTATCACAGCTGCACAAGCCCCTCCTGAGCCACCTGTATGTGCGGGGGCCTGAGAACTCGCCACCCTCTTGGGCGTGCTCTGCGGACCCCGCGCCCCCAGCAGCCTAGAATTCCAGCACTGCGCTCACCCCAGTACTGTGGGGCACGACTCCGCCCTTTAACAGGCTCCCCAGGGATGCACACGCCCCCGATGCTTGAGCAGCAGCACAGGGGCCTCAGGAGCTCAGCCAACTCCTCCTCGCCCAACCCCACCCCGGCTCAGCCCTGGAATGCTCTCTGTGCCCACCCCCAAGAGACCCAGCCCCTCCCACTTCTCCTGTCCTTCTCTGGACCCTCCCACTGTGCCCTCTGAGTCCTCACAGCCCATGGTGCGCGGGCTGCGCGGGAGGGGCGCTCCCCTGAAGCTGCTCCCCGGCCGCTCCACGTCTGGCTCCAGCCTCCAGGTCACTCTTCAGTCCCTCCACGCCTTCCATCGTGCTCGTGCTCATAGGGGGGCTTCGAATCGGACCCTCCAGCTCTCTGCTCCGCTGCCTTTTCCCAGTCACTCCCTCCATCTCCTCTCTGGTTTCCCTCATTTGCTTCCAAATCACACCCTAAATCTTGTCATACAATGGAAATACCCTCCCTCCCGGATTTCTGCTTCTGTCCCCAGCCCCACCCCGTCCTGAGAATACTCAGGGGGCCTGGGTGGGAGGAGGGTCACTGCATGACATGGCCCGCACCTCTGCCCCAGCAAGTCTTCCTCCCAGGTTGGGCCCGCTGAGCTTCAGAGGGCAGATCAGTCTCACCTAAGCCCCGACTCTAAGCCACATATGCGCCAACACTGCTTTCACTTATTTTACTTATTGATAACTGCAAGTTTCCAGTATAACAGCCTTTGTTCCCTTGGCCGTTATTCCTTAGCTTCTCTCTCCTAAAGGGGGGCCCTCAGAGAGGGGTGAGCGCCAACAATGACCAAAACCACACTGCAGACCTCGGACGCCCCTCACTTTCCCACCCATTAGCCTAACCTTACTCAACAACTTAAATCCAAAACCATCTCCAAAGGTGAGCTCTTGGACAAGGGCCTCTTTCAATAAATACTTTATGGTGAAAATAAGAGGTTTCACTGAATATATGCATACTTTAGAAACGACTTTTATGATAACAGACAGCTGAAAAGTACAATGATACGAGAAATTCGTTTGGTGTCTACTACTAGCCTAGATCTAAATAACACAAGGATAAAAAGTCCATTCTGAAAAGTACTCCAGAGGAGGAATCTCTGTGATCTCCCCTAGAACTCCATCCTCAGCCCCGGGACGGCCGTGGCCCAGCCTGTAAGGCTGCCGGGGAGGTGCCAGTAAACCGTTACCTCAGGATGGGCTCCAGGTCAGGGTGCCGCCGTTCTTCCCTCTTCAATGAGCCCTGATTCAGGGCTCTTAAGATGGTCTTGTCAAAAGTCTCCGAGGACAACTCCTTTGGAAGCTAGGAAAGAAAAACCGCACGACCAACGTTAAGTTTCTCACTTACTGGCAAATATGTCACACACCAGAGGCACAAAAGGAAGATGAATGCCTCCTACTCAGAAATCATCCAGAAGCAGTTCCTTTTCTAAATCTTCCCGACATAGGGCTGCAGCCTGAAGTGGCACTGCACAGGGAACCCACTGCACAGGGAACTCCAGGGTCCCAAGGGAAGGGGAGGGGCCGAGGGTGCCGGCAGCGCTAAGCCTGCTCTGGGCCCCCCGGCACTCCCCTCCCATCCCATCCCAGGACACCGCACCAAGGTTCTTTAGTGAAATGGAGCCTTTCACAGAGCACAGGGAGTATTATTTTTATCCTCAAATAGTATTCTGAAAACGTGATCTCTGCCTTTGTAGTTACCACTTTTGTGCCTTCTGTATCACGTGTGAACCTCAGGCCATGTCAGGCTGTCAACGCTACACACCAAATAAAGACCTGGGTGTGAAAGATGGGGTGAAAACTCTGAATCTTACATAAAAAGAGTAATTGGAGGTTTAGGAACCTTTTCCTCAATGTGATGGAGGTGGCCTCAGAGCCATGCACAAGAAATCACAAAAAAATCATCAGTTGACCAAGAAAATTTTTAAATTAAATAAAATGACTTAAAACTTTGTTTTTATTAACTAGTTTACCTATTAAAATGCCTAATAAATTGGTCCCTTATAAAACTAATTTTCCAAGTCTTTCAAGAAGTCAAAGTTTTAAATTTGACTTTTGATAACTAGTCTTTGTAATTAACTCGTGAACTGCAGGCACTTTCACTAAAATTAAGAATAGAACCATTAACACATTTATCTAAGGTGCCACGGGAATATAACAATCTATACAAATTTGTCAGTTTACATATTAATTTTTAATTGGAGAACCCAAAGTAAATATTCTTCTGACAAATAAGCATTTTGAGTCAACAATTCAGAAATGGAACATTTAACAAAGGTAGCGTAAGAATTACTATTTTAGGCACAGTAAGACTATGGAATCAAGATGTTATAACAGAATGAAGCTCTTCCTGGTCCTTTTATTAACCTGGTAAGGTCAAACGCTCTGCTGGCATTCCACACACCCACTGTGTAAATCATGTCCTCAGACCACTAACAGGAAGAAACATGTTCTGGATCTACACATTTTTCCAAACAAAGAAATGACCATTCATTTCAGTATTTATACTTTGATGTTATCATTTTAATACAGATTTAGAACATTAGGCATATATCACATTACCCATTTTAAACACAATTTCTCCTGAATATCTGTACACGGCCAAAACCAGCTTCAGCAGAGAAGCTTGTTTCAACTACCGAATGACTGATGGCTCTTCTCAACACAGGAAGGTGAGAATATATACATTTTCACCTGGTCAGTGACCGCTCACGTGACTGGGCAGAGTGCGGATATGCAGCCATCAGTATTTGCAAACGGATTTATTTTCAAGTGCTTTTATCTTCGATATCCAGGGACTACTTCCAGTGCTAGAGGAAGGCACATTCACTAAAAATACACACGTCTTCTATACCAGTCCCCCGAACTTTCTCACCTGTCTGGTCTTTGTTCCAGCATACCCAGTCCCCCACCTCCGGAGCCCCGGCTCAGCCACAGCACAAGCTCAGCGTGCTGGAAGGCATTCACACCTCGCTACACGTTCTTCTTTAAGAACACTGAGGCCTAACGGATAACCATCTACAAAATCTCATTACAATTTGGTTTTTGCAACTCTCCTCATTAATCCATTCATTCATTCAGTCAACATAGAGTTCAAACTCCGACCCTGTCCTAAGTACTGTTTCTCGCACTGTGGATACAGCAGTGAGGATGAAACAAGAACCCCACCTTCATGGAGCTTCCTTTCTGGTAAGGAGAAACAACACAGGTGGCAGACACAGCTGTCAAGGAGCAGCATGGGAAGGAGGCCAGGATGTGGAGGACAGAGGCTGCTACTGATATGGAAAAAAGGACTGGAAAGCACTGACCTCGAACTCACTATAGTAAACTCACTGACCTTCCTCACTATAGCAAACTTTAGGTGCAGTTCAACCGCCTCCACAGAAGTCAAAGACGTTAGTTAGCATGTACAGGTTGTCAAGCGGACAGCTTATGCTCTTACCTTTTGTAGATGATTTTAAAAGGAAGATGAAAAGGAAAAAAGACATGGTAAACTTGAAAGGATATTTCATAATCGGCAATTCGTTCCTAGAAGTACGCTAGTTGCCAATTATTTCATATAACCTGATAAGGCATTGGTCCTATGGAAAAAACACTATATTCAGATGTTGGCTAAGCAGGGGGACCATTAATTACTGTGATTCTGAAGAGCAAATTATTTATTTCGGGCTGCATTTTTTTTAAAAAAACACCTAAACTTTTAGAGAAATTCTGTGACTGAAAAATGAAATCTGTCAAGACAAAGAGTAGATAAAGTTCAGGGAAACCCAGAGGAGAGACCCGTCGGGCGCTAGGCGCAGAGCCACCAACAATATACATCTCAGCAAGGAACTAGGAATAAGGTTCTCTTTTTTTTTTTTCTTTTTTTTAATGTGGAAAACCATCAATTCCTTATATTGGTAATGTAAGGTAACAAAATCTATGTTTAGAATAACATGACATCTTCTACAGCAATGTTCATGAAGAGCTGTAAGCCAGCCTCTATATACATGCTTTAATTTTGCTGGTGTTTGTTTTGGTACTAAGGTTTTCGGATTCTGTGTATCAGCGGTCCCCAACCTTTTTGGCACCAGGGACCGGTTTCGTGGAAGAAATTTTTCCATGGACCGGGACGGGGCGTGGTGGGGTGGGGTGGCGTGGCGGGAGGGATGGTTCAGGCAGTAATGCCAGCAATGGGGAGTGGCAGACGAAGCTTCGCTCACTGCCACTCACCTCCCGCTGCGCGGCCAGTTCCTAACAGGCTGAGGACCGCTACCTGCCTGCTGCCCGGGGCTTGGGGACCCCTGCTGTATATCACGTCAAAATCATTTTAACAACAAATCTATACTTTTACCTTCAGCAGAAATTCCTGTAGTTCTTGGTGGGTTTTTGTTACTGTCGTGACTGAAAGATCAGACCAATTTACCTGATTTAAAAAAAAAAAACACGTTATACAGTTATTTCTTAGGCAGGAACTGACTGGAAAAAAGCCATGTGTAAAACAAATGACCTTATTTAACGTTATCAAGATTAACAATTAGAAATATAAAGTTAATCTGGTATTGTCATAATTGCTTCAAAACTGTTAAAATTAACTGTATATTGACATTCTACTTAAAAAAATTTTAATAACTCCTTTCAAAGCGCATGGTTTTCAAAACAAGCTGTCTTCTAAAAATGTGACTATACTTTAGTAATTTTTCAGAAAGGGAAATGTCTTACGTTCCTTTTGGTGAAGTTGTAGGGACTCTAAAATGACACTTCGACAGCACAGATCTATGCCCCAAGAAAAAAGAAAAACTCTATCTCCTGGAACTTATTAAATATACATTCTTAAGAGAAATACCAAGTTTACTGCCCTTCTTTGGTAGTACTGTATTGCATTTTTATGGGGACTTATGGTTTATGAAAAGATTTCATCTTTATCTTAATGCTTTACAATCCTAGTAACGTAGATGGGGCAGATATGACTACCTCCGTTTTCAGATGGAGAAACTAAAACTCAAAAAGGTTAACTTACGTAGATTCAACTCTAGGTAAGCAGAAGAGCCAGAACTAAAATCTATTACCCACCTACTTCTTGGATACCTTTACCTCAGTGGACTCGATGGTAGCCCACTAATAATTTCTACTTCACAATTATTTGAGCTGAGTGGATACTTGAACTATGCTAATACATAAGCCTTACCAACCAGTCATGCCACAGTTACCCAGATACTTAAGAATACATACAAAATTCTACCTAGCAACCCTCAAACAAATATCCTTATTAACTGGCACATCTTTTAAATGATTTTTAATTATTCAAATGTTTGTTGAGCAGCTACTTGTGTCAGACACTGTTCTTATGAAAGGATACAGGAGTGGACGAGACAGTGAAGCCTCTGCTGGCTGAGGTCAGAGTCTAGTGCAGGAGTCAGATTAGAGCCAATGAATGTACAAGGAGCTCCATCAGTGATCAGCGCTCCAAAGAAAACGAGCTGGGCATGGAGCAGGAGCAGGAGCAGGAGGTGGGAGAAGCAGGTCAGACGGGTGCCAAGAAAGGCCTCAGAGTAGGGGCCGTCGAGCCTGTGTGTGAGCTGAAGGGACGTCAGCTCTGCCAGGGTCCGGGGGAATATCGTTCCAGAGCCAGAGGACACTGAAGGCCTTCAGGAAGGAATGCGCTTAGAGCTCCAGCAACAAAAGGAGAGCTGGTCTAACTGAATGAAGAGAGCAGGGGGGCTTGTGTTAAATGTTCCAAACATAGGTGAAACATGGAGATAAGGACTTAAAATTTGAAAATTTAGGATATTTCTCACAGAAGGCAGAAGCCAGAGTCCTGAAACTCCAACTAATGTACGAAGCAAGTCAGATATGGCGAGATGCAGAGGATGAAGATTCCTGCTCTCTATGAGATGACAGCCTTCTGGAAAGAAAAATCATGGAACCCAAATTAAGAAGCTGGGAAAGGGATGATGGTGGTACACCTGGGATGAATGAAAAAACATTCTGCTGGAGGATTAGAAATGACTTTGTGAGGCAAGTACAGCTAAAGTTGGGCAAGCAACACCTTTGGGTAGGAAGTGAAGTGAGGATGCAGAGAAACACAGCGTCCTTCCACGCGGCTTCCAGGCGTGGGCAGTCCCACGTCAGAAGAAAGGGCTTGACAGCGAAGCCCGAGCAGGGGGGAAGGAAGATGTGGACACGGAATCCACATCACAGTCAACAGGCAAAGAGGAGCCGTGGGGACTAACAGAGCTGGGCTCTGCACTTAATCAGAAAGCCGTGTGAAGGACAGAATGGCAGCAGAGCAAGCAGAGATAAGAAAAGCCAACAAAGGCCAGAATATCAAAGCCTCGGAGAAAGAAGAGGAGGAGAAAAATACCAGGAAAAGACAATGCCTGTGATCTTGATTTTTAAAAATACTGGTGAATGTTTACTTTCACTTTTTAAAGATATATCTTACACCTTAAATCTAAGGCTCTTATTTCGTTTTAATAAAACTGTCAGAGTGACTTTAATGTGATACAATTTTTAACACTTGGCAAACCATGCAGTATATACTGAAAACAGTACATTCCCTTAACTAAGACAAACACAGACATGTGTATAGCTTCCCTTAAATTAGCAAACCTGCCATTAAGTTTTTCCAAAGATCAATTTTCATTCTTTCCGAAAGATCATTTAACATAGTATGAGATATCTTTTTGGGTGAGAGTAGCTTACTTTGAAGGTGTACTCCCAATATTTGTCAGCCCTTTTTCTCTGGACTCCTTTCAACATTATCTTCTCAATGTGTACAGCTGAAAGAAAGAAAACATGCTGACTTGTTCTACAGAGACTAGATACATATTTCAGTTACCCAACCTGACAAAGCCAAACGATTAAGCTATTTATCTTCATCTTTACTACTAGCCTTAATCATGAAATAAAACAAAAAAACCCAGAAGCACAGCAATGTGCTGTCCATTCACGAAGTAATTTATTTCTATATCCACTAAGCATGCTGAGTGGCTGAAGTCATTTCAAGCACTCTGCTAAGCACCAAAGATAAATAATAAAAGGCGCCCGCAGTGAAGATTATTGTTCTAGATGAAATCTTCAGAACTGTTAATTCAGATTACCACAAATACAGCACTTTAGAGTCATTCAGTTATTTATGCATATTAGGTGTAAACTAGAAAATGTTTTTCTGTTTTTTTGTTTTTTAATTGGGGGGAAAAAACCCTTCAAAAGTAATATGAACTGGTAAAAATTTCCTTCCAATTGAGAATTTAAAAACTGTTTTTCTCGAATGTGACCCTTAATATCATATAACAGTAACACAAACTTAACATTATAACGAACTATGATGGTTCACTGTAGCAAAATTTTTCACAACTTATTATACAGATAAAATAGTGATTATAAATTACATTAATGGCTTAAGAACAATTACTCTGAATTGAATTAGATAAGATGGTCAGCTTACCCGTGAAGTAACAAGCAGAAGTGCAAATCCCCAAACTACTCATTTCATACATCCTTCAGTAAAAGTTATCACCTTAGCAAGCAAATCTCTTTACAAATTGAAAAGAGCCAGTCTACTAAGCATAATATAAGGACTTAAGGAAAAAAAAAAAAAAAAGATTGTTGCTCACGGTGTAAGTAGAAGAAATAGTCATGAAGATGATAAAGGTCACAGGTAAGAAGTTAGGAAAGTGACTCAACAGAAGGTCACTGTTGGATTCGGGGGACAGGAGATGGAGAAGAAAAGGGAAGGACTCACTCTGCCTTAAAAGAAGAAGTTAAAATAGGCGAAGTAGAATATACAAAGTAACAAAAGTATACAGGAAGAATTAAGACTGCTGTAGATCACAGAAGGTGGGCACTGAGAAAGCAGGAAACATAAGATTACAGAAATTTGCTGGTAAACAGGCATAATAAACTAAGGAGATACCATTACCAGTATTTTGTGTTAACTTTCCAAATCTATAGTGTTTGGTGGCCTGCTTCTGGGCCAATTTCCCTTGGTGGGTGAGAAATGTTGAGAATGGGACAAAAGAAAATCTCAGAAGCCAGGTGAGAAGCCTTCAATTGCTCACAACTGCTGCAGTATGATAAAGGCCAAAGTGGGGAAGGGAGAGTCTGCTGTTTCCAAAAGCTGTTCTATTAAATTATATGAAGGATGATGCTATTAAATAAAAACCACCTGAACTAATCAATGTTCCAAAATATGAAGCAGCTTTACTTCTAGGGAAGGGGACCACTGGGGCAGTGTGGGTACGGGAACACGGCTATGGCTTCAGCCTTGATTTCGAGTTATACCTGCTGTGATCTATCAGAATCAAGATGAGGAAAACAAAGGGGTATGTGGTGAGAAATGGCTGATAACGGGAGATCCCCTAACTCTCATAAATTAAAACTGAAAAGCAGGGACTGTGTACATTTGTTTACAAATTAAGAATAAAGGAAAAACCATCTATGAGTACCACATTACAGTTAATTGTTACCTTTTTGATGTAGTCTTTATGTTTTTTTTTTTAATATCTTTACTTTTTTTTAAAAAAGGACCTTCACTGCAAAACCAAACTCTGCTTTAGGTTACTGGTAGGCTCACTGGGCCTGGCTGAAGCAGTTCATTCGTGACTCGAGTAGTTTAACAGTCTTGAATAGAAGTGGTAATTCTGTAAACATTTTCTAAACATTAAACATTCACACCTATTTTTCCTCCGTGAAGAAAAATGCATCACACAAAAGGATTATTACTGGAATGAAAAGGAAGCAAAACGACATCAATTCAAAGCTGCTATAACTGAGTGTGATGCTAAGTGTACATCCTTCACCCTTCCGAGGCCGCCCGGGTGGCAGTCTACATCTGCCATTTCAGACTTCCCTCAATACAGGCTAACGGGCTCCCCAGATGCGAGGAGAAGAGAGTATCTGAACTCATTTCTTCTCAGGTGGCAACGTCCTTTCACTCCTCCACCCGGTCCTCCTGAAAACTGCATTACTGCAGGAAGAACGGGCTTGTAAGGAATTTCTTCACTCTCTTGCAGCGAACTTCCGTAAAATTAATTTCTTCAGTACACATCGAGCACATTCTACAGATAAAGCACTAGGCTAATACTCTGGGAGTAGGTTAAGGTCTTTGTCCTCCAGAAGTATGCAATCAGATTTAAGACAAGGGACCACAAGGCAGAACCAAGTAAGCGTGGGCTGGGACAGGCCAGGGGCTGCAGAGCCAGAGCCCAGACACAGACTCAAGGAAGTGGGAGGGCTGGCATTTGAGCTAAACCCAGGACCTGGAGGATATCTCTACTTCAAAAAGGAGAAAGAGGAGTGAGTTAACCAATGTCAATAGCACTCTGCAATCTTTTCGTGTACAGATGTTTTAAAGTTTAGGAAAAATACAGCATACCTTCTCGCTGGGTTCTATGAGGTGCCACAGTAAGTCCATCATGAGGTATCGGGGCTTGTTCCATTAAACTGGCCTCATTACTTTGCATATAATCACCATGAGCAGAGTCATTCTAGAGGAGAAAGAGGGGCACATGTTAATCTATATCAGAGACTAAGAATAGTGAATGGCACAAAAATAAACCAGACTAAAGTCTTACTTTTAATAGCAATAATTTTAATAGCAATTTTTAGAGATAAAATAGGTGATTACACATTAAGAGCAGAAAGGTACAGTGTCAGAGCAGTGGGGAAAGAAGTATCAATATTTATCTTCATTTAATGGCAATATTCTATCCATTATTCACTGTCCCAGTTTCTTGGGACAGCTTGCAAACTGCTATTCAGAACTGCCAATGATGTCAGTTCTTTACCAAAGTGAACCAGGATCGAAGGAATAAATATAAAAAGATGGTACCCTTTATGCTATTCCCCAGATGTAAGGGTATTTGTATTTTTTATATAATTATGCAATTTTTATTCATTACTTGGTCTTAGTGACAGTCTAACAAGATACTTTGTTAGGAAAAAGTTTTTTAAAAGGTATCATCAATACACAATTCTAAACAAGAATGTGTGTGGACAATGAGTTTACTATTAATGTTAAACCATCTAATAGCAACTGGGTGCTCTAAATCTGAATTTGCTCAGCCAATCACTACTATTAGTGAACTAGAGGTAAGTTTTACCCCAGAACTGCTACTTGGAGTAATGAAGAGCATGCTAATCTTACACACAGGGCTCAGAATTCAAGTATTGTCTTGTATATATTGTTACTATAACCCACTGGGTAAGCCAAAAATTAAAACAGCTTTAACACAATTCTTTATCACAACTCACACCTTATCCTCCCCTTTATGTTCAGAATCTCAAAACACTACTCAGACCAAAATTATCTCAGTTACAGGAACCAATTACAATTTTGCAAATCTGCAATAAATAATATACATTAATTTTTTTAACTGTATAAAGAAATGAAGTAAACAGAAGACCCTAAACTTTCCAAGAATCCTAATTTAAAGACACAGAGAATGGACTTGAGGACACGGGGAGGGGGAAGGGTAAGCTGGGACGAAGTGTGAGTGGCATGGACATATATACACTACCAAATGTAAAATAGATAGCTAGTGGGAAGCAGCTGCATAGCACAGGGAGATCAGCTCCGTGCTTTGTGACCACCTAGAGGGGTGGGATAGGGAGGGTTGGAGGGAGACGCAAGAGGGAGGAGAAATGGGGATAAATGTATATGTATAGCTGATTCACTTTGTTATATAGCAGAAACTAACATGCCATTGTAAAGCAATTATACTCCAATAAAGATGTTAAAAAAATATATTTTGTTCTATAGTCTCATCATTCATCCTGGCCTGTCAATGAGTATGGGTTGCCAGTTGACACCTCTATTTCTAGGAATAAGGCATCATAATAGATACTCTTGGGAGCAAAGCTTCAGCCTTACAGTATGTCTTGTTCTAGAAACCCAAGGAAATAAAGACTGTCTACACAGAAACACTTAAGAAGGAGAGCACCGACCTCTTAAGTCAACATCCAACTTTCGAATGGCATTCACCAACTTTCAATATTACTGAATAAAAAAAAGTGGATACAGGAATTCTTCCAACAATAACAAAATCAAGTATTTCCTAACCCAAACCATATAATCATTTACTACAAAGTAATACAACCACATTGGCCTAAAATTGCTGTAAATACTTCAAAAATCAAAATAAAGCACTGTAATCCTCTCAAATACTTGTGTAAATTGGAAGTTTAGCTGAATAGGTCAACCATTTTATATAGAGTATTTTCCACACTGTTCATATGTAGTTCATGAATTATAAGTAACACCTTTAAATATAAATGAATGCAAAATATAAAAGGAACAACAGTTTTCATTAGGGAAATGCGAAGCAAAACTACAATGAGATACCACTTCATACCCATCAGAATGGCTATTATCCAAAAAACGGACAAGTACTGGTGAAGATGTGGAGAAACTGGAGCCCCTGTGCATTGCTGATGGGAGAGTAAAACAGTGCAGCCACTGTGGAAGACAGTACAGCAGTTCCTCAAAAAAATAAAATTATCATATGATCCAGCAATTCCACTCCTAGGTATAAACCCAAAAGAACTGAAAGCAGAGGCTCAAGCAGATAATTAGTACTCCAATGTTCATAGCAGCATTATGCACAATAGCCAAAAGGTGGAAACAATTCAAATGTCCACTGATGAACAGATAAACAAAATGTGGTATATATACAACTGAACATTACTCAGCCTTAAAAAGGAATAAAATTGACACATGGATGAATCTTGAGGGCATTATGCTAAGTGAAATAAGCCAGACACAAGAAGACAAATACGGTATGATTCTACTTACCTGGGGTACTCAGAGTAGTCAAATTCATGGAGAAAGTAGAATGGTGGCTACCAGGGGCTTCAGAGAGAGGGGAATGAGGGGTAGCTGCTTAATGGATACAGAGGTTCAGTGTGGGATAAAAGAAAAGTTCTGGAGATGGATGGTGGTGATGGTTGCACAACAGTGTGAACGTACTTACTGCCACTGAACTGTATGCTCAAAAAAGGTTAAAACAGCAAATTTTGTTATTATATTTTACCGCAATAAAAAATTAAGAAGAATAATTTTATCATGTTGTCTCCACAAATTTTATATTGAAACAACTGTGTGAAAGTAGTTTGCTTCACAATCAAAATCACATCTTTAAAGCCTGAAGTTACTTTAAAGAACACAATTTAACAACCAAGTAAAAAGCCTCCTAGTTTAATAAGATAGGCAGAAAAATGGTATTTGAGTTTCTATCCAAGGACCTAAGTTCGTCAACCCATGAAATATCTAATTAAGTTTTCTGCCCCCTCCCAACACCAAGTCTCAGCATGTACCAATGCTATAAAATCATTTAGACTAAATTTATAAACTATAAAATTTTAAATTTTATTAACAAAAATTTAACGCCTCATGAGCTACAGAGATCAGAATCACGCTGTTTATCGGTCCCAGCGTGAACGGGGGTCGGTTCTGCCGTCTCCCCTCTCCATGTCACGTGTGCTTTACTCTGTGTAGAAGAAGGTGCCATAAAATCTGAAAACTAGTGGTTCAATGGAACCGTACAGGAAGGAATTATGCCCACTTTTTCTATTAAGTTCAGATTCCCATGCAAATGCAATATAGATGACATGCCAGAATTGGCATTTTACAAAAAGAATCAGGACCAAGTGGAAAGTGGGAGAATTTTCTCTGCTTGGATTAAGAAGACGAAGTTTAAAAATTCTAAGCCAGCAAAAGAATGCACAGGAACAAAAAGAGCATTAGTATGTGTGTGCCCTTCTCCTTTCTATAACTCATTTGAGTGTGTAAAGCCTTTTCTGACCTATGGCGTGCTCCTGGCTAGCTCAAATCCACATGTCATGTAATGTATCTCATTCATTCTAGAGATTGCTCAGATTTCAACTTTACACATGTAGAGCCATCACAATTACATACTTGCGATCTCTTAAATGTGGAGAAAGTTTGTGAAATAGTCAAGTGACTGGACAGTCCTAAAAAGACTCTTCTCTGAAAACACATCATTGGAACAAAAATCACACTGGTCTCATTTTACTTTAACAAAGGTCAAACTGTAGGTAGAGTTTATTTTAGCTCACCTACCAATGTTCTAAACGTTTCCTCTAGTCCTTTGATGCGGACTGTACATTTTAAAATACCAAGACATTCTTTCTAAGAAAGAAACAAAAAACAAAAGCAGAAAATGAATTTCTTAGTTTGTTTTTTTTACTAATTTTACTAACTTCAGAAGTTTTTACACTCATCAAATCAGACTTAGAATTTAACACTAGTATATAAAACAACAACACCCTATTAAGTTTTTGTGGTAGAGGAAAGATAGCCAAAAATACTTATGATACTCCTCCCACTGAAAGGTGGGTCTAATTCCCCAACCAGTGGATCTGGGCTGACTTTAGAGACCTGACTGACCAGTAGGATGGGATGGAAGGGATGTTCCGGGATGGCTATGGATAGGTCATAAGAAGCCTTGCAGCTGGGCCTCTGGGAACACTTGCTCTTGGAGTCCTGAGCCAGCCTGTGAGGAGTGCAATTCCCCTGAGGCTGCCGTGCCAGAGACCAGGCAGAGAGAGGAGAGGGGGAGAGATGCCCCCAGTCCCCAGCTGTGTCTCCAGACATCCTGGAGTAGAGACAAGTCGCCCCTGCTGTTAGTTACCTGTCTAAATTCCTGGGCCACAGAATTATGAGAAATAATAATAAAATGGCTGTTGCTTTAAGCCACTAAGTTTTGGGGTAATCTGTTACAGTTCTAGGTATCAGATTCTCTTCTTTAAATAACCAGGGTTGTACCTGAAGCATATGCTATTATTTAAGCAAGATTCATAGAAACTCTTCCTGTGAATGTCAGAAAATGATTCATTATTAGAAACATTACTGAGATGTCAAATTTCATCTACTTTGGTAGAAAAAGAGGGAAGAAGCTGAGGCGAATTTAAGAATTATTGTCTGTCTCTTTAATTGAGAGGATGTGGTAGAAAAGCAGATATCTGTCTCATCTTTACTCAGTGAAACAGTATAACCCAACCCAAAGAAATGCCTTGAATCCATCTATAGCATCTGATAAAAGGCAAGTTCTGGTGTGAGAAGAAACATGGACGGTAAATGTATTAAAGTTGTGCCGCAAAGAACAAAACTGACCCAACAGTGCAGAAAGGAGGGAGCAATGAATCAGCAGCTTAGAAACAGTATGCCATGGATTTCTTGCTATGATCATGGACTCACTTCCTAGGTGATTTACTGTTTAACTAGAAATGTGCGAATAAGGTGATTCAGCAAGACGAGTGTGGTAGAATTCACTATGTTAAAGCATGGGTAAGCGCGCTCTAGTTATTGAATGTGGGAGGAAGTGCTAAACTATGTACTGAATCCATGTATACACTTTGCCATCACAGCCCACAGACAAGACCTGGCTCTGTTAAGTTCTTCCTAACACGACATCTCTGAACTGACAGTGGCTACCTGTATAGAGTAGGAGTGGCCTGGAACTGGGTGCAGCAAACAAAGATGGGAGTGGGAAACTTGACTCACTGTAACTTTCTACGTATTCTGGGGAGCTCTGAATTTATTACAAATAAAAAACCTTAAAATTGTCGATGTCATCGTCTTTTCTAGAGAACTGAACCTGTAGGATGCACAATTAGGGAAGATCTAGCAGAAGAACCCTGATACAAAAGCCTACTGGGGATGAGGAGAGTAGAGAATGAAAGAAGTGAGGGCAGCAGTTTTTACCCGAGAACCAGCCTGGATGTGTGACGTTTATGAAACTCCCTTTGTGTTTCTGCTCTTTGAACCTCAATAGCGCCATCTGTAGTTGACAGGTGGACTGGTGAAAAAATATAAACTATTGGACCACAAAGCTACAAAGGTATAGAATGCAGGGAGTAGTGGTAATGGCTTCCAGCCTAGACCAAAGCTGGGGTACCCCCCCCCCCTTTAACATCAGCATCTGTTTCCTTTACCAACCTTCTTGCTCTCCTACCACAGAAGGGGAAAGATCTCTTCTTTTACCCTGGAATTAGGAGGCTGAACAAGAACTGCTACATCCCTGGGCTAGCAGCCCCCAGATCTTTAAATCCCCACTTTGCCAGAATGTTTCTTGGGTGAGTTGAAAAGAACGCACCCATGAGCATGAGTACAGAAGGATCTAGCGAGGATGTGTCTCTCCTCCCCAGCCCGTATATGACCAAACTGCCCTCTCCTACACAGCCCCACCCCACAGGAGACACCAAAGGATCTTGGTAGGAGGTGAGCCTGGGCTCAGGAGCCTGACCGCCAAATGGCACTGCAGGGACTTCTAGCTGAAGCACAGCCTTCACCCCCAGTGGAGAAATGTTCCTGGGACCATGTGGAAATTGTAGCTTATAAAGCTTATGAAGCATCCTTGACAGAAAGTGACTTACAGGTCGGTAATTATTAGTGTTGGGAAACACTGCATTAGGACTTGTGCTTAATACCGACTGGGAGAACAGGCACCTTCCCCAAACTAACAAAACCACTCAACATCACCCTCTCTGTAAGTGTTTGACCTCTTTCCTGAGGAAGTCTTCTCCAAGCACCACAGCACTGTGGCTGACACACGACCATGCTGTTCCTTCCAGGACCACTAGAGAATTTCAAGCGTTTGATACCCAAAACAAAAATCCATTACACTGAGGGAACATTATGCTTCTTAACTCTCCCCATTTAAACGTTCCTAACAAGAAACATAAAAACCCCACAATTCTTAGATTATAAACTGCTCACTTGAGTGACCAAAGTTTTTAACTTTCAGATCATAAGCAAGGTACTATCTCAATTCCACATCTGGCTCCCACCACCCCTCAAGCAAATCACGAGTCAGAGATCAACACTGGGCGACAGTAACTACAACTACCCAAACAATAATACAGTTTGTAAGTTGTGACTTTTTCCGTCCTATCAAAACATCACCCATAGGTTTGCACCAACATGCACCCCTACACACAAAAGCTTAGTTAATTTAGGGAGTGGTGTACATAACACACGACCTGATTTTGAAAGAATAATTAATAAGCACAACTATTCAGCATTCACTCATTGAAGCTTCAGTTCAAATCTATATTGCTCCATGCTTCCTACCTAAAGGAACAATTCCTTCTATTATTTCCAAAACAACTGTGCCTATACTACATGGCTGCAAGTAACCATAAAGTAGCTGATAATTCACCAACCCCCCTCCCCCAAAAATCACTTCCTGATGCACTCTAATTGTCTTAGAGCAATTAATCATAATGGTATTTTTCAGAGCTATATTTGAAATATACTAAGCATAGGAAATTTTGACTGAACACTTACAACATATGCAATGTTGACAAAAAAAAATGAGACGTCATGCCTGAGTCTTTGGGGAACTTATAAAATTGACCTTCCCCCCTGGATTTTAAGTTAAAAATAATTCAAAGTTAAAGAAAAAAAAAGAGAATCATAGGATACGTACCGAAATTGTAACACAGAATATACACGCTACTGGAATGCAGAGGCAGCAAAGACTCTTAGGAGAAGATTACCATAGGGACAATTCCAGAGAACAACATGCAAGAAGTGATGGCATGAGTCAGCCTTAAATAAAAGAACAGACGTGAGAGGAAGGAGCAGAAGAAAGATTTTGAGTCCAAAGACCTATTAGAGACCACGTTCCATCAGTCACTGTAAGAAAACGTGATATGATTAAATATTGCTTTAGGAAGATGTATCTGGCAGTGGTATCCAACAGGTAAAAAGTCGGAAGGCGGAAAGCAAGGGAATCAGAGATAAAGGTCCCAGAACAGAATGGTGTGAGCAAGGATGAGAAAAGAGTGGATTCAGCATATGAGGGTGGAGAGGATTAAGATTATCAAGCAAATCAGAGTGACTAGGAATATAATGGTGCCATTGAGAAAACTGGATGAGTCTGGAAGATCTTTTTCTTTTTAACAAATCAGTGATGCATTCTTTTCATACATATGAATTTAAAGTGACAGTGAACATTTCAGGGAGACACACAAATTTCCACCTGCTCCCACTGCAACCAGTTTCTTTCATCTGACCTTCAAGGCCCTCTGCAACCCAACCCCTATCATCTCTTCAGGCTTCTGTATTTCTGTTCATCCACTGCAACCAAATTGTGCTATCCACTCTTGGAACCATCAACAGACAAATGGGTTGACCTATCTCACTCGTGTTTACCAAGCATTTTCATGTACGTTATCACGTTCATCTTCACAGCAGTTACATGCAATAAATGGTTATGAGACCCCCATTCAATACTAGGCAGTCTGAAACTTGAAAAACCAAATAACTTGCAAAAATGACCTCTTCAAAACCTAAACCTGACCTCAAATTATTTCTTGAATGAGCATTAAACAGGCCTAATGAACTAAGACATTTAGAAGGGCATTAAAGCCAAACGTTCCCTGGAGCATAGGAAGAACAGAAGGAAACGGACTACTGAGCGCCCAGCAGCTCTGCCACCTGTGACATAAACACCCGATTAGGCACTTCCCTTCTGGAGTGACTGTCTACACAGCCTGAATGAAGGCGGCTTGTGTAACAAAGCACTCTCTGTGAAGAAAAGGAGCGCTGTGACAACACAGTCCTCCATAATGGAAACACGGTTGATAAAAGTGAAGCTCAGTCTGCTTTGAGGGTAGTTCAGGCTTTTTTTGCTTTTCTTAAAAAAAAAAATTAAGCTTAATATTTCTCAAGAAGAACAAAAATATTAAATGTGCTTAAACATCAGCCAATTTAATAGCTTCTATAAAAAAGGCATAAAATGTTTAATTATCCATGGATTCCAGGCTGTACTCTGAAATAAACGAAAAATTACATAACTTAACAAAACTGCAAAATAGCTTTACATCATCCTAACTAAATGTGAAAAAGATTTAAGTAGATTATGGTTGCACAGGAGTTCATGATAATCCAAATTCAAAATATGTATTTTCTCTATTCCCATCTCCAAATCCAATATGGGGAAAATACATATTTTAATGATTTGTGACCCAGAGAAATGCTTCCTTTGGGCTTATCTGTAGCATACCAGATCTTTACAATGTAAGAATTAACAAAACTGCCCCAAATGTGTCTCACACACCAGCTTAATTACTTATCCTTCCTGAACAATCAATTTAGAGGTATGGTAATAGAGAATATAGAAAATACTATTATGTATAGACTTCTATTAGAGTAAAAAAAAAAAAAAGAAAAGAAAAGAAAACCTACTCCTGAAAACAACTGATGTAACAATCTGGATGGCTGCATCTTAGTGGAAAAGAAAACGCACTGAACGTCATTCTCAAAGAATTTGTGCTCAAGACAGTGTGAATTATTTTGCATCGTATCTCCTTAATTCAATCACCATAACCTTAAGAATAAGTTATTATTCCCATTTTACAGATCAGAGTGAGGCTCACGGATTTAAGTGGCCTGGTTAATATTACGAAGTAAGTGGCAGAGCTGGAATTTAAGCCTCCAAGTCTAGTGCTCTACTAAACATGGCTATCACTCTTCAACGCTTTGATAGCCTCTACAACACACTTCCTGTCCCCTACCCCACAAAAAAATCCACAAAAGGTAATTAAAAACAACAAAAAAAAGATATATATTACATGAGTTAATTTGCAGAAAAATTAATGGTATATTAACTTACGGTATAAGTGAGATTTTCCCTGAATTCTCCTTACCTGAGGAAACCACTGCAGAGAAAAATGTAAGTAACTGGAGGAGGATACCCAATAGCTCCCATTTGCTACTAAAATAATCACTGCTTAACTGTGATCTTCTAAAAGCCTCTCCCAAAAGGCATTTATTAAGTGAACTGTTTGTATTCTTTGCTGCAGCCAAACCAACCTAAAACTTCCCATAAAAGTCATGGCTAGTATACCCTTACTCCAACAGAAAATTAAAATTAGTTCTACTTCATCCATTGAGTATAGGTGATGCTTAAAACACTAGTGAAGAAATAGAATTATTCCTAAGCAATGAAAAAGTTACAAGTATGGGTCTAAAAGGTTACTTCCGGGGCCAAAAAAGGCTGCCACAAGAACTCCCCTTTGCCATTCCCAGAGGGCACCATGCAATCCACCGGGTTCTTCGCTCGACCCTGCGTCTCCGCCTCGCCCAGCGAAGGCCTAAGGGACACCCCCTTGGAAGCGCGGCCCGTCCTCAGCCCGCTCCCTCGGGGGCGGGGCCAGCGCCAGTCACGTGGGAGCGGGCGGCCGCCATCTTACAGGGCGGGGGAGGGGAGGAGCCCCGCAGGACGGGCCCCCAGTCGCCGTCCGCCGGTCGGCGGCGGCGCGTGACCGCGCGGCCCTCGGGCGCGAGCCTCGGGCACCTCCCTGCAGACTCGGAGGTGGGCCGTCCCTCCCTCGAGTGCATCGACGGCGCAAGGCCGCGGAACAGCTGGGTTGGACTGCAGTGAACAGGGACTGAAATCAATCCACCCCCATCTGCCGCCTCTAGAGAGAGAGCCTGGGAGCAATAAGATCCACGGAAATGTCTTCAAGGCCAGAACAAGCCACAGCTGAGGGCCTCCGAGCCCACGCCAACCAGCAGAAAGTGTGGGGGAGTAACAATTTAGTGAGACGTAAGTGACTTGTTAACGGTAACCCTAAACAACTAGTGGAGAAAAAAAGTTCATCACAACACCAACGTCTAGAAATAGCTTTCAGTGTCACCTGTAGTGTGTGTATCCCCTATTATTTATTCCCCCACTTCTACTGATGGCCACAGTACAAGGCACTGCCTGAGAAGTAATGATGTGCTGAAATTAATAGCAGGATGCCCAGCCTCACTTTGTCCACTCTTCCCAGCACTCACTGGTTGCCAGAAAAGGCCACACACTGCAGTCAAGATAAAAATTTCACTACTGTGGTTTTCATGCTTCTCTCTCCTTGTCTAGTCACCTTCCAACACACTATAAGCAAATTTTAAAGGCAAAAAAAAAGACTCAGCATTTAAAACCAGAAATCGGTTACCCTTGTTGGAATGATATGAATGGAATAATATAAACTGCTCCACTGTGGGGCATTTTGATTATATCTACGCTCTAAGATTATCTTTACAATATATACTATTACAAGAAAAAAAATTTTTTTAAAGATATATAAGTACTGCTTCTGAGTTCAGACTTGCTTCTCTAAATTTAATGACGGGCGCAAGATTTTTTTGTAATTATTTTAGTGAGTAGGCTGAAGAAGAGTGGTAAGGGCTTATACCATCAGTATACACAGTTGCATGCTAGTAGTAAATAGACATTGGAAGATAATATTTCAAGCTCACCAAGAAAATTCTGGATACTAGCGTTACTACATCTGAGTTTGATAAAGTATGTCCTAAAATGTGAGTTAGTCACCTCACAGAAGCCTCATTTTAAAAAGGAGGGGTTCAGCCTAGATTATCCCTAAATCCCTTCCAGCCCCCAAATTCCTTTGATTCTATGGGTGCTGAGTCCACACAGCCAGTAGAGAAATACAATGCCCAGTTTTAATTCCAAGGTATTGAACGGCAGCAGATATATAAGTTGAATTAACTTTCAAGCAAGGAGTGAAAAAACTCCCCCTTTCCAATATATCATCCTGGAGATCACCCAAGTTGAAAAACATGGCATCCAAATAAATACTTTTTAAATAGTTGTGAACCACGAAAATAAACTTACTGTTCGGGTTTTACTCTAAATAAAAGCTACTACTCCATAAAATTGTGACGCTCAAGGACTTTATATTGGGCCTAGATTATTATTAAATTGCTTTCGTGGCCATATAAAATTATTTTCTTTAATGTTTGCGACAAATGACTTATCTTAATTCTCGTCTTCTACACTTTGGCGTTTAATAACTTTTTAGAAAACACTTATGCCTCAGCAAAGGACCAACAAACATCCCCGTACCCAAATGTGTAAGCACAACTCAAACCCGTTAGAAACCAGGACACGCCAGAGGCAAAGGGCATAACCAACCGCCCCAGGAGGGGTTTCTTTACCCAGACAACCTGCGCTACGACTTATCTGAGTCATTTCGCGGGTCTCCACATCTGACGTTTTTCTGGGAACATGAAGTTCTCTGAGCAGGAGCCAAAAGACCCTACGACTCCCTTTAACTCAGGCATACACTGAGCAAAAAGAGCCCCTCTGTATCAAAGACAGGGCCACACGCCGGGAGCGCACCTTTAGGACGCCTCACCGAGGGGCCAGGCAGAGCTTTACAACGTGACCAGAGCGCCAGGCGGCAGGAAAGGGAAAGCTCAGCCCAGGGCTGACTGCGGCCAACACACAGGCTCCCCTAGCGCTTCGCCTTTCCCAACACGTCGAGATGCTCAAAGCCAAAAAGGTCCCGAGACCCTTCATCCGAGAGGGGGACGGGGCTGAGAGCTCCATGTTTTCCGTGGCAACTCCGGCACGGAAGAGACTTCTAGAGCATTCTGTTATGGCGGGTACCCGTGTGTGTAGGGGCGGGGGGAGGGGGGCGGAGTGCAACTGAGCGGCCCAGCAAAACGCAGATTAGTGTTCTGGGGCTGGGAGCCTGGGCTGGGGATGCCGAGCCACCTGCGCCGGGGTGAGGCTCGGCCAAGGGGCGTCCGAAAGGCAGGCCGGGGAGGCCGCCGGGGCAGTGACCGCCCCGCGGGCGCAGGGAGGCTGGCGCGCCTTACCTGGGCCCTGGGGCCGGCAAAGTTGCACGGCTCCGCCTCCCCGTCTTCGGGGCTCCGGCGGAGCGCGGCGCGGAGCCTCTCCAGGTGCTCCCTCAGGGTGACCCGCTGGTGGAAGGAGAACGCCGGGTGCAGCGAGGCCATGGTGAAGAGCAGCAGCAGTTCCTCCTGGGCCCTGAAGCCCAGCCCGCCTCCGGGCTGAGGCTCGGCGCCGCCGCCTTCCGGGCCGGAGCCGTCCTTCTCGGCGTCCTCCTCGTTGTCGCCGTCCTCTCCGGGCTCGTCCTCCGCGCCGCCCCGTGAGACGTCGCCCCGGGCCGCGCGCAAGCTCTTTAGCACCGAGTCCACCTGGGGCAGGAGGCGGTGCAGGCGGCCGGCGGCCTCACGGTTCTCGGAACCCAGCAGCGCCAGGTAGACGATGAGGCGCGAGCGCACGGCGGGCTCTCGGAAGTCGGCCAGCGGCCCCGGGTCCGAGAGGCCGTTGGCCTTGGCCTCCGAGTCGCGCAGGTAGTGGTAGTCCTTGCGCGCCAAGTCCTCCAGGCACGAGCCGAGGAAGCGCAGCTCCAGCGGGTTGCACAGGTCCAGCAGCCCGCACATGAACTCCAGGCGCTGCGCCGAGCCCAGCACCAGCCCGAACCACTCATACACCCGCTCCTGCTCGCGCAGCGCCGCCGTGGGCCCGCCGCCGCCGCTCGGCATGCCCGCCCCCGCCGCCGATCCGCCAGCAACAGGCTGCCCGAGCCCCCCGGGTGGCGGCGGCGGCTGTGGCGGGGGGCCCCGCGGCGGGCCCGAGAGCGGCGGCGGCGGCGGCGGCGGCGGGGGACGGCAGTCGCGGCGGCGGCGCGGCGGCGCCTTCGCGCCTGGCCGCGCGTCCGCCTCGGGCTCCTCCGCCTCGGGCGGCGGCTCCGCGGGGTGCGTCGGCTTCAGCGGCAGCTTCATCCTCAGCATCCTCGGCTAAGGCGGTGCGGACATGCGAGCGGGGGCGGGAGGGAGGGGCCAGGAGGAGGGGCGGGGGCCGAGGCGGCGGCGCGGCCGTCAGGAGCGGGGCCCCTCCATGCCGCCAAGGGAGGGCCGGGGGCGGGTCTCGGCCGGCAAGGGGGGCGGTGGCCAGCCAGCGGGGTCGCCGGCGTAGTCTTCCCGGGCCGGAGGCGGGGCGTGCCCGCAGTGACTCCTCCCCCCTGGGCTCCGCGCCGGGTGCGGGTGGGAGAGAGCAAGCGAGCGAGCGTGTCCTCCTTCCGCCTTCCTCTCCCGTCGTCCGCACTGGGCTGTGGCGGCGGTACCTGAGCGGTTCCCTCGCGAACCGGTGCGGACCGAGCGGCTGGGAGAAGAGGAGGAGCGGCTGGTCCGGGCGGAGACGCTTGCGGGCTCCACGCAGGCACTTCAGCCAATCAGCAGCCCGAACCAATGGTTGCGTAGATCTCCCCGCCCCCGGGGCCCGCCTCTCTCCGAGAAGCCACGCCCAACTGCCCTCTAGGCGCCTTCCCTCTGGACGGCTTCCGCGTGGTCCTAATGTCTGGTGGTTGCCTGCGGGTCGTGGGGAGGACGCTGTGGGACCGTGGGTGGCGGCTAGATGGGCAGGAGCGCAGCGAGGAGGGTGCAAGGCCCACGTGTGAAGAGGGAAGTGGGGAATTGCACCTTTTCCAAGGGCCCGAGCACGGCTTGTGACTACCGACTCTGCCCTACCTCATCGTGGGGGCCGCCGCCCCACAGCGCCGCCGGGTTCCCTTCGCGGCCGCGTGGTACGCGTCCCAGGAACCGGGCTTCCTCCGGAGGGAGCGCGCTAACCCGCACTTCTTCGGTCCACAGCCCGGCCGACTGTCTGGAAGTCAGCGACAGGACAGTTCCCACCGCAGCTTTACCGGGATCTCTGTGTCGACTCTCCGGATTGCGGATCGGGGAACAGGGTGGGGAAGCTGGGCTGCGGCTGTGGGCTGGGGGGCCTGGACACCTCGATCCCGGGCGAGCGCTCACCCGGGCCGCGGGCGGCACGGGGCGAGGCCGGGGGCGCAGGGGCGACCCGACCCGCGGGAGTTCCACGGCCTCTGGGCCGAAGCGGGACGCGCTGGTGTGGACGCCCCTGGCCTAACAGTTGCCTCTGGTCTGTAATGCTCTTTGGAAATTATTTTCACGACAGTTAGCAAAAGCCCCCCAAAGCCCCCATCTTTGGGGGATTATTTTATTTGCTACAAAACGTTTCTGTGCCTAATGCTAACATTTTGAATTCCCATGCCGGTGCGAATTCCCTGTGACCTGACAGGCTTTCAACTTCTTTTTTTTTTTTAAGTTTTGTTGCATTTTTAAGGTTTAAAGACCTCCAAAATGTCTCTCTCTCTCTCTCTCTCTCACTGTTTGTTGCTTTTTAAAAAACAGTGGAACCTAAATTTTTAAGGTCCCACTGGATCTTTTGAGGGTTAACGTTAAAAAGGTGGGTTTAAAAAAAAATCCTTAATGTTTTAAATTAGGAAGTCCTATTATAGCTATATTGTGGCAGTATGTAAAAAAAGAATCACTTTTTACGAAAGTCTTTCTGAAAGTATTTGGACATCTGTTGGGAGAGCATATGCTGAGCCCTCTTTACCCCACAGCTTTATGCCCTAAGAAGCTAATTTATAATTCAGTAAAAGGCTGAACTAAAGCCTAAATCAGTTTCAGTGATAAAATAGGGAGGCAATTGTTTTCAACACACTTGAGATTAGTAAAATACATGAAAGCCATTCTTTCCTGTAATTTGCTATTTCCTTGTGTTCTTTTGGTGTGATGTAGAAATCATTACAATCAGGAGAAGACTTTACAAGGACTTTTATTATTACAGTCCTTGCCCCTTTCTTGCTGTCAACCTCACCTGCCCTGCAATCTTCTATCTCATCTGTTCCCACATTTCTGAAGCTTAGGGTGAAATACTTTAGGCAACCAATAATAATCTTGCTAGATACTCACAGGTCCACAGTGAGTCACCCTGTTTAGATGAGGATCGAGGTGGTCCAGGCATACAGTCTTCAGCTCTTCCTTGGCAACAAGAAGCCATTTGGTATGAACTCCCCACGATACTTGATCCATAAATTTTGGGTCTGAATTCAGATTTGTAATCAATGATGATTACTTTTGTCCTTCTATCTTTCGTCCATATTAGAAAATGCAGTGGACTTCCCTGGTGGCGCAGTGGTTAAGAATCCGCCTGCCAATGCAGGAGACACAGGTTCGAGCCCTGGTCCGGGAAGATGCCACATGCTGCGGGACAACTAAGCCTGTGCGCCACAACTAATGAGCCTGCGCTCTAGAGCCCGCGAGCCACAACTACTGAGCCCACGTGCCACAACTACTGAAGCCCGCGTGCCTAGAGCCTGTGCTCTGCAACAAGAGAAGCCACCACAACAAAGAGTAGCCCCCACTTGCTGCAACTAAAGAAAGCCCGCACGCAGCAACAAAGACCCAACGCGGCCAAAAATAAATTAATTAATTTAAAAAAAAGAAAAGAAAATGCAGTGATCAAAGCTCCTACACATACATGACACACAGTGATTTAATGATTCTGGTCATCATGCATCAGCTGGATAATTTGCTATTTATGCCCCAGTACATGGTTTCAGAGGTCCCTCTCCATACCGCTACTCATTAGACCAGGCCTCTGTTTTTTTCCACCCCATCCTAAGTGAGAGAGAACACCTTCAGTTAAGACCAATGTACTACAACAGGGAGGGGCCCAGATGGAAATCCCAAGATGAGGTGTGGGCGTGTTTATTGGAAAAAACTATCCAGATGATTCTAATAAGACATCCTAGGAAGGTATTCCTCCCACCGGGCCTACCTTTTGGGAACACCTGCTCTAGATTCCCTGGTATTTTATATATTTTCTATATAATCATTCAGATGGGCCAAATAGTATTGCTGTGGTAATGGTGGGTGTGTGTTTGTATCCAGATCTTTCAGAGGAATATATCCTGTAAAAGACATCTTTAAGGACACAATGTGCTATTGTGTCTTGTCCCTAGGTGATATTTATGCGTATTCAATATACTTTGTTTTATTTGCCTCTTTAACAATGAAAGATGGTGTACCCAGAAGACTGGTTTCAAGTTAAGATTATACTTTGGATTAAGACACCAGCCAGTGGTTGAAGATTGAGGAGGCTTTGTAACCCTTTTGCAATTAAGTTACTGCAAGAAATTTCACTGAAACCACAATTAATTGGATGGTTCAAGGCAGACTGGTAATGACATCTACTCCATATAAAGGATGCCTAGCTACACGCACGTCTACCTCAGATGATATCCTGCAACAGCTAACCTGATCCGTACCAAGAATTTGTTCTCTTAGTCTTTGTGAATGTTGACCTATCTGCCCCCTCCCCCATTATACCTCCCTGTTTCCTCCATTACAATATAAATATCTTAACATCGACAACCATGTTTTATTCACTCTTATATTTTCACATCTGGAACACAGTAGTTGTTACTAAATGTTTGTTAAATAAACAATGAACGAATAATGCTCCAGGGACCAAAAGTAACTGCTAACAGCTCCGGGGATCACCTGAACCCTTATCACCTCTAGCAGGGAAGAGAAAACATCAGCGTCCCAACCTTGCCAGGCTAGTCCTGAGATTTATTCTAACTGAATTGGCTTCGGTTACATGCCTGTTCCTGATCAATCCTGGAGCCAGAGAAGTGGAGGCAGCTTCTTCAGAACTGTGTGGATCCCACAAAAGAAATCCAGGGCTGTTGGAAAGAAGGGAGACATGGATGCTGTGGAAGCACCCCACATGTGTCCAGTGTCATTGTACTTACAATCTATAGTTTTGATCACTTAAGTTGTCATGAGTTTAAGGTACCTCAAAGACAATTTTTTGTTTAGTTAGGTCACATATTTTCCTTTTGTTACATCATATTTATTTTAAGAGATTAAATATTAAATTGTCTTTAGAGATTACAGTTAAAAAGCTGGTCTAAAAGTCTTGCAAACAACGCAGGTAAATTATTCATTGACATACAACTTAAGGGAAAAAAATATTGCATACTTAAAATTAAAAGGATAAGTTTTTTTAAGGTTTACAGAAACACCCAATATGACAGATTTGAGATAAAAAGAAATCCTCAGTATTTATGCTGTAACAGTATTCTCATTGATCAGCTGGAAGTCCATGCCCAATACTGTGGTATATGGCACCTTTTCTGGAAGACTACCATCGGGTAAAATTCGGAGTCTCGCTGGAGTTATGGTTCCACTTGTCAGAAAGGTTCTTAGGGACTTAGATTGACCAGGCTGCCCGAGTTTTCCCACTTGTACATCAAAACTTTTAGAGAAACCCTGAAATCCACCAATCTTTGAGGCCTGTCCAGAAATAAACTTGATTCTGAAGTGGTTTGGTTTGGAAAATCCTCAGGCTTCTAACTTGTGTTAGAAATTAAGGAGCTGGATGACCTTAGGCACTTGTGTGGTTCTTTGGTAGCTTTGCAAATAGAC
Organism: Balaenoptera physalus; assembly: GCF_965194825.1. Classification (NCBI taxonomy): domain Eukaryota; kingdom Metazoa; phylum Chordata; class Mammalia; order Artiodactyla; family Balaenopteridae; genus Balaenoptera; species Balaenoptera physalus. The sequence goes on from NC_138897.1 coordinate 13,770,315, forward strand.
CTTGTACCCAATCGCTCAAAAAGGCAAGGGCTGTCTCTCTCCCACCACCACCACCCCGCCAAAAAAAATCACACTGCCTTCTAGGGACCTGTGGAAAGGTAGAATTGAAGTTCTGGAAGGCTGACTTGCTAGATAGAAAAATAACCTCTGCTCCAGCAGCATCTCTGGAATGGAATTTGCTGAGTTCGTGTACTTCTTTAAACATATGGTAACATCAGATTATTGGTGAGCTGTTGATTGTCAGCCCACCTTAAACCCGCCATCTCTTACCCTTCCATCTTCATAAAAGAAGCCTGATTTTTTTTTTCTTCAAGTATCCAGGCTTCTCCCAAAGACCCTGTGTGGCTTGGGGGATACCTTTGCCAGCTCCGTGGATCTTGAACAGTAACCCAATCAGGAAAGCCCATACTTCTCTCCAATTGGTTCAGAAACCCAGAATGACTGGGATATGTCAAATGGACATATGAGCCAACAAACTCTATAAAATTGGTACATGAAGGGGCTCCCACTGGCCAAATCTAGCAGAATTTGAATATCAAAAAGAATAAGATGGAGCCAGTGAATAAAAAAGAATCCAAGTTCACAGGGATTCTCAAAGAAAAAGGGGGGGGGGGAAGGGTGCATGGAAAGCGCTTCTTTATAGAAGAACGCCAGCTGAAAATTTTAGGAGGAAAGTATCATTTTGCAACCACCAAATGCAATAATTGATCCAGGCATTTTCACCACTGGGTGCAAAGTTGTTGGGAAGCAAAACATTCACAGGTCCTCAAAATAACACCTCACTTAATTAAAAGGGAGGGATGGTACTTTTACATTAATAAATCTGATGGATACCACCTTAACCATGTGGTCACGATTAGCATCACCAATAATGAGACAGTCTAACATTCCTCCTCCTGTCATGGATGTCATTGGAAGCACACACTATTTGCAGTATTCTTGCCAAAATGTCTACACTGAATCTAATCATGGGGAAAGAGACAAAATCTGGATTGGGGACATTATACGAGACACGGGCCTGAATCATCCAAAATATCAACGTCATAAAAGCAAACACAGGCAGGGGACTGTTGTAGCTTAAAGAAAACTAAAGAGACATGACAACCAAATGCAATTCATGATCTATGATTGGATCCTGGGTTTAAAAAACTGTAAAAGACATTTTGGGAATAATTAGGTAAATTTGAATATGGACTTCTTATTTGATATGGTTACTGTATCTATGCTAACTTTCTTGAGTGAGAATGACATCATGGTTTTATAGAAAAATGTTTTCCGTTGGTTCATGCCAAAGTACTGAACGTTGAAATGTCATGATATCTACAATTTAATCTTTTAATTTAAAAATTATATAGAGAGAAATAAAGCAAATGTGACAAAATATTAACAGTAGACAAATCTAGGTGAAGGGTATATGGGTGAACATTGTACAATTTCACCTTTCTTTAGGTGCGATTTTTTTTTTTTCAAAATAAAGTGGGAAAAAATGGCGATTGCAAATACACATCCACAGGATGAGTAAAAAAATAAAATTTGTTAAATTTATGAATGGAGTTTAGCACATTTAAAGTCGCTTTTTAAAAACTATTTATTTATTTGGCTGCTCCAGGTCTTAGTTGCGGCACACAGGATCTTCGTTGCCGCCTGCAGGATCTTCATTGCTGCATGCGGGATGTTTTAGTTGTGGCACACGGGGTCTAGTTCCCCGACCAGGGATTGAACCTGGGCCCCCTGCATTGGGAGCTCGGAGTCTTAACCACTGCACCAGCAGGGAAGTCCCTAAAGTTGCTTAATTAACTGGTCTTGTCAATGGGACAAAACATTAATCAAAGTCCCCTTAAAACTATATATAAAATAGAATAATAAGATTTGTAAAAGGAACACAAGCCTAATGGAGAATGGGTTTTCCGAATTTGTTACCTCAGTATATTGACCTTTCAAAAAATTAGAGAGTGAAGCTGGTTAGAATCAACTTGAAATGGCTTGCAGAGTCATAAGGTGTCCCAAGAGTCAGTTTGTCAGTGCATTCTGAAGGAAACCTGGGCCACAGCCAAATGCAAGCAAGGTCATCCTCAGACAGAAATGTTCCTAAAGAAGAGTGCAAAATCAGACTTCCCTGGTGGCACAGTGGTTAAGAATCCACCTGCCAATTAATCTTCGTGACATTCTATAAAATGGTATATGCCATTTTATAAATGAGAAAAGCGAGACTAAAATGTTAAGCTATTTTCCCAAGGTCTCATGCTAGAAGGTGACTGATACATGATTCAAACCCTGATTGGCCACCCTACACTGTTTTCAACCATTATACCATCTAGTTAATGAATAATTTACCACGTGTTTCCTGACTATAAAAGCCACACACAGTCACTATTAAAATTTTGATTAATAAAAAAAATTTGATTAAAATTAAAATTTTTAAGTAAACCATAATTCCACAGCCTAGAGGTAACTGTTATACAATTTATTTCCAATATTTTCCTGTGATTGTATGTGTTTGAGTATGCACACACATATGTGTGTATATCTGTGCAGGGTATATATATTATACACTATAGTTTTGTGGGTGCTACATTTTTAACTTAAGACTATGTTGATTTCTTAATTTTAATCTTGGATTGTTCATTGCTAGTATATGGAAATACAATTGATTTTTGTATGTTGATCTTGGAGTTTGCACCTTGCTGACTTGTTCATTCTACTAGTTGTGTGAGTGTTTGTGTACGTGTGTGTTTTAAGATTTTTTACGTACAGGATCATGAGTCTGAATAAAGACAAGTTTTATTTTTCCTTTCGGATCAGTATGCCTTTTTTTTTTCTTCCCTGTCCGCACTGGCTAGAATTTCTAGCACAATGTTGAATAGAAGTGGTGAGAGTAGACATCCTTACCTTATTCCCAATTTAGTGGGGAAAAAATTCAGACTTTCATTGCTGAGTATGATGTTAGTTGTACATTTTTCATAAATGCCCTTTAATAGACTGCAGAGGTCCCTTTCTAGTCCTAGTTTGCTGAGAGTTTTTATCATGAATAGGTATTGGATTTTGTCCTATATTTTTCTGGGTCTTTTGAGGTGATCATGTGGTGTATGCACTTTATTCTATTATATGGTGTATTATATTAAATGATATTTAGATGTTGAACCAACCTTACATTCCTGGGATAAATCCCACTTGGTCATAATGTATCATTCTTCTTATATGTTACTGGATGCTGCCCTGCTCTGGCAGCTGTCTCTCATCACTTACTCTGCCTGAGTAGAGCCACCTCTCCATGAAGCTGAGGAAAGGGGTGGCTGGGAGCAGCCCCAGGCTAAAATGCCACAAACTTCCACTGATCTCACTGAAGTTCAATAGTTGTCTCAAATAAATTCTTCTCAACTTTTTGTATTTACAGAGTACTGAGATGGTTGTTTTTGATAATTTTGTCCAATTTTATTGTTGCTGTTTGGGGAAAACATTTGCTGTGCTTCTCCCTCAGTCATTTGGGTAATCCTGCCCCTGCCTTACCCCCTGCCCCCCCCCCAGTTCTTTCTATAGGGATACAATATACATCCCTAACTTTTCATTCTACTTTATTTAATGTTTCCACTTCATACAAAATGTAGAAACCTTGTTATATATAGGTTGATTTACTACTGCTTAGGTTCCTGTATAGGTTCCTTTGTCATGGAATATGTAGGTTCATTTACCACTTAGAGACTGTAAACACCCCTACCTCCTGTCCTTTACACTGTGTTATCATATATATACACACATGTACAAACAACTTTCAGGATTTAGATTAAATAACTAGTAAGCCCCCTTTCACTCAAAATAAGACGAATGCTTTTAGCAGAAAAAAAAGTTATAACAAAAACTCTTTACATGTGTTCTGCATCTATAAATAGCACATGTCTTTGCCTATAGTTTAAAATTCTGCAAAGAGGAAAGAACAACTTTATATTTTAGGAACTAGTGCCTAGAATAGTAGCTCTAATTCTTTCACTGTATAAAAGGTGCAGAAGGTTATTTGGGGCAAAGGTATTGTGTGCAGAGTGAGTGATCTGTGTATATTTGTAACACCTTTGCCCTCATGCAATCTCACAGAACTGAACTGACAGATCTTTTACACCAGCAGAGAATCAGCATCCACCAGTATTTTGCAACTATGTGATCACTAATCATTAATATCCCTTAGGCTGTTCAGGAAATGGTATATTTTCTATTCTGGACTATTCTAGTTTTTAGCAACATAATTGAGGAAAAGTTTTCAGGGTGTGTTTTTTTGTTTTGTTGTGTTTATTTTTTTGAGGACAAACAGTTTATTTATTTTTCAGTGCTATCTTTTAGAATGTATTTTCCCCCTAGCCCTAAAAATCACCTCTTGGTGAGGTGTACTGTTAATTTTATCCTACGTGTATGTTCACATGCCTCTGTGTATACCACATTTATCTGTTGAAGAAAGTTAATTTTTAGTGGTCAGAGAGCACGTTTATCTAACTTGCCAAAAATAGGCACATTAGACTTCTGTTTCATTCCTTGTCTGTAATGTTTCTTACATCCTCCTAATTCTTCTAAATCTTAACCACTCTCAAGGACCAATGTCAAATCTTCACTCTTTCAGGAACTCTCCTATTGCTATTCCACCTGGAAATGGCCTTTTTTTCCTTCCTTCATTTATTTGTTTAGCAAATATGTATCAAGTACCTACTCTTTGTAAGACACTGATTATGTGATAGAAGATAGGTAAAAGTTATCTGTATCAAAGCTATCTGTGTATCTGTATGCACATTGTAGATATATGTTTCTAAATCTTATTTTCTCAGTTAAATTGTGAGTTGCCTGGGGCTACACCCTCCATCTTATTATTTATTGCATTCCTCATAAAATTTAGCAGAATGACTTCTATTAAGACTTAAAGGAAAAGTTTAATTTGTGTGATGATTATATTTGCACTCTTTCTTTAAATATACTTAAGTATGAAAGACATAAATAGTTCTAATATTTAGTTACGTGTCATTTAATCATTCCACACAAAATATTCTAATACGGGTATGGAACTAAACTTTAAAGTTGATGAAAACACAGTCCCCTTTTCACATCTATATAATTACTCCTACCTGGCACCCCCCTCCCCCCAATTATTTTCCCAGGCTCTGTAAGAATGTTGTGTGTGTGTGTTTAAACATATAAATATAAGGCATTAAATAAACCTGGTCTCTGTCAGATTCCCATCTGGTGTGCCTGAGTGTAGGACCCCATAGAAAAAGCACTGTTCTAGGAATTAGAACATATAGCTTCTAATCCTTCACTCTTTTCTACTTCCTCCTTTGAAAAATATAGAATACGGGAGATATTGGGCTGAGCTAAGATCTCTTCTAGCTCTAAAATCAGATGAGCTTATGTGGACTGACTTCTTTGAGTACAAATCAGGAGATGGAACATCAGAATTTAGTGTACAAATGTAGGTTACATCACTTGTAAATTTTAGCCTACTGTCTCCTCATTTCCTTTTATGGCAAACCTTCTTTGTAAATCCTGTTTTCCCAGTCTCGAAGGCCCTCCTCATCTCATCTGTGTTTATCTAGGTCTTACCGTCCTTCAGTGTCAGATTCCACCACTTCCAGAGGAACAGAACTCACCTGTCTCCCCAGGCATTCCAGTCCCCGTGAGTCTCATCTCCCTCCGAACTATGGGGGCCCTTACCACCCACTTCAGCAATGCTGTTTCCCCCCAATTATTTCTATATGTAATTCTTGTCTATCCTATGGGACACAGACCACATTCTATACTCCTCTTTAGGCCTCCATGTCACACAAATAAACTGATTAAAGCTTGATCTTTAAATTCAAATATGGTCACAGTAGTGAACTGCTAAAAACCTTTCAGAGGCATAGGTAAAATAAAGGACATTTTTGTATAAATTAGATGTGTGGGAGACTTCTTTTAAGGGAATATTTGCTTCAAACAACTTTAAGTAACTGATTTTGCTAGGAACCTTGATGTTAAATAGGTTACTTTAGAGTGTAAACTGCTACAATCATTTTGTAAAGCAACGTGACACTATGTGTCAAGAATCTTAAAACTTTTTGTACCATTTAGTATAGGTTCCAGAACCCCCTTGGATACTAAATCTGATGATACTCAGGTCCCTTATATACAATGGCATAGTATTTGCCTATAACCTATGCACATCCTCTCGTATACTTTAAATCATCTCTAGATTACTTATAATACCTAATGCAATGTAAATACTGTGTAAATAATTGCCAGCCTATGGAAAATTCAAGTTCTGCTTTTTGGAACTTTCTGAAATTTATTTTTTCCGAATATTTTTGATCCGAGGTTAGTTGAATTGTGTCTGCAGAACCCGCAGATACGGAATGCCTGACTATACACCTATTTCTGGGAATGATTCCTAAGGAAATAATTCTAAAAAACAAACAAAACAAACAAACAAAAACACAAACTTTATATGCAAACATGTTCATAACAGGATAATTTGTAATATTAATGTCCAAAAATAAGTGAATGGCAAATGCATTATATTCAAATGAGAGAATAGTACGTAACCATTACAAAAATGGGGTTAGTAAAATTTGTACCAACACAGGGAAATGCTATAATATAATGTTAAGTGAAAAAAATCAGAGTATAAAATTTTACAAGTAGCATGGTCAAGGCAATATGCAAAAAATATGAGTAGAAAAAAGAAATGGAGAAGAATACCTGAAAATGTTAAGAGGAGTTACCTTTAATGGTGAAATTACAATTTGAATTTTTTTCTCTTTCTACTTTCATCTGTTTTCCAAATTGTCAAAATGGGGCATATATTAATTTTGGAAAGGAAAAACATGTACTTTCAAATACAGGGTCATCGGACTTCCCAGGTGGCACCATGGTTAAGAATCCGCCTGCCAATGCAGGGAACACGGGTTCGAGCCCTGGTCCAGGAAGATCCCACATGCCGCGGAGCAACTAAGCCCGAGCGCCACAACTACTGAGCCTGAGCCCGCAAACCACAACTACTGAAGCCCGCGCGGCTAGAGCCCGTGCTCCGCAGCAAGAGAAGCCACCGCAATGAGAAGCCCGTGCACGATAACAAAGAGTAGCCCCCGCTCGCCGCAACTAGAGAAAGCCTGCACAGCAATGAAGACCCAACGCAACCAATAATAATAATAATAATTAATTAATTAATTTTAAAAAATAGAGGGTCATCAAGGATTCAAGTTTCAAGCAGAAATTTTTTAGAGTTTAAATATCTTAATGATTTAGCGTCTGAAGTATGTGTTGGCTATCTAAATAGAAGTTCAATCTTTCTTTTTCCCTAAGTGCTGTCAAGTCTGAAGAGCTTTCTAACCACTTGGTCACTATTTCGAGTCCTTTCCTCACACTTTCCAGTTCATGTTGTCCCATGGAGTCCTTGGCCTGTTTGGCTTTGATAGATTTGAGAATAAGCTGTGAATGAGGAGGCTCACAGGCTCCTTTCCTCCACTTTATGGCCAGAATACCAGCAAGTTCAGGAAGTTCTCAATCAGTCCTTTTTCTGGCAAAGGCAGAAACCCTGGATATGGTTCATTCACAGAAGGCTGATTAGGGTGTCAGAGATTCCTGCTGGCCTTTTCATATCAAGGAATGTATAGATGGGGTAAGTTAAGCCATGGATGCATAGACACCGAAGCAGCTACTGGGAAACTTTATGGTAATAGTAAAGTAGATGCATTTTGCTTAATGCTAGAATAAATACGCATGATGCTAAGCTTTAAATCTGTTTAAACTTCTTGTTTAGGAATATCTGCCATAGAATAACTTGTGTATCTTAACCAGGTTCAAGGGCACAAATGAACAATTATAATGAACAGGATCAGATAATACCACTAAAAAGGGAAAGAGAATATCCTGACAACAGAACTGAAACTTAAATGATAGAAAGAAAATGAAATGAAACTGAAACTTAGCCAGCAAAGCTATTTGAAAAAAAAAAGTCCTGATCTTAACAGAGTTCTAGCAGGTAACTATATATTATCCAGTATTACCAAGAGTAAAGATGTCTTAAATTTTCCTAAGTTACATTTAGACTCAAAATGAAACATGTATCCAGCTATGTGATCTTGCTGAAGTTACTTAACCTCTCTGAGTCTCAGTTTACTCATCTGTGAAAATAGGGATAACGGTACACGTCGGCCTAGTTTCAATATAGACTCTCAGGGTTCTAAGGGGACTTAGAGACCAGCAGGCCTGACCCCCTCCATTGATTCAGGGCCTCAGTCTTGCCATGCTTCCTCCCAGCCCCCTCACATTCAGGGCCCATCTCTCCCGTTCCTATAGTGAGTTCTAGAGGCAGCCGAGGTTTCTGTTGGGCCCACTGAAGTTCTCAGGCAAACTGAATGCCAAGCAATGTGAGGGAGGGGGTGAGAGGGGAAAGGCTGGGAGGACATTAAACTGATCTGGCTTTGGAAGGTGGCTCTGGGGGGACAGCTGAGTGGTCCCAGGCAGCTTGGACAGGATACAACATTCATTGTTGTCAGAGAGGGGGTCTATATAGTGCTATAAAGTGACGACGGAGCCAGAAACAGGAGACAGGGGTGGGGTACCACCAGGGCACATGACCTGGGCAGACAGAACACCATGCTCAGAAATGAAGAGCCCTACGCTTCTTTGGATGCTCTGCTATCCCCATCTTGAAATTCTTAATCTTTTCACAGAGGGCCTGGCAATTTCACTTTGCACTGGGCTCCCCAAATTGTGTAGCCAGTCCTGATACAACGTCCAAGATTTGCTTAGCTGAGGGCTGGTGGGGAGACGAAGAGGGGGGACACAGGGAGACCAGGAACTGCCCTGGTGTGCGTGATTTTTTCCCTAAACTCCAGTAAATGGTAGGACAGGGCTGCACTGTGCTTCCTGCCCCTGAGGATGGGCTGAGCACCTGAAGGAGTTTGTGGAGCCTGAGGCTCGTTCCCATAGAAGCAGCTGCACAGAGGCACCTGGGAGAGGGGCAAGGAAGGGTCTGGTGGTTGTCTTTTTTGCCCTTTATTTTGTTGAAGTAAAATTCACATAACATAAAAGTAACCATTTAAAAGTATAGCATTCAGGGAATTCCCTGGCAGGCCAGTGGTTAGGACTCTGCGTTTCCACTGTTGAGGGCCTCAGTTCGATCCCCGGTGGGGGAACAAAGATCTCACAAGCCGCGCAGCGTGGCCAAAAAATAAATAAATAAAAGTATAGAGTTTAGTGGTATTTAGTACACTTACAATGTTGTACAACAATCACCTCTATCTAGTTGCATCATCTCAAAAGGAAACCCTGTACCCATTAAGCAGTCGCTCCCTATTCCCCCTCCCCATACCCACTGGCAACCACTAATTTTCTTTTCTGTCTCTATGGATTTACCTATTCTGGACGTATTGTATAAATGGAAGCATACACGATATGACCTTTTGTGTCTGGCTTCATTCACTTAGCATCATGTTTTGGGGGGCTCATCCACATTGTAGGATACAGCAGATAGCAGTGTAGTATTATGGCTGAGTTATATACCCTTGTGTGGATATACCACATTTTGTTTATCCATTTATCCATTGAGGGACATATGGGTTGCTTCCACCATTTGACTATTGTGAATAGTGTGGTAATGAGCATTCATGTACATGTATTTATTGGAGTATCTATTTTCAGTCTAGGATCATATGGTAATTCTATTTTTAACTTTTTGAGGAACTGACAAACTGTTTTCCACAGCAACTGAACCATTTTACATTCTCACCAGCAATGAATGAGGGTTCCAATTTCTCCACATCTTTGCCAACACTTGTTTTTTTTTTTTTTTTGTAATTGTAGCCATCCTCCTGGGTGTGAAGTATATCTCATTGTGGTTTTGATTTACATTTCCTTAATGACTAATGATGTTGAGCATCTTTTCATGTGCCTGCTGGTCATTTATATATCTTTGGAGAAATATCAGGCTCTTTGCCCATTTTTAAATTTAGTTGTTTGCCTTTCTGTTGTTGAGTTCCAAGAGTTCTTTATATGTTCTGGATACAAGTCTCTTATCTGATACATGTTTTTTCAAATATTTTCTCCCATTGTGTACATTGTCTTTTCACTTTCTTGATAGCCCTTTAATACACAAAAGTTTTAAATTTTTATGAAGGCCAATTTGTTTGTTCTTTTGTTGCTTGTACTTTTAATGTAATTTCTAAGAATCCAGTGCCAAATCTGAAGTCAGGAAGATTTACCCCTATATTTCCTTCTAAGAATTTTATAATTTTAGCTTCTAAATTTAGGTCTTTGATCTATTTTTATTTTTTTTTAATAAATTTATTTATTTATTTTTGGCTGTGTTGGGTCTTAGTTGCTGCACGTGGGCTTTCTCTAGTTGCGGCGAGCGGGGGCTACTCTTCTTTGTCGTGCGCGGGCTTCCCATTGCGGTGGCTTCTCCTGTTGCGGAGCATGGGCTCTAGGGTGCGCGGGCTTCAGTAGTTGTGGCTCACGGGCTCTAGATCACAGGCTCAGTAGTTGTGGCGCCCGGGCTTAGTTGCTCTGTAGCACGTGGGATCTTCCCAGACCAGGGCTCGAACCCGTGTCCCCTGCGTTGGCTGGCGGATTCTTAACCACTGCGCCACCAGGGAAGCCCTGATCTATTTTTTAGTTAATTTTTGTATATGCTATAAAATAGAGGTCCAGCTCATTCTTTTGCTTGTGGATATCCAGCTGTCCCAATACCATTTGTTGAAAGACTGTTCTTTCCCCATTTTATTGTCTTGACATCCTTGTCAATTAACCGTAGATATATGGGTTTATTTCTGGACTCTCATTTCTATTCCATTGATCTATACGTCTTATCATTTTTAATTGGTGTGGATAAATATGCATAAGAATGCCTTGCACTGAGTCATGGTAATGTATCAATAAATTCTGGCCGAAGATCAGATACACAGCACTTGGTAAACTTGATAAAACAGTAGAGCTGTACATACCCACTATTGTTTGGGAATAATTCAGTTTCAATTTATAGAATTGCATCCTGTATTTTAGGGCTGGAGAGAAACTTGATAGGTCCTCTATTGAACCTAAATAAGGATGCATCGCAAAAATGGATGCATGCAAAAAATCAAATAATGATGTGAATAGTGTTGATCATCTCTATTGGAGGAAAAAAATGCTACACATTAAACACGTTACTCATTATATATTTATTAAACAATCTTGGACTTTACTAATAAAATGCTTTGTAGCAAAAAAAAAAAAAAAAAAAGAGTAGAGCTGTTAACATTAAGCATAAATACTGCAAACACGTATACTGAGACAGCAATTTAGGGACCTTTGCAAGAGCCTGAAATAAATATATAAAGAGACAACCTGAGGAGCCATACTTGGAAGGCCTGGCCTAGAAGCGATGGTGTTTATCTTGGTGGTTGAACTTGTTCTACAGATTCAAGCAAACACCTTACAGAAGGGCACATCCATCAAGGACACTGCAAACAGTTCAGACCACAGTTCTCCGTATGCTTAAACCAGGAAGAAATTATGATGCATTTGCTTGCAGCTATTTTAGATCAGCCCCTCTTTTCAGTTTGGTAACATAATTTGCTTTTCTCTCTCTTTAGATGAAGTGGTGAAGCTTTCTAGGAGTGAATTTAGTTTAAATAAATTCAATGAAATGGTCTAAATAAATTGTTTACTATTTAAATTTTAACTAAATTAACAATTATTAATTATATTTTAATTTTATTACCGTGTATGCATATTATTTATATAATTATAATATATTATATTTACAGGTAACATTCATATTTATTCATCACAGTTATTAGTACTATTTAATTAATTAAAATGCTTGAGAATAATTCTTTAACTCAACAATTTATTGAGGGTTTACTTGGTGTAGCAGGCTAGATGAGGACATTTGTTCGTTCATTGAACATTGTCTGAGCACACACACGCCCTGGGCACGGGGTGGGACAGGAACAGACCCTGCTTTCCTGAAGCTGCTGTAGGCAGCAGAGGTCACAAAATGTTTCCAGGGCTCCACCTGCCCTGGCTACTGCCTCCGTCCTCGTCCCAGGGCTCTGACCTCACCACTTCCTCAAGCCCACAAGTGCACCGCCCCCTTAGCCTCTCAGCTTAGCTGAGACATGTAGGAGTTTTTCATATGAAATCTTACTTGGATGCTAAGGGAAAATCCCAAAAGAGCAAGAACAAAAGAAACAACCAAAGCAGAGAAAAAGACATGGATCATTTATCTTGCGGGAACAAGAGTTCTTCATTTCAGTCTTACCAAGAGAATCTTTCTCCAAACCCCAGTTTTCCACACACCATCCCCAATACTCCTAGCAAACTCCTTCCTTGGCTGCCAGACTCTTAGAAGGTTCTCCGAGGGAGGGATAGGACGTTTTCTGGGACCCAACAGGTTGCTCTAGATAGGTTTCAGAACCTTCAAACTATCTCTAGGGGTAATTAACTTAGGAATAAACTCCCCTCCAGCCCTAGGTTCACCCCTAACCTTTGCAGGGGTGCAGGGGAAAGGTACAAAGGGAAGCCCACATGCCATAGGTCTATAAATCCAGATATAAATCAAGCTAACAAACTGTTAAATGGTATTCATATGCTCCTTCCCTGACAAATATAACTTCGCAATGACATGGCAAGTATGTTCCAATTTAGAATCCCCTGCCTCTGCCCGGGGCCTACCCTGACACTCTTCTCGTCTTACCCCAGGAAGGACCTTTCATGTATGTGGGTGGACACTCCAGGCAACATGTCCAAGTTCTATATTAATTTCTTACAACTGCATTTGAATCTACGATTATCTCAATAAAAATTTTAATTAAAAGAAAGAGTGTGTGTGTGTGTGTGTGTGTGTGTGTGTGTGTGTTTGCAGTATGGCCCATATACTCAAACTAGATGTGCCCCTGTGCTGTGCTGTCTGCTCTCAAGAGCCCCCTCTGGTCACCTTCAGCCTGGCCCCTCCTCAGAGGACAAGGAGCCCACAGGCTACGGGGTCTTGCCTAAGGCTGCTGGGCGCTTCCCCTTCCAAACCAAGGCCTTGGAATTCCCTGAGGAAATAGTCTCCAGCCCACTTCCGGGGCCTGCGTGGCCTTTCCCTTTTGCCATCCTCCTGAGTGAATTGTCCTGCACTGCTGGTGTGTGTGCACTTCTAGGCCCAAGGGTAGCCTCAGGGGTGGCTGTTTGTGGAGCGTATGAACAAAGCTTGATTTGGAAAATGAAGGCTTAGAATGTTGGTAACCACTCATGGCCGTGACCAGTGAGGGGAAGGGGAGACAGGCAGGCACATGGTTTCTTTCCCTTTAAGATTCTGGAAAGGAAAGTGAGAAGACAAAGCCAGCCTTACACACACTCTCTGACCTCTAGTGAGTGGGACATGGTTCATAAAACACAGAGACAAAGATCAACTGCTCTGCTCCAATCAACCACAAACTATTGTGGCATCCAGCAAAATGTCAGGCACCAATGCAAAGAGTAAAATATTTAAACCTGAAATTGAATGAGGGATGCTTCATTATTTCAACCTTCAAATCACAAGCTGATTGTACTCCTCTGGAAAGAAGGGCTGTTGATTTTGGCATCCAACGCCCAACAGTTCAAAGCACAGTAAACTTTTCTATGTCCTTCTGGCCCCGCCAGGACATCTGACCAGGAGGCCCACAGTGGAGAGCTGTTTCTTATGTTAAATCCTGTCAGACACGAGGATTTCCTGCAACGTACAACAACCCCATTCTCTGAAGAAAACGTAAATCTGAGACCTGACTGTCATGGCACAGAAGGAAATAGGACATAGGGGAGAGCTGATCTCGGAGTACAGTTTAGAAGTTTCTGGAGGTTTTTTTTTTTTTTTAATTATTATTTATTTTATTTATTTATTTTTTTGGCTGTGTTGGGTCTTTGTTGCTGTGCAAGGGCTTCCTCTAGTTGCGGCAAGCGGGGGCCACTCTTCATCGCGGTGCGCGGGCCTCTCACTATCGTGGCCTCTCTTGTTGCGGAGCACAGGCTGCAGACGCGCAGGCTCAGTAGTTGTGGCTCACGGGCCTAGTTGCTCCACGGCATGTGGGATCTTCCCAGACCAGGGCTCGAACCCGTGTCCCCTGCATTAGCAGGCAGATTCTCAACGACTGTGCCACCAGGGAAGCCCCTGGAGGCTTAATATTAGTAACGGAATCATCTGTCAATCACCAAGTGCCGAATGTTTTAGAGTTTGGAGCATTTCTTTTTCTATTCCAGACTAATTTATACTTCACAGTGGAGTTTTGGAATTACCATCTTAGGTATTTATACACTGCCTCATTCCCCTCCCAAAAGGATTCGAAACAGCTTATCTCCCTTTAAGGTTAATGTGTTTGCATCCTAGAACTCTACAAAATGCGTTTGGTTTTATATTAGTCAGCCAGAAATTCTCTTGGGAAATTGTCAGAGAAAATAAATAACGGCACGGGGAAAGGCAGAGTTAAGGCAGGGGACACTTGGGTATGAGTGTACTGGAAACATGTTTCTGCTGTGTCTGTTCTGGAGGAAAGGGCAGCACACTTCAAAAACTAATTTCTAGGGGATCGTTCTGGAGAACACAGCCTGACACACAGACAGTGCTCAATAAATACTTGTTGAACGGAGCAGAGTCTCCCAATCAGCGTGCTACAGCCTGTGGAAGGGATGGGGTGGCCGGTGCCCTCTGCCACAAATATTATGACTTCCTATGTGAGCCATGCTGGAAATCAATCACCTGGTCCAGCCCCATCATACTCTCCTCGCTCTGATAGTACCATGCGCTCCTCCAGGGCAGGGAAGAGAGCTCGTCTATATTTATGTCCTAAGAACAAGGCATCGTGCCTGGCATCTGGTAGGTACTAAATAAACGTTGAGCAGAATTTGCAAGCATGCTTTTTATAATTTCCTCCAAGTCATCTATCAGAATGTTGAGCAGTAAAAGATCAAGAACAGAACTATTGATCCTCCAGGTGCCAGGCTGACAATAATTTATTAATCCATACTGGAGGGAGGTAAGGTCTAAAAAGGAGGAGACTTTGCTGGGACATGACGGTTTTGTTCAAACACTAGAACGGCTGTCCCAGGGGCAAGCAGGGCACAAATGAGTGAAAACTAGAAAAAAGGTAAAGTTCTCCCAAGAAGAGTATTGGGGTAAGTCCTGGGGAAAGGGGCATTCTCATAACTGCTGGAATTAGGGTAGATGTTCAGTTTTTCTGGGACAGAATTTGGTGATTTACATGAAAAGCCTTAAATATGTGCCAAACCTTTGACCCAGGCATTTCACTTCTACATTTTGATCGCTGAAATTAAATCAACTTCACAAAGATATATGTACAAGGATGTTTAATGGTGTATTGGTTATAATGGTGAAACATTTAGAATAATGTAAACTTTCAACAACAAGGCCTTAAATAACTCATTGAATATAGTCAGTGAATGTAATATTACACAGCTATTAAAATGATGATGGAGAGGGAATTCCCTGGTAGTCCAGTGGTTAGGACTCGGCGCTCTCAATGCCAGGGGCCTGGGTTTGATCCCTGGTTGGGGGACTAAAATCCTGCAAACCGTGTGGCGTGACCAAGAAAAAAAAAATGGTGATGGAGAGTTATACTTATTTGAATGAAAATACATTTGTACTATATGGTTAAGTAAAAAAAAAAGTGAGATACAAATGGTGCCATTTTGGTTTGATAGAAATATATATATTATATACATTATATATATATATATGTGGGAAAGAGAGAGTGAGAAAGAGAGAGAGAGAAATTCTTGAAGAAAACATATCAAAACACTTTTGGTGATTATTTCTCTGGGTATCAGGAATAAAACTAATTTAATATTTTCATTTTTATCTGTTGTTTCTAAACTTCGAACTATGGATATGTAATACTGTAGTAATAATAATAATAATAATAATAAAAGTTAGGACTGATGAAAATGTGTCCCTGCTGTTCATTAAATTGGTGAGCTTTCTGCTATCCAAAGTGCCCAGCTAAGGGTGAAACGGTTACCTGGCTGGATGCTCTGGGAGGGAAGCTGGAACAGAAGAGGCTAAAACCACTTCTAGCTGTCTATACTCTGATCCCATGGAGGAAGATGGTGACATTGGAAAATGTGCATAAGTTCTTGGCACACTTTGTCAGGCAAATGGGGTTTTTCAGGACTAGTATTTTAAATTTTTTTACAAGGCTGTTTTGTTTTTGATGATGAGAATGTCTTTTAAAATCAGAAGTTATATTCTTAGTATTTGCCTCTTTCTATGACTTCTTAATGAGCAACAACATGAGAATTGGAATCTTCTCACTTTGTTCCCTGCTTTGGCACATAATACCCTAAACAGATACTTGTGTCTGGACCTGGAAACAGAAATAGTATTTGCCTCTCATCCCACAGGGTACACCGTAAGCTCCATGAGGCCAGGGATTTTGTTCGTTTTGTTTCAGAGCCCAGAAGAGTACCTGGCACACAGAAGGCACTCGGTAAATAACTTTCGAATGAGTCAGTGAACATTGGCAGAGTGAAACAGGCAACTTGGAAGAAGCTGGTCTGCAAATACATGCTTTTGCTGTATTCATTTTACTTAAGTTTAAAAACATGAGTTGGTAAACAGAATTCCAAAAACTCATTTTTTTAATGTAATTAATTTTTCAAATTACTAACATTCTTTAAAAAGCAGGTATGATCATCATACAGCCATCTATTAAAAAATGAGAACTACAGGTTGTGTTCTAGATAACCACTGTTCAATAGAACTTGCTGTGACAAAAGAAATATTGTACATCTGCATTCTCCAGTATGGTAGCCACTAGCCATATGAGGTCTTGAGCACTTGAAATGTGGCTGGTTGAGAATGAGGAGGTGAATTTTACATTTTATTTAAATCTAATTAATTTACTTTTAAATTTGAATAGCCACAGATGGTTGGTGGCTACGATATTGGGCAGTACAGTTCAAGACTGAACTTCTCATCCTAGTGTACGTGACATGGTAAATACCACGTGTTTGCCAAGACACTGTGTATAAACATGATTGGGTCTTGTACTGAAAGAAGAGGATGGAAATAACCCCAGGAAACCAGTATGCATGACAGTAGAGTATTTTTCATAAATTTAAAAAATGTCTTTACCACACAGCCTTCCTAATCTCCAGTGGTCCTGCTACCCTCTGGACATGCCACAGATTTATTTGTATCCAAGACAAGGTTTATAAGAGTTACAAAATCCAAAGCAAAGATCTGTGCAGTGCACACCGTCAGCATTAGAATGAAAAGTGCAATTTGTATGAAAAGTCTTATTTTTACTCTAGATTAGTTTGATGATTCCACAATACTGCTTTGGTAATGTTAGTGATAAAGGTTTTTGTTTGTTTGCTTTCACTTAAAAATCCCCACATTATCTTCAAAGCAGATAACAGCATTGAGGAATTAAATGAATGTAGAACTCAGGCAACCAATCAGAAGAGCCACCCCACTGCCGTCCTCAGAAACCTTCATAAAACATTCATGCAAAGTGTTCTCCTTTAAATTAACTGAGTATTTATCTTAATTCTTCATCTTCTTGATGTATGACTGTCCTATGGTCTTTCTTAGTGATTTAGATATTACTGTAGGTCAAAGAACAGAAAGCAATTTCAGAGAAAAGCAAAAATGGAGGAAGAACACAAAGTGAATATATTTTTGTGGAATTAAACTGAAAAAAATTGTTATAACTTTATGATGAATTATAACCAGTGGTTAAATGAGTGCAATCACTTCATTATAACTAAGCTGCTATAACAAAAATGCCATAGACTGGGTGGCTTATGAACAGCAGAAATTTATCTCTACAGTTCTAGAAGCTGGGAAGTCCAAGTTCAAGGCACTGTCAGATTCAGTGTTTGGTGAGAGCCTCGTACACAGACTTTTTACCGTGTCCTCAGGTGGCAGAAGGGGTGAGGGAACTCTCTGGGGTCTCTTTTATCAGAGCACTAATCCCATTCATGAGGACAGGATCACCTATCAAATCACCTCCCAAGGTCCCCCTCCTAATACCATCACATTGGGGATTAGGCTTCAGTGTTTGAATTGCGGAGGGGGGGAACACATGCACTTTGAATGGATCTTCTGTCCATACCCTTGCATAATTTTATAACATCATGCATTGACTATTTGGAAAATATTGGTTCCCTGAGTTGTGGACTTCTTCCAAATGTTGACCCATTTCATTACACAATATCAAAAAACCACATTCATTATTATCCACACCAATCTCATCTGAAAAGTCTTTAAGTATTGGGATGCTGTCAAGCTTATGATGTCCGATACGAGATTTTTAAAAATCTAATTTTTGCCTAAAAGCTCAAAACAAATATTATCGGTTGCTTTCCCTTGGTGTGACAAGCTCACTTGGTTCATTTTCAAGAAAATGCCCACCAAGCAGTCAAGTCTGAATAACCCTAGTTGCCAGTTGTTCTTTCAAGTAAAAAGGATATTCCACGAAGAAAGCAGTTGGTTCAGCTCACCACTTAAATGGTGGTACAAGTGCTTTTTCTGAAGATAACCATGATGGTTGGATACATGGCAGAGTGCTTTATGCATACTTTCTATTTCATCTTCTGTGACTTTCAAAGTGGGCCCCTGTACCCTATAGATGCACAAGAAACCTTACTGGGGTACTGGAAGGAAATAACAGAACTTCTACTTATATATATATTTTTAATCTCATCCTTTTGTCATTTCTATTTTTGTGTATGGTTTATAACATACATACCATACAGGAGCTTATGTTTATAATTCATTTATAAATAAATAAAGGCACACTGGGGTGCATGCTCACATTTTTTTTGTTGGTGGAGCACGCAATCAAGAAAGTTTGGGGGACTTCCCTGGTGGCGCAGTGGTTGAGAGTCTGCTTGCCAATGCAGGGGACACGGGTTCGAGCCCTGGTCTGGGAAGATCCCACGTGCCGCGGGGCGGCTGGGCCCGTGAGCCACAATCTCTGAGCCTGCGCGTCTGGAGCCTGTGCTCTGCAACAAGAGAGGCCGCGATAATGGGAGGCCCGCGCACCGCGATGAAGAGTGGCCCCCACTTGCCGCAACTGGAGAAAGCCCTCGCGCAGAAACGAAGACCCAACACAGCCATAAATAAAATAATAATAATAATTTAAAAAAAAAGAAAGTTTGGGGACACCATTATGAACAGCCAGGGTGAAAACAACTAATTGAAACAGGCTGGATGAAATCCTGTGGATGTCAGAACACAAGCAGCAGGTCACTTTGCCTTTCCCGGCCCGGAAGAGCGTGAAGTAGGTGGTGTCGTGTGAGAATGTTGCCCATCGTCCTTAGGGCCTGTGCTGCCTTCGCTGTGGAGTGAGTGATGGCAAGTCCCTCCTTGGGAGCTACCGTCAGGTCTCCTGGACTGTCTGTCGCATTGAAGGACTTCCTGGTGCTTCACTTGAATGTCCACCTGAAGTCACTGCCCTCCACTGTAGCTTTCAGGGCTGTACCTGCCCTGCTGTTTCCACTGCTCGGGCCCTTGAACCTTCTGCCCTCCCCACCTTCCAACCCCGCCCCGCTGAGCCTGGCCCTGAAGCAGTGACATCTAGTTGCAGTCACAGAACAAAGGCTTCCCAAAGCCTGCGGGATCTTGTGGCTTCCGGTCCCACAGGGCCTCACGTCGGTGCCCTTGGGGGCTTGCGGGGAGCCTGTGGAGTGCCCCAGGGCTGACCACATGGCTGAGCCCCGCCAGCTGTGCGGCCACTTGGCACAGGCACAGCATCTCGACCTTCCGCAGTCTCTAGCCAGCATTCCTAACCCCCTACTTATGCCCCCAAGTGTGGGCTGTTGGCCCCAATGGACAGACAGCCATTGCCTCTGACAACTGACTTTTAAAAATTACTGAAGCTTACTGACTCTTTCCCTGAGACCTGTCACCAGGTTGCCTTAAACACCAGTCAGTGCAAAGAATCCTTCTCAAGATGAACCCCCCTCAGGTACAGTGGGGCGACTAGAACTCTACATCTCACTCTGAGGGTGGATGATGTAGTTGGTCAAGGCCTTAAATGCTTTCCAGAATATTCTTTCTAGTATTCATTTCATTTCATTCCCTTTCCCTCACAATGAGTTGTTAAGCGATTCCAGTTATGCAAGAATGTGATTACCTTTTCAAGATAAGAAGAGCTTTTCTGTTCTCTAATCTTTCTCAGGTAATATACTTCTGTATTTTCTTCCCTGGCTCCATCCCCAGGCCCAGACAAAGGCCTTACACATGTGTTTACATTTCGTTCTAAGACACTGGTTTTAGCCTCCCCATGGGTTTAGGGACCTGATAGGAAGGAACAGTGTATTGAGTAGCTTTCACTTGCTTTTCATCTTAGTTCTTAAAAATGCTTCACCTTGACAATGATGCAGTCAGTGAATTGTTTACATGGGAGTGTGTCCTGTTGTTCTCCTGAAAGACACATGACTGAAATCTCTCTAGCCTTCCAAGCTTTCTTTTTCTCTTTTCTCTTTATGGCTAGAGGGGAGGTTTCCCTCTCAGGCATTCTGACTCATTTTGTTGTGCCTTTCTCCTAAGAGCCTGAAGCATGTTTATTGGAGGGTGTGGGACACAACTGCATATTCTGTCTCATACCTCAGCAATGCCGGCAAGATTTTTTACCCGCATTACCACTCATTCTAAATCTTTCTCTTTACCTGATTTCTAGATCCCAAATAAAAGTCCAATGGATGCAATAAAAGGTTATATTTATCTGTGAGACCCACAAAAGGTAGAGTGTTATAATAAAAGGTGAAAAACATAAGCCTTGAAGACACAGAGATTTTAAAGGTATATGAAATAATAAAATAAAAATAAATTCACCATCAAATACTAGAAACCCATATATGGTCGAAGAAAAAACAAGATTTTATAGCTTACGAATCATTCCTCCTCCACAATATTCAACTTTTTTCTCATGAGGCTCTTGTTTCACTGTGTTATGAGTATTTATTTACATGGTTTGTTCTATATTCGATTTTGATTACTCAGGGATAAAAACCAGGTTTTGTTTACCTCTGTGTCTCCAGTACCCAGTGCTGTGCTTAGAAAACAGTAGATGCTCAATCAAGGTTTATTAATGGGAAGAAGAAAAGAAAGTGTTTCTGAGAGAAGAATGGAGAAAGCCTATTGAGAAAGAAAATCGGAGTCTAGCACATTAACTAAAAGAAACTCAGTGACTTTCTGCACCACAGAAAAGGTTATTTTATGCAGCTACAATGCCATGTTTTCCCTCCAGCTTATTGGAAATGCACCAAGGATTACCTATCAAACTGAGAGGGGAGGGGTGACTGGGGAATGGGATCAGACTCATTGCAGTTGGTGAATTTCAGAGTGGTGTTTTTCCCATCCACGATGTCTTGTAGGCTATAAGAATGAAAGCAAATTAAATTAATCGCCAAGTATAAAATGTCTTTGAATTCACCAGGAATAATTTGGGGATATTTTGAAAAGTTAAGACGAGCAAAAGAATCAGCCCCAAATAGTAGGTAATTTAATGGTCTTTAATAGGAGCTGGAGGAAAGAGAGCTTTTACCATCATCACCATCATGATCACCGTCCTCAACACCATCATTAAACAAGCAGAAAACAATGTCACTGTTAGTACACAGGCAAACATCCTCATTAGGAGATGCATTTCAGAGTTAGACGCCCTTTTCATCACTACATTCAAGAGGCAAATGAGGTAGAGAGGTAATGAGATGTAGCTTAGTGCTTGCTTTACACTGTGATTTTAGGAGAGTCATTACTGAGAACCTCCACTGATATAAGATTCCCCAAGGGGTTAGTATGCTGTTAATATGGAAGGAGATGGAATTCAGGATTTTTATATCTTCTGAAACAGACGGTTATAATTTAAACTTCATGAAATACCGGAAAGAGGAAATGCAATCAAAACCCTTAAAGTCCTAGTTTCTTATTTTCCAGGCCAAAGCCTGCTGTATAGCTGTATAAATAGTTCTGAGACTCTCTTCTATTTTTCTTCCTTCCTGGAGATAATCCACAATGTGTCTGCCTGGACACATCTAATGGTTAGGCAGATGGCATTCCAACATCCCTTTTCTAAAAGTTTGAGCTCTCGTCAGATACACTGGAATGATCTTGAGCTGGTGGAGAGAAGCAGCATTAAGTGTAGAAACTTCGGAATGAAAGGAAAGGAAGGGAAGAGCATAAAAGAATGCCTTGC
Organism: Balaenoptera physalus; assembly: GCF_965194825.1. Classification (NCBI taxonomy): domain Eukaryota; kingdom Metazoa; phylum Chordata; class Mammalia; order Artiodactyla; family Balaenopteridae; genus Balaenoptera; species Balaenoptera physalus. Next base: position 13,792,496 of record NC_138897.1, read on the forward strand.
GAGGGATATTTCCTTTAAAAGGCAGAAAGAACATTTGAGGGTGAGATGAGTAAAACCCCATACGTATTAAATCTGTCATGATCCTTATGACGCAGTGTTGCCCTGAGCCAGTCTCAACATTATCAACATACCTTAACAGCAGTGTAAATGCTATATTAGGGTTTATAAATATTTCACAATCAGGCTTGTTCACTGCATGACTTTCCTAACTGAAGTCAAACAGGTCTGAAAGCAAATTATAATGGTTTAAGCAAAGCTAATGAGCCTTCCCTTTAGGAACAGCCAGATGCTATTCCAGGAGACCCCAAACCTCACTTCAGACTCATGATTTAAGGTGGGAAATTAACCCAGAGCTTTAGTATTTTAATTTATGGCTCTACTGTCTGTTAGAACACACCCTTCTTATAACCACTTTTTATTCACATCCTCCCAGAGACAGTACAAAATAAGCTATAGACTGATCACTTAGAGGTTAGTGAATCACTCAGCACTTCAGGTTTGGTCCTGAGTATAAGTTTTTTAAGTGTATACTTCAATGATTTTAGTACATTCACAGATTTGTGCAACCAAACTCTTTTTTATGGCTGAATAATATTCCATTGTGTGGCTATACCACATTTTGTTTATCCATTCACTCACTGGCAGACATTTGGGTTGTTTCTGCCTACTGTAAATACTGCTGCTATGAACACTCATGTACAAATACTTGTTTTCAGTTCTTTTGAGTATATACCTAAGAGTGGAATTGCTGGATCATACGGTAATTCTATGTTTACATTTTAGAGGAACTGCCAGACTGTTTTTCACAGTGGCTGTACCATCTTACACTTCTACCAGCAATGTACAGGGGTCCCAATTTCTCCTTATCCTAACCAACACTTGTTACTTTCTGGTTCTGTTTTTGTTTTGCTTTATTTATAATGGCCATCCTAGTTTGGTACGAAGTGGTATCTCACTGTGGTTTTGATTTGCATTTCTATAATGACTAATGATGTTGAGCATATTTTAAGGTGCTTGTTGTCTATATATCTTCTTTGGAGACATGTCTATTCAAGTCTTTGGCCAATTTTAGATTGGGTTGTTTGTCTTTTAGTTGTTAGAGTTCTTTAAATATTCTAGATTCTAAACACGTATGGAATACACTACAACTATCTTCTCCCATTAGCACAGGTCACTATTATCTGGGCTGAAAAGGAGATGCTGCTAAAGATCTTACAGACTTGAAAAAGATACTATAGGGACTTCCCTGGTGGTCCAGTGGCTAGGACTCCACACTCCCAATGCAGGGGGCCCGGGTTCGGTCCCTGGTTGGGGAGTTGGATCCCGCATGCCGCAGCTGAAGGATCCTGCATGCTGCAGCGACGATCCCGCGAGTTGCAACTGAGACACCCAGCACAGCCAAATAAATAAGTATGAAAAAAAAGAGATATTATAATTCTAAGATAATATGTGTGCACTAAAAGACATGTTCCAGAATGGTCATAGTAGCATTTTTCATAATGGCCATAAATTGGAAACAATCCCAAATATCCATCAACAGTAAGAGGGATAGTTATATACTCATGCAACAGAACACTGTGATGTCAATGACAATGAACTATTGCACCCAAAGTAACACTGACATATCTCACAAGCATAATATTGAGCCAAAGAAGCCAGATCCTGAAAAGTATTTATGGTACCATCTCAGTTAATTTACATGTAAATGTAATACAAGGTTCAAAAACAAACAGGCAAAACTAATCCATTATGTAGAAGTTAGGATAGTAATTATTTTTTGAGGGGTCATTACTGGGCGGAGGATAGGAAACGAACTGGGAGATTTGGGGGTGCTAAGAATGCCCCATTTCCTGTCCTGGGTAGTGGTTCCACTAATGTGTTTACTTTGTGAAAACTCGTCAAGTTGTGCATTTATGACCTGTTCACTTTTCCATATGTTATGCTACCATAAAAAAAATATTCAAACAAACAAATCTTCACGTTAGCCCTCTGTACATGGGCTCCCGGGACCTGAGTTCTGGGCGAATTAGCTGTTACCTAACTTGAATCTCTCTTCATCTGTTTCCACTTTATTTTCCTTTTGCCCTGAGCAGCTGACAGACAAACAATCCAGCTCTCACTTCAGAATGTGTGGAAGCTTCTCGTTCCCAGTATGTCTCCATCGATTTCTGTCTCTGTCTCTTCGGAAACTCTCAATCTGCTTCTGTCTCCTCCTCTGCCCTCTCTACTTCCTGCTCTTCTGCTCATGCCCTGCTCTCCCCTGCCTTTTTCTCTCCATCCTGCTCCCCTTTCTTTCTCTTCTTTCCCCATTTCTCTTCTCTTCTTCACTCTCTTCATAAATGACGTATGTGCAGGGCAGGGGAGGAAGTCTGCTGCTTTCACTGCAGAAAAATTTACACTCTATACTCTTCTGTTTAAAAGTAGTTAAGTTGAGACTTCCCTGGTGGTGCAGTGGTTAAGAATCCGCCTGCCAATGCAGGGGACACGGGTTCAAGCCCTGGTCCGGTAAGATCCCACATGCCGCGGAGCAACTAAGCTGTGCACCACAACTACTGAGCCTGCGCTCTAGAGCCCACGAGCCACAATTATTGAGCTTGTGTGCCACAACTACTGAAGCCCGTGTGACTAGAGCCTGTGCTCCGCAACAAGAGAAGCCACCGCAATGAGAAGCCCGCGCACCACAATGAAGAGTAGACCCCCTTCGCCGCAACTAGAGAAAGCCCACCAGCACCAACGAAGACCCAACATGGCCAAAAATAAATAAATAAAATAAATTTATTTTAAAAAACAAAGCCAATTAAAAAAAAAAAAAAAAAAAAGCAGGTAAGTCGAAAGTACTCATTCCCTAAGAAGCACTCTGGCATTTAGGTCGTTCCATTTTAACTTTCCAAGTTGAATGCTGCTAAAATACAAATTGTAAGAAAATGCCCCGCATATTAACAATGATTGCCTCTGGGTGGCAAGATTATAGGTGTTTTTTATTTTCCATATATATATTTCTGATTTTTAAAAATGTCTACATTCTTTATAAATATTTTCATTAAGATGTAAAAAATTGCCATGTTTATTATTAATTCTTTTAGGCTTTACATTTTTTTAATTTTGGAAATTAAATCTTTTAGAAAAAATAAAATTTTTAGCCAGTTCTAGTGTTCCTCTTTGGTGCTATGGAACAGTCTAGACAGAGAAAACAGCTTGCACCAAATCATGAAGACGGGGAAATAGGAGATATGTACAGGGAAAAGCAAATGTCTTTCTTTGAAGAAAAGCAAGACTAAGGAGGTGTGTCAGGTGACCTATGAGTCTGGACTTAATTTCACAGCCATGGGGTGCTGGTGTCTTAGCAGCACCATGACAAGATGAGGATACTTAAAAGACCCCTCTGCAGCGATGCATCGAAAGGACTGAAAGGGAGATTTCCTGGTGGTCTGGGGTGTGGGTACTGAGTTCAGGATCCACTGGAATAAGGCTGATCTCATGATTCTCCTGCTTAAAGCTCTTCTGTGGCTTCCCACTGCCCACGGGATCAAGTCCAAATGCTTTAGGTGGTGTAAAAGCCCCGCACATTTTGGCTGCCACCTGCGCTTCTCACTGGCTGTCCGGCATCTCTGCGCTCTGGCCATGTGAGCTGTCCCACATTTCCGCTTTCACATCTGCTGTTCCCCCTTCTCTCAGCACGTGGCCCAGGCCACCCCCGCTCATCATTCAGATCGCAGCCTCACTGACCCTCCCACGGAAGCTGTCTCTGAACCTCCGATGGGGTTGGGCCCTCCTGTTACCCGCTCCCAGAGCACTCTACAGCTCTCCTGCGCGTGCTTGTCATTATTCACATGTCTGTAATGGTTTCCTGACGGCCTGTAACCCTAGAAGGGCAGGAACGTGGGGGCTGGGGGGGGGGCTCCCTTAACGCGTTCTAGGCGCAAATACATAGCCACAGGCTTTCAGTAAATGTTGACCAGTGAACGTGGAGAACAGTGATGAGAGTCTTCCGTTAGGATGACGGCAATGGAAATGTCAAGGGCACGAGGGGAAATACGAATTTATAAGTCCATGCTTGCCCCTCTCCAAACTGAACGCTCTAGAATAGGGGGTCGGCAAACTGTGGACGGGACCAAATCAGGGGTGCTGCCTGTTTCTGTAAACGCAGTTTTGTGGGGACAGAGCCACGCTCGTTCATTTAGGTGTTGTGTACATCTGCTCTCCCACTAACCAGAGGTGGGTAGTTGCCTGTACAGCTTAAAATATTTATTATCTGGCCCTATGCCAAAAAAGCTTGCCAACCCCTGCTCTAGAAGAAAGGTTGCAGACAGGTTCACCATAATAATAACAGTGGTTCTCTTTAATCCTGTGCCAGGATTACAGATGAGCTTTATAGTCTTCTTAATTTTCTGCATTATTCATATTTTCTACAAAGAACATATTTTTATAATCGGTAAAACAATAAAAGTTATTAAAAACCAGATTGAGTACCCCACTAATTATTTTTAATTTTTAATTTCTACATGTTTTATACATCTTTCAGGGAAAAACTTCGTTAATCAGAGCAACTTTCCTTGCTGGCTCTGGAGAACATAGGAAGATAGCCCTAAGAGCTAGAGGAAATCTCTGTTACCCTCATTTCCTGCAGCAGTGGGACAATGTCTTTCAGCTATTTTGAGTCTAGCTTTTGATTCTGAGTTCAGAGAATCAAGCTGAACATTTCTGTGAAACTTGGATTCCAGTAAATGTATACCTGTCACATACTGTACATATCCATGGTCAGTATCTTGATGAGAACACTGGTTACTCTCTAGCAACATTCTGATTGGAACTTATTTTCTATATTTTAGTAACAATTATTAATATTAAGTAAAACTGCAAAACATAGACACAACTCCTAAGAGTGATTGCAGATTTTTAAAAAAATGTTAGCAAATGACTTTAATTAAAACAGAAAACGAATAACCCAGATCTTTAAACATCTGGTGAAAAAACAAGGTCCAATTTCCCATTTATATAGATACCGCTCTCCTTCCTTTCCTTCCAAGAAGTCTCAAAATGATTGACCTAAGTGATTATTATGGAAATTTTCTGCTTATAATTTTCCATTAGATGTAAGCTCTATGAGAACAGGAACATTATTGTCTGTATTGTTCACAACTGTGTTCTGGTGTGTAGAACCATAAGAAGCACATAGAAAGTGCTCAATAATAAACATTTCTTGAAGAAATGACTATAAAAGAAGTAGATAAGAAAAAATGGGTTCCCAAGCAAAGTGGTCTTTTGCAAAAGCTTTGTTAATTATAAGAATGATGCACCCACAACATTGTAAAGCAACTATACTCCAATAAATAAAATAAAATAATCTCCCAAAAAAAAGAATGACACGCACTTTAAAAACACTTTGAAAGGGACTTCCCTGGTGGCACAGTGGTTAAGAATCCACCTGCCAATGCAGCGGACGTGGGTTCCATCCCTGGTCCGGGAAGATCCCACATGCCGCGGAGCAACTAAGCCCGTGCGCCACAACTACTGAGCCCCCGTGCCACAACTACTGAAGCCCGTGCACCTACCCCGTGCTCCACAACAAGAGAAGCCACCGCAATGAGAAGCCCGCGCACCGCAATGAAGAGTAGTCCCTGCTCACCGCAGCCAGAGAAAGCCCGCACACAGCAACGAAGACCCAACACAGCCAAAAATAAATAAAAAATAAACTAAATTTATAAAAAACAAACAAAAGACACTTAGAAAATTAAGAAAAGTAGAAAAAAGGACAAAAATCAACTCTGTTCTCTCAGATTTAAAGCTATCGTTATTTTGTTGCATTGCTTTTATTTCTTTTCCATATGTATAAATTTTAATGTAATGTTAACCATGTTTTTATGTATCTATATCTATATTGTTTTCCCTTTAAAATTAATCTTACACTATAAGAATTCTCCATGTGATTTCAAGGTCTTTATAAACATTCATTTTAATGATTATATAATAAATTGAGTGGAATTGCATCCTTTACTTAATAATTTCCAGTTTCTTTTATTTTGCAACTATAAACAATGACGTAATACCTTTGTACATTTAGCCATTTTTCATAGAAAGCACACGACAAGTGGTATATCAGCCCAGAGAGTCTTGGTTATGCTCAGTAACAAAAACCCCCCAGATCTCTGTGCTTACAACAACAGTGGTCTATTTCTTGCTCACGCTATATGTCCAATGCAGAAATCGGAAAATTTTTAAATTATAAAAATTCAGTTCCCTTCAATTCAATTCAACAAATATTTGTTGAGTGCCTGTTTTTATAAGGCCCACTGCTGGCTCTGAACATAGTTGAAAAGATTTTCTGATGAGTCACAGATAAATGAAAGCTGGGAACTCTATTTTCATAACATGCTGTACAACAGCAGAAAACAAAAATCAATGAAGGCAAAAGATCATTTTTCTAGTCTAGTCATTTGTATGCCATGTCTGTATTGTTTTAGATGTGAGTCTCTTTTTCTGTCTGCCTCCTAAAAACCCTCCTTTGTGTGTAAAGGTCAGCCTGGTATGTCCTTATGCCAGTGATATAGCTTGAGCAGACTCAACGCCGGCCACTAGGATCACCAGCCTTGGGTTTTGCAACACCCTCGTGCCCCCATGACCTCAAAAGCTGTTGTGAAATTTTCCAAACAAAACACATTTTAATTTACCAAAAATAATAAAATAATATTTAAAAGACCCTTTAGACCAATAATCCTAATTGTAGAAATTTTCCTAAGGAAATATTCCACCAAAGGAAAAAATGATACACACGTGAAGATCTTTATTGCAGATATTTATAACAGCAAATAATGGTAGGTAAGTTATGGCATATTTACTAGATTGAATATCATGAATCAGTAAACATTCATAAGCATGAAATTGATATAGATGCTTATGATTTAAGGTAAAAATGGGAAATTTGTGATTTATGCTTACGATTTAAGGTAAAAACGGGAGAAAGACGATAAAATTCCATCTATGTTGTGCAGTTATGTATAAAATAGGAATACATTAAAAAAAGACTAGTAGGAAATATGGCAAATGAAATGGTTGGTTTGTTAGGTCATGGGAATTTTGTATTATTTTTAAAGATTTAATATTTCAGTTACGGTTATTTTTAATATTTGACACAATAAAGCATTTTTAACAAATACATAAAATCCATTCCTGGGAGGGACCCTGTATCAAATTAATGTTTTTAAAAATTGGAAATAAAGCCTTAGGGAGATAACTAATATTGTGCTGTGATGTTGGTTTGCTAGCTCTTCTGGAAGCATCTTACCAATTCCTCCTTTTTCTGATATGTTCTTATTTTTCATTACTCAGGAATTGAATGATTTAGATAAAATTTTTTGGAAATAGGGCTGTTTGGAGACAGAACACCCCTTGCTATCTAATTTCTTGCTATCACTTTCCAAAACTCAGGAAGTAAATAGAGTTGAATACTGAGGGATGCTTCTATATGAAATACATGGACCTACGTAACATAAGACATTTTCCAGAACTGAGTATACCTAAGTCTTTCCTTTTGCTTTGGACTGGACACACAGTAGACACCCAACAAATTGCTGACAGAATGCAAAGGAGAAGAAATTCTATCACGCACCCCAAACCTGAGGGAGGGAGGGAGGGACTGTGTCCTCCAGGGCAGCAGGCATCCCAAAGTGGGAGGCAGGAAGGCCGAGGGGGAGGCGTAGGAGCCCCCTGGAGAGCCCAGCTCAACACGCCATCCCCACACAGATCTCCTGGAGAAACCAGTGAGCAAAAGCGGCCCCAGCGTTGATGGAGGTGACATGCAATGTTCTGGGGCCTGTCCACCCAATTTCACACCCTGTTGACCAAAGGTGGAAGAAGTTGGCCAATGAAAGTTAGCAAAGAGCGGCTGGATTCGGGTAACTCATGTCAGCCTATTAGATTCTTTATTGGAAGCTCTCCCGGGCCTGGATGCTGAAGGGACAGACTCCTGGAACCACTATTTATCCTTGAATCAAAAACCCTTTGGAAACATTCTTGTGCTTTGCCATGTGAATCCATAATGCACCAACAAGGCTGGAGACGTTTGCTTTCAGTAGCTTTAACGACTCCCCTTGTTGTTGGTTGGTTAGTTTTGGGGGTTTTAGGTTTGCCTGGAGCAGATCCAATCTCCTCACTTGGTAAGCTGGCGACTTATCATAGCAGCAGGAGCCTTCCACATAATACCGGTGGCATCAGTCTCTGCAGCCAGTGGCCGCTTTGCCACAATGTCACCTTGGCTGTGCTCCTGAAGACAGCGTGGTGGCTCTTGACAGTGGCCTCTGTTGGGCTGCTTCTCCGTGCTAAGCGTGAGCAGTGCAAGGACCAGCGTGGGTTTGTCGGGGACCAGGACGAGCCTCAAAGAGACAGTGAGCGTATTCTCAGGGTAGTGATATTTGATATACTTGCACGGAGCCACCGTGGTGTGACTGTTCAGGCCGAGCTGCCTTGGGAAGGTGCTGGAGCAGGGGCCTGGCCAATCTGGATGGCCCAACTGGCTGACCTGGCCCTGTCTCCTATGCTTTTTGCCCTACTTTGTTGCAAATTTAGCTGAACTATGTCTATCCCTTGGGTCACTGTGAAGTTTCAATTCCCTTTGCAAAATATTCTGAGGTCCTCATTAGAGATGAGAAGAGTATTTTTGTTAAATATGGGTGATGAATTAGACTTGGGCCTTCTCTTCTGGGTAGCTAGCAGGTAATTTATTCTCTTTTCACACTGCAGTGAAGTCCCGAAATGCTGACAGCTGCAGAACGACCAACTCACCTGCATTCCGTTTTCAGTTTGTTTCTTAGGACCCTTGATGAGGAAGCTTGAAAACGAAAAACAGATAAAAGAACCCAAAAACTTTGTTATTTAAATTATCTGATGTTTCCTTTGCCAAAGATTTAAAAGATGCAAAGATTTCAGAAAACTGTGGGAATGAGCCTTCCGCTGCCAAGTTTCAGGAAGGAGAGAACACTCTTTCTGAGTGGTTTTCAATTGTCTGCTGTGATAAATGATTCATTTCCCCATCACATTACATTAAAGGGATTAAAAATGACACTACCCTCCTTTGCATCCAATTTTTATGAGTCACTTGTATGATGGTATGTCATGAGTAATAAAGATGGACCAGACAGTTAAATAAACTATGCCCCTGCAGAAGTCTGGGTGTGTGGGGTAGAACTTGCAATATACTTTTACAACGACTCCAAGTTCACTTTCAAATAACACTATACCACTTCACAGGTGTTACGAGTACCTTATAAGAACCAAATCATCCTGATTCTTTCCTCCTGTCCCTTGTACCACTGGTGTCATTCATTCCACTCACATATAAGTATATATGTATATAAATATATATATATACACATGCACACAAGCAAATATAATTGAATACATTGTTGCTATTATTTTTTTGAACAAAATGTTAACTGTTAGAGCAATTAAAAATAAGAAAAGTAAAAGTTTATGTTATCTTCACTTATTCTTCCTTCGATGTTGATGTTCTTCCTTTCTTTATGCAGATCCAAGTTTCTGACCTGGATTCTTTTCCCTCTCTCTAAAGAACTTCTTTCAACATTTCTTGCACAGCAGGTTTACTAGGAACAAATTCTCAGTTTTTGTTTGTCTGAGAAGGTATTTGTTTCTCCTTCACTTTTTTTAAAAAAAATAAATTTATTTATTTATTTTTGGCTGTGTTGGGTCTTTCTTGCTGTGCGCGGGCTTTCCCTAGTTGCGGTGAGCGGGGGCTACTCTTCGTTGCTGTGCGCGGGCTTCTCATTGCAGTGGCTTCTCTTGTTGCGGAGCACGGGCTCTAGGCGCGCAGGCTTCAGTAGTTGTGGCACGCAGGCTCCGTAGTTGTGGCTCACAGGCTCTAGAATGTAGGCTCAGTAGTTGTGGTGCACGGGCTTAGTTGCTCCGTGGCCTGTGGGATCTTCCCGGACCAGGGCTCAAACCCGTGTTCCCCGCATTGGCAGGCGGATTCTTAACCACTGCGCCACCAGGGGAGTCCGGGAATTTTTCCTTAATTTCTGACGTTCTGTAATTTGAAAATGATATGCCTAGATGTAGTTTGGGGGTAGCATTTATCCTGCTTGGTTTTCTGAGCTTCCTAAATCTATGGTTTGGTGTTTGATACTAATTTGAGGAAATTCTCAGTCGTTGTTTCAAATAGTTCTCCTCTACCTTTTTTCCTCCCCTTCTGATATTCTCATTATGCTATACCTTTTGTACTTGTCCTACAGTCCTTGAATATTGTTTTTTTTTTTTAAGTCTTTGTTCTCTTTTCAGTTTTAGAGGATTCTATTGACATATCCTCCAGCTCAGAGATTCTTTCCTCAGCCATATCCAGTTTACTAATAGGATCACCAAAAGCATTCATTTCTGGTAGTGATTTTTTAATCTCTAGCATTTCTTTGTGGTTCTTTCTTAGGATTTCCATCTCTCTGTGGACATTGCCCACCTGCTCTTTATCCGCTGTCCACTTTATCCGCTAGAACCCTTAGCGTGTTCATCATAGTTGTTTACAATTTCCAGTCTGATTATCCCAACATATGTTGGGATATGTTATCCCAACATACCTATCATGTCTGGTTCTGATACTTGTTCTGTCTCTTCAAATCGTGCGGTTTTTTTTTTTTTTTTTTTTTTTTTTTTTTTTTGCCTTTTGGCATACCTTACAATTTTTTCTTGATAGCCAGACATGATATACTGGGTCAAAGCAATTGATGTAAACAGGCCTTTGTGGTTTTTTTTGGCCACACCGCACAGCTTGTGGGATCTTAGTCCCCCAACCAGGGGTGGAACCTGGGGCCCCAGCAGTGAGAGCGAGGAGTCCTAACCACTGGACCGCCAGGGAATTCCCTGAACAGGCCTTTCGGTGGTGGTGAGGTGCAGGGGGAGGGGAGGCTATGGTCAATGGTCCTACAATTAGGTCTCGGTCTTCAGGGGCCTGTGCCTCTGGATTGTGAACTTCCCAAGTGTCTCTCACTTTTTTTTCTCCCCCCTTAAGTGGGATAGGATGACTAGAGAGGCCTGGAGTTGGGTATTTCCCTTCCCCAGGTCAGTTGGTTAGGCTCTGGCTAACTAGTTTCCCCTGAAGGCAGAAGCTCTGTTCAGAACAGAACGCTCTGGTGTATTTCAGAATGGTCCCTTTTTCCCTTCCCCCGGCTGGAAGCAAGAGGAAGCTGATTAAGCTCCTGGAGGTAAAACTCACTGTATTTTGGGGACCCCCCCCCGGCTGCCCCAACCGTGAATGGATCTCTCTGGAGTTTATACTCTCAAAGTTGTCCACACTGAGCCTCCAGCATCTTGTCAAATACAGTTCAGGCTTCCCTACCAGGGCAAGGAAGGGATATTAAGGTCTCTGCTTACAGCCTGGAACAAGGAGACCCAGAAGAGAATTGTGGAAGAGCATTCTCTAACCCACCTCGTTTACCTGTTTCTCAATCCAATGTGCTTTTCTTTTAATAACTTTCCCCCTAATTTTTAAAGTAGTACATAGTCATTGTATAAAACTTTGGCAAAAGCATCACAGTATATTTTTAAATTTCTATAATCCCTTTCTTTACCCAGAGATCACTACTGCTAACAGTCCTATATATTTTATTTCTGATTTTCTCCTATGTATCTGCATAGACAGACAGATGGTAGATAAATGTATAGAACAGAGTTGATATTGTAGTTATAGTTTCATATCCTGCTTCTTCCAATTAAACTGTTGTTATATCTCCTCTGTCACTCTTATGCATATCATATTCAATGGTTGCTTAATTGTACGTTATTTGGATTTTCTATAATTTTATTAACTGGCCCTTTTTTGGGAACTTTAGGTTTGTTTTGTAATTTGGGGGCATAAATATTTGATAACATTTGACTGTTTCCTTTGGTTAGTGTTCTAAAAGTGGAATTGCTGGGTTAAAGGGCACGGGCATTTGAAAGGATTTGATAAAGAGTAATTCATTTCCAGAGAGAGTTTGTACTTGTGTCCTTTCCACATCCTAGTGTTGTCTTACCCTTGTATTACAACTGACCAACCTATGAATGGACTCTTCATGGAGAAAGAGGTCATTGTCCTGATATGGACAGGCTATGGAACTTTCCCATCATTTTTGTTACAGGACAATGATGTCGATAGCCCGCAATAGCAGCCTACCTCCTCTTTTATTCAAATGCTTTGTTTCTTCCACTGCTGCTGGAGAAGGCTAGTGAGCACAAGACCAAGAGCTCAGAAAGAAGAAAACATTGCCAGAAATCATTTACCTATTTTTTTTTCTCCAAAACAAATCCAATCCATAACAGGAAAGAGATGGAAAGGAGAAGATGAAATGAACCAAAGTGATTGCTAGCTGCTCACATTTCCTCTCAACAAATCATGTAATTTAAGCTGCAGGAGGCAGATTTAGTATCAATAGCATCATTAGTTCATGAAACAGGAAATGGGGTGATGTTGGTGGAAATGTTGGCCAAATTAATCCCGAGGCAACTTCTAGAAAAATCACTGTTTGCAAAACCCGTAGCTGCCCCTGAGTGACCTGGGAAACCCACTCTGGCTGACCCCTTCTTCCTAATCCCTTTGTTTCATTAAGTTTTTACTATGAAATATTTTAGATATGTGAAAAAGGTGAACCCACAACCCAACTTGTTAAACATAAAAGCCTTTTGCTCATTACTATACCTCCTCTTTCCACCTTCACACCCCTGTACCCAGAAATAACAATTATTCCTAATTTAGTGTCCATCATGCCCATGTATCTTATACTTTACTATGCACATTTGTATCCCTAAAGAAAATGTAGCATTTCTTCCTTTTTTTTTTATTGTAACTTTTACAAGGATACTGAATGCTTCTTTCTGTAACTTGTTTTGTTCCATATACTGTCCATGAAACTTATTCATGTTGAACACGTAGCTCAAGTTCATTGATTTTTGCTGCTGTTAATACTCCTTTGTATGTATATACCATTCATCCACTCTCTAAGGATGAATATTTAGGTAGTTTCTAGTTTATCATCATTAAAAACAACAATGCTACATATAGTCTTGTGCAAGTTCCTTCGGGTTTCTATACAGCTGTGGTCAAAAGGTCTGCACAGCATTAACTTTTCTAATTACTGCCCATTTGCTGTTCAAGAGAGCTGTATCTTCTAGTTCCCCTTGCCCCACGCCTCATCAGCTCAGTAGTACCAGACTTAGTTTTGTTAATCTGATGGGTTTTAATATGCATGCCCCTAATTACTAATTTTTACTATCTTTGCATGTGTTTATTGGCCATTGGTGCTGCTTCTATGAACCCCTTTCTGTTCGTATCATTTGCTCACTTTAATTTTTAGGTTGTTTGCCCCATTTTTGAATGGCCAAATCTGGACAGAATGAACATGGTCAACCCTGAAATGGAGGAAGAGAGGCACCATTGGGAAGAGAGGCTGGTTTGTCTTGATGGTGGTAATAGGTCATTCTTCAGCCCTCAGCAGATGGAACTACAATACTACTCCACCCCTCCGGGTGGTGCGGAGCCTGGAGAAATCCCCCAAATCATTGTATTCCAAGAATGACTCCACAGAACCAAGTCAGTCTAGCTCCCCCAGTGAATCAGTTCAGGGCTCTTTACTACAAACATCAGAAACCAGCTCTAGCTAATGTAATCCAAAATGGAATTTATTAAAAGGGTGCCAACAACGTTCAGAAGCTTAGAGAACCAGGCTTGGACAATGGCTTCTGAAACAGGAAAGATGCCCCAAAACCTTTCCCAGAACTGGCCTGGTAGAGATACCACCCTCAACTCAGACACTGGATACTGCATGGACTTTGGCGTTGGGGACCATATTTTGACTTAGACAAGAGTGGTTTCACTGTTGTAATGAGAACAAAAGGCTGGTTTCAGTGGGTTTAGCAGAAAATGGGAAGAAAGGAGGTGAAGGGGAAGCAGAGAAGTGAGACTGTGGCTGGAAGGGGACGTGGGGTCAGGAGGGTTTTTTAAAAGAGGAAATATGACAGCACATTTGTATGCTCGTGGGAAGGACCCAGTGCTCAAAAGAGAGCAGAGACTCATGGAAGCAAAGATTTAAGTAGATAGGAGAGGATGGGATACCTTGTATGGGGAGGAAGGACAGGTCATCAGAGTAATGGAAGGAAACTGAAGCAAGAGGGGACCAATGCAGGCAGCCTAATAGATTGGGGGAGGCGGACATAGAAGGAATCAGAAACGAACTTCTGTTTTCTAGGTGGAGCAGTAAGACCAATTGCCGATAATTAAGACAGGAGCAGAATATTGGAGGCTTGGGAACAGGAGAGAAACAGATAAGGTTAATCAGATTTCAAAGGTTTTGGTTTTTTATTCCTAATTTTTTCATATTCTACGATAAAAATCAAATGAAATAAATCCCTTAAAATGGTTTACCAATGAATATAAATTACGTATCAGGTTTCATCTTTGGAATGAGCTGCCGGTCTACAGGAACTGTTTCTCTATCAAAGAACGCCATCAAGTTCTGGAGAAACTCTCACAAACCACAATCTATTTACTTTTCTCCAGAAAGGAAAATGATGGGATAGTTAACCTCTGGTTGTTCTAAGCTTAAAGTCCAAATTGTAATATTTATTCTGACTAATCTTGTGAGAACGAGGAGGGAATCTTTCAGAGCAAAGGGAAAACTGACCAATTACAGTGCACCGAGACAAGTGCTGCACTGAAGAGAAAAAGAAGCCAGTTTTGCTCTTCTGGAACTGGAATGGTCTTCTCCCACTGGGAGAATCCGAACAATCTTCCATGGATGTTAAACAGCACCGATGATTCTGTCTGCCACAGAGCCTGTGATGCTAGGCACCGTGGGTGTTTCAAAAAGAATGTTTTGAAACTTGCCGCCCACACTGGCCACCTCTCTGCACCCTCTGAACTTCAACACTGGGCTAGTGAAGCAATGTCAATATTCCCCTGGCAGAAACTCCTTCCCAGAGGCTAGAGGACGAAGCAGCTCTCCTCGTAGCAGCTTCCCTGCATAGTGATTTGATAGTGTGGGGCAGACTTGCAAATTAATTTGATTTGAAATTTTACTTTCAGCACAGAATTTTGCCAGGCCATGCATTCTCTCTACTGGCCCTTTCCCCAGTGTCATGTCTCTGACGCTGCTTGCTGCGGGCACCAACAAGAGTATGGATTTGACCATCAATGGTCTGTTCCGTTTCGTTTAAAATGATTATCGACCCTCCCCTCCCCCCAGCCTGGTTTCTTTCAGAGCTGATCTAATTTCTTGAGCGATCTGTGCCTGTAGACTCGTGTTAATTTGTTAATTGAGTTAGATTGCTGCCAGAACATCAGAGGACCTTCGCTTGGGTTTATCCTGTGTCTAACTGAAACGCTGACTGTAATGAAGCTGTATTGGTTGGGAAAAAATGAGGGCTGATGAATTAAAGCCAGAATGTGACATTGATGAGCCTCGATCATTCCGGGCGGTGCGGGGGGTGGGGGGGGGAGGGGGGGAGCGGGGAGGGGATCCACGTGGGTCTCAGAACTGCAGAGCTCACAGAGCAAGCCTGGGATGGGGGAGACTGGTGGCTTCTAAGCAGTGTCTCCTTCTGGAAGCTTTGACACTTTGACACAGAGCAGGTAACACTGGGCTGAGAGGCGTGACTCAGTGCTCTAGCTCTACTCCTGGGAGACACTCTCCTATCCCCAGGACGGCAGTTTAAATGCTATTCTCCGTGACTCAGCTGACACGACCTCTTTGGATAAGTTCCACTGTATGTTTTGTGGGCCAGAGCTCTTAATCTAAATGCAAAGGCCCTATCGGCGGAGCAGATGGATGGAGCAGCTGCCACTTCCCAGGGAAACCAGGAGATCCCCCTGGGCCGGGGGTAGGGGTTTCCTGCGAGGATACCACGTGTGAAGTCCCCAGGGAGGCAAGGCATTCTGAGGATGTGAGTTACCACGGCAAAGCTCACCAAGGCTTCCCTGATTTGATATAAATAACTCTGCACTGGCAGCCAGTGGGAGGAGAGCCAAGTAGTAATGAATACTAGGACAAACAAACAGGCCTCCGGGATGCAGGCCCAACCACTCCAAACCACGGCTGGCAGCAGGCTCGGAGGTGGCGGGTGAGATCGTACCAACCATATTGCATTAATCCTTGTGAGCGAAGGGAGGAAGCTCTTTAGAAGAATTCAAGCTCAAACAATTAGGGAAGGCCATGCCACATGGAACTAGAGCACTGACGTAAAGGAGCGCAACTGAAGCATGCTGATTTGCCCGATTTGATGTTTAATGTTAGCCGACACACCAGGAGTTATAAATGGGACACTTCCTATTTATGAAGCACTGTGTTGAGAGGTAACCAAGAGGCGTGAGACAGTTTCAGCACCACCCCAACTAGAGCTTAGAATTCAATGGAAGTGCCTGGGAGAAGGACAAACGAGATGTAGTCTAGCAGTATTGTATCCTATCCAACACCTAACTCCTGTATACAACAGACTTTTTATTGCATTGTGGGGCTCATGTTAAGGGGGAAAAAAAGTGTGACGAACCCAGAGTGGGAACACTGGGGAACAAGCCAATAAGGAAGGCAGAGCTGTCTTGAGCTCGGCCGCCAGGGTTAGCCCCGTCATGATCCGGCTAAGCCAAGGCCGCAGTGAAAGGGGATGGGGGGAAGGGAAACGGAGATTCGAGTTAGTCTGGGGTGCTGGAGTCTCCTCTGGATAAAAGCATCCCCATCTTAGGCCCTCGGGAGCCCCCCAGATTAAGATCAACCAATGAGCTCAGAATCAACCAACATGAAAAATACAGGCAAACAGGCCACCATGCGTGAGAATTAGCAGAAACTATGAACCACAGAATCAAACTCCCTTCCTTCAGGTTAATGAATTAATCGGACACAAAAATATAAAATAATGATGTATCAATGTTTAAAGGCGGAACAAAGGAATCACAAAATAAGTAAGCAATAAGAGACTATACAATGACGAGGAAGATTATGGGAAAAAAAGTCAATTTGAAAAATGAAAAATTATAAAAGTTAACAAAACACACCTCAATTGAGTAGGTAAAAGAGAAAATTAGTATAGCTGAAGAGATTATTTTTATTTAATCCTTGAATATTTATTGAATCTTTACCACAAGTCAATTACTGTTCTAGGTCAGGGGTGTATGGCAGTGAACAAAACAGACATAAGTCCTTGCCCACACACAGGTTACAAAATAGATAACAAATAAAATACATAGCATAATACTTTGAAAACATAAATCAGGGGAAAAGGATAGAGAATGCCGGGTGTGAGTAGAGCTGTATTTTAAATAGGAAGGACAGAAAAGTCCTCGCCAAGAAATTGACATTTGGGTAAAGATTTAAAAGAGATGAAGGAACAGCCCATGAAACTACTGGGGCGGGGGTGGGGGGTGGGGAAGCATTTCAGGCCAAAGGAACAGTGAGTATCGTGGCCCAGAGGTAGGGGTGGGGATGCACTGGATAAATCTAACTTCCTGGAAAAGAGGTCTGTATGGGTGGAAAGACCGGGCGGGGGTCCAAGTGGTAGTAGGGGGCAGGTCCTGGGGCCTTGCAGGATAGCAAGGGACGATGCCAGGTGGCAATCACACCTTAAATGCCCATATGCAGTCTGTGCTTATGAATTTAAATTTGAATTTAACTGTAAAATGCAGCTCACGAGTGACCCTAAAGCTTCTCCCATCCCGGCTTGCCTGGCATTCCTTCTCTTGTATCTGGATTCCTCTCCTTCCCCTAGTCCTTCGTCTTTGATGTTTTCCCTGACCTTTTCTGTCTGATTTATTTGCACCTCCGTCCCTGTTCCTATCTCAGTCTGTACTTAAAGAACGGCCATTATATCATGTTTACTGTTTTATGCCTTCAACCAGGAGCTCCTTAAGGATGAGGATGAACCACGGTCATCAAAGGCAACGCTCAATATACTGAAATGTGCTCTACAAGATCCCAGATTACTGCAGGAAAGGGCTAAATGGGACTGTTTGCAATAAGATTCTGTCACCAGATTTGGTTTGCCTCTAATTTAAGTGTACTGTTGAATGTGCAATCAAGAGTTTAGTGATTATGTACAAATAGTTCTTGTTATAAATCAAAGTTGTTATTACTGCCTTAAGCTCTGGCTTTGGTAACAAGTCTTTTCTTGGAGACCGTGCTGTTCTCCCTGTGTCAGCTGCTTCACTCGACTCTCAGGACCATTCTCCTACAAAGCTGCACGTTGGGGTTAGCTGGTTATGCAGGGTAGATACTACTTTCCCAACACAGTCAGAGTAAATCTTAAGCAGCTCCCTCACCAAGGAGAGAATCAGGCCTCTAGTCCTGAAGGCAGGATCCTAGCCAGAAGGCTGGGATGTTTTGTCCAGGCCACCATGACCTCCTGCACAAAGCTCTCCAAGGAATTACTGGGATCTAAGTTCATTCAACTTGAAGAAAGCTCTGGAACACAAGCTGCAGGGCAGAGCTGTGCCATCTTGATGTAAGGGGAGCGGCTTTTTGTACCCCTGCCATCGTGCCCTGGCAGTTCATCAGGCTGCTGCTGGCAGGGGCAGCATGATTCTGGGAGTAGGGGGTAGCCTCTGAGGCAAGGCAGCTCCCGGGTGCCCTGAGCAGCTGGGGGACAGGTGCACGGGCCAGGTAAAGAACACCTGGGTGGGCACCCACAGCCACCAATTCACACTTTCAGAAGATTCAAACTGGAACTAGACGGCTTCGCCAACAAAGGTGAAGAAAGCACAAAAACCTATATATTTGTCCTTCTTTTCCCATGAGGAACTAGGCTCAGTAGCAAACCAAGAGGAAGGGGTTCTTTAAGGAGTGGTGTCCTATGATGAGGTAATCCACCCGTAGCCCAAGATTTCCATGAAAGTTCTTCCCTGTCACCATCAAATGGCTCAGCTTTATCTAAACTTGTCTAAAGCATGACAACATATACTTTTCCATCTTCACCAAGGGACCCCGTCTCTGCGTTCTCCAGCATCTCTCTGCCAGAGTCTCCACAGCCCCCCACTGGGCTAGGACAGACAGGTCTCTACTATTTTTAGCCCCAAGTCCCCATTATCACCCCCATTTCCAGCCACGGCAATTTAAATTCCCTAAACCTGTACCAGCTGGGTGAGAATACCCAGATGTGGTCATGACCGAGAGCAACTCCAGAGTAGGAAACCTTCCATCGGAGGCCAGCACCCCCAGAGGATGATCCTTTCCTTCATTTTTTAATCAGAGAGAGAGCTGCAGTTTAAACCAACAGCCGAATCGACATCAACCACACACACAGGCTTTGATCTGACTTATAATCAAAAGGGAAAAATACTGCTCACCTCTCCCCTTTCTCTTGACATTGCATCTGCTATTATTGTCCACAAAGCCTTCGTTTTCAGCCCAGCAGAGACATTATAAAAGGGCTTCTAACTACTCTTTAAAAAAACTAACCAGTGTGTCTGAAGCTCTACTGTCCGCCTCCCTTCTTGTTCCAGGCACATTCATGTACTTCCCTGGTTCCTTGTGAGCTGGACCCAGGGAAAACCCACTGGGTTTGCATCTCTTCTACAAAACACACCCAGTTCTCACCTAGGTCACACTGAGAAGCCTGTATGTTCCCCTCCATTCTGGCCTTTGGTGCAAAATAAATTAAAAACCCCAAACAAAAATTCTAATAAGAGATGAAAACAAAAACCTAATGTATCAAAATAACTAGTCATTCACCCACTGGAGGTATGAATAGCTCATGCCTTGCTCTGCATCAAGGCGCTGAATAGAAAAACGCATATGTTAAATATATATTTAAGCCTTACCTCAGACAGATGACTAATGGGTGTTATGCTGTGTTGTGTTTTTTTGTTCAACCCACAGAGATAATTATTTACTCAATAAAATTTAAACAGTTATCATAGCATAATTGGAAGCCGAGGGTAGCATTTTTCTTTTCCCGCCCCTTCCCAGCTGCAGTTGACAGAATCATGCCGTAGACAACATGATTATTAGTTTGCTTCTCTAGTTTTGTGACAGTTTATGAAGAGGAAATCCACAGCCCTCATCTTCTTTCACAGCCCTCCTGAAGCTGTCCTTGCAAATTCTTTCCTGACCTGAACTGTTACCCCTTATTTCTAACTGATTTGTTTTCTCCACTCCTCAGGAAGGTGGCTGTTCAAGCTTACTATTTGGGAAGGGGCGACCAGCCAGCTATACAGTTCTCTTCTTTCTCATTTATGAGCTTTCCAGGGCTAGGAAGGTTTTGAACCATCCAAGAGAACCACTGGGCCTCTGTCCAGCGGTCTGAGGGTAACCAGGATGCTTAAAGGGTTTCAAGATCAGGAAATATTAGGAATAGCTGGCACCTGGGGAATCACAGGACAGCTTGCCCATCCAGCAGGTGAGCTAACCAGAGCCCAAGGGAGGGATGTTTCCGCAGCTGACAGCTAGTTAGTAGTTAATAGCTAGTTAGTAGAAAAGCCGGGTCAAGATCCAGACTAGGTCATGGTCACTCCCCCATGGGGCTCCTGTCCCCTCCCCCCACCCTATACGATGGCAGTTTCCTGGGCAGCTCTGGGAGTCTCTCTTGACTTTTTGGGAGGTACCATCCTTCTGGAGTGACTGAATTTCCACACTGCATCCTGGGCAATATGAAACCCAGGGTGGGGCAAATTAACCTCTATTTGGAATGTAACCAATAAATCACTCCAGTTCATCAAAATATGGTTCAGAAATCATGAAAATACAGGACTTCCCTGGTGGCGCAGTGGTTAACAATCTGCCTGCCAATGCAGGGGACACGGGTTCGAGCCCTGGTCCAGGAAGATCCCACATGCTGCAGAGCAACTAAGCCCGTGCACCACAACTACTAAGCCTGCGCCCTAGAGCCTGGGAGCCACAACTACTGAGCCCACGTGCCACAACTACTGAAGCCCGCATGCCTAGAGCCTGTGCTCTGCAACAGAGGGAAGCCCATGCATGACAACAAAGGGTAGCCCCCGCTCGCCTCAACTAGAGAAAGCCCACATGCAGCAATGAAGAGCCAACACAGCCAAAAATAAATAAATTAATAAATTAATTAAAAAATAAAGAAATCATGAAAATAAAGCATATGTTTGGTGCATATCTTGAGAATACACAATGGCCCTTCCTGAACCCACTTTAGCAGGTGGCAATAATTCAGCCATTTTCTGTGCTTTCCTGTAGCTCTTCCGTTAGTGGGATGGGCAGTGGATCCTACTAGAAAGGAGGTGCAAGCAGCCCCAAGATTTCAATCTGTCTTTCGTTTGGCGTGATATCACCTGCTGCCTTTCTTGGAAAGGCCAGAGGCCTCACTGCCTTCTCTTCCCACTCAGTCAGGCCTTCCTCTACCTGCGGATCATTGCTACAGAGCTCGAATGGCTGCCATGCCAGCCTGCAGAAAGTCCTCAGCTCACCAGTGCCTCTGAGTCATCCTTAGAGAGGCACCAGGAGCAAACAGGCAGATGAGCACATATAAGTGGGCTTTGTTCCAGGGAAGAAGGTGGATGAAAATGCAGCAACCCAAGGACACAGAGACTCCGCTGGCAGGTGTCCTGTCCTCCTTTTCATGTGCTTCTGTTGGTCCCTCCACCCCTGATGTCTTCAGACACCAGCCCCTGCTGGCTGGGAGCACAGGACACCAGGTGACTGTCCTGTCTAGAATCTACCAGTGCTCTGAAAATGGCCTCTCTCCCATCCACCAGAGGGGAATAAACAGTGCCATGGAGATGTAAATCATCATTCATGGGGACACTGCTTTATTGGAAAAGGTATTTTTCTTTTCCAAAGGGGATGAAGGAGTATTGGCCAACTGGTTATTTGAGTTTATGGAAACATACAGCGTAAGTCGCTGATGTTTTCCGATTATTTTTAGTGATAATTGTAAATTAAGGAAAAGGCAAGACGGCTTGAGGATTTTTCCCCCTAAAGACAAAATATCGGTTGCACCCAGGAGCTCTCAAAAAATAGTAAGAAATGTTACCTTGAAAAATATATCAAACAAGAGAAAGAAAAGTACCTTTGTGTTGCCTTCTGAGCTATTAATCGTTAAAGCAGTTTTCTCAGACAAAATGTTCTGATTAACTGTATCCTCACAGCCAACGACCATACACGTGAAATAGAACACCTGGTGATTAAGCCTGTTAAAGATCTGTTTAGGCAAGGTATAAGAAATTAAGCCCCACTTCCCCACGGTCCTTCTCACTGCAACCATCGCATACAAAAAGGATCCTATGTTTTTACGTCCCTATTTCCAGCACCCAGTAGCCCACGGTTGCCCCCATCTTTCTCAAGTCATTGGCCGAGCTCCTAAAGCTGCTGCGGGCCTTCAGTTTACATCCAGCCTCCCTGATGCTCGAGAGCAGGCCGCTTAGGGGAGGGGCTATAGCTCGGAAAGGCTACAGCGAAACGGCTAGGTGCTGGCGCCCACAGCTGCTTCGCGAGCAGAACTGTGCCCCAGTCTGAAATCTCAGGATATTTATACCTACTGTCTTGGTTTGGATTTCCTCTTTCCCAAGAGCAGAGCCCGAGTAAAGAATTGGGAGCAGATAGAGCATTTGGAAAACGTAATCACTTCCTAAGGCTGCTGTAACAAATTAGTACAAACTGGGTGGCTTAAAATAACACAAATGTGTTTTCTCACAGTTTTAGAGGCCAGAAGTCCAAACTCAAGATGTTTGCAGGGCCACGCTCCCTCTGAAGGTTCTAGGGGAAAATACCTCCTCGCCTCTTCCAGGCCCCAGGCAGTTGCTCACAACACTTGGCATTCCCTGGCTTGTAAGTGCATCACGTGGCCTTGCGCTGCGTGTTTCTCTTAAAAGGACACACTCGTTGGATTTAGGGCCCACCTGAACCCGATCATCTCCATCCTTACCTTAATTACATTCTGAGGTTCTGGGGGAATGTGAAATTTCAACCCAGCACAGGGCTCAAGGATCCTTAACTCTGGAATTACCTAACGTTGACAGTGAGACTAAGCTGAAAGGGGAGGGAGAGAGGATGTCGCGGAAGGGGATGCATAGCTGGTACCTCCCTCACCGCTTACTCCTATGGCTGAAATTTTCCCATGAACAATTTCTAAGCAACTTGACTCAGTCTTCAAGATGCAGTCCTCTGAGAAACGGCAAATACCTCTGAGAAATAATTTCTCAAGCTACTATTCTCAAAGGGATGGGGTAATTAGAATCATGTGACAGGGAGTCTTATCTGGCCCGGGGCCTGGGGTGGGAGGAAGGAGTACCTTGCAAATAAATCATTTCCATAGTGAAATGCTGGCACTCCTGCAAATGTTTGCTACATCTCAGGTGTGTAACTTCTGTTTCAAACCATGATTACGCACTTCCTTGCAATCCGCTGACTCCAGCACCTGTCTGGGGCCTGGGAGGAGGTGTGAGTGGGAAAAGAGAAGGTAAGGTAGAACCAGGGAGTAGCTGCCTGAAAGGGCCAACCATCCACACTGCACTCATTTCATATTTCCTAGAATAATAAACCTAAAATTTGTAGCAGGGATGGCAAATCCAGTTGAAATCTGGTGAGAAAACGTGTGACTGAGCAGAGTGCTGTGTTAGGAAAGATTCTGAGGCTGCATCTGTGTGCTAAGTGGGAAGAGAGTCACGATAAAGTCACCATCTGCCACAAACATCCCCAGGGACTCTCGGGGCACGTGCCGCAAATCTGTCATCCCTGGTGTATAGCTTTGTTTGGACCATTTCCTAAATATGTTGTTGCCATACATACATGACAGATTTTTATGTCCTGATATAAAAACATACAAAGTCATAGAAACAAGTTATTTCTATGCTATCACTACTTTTTCTTATTTCTAAAGACATCTTGATACTCAACGTACAAGTTGACTTTTGAATCGTAAATTCTTAGAGGCAAGGCACTTTGTCTGTTTATACTCTCCAGCTGAGTGCATGCTAGGTATCACATGTGACCAGGATTACTGGGCTTGGGCCAGGCCTGAGCTAAGCTCGTTGAAGTGGGGGGTGGATGAGTGAATAAGAAATTGGGGATGGGAATGTTTTAGTCCCAGTTCTGTCCCTAAGGGCAGCTGCATGCACCCCCATGGGTAATTTCAACCCTTAGCAGTCGTGTAGCCTAGGAACAGAGTGGGAGTTATCTTTTAGAAATCATTCCTGCACAGTCTGAGGGCAGTGCCGTGACAAATAAGAATGTTTGTATGAGGAGGGCACTGCCCAGGAAATCCGGCTCTGATTGTTAAAGAGAGACATCTGGAAGTCTCCAGGGCCCAACCGTTCTGAGGATGCCAAACAAGGAAACGTGATAATCTGAAAAGTCAGCAGTGCCCCCGGGACGGGGAACACTCCGAGAGAGACGGTGCCAGGAGCTGACCTTTCCCCACGTGGGCACCGTCTGCAGGCGCCCTGGACCGGCGGCCAAGGTCATCTGACCTCACGGCCAGCCCCAGAGGACACTATCAGGGGCTTTAGAAATTACTCAGTTAAACGTTTGCATGTGAGGAAGCAGTAGAAAAAGTCATTTTTGCCAGGATCCCAAATGAGTGGCTAAAAGGGGACAAGAACCTTACTTTCCACATGCCAGGAAAAAAGAGGATGTCCAGGGAGCTGGAGGGAAAGCCCGTCTTCCCTGTGAAGAGCTGGCTTTGGGAGATGAGCCTTGAGACTAGAGGGAGGCCAGCTGGACTTTGATACCCGCGGGTCCCTTCCCAGGGAAAGGGTGGTAGCTTGAGCAGGAAAAAAATCCACCTGTGGGATTTCCGTTGTTTAAATCTGTTGAATCCTGTGTAATGAAACTAGCTTAACGGTAAGAAGTCATGGGGTCGTGGGAGCAAAAGGGGTTGGTCCTGAGATCCAAACCCCAGGGATGAGGCCACTGAATTTTCTGGTGAAAGGTTGTGAGTTAAAGGCAGGCAAGTGGGAACAGCCTGCCTGGTGCAGGGGGAAGAGGAGGGAGCGCTGTCTGTAGAACAGGGGTCGCCAACCCCCAGGCTGTGGACCAGTATCAGCCCTCGGCCTGTTGGGAACCGGCCGCGCAGCAGGAGGCGAGCGGTGGTTGAGGGAGCAGAGCTTCATCGGCTGTTCCACATCCCTCCCCATCGCTCCCGTTATTGCCTCAACTATCCCCCAACCCCCGTGGAAAAACTGTCTTCCATGAAACCAGTCTCTTGTGCCAAAAAGGTTGGGGACCCCTGCTGTAGAGAATTTTAAAACGCTAGTAAAACCATCTAAAAGTTGGTCTGCCTTTCATTACCACCATGCACTGGCAATTCTAAATGTAAATGATACAAGATTCCTCCCCAAATCATCTTTTGTTGGTCCACGTTCTAAACAGTTGTGGTTACTGTAGAGTTTAATATTCTATACTTAAGCCTCAATTAGCACATTTGTATTGTTTATGCTTTAATACATATTCCACGTGGAAGTTAATTTGGCTGTCACCTGGAGGGGACTCAGCTACATGCGTTTGTTCCCAAACAGGGCATGAGACTTTAACAGTGGGGGTGATGGTAGACAGAGGTGCGAACTTGAGTGACTTTAATTCTGCCGTTCTATGTAAGCGTACAAAAATATTTGCAAACTGTCAGAATCCACCTTGAACAAGGCACACAGTGCTTCGAAATTGTTCCTGGAAGATCAGTGCGAAGAAACTGGAAAGAGGCTGCTACTTCTGCCAAAAAAAAAAAGGTGAGGAAATGGACAGTTATATAGAAAACTATATATGTATTTTATATAGAAAAGAAAATCAAATTCAAAGAAAATCATATTCAAAGAAGAAATGTTAGGAGAAATGACTGAAGATGTCAATCTTACATTTGCCAGATGAAAGGGCAGTGTTTGAAGCCTGAGCTACTGTGGCCAGAATCTGGACAAGTACTTGGTGGTTCAAATAAGTCCAGTTTGCCGTCATTCCGACACTTTCCCTGATTCTGGCAGAAGAGAAACTTGAGAACCAAATACAACAGAAATTTGTGATGTTTCCTGGTGATGGGTTTTAGTGAAAAACTTTCAACTGCAGAGACCTTTGAAAGCTGCTAGAATCGATCCTGAAGAAGGAGGTTGTATTGTCGATTCTGGAATTTGCTGTGACATGAGATTGAGCTGGGTCTTTGTCAAAATTATCTTTATGCTTCAGACTTTCCCCAACTACTTATATGTCCCTTGTTACAGGTGAGAGAAAACTTCAGGAATTAAAATAAGTGAAAAATATTCCTCAATCAACTATGAACTAGATTGACAAGTCTGGCTATGTTGTGTACTGAATGTGAATATTCATGATTAATTTTGATGAAATCGTTGACAAATCTGCAGAAGTCTCAAAAACAAAAACTGTAATGTTCTGTTTATTACCAGCTTGGAGGCAAAGGGTTTTCACCTTTTCTTTGAAAAAAAAAAAGGGATTTCCCTGGTGGTCCAGTGGTTGAGACTTCGCCTTCCAATGCAGGGGGTGCGGGTTCGACCCCCTGGTCGGGGAGCTAGATCCCACATGCCTCGTGGCCAAAAAACCAAAACATAAAACAGAAGCAATGTTGTACAAATTCAATAAAGACTTTAAAAAATGGTTCACATCAAAAAAAAAAAAAATCTTTAAAAGAAAAGAATAAAGTAGTTGGCATTTTTAAAAAAAGACACTAATTTAAAAGTATTTACTTTTTCCCTTTTTGGGGTAATGTACTATTTATTTACTTATTTATTCATTTATTTATTTAACTACCATGATTATTTATGTGAAGTTTAACAAAAGAAAAATGTCATTGCCTGCATTTCTTTCTCTGCTGTTATAGATACTTTAATTTCATGATTATTACTAAAACTAACTTTGTTGTATGATAGGGGAGTTGTTAAAAAGAATCCACTCCAGGTGTGAAATACATGAGGTCCACCACTGGCACAAGCGTAACATTCTAGGAGTTTCTGCCCATTAAATGTGACATTCACTCGTATCAAGAGAATAATAATAATATATAATTTTATAATAACAACAGCACCAACACTGATATTTACATTTCTATGGTTACCCTTTATCACACAGCAGATATTTGCCATCTGCTTCTCTTCTGGGCTGCCTAAAGGGAAAGTCTGCTGAATCCTGTTGGATGCAGGTACCTTGATTCTGGGGGAAATGTCATCTTCCACTCTGAGGTTCTCTTATTTCAAACCAAGACCAGCCCAAGGTAGGACTGTGAAATCTGGGGGGTTTATCTCTGGCCCTGCAGCCTGCCTTCTGTTCTCTTCTGTCTCAGGAATTTAATTCCTCTGCCTCGCATGCTTTCTTCACCTGCCTTCTCAAATCCTCACCTACTGAAGGCCGTGTGATGGATACAGTGGAGAAAGCGAGGGTCTTAAGGGATGAAATAGACCTACTTTGTTGTATTTTTAAATTTTTATTGCAGTATCGTTGATTTACAATGTTGTATTAGTTTCATGGGTACAGCAAAGTGAATCAGTTACACATATACATATATCCACTATTTTTTTAGATTCTTTTCCCATATAGGCCATTACAGAGTATTGAGTAGAGTTCCCTGTGCTATACAGTAGGTTCTTATTAGTTATCTATTTTATATCTAGTAGTGTGTAGACCTAGTTTTTGATATTTTCATAAACAAATCAATGTAAGGACTGAAGTGTAACTTAATAAAGTTAATTTGCTTATTTTTAAAGTTAATTTGTTTATTTTTTGTAAAAAAAAAAAAAAAAAAAAGACCTAGTTTTGATATCCTGGCTCTGTCCCTTACTGGCTGTATGACCTTGGGCAATTCATTCTCTGAGCCACGATTTTTTTAATCTGTAAAATAGAGATAAGAGCAGATTATGAAAATTAAATGAGTAAACATATGTAGAGGACTTAGCATAGTGTCTGCCCCTGTAGGCACCAAAGCTATGGACTCCAGTAAGGGGTGTTCTAATGACAGAATTTTAGGCATCAGACAACATGGAGTTGGGAGGAATTTTAGGGGCAACCAGTAGTTTCTTTTGAGAGACCTGCTCTGCACTGTCTTAGAGAATTTAACAATTGGAATACAGCTTTGGCCCTCTCACTAGGGACCACCTGAAGCTCTAATTGGAAGGATGAGATGGATTAGTAATCCCTGCTATGGAAAAGGAAGCAGAGAATGCGGGCACATGGAGCTCCATACTTGCCATTCCTGTCCTTGCTTCTCAGCTGTCAAAGCCAAGCATGTGTCCTTCATCCTAAGGTTACCCTTTCCTTACGGGCTCAACATGGCAGTGGAATAAAATCTGGAGATTTAAGCAAGCACAAATATACATTTGGCTTGTTTGAATTCAGGTGGTGTTTTCCTTGAGCTGGTCTCATCATTGCAGAGGCGGGGCCAGGTCAAATCTTAAAGAGCCACTTGGCAACTCTAACGATTGGCAAAGAGGAAAGAAATTGGTAAAGTGTTTTTAAAATATGTTAAATGCCAAGCATCTGTGTTTCATATCTAATGTTTATTTATGGATATTTGCTGCAATTTTTCAGGAATTCTAGTAGCAATTATCCAACTATTCCAAACCTCCACCTGTTACCGGGGAAGGGCTTCTGAAATACATTCACGCTTCCAACAGCCTATGTAGAGTGAAGGGCAGACATGTCCTTCGGGGGTGATTTCAGGGACACCAGAAGGTCCCTGTCTTCCAAAACACTCCTACCACCTTCTCGGTGGTGAATAAATGAGGAAAATCTCATCTAGTGAAGAGCAGTGTACAAATGTCCATTGACATAAGGTTACTGATAATCAATTTTTTTCCTGAGACCAAGTGTTAACAGAGGAGAAAAGGGAAGGCGATGGGGGCCTGCAATTTCAATGAGAGAGTAAAGAAAGGGATACATAAGAAGAAATTGAAGGTACCCAATATCAGATTTGTCTATTTCACCCTGTCCCTGGGATGGTGCAGACTGAGCACTTGCCATGAGCTTCCGGTGCTCAGATTATTCTAAGGAAGTCAGCACACCTGGCTTTGTCTTTTTGGCTCTGTCCCCAGAGCCATTCTGCTGGCAAATTGGAAAGCAACAGGGAGCCCCCTGCGTCCCTCTCCACTGTTCATAAACCAACAACCAACACTGAAGCTGGTGAAGGTGGGGATGACAGGATTTGCTCGAGTTGTAAGTAGGGCAAAAATCTGTACCAGAGTATTGGCAGCTTTGCTTTGGTGATTGGTATGTACTGATTATGTCAACCTCTTGTGTTTATAAAGCCCTTCTCCTCCAAACTTCTCAGAAGAGCAGCAGGGAAAGAAGGAGTGAGTTATTTCTTGAGGACCTGCTAGGGAGTTTCATGTTTTACTTCCTGGCCTCATCACAGCACCACAAGAAAAGAACTATTTTTGCCAACTTACAGCCTCGGAAATTGGGATCGGGAGGACGTCAGGAAGCTGGTGTCCGACAGAACCATTGTCGCTTAGGAAACGCAAACTCTTCTGTAGTCGATACAAGGCGAAGCCTCTTTCAAGGTACACGGTGGTGGCAGCCAGAGAACTCTTCTCATTGTTTTTTGCTTTGTTTTGTTTTGTTAAACTTTTTAGTCCTTTTTATTTTTAGCCTGACCCCGTCTGACTTCCATGTTTAAATACTTCGGATGCAAGAACTTGGCTCAGATCCAACCGGAAATGCACTTAATCCTGTCACATGAAAATATCCCAGCTTTCTCAGTTGGTCCCTCTCTGAACGATCCAGAGGGTGTTAATGGGCACAAAGGGTTCTCGCCGGTTCGCCAGCACCAGGGGGCATCCACTCATGAGATGCTGACATTAGCCTTCCCTGCCCACCCAACCACTTCCACGCCGGGCACCAGGCTAAGCCCGATGGAGAATCACCTCCTATGTTAGCCCCGCAGCCCCGTTCAGTTGTTTCCACCTGCCCTTATGGTTTGGTTGTGTGTTGATCCGGAGCCCTTCAAGGGACGGAGGTAGAAGGAACTTGATCACAAAGGAGGCTATCAATGAGGGAAGCAGTCAGAGGTTCTGCCTAATCGGAAGATTAAGGGTAAGTAACGTCGTCTTCTACATCTGTCAGAGCAATTTAGCCTTCTGGACTTCCTCATTCATTCCGGGATTGCTTCCATTACCTGCCGACACCGAGAGGGAAGCGCCAGGATCCTGGGCCCAACCTTCAATGGAGCGCCACCTAGCGGAAGTGCTTTCAAATACCAGCAGTATGCTGCCAAGGGAGTCCCTTTTGTGTAAGGGGCTTGGCGTTTGCTTCTTATTTCAGGCGCTGTGTCAACAGGATGATTGGGCACTTCCTAAATCCAAATAAGCCGAGTTAACATATTATGGATTTAAACAAGTTGGACGTTAATTGAGCGAGGCTCTTCACAGCCTAGTAGCTTGAGTTCCATTTACCCTTGACTAGGGGAGCGGAGTGGACCTGTTTACACTGGGATGGAGTCCCAGGCAGCTGGGAAAGTAGCAGGGAAGGAGAGGAGAGAACAAGGCAATGTCCTGGAAATTTTCGTAAAAGATCAGGCATGCGCAGATTAAGTGAGCATTATCCTCATGAAAACAGAAGCAGACAGGTGACCCGGCATCCCAGGCTTCAGAAGCTGGCTCTCAGCCATCAAGAGAGGAAAACCCTTGTCTCTTCCCCTCCCAGGCGGGCTGGCGTTGTTCAAAGATCTTAAATGTTTAGATTCTTTGCACATCACCTGTTGCTTAATGTGGTCTGAACACAAATGATTTCAATCCTCTCATCCCTCTTGTTTAACGGCAGCTCACTATACTTTTATAAGGTTAGAATTTCAGCCGGGGGGAGGGACTTCCCTGGTGGCGCAGTGGTTAAGAATCCGCCTGCCAATGCAGGGGACACTGTTCGATCCCTGGTCTGGGAAGATCCCACATGCCGCGGAGCAACTAGGCCCGGGTGCCACAACTACTGAGCCTGCACTCTAGAGCCCACGAGCCACAACTACTGAGCCCGCGTGCCACATCTACTGACGCCCTCATGCGTAGAGCCCGTGCTCTGCCACAAGAGAAGCCACCGCAATGAGAAGCCCACGCACCGCAACGAAGAGTAGCTCCCGCTCGCCCCAACTAGAGAAAGCCCGCGCGCAGCAACGAAGACCCAACGCAGTCATAAATTAATTAATTAATTTAAAAAAAAAAAAGAATTTCAGGGGATTAAAAACTGTTCAGATAAACACCCACCACCAGAAATTCCACTCTGGAATTTCTCTCTGCTAGAAGTAGTGTATTCATTTCCTAGGGCTGCCTTAATAAAATACCATGAACTGGTGGCTTGAAACAACAGAAATGTATTCTCTCCCAACTCTGGAGGCTCCAAGTCCAAGATCAAGGTGTCAGCAGGGCCGTGCTCTCTCTGAAGGTGCTAGGGGAGGATACTTGCACTTTCCCCAGCTTCTGGTGTTCCCGACCATCCCTTTTGTTCCTTAGCTTGTAGACACATCACTCCAGTCTCTCCCTCAGCATCACATGGTGCTCGCGCTGTGTCCTCACGTCGTCTTCCCTCTGTGCGCGCTGGTGTCTTCACGTGGCATTCTGCTCTGTGTGGTCTCTTCTGCTCTTCTAATAAGGACACCAGTCCTATTGGATTTGGGGCTCACCCTCCTCCAGTGTGACCTCATCTTAACTCACTCTTGATTACATCTGCAAAATCCTATTTCCAGATAAGGTTACATTCACAGGCACGGGGGTTAGGACTTCAACATATCTTTTTGGGGGTACATTTAACCCACAAGAAATAGGAAGGGACAATGGCAGGCAGAAAACCACAAGACCAACGCCAGTTACAAGGGTGAGGGAGAGGTGATGGACACAGGGCCACCTCGGTGATGCTGGTGGTTCTTTTCCTGAATTCCCACATTCTCATCCATCCAGACCTCTGTAATATGAGGCTATGTTTGCAGCATCAGATAAGACCATGATATGCACTATTATTTCGATAGGATTAGAAATATATATTTTTTAAATTTTAAAATTCTTTTGGCCGCGCTGTGCGGCATGCGGGATCTTAGTTCCCCGACCAGGGATCAAACCTGTGCTCCCTGCGGTGGAAGCAGAGTCTTAACCATTGGACCGCCAGGAAAGTCCCAGAAATATATTTTAAAGACATGCTGTTTCCTTAGAAAGGAAATAAGGGTCCACTATTTATTGGGAACACCCTTCCAGTTTATATCTGTCACTAACTTACTGCCCTTTATTTTTAGTGGGCGTAAAGAAAATAAATATGACCCATTTAACACAATCTGTGCATTTCCATTGAAATGGAGAGTCAATGTGAAATATGTAGAAACTTTCCTCTCAGTCTTTTTATCTAGGATTCCTTCTTATTTAATACATTATCTATTTGACAGGTAATTCAATAGGTCCTACTGCACGAAAGCATATAGCACTCATTACTTATATTTTTTACAGTCCGTATTGCCTTGTTACTGATAACACATGCATGTATGCAACACTTAAGTGTTAAGGAAATACTTTATCTCTCCTTTCAAACAGACATAATAATGATACCTGTCATTGACTGACTGTCTTCTATGCTCCAGACGCTGTGCTGATTGGTTTATATGCATTATTTTGTTTAATTCTTAAACTAATCATGCTGTCGGTGTTGTCATTCCCATTTTACAGATGAAGAAGCTGAGACTTGAGTAACTAAGATCTTGCCCCAAATCACATAGCTCTTTAGTGGTGAAGCTGGAATTTAGATTCAAATTTATGATTCCAAAGCTCATACTGGACTACCTTTATATTTTTCACAGTAATCCTGGTGGATTTTCCTTGACTAATCTAGTTTTTTTTTTTTCCTCTCCCCAGCATTTGACTCACAAGAAAAGCAGCCCCAGTTTAGGTGCATACACTGACACCTAATGGTCTAAACCCATCTCAACATTCCCACATTTTACTTTTGACCACTAGGTGGAGATATGCCTATTTTCTCTCCTCCGAAAGATCTTGAACTCTTTACCCAATCCGTTAGTGAACACATCTCCCCACTTTGGGTGCTAGAAATCCAAATGGCTATAGAACCAGAACCAGACTACTAATGAGTCAAAACACACAAAACTGGGCCTATGGAGTACCTTGTTCACCACAGTGTTTCTGTAGGTTTTATTAAAAGTGAAAATAAAATTCCACAGTGATGCCACGTGGAATTGACATCAGCAATCCGTCTATGTACAATAGACACTATAAGCTTGGAAACTACGTGAGTGTGTTTTTGATCCATAAAGAGCTACATCAATGTAAAAATTGTAATAGTAAAAGTTATATATCTAGTGAAGCTGAAGATGTGATGGGCAACTTTAAATAGACTTGGTAGCGTTTATAAAATTACACTTAATCTTTATGGACCTGGAGTAGATGGTAGATGGAGTGCAGTCTCTCTGTGGGTGTGTGACTGACCTCACTGGACAATGTGCCAGGCGCTGGTCAAGGTATAGTGTATACACTGATGACCAAATGACATAACCCCATGGCCTGTGCCATGGTAGGTGCAACACAGACAGATGAAATCTGCCCTCGGAGTTGTGTGTGTGTGTGTGTGTGTATGAGTGTATATATGTGTGTATGAGTGTGTATATGTGTGTATGTATATGTATGTGTGTGCATGTGTGTATAGAGTTGAACCTCATTATTCGTGGATTCTGTACAGTCATCCCTCAGTATCTGCTAGGGGACTGGTTACAGGACCCCGTGGATTTACCAAAATGTATGGATGTTCAAGTCCTTTATATGAAATGGTGTAGTACAGTTTGCCCTCCTTATCCGCACAGGTTCTGCATCTATGGATTCAACCCACTGCAGATCAGAATCAGACGATACGAAGGACTGACTGTATTTGCAAACTGGCACACTCACTAAAATTTATTTGTAAACCCCAAATCAATACTTGTGGTCATTTGCCCAGATGTGCAGAGTGGTCAAAAAATTGAATCACTTGATGTGACACCTTCCCAGCTGAGGGGAAACAAGACAATGGCTCTGCCTTCTTGTTTCCGCTCTCACACTGTAAACAAGTGTCCTTTTCACCATCTATTTAGTGTCCCATGTTTTACACCTTTGTGCTTTTTGTGGATTTCACGGTTTAAAATGCCCCCCAGTGTAGTGCTGGAGTGCGCTGTTGAGTGTTCCTCAGTGCAAGAAGGCTGTGATGTGCCTTCGGGAGAAAACACGTGTGCTGGGTAAGCTTCCTTCAGGCGCGAGTTACAGCGCTGCTGTTGTGAGTTCGATGTAATTAACTAACAACATATATTAAGTAAGGTGTCTTCAAACAGAAACACGCATAAAGCAATGCATTGACCCACTGATGAAAGAAAATGTTGTGGCCAAAGGCTTGAAGGAAACTCAGCCCGTATTTTCCCTAGGACCAATGGTTCAGGTTTCACCAATTCACATTCATGGTGACTTTAGAGACCAAAACTACTGTGAATAAGAAGAATTGTATATACCCATCATACACACACATATAGTTATATGGAGTATTCACAGAGTTCCACATGATGGGGTGGCATCTGCAGAAGTCAGTAAGGCTGCTCAGCCAGCTCTCAGATGGGAGGGGGACATATTGATTAAGGTAATTAAACTAGATGAAGAAAAATGTTATTAGATTTGGAGAGGACTTCTGATCTGTAAACCAAATAGCCTAATGTCTGTATCTTTCATTTAAGGCAGGAAGGTATAAATAAGAAGAAGGACTCACGGGGCTCCCTACAAATGAACACAGGGATAGAGGGGCTGGGGAGAGCTGACTTGCTGATCCCATGAGGGGACTAAGAAAGAGTAGATCCAGATTTAATCTTGTCACAATAGGTTCCTAGGATGACTATTATAGATGTTAAAGCTTTCTTATAATTTTTCTGTTATTTTTAATCCCCTCCTCTGACTGTTTTCCTGTCCTTACGGGCACTAAATTGCCTTGAATGGCTTCAAAAATATTTTCTAAGCTTATTTAGAGTTGGAGAGGAGCAAGAAAGATGTGCAGCTGGGCTCCTTCTTGCAAGTGGGAGAAGGAAGCCTGGGGAAAAGCGGCTGGTGGCAGCTAAGAAGGAGAGCAGCCCTAGGACCCACTGAAAAGAGAAACAAGGGGGCATCCCCACCACAGAAATTATTCTAAGACAGCGCCCACAGGCAAATAGTCCTCGGGTGACTTCCCTGTGGCCAGCCACCCAAGAGGAGCCTGGACCTTTAAGAACCAAGTCAGGAAGTTCTAAAGACTCCAGCAATCAGGGCTGGTGAAAAGTACTGTGGCCAATCCCAAGGGCTTTGTTGATCAATCAGAGCCAAGGAACAAGGAAGACCACTCCCCCGCTTGAGGGACAGTGTAAATACCTGCCGAAGGAATACAGAACTACTCAGAACTTCAACTCAACTACTCAATAGTGCTTTTGTTTCTGTATCATGGAAAATGATCTTTCTACTGGGAAGTGTAAAATAAAAATAAGCTTCGAGATGTGAAACCCAGAGAGGGAGGGGCCCTCCAGCTTTAACATCTTGAGTTCATGAGACAGTGAGAGCAGACAGGCCACCAAGCTCAGATGAACCATGTTCAGGGGGCGGGGGGGCTGGAAGTGAGTGCAGGGTGGTGTCTGAAGAACCAGATAGATGAGAGAGAAATGACAAATCCCAATGACAAGTACGATGTCATCATTTAAGAAAAAGGGGAAAGGTGGAATCTGGGAAGGATAGACAAGGAAGTGTTCATTCCAGGCTAAAGATTAGAATCTATCATTAAGTCGTCCGTTTTCAGCTCTAGGCATGGCCAAACTAACCACAGTTTCCCGTTTCATAGGATTACTAGTAGATTAGCAAATGAGGGCAGTCACAGAGCTCAGGTATGTGGATTTTGGCAAAGGCTCTCATGGTACCATGTAAACAAGATGGAGAACTGTGAACTGTATAATATCACATCACAACCATGGGCTGGATGATCACCTGACTCAGAGCATAAGCCTTCTGACAGCAAAGGTCCCTCCCAATTCCAAAACACAGGAAAATCAATGGGATGCCAATTTTGAGCACAGAGTTGAGAACCTACTATACATTTCTACTACTGCGCTTGATACTGGGAATATGAAGATGCACTCCTTCCTTAAGTGAGCTTGTTTCTCAAAAGGTTAAACCCAGTAATTTCACTAAGTGTCCACTCGGAAACTTGCACATAAACATTTTTAACAACTTTATATGTAGCTAAAAAGTGGAAACAACCTAAATGTTCATCAGCTGATAAGTGAATAAAAAAATGTGGTATAGCCACATTTAAGATTTGCTCATTTCATTGTATACAAATGTCACCTCAATAAAAGAACAGTAAACAACTACAAAAAATGTGGCATATCCATCAATGGAATATTATTTGCCTCCCCAAAAAAGAATGAAGTACTGATACATACTACAACACTGATGAACCTTGAAAATACGCTACGTGAAAGAAGACAGCCACAAAAGACTACATATTGTGTGACTTCATTTTCATTTCCTTGTCTAAAAGATCCATAAAAGGCAAATCTGTAGAGACAGAAAATTAGTGGTTGCCTAGGGCTGGGGAGTAGGTTGGAGGAAAATGAGGAGTTTCTCCTCATTTTGTGATGATGAAAACGTTCTAAAATCAACGTGGTGATGATTGCACAGCTCTGTGAATGTGCAGAAACACACAAAACACCTGAACTGTACACTTCAAATGGGTGCATTATATGGTATGTGAATTTTAACCCAATAAAGCTGTGTCTAAGAAAGAGTAAACTCTATTAGCAGAAATATATGTAAACAATTACCATACATTCTGAACGGTCCCATGTCAGAGGTGCTTCTAACTTATGTGTTTACCTGTCAGTCTGTCAGACCACATGGTAAATTCCTCTAGGGAAGGAACCAGGCATTAGTCATCTTCGTATGCCCAGCTTCTAGCACAGTTCTACGCCATAGAAGATCATCACTAAATGTTGACTGCTCTGTAAATTGGTAGCATGCTAACTGGCAACTTGGTAAAATTAAGTGCAAGAGAAACAAATCCTCAGTGAGTGCTTCTTTGTAAACATGTGATATTGACCCTTTCTGTAAAGTCAGTCCCCCACTTAAAAGATCCACGGTATAGCACTGAGTGCCAAATTGATCAAAAATAAACAAAAAGAAAGGGAAAGGCAAATCTATATTTTTGCAAGCATTTGTACAGTATTGAAATCCAAACAGGTAATATATATAATATGCTGTGAATATTCCTTCTGGGGTTCTTTTGCATACACAGGATGAGATGGAGCTTTTAAGAGTAAGAATTTCATAAAGTTTTGACTGAAAGCACCATGTTGTTTACCCGGTTAATCCTTCAGTATCAACCATTGTTTTCTTTATTGTGCCAAGAACTTCTAACTCCAGAGCAGGTTCAATCTTCTCAAAAAGTGCCCATGGATTATTTGATGGGTATAAATGCCTCCAAAGATAGCCAATGGCACATGTTGCTCAAAAGAGCCCTTTGAGGCTTCTTATTCCGTGAATTTTGGCCATTCCTTTTGTATAAACTCCCCGTGGCTGAGCTACTCTGAATGAGAGCTTGGCAATTCAAGCCCAGCTATAGGAAAAACTTCTTTATTCAATACCATATAATGTAGCCAGGGAGTGATTTTTCTGCTCTGACAACCTCAAAGGTGTTACTGTCCAAAAGGAGTCCTGCTTCTTTGGAATTAAATTCTTAGTATACAGATCATAGAAAAAGAAATAAAAACTCAGCTTCACTGTTAAGACTACTTTGACACTCCCTTTGGCAATAATCCAAAAGGGGAGAACATACTCATTGCTGGTGGAAATGCTAAGCGATGCAGTTCCTACAGATGAGAATTTGGCAATAGCTGGCAAAACTACATGCATTTACCTTTTGACTTAGCAATCCTACTTGTAGGAATCTATTCCAAAGGTCTGCTCTCAAAAATAAGAAATGCATATGCACAAGACTTTTCACTATAACACGATTTGTAAAAGCAAAAGACTGGAAATAGCCCAACTGTCCATCAATAGGGAAACAGTTGAGTAAACTAAAGCACATCACACATTAGAATACTGTGTAGCTATAAAAGAATGAAGCATTTCTCTATGTACTGAAAAGGACTGGGAGTTATTTTTAGGTGCAGCTGAGGTGCAGAAAATGTATGTAATAGGTTACATTTTCTCTAAGAGGCAAAAGAATGAAAAAATATACATTCATATATATTCAGATACATGTTTTCTTATATAAAAAAATTGAAGGCAAATCAAAACCCCCCAAAATATATTATTATAGAGAAAGGGAAGCAAGAGAGGGAATGGGAATGATAACTAGACTTTTCTAAAGATACCTTGTTTTATGGCTATGACCTTTAACTGTGTATATATTTAACAATTTAAAAGCAAAATTAAATCAAAATGGGGAAAAAGCTTAAAAAAACTCAAAAGCAAAGGGAAACAACTGAACCTAACTGTACGTTGACCTGATAATTTAATCA
Organism: Balaenoptera physalus; assembly: GCF_965194825.1. Taxonomy (NCBI): domain Eukaryota; kingdom Metazoa; phylum Chordata; class Mammalia; order Artiodactyla; family Balaenopteridae; genus Balaenoptera; species Balaenoptera physalus. The sequence goes on from NC_138897.1 coordinate 13,830,881, forward strand.
CATGGAAAGTCATTATTGCAAATGACTTTAAAACACTAATTATTATATTATGTGTATATATATATATACACACACATATGTATACATACATATACACATATATATATGATCTCTTAAATATCAACAAAAACCAGAAAAAAAAACCCGCAAAGAAAACTTATTTTCAGTAACCATATTGTTGGTAATGATGTGGTATTGTTATTTTGAACTAATATTTTGAACATATTTGTAGGATAAAACAAATAAGGAATTATGTTAATGGTATTAGGAAGCAAGATTTTCAGTATAAGAGAAAAGAATGTGAAAAATCAAAGCAAAAATTCTGTAATCCTAATTCTGAATGGCAAATATCAGTATGAACTCAGAATGTACAGTATCTTTTTAAAAATTGTTTCCTAGGGGCTTCCCTGGTGACGCAGTGGTTAAGAATCCGCCTGCCAATGCAGGGGACACAGGTTCAAGCCCTGATCAGGGAAGATCCCACATGCCACAGAGCAACTAAGCCCATGCGCCACAACTACTGAGCCTGCGTTCTGGAGCCGCGCCACAACTACTGAAGCCCACGCGCCCTAGAGCCCATGCTCCGCAACAAGAGAAGCCACCACAATGAGAAGCCTGCGCACCACAACAAATAGTAGCTCCCACTCGACGCAACTAAAGAAAGCCCGCGTGCAGCAACAAAGACCTAATGCAGCCAAAAGTAAATTTTAAAAAAAATGTTTCCTAGATATTCCATTAAAAAGGTCTAAAAACAATGACCAACCCAGTAAGTATGAGTATTCCTAGTGCTAAATGTGGGTCTCTAAATACTGTTTCCCAATAAAAAGAAGCAAGCTCCTTGGGGAATAGTGGATTCCAGTTCAGAGTCAGGGGATGCATAAGCCAAGCTGGAAAATCTTCTTATACAAGAAATCAAGGAAGCTCTCAAAGACTACCGAGTTTTGCCTGAAGGACACAGAAACTAGTTTGAAGTGGTTCCCACTGGCCAAAGATAGGAAAACTTGAGCATCAAAAAGAATAATAACTACTAAAATGAAACACATACATTATGTTAAAATCCATGAGTTCATAAAAAGCTTCTATTGGTCGCTTTAGAAGATTGCTAGGGCACCACTCATTATTCTGAAAACTGGTAAATAAGGGGAAAGAATCAAGTGTGTATCTTATCTTTTCTGTGTAAGTGATACCTTAAGGTAACCAAATACTTGCTAAGGGCAAGTTACTCTTTATAGAAGAATTCCAGCCAATATTTCAAAAATTTTATAAAGGTATTTTGTATCTTTACAAAAAATACAGAGAACAGAGAAACATGTTAAATGACACCAAGGATATAGTCAGAAAAATTCAGAATGTAGGAGAATCTATAGGACAAATGACGCAGTGTATTTAAATAAATAGATGGCACGACGATTTTCCCTCTTTTTTTTTTGAGAGGGAAGAGGAAGAGAGAGACTAAAACCTCCATAAAAGACATACTAACCCATGGCAATGTACGAGTCTTGTTTGGGTCCTGGATTGTACAAACTGTTAAAAGTTCATAAGAGAATTGGAGACATTTGATGATATTAAGGAATTATTATTTTTATATGGGATAATATTATGGTATGTTTAAAACAGTCTTATCTTGGACTTCCCTGGTGGCACAGTGGCTAGGAATCCGCCTGCCAATGCAGGGGACACGGGTTCGAGCCTTGGTCCGGGAAGATCCCACATGCCATGGAGCAACTAAGCCCGTGTGCCACAACTACTAAAGCCCGCGCGCCTAGAGCCCATGCTCCGCAACAAGAGAAGCCACCGCCATGAGAAGCACGCGCACCGCAATGAAGAGTAGCCCCTGCTCGCCGCAACTAGAGAAAGCCCGCGTGCAGCAACGAAGACCCAATGCAGCCAAAAATAAATAAATAAATTTAAAAAAATAGTCTTATCTTTAGAGATGCAAACTGGTGTATTTTTCAGATGAAATATTTGTCTGGAATATTCTTTAAAATAATGCATTGAGGATGGGGGAAAGTGGGTTGAAGTGTAAAAGAAACAAGATTGGCCACATGTTGTTGGTTATTGAACTTGTTTGATAGCTACATAGACCTTCATTATATTATTCCTACTCCTTTTCTATGTTTGAAGAGTTCCTGAAAAAATTCATACTAGCTTTCCTCTTTCATGATTCCCAGTAATTTTCCAAGTGTTGGTTACAGAACCTTCTGGCCCAAAAGATGGGGTCAGACATTTCTTTCCTTTTCCATCTGTGTCCCTTCATAGGGAGCCTTCCTCACTGGGCTCCTGAGAGGGTCCCTGCTCTCTCTGCTCCCTTTTCTCCTTCCTTTGCCCCCCCTTCCCCAGGATCCCGGCATCATCCCAGCAGTAGCCCACAGGGTCATGGGGGCCATTCATCCTGCTCCGTCCAGGAAGGCAGAGCTCCATCCCACCCTGCTGCCCTGCTTAGCATAAGTCCTAAGACTTTCTGGGTTTCTCAGAGCAAGATGTGAACAAAACAAACCCTTCTTGCTAAGATTGACCACTAAATATATATTATCGTATTTAACATGTCTGCCTAGCTCGGCTGTCTTTCCAAAACCTTCTCCACACTGGGATAGAAGCAGAAGGAAGGCAGGCTGTAAGGGGGAGAGAAAATTCCATTCTTCCACAAACAGATAATCAATTGAATATATAAATAATTTAATGAATGCATGAATAAACGATTGATCCAATGTCTTTAACCTCCTACTATCTCATACCTCATACAAGATTGGAAACTTTGGCCCCAAGAATTTGCCTTTACTACAGCAGTCAACCAGCACCCATGTCTGCCTGCTTCTCTCTGTCCAGTATGTACTACGTTTTTGCCTTAACTTTGGCTTCTCAATATACTGAATATACTGAAAGATAAGTCTGACTACTAAAGCAGCCTGTCTTCCCGTTTGGAACCCTGGAAAATATGAAATTCCAAAAATGTCAAGTTGGAAGGTTATTTTGTAATTGATGTTCCAGCCATCTCACTATATTTTCTCAACTGTAATTGTCAAGGGCTCCACATTGCTTCTGCCAAAATCTTTTCATTACCACACCAGTCATATTTCTGAATTTCAATTTAAATTCATACAGTATGCTAGCACCTTCCTGCATAAGATGATGGGTAGTAACTATTAGCCCGGCTAGCATGTGCTGTAATGTCAAACCCCTGCCAGGAGTATTCTCCTGTAATCTTTCAGGGAAATTCTAGGTGTCTGAGCATAACTTTTAAAGAGTTACCTCTTCAGGAAAAAGACTCCCAGAAATATCCTTAATGGGGATCCTCGGGGAATTGCCTGGGCAGTAATGATGCCGCTATTTGACTAACAAAAATACGTTTCAAGGAGGATTTAATTGAATAGTTAAAAGTAGTGTTTTAGGAGAACAGGTTTTGCCCCCCTGAAAATCACTTGGAGAAGGCAATTTCTATAGTCTGAGATGCTTTGATAGGAGTCCTCCAGCATAGGTAGAAAAGGGGAAAAAATCCGCACGGTGATCCCCTTCTACTAGGACTATGGATTTTTCACTCTAGACTGAAATCTTCAATGGGCATGGCTTCATTAACTACCAATTTATTTGAATATCCAGCTATGAAGACATTGAAATCAAGTATGTTGGCTGTAGCGATTACAGTGTGTCTAGTCAACACTGGCATATAATGACTACTTGTAACGCTTGCTGTCACAACTCCTTTACCATAAATGATGCCCTCATTAATAACCAAACTCATATCCATGTCTGCCTAACGGCCAGCAGAAGTCGCCAGTCAGTACCCACACCTCGAGCTAATGCATCTCTCTAATGGCTCTCTTTAGTTTTTGTACATTTTTCTCCAAATTTTGACAATTTTTCATTCATCACTGTGACTGAGAAAGGAAATATTATGCATAAAATATAAAATCGGCAAAAATGTCAGAAAAGCCAGCACTTAAGAAATGAAGCATGATGGTCTACGTTGTGATGACAAATGTTAACACAGGCTCACAAACTTCTGACAAGAGCAGATTCAGAGATGGTTTGTATGACATCAACAGGATTTCATCTCTAAAGGATCAAGAAGGAGGTCAGATCAGCTAGGGGACCTGTGGAAAATCAGAAATACTATCAAAGACAGAGGTACAAGCATCTAGATCGGAGCTGTCCTGCAGAACTTTGAGATGATGGAAATGTTCCGAACCTGTGCTGTCGAATATGGTAGCCACCAGCCACATATGGTTGTTGAGCACTTGAAACGTGGCTAGTGCCACCAAGCAAATGAATTTTAAATTTGATTTAATTTTAAATCATTTAGATGTAAATGGCCACAGCCCAGATTTAGATTATTAAGTCCTCATCAGGGAAAGGTGTGCATATTTGGTCTGAGAGAATGAGCGTCACACAACACCTTCTGGAAACCTAACCATTTATATATGGTTAAAGCAGGCATGATGTAGCCTAATTTGCGTGTATGCCGGGAACTATCTTACCTGCGCTGGGCGCACCTGATCCATCTCAGAGTTATACAGGCTACAGTACACAGTTCACTCAGCATCCTCAGATTCAGGCTAGCACAGCCTGGTCCAGGGATGTTTCTGAACTCAGTGCTGAGGACTGGAACAAGGGTCAGCTCCAGACATCTCTAAGGAGTCGCCCTGGGGAGTAAAAGGGCTTATCCCGCCCCCTGGCCATGGGAGGCAGAAATGGACACCCATGGAGGAGCTCCCAGGTTGGAATTAGAATGTGGACATCTTAGGAGACCATTACTCAGCCGACTAAGGGGCTGAGGGGGCTGAGGAAGTGAGGAACCACCGGTGTGACCCCCGAGAGAGGGGTTAGATTTTCCAGGCCCGAGTGCGGTGCACTTCTCCTCCCACCCCCTTCCTATACAGCACTCAGTGGGATATTCCAATGGGATAACCAGAAGGCCAGTCCCTAAACCATGAGACTAAAGACCTCTGTGTGCAAGCTCCGCTCAGGAAGAATGCGGCAGCCCACGTTTGAGGACCACGGGAGCTGGGACAGTAAGCCTGTGAGGATCCAGAGCCCCATCAAGGACGGACTAAAAACCAAAGGCCTCTCCCCACATTTTCTGGACAGACTCACAGTTCCCCAGGTAGGCAGAGAGGCACCCCATAACCTGGCTGGTAGTGAACTTCTCACTACCCTTGTCAAGTGGAGGCTCAGGGTCACGTTTAATTTGATTTAGAAAAAAATATAGTAATAGGACATGTTTTGCTCCTGAATGAGGAACCAATTCACACCTGCTTGGAGATGGGCATGGTTGGCTTCTAAAGCAAATGTCCTGACGTGTCACTTTCCTACGTTATGATTACCTGCTCCCAGAGGCCTGCATTTTACAAAATGAATTTTCTTATCGCCAAGGCTTGAGGTCCTTTTCTTTTCTAGTTTACAGGGGAAAAAATCCAAAAAGCAACACGCAGAGACATGCCTTGTGGTTTGGCCACTTTAATCTCAGTACCAAGTGGGCCAGACCAGAGCTCCCAGGCTCCCGTAATAAGAACCCTCTGTCGCTCCCCCAGTTTAATTGCCCTCCTGAGGAAGAGGGACACGGTGTGCCTTCAGGTTCAGGTTCAGGCCTGACCAGTCTTGGACTCCATAGACTGCCGCCACCCAGCGACAGAGGGACGAGAGCTGCAAATACAGTAGCAGAAGGAGCAAAGTCTCACCACGCCACCGGGAATTGTTTAGCTGAGAGGACAGTGGATGCAAATCAAACAGGGACCTGGACCGGCTTACTTATAAGCGAGAATGAAAATTTTGTTATTTAAGACCTCAGGTGACTGTAGTGGCCTCTCCATTTGAAGGGCAGTGGCATCATTCATTTCCGTGGGAAAATAAATTCCCTCCTGCTCAGTCCACGTAGAGGGATGGGCAGTGGGGGGCGGCGAGCCAGGGAGACTGAAGTGTCTCAGCCTCACCTGTTGGCTGTCACCCGGAGTGGATGGCCTTGCACTTAGAGGGGCACACGGGTACTGTGGGCTGTGCCGAGGCAGGCCAGGGGCTGAGGAGGGGACGACACTGCTCTCAGAAATAACAGAACTGAGACGGAGCCTAGGGGCGAAGCAAGTCCAGAACTGGAAAAGCACAGCCTTGGGAAAGACTTGGCTGGGGGTGGGAGTGACACGAAAGATAACAGAGGCTGCAGAGAAGTCCGCCCCGTGAGAAATCCCCAGCACTGGAGGCCCGGATAACATTCCTTTACATTATTTGTACTTCTGCAGGTGCTGATAATATTGAATATTTATTTGGCACATACGCTGTGCCTGGCATCCTATGTGGTTTACCTCATTTATTTCTCACAAGAGCCAGTATGAAGTGGGTTCTGTTAATATGCTTGTTTTGGGGGTGACAGTGCAAGTGCAAAAGGGTTAAGTGACTTGCTCAGGATCACAACGCCTTTAGGTGATGGTGCCAGGACCCCAAGTCTAAGCCCAGGGCTCCGTCCACCCTCCTGCCCACCCAACCACATGTCAGCAGGTCCGCTGTGCCGGTGCGCGCACACACGCACGTGTGCGCCTTTGGGGAGAGGGCTGGGCAATAAAAGCCCCGCTGGGCTCTTGCCTAGGGTGGTGCAGCAGAGAGATGAGAAGAGCTCTGGCAGGCGGCCAGATTAGCATGAACCAGCCCGGACGCAGAGGGCCAGGAGACCTCTTGAGATCGGGGATTCACAGAAATGCTGGGAAAGGTCCACGGGACACAGCTTGGAGCTCGGGCTCCACGTATTTCCCTGAGGGACTTCTAGATTCTGTGTTTTGCTCACCTAGATAAAATAAAGTTATCAGAATATTTTTCAGCTCTTACCAGATGTTTCAAAAGATTTATAAGTGGCATCATATTGCATTTTTGTGTGCCTTGCTTTTTTTCAACCTTTTTCTGCAGTTCATCCATATTATTATTATTTTTAAAAAGTTTCTTTGGTGAATAGTTGATTTACAATGTTGTGTTGGTTTCAAGGGTACAGCAAAGTGAATCAGTTATACATATACGTATATCCACTCTTTTTTAGATTCTTTTCCTACATAGGCCATTATAGAATACTGAGTAGAGGTCCCTGTACTATACAGTAGGTCCCTATTTGTTATCTACTTTTTATATAGTACATCCATATTATTGTATGAATCATATATTCATTTTCACTGTCACACAGTATCCCACTGAAGGACTATGCCAGAACTTATCTATTCTATTGTTAATGGACATTTGGGTTGTTTCCACTTTGGGGCTATTTTGAGGAATGACACTCGGACCCTCTTTGTTCGTGTGTCCTGTTGCATGTCTGCAAAGGTTTCTCTAGGATGTACAGCTGGTAGTGAATTCTGGGTCATGGGGGATATGTACCTTGAGCTTTGTCATAACACCAGCCTGTTCTCCTTGGTGGCTGTTCCTGACTCTCATTCCCACCAGCAGTGTAAAAAGTGCCTGTGTCTTTGTTTCCTCATCAGCCATTGTTATTGTTAGAAATGTTCAAAATTTGCCAATCTTTTGGGTATGTAATGATCTCTCATTGTAGCTTTACTCTGCATTTTCTTGATGAAAAATGACATTGGGTAGCTTTTCACACGTTTATCAACTATTTGGATTTTCTCTTTTGTGAAGTACCTGTTTAAGTCTTATGTTTATTTTTTAAATGTTTGTTTTCTTATTGCCAGGAATCCTTTACATATTTTGAATACTAGTCCTTTGTAAGTTACATGTATTTCAAATATTTTTTCCCATTCTGGTTTTCACTTGTGTTCTTTATGATGTCTTTTTTTTTTTAATTTTTTAAAAAAACTATTTATTTATTTATTTATTCTTGGCTGCGTTGGGTCTTTGTTGCTGTGCACGGGCTTTCTCTAGTTGCGGCGAATGGGGGCTACTGTTCGTTGTGGTGCGTAGGCTTCTCATTGCGGTGGCTTCTCTTGTTGCAGAGCATGGGTTCTAGGCACGCGGGCTTCAGTAGTTGTGGCATGTGGGCTCGGTAGTTGTGGCTTGCGGGCTCTAGAGTGCAGGCTCAGTAGTTGTGGCACACGGGCTAGTTGCTCTGCGGCATGTGGGATCTTCCCAGACCAGGGCTCAAACCCGTGTCCCCTGCAGTGGCAGGCGGATTCTTAACTACTGCGCCACTAGGGAAGCCCCTATGATGTCTTTTGATGAAGAGAAGTTCTTTCAGTGTAGTTGAATTTACCAGTTTTGTTTTTTTAATGATTAGTGCCTTTTGTGTCTTCTTTATGAAATCCTTCCTTAAAGACATGACAATACAGTCATCCCTCAGAATCCCTGGGGGATTGGTTCCAGGACCCCCAGAGATACCAAAATCCTTGGATTCTCAAGTCCTTTATATAAAATGGCAGAGTATTTGCATGTAACCAATGCATATTTTCCTGTACAGTTTAAATCATCTCTAGATTACTTACGATACCTAATACAATGTAAATGCTATGTAAATAGTTGCTGGTGCATAGCAAATTCTGTGGTGACTTTTTTCTTTTTTTTTTGGCCACGCAACGCAGCTTATGAGATCTTAGTTCCCCACCCAGGGATCGAATCCAGGCCCTCGGCAGTGACAGCACGGAGTCCTAACCACTGGACTGCCAGGGAATTCCCAGCAAATTCAAGTTTTGCTTTTGGGAACTTTCTGGAATATTTTCCCCTGAATAGTTTCCATCTGAGGTTGACTGACTCCATGGATACAGAACCCATAGATTTGGAGGGCTGATTATATTCTGCTTTATTAACATTTTAAAGTGTTATCATCTCAAACATTTTAAACCCAGCCCCACCTGCACCCTTTCTTTCAGAGGCTCCAGGTGCCCGAGCTTTTCTGGGATTCTAAAACACCAACAGACCTGCTTCTTGGTTTCACCCGCTACCAGTGAAGGTTTCAACTTTTTCTGATCTGCTCTCAGTCAACTACCATCTGCATCCAGTCATATGCTTTTCAGCTTCCAAATGTTAGAGCTTTCATCTGTTTTCCCTGTTATCTTTGTCCGTGTGTGTGTGTATGTGTGTGTACACTTTTACTGTCACATTGGTGGGTTTCAGTGGGGAGAGGCAATAAATACAAGTTCAAATATCTGTGTTTAAATGGAAGTCACAGCAGTATTGCTTATGATAGCAAGAAAAATTGGAAACAACCTAAACATCCACCCACAGGAATAAAGCATAGTAGGTCCACACAATGGAATACCACACAGATGTACAACATTGTGTTACACAGAGGCAGGCTAGTGTGGTGGCTAAGGACACAGATTCTGACACTCACCAGCTGTGTAACTTCAGGTGAGTTACTTTACCTCCCCACCCAGTCTCCCCATCTATAAAATGGGATAATAGTACATGCCTTGTAGAGCTGTTGTGAGAATTAAGAGTAAAGAATATGTAAAGAAAGATGAGCAATTGCAGGTACATAGTTAGGAGTACATAAGAGTGTTATTAATAAAAGTATGAAGTGCATTTATACATAAAGATATGGCTTTCTCTCCAAGGTATATTATTAGTTTAAAAAGGTGAAAAACAGTATGCATAAAAGAAAAAAAAACATATAAAAACACTATGATCATGGGAATTTCCTGGTGGTCCAGTGATTAGGACTCTGCGCTTTCCCAGCCAAGGGTCAGGGTTCAATCCTTGGTCGGGAACTAAGATCCCGCAAGCCTCGAGGGCATGGCCGAAAAAGAGGAAAAAATAAAAACTCTAAAAAAACCCCCACTATGATCAAACTTTTAAAAGGACAAATGCGCACACATACATACACAGAACATTTCTGAAAGGGTACTCAAGAAACTGTAAAAGTGGTTATCTTGGGGTAGAAGGTAGAAGGGACTTTGAATTTCATGTCTTTTGGCATTCTTTGATTTTTTTTTATTATGTGTGCTTAGTACTGTTATAATTAAAAACAAGCAAATTTAAAAATATATATATATAATTGTTGAAGCTGGAGGTTTGTTACATTATCTCTACTTTTGTGTATTTTGAAATCTTTCAGAATAAAATTTTTTTATAAATTAAAGCAAGCAAATCATCATCTTTGTCAGATATTCTCCAAAATCCAATGTTGAATAATTGGATGGTACGAAATAATTCCTTAAAGAAAGCTTGCATGGGGCCATTCCCATGGAGGCAGGCAGGAGCCAAACTGCAGAGAATCAGTTGTTCTAGGAGAACACCACCGAGGTCTTATATTATTGTAGGAATTTTTTTTTAATTCTGAAAAATTTCTAGGCCCTAAAATGTTTTTTTTTCTAGAGATCCTTGTGTTCAATTTTAGGAGCCAATAAAAACTGCCTTTTTAGGGGACTGCTGGCTTTCTGGACAGCTAATTACAGGCAGAATGACCTTCCATCTGAGTGAAAAGAGAGATTAACTTCTCAACTCCCTTAGAGGGTAATCAACCCTACCATCTATTTACTTGGTTTCCAAATTATATGCATCTATCCTCATGCAGCAATACAGGAGACAAGCACTCTAGATTCTCACCAATAGGTTCAGTTTAAACTAGCATTCACTCAGCTCTTATCACTGGATTGGTAATGTGATAAACAGAGCTGATTGTCTATATAGCTTGTGCATTCCATTTATTCCTTTAAGTATTCTGAGTTTTACCCTTTGATCAGATTAGAACACCAGAAGCCTCGATATTTGAAGTATATTAGATTAGCCCATTAGAAGATTATCTTTAATTGCCTTAGCTTTTATCTGATGTTGCTATAGGAAATGGTCATATGAAATTTGCTTCTGTAGTTGCTATAAAATATTCTTCACTACACCACCTATATAAAGCCAACTGGAAAGTCTGTTTCAGAAATTGGGGCCAAGAAAATTTTCCCAGAACACCACAGAACTGAAGGGATTTCTTTCAGTAATGAAAATCACAGAATTTAAGCATTTTCTCAAGCTATTGGGAAGCTGAGAAATGGATCCATAGCCCAGCAACTCTGTTCACCAGAATAGTTGGTATGCTTACATCCTCTTTATTCCTTAATCTGTATTTTCTATTTCATTACATTTTGTGTATGTCTGTTATTGTCTCTTTGAATCCGTTTTTCACTTAGTTGATCCTCTTCAAAAGTTTAGTAGATTATATCCTGAAGAGGTACACACTTCCTGGGGCGATCAGGGTCAGGATCTTTTTCTTCTGGCAGGATCACCAGGAATGGTTTCATGAAGACATGGCATTTGAACCAAGTCTTTGAGCACAGGTAGGGTTGACAAACATTGGGAAGAATGTTACTGGCAGAAGAAGGTATGAATAAAAGAGTGATGGAAAGAATGCACAGGCCATTTTGGGGGGATAATAGGATTCGTTTGGGCCAAGGCATGAGGTGTAAGAAGAGACGAAGGGAAGCCAAGCTGGAGAGACGGGGAGGCTTAGGTCAGAAGGAAGCCTCATGCCAGGCTGACGAATTCAGCACTAGAGCACAAGAGAAGGATTTATTTTTTTCCAGAATAGGGAAAACGACTGTATATTTTTAGGCAGAGGAGAGAAACTATCAAGACATAGAGTTTAAAGACAAAGATCAAATAGTACAACTGCTATAGGAAGGTCCAAAGTGATGTAGCAGGAAATGCAATTTAAAGCACTAACCAAGGGCTTAACCTTGGAAAGACCAAGGAAGAAGAGAAAGGCATCAAGCACACAGTCACAGAGGCCAGGCTCTCCCCCAACTCTGCTGCTGTGGATGCTTAAATCATGCTTTTCTTTAGAGGTACCTTCATAAACATTAATCAAGCAATATCACACACTTAAGAATAGCACTAAAATGTATTCCTGCCCAAGAGTTGATGAGGAGAGGTTTTTTGTTTTAACAAAAGACTTCTAGCCGATAACCTTAGAGGGGATAATAGAATTTAATAATTGCCATTTTGCCACTTTGAAATAATAGAACTAAGCAGCACTCACTGGTGGATGCTGCAACCATCAGGTGAGCCTTTTGAGGGCAGGAGGAGATGACACTTCTAGGAAAGAACGTCGTAAAGATAAAGGCTTTCTAAAAAACAAAACCACTAATTCGAAAAGATACATGCACCCCAATGTTCATAGTAGCATTATTTACAATTGCCAAGATATGGAAGCAACTTAAGTGTCCATGGACAGACATGGATAAAGAAGATGTGGCATATATATATATACACACACACACATATTTTATATATATATATATATATACACACACACACACACACACACACACACACAGTGGAATACTACTCAGCCATAAAAAAGAATGAAATCTTGCCATTTGCAACAACATGGATGGACTTGGAGGGCATTATGCTAAGTGAAGTGAGTCAGAGAAAGACAAATACTGTATGATATCACTTATATGTGGAATCTAAAAAATACAACAAATATAACAAAAAGGAAGCAGACTCACAGATATAGAGAACAAACCAGTGGTTACCAGTAGGAAGAGGAAAGGGGGAAGAGGCAATACATGGGTGGGGAAGTAAGAGGTACAAATTATTAGGTATAAAATAAGCTACAAGGATATATTGTACAACACGAGGAATATAGCCAATATTTTATAATAACTATAAATGGAGCATAACCTTTAAGAATTGTGAATCACTATATTGTACACCTGTAACTTATATGATATTGTACATCAAATATACTTCAATAAAAAAATAGTAAATACAAAAAAAAAATGACCACAGACTACTTAGAATTGCCTTATACAGATTCCTCTTTCTCTGAGGTATTGACCTCCTTTAGAATATTTGTTGCTGACTAGAATGAAAAGACAATAAAACATTCCCATTAAAAAAAATAAGAGTCTTTCTAATGGAGTGATCGTCAGACCAGCTGAATCTGCAGCTCCATCTAGAACACAGGCATCAGAAGAACGTGAGACTGTCAGACACAACATATCTCACGACAAGATGCAGTAAGTAGGACATGCCACCACCCAGGAATTGCCTAAAATAATTAAACCTGAATCTAATCGTGATGCTAGTTGTAAATATTATTTTTACAGGAGAAACAGTAGGAGGAACTAGTTAAATGACAGCCCGAGGAAGGAATCAGATAAGCCCCGGATGCACAACATTCTACAGGCTAAACGACTCATTTTCAAACAAATCAATGGCATTATTTAAAAAAAAAGTCTATAATAGGATAAATAGAATAAAAAGGACTTGAGACCTAATAATCAAATGCAATATATGGAAAGAGGTGATGGCTTCTGGTCAACAACCTCCTCTGAGCTTATTAGGTCAGCTCAGGAGTTCCATCTTCTCCTAGAACTCCAGGGGTAGTGGGCCTGGCCACCCAGACTGGGGACAGGGGACCACTGCAGGCCTGGGAGCCGGTACCAGGAAAGGCTCAGCCACACCACTGGCTCCTGAGTTCGCTGGTGAAGGACCCTGGCTGCTGCCCCCACCTCACACACCCAGTGCTTGGTCCCCCGTGCACCCCGAATCCTCAGCGCTCGGCACTCGGGGCCTCTCTCCGCTCTTCTTGTGTTTTTGGCCACACTGCTGTGGGATCTTAGTTCCCCCACCAGGCATCGAAGGAAAGCATGAAGTCTTAACCACTGGACTGCCAGGAAATTCCCTCTCTCTGCTCTTTTGAAACCACTGATTATGTCACACTCTGAATAATTAGTAAAATTAGTTTGCAGTAATTATATCATTTCTCTTCTCATCTCCTTTAACATGGTATAAACATTTATGCAAATTGAGAATATCTTTAATAATCAAATATTTATATAACATCTGCTATGAAAAAAAAGTCAACTGAATTAAGAATTTCCAAGGTAAACTATTTTAAATCCTGAGACTTCCAGAACTCTGAGGCCCCTTCTGGGAAGTGATTTATTTGGGAGGCAATGGGGGGGGGCGGGGAGGAGGAGGGCTGTTCACGGCTAATGACAAACCTTTGGAGTAGAGGTGAATTCTCATTTGCATGGGTTACAAATCAAGGAAAAGTTAAGATCAGGACAGAACCACCCAGGGGTTAATTATGTAGAGGGATCTGTTTAGTCCTGGGTGGGCTTCTACATTCTTTGGGGCAATGCAGTCCACAGTGGTAAGACAGGAGGCAGGAACCTCCCACTCCTCAAATAAGGTCACATTTATAGGTGCCAGGTGTTAGGACTTCAACATGTTTGGGGGGAACCCAATTCAACTTACAACACCCCCATGGGCCTCCTATATGGGAAAAGCCTTTCTTCCATAGTTACTGAAGACAGGGATCCCTGAGTGAGAGACTTGGGTCCCCATCTAAGACTGGATCCTGAAGTCCTTGATATCCTGGGGGGAAAAGTGACCCCCAAACTCTAAAGCCTCAATGGTTCTCCATTGTGCTGACTCCCTGCTAGAGGCTAGAAGTCATCTTTGGAGGCAGATGATTCTTTTGCTTTGGGAAAAATACGCTGATGGTTTGTGGAAAGTAGAGCAAATATCCTGTTCTGAAATAGGGTAGCTCAAGATAAAAGGACCTCTAGGTAATATAAAAATCTGTCCTCACTGATCTGCAGATTGTTTCTGGGGGAAGCAGTTGAGCCTGGATTCTGGGTAGGGCAAAGATGGTTTCAAGCGCATTCCTTTGCTTGGGGTGGAGGTGGGAGAAGTGGAAGGGGTGGGTGGTGGGAGTTACAGGTCATGCAAAATGGAGCCAGGCTGAAGGCTAAGGAGGACGTCACCTTGAAGAGGCAGTAGTGTGTGTACCAGAGCCGGCTGTGTGGACTTGCAGTAGATGATTGTAAGCTTCTCAGGAATTTTGCAAGCTAATTGATAAACATGACCTTCATTAAAAATTAAATTATGTAAATGTGTAACTAAATAAATTATATTAAAAACAAAGTTAATAAATACTCGAGCTCATCACTTCATAATTATTTTACTACTTTTTCTATTATCTATATTCTCGAAGTCTAATGTGTCAGTTGGTGGAAATACTGTATCAGGTTACATAGGGTGTGCTACCATACATCTCTTCCCAACTTCCATTCAATGACATCACAGTTGGCAGCTTGAAACTGGCCATGGTGGGATGTACACCATGGGAAGTGCAAAGATGAGAAAGCAGCCGCCTCCATCCAGTTGTTAAATATCTACCAGCCCTCCACTGACGGGGAGCACTGCGCAGGCGATTGAACTACTGGGAGTTGTTTGGTTTCCCAGGCTGACTGTCTTTTCTGTGCTGGAAAAGGGGAATAAAGGAACAGGCTAGTGTCTACACACAGGACAAATCAATATGGCAGAGCCCAGCAGCCTGAGCAAGCAGGTGACAAGGTGGAAAGAGGTGACGTGTAGGTGGAGACAGCCCGGCCCAGAGAGCCGACACCTCTAAGGGTTTATAGACTGTGGAAGCTCGGTGTTAGCAGCTGAGTACTGGTGGCTCAGCTCCATTCTGAGACCCCCAAAATAAAAAGGTATACGTACACATATTCCTTGCAGATTCTCAGAAACACTCTCAGAGGGGAACCTGAGGAAGGTCTGGGTTACCAGTCATCCCACAGGCAGGGGCTCCAACTGTGGTCTTCGGAGAGATTGAGAAGCTCTCAGCTTCAGAAAGTTAACAGCAGTCTTTCCTATAGAATTTCTCAGGACCTTCAATGATCTAATGTGCTCCAGGACTCTCCCAGGGGGTCCCGTATGCAGCATTTCCCAAAGTTATTTTTCCACAAAATCGCTCATGGGCTAGGACTCCACAGAAACAAACTTTGCAAAGCTCTAAACTAGGCACGTGGGGATCATGGAAATCCAGCCCAGCGTTTTCCAGCCCGATCATAGTTCTATGATCCTTAAAGAGGGACATGCTTGTTATTTTCACACATGTGATGGTGCTCACATGGAACTCTCCTTTACAGCCCATCCTTCTCACTCCACCACCCAAAATATACAACGGGAAAAAATGTTTTTGCAGTGAAGAGTGACCTGCAGACTACTGGCATCTCCATTATGGCCCAAAAGCCTCAGTGAGGGCCAGGGTTGCTATATTTAGCAAATAGAAACAGAGGATGCCTAGTTACATTTGCATTTCAGATAAACAAGGAATAATTTTTAGAATCTTCATGCTTCATGCAATATTTGGGCCATCCAAATACTGAAAATGTATTTCTCGTTTATCTGAAAAGTTAACTGGGTAGCCTGCGTATTCCTGGGACACCAAGTGAAGGCAGGTTTTTGAAGGGATGCTGTCAGGTCTTCAGGGAGGCAGTTGTGGGGTGGTGGGAAACAAGTTCTAGAGTCGGATTTGGTGGGACTGAGTTTTGTCACTTAATTAGCAACATGAGTAAGTTAACTAACCTCGCTGAGACTCAATTTCTCCAGCTCTACGTAGTTATGGGAGATAACACTTCCCTCATGAGTGGTTGATAGAATTAAATTTGAAAATTCATGAAACAGACTCTAGCACAAATTAGCACATAGTAGTTGCTTAATCAATGTTAGTTCCAACCTCTCCTCACATCTCCCTCTCTTATTTGGGATCAATCACTGAGGAAACAATTTTGCTGGAATTCTGAGGGATATGGTAAGCACTCTAGCCACTTGTGAAACTTCCATCTTCTCCATTTCAGCTTCTGTGGGGCTTCAGTAGTTCAGAGTCAGAACCCAACTGACAATTCGCGGGTCAGCCCTTCAGGCCTGAAGACAATGGGCCCACCTGGAGGCCGTTCTAGCGAGACTAAACCAGGAGCCCCTTGCCTTCCTAGTAATTCAAACATTCGACAATTCTACCAGTGACAATCAGTTAAAATCATCACAGAAGCCTCCATGTTTTGTTTGTAAAGTGCTGATTTTACAAATAATGTTCGCTTGGCTTGTGAATTGCTGCCAAGGGGGAAGGGAGAGTCCTGCCCAGGTGGCTCTCCACGTGCTTCCCTGTCACCCTGTGGCCGACACAACGTCACATTACTCTCAATTTCCCTGGGTAACCAAGAACTGCCCAATCCATGCTCCAAAGATGGTGACTACTTCAAGCTGTGAATCTCTGTCTTGATATTGGTTTACATAATTATTTTGATTACAAAGTGTTGGTTCTCTAACTATGTTCCCTTTGCACTAATGCTGATTATTTAAAATTTGTTTGTAGCATGCCTGGATTGACTAGGAAAAAATCAGTTGGGCAATGAGGGGAATTAGAGGCAAATTGGGGACAACTCAGTATGTATTTTAAATTGGTTGTGCAGAATTCTGGAAGCAGATAATCCACATGTATCATATACACAGCTAGCTTTAAAAAAAAAAAGCCATTTCCTACAAGACAAATGAGAACAGTCCAAGGTTACCATTGTTCTTATTATGGTTTCAGTTTTCCCCAGAGCATAGGAATCTTCACATTCTTTTCAAAACAGCATTAAGGAAGTTGAAAGCTTCCTTTTAATGAAAGTATAACCTCATTTGAATGTTTAAAAATACCCCTTGAACACAGGATCAACTGCTAGACTACTTACTGCATGGGTATCAAGGATGTTGGTTGTAAAAGTTTTAATTACATAATAAGAGGGAAAAAGCCATAATTTAAGAGGGCAATTACCCAGAATAATTTACCTCATTATTAACTTCTTCGGATAGATCTAAAGCCCTCAGAAGCCTTGCTTTTAGGACACAAAACAATACAAAGTCCGCTCGTCATTAGTAAACATTTGAAACTGTGTTTAGAGCCAAGTTGTGGACAATACCAAGTGCTGGTGAGCAGGGAGGGTGGGTAACTGACTCTCACACATTGCCATATTGCAAACACACACTTACCAGAGAGCCCAACAATCCCACTCCTAGGTATTTACTCAAGAGAAATGAAAACTATATCCACACAAAATCCTGGATGTGAAGACTTATAGCAGCTTTATTCACAATTATCCCAAACTGAAAATAACCCAAATGTTACTCATCTGGTGAATGGATAAACAAACTATATCCAGGCAAAAAGAATACTACTCAGCAATAAAAAGGAACAAACTACTGATACATGCAAAAACGAACACTGTGCTAAGTGAAAGAGGCCAGACTCAAACAGCTGCACACTGTATGGTTCCATCCATGGTGGAAAAGGCAAAGCTCTAGGGACACAGAACGGATCTGCAGGTGGCAGGGGCTGGTGGGAGGTGGGCAGTTTTCTACAAAGGAGCAAGGGGGGACTTTTGCAAAGATGTTGAAATGCTGTCTTGATTATGGTGGTGGTTACATGACGACATGCATTTGTTAGAATTCATAGAACTGCAGTCCTAGAAAAGGTGAATTTTACTGCAGGTACTAAATTATACTGACTCAATAAAACTGATTTTAAAACCAGTCATTTTGTGACTTCCTAAGTATCATGCTGATGTTGAATAAGCTTTCATTAACACTCTTGATGCAAACAAGTGTGGGGAAGGCGGGCAGGTCCTTTGTTCTTCAAATAACTAGCCCAGATGTTCTGCTACAGCTGCTTTGTTCCGTCTGAGCAGGAGACAGATGCACAGGTTGACAGGGCCCTGACTGACTGGAGTGCTCTTGGAGAACAGAGGTCACCATCTGCCCCTCCTGGAAGAGGTCCTCGATCCCGTGGACATCTGCTCACCACCCACACCATCCATGGATGCTCAGATATGAAGTGTCAGATAACTGCTGAGTTTGTATTTGCTCGACTTTAAAGATCTCTCAACCATGCCATGGGGGCTGTTTCATTATTTATCATAAATGCTGTAATGAACATACAGTCATTGACACAGATGTATAGGGCCCTGCAGCATTCACCCAGTGGATACGATCACAGACAAGTGCCCATGAGCTGCCGTCAGTGGGGCTGCTCATCCTTCTGACGTTGCCTGTGAGTCTACACTTGCTCTAGGTGCGAAAAAAGGATAACCCGCATCATCTTATTCACAGACAGGAATCCCTTTGGGGACACAGGGCCAACAGACTGTATGCTTAGGATATAAAGTGTCTAATGCAAAGTTTTAGGGCTCACTAATGAATTTGGGAAACTAAGTCTGATTATAATAAGAGGGTTTGGGGTTTTTAAAAAAATATTCACATCATTGATTTATTCCACCTACATCAGTTCTACTCTAGTGTACATAACTTTGCTATAGCCAAAAACAGAACACTTTAGAGGAAGCAAAACAGAGTGGATATAAACATGACTACAATCCACAAAGTCATTATAATAGTGGGCAGGAACGCAAATCTTGGGGCTTGGGTGCAAAACCCACACACTAGTTTTGTGAGCTTGTGGAAGTTCATTAATTTCACTGACCCTATTCTCTCTACTGTAAAGATAACAATAGTCACTTTGGATTTGCTGTGATGATTAAATGGGATTATATATATATGTATATAACTTTGCAGGTGGCTTCAACAAATGGTCGTTATTTGCCCAGACGTTACCTATAACCCACGTGAGGTGAGGCTCTCTCTTTACCTTGAGTCAAATCCACATTCTTGTCTTCCTGTAAGAGGACTGTCAGTGATCACTGCTGCTCCTCCCCCGGAGGCCGCCACAAGTGGATTTATTTACAGCAGGAATTGAAGGTCAAGAGCAGAGTCCGCTGTCAGTGTGAGACGCCGGGGCTTAGTGACGAATGACAGCTCAGCATTGGGCAAGGATTCTGGTCAGAGCTTAGGGCCCCTGGCTCTGCTGTCACACTGCACCTCAGTCCTGACATGTGAACTCTCGTGGCACCTAAGGTTTGTTTCTTTTATCACTGGGAATTATTTTTTCCCCAGATTTATTGACTGACATATAACATTGCGTAAGTTTAACATATACAACGTGATGATTTGATACACACGTACGTTGTGAAATGATTACCACAATAAACTTAATTAACACCTCCATCACCTCACATAATTTTTTGGGATGAGAACATTTAAGATCTACTCTCCCAGCAACTTTCAAGTATTCAATACAGTATTGTTAACTAGAGTCACCATGCTGCACATTAGATCTCCAGAAGTTATTCCTCTTATAACTGGGATTTTGTAACTTTGACCAGCATCTCCCATTTCCCCACCTCCAGCCCCCTGGCAACTACTTCTGGTCTCTGTATCTGTGAGTTTGGCTTTTTTAGATTTCACATGCAAGTGACATCACACAGTATTTGTCTTTCTCTGTCTGACTTATTTCACTTAGCATACTGCCCTCAAGGTCCATCCGTGTTGTCGCAAATGGCAGAATTGCCTTCTTCTTTTATGGCTGAGTAATATATTGTCAGGAATTACTGCTCTATCCTTACTTTACCTTCAGAAGCATAGCCAGCTCTGGCTTAATAAAAATGCTTATTTTAAAAAGGAAGGCACATAAAGAACTCTTTTCTAAATAGTCCCACTTTCCCACCAACATCTTCAGAGCAGAACCTTAAATTGTGTCTTCCAACTAGAAAGATGTATCTTTCCTTGAGTCATTATTGATAGAACAGAAATTGGAAGAGAATGGAAGTCCTATAATGATGTTGTCCTCACTGTGTTTGCTCATGTTATCAGACCTCAGCAGTCGGGGCTACACATGGCTTAGGGGTCCAGCATTCTCCATCTTCCTCTGGACACATTTCTGCCCACAGGCCTGACTGTCCCATAAAACAAGTGCCTTGTTTTATGTTAGTGGCCCTCCTTGGCCACTGATTGGACTGATCCATGTGATCTATGAATGGTATCCTGGTTGGAAAGTTGTGTTGAGCTACCGAGAGTGTATCTCATGGAATTTGGAACTGTCTTATGTATAAACTGGGTGTAGTTTATATCTATAAGGTTTATCTATACACATATACACATACACACAAATACATCTGGCCAGTGGGTAGTGGACACTGGAAATGAAAGGATTTGGGCGCTGAAGATTTGGGAAGAGAGCAGCTATTACCTGCACCACGCATAGCAAAGCTACGAGGGAGACAGAGAGAAACTGAGTCTGAGGGGGAACGTGAGGGGGCAAGAACAGAGGGGCTGTCTCTGGAGCTGCCTCCTTCCTGCGCTTCCAACATCTAAGGTTCGTTTTTGAAATCCCTCCCTGAATTGACCTGATTTCACCACAGTGGGTTCCTTTGTGCAAGCTTGACTTTGAGGCAGTCAGAAATAGTTGTTGGTTTCAACTACCACTGAGCAGGCTTTAAGGGTTTAAACAACCATTTAAAACACAATGCTGGGCTTCCCTGGTGGGGCAGTGGTTAAGAATCCGCCTGCCAATGCAGGGGACACGGGTTCAAGCCCTGGTCCAGGAACATTCCCCATGCCGCGGAGCAGCTAAGCCCGTGAGCCACAACTACTGAGCCTGTGTGCCTAGAGCCCGTGCTCCGCAACAAGAGAAGCCACCACAATGAGATGCCCACCCACCGCAATGAAGAGTAGCCCCCGCGCACCGCAACTAGAGAAAGCCCGCGTGCAGCAACGAAGACCCAACACAGCCAAAAATAAACTAATTAATTAAAAAATAAATAAAACACAATGCTATGGATCCATACATGCATGGTGAGATTCGAGTCCGAACCCCACCTTTGTGTCTGAGGGGTCCTTTCCTAAGGAAGATGGGATCTGGACTTTGCCTTGACATGAAAGCAATATGCTCACCGGTGCAAGAGGAATAAACAGGGTAATTTCCAAGAAAAAGTCACATTCTAAGAGAGTGATGGGTAGAAGGTTTAGCTTCAGCAAGAAGACCTCAGCACAGCACCCTCTGCAGCCCGAGGTCCCGGGGTGGAGGAGGGAAATGGAGGACCTGGCAGAGGGGACCAGAGCGGGGATCGGACACAGGACATGAGGAATCTGGGCAGGGGAGGCTCTGAGGGCCCAGGAGGCAGGGAGGAACAGAAGAGGCGTTGAGGGAACAAGAAGGAATGTGGGAGCCACATGGAAGGATGGAAAAGGGGAAGTGGACCAAGTGCCTGGGGGAAGAGTCACAGAGACAGAGAATGGCTTGAGCAACAGGAAAAGAGGGAGAAAGCGACACAGAATTAGGGGACAGAGAAGAGGTCAGGGAAGTTGGAAAGGAGGAGTGCAGGAGGATGGAGGGCAGACACACAGAGAGACAAGCTTCCCTGGTTCTGACACATTCTCATCGGTGACTCCTGCTCCATGGCATGGCCTCTCCCCATCTAGATTGTCCTTGTTTTCTGATTGGTTAAAAAAAGAGCTACTAATACCATCCCAGTCTATCTCAGAGGGAAGAAGTCAGGACCAGGGGAACACACATCCTACCCCTTCACACGTGCTCTTTTCTCTGACTGCACCATTCTGCAGCGTGTGCACTGGGTGACCAGTGTAGCTGGAATGGAGGAGGGTGGTGTGGGATGAACCTGGAGGGCTGCGGGCCGTGGAGTCCATGTGAAAGGTTTTGATCTCTTTGGGGTAGTTGTGGTCAAATTCATAAAGTCCTGATTCCTCTTTTCTATTATCTGTCCATCTCTGGCATGCCTGCTTCACCAGCTGCAAGTATAAATACAGCTGCACCTCTTTTCTTTTTCCTATTAATTGCTGGAGCCCCCATATGTCAAACAGCTCACATCTAAAGCCTCCCCCTCCAGGCATCCAAGAACCCCAAGGTCTTACTTGGTCCCAAGGGGAAATGTTCTCCTTCCAAATACCCCAGAGAAGATGAGAAAAGCTAGTGAGCTCAGCTGTGGTCTGTCACGGCCTCTGGTCACTGTCGAGCACTGTCCCACACATACAGATACTTGTGTGCTGTTGAGGGGAGGAGAGCCTCCAGGGATAATGCTGGACTTACCTCGCTCATGCTCAGCCACTGTCCCCAGAGCTGAGTGGGACGTGGCTGGGCCTGCAGGAGTGTCCACCTGTCAGCCCCAACTGTTCAGCACCAGTCCAGTGCTCTTCAGAACCCTTGGTGTCCTTTCTCCCAGGGGACCTCACATGGATGCTCTTAATCCTTCACGAAGCTCCTGAGTGTGGAACGTCTCAGGAGGCTGCTGGGCCTCCATGCAGCCCAGCCTTACTGCCCTCCCCTCCACTAGCTCTGCAGACCAAGGGCAACTGCGGAGCATTTTTGTCAGGGCACAACGGATCCCATTACACTCCAGCCAACAGATACCAACTGGCCTTAACTTCATAAGACCAGACCACCTTTCCCATGATAACAAAATCTATCCCATGGCTACCAGCTCCCTCTATTTCCAGACATAGGTGACGGTGGCATTTGGAGTTTGTTTTCATGGTTTCCCTCTCCCAGCACCTCATTATTATAATATTATTATTAATATACAAAATAATGAAATCAGAAAATATCAACAGAAAAACATTCCACATTTCCAACCAAATAAAGACATTTATACCAGCATGTAAAACACAAAACTCACAGTTTCCATGGGTGAATGTGCTCCCTAGAAGCGTGACTGATGCATTCCATAAAGCCTTATAGGACATAGCAGCCCACAGAGCAAGCGACGGCTCTGGGCCCTGACACTGCGAGTCCCACTGTGAAAAGAGGTTTTATTGTAGAAACATTTACTCTGAAAAAATGTTACTGCTATACATATCCTGAACCTTAATTTTTTAATAAAATGAAAAATTGTGACATCTTTACTTTTTTACTAACGGTATTAAATATACTTTCAGAATGCTCTAAAAGCTTTAAATATGTATTTTTCCATGGTTTCTTTGTCATTGAAATAAAAGGCCCTAAAAACCTATATATTCTCATATCCAGAATATATAAAGAACTTTCAAAACACAATAAGAAAATAAACAACCCAATTAAAAAATAGGCAAAAGATTCGAACACACACTTCACCAAATAAGAGATAAAGATGGCCAAATAAACATATGAAAAGATGCTCAGTCATGGGCTGAAAATGTAAATTAAATTAAAGTCACAATGACATCTATTAGAATGGCTAAAATTAAAATAAACCAACAACTGATGCTACCGAGTGCCGGTGAGGATACGGAGCAACTGGAACTCTCCTTCACTGCTGATGAAATGAAGGGAATGTAAAATGGTACAGCCACTTTGGAAAACAATTTCACAGTTTCTTATAGAGTTAAATACATATTTACCATATGATCCCACAATTCCACACCTGGGTATTTACCCAAGAGAAATGAAAACACATGTCCACACAAATTATTATAGCAGCTTTATTTGTAATTGCCCTACGCCGGAAAGAATCCAAGTGTGGGCGAATAAGCATCCATGCAACAGGATACTACTCAGCAATAAAAATGAACTAACTGCTGATGTACCCAATAACTTGGATGGATCTCAAGGGTATTACGCTATAATATTTGAAGGGTCTAAGTTATAAATATAACTATTTCTATACAAAAAGTTTTTTAGAGAAATTTTCACTATAAACAGTGATACCAAGCCATAATGTAGGCTGAAAGGGTTAAGGAATTCTTTTAAATTAAATAGAATAAAGTTATGAAGGAAGGAATAACCCATTTCATTATATTAATTCAGCTCCTTAGCAGGGGCTGCCATGGGAGCATTGGTCCAGGGTTTCCAGAATCTGTGGCTCCCCTGCACTTCTGAGCTTGGCTTCAGTGATACCACCTTACATGCTTGTGCCCACTGCTGACCCCACCCCTGCCCAATTTCAGGTGCCCACGTATTTTTTTAAAAATAAATTTATTTATTTATTTATTTACTTTTGGCTGCATTGGGTCTTTGTTGCTGCACGTGGGCTTTGTCTAGTTGTGGCGAGTGGGGGCTACTCTTCGTTGCGGTGCGCGGGCTTCTCATTGCAGTGGCTTCTCTTGTTGCGGAGCATGGGCTCTAGGTGCACAGGTTTCAGTAGTTGTGGCATGCGGGCTCAGTAGTTGTGGTACGTGGGTTCAGTAGTTGTGGCTTGCGAGCTGTAGAGCGCAGGCTCAGTAGTTGTGGCGCACGGGCTTAGTTGCACCGCGGCATGTGGGATCTTCCTGGACCAGGACTTGAACCCGTGTCCCCTGCATTGGCAGGCAGATTCTTAACCACTGTGATACCAGGGAAGTCCTACCCACCTATTTTTGGAAAGGCTTTAGTAGTTGCAAAGTAGTCTGTTCACCAGCACAGCCCTGGGGAGTCAGGAATTCCACAGATAACCCCTCCTTGTGCCCTGGAGCACAGCAATGTCCACAGTCTTCCCCAGAAATCTAGGACATCCCAGACTCCTTGGAACTCTGCAGCTATCTTCATCTCCTTTCTCAGGGATGCTCGGGGCCCAAGCATCAAAAGCACATTAAATAAAAATGATGACTCACCAATCAAATGTTTAGGCCTTTGAATGATTTATCCTTTCTCGCAAAAAGAGGTTATGCAACTCATGCCCAGAGCTCCCCAAAGCAGATGGCCAAGGAGAGTCATGTGCCATCAGAGACTGTCAAAGAGCAAACATTTCAAAATTATGCCTCTTCCACCGAAGACAGTACTTCTGCTCAAGCTCACCCTTTTGCCGAGTACCTAACCATAAAGAGTTTGTTTGTTGAATCAGCCTAAAGGGTGAACAGGACATCGTTTATCTGTTTATGTAGCAGGTTCTTCTACCCAAAGGATCTCACCAGTTTTCTTGACTTTACAAATTGTCACTTTTCCACGATCTGTGCCAATGGAATGCAGTAGTACCATAGACCCAGTTCCCTCATCATGGATATTTGGCTTTGGAAGGAATCTCAATACTTACATATGAACGTGGAAGTCTCTCATTTGTAGGAATTGACTGTACTCTGCATCAAAGGAATCTGGTCACCAAAGAAGGAAGCACTTATTGGGGGCTGGGAAACGTTCCTCTCCTGCTCCCAGCTGCACTCTCCCCAGCACCATTTGATTATGAACAATGTTCCCGTGGTAGAGAGGGCAAAAGGGCCCCATTCTCCCCTCCTGGTATCTACCACTCTCTCAGTGTCACCCTGTAACTCTGTGTCCTCACCCCTTCAATCTGGCTACCCTGTGTCTTACTTTGGCCAACAGAATGTGGCAGAAGTGACAGCACACCAGTTCAAGCCTAGGTCTCAAAAAGCCTGATATGGTTTTGTTTGCTCTCGGAACCCAGGCACCACCATGAGAAGAAGGCCAGGGCAGCCTGCTGGGAGGACGAGGGACCGCGTGGACAGGGCTCAGTCCGGCCAGCCTTCCCCCAGCCAGTCAGCCTGCAGGCCGCACGCAGGTCAGCAAGCCCAGCTGGGCTCGTCCAGGCCTAATGAACCAACCGAGCTGAGCCAACCCGCAGGGCTGGGAGCTAGATCAATGGTGGTTGTTTTAAACCACTAAGTTTTGGGGTAGCTTGTTACACAGCAGGAGCCCTCTTTTCCCTTGCCATAGGAAGGTTCCAATACTTTACATTCAAACTACTCTTTGTGCTTGCAGGTAGAGAGAAGAAATTAATTCTTCCTACTTCTGATAGCTGAATTAGGTGTGGGTAGAAAACACGAGACTCCATTTCCGTTTCAACTCTTTCACTGCCTAGCCAACCTACATTTTAAAGAATTTTACTTATGAGATCAATGGTAGATATATTATTAAAACAAGGCACTTTCTGTCCAACTCTTGTTGAGGTTTCTACCAATGACACCATATAACTAACATTTGATACCACAGCACATCATAGAGATCAGAAAGACGTCAGATCATTATTTCACAAAAAGCTTTGTTTAAACAAGCCATGAAAAAAAAATTTTATCATCAAATATAAGTTTAATAATCTCTTTATCACATACCCCAGTTTTTCATTATTGTCTTCATTTCATTCTGTTTACATTTGTCATATACATCTCTATAATACACACAGACCTATATTTGCTATATACCTCCTATCATTTAATTGTCTTTGGATCAATATAGAATCAGTAGGGATCAGCGTGGGAAAGAATACTACCTTTTTCTGAAAGTAGATTCTTATGTATTTATTTAGCACCTTTTATTTAAGGAGCTCAAGATACTTTAACATTCACTGTAGCATCCTTATGTTATCTCTAGTTTGGGAAAATGTCAAAAATTAGTGCCTTTTTATAGGAAAAAAAAGGAAAGTATCAGTGAGATGATGACAGTCACAGTAGAAACTTGGGTCTTTAGCTCAGCCTTCTCCTTTGTGAACTATACTTGTTTAACATGTCAAAAGGTTTAATGGTTTCTTCCATTTTTATAACATCTCTCTTTGGATGGATGTGAACTAAAAGGGCAGCACAGACAGTAAATTCCCACCGATGGATCATCCTGGCAACACAGTTATTTCCTGCAGTTTTTCATGTCCGCTAAGAAGCCCCATAAATTATAGAACCACCTCCGCTTCTCCATTAAAAGTCATAATTGATGGTTACTATTCTAGCAATTCCAAGAGACCTGCAACCAACAGGGAGAAACCAGTGATCAACGATCATTCCCTTCAGCTGGGCATTTGTGGCCATTAAAGTCTGGGCAGTGACCACTATCAGCACTCTTAAAACCAACCAGATCTGCAAAATTAATTTTAATGTGCTTAGATATTTTAACTTTAGTATTTGAGGAGAACAAATGCTCACTGGCCACAGCAGATGAAACATCCTAGGTAATTCCTTTCAATCTGACTCACATTGTATGTTTCCTCACAAGAGCACTGACGCTAAGAGAAAAGCACCTCTATGATAAGTTTTCTTAAATTCACAATGTAAGGATTTGGTTTTTAATGTAAACGCATGGAAAATGATGTTTTCCACTTCTACAAGGCTAAATTACAGATACACGATTTTTTAGGAAGAAAATGGTGCCTACTGCCTAAACACATTTATGCTATTCTTGTTTAGAAAGAAAACAAATGCACTTTATTCTTCCTTTCTTGAACTTTCCTGGCACCTTCCTTTCACCGTGTGTGCAGGCCATCCCATGTCCTACTCATTTTCCACATCTTTTCCAGGGAGACATCAAGAATAAGAATGCCAAGTGCAGCAACTTGGATTTTTAGAGATTTAGTTTCCCAAGTACCTGATTGCCTCTGCTGGGAAGGGTACTGCATTCACCCGGGGGGAATGAACCATTTTGAGATGGAGTAAAGGAGGCAGACACGAATTGCAACTTAGTGCTGCCTAGAAATTGACACAAACTTAAAAAACATTCAGGGGGAAAATGGGGTTTCCCCTTTTCCTTCGTTTAGAAAACTGAGAACTCAGAAAAGTTTTCGAACGCTAAAAGTCCCTCCTCTTGCTCTCTGAGCCTCCCCCAGGCTTCACATTTCCAGCCTTCTTCCAAAAGTGCTTAGTGCAGATACCTCACCTCTCCCCACCCCCGCCGTCACCCAAACACAGGCATCTACTCGTGAGAAGGGACCAAAAGAAAACGTATAAAGAAGACCATCACCCTTAGGTGACTTTTCAAGAAAATCGTTAAATAGCAAAAAGAAAAAAGGGCGGACAGTATCAAGAGAAACGTTATGAGAGACAGTGAAATACAAATATCAAATATGGAGGACGGGGTGGGGGGAGGGATACAGACCCAAATAGAACAGGACAGCCATAAAAACAGATGCCATAAAGAGACAAACTACTGATGAACTAACAATGGGAGGTGGAAGTAGAAGAAGAAAAACTATAGAAGGAGATAAAAAGTGGAGTAACCGAGATCAACGTGTACCTGTGCAATTAGTTGACACGTGACTGTGGATGGAAGTGAGTAGTAATAGCAAATGTACTTTTGTTTGCTTGTTTGTTTTTAAAGTCCCCGATTCTATTTAGAACAAAATGGATAAAGAACGTCCGGTCATTTGATGCAGGTGTACCGAACGGAAGGGCGGCAAGGCACACCTCTGGGGCCACGGCCCCGCCCCATCCCAGGCCCCGCCCTCAGGCCCGCCCAGGCGCGGATGCGCGGCGGCATCGTCAGGTGGGGACGCGGCTCCCGACGTGCGCGGCGCAGAGGGCGGGATGGAAGGGCCGCAGCTCCGTGCCCGCCCAGCTGCATCGCGGCTCCGAGGGGCGCTGCGAACCGCAGCGGGTTCTCGGCTGCTCAGCGCCGCGTCTCGGGCGCGCCGGCCTCGGCCTCCCCCTGCTCCTGCACCGGCCGCGAGGCCTTGTCGGGCCCGGGGGCGCCTCGCTCCTGCAGCCCCGGGCCCACCTCGAGGCCGGCGCACGTGTCCGGGAAGCGCGGCCCGAGGCCGGCGAACGAGTCGCAGCACGGCGGGCTCTCCTCCTGCACCGGGCGGCCCACCGGCTCCCCCGCGCCGCCGCCCGGCCCCGCCGGCCCCTCCTGCGAGTTCTGACTGACGTAGACCACGATGATGTCGCCCTTGAAATTCATCACCTGCCCGCTGGAAATAAACGTGGAGTTACTGTTTCCAGTCACATTTCCTACAAGGGGAGAGGAAGAGAGAACACGCAGAGGGTGAGTCATCATCAGTTCTGGGCGAGAACTTGGTCTTGTGAGAGCAAAGTTTCCCAATGAATGGAGGGGCGCTGGCGCCCCAGCCCTCTCACGGGCGGCCCCGCCTCACCCACCCGTCTCCTAAAATGCATGGGGCGCTCCCCGGGGTTCCTTCCTTTGCCGTCTCACCGGGCCTGACTGAGGTGGAGGAAGGAAAAAGGGAGGGAGAGAGAAAGAAGACGAGGGAAGAGAAGCACGACAGTGGGCCATCCTCAAGTTCTGTCGTTGGCCACATTGACCTCGGGGGACACTGGCAGGAGAGCCCGCCCGCATCGCAGAATCACAGACGGGATTCAGATGTTGCAAAAGGGTGTGCGCACGTGATGGATACGCAGCAAACACAGCCAATGGCTCAGCAATGGTCAAATGCATCAGGAAGGGAAGCAAAGGCTGCAGCGAAGGTTGCTGCCCGTTAGGACCCTGGAGCCCACCGCAGCCCAGCCTCCTCTCTGACCAGACTCTTTCACATCTTTTCACCCTCCCTGGAGCGGTCCCTAAGCTCAGCCCTGGAGGGCCATGGGGCCACCCGGGCTCAGTATTTAGCAGAAATTAATTTCCTTAACATTTTTTTAAACTCCTAGAAAAAAAAGAGATTCACAAGACTAAAATGGAGAAAAGCCAACCAACCAAACAAAAACAATCTTACAAATCACTCTTTCCTTCTGATCCCTGGGAGGTGTTTTGTCCTCAGGGGGTTCTACCATCACTTTTTGTGGGTGACTGGATTTAGCCAGTCTTTAATTAGTGGGCCTTTTGAAAAACAAATAGAAAGTTCAACAACTGTTAGGAAACCTACTACCTCTTATTCTCCTATGTTAAAGACTGATGCTCTACAAATGACCCAGGTGAAAATAAATGCCACAAACCAAGCAGATGCAGAAATGCCCCAACACTCAGCATCACAAGCAGAATCTTTCAGCCTGACCAGGGAAGGTGAACATAAAAACAGTGCCTCACTATTAACCTCATCTTTTTTTTTTTCTTCTGTGTTGTGACAAAGCTTAATAATAATTACACAAATAAAATCGTTTCTGTCATTACTCTCCATGAAGAGATTTCTCCCAGATGTGGAAGGCATATTTTGGATGGTCTGACTGAAATACCAACAGCATTCAGGAAATACCAGGAGCCTTCCCTCCACCCACAGGGTACCTTCAGAGATCCTGAGACAGGCACAGTGGCCCATTACAGGGATTTCAATGAAAACAGAGATTTCAAATATGAGCAACAAATTGAAAGTCACAAGGAAGGATTTGTGACTCACACTCTTTCTCCCGTTGGCAGTTGTATTGGGGATGTTCCTAGATGGGTGGTGGCAGGGATTTATTTGCCTATTAATTCCCCCAAGTGACTTGGGCAAGTACAGCTAGTATTCCATTCACCAACTAGGCAGATTGACCCATGTTCTCCATTACCTCTAAAATACACAGACATGATCCAGCAATCCCACTCCTGGGCATATATCCAGAGAAAACTATGGTTGGAAAGGATACATGCACCCCAGTGTTCGTTGCAGTGCTGTTTACAAGAGCCAACACATGGAAACAACCTAAATGTCCATCAACAAATGAATGGATAAAGAGAATCCATTGTGGTACGTATATACAATGGAATATTACTCAGCCATTAAAAAGAATGAAATAATGCCATTTGCAGCAACATGGATGGACCTAGAGATTATCATACTAAGTGAAGTTAAGTCAGACAGAGAAAGACAAACATCATATGATATCACTTAAATGTGGAATCTAAAAAAAATGATACAAATGAACTTGTTTACAAAACAGAAACAGACTCATAGACTTAGAAAACAAACTTATGGTTACCAAAGGGGAAAGGTGGAGGGGGAGGATAAATTGGGGGTTTGGGATTGACATATACACACTACTATATTTAAAATAGATAACCAACAGAGACCTACTGTATAGCATACGTAACTCTACTCAATGTTCGCAATAACCTAAATTGGGAAAGAATTTGAAAAAGAATAGATATATGTATATGCATAACTGAAGCGCTTTGCTGTACACCTGAAACTAACACAACACTGTGAATCAACTATCCTCCAATATAAAATAAAAATTAAAAAAAAACATAGACAGGTGCTCATAACATCGCGCGTACTCCACGCTACAGGTCTACTCTCTATTATGCCTATGTCTTTCTGCTCTCACCAGCTACCAAGTTAGTTCTTAAGTCTGTTTTTAACTAGTTGAACCTATTAGGAAATCTAATGAAATACAAGCGTACCTCGTTTTCTTGCTCTTGGGTTTACTGTGCTTTGAAAATACTGCGTTTTTTACAAGTTGAAGGTCTGTGGCAACCCTGCATTGTCAGATGATGGTTAGCATTTTTGGCAATAAGTATTTTTAAACTGAGTATGTACATTATTCTTTTAGACATGCCATTGCACACTTAATAGACTACAGTATAGTGTAAACATAACTTTATATGCACTGGGAAACCAAAAAAATTCGTGTGACTCACTTTATTGTGGTGTTTGCTTTATTGCGGTGGCCTGGAACTGAACCTGCAGTATCTCCAAGGTCTGTCTGTATCTTTATGTAAAGTTGTGAAATGTAAGTAAGTGTGAAAAAAAGGCAAATGTTTCTAAGAAAACTAAAGTGAATGCTTTGCAAGGACCCAAATAAATGTGAACCACTAAATGCAAAACAAAAGGCATCAGCAAGCTGCTGAACTGGTGTGTGGTGGCGTGGGCAAGGCAGCTGTTAAAAGAAAAAATGAAAAGGAGACTTTAAAAATGCAGAAGGAGTTTGCATTCAGACTTGTTATGCCTGGAAATTAAGATGGTGTGGTTAACGTGAAAAAGGCTCAGGAAACTATATTCAGCCAACACATATGTCCCTATACTAAAAAATCAATGTGTGAATGCAAGTTATATGTTTTAAGTTTAAAAAGATGTTGAAGAGGTGAAGTTGTAGATGACTTTTTCAAGTAACTCAACAACTACTAACTGAGAGCCGATATAAGGTCTCTACTGTAGCAGCAGCAGCATGAATGAGCATAGTAACACAGGAGAAGTCTTCCTAGTTGAGGGATCACTAGTTAACAGAAAAAGTCAAAGTGAGAAATCAAAAATAATATGTGTATACCATAGACCATATTCCAATTTAAAATGTACTGTTTAAAAATAAAAAAATAAAAAAAAATATAAAAATAAAAAATAAAATACCATGATTATTTAATAAGAGCAGCAAATTTAAGTTGCTTTAAAGTATGATTTTTTTCATGGTATAATTCCTTTAGCTTTTTATTATTACAACATTGAAGAACATCATGATTCTATTGTTCTTCAAGATCATGTAAACCTACACACAGGGCAGTGCTAGCCGCTGCGTGATTGATCTATGGTCTTGAATTTAATATCTTTTTTGTCCTCTTCATATGGATTTATCTGTTTATGTCATGGTATATATAATTTCTCCATCATTTAAAATTTTATTTTCCAGCAAATCATCATCATGACTCCATTGTTGTTTACCTTCCTCATCAGACTCTTCAGTTTGTCTGAACTCAGATAAAAACCCATTTTTTTTTTAACCATTATCTTACACATCAAGATTTTGTGTTAAACTTTTCTTCTTCAGAATTTCATTCCAGGGGACTTCCCTGGCGGTCCAGTGGTTAAGACTCCACGCTTCCAACGTTAAGGGGCACGGGTTTGATCCCTGGTCAGGGAACTAAGATCCCACATGCCGTGCAGCCAAAAAACCAAAAAACAAAAAAATGTCATTCCATGCCTTTGCCTCATGGTCAACAATATATTTTTGATATATTCTATAGGATCGATATCCTTATTTTCTATATTTTTTTCCAAATGGAACTCAAACCCTTTTTCCTAAGAAATATATTTAAACATTTCGTAATTCTTCGATCCATAGACTGGATCAAGAATATTATTCTTGCAGGGGACACAGTACAGAGGGGAGGACCAAAAAAAGGCCTTTAAATTCCTGACGATTAGGATGTAAAGAAAAGCTACCTAGAAAGAGTATGAGATTCTCAATTTTATTCTTCATGTGTTTCTTCATCGAAAGTACAATTAATGACAAAAACTACCTTCGATCAAGTCCAAGTCTGTTCCATTCACACTGACTTTTATGAGAGTAGTAAACTGGTACAGACTAAACTTTAAAAAGCTCTACTTATTTGCCAGTAAGAGTAAGTGACAGCAGAGCCATCTTCAGGGGCATGTGACTTGTGCAGTCGCACAGGGCCCTATGCTCAGAAGGGCCCCGTGCTTGTTTAATGTTCTGTTGTCATCATCTTGAAATTCTTACTAATTTTTGCACAAGGGGCTTCATATATGCACTTTTCACTGGGCTCTGGAAACTTTGTAGCAGGTGGCAGACAGCTATAAGGAGTGCTGCTCTGTTTCCCCCTCCCCCCCTCACTGATGCTCTAATTTAATGTTACCCTTTTTGGAGGTAACATCTTATAAGTTGGACATGTTTCAATATTGCAGACACATTTGCCAATCTAAGTTTCTCTATTGATAAAGAACTCAATGTTCGGTAAAACTCTTGAGTTGCAGAGGCTACCCACCGGTGCTCCTAAAATGTGGACTCTATGAGATGTTTCCCTGGTGTTCAAGCCACTTGCCACCCGCTATAAAACTTTCAACACCCACTTTCTGATAGAGAACTGAGGCTTGTTCCTTTGAGAAAAGGTCTGCTGACTGTATCAATTATACCTGTCAGGCTTTGCCTCCGATCTCGTTTTGGTTTCTTTAAAGTGAAATGAGAACCAAGCCAGCTGCCAAGTAGTCTAAGTGCAGAATCCTTCTAGAGTTTTATTGCCTCAACCTTTCATCACCTCACCCTCTCAACTTCAACAGCAAAAAGATTTTAGCAGCTCATTCTTTGAATCTTCCTGAAGCACTTAATAGTTTTCATAGAAATAATTCTCATGCTTATCAACTTCATTTTTTTTTTTAACCAGTTAATGCAACAGTTAAAGTTTTAAATTACAACAGGATCAACTCACGCTCATAGGACTGGGCAGACCTGTGGATTTTAGTAAGCGTGGCCATTCTGTGGGCGGCAGCAGAAGGTCCGGGGTGTCCTAGAGTGACCCATTAGCTGTGAGTAATCAGTGTGCTGTCGGCTTCCGTCAGGCCACTCTACAGAGGTTAGGAGGATGTGGGCTAATCTATGGTTAAGTGAAGCTAGATTAAGATTAAGCTGGATCACTATTACAATACTAATAGTGATGGAACACCTCAAATCCGGAATTTACTGCATGCCCCCTCTGTGCCAGGCTGGCTGCATTACAAACACCAGCTCGCAGTTCCTCCTCAGATGAGCATTCCAGGCTTGCTTCTTTTTCCCCCTCTATGACTGACATGGCTTCAGGGATGAAAACTGTCTAACAGCCTTCTTTCTCCAGCCTCATCACAATGCAGACTCACCTGCAAGTAATCTACTAACATCTGTGGCATCCTAGTCTCACCTGTCTCAACTTCAACAGCAAAGAGCCTTTAGCAGCTTAGAGTGGTGTTTCACTCTCTTAAGAGCATGACTGGTTCCATATACATGTGTTAGCATATGGTATTTGTTTTTCTCTTTCTGACTTACTTCACTCTGTATGACAGACTCTAGGTCCATCCACCTCACTACAAATAACTCCATTTCGTTTCTTTTTATGGCTGAGTAATATTCCATTGTATATATGTGCCACATCTTCTTTATCCATTCATCTGTTGATGGACACTTAGGTTGCTTCCATGTCCTGGCTATTGTAAATAGAGCTGCAGTGAACATTTTGGTACATGACTGTTTTTGAATTATGGTTTTCTCAGGGTATATGCCCAGT
The DNA here is from genome assembly GCF_965194825.1 of Balaenoptera physalus. Taxonomy (NCBI): domain Eukaryota; kingdom Metazoa; phylum Chordata; class Mammalia; order Artiodactyla; family Balaenopteridae; genus Balaenoptera; species Balaenoptera physalus. The sequence continues at coordinate 13,865,949 of NC_138897.1, forward strand.
AGTGGGATTGCTGGGTCGTATCCGAGAAAAAAAAAAAAAAAAGGTCATGAAGAACCTAGGGGCAAGATGGGAATAAAGACACAGACCTACTAGAGAATGGATTTGAGGATATGGGGAGGGGGAAGGGTAAGCTGGGACAAAGTGAGAGAGTGGCATGGACATATATACACTACCAAACGTAAAACAGATAGCTAGTGGGAAGCAGCCGCATAGCACAGGGAGATCAGCTCGGTTGCTTTATGACCACCTAGAAGGGTGGGATAGAGAGGGTGGGAGGGAGGGAGATGCAAGAGGGAAGAGATATGGGAACATATGTATATGTATAACTAATTCACTTTGTTACAAAGCAGAAACTAACACACCATTGTAAAGCAATTATACTCCAATAAAGATGTTAAAAAAAAAAAAAAAAAGAAGAGCATGACTGGTGACTAAAAGGGTGGTGGTTTCAGTGGCGGCCCAAGTACAGGAGGGACAGAAATGGGGTTGGGACAGAGGAGAGTGCAGGACCCTGAAAGCTCTGGTCCTGCCCTGGCTCGGCCTCCACTAGCTGTGGAATTGGGACAAACTACCTAACAACTCGGTCTGCTCTTTATGAAACAAGCATCAATTTTCAAGCCCAGCTAGCCTGGCAGCGTGCAGCCGCCCAGAGCAGGCATATGATAAATGTTAAATGAATGAATAAATGAACGCGTGAATAGCCAGCAGGATGGCATAGGGTCAAACGAGACAGTGGATTTGAAAATGCTTGGGAAATAGCACAGAATTTCTCACAGGTACAATGCTGGCATCATTACTCCCAGAATGTAATGTTTGTGCTCATGGAACTCCCCAGGAAACGAGATTCGGGAAATGTACTGGGCGGTCATGCTATCTTTCCATCCCTGTCTTGTTGAAGGACTTCAAAATACCTTGAAGACTGAAAGGGCACTTACCTCTAGCAATCTAACCAACTTTTATTTTCTTTGCTGAAATAATCCATCATTCTGACTGTTTCCATTTTGAACACTCATCTATGTAATTCTACACAAATCCCCCACCATCTCATTTCTCATCATGCAAGTCAGCAGCTAGTTGAACGTAGCACTAGAGTAGGTCAAGGTTTTGAATGAGTTGGTAATATCCTTATCCTGTATTACGCCTCAGTCATGAACTGTCCTTGTTTACAAGCAATCGTTCCGTGAAATCAGCTTTCTGCCTTTCAGAGGGTTTTACACGGTTGTGTGAATGGACCTGAGAGGGCAAGGCCCAGGGATGGCGAGTCAAAAGGACCCCATGTCAGCAAGGTGGGTGCTGCGGGCCCCCTAATGAGCATGGTTGCCGGGGTTTCCGCAGCTGGTACATGCCCGGAAGGGGTAGCCCTCTCCACTGACAGCCAAGGAAACCCCAGGATGTTCTGATGTCAGGGGAGACCTTCTCCCTTGCTGGTGGCTGGTTAAGGGGGGAATGTGGAAAGGGAGGGATGGGGTGCATGAGGCTTGTCCAAGATGCCTTAAGAAGGCTTAAGGCTTTCATAGGTCCCATTAGTCCACAGACCTATGGGAATACGAGCAAAGCCAGGCCCGTCACTTCCCTCTTCCCTACTCTCCGAAGCTGTCTTTCCGCCAGCTTTCCCCAGCAAGCTGCCTCTGGCATTTATTTTAATTTTATTTTACTTTCAAAAAAAGATGGGGTTGGAGGCACGTGGAAGAAAGAGCTTTCCTCCCAAAAGAATCGGTGATAGTGAAAACAGTAACTTCCTGAGACAATTGACAGAAAAAAGGGGACTCAGAGGCCAAAGTAGCCATCACCTCCTGCACAGACACTAGCGCCCCTTCCCATGGAACCTTCTGGGCCTGGCCTGGCCACTGCCCTGTGCTCAGCCTGAGTAGCCAATGATCCCAGCCCGAGTTTGCCCTTATTCTACAGCACAGTGAGGATTCTCCAGCGCACGGTAAACAAATGAAATCAGTAACATTGGCACTGATTTATGGGGAGACAGTGCCATGGTTGAAGGCATAGGCTTCAGAATCAGATAGTTGAGTCATGGTTTCATCGCTGACTTGCTCTGTGGTCCTGGGCGAGGACCTTGCCCACAGGATTCCTGTGAGGAAGTGGGAAGGTAATACCTACACGAAGCACTTAGCCAGCACCTGGTAACTAATACCTATAATGTCACTGATAAAAATGCAACCTTCAGGATGTCAGAACAGGCTTAATGTGCCTCTGAACACAAGGGGATTGATAGACTTCTATGTGAAGGCTACCCAAAAGGATGATTTGAGAACTAGCATGACATGAGGGTTTTTATTAAATTAGAACACCTGAAGAGTTTCTAACATTTAAAATGGGTTGGTTGGCTTAACATTAATATTTAATGTGACTTAGCTAGAAAAATTTTCAGGTCACTTGAGAGAGTTAAAAATAGCATTTTAAGTCAACAGAAACAATGAATAAATGAAGTGTCTCATCATGACCAGAAAGATGTTTATAGTTTGCTAAGCCCCTGCTTTGCATAGCAGGCCCCGTGGAATCCCTATTTCTCCGGCAGAGAGAACAAAATTCCTTTTAAGAACTCAATCCTTGACACAATTTACATTTTTTAAGCAAGGTAATGCATACTTGTCTTCTCAAAGGCTTATTATGTTGTTTAAAATGCATAACGTATGAATATTAAATCACAAGAACTATAGCAAATAATATCACCCAATTGTCATGTAGATTTTCTTCCAAGGAAAAGAACTAAAAATATACACAAATCCACTCAAATTACCCAGGCTATATTGGGTTCTTTTGGAATTTTTTAAAAACTTATTTTATATTTAACCCATATGCTTCTCATGTGATTTTCCTTTTTATGGAAATGCAAGATCTGTTTCAGGCATTTGGAAGAAACTGGGTCTATGATGATATGGGAAGGGAAACAGTATTTAATAGTTCCATTCTGAATCATGCTTGAAAATTACTTAGAATGGCTCACAAACGAAACCCTTCCAAAATGAGCCCCATTAGAATAGAAGGAAGGGAAGTAGGGCTAAACTAAAAGATACAGTGAACAAATTTTTCTTATATTTTGAAATAATGCATTGACCTTTAGCATCAATGAATGCTGAATTTTATTACCAAATAACTGAATTAAAAAATATTTTTAACTTATAGAATCAGTGAGCTAATACCTGCCCTTACGATACTTAGCTAAAAGTCAAACACAAGTTAGTGGATGGCATTGCAACAGGAGAGAGAAGAAAGTTAGAAACAGAGGACTGTCCTTTGCTCAGGGAGAGGGGAGGAAGGGGAAGAAAACTGGGGTAAGAGAATGTTTATCTGTCTTTCAGGATGGAAGTGGATGGTCAAGAATAGTCATTTCAGGACGGGGTGGGGCCCAGGGATGGGAGACCAAGGATGGGGGACAATGGAGTCAGGCGTGTACTCTCATCCTCCAGTGCCCTTGGCTCCCAGGCATTAGCCTAGGTGTGTCTATGCCACTTGGATGGACCAGCGCATCCTTGTTTCTGCCATCTCTGCCTCCTCTGCCCAGGACACCTAAGTCTGCCCAGGACAGCTAGCGGCCATCCTTCCATCCCCTGCCTGGCCCCCTGCTCCCCTGAACAGACCGAAGAGGTAGGAGGCTGAGAGTGAGTTAGGGAACAAACAGGAAGCTATGGGCTCTTATTCCTTTAGTTATTCATGACTGGATGTATGGAGGAATGAATGAATGAATGAATGAGCTTATGAACATTTATTCACTTATACTGTGAGTAAGCTGCCATGGGAGAGACGAGGAAGATCGGGAGTGGTGAAGGTCACGGCAATTCCTACCAACTAACTGTTCGTGGCTGCCTAGAGACGGCTGTTGATAAAGGTACGAGTGTGCTGGGCTCAGTGAGAAAGATGCCAAGACGAATTACGAGGGGCTGCCGAGGGCACGGAAAGGGAGAGTGGCCACCCAGGCAGCTAACATGCATCCCTGGTTTAGGAAGCAGCATTTGAGCTGGGACTTGAAGGTCAGGAGGAGCTGGGTGCTCTGGAAAAGGGGACCGTGTGGGGACAGAGTGGCCACACTAGGGGAGACCTGTTACAGTGCAGAAGCAGGAAAGTGAGAGATTCCCACTAAAAATGGCTGAGGCTGGCGTTGGCCAAACTTAGGTGGGTGAGCAGGTGAAGAGCGCCAACAGGCTGCAGGTTAGGGGGGCTGGCCATGGAGGGCCTTGCTTTCTCAAATTATTGATTCTCTTTGTGTTGTCCATTCCCTAGCACCAATCCCTACTTGTTTTCCAAGCTTTTCCAAGTCTCCGTGTCTCAGTGGAACCTCAGTAAAGATGTGATAGAGAATCATGTAGCTGGTGCTCATGAAGAATTGTTGTGGGCCCTGGGAGCAAACACCTCTCTCCAGTTCAGAAGTGTCTGAACCAATTAAGTGATCTCAGGAGCCAGAAGCAAGTCACAGGCCAACTAGTGACACATTAATCATAAGAAGTTGTTCTTTCACATGACATCATTTTCTAGACACAGAATTCTCCAAACTCCAGGTGAAAGGGCTTGTAACCAAGGTAACCACCGTCATGTCATCAGGATAATTTAAGACGTAAATCAAGACATGGTTTCGCAAAACAAAACCACAAGTATGTTTTCCCCTTTCATTGGTTTTTGCTGATAACTCTCCTTGTGCTTTAAGAGCTGTGACACTGCTAAGACAGACTTACCGTCGGGTATTATTTTTGAAAGATAGGCTTGTGGAGCTGTTTGAAGAACAATCATCCTCTTCACAAGGAAGCTGGGTGTAAAGGAGATACTTTTCCCTACTTAGGTGGCGCCCAACCCTGTCATTTCTGCAGAAACCACTTGATTTGGTTGTAAGTTTTTTTCTTCTTAAATACTCACATATAAAAATCCAAAAGCCAATAAAAAGGTCACCTCCCTCAAGTCCTGAGAGCACAGTGGCTTTCAGGAGATCGTGTAGGATTAACCCCACCTATAACGTTCACCCAAGCTCCATCCTCTTTCACACATTTTATAGAAGATAAACTATGACAATTAAAAAAAAGCAATAATGAGAAAGTGCTATTTTGACCAGGAATCAGAAGGCCTGTTTATGTAGAAGTAATTATGGAGAGACCTGCACAGCCTCAAAAATCAATCTGGCTGCTACTTCTCCTCAGGCGAACATGAATTTGGCCCACTTGCTGGCAACTCTCTATGGATGTTTTATATGGCTGAGCACCAGATTAAGACAGAAAAAGCAGTGTAAACTTTTTGCAAATTAATACCACTTAGTTGATGACACACTTTTTTTTTTTTTTCCTTCTTTCCACGCCTAGATGTTTAGTGCTGGAGAAAAAAAAGATAAAAAAAGCAGAGATGGGCACTGCTTTAACTCCTTATAGGAGAGCTCGGATCCGCATTTTTGGTTTCATGACACTACGAAAAAATTGATCTCTTTCACTTTGGCCAGTGCTGTTCTTCCAAGAACTGCTGCTGCTTTTCACACAGCAGCAAACATCACCTTCCTGATGTTAGCAACTGAAAAACAGGTCTGTCCCCTGCAGTGTCACAAGACGTGGCAGCTGCCACACTGAGGTTCCGCCTCCTTCCTCCCCACACCCCCAAATACTCGTGTTCTCTCTGTGTGTGCAACCAGTGGGAAGAAAATTACCCTGTAGAAAAGAAAGAGACCAATGCAAACGAACCATAGAGCCAAACTTTTAGACACGGAAATTACTTAAAATCTTTGAAAAAAAAAGTTGAGGTCTTCTGGAGGAAAAACATATCAGTTCTTTGAAAAATATCCCCAGGCCTATCTCCTCCTTTCAGTTTGACTGAGAACTGATAGAGAATTTACCCATCAGTGAATCTGTGTAGTTGCAGCAAAACCACAAACCTTGGAGAACAGATTCAAATTCATTGTTCTACCCAATAAGCCAGGAGCCATCATCAGCATGGGGCAAAACAGTCTCCATTTAGGGCCCGATTGAGCTACCTCATAGTTATAAAATAATTCAAAGACCAGCTGCTAGACCCGGTGGCAGTCTAAATAAAGAGGCAGGAAAGAAAAAGAAAAAGCATCCCAGGATAAAGGTGGTCCATGAACGGGCTTTGTGGTTTGGGAGAGTGGGAGGGTTCTGTGAAGCCCCTTAAATAGTACATATGCATATATTCATTTTTCTGGAGAGAGGGTCTATAGCTTTCAGAAAATTCTCAGAGATTCCCTGACCACCCCTTCCCATAATACAGCAAACAATCCCCAGAACCAGAGGAAGCCCTCACCATCAGCAGAAAAGTTCCCTGTAACTACATAATAAAACAGAGGATGTTTTACCTTCTCAGAAAAAAGTTATAATATTACAACTGGTGGCCTATTCACACTCAAGCAGTGGTGCAGCAATAAATCTCTATAATGATTTTAAATTGTAAAACCATCCTCCTGGTTCCATAAATATATCCTATGCAGTGTTTATAAAAGGGGCTTCTCATAAAAAGCATCAAAGGACAGCCACTGCCCCATTAATTTGGCCCGGAATCAACAAGCTACACTCAATAAATATTAATTAATCAACGATTAACTAAACAATTTTGTTTGTTGTCCTGAAACTTATAAGAGCTTTTTTGGGGGGAAATTTGAGGCCTAGGTCGCTTTAAAGAAAAAACCCAGACCCAGAAACCTGAGGCAATGCCTTGACTTCAGCCAGTCCTGCGGTCAATGTTGGCATTGTCTTCAGGGGTCAATGCTGGGATTTGAGGTCTAATCCCATTGTGAGAGGCCTGAATGCAAAAGGGCATGGGGCACGTATAAACCAAGAGAGAGAGCCCCAGGGGTACGATCCACAAACCCAACACGTGGACTGACTCAAAACCGAGCCTGTAAAGAGGCTTATCAGGAGAAAATGCTCGAGCTGAACTTTTCCCATGTTAGCGTCCCTCTTTCCTGAACGGCATGTGACACTTGTTCTCAGATACTGCACAGAGACCAGGCCTTTTTGCTCAGAAGGGAGAAACCAGAAGAGTCACTTACCTGATGCAGGTGGCTGGTCACTGGCAGGGCCTCCAGAGCCAGGACCTCCCCTCATCGAGCTGGGAAGCCGTGCATCAGCCCCATCCATGGGCTGGCCTCCCGCCTCTGCCCCATCAGCCGCTTCGGGCGGAAGGCCCATGCCATAGGCGCTCTGGGGCAAGGGTCCACTTTGGGGGCAACCCATCAGGGGTTCCCGGTCCTCCCCAGCGGGGTTCCTGCAGCCTGCACAGCCATCTGCAGAGTTGGAGCTGGCTGCCCAGTGGGGGCAATTGCCACCCTCCACTTCTCTTTGCAAGTACTTTTCTGAGGACATAGGAATCCAGTCAGTCCTGCACGGAGGCTCGGCGAAGTGGCAGCTTTCGGAATCCACGAAGCTCTCTGTCCCAGTGAAGCACTGGCTTAGACTGTCATTCTCTCCCACCTCCAGGGGTTCAGGGAAAGGCGGTGTGGATGTGCTTCCAGGCTGAGTGAGGAACAATACAGAGTCTGGGGTCCGGGGGGGCCTGTCCACGTATTCGTCTTCCGTGGGAATCTGCCTGAAGGGGTCCCCCTCAATCTCGCTGACCAGGGTGAGCATCCCAGCGTCTTCTCCCGGCGCACACGGACCGCCACCTGCACACGCACCTCCACTGTCAGGACAGCACGTATCTTCAGAAAACATCTTCTGTTCCAGAGTCAGCAGTAAGACACCCTCACAGATTTCACGCTGACTCGGGGCTTCCACACGAGTGCAGCTAAGATTGCTGCCTGAGGACTCCTGCTGATTTAAATTCAGAAGGCAGAGCATTAATACCAGCGATGTTAGAACATGGGTCTGCTAAACGTGGCTGAAAATGGTGTTTATAGTAATTATTTCCACCATAACAAGCACAGATGGAACACTCACTATGTCGCCTTATTTGGGTTATTTAAGGTTAGCGGGTGGGGAGAACCCTCAGATAGAGTACAACCAGAATCAGATGAGTCTAACTGCATTTCCAATGGGATAGCACGTTTACACTGAAGCAAGGGGGAGAGCTGACCCAAATAACTTTAGAACACAGGACTTTGGCTATACCCTCAATCTAAATTTTTAAAAACCCCTGTAAACAAATATTGAACTCTGGTTAGTAGCTTTGCTTTTTGCTGTGATATGGCTTAGTGATTCTGAAACTACTTTCTGTGTATTCTGGAACTGAGTAAATGAGTAAATATACTGAGAATAATAGGAGCTGGGTTTCTTACTGTTGGAGAAGGGAAGATTCAAATACAGCTACAGAAAGACTACAATAAATCCTGTAGTGTTGGGACCAGAATTGGAGAAATCAGTATGAACTCAAGGTTTAAAGTTTATATATCTTTAGGGACTTCCCTGGTGGCACAGTGGTTAAGAATCCGCCTGCCAATGCAGCGGACACAGGTTCGAGCCCTGGTCCGGGAAGATCCCACATGCCACGGAGCAACTAAGCCCGTGCAACACAACTACTGAGGTCTCAAGCCACAACTACTGAAGCTCGCGTGCCTAGAGCCTGTGCTCCGCAACAAGAGAAGCCACCGCAATGAGAAGCCCACGCACCCCAACGAAGAGTAGCCCCCGCTCGCCGCAACTAGAGAAAGCCCGCATGCAGCAACGAAGACCCAACGCAGCCAAAAATAAATTAATTAATTTTAAAAAATTTATATATCTTTATACCTAAGAACCTAGACCTAAGGGATATAATGGGATAATTAATGAAATTTTAAGATCAAATGTAAATTATTGATATATAATAGTATTGTACCACTACTAAATTTTTTGATTTTGATAAAGGTACTATGGTTATATAAGAGAATGTCCTTGTTCTCAAGAAATTCACATGGGAGTATTTAAGGGTAGAGGAACATGATGTCTGCCACACACTCTAAAATGGTTCAAGAGGGCTTCCCTGGTAGCACAGTGGTTAAGAATCCACCTGCTAATGCATGGGACACAGGTTCGAGCCCTAGTCCGGGAAGATCCCACATGCCGGGAGCAACTAAGTCCATGTGCCACAACTACTGAGACTGTGCTCTAGAGCCCACGAGCCACAGCTACTGAAGCCCGCGCGCCTAGAGCCCGTGCTCCGCAACAGGAGAATCCACCGCAATGAGAAGGCCGCGCACCGCAACAAAGAGTAGCCCCTGCTAGCCACAACTAGAGAAAGCCGCATGCAGCAATAAAGACCCAATGCAGCCAAAAAATAAATTAATTAAATAAATAAATTTTTAAAAAATGCTTCAAGAGAAAAAATATACATATGCATATACAAACGTACAGATAGCAAATAATAAAGCAATGTGAAAATATAAACAATCGGTGGATCTGAGTATAGGGCAGGTGGAAGTTTTTGTACTATCTCACTGCTTTCCGACAATTTTGAAGTTATACCAAAATTAAAAGCCACCAAAATAACTACAGAGTACAGGAATGTGACCGCTCTTCCCTCCTAGGAATCTGTCCTAGGCAATAGAGATTGGCACTAAAATAATAATATAAAAAGTACATGGGCACAGAGATGACAGAAATGGAATGCAATACAAAGAAAACAGCATTTAGGATGAGCACTGACTTGGGCTTTGGGTTACTCTGTGGGGATCAATCCTGGGATTTGAGGTTCCATCCTCTCAAGGAAGTACCCATTCACTATTTGACTAATAATAGTTATATCAGCCAATTTTTTTTTTTTTTTTTTTTTTTGGTCTCGTGCACTTGGCTTTGTGGGATCTTAGTTCCCCGACCAGGGATGGAACCCGGGCCCTGACGGTGAAAGCGCTGAGTCCTAACCACGGGACCATCAGGGAATTCCCCCAAATTGTTAACAGTACTTAAAGGAGGCACTTAAGACTTTTAAATTTACCTTATTTCCACTTAGGCGGCCGCAAGCTTCATTGACCCAGTGCCACAAATTAGCTAGAAAAACAAAGTAAGGATAAGCGCTTCATATTATTATTTCCTATTTCTAATTCAGTATTATTGACCACTATGTCAGATCAATATTGTCTTTAAACACAATCGTCTGCAAATCTGAGAGTGAAACATTTAAAAGAAAATCAACCAATTTAAAGACTATGAAGGCATCTTCCTCCTCCTATCAAAAACAGAACTTTTTGATCTATGTAAAGACAAATATGATGCCCTAATGTTCCATCGAATACCTTCAGGCACATCTGAGGGCTGTCAGAGCTGCTGTTCTGACTAGACATTCTCATGCCCTTAGCAATTTTTCTTTGACTCTTAAGGACCCTGTTAGGTATTGTAGGGGAACAAAGGTGACGTGGGTCTAGGGGACTTAGCACAAATATATGTATGATAAAAGTAAAGTGCATGCCAGAATGCTGTGTCAGGCCCCACTGAATTCCAGTGGGCCCTGAATCCTTTTCCCCCACCCTGCTGCTTCTCAGAAGAAAGAATATGTTCTGTGGTGTGTACAAAGTATATCTTCCTTAACTTTTTAAAATAGAACTGATGAAGCTTAAAAGGTCAAATCTATGAATTAAAAAAAATCTATGAATGTATATAATACAAAGATAAAATTTTATCCCACCTCCACTGAATATTTGATGTTGAATTCACTATAAAGACTAAAGCTAAGAGGTTGTCCATTCTCCACTGGAAGATAATGACGTCATCATAATAGGTAATGATACCTCTTATGTGACGTTGCCTGGTCTATTTAACCTCTCTGAGCCTCAGTTTCTGCATCATAAAATGGGGGAAATAATAATGCCTCCCTCTCAGTGCTGTTGTGGAGACTTAGGACACGTAAAATGTGTAGAGCAGTGTTGGTACATGATAAATATTTAATATGTCAGTTACGACTATCATCGTCATTATTATTCGTGCTTATTTTCTATCACTTTAAAATTATATAAAAATAAAGATACTCCAAATAAAAGGAAAGTTGCAGCTCTTTCTTTTTAGGGATCAGGACTAGACAGTTACAGATGATACTAAAAATAACATTTGTACACAGAGGTGGTAATTACTCATAACTACTATGATAATCTCTCTCCTGGTTGACTGCAAAAGCCCTCCTTACTGGTGGGTCTGCATCCACTCTTTCTGTACCCCCAAATTTGTTTTAATTACTAAAATAGCCAAATACTAAAACCACAGGGTTGTTTTGCCTCCCTCTGCTCAGGATGGAAGCACACTTCGTAGCAGTTTCATGTCACACTGGTTCTGACTTTCTGCTCCAGCTGCGCTAACCTTCCAATCCCCCCAACTTGCTCTGCTCCCTCCAATCATGCAATTCTCTTTGCATGGAATGCTTTTGATTCTCCTTAGCTCCCCTTGGGCTAGTTCATTCCAACTTGTCTTTCAGATCTCAGGTCCTCTGCCTCCGCTCTGGGAGGCCCTGGCTGAGCCCGAGGCTGGACAGACAACTCCGTCGCCCCTGGAGCTCTTGCACCTCCTTTTCCACACTCAGCCTCATTCTATGGGCCAATCCCTGCCTTGCTCACAGAGAAGCTTCTTCCATGAGGGCACTGGCTCTGTTTGTGTTGCTCAGTGTTGAGACCCCAGTGTCTGTCCAGTCCCTGGTGGCCAAAAAACATGTGCTGAATGAAGGGATGAAGAGAAAGCTGACAGTCCCACATCCCGACTCAGTGATGGGCAGGCCCATTGCCTTTGGCATTGGAAAGATATGGCCAAAAGAGATTATCACAGAGAAAAAAACTAAAGAATAAAACACTGGGAGTCTGTTTATCTCATGAAACCATGGCTATATGAGTGAGCAATCCATCAGCATCTCTGAACATGCATTATTCAAATCCCCAGTTCCGATGTTGGGGAGGTGAAGTCGCATTAAATAACAATATTCAATAATGATAGACTTTTAAAAAAGTTAATTATAACTTTTCCTCTTCAAATACTCTCTGCTTAACACTGGCATCGTCAGTCACCATCTTCCCTCTTTAATCTTTTGGTTGCCCAGTGTTACATTAGGCGATGGAATGTTAATGGAAATAGTAAGAGATGCAGGATTTCATGAAGTCTATGGACGTGACTGTGACAGAACTGATGGAATCACAGCAAAGCAAAGGCGGACAAAACAAGTGAGCAACTGAAGATGGGAAAGGATGGTGAGACCACAGGTGCTTCAAAAGACAATGATGTGCACTAAGTTTAGGAAACCTAGTGAAGCCTTGAACACTTTCTTAAAAATTATACTTTTTAGCTTTGTAGTATAAAAGTCAAACAGGATGTGATGTTAAAAGACACTATCAAACAATTTTTTTTTGTGGAAAAACTATTCCCAATAAATAAGACGACACTTGATTATTTATTCTAAGAATAAGCACCTGCATTTTACTGAATATAAGACCACTTAATTTCAGAATTTTAAATTCACCTATCAGGGTAACACCCCAGTCAAAACTTTCCATCTGCCATTTACCTGAACATTTTGTCTGTTTTAATTAAGTAATTAATTAAATTTAAGTAATTAAAAATGTTTGTATTCTAGGATAAATGCAACCTCTGTATATCTGACACTATATAATCTATACAACAGTCATTGGTTTCCTGCACCTAGAATATTTTTGTTTGCATATACATAAACAGGCACAATGGATTTTTGTTCGTTTGTTCATTTGTTTGTTTTGCCAGAGAACAATGAACTAGGTATAAAGTGTGTGTCACCTTAGTTTAAACAGATCACCAGAGGCAGTCAGAGGGCAATATACGCCTCTTCATAGCATACATCTAGAAATATATCTATTGGCTTTAAGATTCATTTTCAAACCCCACCATAGGCACAATACCTGTTAGTGCTTTCCCTTTTTTCCTATAGTAAACACCAAAGATGACAGCAGCAACTAATGCCACAGATATGAAGAGAAGCAGAATAATTAAACTGGGCAAGTAAATCTGGGGTTCTGTGTTGGAAGAAAATGAGAAAAATGGCATTAAAGATTGTTTATTTTTACTTTCTCCATTTAAAAACATAACCCTTTCAGTCAAACCCCAGAATCAAGGATGTTGGTGTGGAATACGAGCAATAGGAAGGTCCCCGACCCTGACTGTAGGTTTGCCAGGGAGCGCTCCCGTTCCGAAAGGTGACATCGACAATGCAGCCCAGCCCTGCCGGCTGCCAGAGCTCTGAGGGGCCAGCCCAGGACCGTATTTAAATGCTTCTACTTTAGAATAACTCTAATAGGGATGACCACACCATCCATCATCTTTGCTTACCTACAGAACACTTCACTCTCTCCAGGGATGGGCTCTGGAGGCAAAAGGAAGCCCCTTATCAAATCTCTTTCCAAATAACAACATGGCACCAGGGTTTTGCTGGTCATGAGAACAGAGCCACAGCCATCCTGCGAAGTGTTTCAGGTACTTCATCTACAATACAATGTGGACTCAACCATTTTTTTCATCCCCCCTTGATCACTTAAATGCTAGTACCTTTATACTGTAAGCTCTTGGTTTACATGACCTGGTTTCTGGACTCTTGCCTTTCCTCTCCTTCTTTTTTTTTTTTTTTGGCTGCATTGGGTCTTTGATGCTGCACGCGGGCTTTCTCTAGTTGCGGCGAGCGGGGGCTACTCTTCGTTGTGGTGCGTGGGTTTCTCATTGCCGTGGCTTCTCTTGTTGCAGAGCTTGGGCTCTAGGTGCACAGGCTTCAGTAGTTGTGGCACACGGGTTCAGTAGCTGTGGCTCACGGGCTCTAGAGTGCAGGCTCAGTAGTTGTGGTGCACGGGCTTAGTTGCTCCGTGGCATGTGGGATCTTCCCAGACCAGGGCTTGAACCCGTGTCCCCTGCATTGGCAGGAGGATTCTCAACCACTGCGCCACCAGGGAAGTCCTCTCCTTCTGTCTTTTTTAAGACAATTTTTTATTCCCTCAGTTATTTTTAATGTGCTCTTAATGGTCTTTTTAAAATGCTGCTCTGACTGTGCAATTCCTTATCCAGAACGCTTTGATGTTCTCCTGTTTGCCAAAAGGTCAAAGCTAAGGCCTTGATTTTCTTAGTCAATGTTCATAACCCCATCGCTCTGTGGCCTAGGTTCTCTTGCCTCATTAGAAAGGTTTTCTTGCCACTTATGCCTCCTCCTGTGCTGTGATACCTGGACCCACCTTCACAGCATCTCACTCACCTGGGTAAGCAGCTTCCGCCATTAACTGTCAACTTTCTGTCAATCATTGAAACTGTACTTGAGATTGATTTGATCCACAGGATGTTCCAGAAATAATGATAATTATCTTCTAACAAGTTGCTAACTCTGGCTGGTGACCAAAATCTCCCATAGGTACCCTACTGTGACCACGGTGACCACCACCATCCTATCACATTTGGGCATTTTAATTTATGTTTGCACCTCAGTTTTCTTTCTTTTTTTGGCATATACGAATAAATTACTAGTTATCCATTCCACAGTAGAAAATTATCAAATAAACAACATATCTGGAATTAAAATACTAATAAAAATGAAATACTGAGCTGACCACGGATAGGACGAGATGAAAAGGGAGAAATGGACGCCTCTGGATACAGCATGTAATTCGGGAGAAATCTAGAAGAGCTGACTAGACTGGGGCACGTCTACCCAACCAACCTGCTCTATTCAACATACCATTTGGTGGTTTTGTAGGTGGAAGAGAACTACAAACCACATCTGATTTATCGGTCCCGTGACGTGCTTCTGTCTCTCCAAGAATGGTACAGCTGTGAGGGGAAAGGTAGGTAAGAGCTTTGGTTTTATAGTCTTATTAAAAAAAAAAAAAAAAAAGCTACAAAAGATTCTATCCCTTTCGATTGCAAGCTCATTCAGGAGAGGAACCAGGTCTTTGTGGATGTTTGAATCCCCAGTGTCTATCCACACATCATTAAGGTGGACAAAGGCAATAGTTACTACTGCCAGTGTTCTCTAAGAACTACTCTGAGAGCATGGTCCAAAAGAGAAAAGATTGGTGTCTTCAGTAAAGAAGATTCCAAATTCAATTACCATAGCTAAGTGATAAACTTTGGATGAATACCCTTTCGAAGCTGAAAACACAGAAAATCTTTTCAAAATAAAACTTGGATAAGTGGATCAGAAAATAAATATTTTACGAGAATTAATTTATTGGGAACTGAAAGAATCATGACATTGATTATGAGTATTCAACAACAAGCATGCCATGAAAGGACTCAGGAATTTCACTCTGGATATACTCACATAAGCATGAGATAGTATATAGAAAAGATGATTCATTGCAAACTTATTTACTACTGCAAAAGACTGCAAACCACTTAAATGACTCTCAATAGAGAGCTTATTAAATAAATTATGGTACATCTCTATGATGACATACTACGTAGCTGTAAAAAGCCACAAAGATCTAAGTGAACTAATATGGAATGAGCTTCCTTCAGGATATATTATGCGGAAAAAAACCCCTCAAGTGTGTAAACATTTATTTAAACAGGAGGCTTCTATTTGCACATACACCACACACACACACATCTTTGTACAAGTAAACCAGTGATGCTGGGAAGCTGGGAAAAGTGGGACTGGTGAGTGATAATATGCATCCTAAGTAATTTGCAACTAAATAAGGTTAGAAAAAGGGAAAAAGCAGCTGCAACTATAAGTCAAAGCTTCAGTCAAACTGAATCTAACAAGCAATACACAACTCCTGTCACACATCAGGGTGAAGATCGGCTGCACTGGTTTATTTCCCTCACGCCCAATTGACAGACTTTTTCTGTTGTGAACCTGGCTTCCAGAGGAAGCCTCATCAAACTGAATCAGTCTGTTTTCAAAACAGATGAGACAGCAGAGGCTGAGTTGGGTTTAAAATCAACAAACCCTCTGGGTTCCTTTGTTGTCACTTACTTGGTCCAGGGTTTGCACTTCTCTGTGGAGGAAGAGGCGTCGGAGAAGTAGCCTGTGAGGCAGGGCTCGCACACCGTGTCCTTGTTGAGCTGCACTGTCAAAAAGACCAACGGACAAAAGAACACAAGACAAACGAGGACACTTAGAGATCGGCCAGGAGGACGGTCCAGAGGACCAGAGATCAAAAGCGCCCCGCCTGTGTCCTGCCTCCCCATTCCCACCCTCACCACCTGCGGCTGGTGGCTGAAGTCCTCACAGACTTCAGAGGGCCCGAGACCCCACAGCAGGTGACAGCACTGTGTCCAGAGGGGAACTGGCTCAGTGTCAGGGCGCCAACGCCAGATCTGAATTAGATCTGAATTAGATCCAGCTCTCCGGTCCGGACCCTCTGCCGGTCAGAGCCACCGTCCTGGTCACCGATCCTTTGTTTCCTGGCCAGGGAGCCTGCTATCTGTTTTGTTTTAGTCAAGCACCTGTCTGTTCTCCCCTGTCTCCCCTTTGGGGCTTACACCAGGCTTTGGGTACAGAGAATGGCAGCCCATTTACCGCTTTTAAAGGAAACTTCTTGTCTTGACCCTTTCTGATCAATACTCTCACCAGTCTAAGTATCGGAGTGTTGACAAAGTTTTCAAAAAAAAGAAAAAAGAAAAAAACGAACCAACCTACACTATAGGTCTCTTTCTCTTAAACCAAGGGCTGGTAGTAACAGTTTTCTATAAAGAGCCATACAGTAAATATCTTAGGCTTTGCAGGCCTTCTGGTCTCTGCAAATTACTTGTAGTGTGAAAGAAGTCACAGATAATGAGTAAAAAAAAATGGATGGGGCTGTGTTCCAATAACATCCTATTTACACAAACACAAGTGGTGGGATGGATTTTGGACCCCCGCCTTAAGCCATAGCACTGAAAGCAGGAATTGATCCTGGTTAGTAAGCTGTCTTCACCTCCCTCATATTCCGCACTAACTACATTATCAAAATAGGAAATGTCTCAGATTTCCTATGTCTATTACCTTTACTGCAATTGACACATGATGACCCTTTGGTAATTCCAGTAAAGAAGGACACTGGCTACCATGTGATATCATAATAAGCAACTGGCTTGTGCCAAAACCACAAATTACTCTTGAAATTAGTAGCACTTCTGTGGTTTATTTTCATGAATAAAACCCTAAAATAAGGAATTACATTTTCTTTGTCCAAAGTCAAGTGGGAAGTACATTCTTGATTTCTGCAATTGCCTCAATAAGTAGGGTACCCACCCCTTACTCTAGCAATTTGATTTGCCTTGAAATGATATCAACAAAGGTGCATTTAACATCTAGTCACTCGTATTAATTCAAACAGCTTTTACAAAGATAAACACCCTCTGGAAGAGTAACCCTTAAAAACAAAGCGACTTCCTAAAGGGGCTGCAAGGCACGAAGAGCTGGAAGGGACACGACTTTCACGTCTGCTCTTTGTAACACTGACCTGCTGGGGGCATCCTGCACATTCTCCTTTCTCTTTTTTCCTTTCCCAATCACACTCCCACTTTACAAAAGAAGGCACACTTCATACCTTCTCCAAATCCTACCATAGTGCCAAACTTCTGAGATGCCAAACAAAGCAACAAGTCAAAATATTGGTGATGGAAAGCTCCTGCATTCAGAGCACCTCATTACAGCTTCTGTCTTTCCCTATCTATTAAGGGCAAGGGTGTGACAACAGATATGGGGCATTTGGGATCAGGTTCAGTTGTTCCGAGTTCAAATATACTGCAAGGCAGGGGTAAAATTTTCAGTCATCCACGTCACCCCCTCTACCCTCCACCTATTGCTGAAGAATGCACCATTTCCAAAGGAGCAAAGCAGAGAGAACACTGACCAGAAAAAAAAAAAAAAAAAGCAGAAAGGGACCAGCACCTTTTTTCATGCAGCTAACAAACTTTTGGAAAGGCTCTGGGTCTTGCCTATATCTCAGAACCAGAATTCAGAAGGGAGCAGGCTGTCATAGGGAGATTTATTTTAGTAATTAAAAAATCGTCAGACTTCTTCCCACGAGAAAGCCTGTCTGGTTTAATTGAAGGACTGACTGTGTCAGACTCTGTGATGGACATTTTCCTCCATACGAAATGAAATGAATAATATTTTTAATTCTCCCAACCCTGTGTTTTACTTTTATAATTATAGTATAGCAAA
Organism: Balaenoptera physalus; assembly: GCF_965194825.1. Classification (NCBI taxonomy): domain Eukaryota; kingdom Metazoa; phylum Chordata; class Mammalia; order Artiodactyla; family Balaenopteridae; genus Balaenoptera; species Balaenoptera physalus. The sequence continues at coordinate 13,883,934 of NC_138897.1, forward strand.
ATATAATATATTCATCTTTTGGACCAACTGTGTATAATAATAACTGTAGTAACAACTCAGTCCAGAAGAAATGTTTTTAAGGTTAGAACCCTGAGTCACAAGAAATTTTTAAAAATTAAAATTTCAAATAGGTGCATTTTTTTTCATGTGAAAGAGTATGAAAAGGTGATTAGTATAAACCCCCCCGAGCTTAAAAATACATTAGGATAAAACTCTGTGGGGAAGGTGAAATGGGTACAAATCAAAGGAGAGAAAAGAACTACATAAAATTTCCAACAGTTAAAGACGATCGGTGCATTTTTAAATGGATGATGATGGCTATTCAGTTGCTATCCCATGTTTTGATTCCGCTGAATATTTTAGAAAGTGTAACTTACTGCTGTTCCAGTTCCCTGGAAACTAAGTCCTTAAGCGACTCTTTCAATTTGTAATAAAAATGTTTAGTTGTCTATTTAAAATTTTGGCAGGAGGTGCACGGCTTTTCAAAATTCTCCAAAGAGGGTGCACATGTTTTAAAAAAAAGTCTGGGGACCCCTGCATGATCCGGTTCCCCCCTTAGTGGGCATGGGAAGGTTCAGAAGGAGAAGCCTTGAGCAGAGCGCGTGGGCCGAGCTCTCACATTCCCCTGGAGGCGCACAACCGGGGGTCCGTTCCCAGGGAACCCTCAGCCCCCTCCAGCGCCCCTTGGTCCCGCAGAGTGTGATGACTCAGGGAAGCCGTCTGAGAGGCCGCTTTGGCCTGGGGGTACTTGCACGGCTTTGGGGAGCGCCGCCACACGCGGGACCCCGGCTCGTACCCGGGAGCCGGGCGCCGAAGCCGGGCGCGCACTCGGCGTTGCGGCGGCAGCAGCGGCAGTCCTCGCTCCAGTGGTACCCGGCGGTGCAGGCGCAGCGCCGCGGAGCCGTCCGGTTGCCGGGCTCCACGGCCACCAGGGCCTTGCCTGCGGGAGAGAAAGACGGGGCGGTGAGGCAGCGGGAGCAAGGGCGGATACACACCTTCCACCTCGTGCCACTCGCTCTCCAGCACCACCAGCCCCAAACCACCCAGACCCCCCGGACGCAGCGCACGGATGAATCACTCAGCACGCCGGGATTCAGGAACTCCCAAGTTCCCCCTCACACTTCCTGTGCTGGCACTAAAACACCCCAGAAGGTTTTGTTGTTTTTTTTTCCTCTCTCTCTCTCAATAATTAAGAGTCTTGTGGTTTTTGAAAAGTCAGTTTTCATGGTGGTAGGAAGATTAAGGCCTGGGGAGTTTCTGATCATTGACTATTTTGACGAATGCAAAATAGTCGACTTCACAGCTTCTTGAGTTTTAGTAAATTCAAATGTGATAAACATTCTTAACACCAATGCTAGATCAGACCTAAGAGATTGGGTTTCTGGAGACTGGGGGTTCATCTTGGGATCCTGCAGGGCCGCAGGATTATTCAGTCCTGAAAACAGGCGTCACTGTGGGATTAGATACCGGCAAAGTAAGGAGGTTGGGCCTGGCGACATACTTGGAAATTAATCTCTCCCCCCAAACTAAGGATAACACGTTCGTTGTCTCTTTTCTCACAACACACAGCAAAGTGCTCTCTCCTTATCTCAAACCTCCTGGCCCTTTCCAGTTTTTGTGGAATAGAGGTAAATGCTCACACACAGTCGACCCTCATTATTCGCTGGTTCATATTGGCAATTTCGCCTACTGGTTAAAATTTAATCGTAACCCCCAAATCAATAACTCCTGGCGCTTTTGCAGTTATTCTCCAACACACGCAGAACAGCGAAAATTTTGAGTCACTGGCTGGACATGCATGTCCCCCGCCAAGGGCAAACGGGGTGACACTGCCTTCTAGTTTTAGCTCTCACACTGGAAATCAGAGTCCTTTTTGTGGTCTATTTAGTGTCCTATTTTGGGCATTTTTGTGTTTTTTATTGGTGAGTTCACTGTTTAAAACGGCCCCCAAGCATAGGGCTGAAGTGCTGTCGAGTGTTTCTAAGTCCAAGAAGGCGATGATGTGTCTTCTGGAGAAAATCCATACATCAGATAAACTTTGTTCAAGGCTGTTTATTGTGAGTTCATTGTTAATGAATCAAAATATTTCTTAAATAAGGTGTCTTTAAACAGAAACACATACAAAATGAGGTTATGTTCACCCACCCAGGAGTGGTGGTTCAGTATTTGCTAGCTCAGTGTTTGTGGTGACTTTATAGAACATAACTACCATGAATAACAAGAATCACCTGCACACACACATGCATACATGAAACAACACAATAACATTTATTTAAAACGGACCTCCTACTCCTCCTAGACATCCCCATCTCACCTGGATTGTCCAAACAGCCCTTGTACTTTATATTTCTGAATACTTATCAGAGTTTGTTATGGACTGATGTTTGTGTCCCCTCAAAATTCATATGTTGAAATCCTAAAACCGCCCCCCCCCACAGCATGATGATATTAGGAGGTGGGGGCTTTGGGAGGTGATTAGGTCATGAGGGTGGAGCCCCCCATGAATGGGATTAGTGCCCTTATAATAAGAGATGGCATAAAGCTTGCTTCTGCTCTCTCTCTGTTCACCACCATGTGAGGACACGAGAAAGTGGCTGTCTTGAAACAAGGAATAGGGGACACACCAAGAACCCCGCCATGCTGGCACCCTTATCCCAGACTTCCAGCCTCCAGAACTGTTCGGTATATATATTTGTTGTTTAAGCCACTGAATCTGTGGTATTCTGTTATCGCAGCCTGAACCACCTAGGACAGAGTTCCAAGAGAAAACAAAGAAACCAGAAACCTGTTCCCTCCTTCACTGTCTCAAGTTATAACCAGCAGGGAGGGAATGCTTCCTGTTCCCATTCTTTTCAGACCAGAGCTGGGTGAACCTGAGAAGTCTCCACTCCCTTCTGTGTCCACTCTCCGAGGCCCAGGTCAGCTCTGAAGCACCAAGACCAACTTGCATAAACATGGACATACTGTCTGGAACATACAGACAAGTGTCATTTTCCTTGGAAAATTCGAATTCCGGTATCCCACTCAAAAGTAAGTGCATGTGGACTTCCCTGGTGGCGCAGAGGTTAAGAATCCTCCTGCCAATGCAGGGGACACGGGTTCGAGCCCTGGTCCAGGAAGATCCCACGTGCCGGGGAGCAACTAAGTCCGTGCGCCACAACTACTGAACCTGTCCTCTACAGCCCGCGAGCCACAACTACTGAAGCCCGTGCGCCTAGAGCCCACGCTCCGCAACAAGAGAAGCCACCACAATGAGAAGCCCCCGAACCCCAACGAAGAGTAGCCCCTGCTCACCGCAACTAGAGAAAGCTTGCGTGAAGCAACGAAGACCCAATACAATCAAAAATAAGTAAATAAAATAAATAAATTTATATATATACATAAAAAAGTAAGTGCATATAAGCCTGGGTGGTTATGAACAATTTTGACATATTTTTAAATATCTTAATGCACTAGGTTTGGGGCTTTAATCAATTTTGGCAGTAGACAGAGTGAATCTTTCTTTCCAAGAGACAGCAATGAGTCAAGCTCATTACTAAGCAGTGGGAAAGAAAAAAGACTTGATCAGATGCTTCTGCTCAATGGAGTTTCCATGTTACCTTCTCTGGACAAAATCTGCCAGCTATCTCTAACACTTTAGAAAAATTACGATGTTTAGAAAAATGCTTATTTCCTAGTTCTCTCTACTGAAAAAAAAAAAACAAACCTATATACAAGGATCAATCCAGTAGCAATGAGCCTTCCCAGCACCCAGACTGAAGTTGCTAAATAAGAAGTTCTGCTGAAAGCAAGGAGAAATCCTTGGAGAAATGGCTGATTCCAGCTTCAGGGCAGGAAACGTCCAAGATGAGGCTGGGAGCAAGAGAGCTCAGAAAGACACCGGGGGCCACATCGAAAGACTTGGGGGCCACCTGGGAGAGGTGAGATAATCCAAGCACCAGTAAAACTAGTAACCGCAACAGATTAAAACACCTCAAATACGTAAATGCATGAGTTCATAATATTCATACAAATCCTTTGGAGACGACTTGGTGATCGAGTCATTATTTTGAAAAGTGGTAAATAAAGTTACAAGCATTCATTCTGCCTTTCCTGTATATACTGTACTTCAGGGTAACAACCCGTTGATGAGGGAAGTTTCTCTTTAGAAAGCATTCCAGCCAATAAAGGAAGAAGGGATGATGGAATTAGAACATCACCTTTCTGCAGCCCCTAATGAAAATGGATCTAGGCCATGATCATCAACAGCTGCTAATGTCACCCAAAAGAGAGAGAAGCAGCTACTTTGTGAGTACTGACATCACCACATATGCTCACCTTTTAAGGAGTTTTGTCAAAAACAAGCAGAAAAGCCCAGATTCTGATCAGCCTTCTAGATCTAATAACCCCTTTACAGGAAATATCGGAGATATAAATATTCAGATATATATATATATATCTGAATCACTTTGCTGTATAGCTGAAACTAACACAACACTGTAAATCACCTATACTTCAGTAAAAACAAAACAAAACAAAACTATTCCAGAACAGAAGTTCTACATGAAGAATTTTAACACAATCCTTCTGGGATCCGAAGCACATCTTTCTGGGGGTCTGTGGTCAAAACTTCTTCCCATGGCCCCTAAAAGAGACAGTATTGCTGTATCTAAAAATATCATTTATCCACACAGCCTCCAACATGACTGACTCACCTGTATCACAAACTTTATGCAGCAAGCATTTATCTTCTTCATTCCAGGTGTCCAGGTATTCATCCGGGCCACAGGGCAGACAGACGCTTTCAGAGGTAGCAGTGCATTTGGAAGACAAGTACTTTCCTTAAATTAGAAGGGGAAACATGCACCAATCAAAAATACTCCTTCCCAAAAAAGCCAACAAATCAACAAAAATGCACCAATCTGGGAATTCCCTGGTGGTCCAGTGGTAAGGACTCCGTGCTTTCACTGCTGTGGGCCCAGGCTCAATCCCTGGTCAGGGAACTAAGATCCTGCAAGCCACGGGGTGTGGCCAAAAAAAAAAAAAAAAGCACCAATCTACTGGAGCCCTTACATGACCATGATCCCAGGACATCCCCCAAAGGTAGACTGATACATGAGATAAGACCACATCTCACAGTGAGGGCTCCTCAGGCCTCCGGGCTGGCTCAGATAACCTCTCCTGGGTTTGCTCTGCCTGTGTTCATGGCAGTCTTTTAGATCTTCTAAGTAAAAGACCACCCCTTCCACCCCAAACCTCTGCTGACTAAGGAAAAGAACTATGGTTTTCAAACTGGTGCCTGCAGAACTTGAGGGGTTCCCTGGGGGCTAAGCAAGAGGAACTTCCCCTCACCCCTCCCCTCCCATCTTCAAAACCCCTCTACTGTCAACCTGGATAGTTAACTTCTTTTGTCCCAAGTATACTGTGGGCTCACGGTTAACTTAGTTTGATCAGAGAGTAATACACACACACATAAAAACACACACATGCGTGCATGAAAATCACTGGATCTTCATTCTACGAACCCAAAAAAATATTTGTAGCTGAAATATCTAAAGGATCTTGTTATAAGGTAAGCACCTTTTCCTCAAAGCTCTCCTCCTCTCCCCAGAGCAGTGAGTGAGTGAGGACCCTCTGGACGTGGGGCTTCACTGAGGCCATAGAAACACCTGGTCACCTTCTGGCAGAACAACTTTGGGGAAGTGGTGACCAGTCCACCATCTACCCCTCAGCAGGTATTGTGCGGAGGAGTTATAACAGGGTTTCGGCAATTTTTAGCAGTGATTCTAGGATAGATTACCACCCCCATCCCCTGCTGATTTCTGTGAAAATAATACTTTTTTTTTTTTTGGCCACACTGCATGGCTTGCAGGATCTTAGTTCTCCCACCAGGAATCGAACCTGGGACCTTGGCAGTGAAAGTGCCGAGTCCTAACCACTGGACTGCCAGGGAATTTCCCAAAATAATACTTTTAAATAAGAGTTGTATCTCATATTTTGAGAGTTTGAATCACAAACTTCTGAAACAGAGTTTCAAAAACCATCTTGGGGGGCTTCCCTGGTGGCGCAGCGGTTGAGAATCTGCCTGCCAATGCAGGGGACACGGGTTCGAGCCCTGGTCTGGGAAGATCCCACATGCCGCGGAGCGACTAAGCCCGTGAGCCACAACTACTGAGCCTGCGCGTCTGGAGCCTGTGCTCCGCAACAAGAGAGGCCGCGACAGTGAGAGGCCCGCGCACCGCGATGAAGAGTGGCCCCCACTTGCCGCAACTAGAGAAAGCCCTCACACAGAAACGAAGACCCAACACAGCCATAAATAAATAAATAAATTAATTAATTAAAAAAAAAAAACACAACCATCTTGCCTTCTCAAGAAACAGCGTTTTGGAAAGCTGGTACTTAATTCATGGTCCAGCATGTACTTAATTTAAGTACCAGTTTCTGAAATTGCTCTTGATTTTTAAGTGATTTCATCTACTGAGAGAAAAGTTTTTGTCTTCAGAGTGACAAACACCACTACCTGCCACTGCCGTAAAACACCTACCCAATTTCTTTTTTTGTCTGGCAGGATAGAAATGGTTCCTTAGATTAAACAAAGAACCCCACCCACTTCTGGAGGACAATGACAGGAGGTTTCGAAGCACAAACCTGGTTCACATTTGCGACAGCATCGCCCCAGATGCTCGTAATGCCTCTCGCTAGTACACGGAGAGGTGAGCTGAAAAGTCACCTAAAGAGAAAATGCGCATCAGGTAGAGATTAGGCACAAGTTCTTTCTAGAGAAAACAAAAAGTGAATTACTGACTCACATTTCTGAAAAGTGTAAGAAATCACCATAAACAGTCCTGATAATACCACCTCCCTCCCAAAGATGTCACTTTCTTATTCTAGCCCATTTCTCCCTAACAATGTACAAAACCAATGATTCTGGCACCAAAATCCATTTAAGCATTTAAAATAATTTCGGTCATGCTCATGGTAATAGGTCGGATGAAAGAGAAATTTACAAATGGTACACAGAAGGTTGAAAACCGCTTTACACAACCCACGTACGAAATTGGTCCCACTTCTGTGTCATCACATGGTGGACAGTTTGCTCAGTCCACTTTGGTCATAAAACTGTAGGAGGACAGAGTGGGGCCTCTTAATACGTGTCTTATACCAGGGGAGGCCAGCTGTGGTCTTACAAGCTAGCTCTGATTTTAAAAAGATGCTTAATACTGCTTACCTTTTAAAATTTTAAACATGCAGAGAATCTGAAAAAGTGGGACAGCAAGGGGTTACAGGAAGCCTTCTGGCTTACAGCCAGGAGCCCTGACCGACCGTCCGCTGGCTGAGGGATCCCCGACAAGCTGCTTCAGCTCTTGGAACCTTGTCTCCTTTCTGTATGATTCTAATACCAATATTAATTTCCAAGGCTGCTCATCTAAGCAGAGCAAAACAAAAAGCCAAGTCCCCTACAATCACTGAGATTCTTATCAGTTTGCCACAGAAAAGCTCTTTTCTTTATCAGCTTTCTCAGTGTCAGAAAAAAACCCGCACATTCCTGTTGACAGGCAGGCAGTGGAGTTACAGACTGAACGATGAAGTGGAAGCGTTGGGCTCAGCTGCACAGACTTCACACTGTGCATAGCAAGGGTCCGCTTCCCGCTGGGTCCCAGGGATCCAAGGTTACAACCTTGCCCTCAAGGGACTTCCGCACACCAGGGTGAGTGCTATGACGGAGCCAGGCGGGTCCCTCCCTCGGCTGCAGGCCAGGGGAGGTGTCCCAAGGAGTGTGACAAGTGAGCACAGGCTCACAGGATAAAAAAGAACTCAGCCAGATGAGGAAAAAGGAACTGGCCCGTGGAAGTGGGGGGCAGGGCAAGGAAGCTGTCTTTGGCAGAGTATGAGATGTTCAAACAGGGATACTGAGGCCTGTAGTGGCATGTCGGGTGGGGCTGGCAGTGGAAACCATCAGCAGAGTCCCGGGAGACGACGCCAAGGACGGTCAGAGCAATCAGAGGGCTTCACCTGCCTATTAAAGAGCTTGGATGGGAGGTGTAGAAATAGTGTAGCTTGGAAGAAGCCGTGCATCCTCACAATACCTCAGTTATGAAGGAAGTTTTCCAGAGAGAGCACCACACCCAGAAGAGCCCAGGCTAGCTGAGTAGGGTGCACAGGACGCCCCCAGTATGGACCTCTCCGACCTCCCCCAGGCCAGGTAAAGGGCTTCTAGGAGGGCTGGGGCCAGGGACAGTTACTCTGAGGCTGATGAGAAGGTCAGATGTGCTTCTGGAGCCAGGTATGCCAGGAAGGTTGTATTTGGACTTGCTTCCGAGACCTGTCTAACACTCTCCGTGGAGCCCTGATAACATGGATTGATGTTCCCCGAGCATTCACCACAGGACGGGGTCTGGTGGACAGTGCAGTGAGCCCACTGAACATTAGGAAGAATGATGTAACAGAAAGCACCCCACCTCTCCTTTCGGGTCTCTTTTTCTCTTTGTTTTTATAGGAATCTGTTTCTCTGTGCCTGGCACGGTAATGTGTGCACACAGAAGAAAGATGCACAGAGGCAAAACGGTGAAGCTGAATTCGGTCACTGCAACTTTCGTCTCACAAACAGGATCTGTCTGAGCCTGATGATATGTGAGCGCTCCTGCGATGCTGATGACAAAGGCAAACAAGAGAAATGTGTGGTTGGAGATAAAGGTCGATTGCTTCTGACCCATAAGAAAGCTGCAAGAGTCTCTGTAAGCACAGACTTTGTCTGTATTACAGACACAGCTTCTTTTTAGGGGAATTTGGTAAAAGGACTCCCATGAAGCAGCAGCTCAGAAGCTCTGTCAGGTGCTACAGGCTGTGCCCGGGGCTCCAAATCCTGGTACCTGGTGAGCATCACTGACCTGAATGTGTGGACTATTTGTTTACACGTTGAGGAGAGTGGCAGTGATTCATTCAACCCATCCACCGTCTAACCCAGGAGCGTAATACCTCCTAGCAAAAATGGGGGAGCTACTGATTCCAGAGGTGACCAGATGTCCTAGCTCTTAAACAGATTTTCACAGACTATTCTTTAGAATCCATATCTGTCTCCTAAGCTTACTGTGCCTTTACACCTGGACATGTCTTCTTTTTTAAAAAATGGAGATATAATTCACATACCATGAAACTCACCCTTTCAAAGGGTGCAATTCAGTGTTTTGTTTTGTTTTTGTATATTCACAAAGTTGTGCAACCACCGCTGCTGTCTAATTCCGGAACACCTTCATCACTCCAAAACTGATATGTCTGCTTGACACAGCTCTAGGATTACAGATCTTTTAAGTTGCATAAGCAATTCTGCTACTGGGAGAACTGGCTATGGTGAGGCAGAAAATTATGGAATTTATCTAATTTAAGGTATAGCTTAAACTGAACCCTACTTTATTCTTGAGTTACATCAGATACTTTGCAGTACACCTTCAAACCTTCAAAATGGCAATAAATATACAACTCAAAAGGCAACATACATACATAGTTATGGTTAAGGAAATGTGGTTTGTGGGTAAATAAGAATCTGGAAAACTCTCTGTAGGAGCCTACACCTTCAGAAGGCAAGATGTGCCTTTGTTGTTCTTTTCCTTCTCTTGCCCTGCCTCTCTGCTTCTAAGACGCTCTCTGCTTCTTTCCCCCACTGGCAGAGCTGCAGCTCTACGATGACCCTCTTATTAGAGGGTGTGCAGCTCCCCGGACCTCACACAGCATGTAAAGCTTGCCCTGTGCTGGTCTCACTCTGATCCCGAGCTCCACGTCCAGGAACCCTGTGGTTTGCTCTCTGCACTGCAGTCCCCGCATTTGTAACTATTAGGAAATCCAGATCTTGGACACCCTGGCCTGTCACCTTTTGCTGATCCCCTGCGCACTTGTCCCTCCATGATACACACCAGACGGGCTCTGCCTGCCTGCCTCCCCGATCCCAAGTCTCCGCGTCCAACCTTCTTGGGCTCAGTTTCCGGTTAGCCTGAGCTGGATCTCCTTGACACCAGCCTCTCTCTGTCTGGATAGACTGCCCAGTACATCCCCAGACTGGCGTTTTTTTGATGTGAATGAACGGATGCCCTTCAGCCCCTCCCAGTCTGACCCCTTCTTTTTCTTTTTTAACATGTTTATTGGAGTATAATTGCTTTACAATGGTGTGTTAGTTTCTGCTGTATAACAAAGTGAATCAGCTATACATATACACATATCCCCATAGCTCCTCCCTCTTGCGTCTCCCTCCCACCCTCCCACCCTCCCTATCCCACCCCTCTAGGTGGTCACAAAGCACCAAGCTGAGCTGATCTTCCTGTGCTATGCGGCTGCTTCCCACTAGCTATCTATTTTACATTTGGTAGTGTATATATGTCCATGCCACTCTCTCACTTCGTCCCAGCTTACCCTTGCCCCTCCCCGTGTCCTCAAGTTCATTCTCTAGGTCTGCATCTTTATTCCTGTCCTGCCCCTAGGTTCTTCAGAACCTTTTTTTTTTTTTTTAGATTCAATATATATATGTGTTAGCATACGGTATGACCCCTTCTTTTTCCTACAGATTCTAGCTCTGACATCTCCCATCTCAACAGCAGCTGGGAGAGCCACCAGGCTGCTCAAGCCCCTCCTGGTCCTCTGGCCCTTGCCTCCCAACAGCTCAGAATTTGGGCCTGACTCGAGCCCCCAAGACCAAGCTACCAATGGTTATGAGGTGGTAGCTCTTATTATTGGTAGCAATCCTAGTAAGACAGTAATTTGATAAAAACATGTTCCTGCTTCAGTGTTTTGGAAGCAACCTCCCAGGGAACGGGGGGATTCAGCAGAAGGCTGCAGATTTTCGGTTCATGGGGTGATTTTGTCAACCACCTCCAGTCTCCTCTCTTTGCCCAAGATGTAGCAAGAGAAGGCCTTTGGTGACCGAGTTGAGACGTACAAACTGAGTTACCTACGTTTTTGTCTAGTTTGCCTTCAGGATTGACCTGTTTCCCTCTAAAACAATAGAGCTTCTGAACCATCGTTGGTTTCATGAAGCAAATAAAGCAGAACCACTTCTAAACTGTCTATTTATTGAATAAAGAATACAGTCACATACATTCAAAATCAGGTCTGTTGCAGCACTTGTGTTTTGGGGAATACGATTTGATTCATGCATGGTACTTAGAAGTCTCATAAAAAACCAGCCATGTCCTACCACAGTTCTTAATCAATAAACTACAGAAGTAATGTTTGGCCCCCAGAGTTTACATCGACTAACTTCTGCTTTCTAACAGACTTCCCCTGAATGTATAAAGAAACACTAGAGTCTGTTTATAGCAAGTATCCTTTACATCCCCTGCCTTTCCTTTCCCCCCATATAAATTCCTTGGAACGTCTAAATAAAGGAGTTAAAATGGCAAGACAATACATCTGATTTATTGGCCAGCTGTTGCCTCACTTTCTTGTGTGTTTTGTGTCATGTGTATATTTGTTTCAGGGCATACGGGCTGGTATTTAATTTTAACGGCTGACAAACTCTTCTGGAATAAGCATGTCCACAGTCTGTGCAAGGCTTTGGGAGGCCGGAGGCAGATAATAAATTGTAAATCAAAATTGTCTTTATAAAGCTCCGTGGATTTATTTCCCAATGCAATGCCATGTTGGGTCTAACCCTGAGAAACCCCAAGCTGAAGAAACAAAATATTTCTGTGAGCTGAGCTGCAGAGACCGGAGGATCTGTATTCAGAATCCTGGAGGGAAGGTGGACTTAAATATTTATTTTTCGTGCTGTTAATCAACCCAATTGTAGTGAAAGCCATTACGAATACTAAAATTACTTTTCTGCTCTACTAAAAATTCATGCTGACATATAACAAAACAGAAAGAAGCTTGGCTCCTTCTGTCAAACCAAGGGGAAAAGAACCCAACCCAGAAGAACAAATGAGGGATTTTCCATAGATTTCATTTTATAAGATATCATCCATGACTATATTTGAGAATTTGGCTGTAAATTAAGTAAAGATGGTATCAAATTTCTGAATGTTACAGTCAAACTGAAAGATGTGGTTTTTCTTAAGAGAGAAACTACTGAGTGTGAAAATAATACCTAATAGTTCTGCTGCCCTTGAAAAAAATATCCTTAAAGAAAGTCACGAATGAAAAGTGCTCTAATCCAGAATAGAATAGAAATCAATGACTAGTGACCTGTGTTCCCCAGAACACCAAGAAAGCGGCTTTACTATGAGGGTCTCACACCAGGAAATTGTTTCTCTCTGAAGCCTCTTGTTTTTAGAAATAAATGAACAACAAACAAAAGGTCTCAGTCACAGACCAGAGGAACCGAAAAACAAATGTTGTTCCTTGTCCATTTCTTTGAATGTCTGTTTTTTTAGCTGGCTGAGCAGTCAGGCCAGAGACGAGGTCTAAGTTTCTCCCCTCAAAACATTTCAGTTAGGGGCTTCCCTGGTGGCGCAGTGGTTGAGAATCTGCCTGCCGATGGACGGGACACGGGTTCGAGCCCTGGTCTGGGAAGATCCCACATGCCGCGGAGCAACTAGGCCCGTGAGCCACAACTACTGAGCCTGCACGTCTGGAGCCTGTGCTCCGCAACAAGAGAAGCCGCGACAGTGAGAGGCCCGCGCACCGCGATGAAGAGTGGCCCCTGCTTGCCGCAACTGGAGAAAGCCCTAGCACAGAAACGAAGACCCAACACAGCCAAAAATAAATAAATAAATAATTAAAAAAACAGAAAAAACATTTCAGTTAGTGAATCCAAACACAGACCCTTTCAACTGAGATGTTCTAGGGGACCTGCCCAGTTTGGTCCCTTTCTTAGCTCCATTTCTCCAGAAGCTTCCAGTGGCCCTGCTCTATTTTATCCGGCTTACTACTCTTGAACATGGCACAGTTATATGTCTGTTACTGCAAAGAAAGCATCCACTGTCATGCTTCTCGGTTCAGAACTGGAAGTGGATATCATAGAGGAATCATTTGGAGCTTGCACATCAGATAAGGCAGGTTTCTAGAGAAAACGGAGAAATGAAACACTAACTTAAGTAAAGTCTGACATGCCAGAATGTAGGGATTTACCAGACCAGAGGCCAGGGCCAGAAGGACACAGGGAGAAGGGAGCATGGTACCAGCGCGCTGGTGAAGACGGAAGAAGCTGCCTGGCCAGGTAGCTCCCCTGGTCGGTTAGGGCAGGGCAGGCTTCAGGACAGGATTCTTCCACCCAGGGCAGCTCTTAGAGTTGAGCTTCCAGATTGGCCTGGATAGGTGAATGCCTGACATTTCTGTAATAAAACTGTCTACATTTCTACAATTTGAGGACAAGGGGAAAAAAAAGTCAGTTCTAAGCCTCAGTCTCTTCACCTGTAAAATGGGGCTAATAATTGCACCCATCCCACTGCAGTGAGGATGAGATGGTATAATTCATGGAAAATGATGTAGCAATGGCAAGTGGCAATACTCAGGAAAAATGAAGGCTCTGCTTTCTCACTCTGAAGCGAAGGACCTTTCTAGCAGGTAGCTGGGGGAATGAGGTGGGACGGGAATTGTGTCACTCACTCAGCACAGGGGCGCGCACCTGGATGGCGGTCGGTAGGGGGGATGCTACTGTGGGCACCTGGGCAGAATCGGTGAACATCAATTACTTTTATCAGATTGTTCCCTGGTGGGGGCCTAGAGGGAAAGGAGTGTGACAGAAAAAGGAAAGAGGGTGGAAAAGAGACCAGGGACTTGTAGAAAAATTCTGAAGGCCTGGCAATTTTCCTGAGCGTACCATCCCTGTTTAGTTTTAACATGGCTCTGATGACAAAAGCTGATGGCAGAGTGTTTCAGCTGGGCAATTGGAAAAACATGATTTTGGGGGGTTTTTTTTTGGCTGCACCTTGAGGCTTGTGGGATCTTAATTCCCTGACTGGGAATAGAACTCGTGCCCCCTGCAGTGGAAGCGTGGAGTCCTAACCACTGCACCGCCAGGGAATTCCCAGAGAAACATGTTTTTAATCCAAAAGGTTTATTTTTTTTTAAAGCATGTTTGACTTCACATAAAGAAGTGCTTTCTCATGAGACTGAAATGGTGGCAGGTGGCCCGAGTCATGGTAGCGGCTTTCTGTCTGGAGCTTCAGTCAGTGATGGGGACAGAAGCTGGGCTGGGGAAGGAGCGAGCTTACTCAAAGCTTCTGCTGATAAAGCGTTTCCTAGACTCTGTCAGTGATTTCTGTCAACTGGGACAGAATCGAGTTATGACCAAATGCCCTTCTAGACATTTTCATTTTAGAAAAACTCAGAATTTCAAGCAGAAAGAATTTCAAGCAGAAAGAATTTCAAGCTTACAGGTTTACAAAGAAAACATCAGACTTGTTTTTCTTTTGCACAAACCAAAGCTTCACATTTCATACTTCAGAACATTACCTATGGCACCTATGAAGATAGTATGTTATTAAAGAGGCAAAGAAAATAAAGGAGCAGCTTTTGGGGATCTCCTGTGCACCCCAGCAGATCACCCCGCACACTTCCTGGAGAACACTGAACTGTGGAACATGTTAAGAGTGTGAAGACCCCACGTTATACAAGCCAGGTATGTGGTCTAAGTCATGATGGAAGTGGATACAGAGAATCAGAGGGTTTAAATAGAAAACTCCCTGAGTGTCCAAAATACTACAATTCACTTTACAGAAATATATTTTACACACAGCTCTTGAAAAAAAAATTCTGCTGCTAAAAGTGAGGCTCGGGACTTCCCTGGTGGTGCAGTGGTTAAGAATCTGCATGCCAATGCAGGAGACACGGGTTCGAGCCCTGGTCCGGAAAGATCCCACAGGCCGTGGAGCAACTGAGCCCGTGTGCCACAACTACTGAGCCTGAGCCTGTGCTCTAGAGCCCAAGAGCCACAACTACGGAGCCCTGGTGCCACAACTACTGAAGCCAGTGCACCTAAAGCCCGTGCTCTGCAACAAGAGAAGCCACTGCAAGGAGAAGCCCGCGCACCGCAACGAAGAGTAGCCCCTGCTCACCACAACTAGAGAAAGCCCGCGCACAGCAACGAAGACCCAATGCAGCCAAAAATAAATAATTTACATATTAAAAAAAGTGAGGCTCAACTGTTCTCTGATTGGTACAATATGAAAAGATGTGTCTCTGTTTGAGAAGAATGTGAAGAAAATGATGACCATCATGAATACTATTATAATAATTGACCAGCTACTAAGGGATTTGGGGCATTCTAAAATGCATTTTATGAACGTGTTTCCAGTGATAAAGAGTATTCAGAACTCCAACTCGAAGGCGTTCATCACAGCTGGTCAGCTCCTGCTGGTCTCGTTGAAAACCCACTAACATGAATCAACCCCCTCCCCACATACAGACCACTCCCCATGAAGGGGTTGTGAATTGATTTCCTCACGATGCAGACACTAGAGTAAGGCCAGTCATTCCTTTGCCTGAGTCATTTGCCTTATCTTGTAAGATGACTTTTCATATGATTATGACCAGAAGACAAATTTCGGCCTGGTCTAGGGTTTAATAATACAAAGCACCGGTCTCTTAAAAAGCTCTGCTATCATCACACCTTCAAAGCTGTCTTTACTGAGCTCTCATATATCAGTATTTGTGCAAGGGATTGGCTTGTGTAGGATAAGGGAATGAGTCCATCCCTACCCTCTCAAAGTGTGTCGCAGCAGAGGACACAGGCAGACAGAGAGGAGAGAAAACTGACAGACAGAGACCCACAGGACAACACAAGACCTGGTGCACTGGAAAGACCAAGTTCCACCAAGTCCCTGGATGCAACCCTCACTGTTCACGGACTGGGAAGGGGAGGGAACCCGGCCTGGGATACATGGGAAGGAATCACAGAGGGAGATGCACAAAGTCCAGAGGGCAGGGGCAAGGGCGGAGGAGTGAAGAATGGGGCTTGGGAGGGGGGAGGGGGAGAGGAGGAGCAGTGTGAGACCTGGGGCAGATGCGGAGGCAGGGGAGTGGGGCTGTGGGAAGAGGCAGCTGTAGAAGAAAGGGGGGTCATTTTTAGCAGTGCCATGGAGTGTACTGCAAAGAGTGGTGGAATGAGAAGGGCCAATAAGAAGGTGCGAACTCCTTTTGGCAATGAACAGTGTCTGATGGAGGGAATGACTGGTGTCTTATGGAAGGAATAGCCATGTAAAGAGCTGTCATGAACAAACAGGGTAGGGAGTCTGGATCTTGCAGGAGGAGCAAAGAAAGTGGCTTATCTCAGGGAGATGAGAAAGGGCTGTCTCCATCGTGAAACACTGAATTTAGGTCTTTTTATGCCAGTCCTTCGAAAACCCATTTTTAAAAAAACTTTGGGGGTACTTTAATTAAAAACTGTTTTTTATTGGGGTAAAAATTTTATATATATATATACACATATATATATATGTGTATATATATATATATATATATAAAACAAAATTTGTCATTTAAACCATTTTTTTTTAGTGTACAATTCAGTGGCATTAATTACATTCATGATGTTGTATAACCGTCACCATGGTCTCTTTGTAGAACATTTTCATCACCCCAAACAGAAACTCTTTTAACCATTACACAGTAACTCCCCATTTTCCCCTCCACCTGGGAACCCTGGAGTTAAACAATAATGCCCCATTTTCTCCAGCCCCTGGTAACCTCTATTCTGCTTTCTGTCTCTGTGAATTTGACTATTCTAGGTACCCCATATAAGTGGAATCATAGAGTATTTGTCTGTTTGTGTCTGGCTTATTTCACTTAGCATGGTCTTCAAGGTTCATCCATATTGTAGCATATATCAGAACTTCATTCCTTTTTATGGCAGAATGATATTCCATTGTATGAATACATCACAGTTTGTTTATCCATTCATCTGTTGATGGATACGTGGGTTGTTTCCACCTTTTCCCTATTGTGAGTAGTGCTGCAGTGAACACTGGCACACAAATATGGTCATTCTATGTTCAGCTTTTTGAGGAACTACCAAACTTTTTTCCATAGCTGCTGCACCATTTTAATATATTCCCACCAGAAATGCGGGAGGGTTCCAATTTCTCCACATCCTTACCAACACTTGTTATTTTCCATTTTTTTGGTAATAGCGATCCTAATGGGTATGAAGTGGTCTCTCAGTGTGGTTTTGATTTGCATTTCCCTAATGACTAATGATGCTGAACATCTTTTTTATGTGCCTGTTGGCCAGTTTTGGAGAAATGTCCACTCAAGTCCTTTGCCCATTTTTATGGGGTAATTTCATTTTGCATGGACCTGTTCACAGGACTCAATTTAGCTGTCAACAGCACTGACTTATTATATAGGACTGGAATGGTTATTAGAGGGCTGTAGGACCCTTGGGTTCATTTTCACCAACTTGAAAGAAATCTTTGATTTTCCTGTTTAAGAAGAACTTTCCCAGTCTAAACAGCATCACTGCATGGCTCTCTAGAAAACAATCAAGGAGGTTTAGCATTTAAGTAAGACGTGCTCAGTGAGTTTACAACCTAAAAGTGGAACAAATTAAATATGCATTCACTTACTCCTCAAAAGTTAACTGAACACATCCTATGTGCCAGAGACAATTTTAAGTTTTTTGGATACAGTAGATACTAGACAGAGAGAGTCCTTGCTTATATTGTACTTTTTGGGAGAAGAGTGACAGTAAACAAACATGTAACGGAATCTGGTTGGAATGATTGCGATGAAAAAAATAAAACAGGATAGGGCTTCCCTGGTGGCGCAGTGGTTAAGAATCCGCCTGCCGGGCTTCCCTGGTGGCACAGTGGTTGAGAATCTGCCTGCCAATGCAGGGGACACGGGTTCGAGCCCTGGTCTAGGAAGATCCCACATGCCGCGGAGCAACTAGGCCCGTGAGCCACAATTACTGAGCCTGCGCGTCTGGAGCCCGTGCTCCGCAACAAGAGAGGCCGCGATAGTGAGAGGCCCATGCACCGTGATGAAGAGTAGCCCCCACTTGCCGCAACTAGAGAAAGCCCTCGCACAGAAACGAAGACCCAACACAGCCAAAAATAAATAAATAAATAAAAATTAAAAAAAAAAAAAAACCAGGATAAGTGAGGTGATGGGATTATGAGGGGGAGTCTCATCAGATGAGATGACTTTTTGAGTGGAGACCTGCATGAAGTGAAGGAACAAGCCAAATTAATAGCGAGTGTCAGGTAGAGGAGTAGTTCAGGTGGACAAAAAAGCATTTGCAAACGTCCCGGGAGGGTGTGTGCCTGGCTTGACCAGGAACAGCAGGAAGGCCTGTGTGACTAGCGCAGCGAGGAGAGGCTGGAGTATAAACTCACACAACTGATGACATAACTTACCCAGATCGTGAGTTAATATGCACCTGCAGCTCCAGGACTGTGTGATACTGACTTTAGGTTCGTAGTGGACATAACGTTTTAAATAATAAGCACTTCATACTATTTTTATCACCAGGCAGGAAATACAATATTTGCCATAAGAGTTTTTAATTTTTACGCTTAATTGTGATAAAATACTCATAACATAAAATTTACTGTCTTCACCGTTTTGCCACCAGATTTTTAAAAAATAGATATTATACAGAGAAAAAAAAAATCTGACTCAGGTCAGGTTTGATTTTTAAAAAAAGGAAAAAAAAAAAAAAACCCTTAAAAATGTAGAGTAATTGTGGCCTATTAGAAGTCTTGGTATATCCACCATTTCAATTTAGCAAACGTTACAGGTGACTTCATGAGCTGTCTTGAAAGTTGCTTTTTATGGCCGCATCAGTATTTTTCTTCTCTGACCACCTTGGTTCCAGATAAGCTCCTTTAAGAAAAAAAGTGCTGCACTTATTTAGACAGGAGCATATCAAAGGTCTGTTGATTTTTCTTCAACTCTCCTTCTTACTTTCCTCCCAATGTATTTATTATCTCTGCTCCTAGACCAGAAAACATAGGGCCTACGGGAAAATGAAGAAATAACTTTGCATCTCAAAACCTTAATTGCAAGTTTCTTTGTCTTCCGGGGAGATAAAGGGCGAGAAAAGTCTGCAGCCGTGGGCTACCTGAAGTGAAGGCCCAAGGAAGGTTAGGGTTTGCCTTGTCCTCACACCGTCACCCCACAGGCTCCAGTGAGTGCCCCTTTATTCGCCTAGTGCGAAAGGATTTCTTTTTTTGCCATTCTTGAATTTTTTTTTTTGTTGTTTAACTTCTATTCATTTGAGATGAGAACTGCTTTCTCTTCTTTCCTGTAGTAAGCGCTAATGGTCCCTGTGCTTCCAAGCGTGTGCTGGTCTGCTGGACGCCAAGGACCCTCCTCGGCTCTGCCTCCATACTGGGGGTGGACCAAGCTAATAAGGTGGTTAGCCCCCAAAGTGGCCGGGGTAGGGACTAGACTTGCCCCCGCCCGCCTCTTAAAAGTGCACAGAATCACCGGGAAATCTCATTAAAAGGTGATCCTCATTGGGTAGGTCTGGGGCGGGGCCTCACCCTGCATTTCTAACAAGCTCTCAGGTGATGCTCACGCTGCTGGATGCTGAGTGGCAAGGTCAGAGATGGTTCAAGGCCAAGATGAAGTCCGGCTCCTCAGCGAGGCTCCCCGGGCCCGCGCGTGTGCTCAGTCCCACCTCAACCCACTCCTCCTACTGTCTCCTCGCAGCCCTGCCCTGGATCCTAGGCCTAAAACACACTGCGGCCCCTGGCCCCCATCCCGCTCCATTTCGTCCAGCCAACCCGTGTCATCCTACTCAACCCTGGAGCCTGAGTCAACTAGTCTGACACATGAACTCGCCCACACTGGCTACTTTGGTTTAACCTCAGATCTCACACCTAGACTGGTCAGCCCCTCGCGCTAGGTGGTCTCACATCCACCAGGACTGTCTCCTGTCCCAATCCCTTTGATGCTCTACGGTTGTTTTTCGTGTGTCTGCTCCTCCTGGTAGACTGAAAGCTCGCAACTAGGCCCTCAGCACACCGCCCCCTCCCCACACTCGCCTGTCCCCAGCATTTTTCAACAGACGGCCCTACACCACTTTCAGGGTCACCCCCCACTCAGGATCCTTGGTTAACTTGCCGGCATTCCAAGCCCCCTAACCTGGTTTTGTGTCCCGCGGGCCTGCTGACCACCCACACGCCACTCTACTAACCACGCCTGCTCCTGCGTCAACCCTGTCCCCATGCTTTGTTCGGCTCTCCCCACCTCTATCACCAATCCAAATGCCAGCCCTCTCTCCTGGCTCGGCCCGTCCCACCTCTCCTGGGGAGCCCTGCCCGGGGACTCTGACCCACGAGACCCTCCACCCTTCCTGTATCCCACCATGTATCTCATGTATCCCACATCTCACACCCTCCGATGTCCTCACAGGGCCACACCCAAGGACTTCAACTAGATTCGAAGTTCCCGGAAGGACTAAGCCAGTGCTGGCGACTGAGCAGGTGCCCACAGGATGCTGGACCTGGGGGGAGATGCAGCGGGGGGACCCTCCCCATTGAGGTGGCTGGGGCACCAGACACCACTGCCCTGGCCTCTGGAATAATCATTGCCCTGCTCGGCACCCTTCATCTATCTTGCTTTTCAAGACTTTAAACCCCACACCTAGTGCTATCCCTGGACTTGTTTGAACTCGTCCCTCTTCTTCCTTTTTTTTTTTTTTAACACAGTTGCGCTTCATCTTCTCTTGTCTCAGCCACAACTAACCTACACTTTTTAAAAAAATAAACCATGATTCAAAAAGAGTCATGTACCACAATGTTCACTGCAGCACTATTTACAATAGCCAGGACGTGGAAGCCACCTAAGTGTCCATCGACAGACGAATGGATAAAGAAGATGTGGCACATATATACAATGGAATATTACTCAGCCATAAAAAGAAACGAAATGGAGTTATTTGTAGTGAGGTGGATGGACCTAGAGTCTGTCATACAGAGTGAAGTAAGTCAGAAAGAGAAAAACAAATACCGTATGCTAACACATATATATGGAATCTAAAAAAAAAAAAAAAAGGTTCTGATGAACCTAGGGTCAGGACAGGAATAAAGACGCAGACATAGAGAATGGACTTGAGGACACAGGGAGGGGGAAGGGTAAGCTGGGACGAAGTGAGAGAGTGGCATGCACATATATACACTACCAAATGTAAAATGGATGGCTAGTGGGAAGCAGCCGCATAGCACAGGGAGATCAGCTCAGTGCTTTGTCACAACCTAGAGGGGTGGGATAGGGAGGGTGGGAGGGAGACGCAAGAGGGAGGGGATATGGGGATATATGTATACATATAACTGAATCACTTTGTTATACAGCAGAAACTAACACAACATTGTAAAGCAATTATACTCCAATAAAGAATTTTAAAAATACAAAAAACGAACTCAACCACCCAAAATTATTCAGTACCTTTAAGCGCTGCACTGTGCCAGGCACGGGAATCTGACTCTCCTCCACTGCCATGTTCACAGAGCAGTGCCTCTCAATCCTTACCGTGAAAAAGAATCAACTGGAAATCTTTTTAAAATGCAGATTTTCTAACAAGCTCCCAGGTGATGTTGACACTGCTGGTCTTTGAGTAGCAAGGTCAGAGATTACATTAAAGACCGAGAGCCAGAACTTTCTCATATTCCCAAACGCTGTACAGTTGTCTCCATTTACATAATGGACATTGAGAACCACCTCGCCCATCCCTGGAGACAGACACCATTTATCTTGAGTGGGTGAGGGGAAAGAGTCGGCCCTCATGCAACACCTACTGCGTGCCAGGCACCACGCTTGAGGCTTTCCCTTCCTTATATTTCTGCTTCCTCACAAAGAGACAAGGCAGCCCATTCAGACAGTTAGTGATAAGCCGACTGGCACAGTGCCAGACACAGAGCAAATGCTCGAATTCTAGGTAAATTAATGAATAATTTTTCCTGAAGGACTGTTGTGATCTTATAACTTCCCTTTACAGAAAACTATGATGGTTTCCTACTAGCTCTGAATCAAATTCACACTCCCAAGCATGGACTTGGAAAGGTTCCACCAGTTGGGGGCAAAATTAGAGACACCCTGGGGGAAAGGGGTTGCAAAATCAAGATCAGAAATCTCTTCCTGGGCTCAAATTGTCTTTTCTAATAGGGATAGAACACAGGTCCGACTAATCAACACACAACACAGCTGCTCCAGCCTCTTACGCTGTCCCTCGTGCTGGGAACAGAATGCCTCTCACACTGGATGAGGCCCCTTTCACCAGGCCACCCTGGACTCGCTGTTCAGGCACAGAGCAGCCGGGTGCCGGTCACACCCGCATTCCCTTGCCCGTGAGGACTGCTCCATGCAGTTAAGATGACTGGTTGTGCATTCTAGTGCTTTGGTTATTTGTAATTTTACACCTAAGTAGGACCTCAACGGCCTGGTCACAGGGATCCCAACTGGGACACAGAAAACCTAAGCCCATCAGAAGGGGCACTTTCCCCCCACCCCACCCCATCCAGGACAGAGCCTGGCAGGTGGCAGAAGCGGGATAAACATGGCCCATGAACTGTCTTGACAAACGCAGGAGCAGGGCTATCGTCAGTGGTACAGTACAGTTTATTTCTGGTGGGGGTGTGTGTGGCATAGAGGAGTCAGAGATGCCTTTGCTTCAGGAAGTGGCAGAGATGATTCAAAATGTCACATTTCTTTTCCTCCTGAGTCAGGGAGCAACTGGCACATGGACCCTATGCTGAGAATGTTCAGGGTGCCTGTTTAAACTCAGCCTTAAGGTCATAGTGTTCTTTCTGCTCAATGACAGTTAACAACAGAAAGGCCTCAATGAATGTACCTCCTTGAGCCGAGCCCCACGAATGCAAACTGGTTATGCTATTTCCCAAAATGCTAAAAGAGCTTGCTTCTGCCCAGTCCCCCACCACGTCCTGGAAGTTTCTTTCTCTGCTGCTTACCTGTCCGATAGGCAACTGCATAAGCAGTTTCCCTGAGGGGTTAAGGCCATGCCACTGGGGCGGACACCTGGGAGGGGTTCCAGCTCTGCCACTTATGAGCTGTGCAAACTGGACCTCTCTGTGCCTCACATTTCTCATCTCCCTGGCAAGGTGGAGTGAGGATTGGAGAAAATCTATGTAAAGCACCTAGCACGTGCCTGGCACACAGGATGGATTCAGCAAGAGTCAGGTGCTTTTAGTACATTCACCATATATATTAACTTACAGCTGAGCTCAAAATCTTTTTATGGAATCCCACGTCTACAGCAACGGTTCTCAAACTTGAGTGTGCGTCAGAATCCCCTGCAGAGGTGGTTAAACGGTGTGTGATATAGTGGGCCTGGGGTGGGGCCCGAGAACATGCATTTCTAACAAGTTCCCAGCTGCGGATGCTGGGTCCAGGGCCCCCCCCTCCACAGGGCAGAGTCCAACTCCCTCCTGAGGTTTGTTCGTGACTAATCAGCACCCCTCCCGTCCCCAACTGGCCTTGGCCTTTCCTGGTCTCTGGCCAGCTCTGGGCTCCAGACAACCGGACAGGACTTGAGTTTCTCCTGTTTGGCTATGCTTGTCCTACCTCTGCCCCTTCCCCTGCTCACTGTGCCCTCAGACTCATGTCCGTCCCTCCAGGCCCAGACAAGCGCCACCTGCCCAGCTCTCCACGGCAACCCTGTGCGCTCTGCGCTCCCGCGACGTCTTGCTCTTGGCAGCTTTAGACCACCTAACTGCAAGAACTGAAGATGGGGTGTCTTATTTTCCCTACTAGGTGGGGAAACTCTCCAGGGCACAGGCTGTGGGGTAAGTCTGATGTTTTCCAGAGGGTCTTATGGAAGTGCAAAACCAGGGTCCAGAGAATTGAAAGGAAAAAAGGCTGACAGAGAGGTTAAAGGAAGTAGCATGAATAACCCGAGCAAGGGGAAGTAGTGGGCTGACAATCTTCAACGAGAGAAACACAAAAATAAAGAAGACGTTGGCCAACTGATCTTTACCCCCATGAAAGAACAAATTTGAGGAAACGGGGTCAAATTGTGACACAGTATTAGATTCTGCTATAGGGAAGTTCCTGCCACTGGGAATTGTTAAATAATGCACTGGAATAGCAAGGGTGGGTGTGAATAATCTCTACTAGGCTTGAAAAATGGAACAGATTCTCAATTACCATGAACGTTTCAGACATGATCCTGTTTTCCTACCTTGGGTACAAAATTGAGAACCCTTGACAGATTTT
Source organism: Balaenoptera physalus (assembly GCF_965194825.1). Classification (NCBI taxonomy): domain Eukaryota; kingdom Metazoa; phylum Chordata; class Mammalia; order Artiodactyla; family Balaenopteridae; genus Balaenoptera; species Balaenoptera physalus. The sequence continues at coordinate 13,908,018 of NC_138897.1, forward strand.
TTTTCAACTGGATATGAATTTGGCTGCTGTTTGTGCTACTTAAGGATACACTTCTAAGTTAGTTGCTAAGTATGTTCCAAGAAGGAACAAATATTTTTTAAAAATCAGAACCTTAGAAAAGTGGCTCATTTCCCATTCTGGGGGTGGGTAACGAGAACCCAGGCTGGCAAACGCTGCGGTGCTAATAGGATTTGTGCGACAGCACATGTCCACTCTCCCTGCTTGCCAGGTTTAACCATCACATTCACAAAAAGTTAGAGTTTTTCTTCCTCATTTTTAATGGAAAGTCTTCAAATTTCTGGTAGCTGGAGGAAGTGGCTCTTGTACTCTCAACACTGCACAGGAAATGTAATGAGTTATTATTACTCCGATGAACTGAAAGGGTAGTTTTTGCAGTCGGTTCTTCCTACCACTTGGAAACCTGGCAGCTCTCTGACTTTGCTTGTGCCAGACGGGCCTCTGTGTCACCTGCTAGCCTAGGACTTTTTGCAGTGGGGAGCAGAAGGGGGGTGGGCAGAGAGGAAGGGAAACACTCAGCTGAGGCACTAATAGCCACCAGGAAAAGGTGTCTCATGCAAGCAAAAAGTTTTTGCTGAGCTGTGGGTCCAAGGTAAACACTGCTTCTGCTGGGGGCAGGTGACCTATCTGAGGCCAGCGTGGGAAGACCACGGCGCAGGCCACACCAGCTCTGATGCTGGACTCTTTGGGGGTCACTGCCTGCTTATCTCTTTAGGCCTGAGTTTTAAAACTCTGCCTACATCCTGAACCTCTGATTCAAAGACACCTTTAGGTCAGGAAACGGCTCTGAATTCCAGAGCACACAAATTTCCTGCAGAGCCAACGCCTTGGGGCTCTTAGCTTGTTTTTTACCTCAGTGGGGTCTAAGGACCTTTGCCTCCCAGTAAGATAATCCAAAGCAGATGCGATTCCATATCCTAAATTGCAACCTTCTTTATTGTTTGTTTGGGGAAAAAACCAATCCTTCTTTCCTTGAACCTGAACCTGCTGTGATTCTGATTTGGACTGCGACAGAAGTTTCCTTAATAAACCGTGAAACAATACAAGCAAACGGTCAGTTGTTCTGTTCTGACATCTACCACATTTTTTTTTTTTTTTTAAATAATAGGTCCAACCACATCCTTTGCCCCGTATCTTCGGCGCCCAGCACAGCCTGCTGGCTCTGAAATCGCTCCTGCGCTTCTTTCTCTTGCCACCCTCCTGACCCGATTCAAGCCTTTACCAGCTCTTCCCCAAAGCAGGGGCTGTGGCCTCCTTACCACGCCCCGGACCCCCTCCTCCCCCCAGCGCCATGGCACCCTTCCCCGTGACCTCCACATCTGATCACGTCCCTCCCCAGCTCACAATACATGGAGATAAAATCTAAACTATTTTCCTTGCACAGAAGGCCCTCGAGTGCTGGCTCCGCCTCCCGCCCCCCGCCGGCCCTCGGAGCCCAGGAACACTGCCCTCGTTAGAGTCGCCTGAAAACGCTGCACTCGGTCTGGCCTCCCCACCGTTCCCACCACCAGGCAGAGCACAAACCAGTCCTGATCACCTAGCCCACATGCTGCCCCCTTGCCCCTCTTTCTGTGCTTTGGTAAGGAAAAGGGGGTACTTTCCGCCGACACTTCCAGGCCGGTTAAAGCGCTCTTGTCCTGGGCGCCCACCACACTCTGAAAGCCCTCTTGATGGCTCGAGTGTCCCACTGCATTCTGTGTGCACGCACCTAGGCCGGGCGCTTCCCGGAGACGAGGGCTATGCCCCTGCTCTCCGTCTCCTTAGCCTGTTGCAGGGCGGCCCACCTGGAGGAGGCGCTCGCTTCGTTGCGCTAAACGAGCACATCTAACACAAACGCAGTCCTCTTTCTCACTGTTGAGTGCTGTGCCCTGGACGTGGCAGCCCACAGAAATCCGAGGCTGGAGGGCGCCGGTGGCGCACAGGACAAAGACAGCGGGTTAGCACACGTGCACGCAGACGCGCTGAGACTGCTGCCGGGGCTGCCGGGCGATGAGCGGGGCCAGCAGCCGCTGCCCACGAGAGGGAGGGCAGGTCGCCGGGGAGCCCGGCGAGAGGGAGGGCAGGGCGCCGGGGAGCCGCGCCCGCCGGGCTCGCGGGCAGGAAACAGCCTGACGGCGCCTCTCGGAACCAGGGCAGAGGAACCCGCTGGGCTGCGCGTAACCTCGCCCGCCGCCCACTCAGTGTTAAACCTCAAAAGCGCACTGAGAACTTCAGACCCACTCGCTCTTCTGTTCTGCTGAAGTCCACTGTCTCACTCGTGATTTCTTCAGGCTCGGCGCTTGGGTTTGGGGGGTAGAATGGAGGAGTTGAGCTTAATCTGTGTTCCTAGCAGTGGGTCCTACAGGAAGCTCCCACGTGGCAGCCAGAGGGAAACACGAAGATTAGGTGCCCGACTTCCTACAAACCAGGTGGAGAATTTACAGGCGCTCGCAGGGAGAATCACCTGGCGCGCGAATCCCACCCACGCCGGCTCTGGGCGCCGGGAGGTGGGGTCAGGTACGCTTCCCTTGCGGGCTGGGGTGCGGCCGCTGCAGGGAGACAGCAGACAGGCCACAGCTGTCCTGGCGGCCACCTGGCCCGAGGGGAGATGCCCTGGGGGGTGACTCATTTGTAGAGAGGGCAACTGTCAGGGCGGGATATAGATCCACATCCACAGCGAGACCGGCCCAGACAGCATCCTCTGGACACACCATGTGGAAAAAACACCACTATCTTTTTCCATGCGCTTCAAAGATAGGAAAATAGCATGGGGGGAATTTTAATACTGATCTGGCAGAGAAAGTTCACGTGGCACCTTCTTCAAACAATACTCTCTGCAAAGGAGGCCCTGGTTTGGAACTCCCCTTTTCATGGCCTCATAAAACACTGATTTATTGACCTTCAAAGACATACCTTTATTGTTTCAGTTTTCCTGGCATATGAATTTCTGGTAGATAACTGAAAAAGCAAGCTCGTATTTCCTTATCAACACGGAGAATATGTTCATATTACAGATGTGCCATTTTCGGGGGAAGTGGTGGGAAGGAAATAACAGGGAAGGCATTTGAAATATTTATCAACAAAATGAACGAAAAGGACACTGATCCCCAAGTCTGTGATTCTCCAAACAAAGTAGTAACTTATGGCCAAGCCTTCCCACTAGGATGGGCTGGCAGGGCAGGAAGACAGCCGGGGCAGGCGTGGGCACCTACCTACCCAGTCCCACCCAGGGGATTTCCTCTGCGGGGTCTCCCCACAGGCCTTCCAGGGCCCTGCGGCTTATCTGTTTCTGATTAGTCTACACTACCATCTCAACAAGGGCCATACAAGTGTTATCTCAAAAACTATAAATGTTTAATGTCCTGTCTGTCGTGGGGTTTCTTGAATTAAGCTAGCTTTACAGATAGTTTTGTGCTATCTATAAAGTCATAAAACTATGTGGATTTTCTCTTTTTGGCAAGATTCCTTCAGGCCTAAACCACTGACGCCACCCTCTCAGATAGAAAGCTTTCTTCCCCACAACAGCCTCTTGGAATCATTCCCTCTCTGACCCTTGATTTCCTACCCATCCTCCGAAGACCTCTTCAGAAGCCCCCTCCTCCAAAAGTCCTCCCTGATTCCTCCAACTATACTCCCTCCTTCCCTCCACCACCCTCTGCGCTTCTCGTTATCATAGTCTGCGTTATTATTATCACTGCTTCACCTGTCTCGTCCTCTGGACTGGACTGTGACCTGTGAAGACCCAGCTATGTCTTCGCCTTGTTTCTCACCAGCACAAGGTTTTACATCCCAAATATGTTTGCTGGCCTGGGCACGAGTGAATCTGCCCTTAGGTCTTGGATAACTAGGGATAAACACGGCTGTGTGATCAATTACCTCAATGAAAGCAGCCTGCTCCTATAGTTTCTTACTTGGAATAAACAGCAGAACTATCAACATAACAATTTTAAATGTTTTTTTCTGTAGGCAAATATTCTTCTTATGTCTGAACTCAGATTCCTTCACACAGGCGCAGAGAGATATAATCACAGAGATGTTTTAAAAGGCAAAACTTACAGCCCCCCAGGTAAGTTTAAATCGATTTAATATAATGTAAATGAACCTAAATACAATACTTGCAGATAAAGCACTTTCCAGAAGCTGTTTTTGCCAACTATTTTACAAAACCAATACCTCCCCCATCCTCCACACTCAACAGTTCTTTAAGCCTTGCCCAGTGTGTGATAACTAATCGCCAATGCAATGCCTTTCTTTGAACTAATAGATCAGGTTGGCCAAAGAAGCAGTAATTGAACAGAGTGCTTGTAACCACAGTATCTTTGGGGGATAATACTGCAACATTACATCTAGCTCCACCTTTCAGAATTAACGGATTTCCACTGGGGAGACTGGGCACAAACTTATATCATTTGATTAGAGCTATCCCAATATCATTTGATTGTTTCCTGTTTAGGTATGATTTAAAAATGCACATAATATAAGTAGTCAAAAGGGAAAGGGGTGGGGGGGAAGATAGCACTTGCTGAAAGATAACTCTGAGAAATAAATGTTTTGATAGCAAACGAGTTCATGTTAGAACATACTGCATTTTACACATATATGTACATATGTAGTTTTTGCAATAGCACTGTGAGATGCTTTTTTTTAAACTGTGTAGTGAGCAGGTTTTTCTCAGGTGGCTAGCTGTTCACTGGAGCCCTAGTGCTGTGGTTCAGATAAGGCAGCACCCTGTCCAACCTGTTGAACACTTAATTAAGCAACACCTGAAGTGTTTAAAATGAAAAATTCCAGCAGGCTTTTCCGCCTTCTTTGCCCTCAACCATTCCTAGAGACTCATACCAGTAGAAACGAAATAGACTGAATCTTCCTGAGAATTGTCTGCTCCAGCCTTATAGCACGTTCCTGCTATTTCTGTCAAGGCTCTAATCCCAGGCTGGCTTCCCCCTTCTCCTCACTCCAAACACAGTTCTCCAAGTGCCGTTCCCCTTGTCTTCTTGGGGTTTCGAGCTGTTCCCCCGAAAGCTGTTAACAAGAGCCTAAGCCAATCTTTACAGAGAAGGGAAATCTGAAACTGCTGAAACCCAGAAAACCACCAACATTTACCCTTCCCTCTGAGGGACTTCCAAGTATACAAGGCTTTCATAGTATTTGTGGTGCTGGGCTTCCTACACTACAGCTCTCCGCCAGGGAGGGCAGAAAACCAGTAACTGGTTTTATTTATTTGGCAACTGTACCGAGTGATCTTGTAAAGAAATCTCTTCTGAGAGGACTTGGGGTGGGAAGGACAACAGGACATGGGAAAATGCTCTTGTTCTGGCACCCCCAGGCCAGCAGGGCCTGGCCCCAGTGAGACTAACCACTGCCCGCTGTGCCCGCCGGCCCGTCCCCGTCCCAGCCCGGCTGAGCGCATGGAGGACGGGGCTGTTTCTGGCTCCCCTACTGGCTTGAAGCACCCCAGGTACCTGGGTTTCTCCAACTGTGAACACTATTTTGTCCTAACACCATCAGAGGGGTTCTGAGAACAAGTGATTCTATGACATTCTGGGCCAGAACCTGAGCCGGTGGACCTTAAACTGTAGGGAGGAGTCGGAGGGGAGAAGGGAGACATAAAAAAGAGGGGAGCATAAGAAAGAAATCCGATGTCAGCCTTTCTGAAGAAACTACCAAACCCTGTTTCACCACACTCCCGGGAGGCGAGCATCGCTCTAGTCTTCAGACTACCAGCGAAGCTGAGGCGGGGAGAGGGTGTGAAGCCCAGTTAGAGGGAAGGACCGGGAGCTCCGGCGGGTTCAAAATGGCCCGAAAGGAGAAGTCGTATGTGGGATGGTTACTTAACGTGGACACTGTCCGCGGCTCCGAATTTTTCCCTCGCTTCTCCTTCTGTTCGCGGGGGAAGGGTCTGTGTCCACGCCGCTGTCTCCGCAGCAGCTACACTGCGGGGGCACCTCGTAGACGCTCCAGAAATGTTTAGAGAATAAACGACACCACCAAAGCCTGCCACTAAGTGGGACTTTCGGAAGCGCCCGTGTCCGGGTGCTGGGGTCCCGCAACTCCCCGTTCTGCACCCCAGTTCCCCTCCACTCGCCCGTTCCCTCCTTCCACCGTCCACCCCGCAGCACCCCCAGCTCTCCGCCCTCTCCGCCCCCAAATCCTCAGCTCCTGCGGCTCCGTCCAGGTCTCAGGACGTCGGGCAGCCGCCGCGCCGCGTCCTTCCCCAGCTCCCGCGAAGGCGTCGGGCGCGGGACCGGGCGCGCGGGGAGCGGTAGCCGGGGCGGCCCTCCTTACCTGCAGCCGGCCGAGCAGCGCGCAGAGCGCAAGCAGCGCGGGCAGCGGGCGACGCCGCCGGGCGCGCGGGGCCATGGCGCGGAGGGGCCGGCTGGGCGGCCCGCTCTGCGGCCTCTGCTGCCCAGGCGACGCGGCAGCCCCGGGCCTCGGTGTCTCTCGTCCCCGCCGCCGCCGGGCCCCGCCCCGCCCCGCCCCGCCCCGCCGACGCCCGGCCCCGCCCCACCGCCGCCTGGCCCCGCCCCGCCTCGGGCACCTGTTCCCGCCCGCCCGCCCGCCAGGTGGGGCCCGAACGAGGCGGGTGGTGTCCGCTTCCCGCGCCTTGTAGGGGGCGGGGGGGACGGGGAGGGTGCCGGGAGGTGAGGGTCGCGGGGGCGATCTGTGGTGCTCTCCACGCCCGCCGCCCGCGTCCTCTGCCGCACTGTGCGCCCCTGTACGCAGGTTTGCCTGCGACCTGCCTTCGGGTGTCTTTCATGGTCACAGACGCAGCCGGCCTGCATCCCAGGACTGTCGGGGCCGAATTCCCGGGGAAGGAAGACAGCCCGGCGGCCTGACCCCCGCCTCGCGCCCGCCTCGCGCCCGCGCTCAGGCTTCCCGGCGGGGCCTCCCAAAGCAGGTGCACCTCGACCAAGAGTTAACGAGGAGAGGGTCTCCATCGGAGATTCCATAGGGCTCAGTGAAAGGATCAACCCAATATAGCGTCGAGCACGCTTCATCATATCCCTCGTTCGGTCTTCCGGCCAGAAGCCACTTCCTCTTGCCTCCTCCGAGCTGTCAGCCGCCACGCTGTCTCCGTCCCCCGCCTCACGTGCTTAGGAGTACGTCTGCCCTCACCTGCCAGGTGGATGCTGGATGCACACGTACACCGAAGCCTTTGCACAGATAACTTTTTTGAGTGAAAACTGGTCCTCAGGTCAATAGAATGTATTGTTTTGAGTTCCAGAACCACCAACTTGTCAACTTTTGGCCTAGCATGTGGTGTATCTTAGTGAATATTCCGTGTGCACTTGGAAAAACTGTATTTCACTGTGGCTGGTGAAGTGTTTTATAAATGTCAATTAGGTTAAATTGGTTGAAATACCCATATTGATTTTCTGTCTACTTGTTGTGAGAAAACTAAATTTCCAACAAAAACTGTGGGTTTGTCTATTTTTCTTGATCTGTCAGTTTTCTTATTTCATGTTTTTGAAGCGCTGATTAGAGGCATGAACATTCGGGATTACTATGTCTTTTTGATGAATTGATCCTCTTATCGTTATTACATGTCCTCCTTGATCGGTGGTTAAATTTTGGTTTCTGAAACCTCTGATAGTGTATAGCCCTTCACCTTTCTTATGAATAGCATTTACATGGTATATCTAATTCTGTCATTTTACTTATCTATGTCTATTTAAAGTGACAGCATGTAATTGGGTCTTGCTTTTTCAATTTATCCAGTTTGACAATCTCTGTCTCTTGATTGGAGTGTTTAGGCCATTCACATTTAATGTGATTATAGATATGGTGAAGTTTAAGTCTTGCTATTTGTTTTCTGTTTGTTCCATCTTTGCTCCTTTTTTCCCTCTTTTCTTACCTTCTTTTGGATGATTTGAGTATTTTTAGGATTCTGGTTTTTCCCCATTGTTAGCTTATTTTATATACCTCTTGTTTTGTTCTTTTTAGTTCTGGGTTTACAATATGTATCTATGACATCATAGTCTACCTTCAGATAAAATTCTGCCACTTCAGGTATATTGTAAGAACCTCGGAATGACATACTTCCATTTCCCCCTCCCACCTTTGTGCTATTGTAATCATGCTAGTTGCTTTACTTTGTAACTCCCTCCTGTGCAGCTTGATTGGTACACTGCCCAGTTACTTTTGTGCTTTTTGGAAAGCAGTCTGGTAGTGTTGATTAAAAAAAAAAAAAAAAAGTGCAAATATCCTTTGACAAAGCAATTCCATATCATTGTAAAGGAAACAAGTTACAGAGTAATTCCATCCCATGTTGTAAACAATAATCAGAAACATGATTTATTTACCTAAGCAGAGGAAGTTTCTGGAGAGACAATAATAGTATCAAACACTAACAGCATCCTTACACTTACAAATTCATTGAATCCTCACAACAGCTTTGTAAGAAATACTGTCATTAGTCCCATTCTACAGATGAGGAAACTGAGGCATAGAGGTTAATAACTTGCCCTAGGGTCACTTGCCGAAAAGTGAGAGAGCTGGGATTCAAGCCCTGGCTATCTGGCTCTGGAGTGTGAGTTCTGCCTTACTAAGCACCAATTTATTTTTCAGGTTTTTAAAAATTGAACTGTAGTTGATTTACAATATTTTGTTAGTTTCAGGTGTACAACAAAGTGATTCAGTTATATATATATTCTTTTTCAGATTCTTTTCCATTATAGGTTATTATAAGATGTTGAATATAGTTCCCTGCGCTATACAGTAAATCCTTGTTGTTTATTTTATATACAGTGGTGTGTATCTGTCAATCTCATCCTCAAAATTTATCCCTCCTCCCCCTTTCCCCTTTAGTAACCATAAGTTTGTTTTCTATGTAAGTCTGTTTCTGTTTTGTAAATAAGTTCATTTGTATCATTTTTTTAGATTCCACATATAAGCAATATCATGTTTGTCTTTGTCTGATTAACTTCACTTAGTATGATAATCTCTAGTTCCATCCATGTTGCTGCAAATGGCATTATTTCATTCTTTTTTATGGCTGGGTACTATTCCATTGTGTGTGTGTGTATATGTATCTATATACATACAATATATATATCACATCTCCTTTATCCATTCATCTGTTGATGGACACTTAGGTTAAAGCACCTAATTTTTAACATTAGGTGAGTTCCAAAAGGAAAAGGAGAAACTGCTAATTTTAACTTTTGATGTTCCTAAGCTATTTACACTGAGGAAAAAGTACTTTTACATTTTAACTGACAAGTCTGTAAATTTGGTAAACAGATGTTAAAACTCCAGATGAAGTAAGTACAGGAATGGTAAAAAATAACAGATTAAAAAATATTTATCTGGCCTACTGTTGTCTTGAATGTGGACACAGCTTTCTGGAAATGGTAGTGTGTGAGATTATGATTTGGATAAAAGGAACTGACTTGTGGGAGAGGGTACTTTCACTGTGGCACTTTATGAGAAATACCAAGGGTTACTCCTGGCACATTTCCAACATCAACCCCTTCTTTTTTCAAAAAAGTTCAGGGGACTTAAAACTTCTGCTTGGAAAGCCCCAGAGGTGAGTGTGCTGGTTTTGGAAGCACTCTGAACAACAGAATGCCCATGTTAACATATTAAATCTACTAAAACAAGTTTAATTGAAAAAAAATGAAAGTACTTTTAAAGACTCTCTTTCTGTATTTACAGAACTATCACTCAATTCAAATATTTTATAAAGGTTAATGTAGAATACACTTGTCATCAACAAGATCCATTAAAATGAGCTTGAGGACATTATCTTTCCTATATGAATAGCATTATTATGAGAAGCATGGAAGTAAGTTAAATCAAATACTATCTTCCTCTATTAAGTGAAGGATGCATACACTATAGCTAAAGAGATTGCTCATCACTTACAGAAACTAAGTGTTATTTATGATTTTTATAAGCCCCACATTTATAGGCACATGTACAATTAAATTTTGGTTATATGTAATAAATGTAAAATTCATTTTAAATAATAGATGTTTTAACATTTATTAAAGGTAAACATTTCCAATTTTAAAAAAGTAATCAGGTGACAGTGGATTGTTTTATTTGTACTGGGGAAAAATAAAACACATTATACAAATACAGGCATTGTAGGTTTATTTGAAAATTATTTTACATGGATAATGCACACCTCACCCTGGAAATCCCCACTACTCCCCACTTCTGCAGGAACTGTTTAGTTTTCAGAATCAAAAAGGTAAAATAAAAATGTGGCTATCATTTTTGTTTCTAGTGGATGGTTTGTAGCATTACATTTTAATGGTCTTTATTTATGCACCCGAAAATAGACACTATCTTGTTAATGAAATGCTTATAAATGTCCGCAAGAATGAGAATTAATCAGCTTATGTAATTTTTTTCACGTGGTGATACAAAATAGTTACTGGGCAGAGCTAAAGCAAACACTTAAAAAGCGAAGTTATTAAGTAAACGTAAGACCACGAATCTTTCAGTAAAAGCTTACTAGTAAATACAAATGTTTTTATTACCTACCCTGTTATGGTTTGCTCCTCCACTCATCTTGCCTATAAAACACTTTTTAAACAAAAGTAAACCATTGATAAATCAGTGTTCACTCATAGATAAATCAAGGTGCAGTACTATCCCATAATGACACCCAAATATAATAAGAAATTTCATATCTCTGTTTGTGAGAGAGATTGGCCTGTCATTCCCTTTCTGAATTGGGTCTTGTCAAGTTTTGGTGTCAGGGTTTTGCTGGATAAGATTGAGGTATATGGAAGAACTTTGAAAGGGTGTATAAATGGTGTTATTTTTTTCCTTAAATATTTGGTAGAATTCACCGATGAAGCCATTTGGGCACTGGGGTTTCTTTGTGGCATGGTTTTAAATTACAAGTTCACTGTATTTAATAGATATAGAACACAGAGATTTTCTATTTCTTTTTGTGTTGGTTTTGGTAAGTAGTTCATATGTGTGTTTGTTTTTAAATAGGAATATGTTCATTCCATCTAATCTTTTAACTTTGCTGGTATACAGTCATTCATAAAATCTCATATTTTTAATGTAGTGTTTGTAGGGGTTTCTTCTTTTTAGTGTCTAATACTGGTAATTTATGCCTTCTCTTTTTCTTGGTTAGTCTTGCTGGGGTTTAATCAGAGTTCAATTAATTAGAATCAAATTTTCAGCTTTGTTCATCTTCCCTATTGTATTTTGAGTTTTCTGTTTCATTAATTTCTGATCTTTATTGATTCTTCCACTTTGCAGTTCTTTTCAAACTTCTTGAAATTGAGATAATTGACCTTAAGCCTTTCTTCTTTTCTAATCTATGTATCTAAAGCTTATGTACAGCTCCCTCTAAGCATGGCTTTAGTTTTGTCTCACAAGCTTGATATTTTTGAATTTTCATCATTTAATAAAAATGTTTTCTAACTTTCATTACCCTTTCTTCCTTAACCTATGGTTTCTTTTGAAAGCACATTGCTTACATTTTCAACATTTGGCATTTTCTAGTTACCTTTTTGTTATTAATTTATAACTTAATTCCGCTGTGGTCAGATAATATATTCTGTAGGATTTCAGTCCTTTGAAACTTGTTGAGAAGATTTGCTCTGTGACACAGCGTATCGTCATTTGTTAAATGCTCCATGTACACTTGAAAATAAATGTGTATTTTGCAACTACAAGTCTTTTGCAACAGACTTCTTCATAAGATGATCAGGTCAAATTTATAATTGTGTTGTTCAAATCTTTCATGTCCTTCCTGATTTTTAAACTGCTTGTTCTCTGTCAGTTTCTGAGAGGAGTGGGTTAAGAACATACAAAACTTCCACTATGATTATACGATGATTTTTCCTTCAGTTCTGTAATTGTTTACTTAATATATTTTGAAACCATTACATGAAAAAAAAAAAGATTAAAAAAAAATCATTCTATTCTTCCTGTCTACAAGCTTGACATTCTTTTAATGGTTACTTAAACTAGAGATTATAACATGCATCCTTAACTTGTTAAAGTCTAATGCAAAGTAGTAGTTTTATTATTTCCTGGGCAATGCAGGAAACTTAGACTGCTTTAACATCAATCACATCCCGTCCCCACCTTGTGCTCTTTTTGTTGGGTATGTATATTTTAAATCCTATAAGACATTTAAAAATTTGCCCACATATTTATCTTTTTTATAGCTCCACATTCCTTTTTGCATCTCTAAGATGCCACCTAGGACCACTTTCCTTTGGCCTGAATAACTTTTTCTGGTTTTTCTTTGGTGTGAGTCTGCTGGTAACAAATTCTGTTTTGGGGGCGTTTTTCTAGGGGGACAGTGTCTAAAAATATCTTAAATTGCCTTCATTTGAAGTTCTAGGGTGGCAGTTATTTTCTTTCAGCATTTAAAAAATATAATTGCTTTGTTTTCTGTTGATAAGCCAACTATCAGTCTTACAGTTGCTGCTTTTAAGATTTTCTCTTTGTACTTGCTTTCCAGCAGGTTTACTATAACATATGTAGGCTTAGTTTTCTTTGAATCTATCCTGCTTGTAGTTCATTGTCCTTCTTGATGTTTTTTGTTAGTTTGAGAAAATTTTTAGCCACTCTCTCTTCAAATAACATTTCTGCCCAATCTCTCTCATCTCCCCTTCTGCCCCATATGACTTTTACCCTCTTTTCTGTGTTTTGCATTAAAAAACAAAATCTGGGCTGCTTCCTGTTTCCGGTTCCACATGTAGGGAGCTTGGAAGTTGCCACTCTGTCCCAATGAGTAAAAAGCTGAACAAACGGAAAAAATCAGTGAATCTTCCTAAATCCATTTAAGAGAAGGGAGGTCACAGGGCACACCACTGCCCCCCAAATTGGAGAGACTGACAGGCAAATACAGAGAATCACAAGTTACCAGAGCAGAAACTCACAAGCTGTAACCTCTGTGGGAACCAGGGCAGGGGTAGAAAAACCAGAACTGTAATTGATCAATTGCTGGAGGCCCAGAGTGGATAAGTCTGAGAGTTAAAAACTCCAGGGGACCCAGTCATAGAGGGGTCCCTACTCTTTTGTGAGTTTTACCTCCAGGAGCTTGACCAGGTTCTCACAGCAGATGTCAGAGAAAAATCTCCTGTGCTTCTGGCAGGGGGAGGGGAGAAGAAACAATTTTGAAATACACCAGAGTGCTCTGTTCTTCCTAACAAGGCTTGCCCTTAGGAAACTAGTTAACCTCAGAGCCTAAGTTGCTGGGTATTATAAGAGCCTAACCCGGGGAAGGGAAATACCCAACTCCAGCCCACTATTGCCATTCTGTCCCACCTAAGAGGGGAGGAAAAAGCTGACAAACACTTGAGAAGTTCGAAGTCCAGAGGCACAGGCTCACTAAAGACCAAGACCTAATCACAGGACTCTAGAATGTTTCTCTTCCCCTGTCACCTACCACTCCATTACTAAAGGCCTATTTACAACAGTTGCTCTTACCTAGTACATCACGTCTGGTTATCAGGAAAAAACTACAAGGCATACTAAAGACAAAAAACACAGTGTGAAGAGTCAGAGGAAGCATCAGAACCAGACATGGCAGGTATGCTGTGATAATCAGACTAGGAATTTAAAAACAACTATGATAAATATGGTAAGGGCTCTAATGGATAAAGTAGACAGCATGCAAGAACAGATGGGCAATGTAAGCAGAGAGACAGAAATCCCAGGAAAGAATGAAAAAGAAATGCTAGAGATAAAAACCACTGTACAGAAATGAAGAATGCCTTTGATGAGCTTATTAATAGGCTGAACATGGCTGAGGAAAGAATCTCTGAACTTGAGGATATATCAGTAGATACCTCAAAATTGAAGAGCAAACAGAAAAAAGACTGAAAAAAAACCACCCAACTACAAAAGTTATAACGTATGTATAATGGAAATATCAGGAGAGAAGAAAGAGAGAAAGAAACAGAAGAAAAAACTGAACCAATAATGATGGAGGATTTTACCAAATTAATGTCAGATGCCAAACCACAGATCCAAGAAGCTCAGAGAACACCCATCAGGATAAATGCCAGAAAAACTACATACACGCTTATCATTTTCAAACTATAGAAAATCAAAAATAAAGAAAAATATCCTGAAAGAAGCCAGAGGAAAAAAAAATCTTTGCTCTTTAGAGAAGCAGAGATAATAATTATATCTGACTTCTCCTAAGAAATCATGCAAACAAGAAGAGAGTGGAGAGACATTTTTAAAATGCTGAGAAATAACTCACTAACCTAGGATTGTGTAACCAGTGAAATTACCCTTCAAAAGTGAAGGAGAATTAAAGACTTTCTCAGGCAAACAAAAAGTGATGGTATTGTTGCCCGCAGGCCTGCCTTGCAAGAAGTGTTAAAATAAGTTATTTAGAGAGAAGGAAAGTAACATAGGTCAGAAACTCAGATTTATATGAAGGAAGGCATTGAAGAAATAATAAGTGAAGGTAAAATAAAAACTTTTTTCTTATACTTAATCTAACAGATAAAGATTTTTCAAAATAATATCAATGTTTGCTTATGTATACATCATATACATATGTGTGCTTATGTATATATTATATACATTGCTTATGTATGCTTATATATAAGTGAAATGAATGACAGCAATGATACAAGGGATGGGAGGAATTAGGATTATTTTGTTAATATAAGGGACCCACACTACCTGTGAAGCATTCTAGTGTTATGTGAAAGTGGACTTGGATTAGCTGTAAACGTATACTGGAAACTCTAGGAAAACCACTAAAATAAGTTAAAAAAAAGAGGTAAAATTGATATGTTAAGAAAGGGAAGAAAATGAAATCATACAAAATGCTTAATCAAAACCACAAAAAGAAGAAAAAGAGTGGAAGACAAAACTATGAACAAAGCACAAGGACAACAAATAGAAGACAGTAACAAGTATGGTAGATATTAATCCAATTATATCAATAATCACTTTGTTTTTAAAAATATTTATTTATTTATTTATTTATTTATTTATTTTGGCTGCACTGGGTCTTAGCTGCAGCGTGCGGGATCTTTGTTGCGGCATGCAGGATCTTTAGTTGCAGCATGTGGGATCTTTTAGTTGCAGCCCACAGACTCATAGTTGCGGCATATGAACTCTTAGTTGTGGCATGCATACTCTTAGTTGCGGCATATGAACTCTTACTTGCAGCAGGCATGAGGGATCTAGTTCCCCAACCAGGGATCAAACCCAGGCCCCCTGCATTGGGAGCACGGAATCTTACCCACTGGACCACCAGGGAAGTCCCTCAATAATCACTTTAAACATCAATGGTTTAAAGGTACCAATCAAAAGAGATTGTCGGAGTGGATCAAAAAACAAGACCTAACTATATGTTGTCTACAAGAAATCCATTTTAAATATAAAGACACATATGATTAAAAGTAAATGGATGGAGAAAGATATGCCATGTTAACACTAATAAAAAGAAAGTGAGAGTAGCTATATTAATTTCAGGCAGAGCAGATTTCAGACAAAGGAAACTTTGTCTGGGATAAAGAGGGGCATTACGTAATGATAAAGAGTCAATTCTCCAAGAAGATATAACAATCCTTAAAGTGTATGTGCCTAATAACAGAGCATCAAAATACATGAGGCAAAAACTAATAGAACTGCTAGGAGAAATAGATTAATCCACTATTATAGTTGGAGACTTCAACACACTTCGCTCAAAATGGACAGATTTAGGAGGCATAAAAATCAATAAGAGCATGGTTGAACTCAACAACACCATCAATTAACTGGGTATAATTGACATCTGTAGGCTACTTCATTCAACAACAGCAGAAAACACATTTTTCTCAAGCTCACATGGAACATT
Organism: Balaenoptera physalus; assembly: GCF_965194825.1. Taxonomy (NCBI): domain Eukaryota; kingdom Metazoa; phylum Chordata; class Mammalia; order Artiodactyla; family Balaenopteridae; genus Balaenoptera; species Balaenoptera physalus. The sequence continues at coordinate 13,923,808 of NC_138897.1, forward strand.
CACCAAGATAGACCATATTCTGGGACATAAAACATATCTTAACAAATTTTAAAGAAGTTAGATGTATCTGTTCTCAGACCACAATGGAATTAAACTAGAAATCAGTAAGAGAAAGATAACTGGAAAATCCCAAAATACGTGGAGATTAAACAACTTCTAAATAACATATGGGCCAAAGAAGAAACCTCAAGAGAAATTTTAAAATATTTTGAACTAAATGAAAATGAAAATAAAATTTATCAAAATTTGTGAGATGCAGCATTAAGCAGTGCTAAGTGGGAAACTTTACAACCTTGAATCCATATATTAGAAAAGAAGATATAAAATCAGTCATCTAAGCTTCCACCTTAGAAAACTAGAAAAAGAAGTGCAAATTCAATCCAAAGAAGTAGAAAAAAAGAAATTAAAAGAGAGCTGAAATCATTGAAATTGAAAATAGGAAATCAATAGAGAAAAATCAACAAAACCAAAAGCTGATTCTTTGAAAAGATCAATGAAACCAATAATCCTCTAGCCAGGAAAGAGAGAAAGAGAGAATGAAAGAGAGAAGACACAAATTACTATTATCAGAAATGAAAGAGGGGACATCACTACAGATCCCATGGACATTAAAATGATAATAAAAGAATACTGTGAACAACTCTATGCCCACAAATTTGATAACCTAGATGAAATGGATCAGTTCCTTGAAAGACACAATTTGCCAAAACTCATCCAAGATACAATCTGAATAGGCCTATATCCATTAAAGAAACTGAATCAATAGTTAATAACCTTTCAAAACAGAAAGTACTAGTCCCACATGGGTTCACTGGTGAATTCTTACCAAACATTTAAAGAAGATATTCTATCAATTCTCTGCCATCTCTTTCAGAAGATAGAAACAGAGAGAATACTTCCTAACTCATTCTATGAGGCCAATGTTACCCTAATACCAAAACTAAACAAAGACATTACAAGAAAAGAAAACTACAGACCAATATCTCTCATGAACACAGACACAAAAATCCTCAACAAAATATTAGCAAATGGACTCCAACAATGTATAAAAAGAATTATGCACCACAACCAAGTGGGATTCATCTTAGGTATGAGAGGCTGACTCAACATTTGAAAATCAATTATGTAAATCCATCACATTCACAGGCTAAAGAAGAAAAACCACATGATCATATCAATAAATGCAGAAGAAAACACTTGACAAAATCCAACACCTATTTATGATAAAAACTCAGTAAACTAGGAATAGAAGAGGAACATCCTCAACTTTATAAAGAATATCTACGAAAACCCTAGCTAGCATACTTAATGGTGAGTAACTTGAAGTTTTGCCACTATCAGGAACATTTTGACTTTCAGAGAGTACAGGTGCCCAATGGGCCCATTTTCTCAGAGACTGTCAGTCTACTGCATTTCACAAACCCACTTACCTCACTCATCAGAAGCCCAAGCTTTTTCTGACCTGAGCTCTTACCCCTGAGCTACTCTGAACATTCCTTAAAGTTACTTAATCTCTAACCCTTCCCCACCACCCACTGGGCACATGGGAACACATGGTGCTTTCAGATTTCTTATCTACCTCCTCAACCTCTTCTCTTGAAGAGTCTCTTGTTCATCTTATACTAACTGAAACCTGACTACCCCTAAGACATCACCTTCCCTGCTATTCTTTAAAGTGGAGGCTTTTCAATTTTGTTCCCACAAACCTCTGTACTTTAAAGGCTGGAGATAGAACAGGTATATTATTTGCTTTCCATTTCTACTCTCAAAGGAAGTATCTTTCCAGTTCACTTACATGTTGTTTACTTTACTGAGACCCATCCCTCAGATTATTTATTTCCCCCCTCATTCCAATATCTCATTTTCCCCCTTTCCCAGTTTAGTCTACGGTCCATCACTATAATCATTTCTTTGCAAGAGCTTTAATGTCCTTATCTTTTCTCCTCCTCTTATGCATCTAGAAAAACCCAGACCTGGTTATACTTTATTTTGTGTATCTTCACATCTGCTCCTGAACAGTTAATTTTGTCTGGAAGAAACAAAAAAACACAAAAAACCACAACTGTGTTAACTGTCTTTCTTTAAATTCATAATTACTATTCTCAAATGGGCTTTCAAAATTGCTTGGCAATCCTACAATTCCCTCAATAATTCACTCTACCATTCTTGGAGACAACCATTTCTACCTTCTTTCTCCTCAAACCTCCAATACTTTCCACATGCCAGCCAAGCTAATATCTTTGCTTCATACTTCACTGAGAAGAAATTAAATGGAAACCCCCAAACCTTCCCACCACTAAATCTACCAAATTACCTCCAAGCGTATCTATTCTCTGCTTTCTCTCCAATTACAAAAGAGGCCAGGCTGCATTTGTGCTCTGAATCTCACCCCCTCTTGCCTTCTCAAGGATTTCACTCTTGCAGTTGTTGCCTGTTGTTGCTGTTGCATTATCACTATCTCTCAATTTACTGGCTTATTCTCACCAGCATATGAACAGGATCTAATTTCTCATGTTAAAAAACGTACCTACATGACCTCATGTTCCTTTCTAGCTACCAGTACCTCTGCTCCCCTTTATGGCAACATTTCTTGAAAGAGCTGTCAGCTCTAGTCATTGTCTCTCTTTAGCCCACTCCAATCAGGCTTCTATTTCCACCAATCCACTGAAACTACTATTGAAGTCATCAGTGACTTTAATCTTCCACCAGATTTCAGATCCATCCTCATCCTGACTACTGAGTAGCAATTGACCCTCCTTGGAACACTCTTCTCTTGGCTTCCAAGATGCCACACTTTCTTGGTTTCCCTCCTACCTCACTCCTCTTGAACCTCTTAGTAGTTCCTCTTGCTCTGCTGAATTTCCAAATATGGGAGTGTCCCAGACTTGGATACTCTTCTCCACGGTTACTCTCTCCCCAGGGCCATCTCATTTACTTCCATGGATTTAGTCAAATATTGTTGACTCCATAATCTATATTTTCAATCCTGACCTCTGTTGAGATCCAGACCTGTATAACTAACTTCCTGATATTTAGACAGGTAACTCTCAGACATCTCGAATTTGACACATCTAAAACAAAATTGTAGATTCACTCCTAAAACTTGTTCTTTACCTTACTTCCTTACTATTGTTATCACTCATTATTTATTCAAGTTATTCCAGACAGAAATCTCAGTTACATCTTTGGTTTTTCTCTTTCCCTCACTCTTCATACCCAACCTGTCATGCCAATTCTACTTTCAAAATATATCTCAGGGACTTCCCTGGTGGCGCAGAGGTTAAGAATCCGCCTGCCAATGCAGGGGACATGGGTTCGAGCCCTGGTCCGGGAAGATCCCACATGCCGCGGAGCAACTAAGCCCTCAAGCCACAACTACTGAGCCTGCACTCTAGAGCCCGTGAGCCACAACTACTGAAGCCCGCACACCTAGAACCCGTGCTCCGCAACAAGAGAAGCCACCGCAATGAGAAGCCCGCGCACTGCAATGAAGAGTAGCCCCCGCTCGCCGCAACTAAAGAAAGCCCGCGTGCAGCAACAAAGACCCAACACAGCCACACACACACAAAAAAAGTATATATATATATATATCTCAGATCAGCCTTTTTCCCTCCATTTTTGTCCAAGCTGCCATCATCTCTTGCTTAGATTGCTGCATTAGCTTCTGTCTGTAGCCTCGACTCGTACCTTTTTCCAAAGCATTCTTACAAAGCATAAGTATATCTAATCGGAATGCAAATTGGATCAAGTCATTCTACTACTTCAACTATGCAAAGGCTTCCCTTTCTAACTTCTAATCATAGTGCTCAAGGCCTTCTGTGATCTGGCTATACCCCTCTCCAATTTCATCTTTTGATACTCCATCTCATTTCAAAATGCTCCAGCCACACTTGCCTTCTTTTTCCAATGCCTTAAATACACCAAGGCTTATGCATATACTGCTCTTTCTTCTCTTCCTATTTCCAAATAGTTAAAGCCCATTCTTCCTAGTTTTCAGGTACAATGTCACCTTAGAGAGGCCTTCCAAAGTAATCACCCTAATTAAGGTAAGTCCTCCTCAGAGCCCTTCCCTCTCAACCTGTTTGTTTCCTTGCCTGGCTGCAAGCTCTGTTCTCTGTTGGTCTCATTCATTGCATCCCATGCCTAGCACAACATAGGTACTCCAAAAATAATACGCAGGTTGAATGGTGAATGACTTTATAATCCTTAGAAAGGGGTAGTTTCCCTACAGTTACAAATGGCTTAGGAAACGTGGTAAGGTTTGTTGTTAAAGGCGCTGCCCAGGGAGCCAGAGATATGAATACAAGCTCCGAGAGCTTTTTAGGCCATATGCACATGGCACAGCTCTTAATCTGCAATTTTATTTACCCATATTTTCTACGTTGGAAATAAATAAAGACATTAAGAGAAACAGTCAAATACTTTGCTGAGCTCATAATGCACAAGACTACACAATTCTCCTGATCAAAATATAATGGCTCTACGAAAAGGACATTAGGTTAGTTCAGAATGTAGTCTCAGTAAACTCATACTGTTTTGGGGACTTCTGATTATCCTCATAATCACTCTTTTAATCTAATTAGAAAACTTACATAGAATTGATATCAAGCTCAACAATTCATTAATTCATTCAATCAATATTTGTTGAGTACCAACCATATACCAGGCATTCTTCAAGTACTGGAGAGACACTGGTTGAAAAGGATAGACAACATTTTCTCTCATGGAGCTGAGTCTAGTGAGAGAGACGGAGAGTAAAAAATAAGAAAACGAGTGCTGCTAAGAATCATGAAAAAGATAAACCAGGCTGATGAAGGAATTACAACGGTTACTTTGAATTGGGTGGTCAGAAAGGGCCAACTTGAAGAGGCTTTATATAAACTGAGAACTATGTGGGAATCCACATTTTATAAAATCTACTGGCTTCTCATTTTTAAAAATCAGGACATTTGTTCATCTCTAGTCTTCTGTCACCTCTTCATAATTTCTTGAGGATTACAATATTAAGTATTTCTGTAGTATGACAAAGAAAGCAAAATGGTCTCCAAATTTGATATGTAGCATTTACCTCCTTATGAAGACTTCCGTACCTTCAGCAAGAAACCTGAATTCTTTTTTTTTTTTTATTGGTCCATGGTTAACTGAACGATTTCCTTCTCTTAGATAACAGTAGAAGCCAATTATTTTCAAGAAATGCCAGTTCTTATTTTGCTTTCCTCAGTATGAAAAGTTTAGTTACAGGGAGCCTGGAAATTCAAACTACATGTCGAAGCTAGTTACTATAAGAATCAAATGTGTACTAACAGACAACAGTGGGGATGCAGAGGGTAAAACTTTTTCAAAACCTAAACAACTTACGTAATGGAAAACGAATCTATCAAACTAATTTACTTGGGTCTTTGAAAAAATTTTAATTTAATCACAAGTTTCAGTAAATAAAGAGCAAAAAAATTTTTTTTTGGCTTCACCACACGGCACGTGGGAGCTTAATTGCCTGACCAGGGATTGAACTCGTGCCCCCTACAGTGGAAGCACAGAGTCTTAACCACTGGACTGCCAGGGAAGTCCCTAAAGGGCAAATTTACCTTACTAGTCTTCACTAGGTGAAGTGACTCTGGGAGTGGTTAAAGTAGGCCAAAGTAACCATCAAAAGTAGTTTCTGCCTTCTACTGCAGTATTAGGTAAATCATGCCTGGCATGGTAACCTGTTCACTTACTAGAAAACAAAAGTATGAGGGAGGGGGTTATCCACACTTTAGTGATTCAGTAATTTAAAATTTAAAATTTCACTTTGACCTTTCATAAAACTTTAGAAGTGCTAAAATACTTTCAGGTTTACTATTATGTAATTTTCATAAAGTCTTGTGAGGAATATAAAGCATATTATTATTTTCATTCTCTTTGATGGTAAGACAAAAGAATTTGTTAGAAAGGTGACTATATTTATAAAATCCATATAAAAAATAAATTAGGAAATGATTTACATTATTAATTAAAGCATTCATTATAAGTTCGTTATTTGATACATGACGGACAGCTTACAAACAGAGAAAGCTAAAAATTTAAAGAACTGTCAAGTAATTGTCAGAAATAAAGATAAAGCATCTATGAAATCATAAAGTCAATGAGAAATTATTAGTACTATTCAACAATGCATATTTCATATAGAGATATTTATAATATTTCCAGCTTTTTTGAAAATCCATATCTAAAAATATCCAAGGTTGCAAATGCCAACAGTTCAAGAGAGGGTTGCTTTTCCACTAAGATAGTAGTTTAAAATTTTAAAAAGCAGACTGCTATCAACAAATGACAACCCTAAATAACATTACTGACAAAGAATTTAATACCTATAATGACACAAAATGGTAGTTTACAGACAACATAAATATTGCTACATTAAAGTCCCTCAAGAAATCTATTCATGAAATGATCTAATTGAAATAAATATAATGGAGTAATCTTTAACAAAATAAAAGGAATTAAAATAGTAAAACAGGACTTCCCTGGTGGTGCAGTGGTTAAGAATCCGCCTGCCAATTCAGGGGACACGGGTTCGATCCCTGGTCCAGGAAGATCCCACATGCCGCGGAGCAACTAAGCCCGTGTGCCACAACTACTGAAGTCCGTGCGCTCTAGAGCCTGCGAGCCACAACTACTGAAGCCCGTGTGCCTAGAGCCCGTGCCCTGCAACAAGAGAAGCCACTGCAATGAGAAGCCTGCGCACCTCAACGAAGAGTAGCCCCCGCTCACCGCAACTAGAGAAAGCCCGCGTGCAAACAGTCCTCTAATATAGACATGCTTTGAACAGAATTTTCCAGATATTACTGAAGACTCTTTGGAGAAAAGCAAATAATTTACATTCCTCACCACACTGAACTGAAGGAATTATTTATATACTATCAAAAACACATAATAAAGTTTTAAAATACTGTGGTAAGTTTATATTAACTATTGTGTACTTTATGATTGGTATGCTCTTACAGTGAATAGAAATTTTTATTTTAAGATGTTTTTAAATACACAAACAAAGTAAACCATAAAGAAGGCAATCAACACAAAGTTTCCTGTAGTTAGTCCTGAAGGGAAAATAGGAATGATGAGATGTGGCACTCTCAGATTGTGATTAGAACACAGATTCCACAGATGAAATGCATGCAGGGCATCCTTATGTAGTATAAAAATAGTCTAAAATCCAATTATTTTACCAATATGCATATACAATTACTATTTTTGATTAGTAGCATACAGCTTTAACCTATTATTTTTAAACGTACAGAAATAAAATAGTAACCAAACCAAGTACACCGCAACGTTACATTACAACTTTCAAACACGTCTATTCATATGAAAGGCTAAATTTATTTCACAGTTTGCTTGTAAGAGAGTTAACAACCAAAATAAAGTTGGAATATTGTTACCTGGACAATCTGGAGAATTTTAGGAATTAGAGTAACCAATTACAAAGCTCTTTAAATATACATTATTTACACAAAAAGTAGTTAAGAAATTGGTAATCAGCACAAAATGTTAGCAGCAGTTGGCTATCACTGTTCAAAGATCAACAAGGTAGGTCTAGACAAAGTTATGTCCTTAAAGGTCAAATAATGGTCTAAAATAGTTTATGTTAAAAATCAGGGTCATGAAAAGACAATTCAGCACACACTGATTTCACCTCCCTAAATTTTAGTTCAGAGACTATTTGAACCAATTTTTTTTTTTTTCTGTAAGAAAAGGAAGTTTGATAGCACCTTGAATTGATATCCCATTAAAATTACTTAAATTACTCACAACTTCATTCAGGTTGTAAGTCAATCTGATGTTTAGCAAAGTAATCTTTCAAAAGGCGCGCTGATGGAAACAAATGAAGGTCAAGGATACTATGTATAGAGAGGTAGATAGTGTTACTACTCAAGCATCGCTCTTGGAATAAGTCAGCAAAATTGTTAACTATGGCACTTCTGGATTTCTGAAAAATTTTAGTCTCTGCCTTGCTTTGGAGCATAATTTCAAATTAACTTTTCATTACTTTGCAAACTTAACTTTTATTTGTATCATTTTTACTTCTGTTTAAAAAGAGTGAGGATGGGAGTTTTACAGCTTGTTTTGGAAGAACACACGCAGTTTCAGTGATTAATGACTGTCTTGTGTTTAAAGAATCCATATTTTACCATAAAAATCAACTTGAAAATAAATGGGAAGTCATACTGACATTAAGACATTTAACAGCATAATAAGGGGGACTCACTTGAGATATATTGTGTATCTTGCTAGCTGGTGCCTTTCCAAAAAAACCATTAGCATTTAGATAAATGGAGTCAAATTAATAAAAATTATCACATTAAAAATACATTATATTTATTCACCAGGTAATAAACATACTAATTCTACTACAGTTCAAAGCAAATAAGAATTTAAACAGTTTTTCTTTAAATCACCTCAGAAATGTATTAATTTTATACAACATAATCTTTTTTTAGTAAAAGTAAACTAAAATAGGTAATTTATATAGCTTATATTCCTAAAATAAAATATATTTTAATGAATATACACTTTCTCATTTCATTTTGCTTGGATATAGGATATAGTGTTTCAAAATGAAAATAAACACACATAGCAAAAACCAAAACAAGTATGCAAAAACATTTTATTTATAATAGATCAACATTTTTGACATGAAAGGTAGCCACTTTCAATTTCTCAGGAATGCCTAGAATCCAACAGTTTCCATAAAGACTAATTAGTTAACAATTATTTCATTGTAGGTAAAAGAAATAATTTCAGAATAAACTTTTTAAATGGCTTTGCCTATGGCAACTTATTTTATAAGCTTTAGTATGTGGTAAGCTAGCTTTCCCAGGAAGTGAATATAATCCACCTATGTTCCAAGTGTATTAAACCAGTTTATACAACAAACATGACAATCACCCATTTGTATCAGCTGTGCTCAAAAGAGAATTCTCTTTACCAAAATATGCATTTTTCAAAAAGGCCTCACATTAACCCCTTAAACCAACCACCTCCCTTCTATGTCCAGGACCACTCTTTTCTACTTCAAGTTGCATTACTTTAAAGACAACTGTCAAATTCCAGTGGAACGGTACACTGACTTAAGACTCTATGTAATATATATCAAACACAAGAATAGTCACTGACTTCAAGGGACAAGGTGATGACTAACCAGTCATAATTTAGCCAATGTCATTTTTAGTTTAGAGGGAAAAAAGCAGCCCCCAAATGTCCTGAACTTTTCTGTACTTCTCTGTAACACACAGAATGAAAAGATAATCTCTGAAATTAAAATAATTAGAAAACATCTTAAATAAAATATTTTATGTAAATAGGTGTTAAATATTAGATTCAAACCATATTTTTTCTGTATTTCGGTTTGGGAAAAAATGTCACAATTATTAATTCTTCTTACTTAAATTTAGTTTTGAGAATTTAAATCTACTACACACCAGTATGTAAAATTCACCTTGGTTAACCACTCCCCATGCTTCTGTGCTGGGTTTCCTCAGGTTAAGTCCATTATACGCATGTAAGTGATGGGGAGGTTTAAATAGCACTTAAAGAATATTCATGAGAGTGCTGAAATATTGAAAGTTTCATTATTATCTACTTACTGTAGGATTTGCAATTCAAATTCATTGCAGTATTATAAACACTGTGTGAATGGAATGCACACCATTCCTGCAGACACACAAACTGAAGTCCAAAAGGCACAGAGTAATGCTGGTGGCTCTTTCTAGTCAGTTAAGAAACAATAAAAAGTCTGCATTATTCTTCATAATTTAAATACTTAAGTAATCTCCACTTTTATTACTTTATAACAATGACTGCAAATTTACATTATTTTAAGTACCACTGTAATAGCTTAGTGTATCATACAGATATTTGCTAATATCCCATCCAAAAATTAAAAAAAAACCTCTTCTATATATATATAAAATTATTCTGAAAGACAAGAACATAGAGGAGGGACTTGGTACAGACTATCAACTCAATTTTTTATCACCACAGTTGTAACTCCAAAATTAACAGATATACAGCAATAATCAAAAGCAGTGCAAATATCTTTGGAGGTTAAGATAAAATTATAATGCAAGAACATAAAAAAGAAATAAAAAAAGGCAAGTACTTCAAGTACAAGGAACCAGTCTGCTTGAGGTCCATTTAGTGTTTACTGGGGGCTTCCTTCCTGCTTTTACTTCTTTCTCTGAAACACATTGGCCAACATGGCACCTGATGTTGTCAACTGGCCCATTTTGTTCAAAAACTTGGTCTTTGTATCTTCACTCACTAAGCTTGCAGCAATTGACATTGAGCTAGGAAAGAAATTTTGAAATTTGTGTAAAGCAATTAAAAAACTAAAATATCTATTTTTTCATTTCTTTAGTAGTATAACATTAATAAATACATTCTGAACTGGTATCACAAAAGGGAAACAAGTATTTATGGAGTAGAGTTTTTTGGTACCATAATAGGTTAGCAGCTTTCATGTTCATTGTTTTTTTAAAGGAAGCAGTGTGGTATAGTGATTAGGAGCAAGTGTGGAATGAGACTGAATCTCGGTTCTGTCACTTACCAGCTGTGTGACTTTGGGCAAGTTATTTAATCTCTGTTTCCTCATCTATAAAATGGAGATAATTCTAGTACCTACTTCACAGGGCTATTTAGGATTATACAAGTGTAAAGTGCTTATTAGCAGTGCCAGGCACGTAATAGCATGCTCTAAGTGTTAGTTATTCTTCTTATTATCAGCATTACTTCATTTAATTCTTACAGCAACCCTGGAAGATAGATATTATCCCTATTTTCACAGATGAGTAAATGAAATCACAGTGAGGTCTTTAACAATCCTATGACATATTACTTTTTTTGGGGGGCGGGGTTGGGGAGAAGAAACATGTCCTCAATTGCCAACTGCACTAGTTTTGATGGACAGTGTCAAATCTTTTCCTTTCTTTTTGACCAACCTTCTGTGTAGGAAGTAAGCACAATCTAAATGACTACTAAAGACAGCTGGTTTATCATATTACTGAACAGAGTATTGATAAAGGACAATTTTTCAGTGATCCAACAATTGTGCTGTAATGGATTAAGGAATCCAGCTTATTGGCCTTGTGGCTTTGGCCAAGATGCTTTAAATCACTCTGATTCAGTTTCCTCCTCTGTAAAATTTTGCAACTGTTATTGCAAAATATCTTGAGGACTAAGTAAGAGAATATGTTTGAACCTGTCGAAGACGATGAGTGGTGAGCAAGGTACAGGAGCTCAACAGACGTCTGTTAAATCTATACATGAAGTATGTGCTGCTACCAAAGACTTCTGGTTCTATGTGGTCTTTAAAGGTGTGTGCTGAGTTACTCAGTTAAATACCTGACCACGATGCCCATCCTGAAAGTCTCTTCTTCCCACTGCTCTCCTGACAGTACATCAACCTGGTCTGTCCCTACGTGCTCTGAAAACCCCTCTCTTGCTGCTTTTCCTCTGCCAGTACATCAACCTGGTCTGTCCCTACGTGCTCTGAAAACCCCTCTCTTGCTGCTTTTCCTCTTCCCACAAAGTAATCCTCCATAAGGCTCAGCATTTTGCTCTAGTACTTCAATTACAAAACTTACTCATTCTATAAGTTTTAAGTAACATCTCCATAGGATGACTCAAAAATATTTATTGAATCACAACATTTTTCCTGAGGGCCAGTCCCACATTACCACTGTTTGCTAGATAAAGCCAATGTCTCAAGTTTTTTTTCATACCCTAACTTTAGAAATAACTCCCCACTTTTATTTCTGAGTACAAGTCTTTCGCCTCCTTAGGCAGCTTTATTCCTAGGTATGTTATGCTTTTTGTTGCGATGGTAAATGGGATCGTTTCCTTAATTTCTCTTTCTGATTTTTCGTTGTTGGTGTATAGGAATGCCAGAGATTTCTGTGCATTAATTTTGTATCCTGCAACTTTACCAAATTCATTGATTAGTTCTAGTAGTTTTCTGGTGGCATCTTTAGGATTTTCTATGCATAGTATCATGTCATCTGCAAACAGTGACAGTTTTACTTCTTTTCCAATCTGTATTCCTTTTATTTCTTTTTCTTCTCTGATTGCCGTAGCTAGGACTTCCAAAACTATGTTGAATAATAGTGGTGAGAGTGGACATCCTTGTCTTGTTCCTGATCTTAGTGGAAATGCTTTCAGTTTTTCACCGTTGAGTATGAGGCTTGCTGTGGGTTTGTCATATATGGACCTTATTATGTTGAGGTAGGTTCCCTCTATGCACATTTTCTGGAGAGTTTTTATCACTCACTTTTATTTCTTTACTTGCCAGTGGTTCTATCCTTTTCCTCTCTTCCCAACAGTGAATATAATGGCTCTCCATTTCAAACTATCATCAAATCTTGTGACTTTATTCTACAACATCTTCTTTATTGTTTACTTTTATTTCTAATGCCAATACTTTACAACTGAATTATTCCAAAAGTTTTGGATCTGGTCTCCTTGTATTAGTCAGATTCACCTGTTAAATAATCACTTCTTTATATCACACCCCTTCTCAAAATCCTCAGTGGCCACTTACCACCTACAAGATAAAATATGCATGGCATTCAAGAAACATAGCAATCTAATTCTTATGTGTGTGTGTGTGTGTGTGTGTGTGTGTGTGTGTGTTTAACCAACCATCACTACTTAACTTCTAGACCCCCTTGAGTCAGGTCTGCCTAGTCTAATTGTTCAAACCATTCTCAACTTAAATATTTCTTCTTTTATCTCGTGTCTAGCCATCTTTCAATTCCCAGCTCAAGCCCCATCTTTTCCATGATGCCTTTCCTTAACACTCTAGGTTTATAGTACTGTTTTTTTCTGTAAGGAACAGTGTTAAGTAAAAGATAAGTATGATTTTAGTTTGTATCTACAAAAACAAGATACATGGCTCAGATAATACTTGAGATACCATCAAGTCTTTTTCTTTTTTTTTAATATTTATTTATTTGGTTGCACTGGGTCTTAGTTGCGGCAGGTGGGCTTCCTTAGTTGCGGGTCGCCAGCTCTTTAGCTGTGGCATGCAAACTCTTAGTTGTGGCATGAGTGTGGGATCCAGTTCCCCGACCAGGAATCGAACCCAGGCCCCCTGCATTGGGAGCATGCTTCCCTGGGAGCGTGTGCCACCAGGGAAGTCCCCCATCAAGTGTTAACGATATTCTAAGAGGAGTGCAACAATGATGCTAAGGAGTCTGGAAACCATAAGAGGTAAAAGCGAAAGCAATGAAGAATGTTTGGTTTGGAGAAGAGAAGATTTAGGAGACTTAAGATACCTCTCTATGTTACTCGTGAAAAATGAGATATATAATATATATCTGCACGGCTGTATATATCCATAGAGCTCTACTGATGCACATCACAATTACCTGGGGGAACTTTTTGAAATGTGGACACCTAGACCTAAACCCAGTGATTCTGATTTTTTCCATCTGGGGTAGAGGACCCAGGTATGTATTTTACAAAGCTTTCTAGTAAAGAACCATTGCATTATGGCTTTTTTTTTTTTTTTTTTCCCTGAAGAAAGAGTTTACATTTTTATCAGTTAGACAAAAGGGTCTGACTCTGACCCCTCCGCCAAATGATGAAAACCTGGTACAGACAGTAGATGTTATAGGAAGGGAGACTTTAACTCAGGGTGAGAAAGGAATATTTTAAAAACAGAGTTGTTAAAAATGAAATGGGCTGCCTTGTAAAGTAATGTCTTCTTACTGCAGGCTTTCAAGGGATTCTCAGATCTTTCCTTTGCAACTCATAGCCAACCAGCTGCCATTTCTTGTTGATTCTGAATCTATAGAATCTCTTACTTCTGGCCTATCTTTAAAATTATTTATGTCCTAGAATAGTTCTCTCTCTCTCCACATCGCTATTATCTTGCAAATCAAAGATCACTACTCCTTCTCTTTGAAACCCCTATTTGATTTTTTGACACCACTCTGATTTGCCTCCTATTTCTCAGTTAAGCTTCTCTTAAATGCTGCACTTTTTAAAAAAATTTATTTATTTTATTTATTTATTTTTGGCTGCATTGGGTCTTCATTGCTGCGTGTGGGCTTTCTCTAGTTGTGGCAAGCAGGGGCTACTCTTCGTTGCGGTGCACGGGCTTCTTCTTGCAGTGGCTTCTGTTGTCGTGGAGCATGGGCTCATGGGCTCTAGGTGTGCGGGCTTCAGTAGTTGTGGCTCTTGGGATCTAGAGCACAGGCTCAGTAGTTGTGGCGCACAGGCTTAGTTGCTCCCGGCATGTGGGATCTTCCCGGACCAGGGCTCGAACCCGAGTCCCCTGTATCGGCAGGCAGATTCTTAACCACTGCACCACCAGGGAAGTTCCTTAAATGCTGCATTTTAAATGTTGGTCTAATTCCAGGTCTGAGCTCCATTTCCAAGTGATATCATCCATCCACCTCTAGTCCTTATCTAAGCCTTTAACTACCACCTATATCCTAATTGTTCCTAAATCTCAATAACTGCTTGTAGTGTTTTTCTTCCTGTACCTCAAATGTTAAATATTCCTCTTCAGAACAGTTCCATTTGGTTGTACCGCGCCATCATTCAATCTGGGAATCCTTATTAGATTCTAGTTCTCTCTTACTCTAATCTGTTGCCAAGTTAAACTGAGTTCACATTTGAATATATCTTGAGTCCATCTTATTCTCATACTCACTGTTACATATAGGCAGTAAAACATGGTGGTTAAGACCATGGTCTCAAGAACCACAATGCCTGGGTTTGAATTCTGGTTCCTCCACTTAGTAGCTAGGTGGCCTTTGAGCAAGTTACCTAACCTCTGTGTCATCTGTAAAATGGGAATAGTAATAGTATCTACTTCATAGGGTTATTATGATAAATTATTAGCAAATATATGAAAAATGTTGAGAATGGTGTCTGGTTTATGAGTGTATCTTATTATTACCTGCCCATCCATGCCCACACCTGCCTTCATCATGGGTTACTACAGTAACTTTCTGTTCCATCTGCTTCTCTGTTGCTTGTATTCACTAGAACATGGCTTCCAAAGCAGCGGTTCTCAAAGTGTGGCTCCTGGACCCATAGTATTAACATCACCTGGGAATTTGTTGCAATTCAAATTCTCAGGCTCCATTCCAGATCTTCTGAATCAAAAACTCTGGAGATGGCACCCAAAAATTTCCAGGTGATTCTGACGGACCCTAAGGCCTGAGAAGCAAAGTTACTAAGGGTTGGTAAACTAAGGGTCACAGGCCAAATCCATTCTGCTGCCTGTTTTTGTAAATAAAGTTTTATTGGAATGCAGCCAAAGCCATATATTTCCATGTTGTCAATGGCTGCTTACTGCTACAACAGCAGAGTTCAACTGTGTACTCGTAACAGAGACCGTATGAATCGCAAAGCTTAAAATATTTACTGTCTTTACAGAGAAAGTTTGTTGACTCCTGGCCACAGGATAAGTCCAAACCTCTCATGTGGCATACAAAGTTCTTTATTAACGGTGCCCGTCTACCTTTATAGACTTATCTCTATTGTTCTCCCGTACATACTCTGTGCTCTAGCTTTAATTACAGTTCCCAAATATGCTTTTCTGAAACTTTTGTCCTTTTGCACAGTGCTGATATTTCTGCATGTAATCCCTTTTCTCTTTTCTTTTGCCTCCGGTTGGAGGGTGGATCAGTTCATTACTTTGGAAACTGGTACACAAAGAGAAAGAATTGAACATTTATCTTGTCTTTACTATATAAACGGTATGACTTGGTAAAAATAGTACATATGGAGGACAGTTTTCTTTCTGAAGAATTCTAGCTCACAAATGAAGAAGGTTTGATAGAGTAATACATTTTGTAATTGCTAATGGATTAATGGATCTAGCATTCATCATTAATAGATGTTAACATCACCAAAAAAAGAGAGAATCAGACATTACCTGCCTCACGATGAAAACACACCTCCTCCTATGTAGAAGTCTTGGCAAATAAAAAACATGTCCCAAACCTGATTACATCTCTAGATCTAGATCCAACTAGTAAATTTATGGGAAATACAGAGGACCATTTTGAAACACACGAGGGAAATGCAATTAGCAAGATTTGGACTGTGGGAACCTCTATAGGACAAATGACTCAGTTCCTTCAACAAGTAAATTGTATGGAGAAAAAAAGAGATACAAGGGGAACCTCTGAATTGAAAGAGATTCAAGAAACATATTAACCACTTATAATATATGGAATGTTGGATCCTGACTCAAAGAAACAAACTGTAAGGAAAAAACAAACAACAAATCAATAATGACATTAATGAAACAATTAGAAATTTGAACAAAGGCCAGATAATAAATGATATTAAGGTGTTGTTATGGTGTGATGATATTGTGTTTATGTTTAAAAAAATAGCACTTATCTTTTAGAGATGCATATCAGAATATGGGAGGGGAAAAGAGTTGGGTATAGATGAAATAAAATTGACTATGAATTGATAATTGTTGAAGCTGAGTGATGAGTACATGGGAAATCATTATTTCATGTTTATTTTTGTGTTATTTTGAAATTCTCTACAGTAAGAGTTAAAAAAAATAAATGATAATATAGAGGATTTGAATAACATTTACAATAGCCAGGACATGGAAGCAACCTAAGTGTCCATCAACAGACGAATGGATAAAGAAGATGTGGTACATATATACAATGGAGTATTACTCAGCCATAAAAAGGAACGAAACTGGGTCATTTGTAGAGACGTGGATGGATCTAGAGACTGTCCTACAGAGTGAAGTAAGTCAGAAAGAGAAAAACAAATACCGTATATTAACACATATATGTGGAATCTAGAAAAATGGTACAGATGAACTGGTTTGCAGGGCAGAAATTGAGACACAGATGTAGAGAACAAACATATGGACACCAAGGGGGGAAAGCAGAGGCACGTGTGGGTGGTGGTGTGATGAATTGGGAGATTGGGATTGACATGTATACACTGATGTGTATAAAATGGATGACTAATAAGGACCTGCTGTATAAAAAAATAAATTAAAAAACAGAGTTACAATAATAAATGATAATATAGAGGATTTGAATAACATGGGAAAATATGATTATGAAAGTGAATTTTTTTTTCTTCTTAAAAAGGAAGGTCATATAACCTTAGCAATCTTAGGAAGTTACAAAGAGATTTCTTTCTTGTAAAATTCCTACATGATAATTCATGAAATTTCATTTAGAATGTATCTCACATATAATTTTTCTCAATTTTGGTCCAAAACCTTTTACATTTTAAACTAATAAGGCACCAAATAATTTTAATATTTAATGTACAACAAATGAACAGAATTATTTGCCTTAATGTTAATTTTATGGATTTTGTGTTCAGAATAGAAACCTATCAAAGTATGTCTATTGTTTTATAACTTTCCATGGCTAAAATGATAGAAGAGCTCCCACCATTCTAGGAGGCTAAAGCAAGAGTTTTGACTCATAGTAAAAGGCAAAAGACTCGTGTGTGTGTGTGTGTGTGTGTGTGTGTGTGTGTGTGTCTTGGGGTTGTGGGTGTGGAGGAGTGTGCTTCTGTGTACCTAGCCTGACAAGATGAAACACTTATTCCTGGTAGTCAGTTTCATAAAGGAAACACCGTTGAGCTTTTCATGCCTAACAGAGTCCATTTAAGATCAACTGTTCAAGGTTACTTCAGAAAGAGAGTACACACAGACTATTTGTAAATTACTTCCTGTCCTGAAATGCCCAACTTTATTCTTTCACATCTATGTTCATATTTTAATTTCACTGAATCTTTGAATTCTAATTAGTTTGGTTAGAAGCATGGGACTAGAACATTCACAAGTTGACAATCCTTTATGCAGTGAATCAAGTTAAATCTTAAAACTCCTCTCATAAATTTCTACAAACTATGTTCACCAGTGATTCTCAAATCCAGCTACCTATCAGAATCTCTTTGGAAGCTTGTATTTATTTTATTTTTATATTTTACTGAAGTATAGTTGATGTACGATCTTATATGTTACAGGTTTATAATATAATGATTCATAATTTTTAAAGGTTATACTCCATTTATAGTTATTATAAAATATTGGCTATATTCCCTGTGTTGTACAATATATCCTTGTAGTTTATTTTATACATAATACTTTGTACCTCTTAATCCTCTACTCCTATATTGCCCCTCCGTCCTTCCCTCTCCCTACTGGTAACCACTAGTTTGTTCTCCATGTCTATGAGTCTATTTCTTTTTTGTTATATTCATTAGTTTGTTGTATTTTTTAGATTCTTCATATAAGTGATATCATACAGCATTTGTCTTTCTCTGACTTATTTTGTTTAGCATAATACCCTCCAAGTCCATCCATGTTGTTGTATATGGCAAAATTTCATTCTTTTTTATGGCTGAGTAGTATTCTACTGTATGTATGTATGTATATGTGTGTGTGTGTGTATGTGCGTATATATATATATATATATATATATATATATATATATACGCACATACACACACACACACACACACACACCCCACATCTTCTTTATCCATTCATCTGCTGATGGACACTTAGGTTGCTTCCATACCTTGGCAATTATAAATAATGCTGCTATGAACATTGGGGTGCATATATCTTTTCAAATTAGTGTTTTTGTTGGAAGCTTTTAAATATACAGATCCCTAGGCTGACTCAGAATGTTGAGGTCACAGAGAATGAGATAGAGATCTGAATTTTATATTTCCCAGATGGTTTATGGATTAGCATTAGAGAACTGCTGATTTAAAGGATTTTCTTGTCTTCTAAATTAATGACTACAAAATAACACAATATAAAACACTATACCCACCTAAAGAAAATTTATATAGAGAAATTAAGGTTAACTAAAGCCTTAAAAAAAGAATTAATGTCTTACCCTTGAGGCTCTTGGACCGTCTTGTTCTCTACTTTTTGTTCACATTCTTTTATCATGGAAGTTAAAATAACCTGATTTAAAAAAAAATGACTTTAGAGAAATACTGTTAACATAGTAAAATGCTATGGTTTAAAGTTTTTAATTGAATTTTTAATATTCCCATAAGCTAATATGTTAACCAAAAACTGAAAATTTTGGCAGTTACTTTGTTAAAGGAATTCACATTGGATTGCTAGACTAGGTACCGAAATAGCTTTAAAAGATCTCAATCGTATAACTTAATAATTCACTTTGATTTTCACTAACCTTCCTTCTGAGTCTGATTACATTCTCCCTTAGCTTTCCCCACTATCTAATGTTAAAAGTAAAATTTATATACATCTATACATTTAACAAATACACATACCATGGTCAGACATATTTTCCCAGTAAAAGTTGTTCTGTCCCTTGTCCCTTGCTTTTTCCAGGTTGCAACAAGCAAGATGCTCTATTTTAAAGTCTAGGGCAGAGACCAGATATAGGTCTGTGGTCACTAAAACTGGGGAGACAATGGGTGTCTAAGAGTTGCTATCACTCCTGCGGGGAGACTGAGTAATGGAAAGGGTGGAGGGATGGAAGCTGCTGCCCCAAATGCTGGCACCCACACCGGAAACCAAATGGCCCTCCTGAATTTTCTTGGCCCATATTTGTGCATGGAGGTCACTAGACAACAAACTTATTGTCACCCTCTATGTGCTAGGCATGTTTTTAGACACAGAGGATGCAGCAAATAGACAACATTTCCTCCTTGTGGAGAGCTTATGTTCCTTTGGTATAGACAACAAACACAAAAAATACGTAAATCATATAGTATATTACAAAGTGATAAGGGCTTTGGAAAGAACACTGAGTGAGATAAGGGGTATAGAAGGCCAAAGTGAAGAATATTACAATTTACATGGAGGTGTTCTAAGCAGGTTTCACGGAGAGGATGATATTTAAGCAAGAACCTGAGGGACATGAGGAGTAAGTGTGTGAGACCCGGGTTAGAGGCTGAGCAAAGACTCCAGGAGGGAGTATGTCTATTGTATTCTAAGCCTGGAAGCCAGAGTGGTGGGTGCAGAGTGAGCAAGGCAGAAGGTAGAAGGTGAGGCCCGGGAGGTAAGGAGGAAGGAGCTGGGTCCTCTAGTGCCTTGCAGATTATGGTAAAGACTTTTGATTTTTTAATGTTTTCCCGCTCTCTCATCTGACAGATTACAGATTTCGTTTGTTTGGCTATTTTCTTTTTCATCAGTGTTTTTTTGGGAGAGTTTTTGTACTTTCTCTTCCGCTCCCTGTATTGTCTGTTCCCTCCAGTATCCTTTTTCTTGTGTGTATGTTTTCACCTCTGTCTTTGATGTCAGAGGCTTTTCTCAAATGGTTGGTGATCTTGGGATATCCACTAAAGACTGAGGTACTAAAACGTTGATTAGGATCTCTTCATGCATGAGTAAATTCACTTTAAGGTGACTCTGGCACAAACTTTCTGCCAATCTTTTTTTCCCTGCAAATATAATTCTGGCTGCCATCCCATTCCTGGAGCCAAGAAGTAGAAAGGTAATGAGCTTTCTAATGACTAACTATACCTTCGACTTAATTTCCCTCCTTTCATTATAGCACCTTATTCCTGCTCTCAGCTAGGCCTGATATCTCAAGTCTAGAAAGGAAAGCTCCAGTCTTCCACCAAGGTTCAAAAGGGAATCTGGGAGTCTGATCCTTTCAAAAACTTTTAACCACTCCCCCTATTTTCAGTCCCACTCTACAATAATGGAAGGTAGTGAAAATAAGCCTTCTTATTTGTTCTATTCTACAAGTGGCCTTCATTTTCGATGCAAAAATCCTGACCAGAATACTAGCAAACTGAATCTACCTTCATATAAAAGGAATTATATACCATAACCAAGTGGGATTTATTGCAGTAGTGCAAAGGTTGCTTTAACATATAAAAATCCATTAATATAAAACATTGTAAGAGAATAAAAAACCACAACCATGTAATCATCTCAACTGACGCAGAAAAAAACATTTGACAATATTCAACACCCCTTCATGATAAAAATACTCAAGCAACTAGCAAAAAAAGCGAACTTCCTCAGGCTGATAAAGGGAATCTATAAAATATACAAAGCAAAAATTGATAAAACTAAAAGGAGAAAGATGCAACTCTCAATCATAATTTTAACATGTCTTTCAATAGCTGATAGAACAAGCAGATTACAAAAAGTTAATACAAATATAAGAGAACTGACTCATAAAATTAACTGCCTTTACCTTATGAAACAAAATCCATGGATCAATAAAAATATAATGGAAATGAGAATCTAATTTGAACTAAATGATAACAAAGCTACAATGCAGTAAAAGGGATGTGGCTGAAGGAACGCTTAGAGCCTTAAATTTATGTATCCGAAAAGAAGAAAAGTTAACAAGTAAATAATCTAAGCCTCCTCCTTAAGGACTTAGAAAAACAGAAAAAAAATCAAATCTAAAGAAAGCAGAAGGAAATAAAGATGAAAATAGAAATCAATGAAACTAACACATAGAGAAAAGTCAACACAGCCAAAAGTTCAATATTTGAAAAGGTTAATAGAATTGATAAACCCCTATCAAAACTATTTTAAAAAGAAAGCAAGAAACAAATTGATATCAGAAGTAAAAGAGGGATAGCAATATAAAAGATCCTACAGTAAGGAAAAGGGAAAAAAATAAAAGTATTACACAAGAATCTATTATTTACAGGTGACTTTTCTACACTTGAAACTTATAAAAAATCCAGTGACATTTTATTATTAGAATTAATAATAAAGTTTCTCAGGTTGGCCAGACATAAGTTCAACATACAAAAGTTATATTATTTCTATAC
Source organism: Balaenoptera physalus (assembly GCF_965194825.1). Classification (NCBI taxonomy): domain Eukaryota; kingdom Metazoa; phylum Chordata; class Mammalia; order Artiodactyla; family Balaenopteridae; genus Balaenoptera; species Balaenoptera physalus. The sequence goes on from NC_138897.1 coordinate 13,945,594, forward strand.
ATCAGCAAGAAAGGGTTAAAAAACATATAATCCTAAAAAAGGTAGCATTATAACATTATAGATATAAAGTGACAGTTTTTTCAAACAAAGTTATAAAACTTTATTAAAAGACATTAAAGGAGATCTAAATAAACATAAGATATAGTATGTTCTGGATAGGAAGACTCAAAACCATGAAGTTGATGTCTCTCCCAATTAATTTATAAAATCAACTCAATTTCAATCAGAATCTCAACGAGATCTTTCTTGGAGTCTCATAAGATAATGCTAAAATTTACATAAAAACGCTAGGGGTCATGAACAGTTCTAAAAAAGAACAGGGTGTTGGACTTGCCCTATTAGATTTTAGGACTTTTTAACAAGGCAACTGTAATGAAGACAGGGTATCAATGTTACAATAATTGAGAAAGAGACCAGTGGAAAAGAATGTTCCCTAATAACAGACACATGCATACAAGGAAACATCATCTATGACAGAGGTGGCACTGTCAATCAGTATAGACATGATGCACTGTTCAATAAGCAATAATAGGACAACTGGTTATCCATATAGAAAAAAATGTAACTTAAGCACTACCTCACATCATATGTAAAAACTAATTTTAGATGGATTAAGAATTCTATTGTGAAAATACAACTTTAAACGTTTTAAGAAGAAAGTATAGGAGATCATGTCATGGAAATGATCAATCAATCTATTAAAAAATTAAAAGTCAGTGTTCAAATGGGCCAAAAATGTGAAAAAACATCAAAAATTGGAAAAAGATATTCATAAGACACAAAATTGACCGAATACTGATATTCCAATTATATAACAAACTTCAAGGAAATAACAGGAAAAAAGACAACCCAAAGTGGGAAAAATGGGCAAAAAACCTAAAAAGGCTTTGATGTTAGTGAACATACAAAGAATTCTCAAGTTTGACAATAATCAGGGAAATGCAAATGAAAACCATAGTGATATACCACTTTATATCTACTGAATTTAAAAAGTCTAAGAATACCAAGTGTTGACGAAGATATGGATGAAAAGGCTACATACTCCTGCGTGCTCCTATCAGGTCTGAAAAGTGTCCTTTCGGTGCAGCACTTTGATCAGTAGTGATCGTAGAGACAGAAGTTTTGTTGGATTACTGTGATGGTAATGAATACGACGTACCAACAGACAGTGTGAAAGTTGAGAGAGGGGGTGTAAACTGCTGGGAGGAAAAAGAGATATGAGGGAGGGATGAAGGGAAGATTTTGTTTTTGTTTTGATTTGTTTAGGAGGGAAGAGTCAAACACGATAATAGGTTAAAGAAAAGCTGCTAGAAAAACAGGTTGAAGATATAGAATAGGAAATAAATGACAAACAGGGTTTTGGAGAATACTGGAAGACAAATAGAATGAAAAGAGTTATGAGGAAATGGAGAGAGAAAATAGAAACTTTGCTTCTAAGAAAGTTAATGGTCAGAGATAATACTGTACAGCATTTTACAGATAAAAAGCATTTCACATACATTCTCTTACTAAATTCTAATTATATTCAGTGAAGGACAGAACGTTATTCCTACTTTACAGAATTAAACAGAAGCTCAAAGATGTTAAAGGAGTGGCTTAAGATCTCATAGCTAGTAAATAAATCCATAAAATGATGCTGAACTAAACTTTAAAAAATTAGGCACAGCATATCATAATCGCACCGCATATGGAGAGGAATGAAAGTCTATATAGGAGATATTAAAACACATGAACGTGGCACTGATAATCACAGTGGCTTAATCATGATAGTAGCTTACCTCATGCTCTGGAGAAAGATGTTCCATGTCAATTCGTAAACATCTGAGACCAGGTAAGAAGTGATTAACCATTAAATCCTCTGAAATGACTTGAGATGAGGTAGTTAAGGACATTAAAAAAAAACCAAACTGGTATGTCCAACAGAACAACAGAAGAATATAGAAGAAGCAGATCTCTTAAATGCTGCCTATGGCATGCTGATCACTTAGAGCAAACAGGCTTCCATCAAGCATGATCTGTATTTGTTGAGTTAGTTACTTGTCAAGAGGCAACTGTGTTTATTCCCACAAATCTCTTTATGTCAGTGGCATTGATTATTGTAACAGCACATAATTTAATTACATGGTATGTAAACATATGAAATAATAAGGGTGAAAATTAAATCATGAAATTTAATTGGATGTTTAAATGAGTGTGAAAAGTAAAAAAATTAATGTTTCCATGACAACTAAGGTGAAAGTTTCAGAAAAAATTGATAAAGGCCAGTTGCTTAAAACACTGCTGCTTGGATACATATAGCTGATTCACTTTGTTAAACAGCAGAAACTAACACAACATTGTAAAGCAGTTATACTCCAATAAAGATGTTAAAAAAAAATTGCTGCTTAATTATGTATATAAGACAACTGTAAATATATACATATTTAAATATAAAGAAAAATATAAAAATCTAGAAAAATTCAGTACCCAGTATCAGAAATGTCTCTGGATTCTCTTTAAAGAAACCTAAGCTAAAATTCATAGACAATTATATTACGAATGTGGTTCACCTAAGAAAGTTGATGTTTAATTCTAATCAGCAGACTCACAAAAGAAATGCCTCAGTCCTACATCAAAAGATTGGTAAAAGAAATTACATTTATGTGTTTAAGTTAAAAGCAGTTATCTTAGGTATATACCATTTTCCTGATTTCTTACTTTAACCATTCTGTTAAACTGACCCACACTGGTCCTCATTGAATTGGGCAAGAGAGCTTTTGCTGCAATAAGTTTAGTACTACTTATATTTCCTAGTCGTATGAGTTTTAGTTGATTATATGACATTGAAAGGAGTCAGGAAAGCAGATGCATTTCTCAAACAATTCACCTTGTTTATCCACATCGCTTCTGACACATTCTCACCTATTATAGTTGTGAGCCATCTAAAAATATTTCTTATTTAATATTATACCATATTAAAGTGAAAAATGCCAGTAAATGAGTTCCTTTATAAAGATGAGTTAGTCTTTCTGAAAAAAATAATAAATTATATTAAGTAAAAAAAACCATATAACTACTGCCTTAAAAATATAATTATAAATAAACACTAGTTGTAAATAAAGCTCCTATAATTGAATGACTTATAAATAGGCAGTTATAAAAATATAGACATCATTTGGTTGAACCAAATCCCTATAGATATACAAAGTTCTACAACCTAATGGCTATGTAGTTTTATTTTCTGGGTATAGGAAAAGTATCACCTAGATATATCTGCGAGTGAACTTTGGATTAGAGAAAGGTCTCTGATCTAGAGAAATCTGGGCATGGATTGAGAAACTGAAAATGGCCTTACTTGGAGGTAAGAGGGAAGACACTTTCCTTCTCCCCTCTCTCTACCCACTGTTTGGTCCTTTTCTCCCATGGAACCCCACAATCTTTCTTAGGGGATGGAAACTTAGAGATCATTTAGTCCTATCTGATGTTAGGAATCACCTCTACCTCATCTGTGAATGGTGGTCATAAAGCCTCTGATTGCTAACAATGACAGGACATTCAGTTTTGTAAGACAGATCATTGCATTTTTAGAGAGCTCAATTTGAAAGTTTTTCTTATAAACACAATAGGCCTCTCCATGACCTCTGCTTGTTAGTGTTTGCTCTGCACTTTAGTTACACAAGTATGCCTAACCTTTTTTCTATATAACAACCTTTAAAATAATTCTCAAATTATCTTTTCATCCCTAAACCATTTCTTTTCCAGGTTAAACATTTCTAAATTCCTTCAAATTTTTCTTAAACATGCTTTCTTGACTTAATACCATGCCAAATGTTAAATTATATAGATTTCCTATGTCCCTATTGAAATACGATGTCGTGCTGAAAGGAATACTCTTGTGTTCTATCAGCTTGTAATTCAATAGAACAGCAGAACAGATATGGACAATGTGATTTTATTAGTGGCCATAACCACCCTGTTGACACAAGTACAAGTTCTGACTCACGGAGAACTAATGCTTTTAGTACTTGAACAGGGTCTATTGTTAAGACGGTTCTTCCTCTTACTGTGCTGTTATAAAGACTTTTGACTGTATTTTCTCTAGTAATATTCTGTACATACCTAAATACACAATAATATTCCTTCTATACAGACTTCTATGCTCTTCAGAAACCACTGCTTAGTCCATTTGAAAATTAGGTTAACAGAGCTAAAATTTTTAATCTTTTGACTTTCTCATTTTCCTTGAGGCATATTTCTTTAGAAACTCTGCTATATAAGATTACACACAACTCTTCACTTAAGTTTGTAAACATTTACTTACGCAAAGTTTAGGGAATAGGTATAAGCGTATCAATGTTTTCTTTCTTTGACATGCCAAACTCTGACATGCCATTATTACTTTCTTGTAAGGGTCCTGTCACTTCTCCATTACTAAAGAGTCCTTTCTTGCTAATTCAGAATTATCACTTCCTCTTTTTGCTTCCTCTATCTTCTCTAAGTTGAAAATGCCAACAAGATAAATCAGGAATGATAGTAAGTTCTGCTTTTAGTGGAATTAAACTTATAGAAGGTATATGGTTAGTTGAGGCAAAATTATCAAAATACGGTATCTCTGCCCACTTTATGATCTATAGTATAAGAAAGTGGCTTATATCAGCCACATGAATAGGCAATTTGTAATAGAGTCCCAAAATGAAATGCTCTCAACCACACATCAAACTTCAGGTTTTAACATTTCTAAAAGGACAAGTAGCTCCTTAACAGACAGCTCTGCATTTCTTTCTCTACCATCATTTTTTCTTCTGTCAAAATCATAATTCTCTGATTATGTTGTCTAGCACATACTTTTACGGTTATATTCAAGTGTTCAGCCGTTCACTCATTTTTCAATCTCTTATTTCCCCCTTTCTTGAAATATTCTGGCTTTTAATGGGAGAGCCTAAAAGCTAGAGTTTATTCTGCCCATCTTTATCTTTACTTCCTTCTTACTTTTATTTTACTAGGCCAAGGATAGTAAAGAGAACATTTAACAGGATAGCTAAAGTTCACTGTTCTAGTCACAGTTTTGCTTTTAATTATAAAAAACAGAAGTCACTAATGTCTTTGTTTTAGTTTAGTCATTTATAAAATGTAGTGGCTGACATGGGTTAGATGATCTCTGAGCTTTCCTCCAGTTCTACCATCACTGCAAATGATTAACCACGGTGTCCCTGTATTTTTTTTAATGAGTGATATCTCTTCAAGAGATATTCACAGGGTCATAAAGACGGTTAAACATTCATTAAAAATGAATGCCAGGACACATACAAGGATTCCTTTTGACTAACAGAAGCCTTAGTTATAACTCATTGCTTGCTTAGTTATATAGCTGATTAACATAGATAAAATTTTAGTCAATGTTTTCAAAACTATGGAACATATAAACACAGAAGACTTAAAGTTATCTTTTAAAATTATGAGATGGCTAGAATAAGGAGTGGGGCAAGTCAACTCAAATTTTTAAACTTCTACTTAACTACTTCTTAGTTAAGTTGAAGAAAAAAAATTCTACTTCTCAATCTTTAACAACTGAGGTTCACTGTAAGATTGATTATTAAATATAGATATACATTACTAAAGCAAGGATACAACAACAGGAAAGTGCACTGTAGGCTTCAAAAAGATGGGTAGCAATATCCAGTCTTTTAGAATCCACAATTTGTAAGTTGTTCACCAAGGCTAACTTATGCAAATGTGGTATAACAACTGAAAAAAGAAAAAGAAATTATTAATTTTAATCTAAAACATGCTTAATACATTAAAAAAATAATTTTTCATTTTATTTTATAAAATTTTATTTTAATTCTGGATGATTTCGAAAGATTACCCACATCCCATACTTGCTTTTTCTTACTAGGGAAGAAAGCATGTTTTTCAGAATAAAGAGTGATCTAGAATTTGGGAGAAATAGATTATAGCATGCCATTATAACCTAATTATGAGGATGTATACAGGTCACTTGGCTTCACTGCAATTCAGTTTCCCAATTTGAAAAATGAAAGCCAAATAAACAAACGTAAACAACCTACCTCTTGTGTTATTATCATCTTTATAAATAAGTTTATATAAATCTTGTATTACTGTTGCTATTAAAAAGATAAATACAGTATACTGATTCTTTTCAATATCAAATTATTTCACTACTTCATGAAACTATTATTAGCTTTAGTTTCTCAAGTTCTTAGCAAAGACCAGTGTCAAATAGCACTGGTGGTTGAGTTTTCAAGTCACCCAATGGGCTCAATATCTTATATCTCAATGCATAGTGTAAAATTTCGAAAATACAGACAACACATTGCTAAAATAAAAGTGTTGGCCCAAGAAACAGTAACCATTTCAGTAGCACTGAGCACTCCTACTGCCTAAGATTGTGTTCTCTAAATACCATTTCCCACTAAAACCAGGGTCCCTTGCAGAAATGGCTCCAGGGTAAGTGATTATCAAATTGTTGATCACATGGTCCCATTCTAGTCCCTGCTTCGTTGGGGGACCCAAAACATGGTTCATAAGCACATACTTCTGACCAACTGTAGCGACTTCGTTCATGTTTACCTTGAGCTTGTATATGTTAAAGCCACAATCTCCTAGAAAAATCTCCTGCTTCCTCAATAAACCAGTACTATAATTACAACTTTTATGCTTACCTTAGTAAACGGTAAAAAACCCCACACAAACTTAGGACAACAATGGCCGTTTTTAGGGGACTTTTTGACTTATCAAAATTAATAACAACATACTTCAGAGGTGCTCTAGAAAAAATAAGTAGAAGACAAAAAACTCCAAATAGTCACTGAATTCCCAATGAATTCATGAAACTCCGATTCATTAACCGGCATGCTGAGGCCTCAACAAAATGGTGGCTCTGAGACAGTCTCTCAAAGATTCCCTATTTCATTTCTGCCCAAACATTTTGAAACTGACCTTCCTTGCACTACTTTATCTATAAACACGTGGCCTCTATTCATTCCGCTCATTCTCTGATTTCCTACACAAGCAATCCTTTCCTCAGTGTTTTTCTCAGAAACTCAACAACCACACTACACAAGATCCCTGTAAAACTGCTTAACTAGGAAACAAACCTATACAAGTTACTTTAAACTCTAGTCTACAGACAGTTAAAGGCTACAATTAAGGATCTTCCTAAATCTCAGAAGATAGAAGTTTACTAAAGAATTCAACATTTCATTATATATGTATTGTCCTGGGCTACCACATCTGTACCAATTAATTCATTTAATTGTTAACCCCTCAGATGGAGATAAATGGTTAAAAGATTTAATAACCTAGATGTGAGTAATTCTACAACTGACCTTCAGTGGGCAAGGAAAACAGGAAATACACAACATAAGGCCACTTCTGAAGCCTTTCACTTAAGGGCAGATTGGACAAAGATTCAAAACTGCGAACAAAATAAAGATAAATCAATAGGAAACTTTATAAAAATAGATTTTTGTAAACTTTCAAAAAATATTCTGGGGTAGATCCAATAGCAAAAGTGAAGGGAATCTTGTCCTCTCTTTTTGTAAATGGGCTTAGATCTAAAATAAGGAACTTTGAAAAAAACTGATCTGAAATGTAAAATTGCCATGCTAGAAAATCTCCAAGGTATGACTGAACATTTTCAAAGAGACTTATAAAGTTAAAAAAGTAGAAAACAAACAAACAAAACTGTATCATGTTCTGAATAAAACAAATGGCCCCTGAGATAAAATCAGGACCAAAAGGTCCTATAATAACTAAGAGTTGGGAGAGAAAAAGGGCCACTGGAAGAACCAATGTCTTCTATTCTCTAAGAAATAGAGGGAAAAATATCCAAAAATGCCACTCCAAGGAAGACATTACCACCCAGCAATTCTTTGTTTTTTCTCTAAACTCCTAACAGGAACTGTCTATAAATACAGATGGATAACAATATAGCATCCTTGCCAATATGGGTTCTACTTCATCTACCATTAATCTTATTAATATAGGACATTAAATTCCTCAGGGTAAAGTTTTAAAGCAGAAGAGAAGCCAACTGACTGAGTAGTAAATATAGAAGAAAAAAAATTTTTTTGTCTTAAAAAAAAAAAAAAGTCTGGTTGTGCCAGAATGTGAAGGAAGATTGTATAAGACATACTTGTGGGTATACAGTAAGTTGTAGAAGGCTTCAGGGATAATGGTTTACTACACCTATTCAAGCAGTGGAAACTGCTATTCTCAATTTTTTCTCAAGCCAATCTTTAATTGTTATTTTGGGGCCATTATGAACAGAATATTTCTCTTTTCTATGTGATGCATAAATCTTTCTTTTGAGTGTACACAAAGAGGTTAGATCATATTCTAGACAGTTATTAACTCAACAACATGGCACCCACCAAAGACCCATTGCCTATTCAGCCTATTCCTTGATCCAACAGCCAAGACTTATTCTCCTTGCTTCAGAGCAATTACAGCCTCAAAAAAGTTAGTCAAAGCACCTGTAGAGGGTCACCTGTAAACCTGACGTTACTATGATGAGGAACTATCCCTAATGCTAACTAAAATACTAAACCTTTTTCTGTTAACTGATTGTGAAATACTGTTATTTTCTCCTCATGCTACCAACACTATTACTCATTGAAAAATAACCTTGTGGTTGTGTTTCTGTAGCTCAATATGTGTTCATGCCCTCAACAGACCTTTTGGACACTGCAGTCCAAATCCTGACAATATTTTTGTTGTTCATCTTAAAAATACCAGGTTAGATATGCAATAACTAGTCTATGGGAGAATCCAATTTTGTATTGGAAACCAAACTGATGTAAGAAGCCAAACTTGCGGACTTTTCAAGAGCATGTCAAATTGCTAAAAATAAAAGGACTAAGGTATAACAGTGATAACTGTCATGCTTTTGGAGTAATAATTACTGGATGCTTTGATGCCACCCAAAGAAATTGTTGTCATAAAGTAAAAAGTGATACTATAGAAACTGGAGAAAATGCTTTAGCAGATCATCATGCAGATTACTTAGCAGATCAACAAGCCATGATTTATAACAAAATAGTGGAATGGCATGCTAAGTGGAAGAAATGTATCTTTCATAAGAACATGTCTAGAAACACATAAAAATTTCCTTAGAAATAAGAATTAAATAATAAGCTCTAAATATAATGAGCACAGTATTTTGAAATTAACAGTTAGTAAGAATTGTTTTAAAAATAACTTGAAATTATTTATGAGTTACTTTTCATATGTCTACAGCAATCACTATATAGTATAAGAAGCCATTTAATAGCAGTTAATAGCAATACCGATCAATCCACAATAACAAACTTGTTTCACTTTCAGCTTTCAGTATATGAAAGATAAGGTGTAGAAAGGTGTCATGTAACACATGACAAATCCTCAGAGAAGCTTATGGTCTCACTCTTACATTACAATTCAGGAAAAATGGTAAAAAAAATGCAACTTACACTCATCTCGGAATCTTGGTTCTGCATTAGGCCCAACTCTACCAAATGTTTTTATGATTTCTGTATGCAAAGAATACTGGTCTTGATATTGAGGATCTTCCAGGAAAGAAGCCAACTGCATTTTCACTCTTTCCAGCAACTTAAAATTGAATATTATACAGTCAAATTGAGAGAAGGATACACAGTAAACATGGCTTGCATCACTGGATTCAAATGACTTATATCAACATAATAGTAGAAATTTGGAATTAAATAAGTACTTATTTAGTCTTTTGGCTCAGAAAAGATCTTAAATTTTTGTTTATGCTTGTTAATTCATTTTTTGTTTTTTAAAAACACAAATATTCCCTGACAAACTGTAGAAAAGACCCCACAATATTTAGGGATAAAGATAGAGTTTTGATGATTTTGTATCTAAATTATAATTCTTAAAACAAATCAGAGTGTAAGTTACCCACTTATTCACCTTCTGAAAGCAATGAGTCATTAATGACTTACATCTTACTCATATTTCCCTAAAAGACATTTTTATTTTGGGATTTAAGAATATGTTGAAATTCTGCCAAGACTGCAAGCTTTGCAGAACAATGTGTTTTTTTATTTTGCTCCACCGGTGAAATATATAAGTGAAAAAATGGAAAACATTTTTTCCCACAACTAACATGGTTGTTTAGTTTTTGTTATAAAAAAAATCTATATGACAAAAAAATTTTACAGAACAGTTTAATATATATATATATATATAATTTTTTTTTTTTTTTGGTAAAATGTCTATGAGTTGGAAAATCTTGTTTTTCATTTAAGTGGCTAAGTGATATGCCCACAAATAATTTACTTTCTAATGTATAGGGTTTTTCATTGTGTAAGGACATGTCCAATTTGATAATAAAGAATAAAATTCTGATAACTAATTTTGAGAAGTGTCTTATAGTTAATGTTGCAGATAGAACCTAACAAACTGAAAATTAAATCACAAGTTTCTGAATCAAAATACATATTTAGGGAGGAAGGCTTTGGTAATCTGCTGAAACAGGCATGACAGAGGGTTGTCACAGTGATGTGTGGTGCAAAAAAGATGATACCAGTCTACGACATGACTTGCAGCTTGATTATCAATGACAGTTACAAGAACATAGGTACCCTCTAGCCTCCGTTCGTGAAACTGAGAAAACCTGTCTTCAAATCTGCACAAACTGGCAATTGGGAATTTATGTAGACTATCCAGAAGTCTACTGGATAATAGAAGCCTTTGGAGCTAAATCTGCTTTGAAGGATTATTCAAAACTGCAATATCCAGATAGACTTAAAATAGAACATCTGAGAGTTGGCTTATACTTAATTTTCTAGTTGAGAAGAAAGACTAGAGATCGCCTTAGCATATGAAAATATACTTTTGGTAGGCTATCATATTTTCAAATACTGAGATCCTCTTCTGGCCCGTAAGTAACTAAGAAATAAAATGAAAGGTATGATGCTACCAGGTTCATGTATAGTAATGTGTTATCATCACCTCAACAGTACATAGATTAAATAAATTCCAGTCATTTCCTACCTCTCTTTGAATAACTGTTTCCATAATAGTGCCAAAGGCTGGAATTGTGGCAATCCTGACAGAGCTGTTAAAATTAAAAAAGAAAGAAACTGAAACTTTCTTTGAGATGAAAAACTGATTATTATTAAAATATATATCAAAGTAAGTACAAGGTAAATATACTGTATTAGTCTCTAGCAATGACAAATTAAATTAAAAAAAAAGCAGACCAAGAAGAATGCTCAAAAAGACAGACAGGATAACTTAAGGTCGCAGTCTGTGAAACTCACAATTCAGGATCACTGGACAAGGTAACAAGGGCCGGAGCAACCCGCTTGTCAACTAACGCTTCACTCATGCCTCGAAGAGTCAGCTGTAAACCAGTCAACATGCAATAAAAAATGGTTTGGTAAACTGGAATGAGAACTGGGTTAGCTGTGACTGAGGATGGGCAGGCAGACTCATTGGCCTTTCTTGGTTTAGTCACCCACACGAGACATTAAAATGTTAAGCCTCTGGTTCATGCCACTATACTTACTGGTAACAACATGTTAGTGAGATTAGCAGAGCATCCCTTCTTGGCTTGGAAGAAATAGTCCATCAGCATGTTTTAAGTTTTGGAAACATTTATTGAGGACTAATAAATACTACTAATATATTCTTTTCAATATATGGCCTTGTCATTAGGCTTACTGTGAAGGTTGACTTAAAAAAAAATACATGAATAGTAGTATAATAAAGTTTAAAATCAAGTAAGCATAATTCAATATTATTATTTTAAAGAGCTAAATCTATTCTTCAATGAATTTAAAAGCTGATGGTTATTTCTTGACAGGCGCATTTTGAAAGGGATGCTGAATGTAAAAGGCAGGAACGACACTTACATTTCAGGGTCACTGGAGAGAGTTATGAGAGCAGGAACAACCCTCTGAGCTACCAGAGTTTCATTCACCCCCTTCACCAACAGCTGATTGGTCAGCGCAGGGGGTATTCACAGGTGATGCATTGAAAGAGCAAACACAATGCCACAAGAAGAAGAAAGGAACAACCAAGAGAAAGAGAGAAAACACAAAAGCAAAACCAAAATTAGAAGCTAAGCAAATATTGCTACTAGAGTGCTTTATAAAGGCAGAGAATGCTTAGGAGAAAAATAAAGCTTACACAGCCTAGCAGTCCCTGTAAACAGTTTGTTACCAATTCAATGGCAGTTTGTACTTTTGGTCAAATAGTCTATGCTATTTCCATGTTCAATTTAAAAGAAAGCTTTACCCTTTTTTTTTTTTTTTTTAAAGAAACCAAGAAGAAGACATACTGGGCTCTATGGTTAAATTCTTTAAATAAATCTGATACAATTTTGTTATGACCAACAAGGTACGAACTGGACTGTTTTTAAACCAAACTCAAATGGCTAGCAGCCACCACTAAATTGCTTCTGATTGTTCTAACGCAAGTAAATTTAAAAATCACACACAAAAATTCCCAATCTTTTACATCACGTAGCTTTATTTCTTGAGGTACAGAAATATAATGCAGCCTAGTGGAAAGTACTTATTTCATGTGGGAATCAGACCTGGGTTCAGACTCTAGCTCTCCACTTATTGGTCATGTGGCCTTAGCTATATTACATAATCCCTTGAAACTCAGTTTTCTCATCTGAAAATGGTGACACTATCATCTACCTTAAAGGATCATTGTGCTACTAACTACACATAATATACTTAAGTATTGTGTCTGACAAAGACTAGGCATTCAAGAAATGCAAGTTGAATTATTATGACTACTCAAAGGACATAAGATTTGTGATATATTTGGAAAAAGAAATTATTAATTAAAAAATGTTTTTGTCTGGTCCAAGTAGTTAGTTAATGTTTACAAATAGTTCTTTGTTTTGCATTTCTCTAAAAGCTCAAATAAAAAAAATACAATGAGCACAATTAGACCTATTTCTATAATCTAATCATAAAACAGTTCATTTAGCAACCAACCCTAAATCGCAGAATAAGAGGACAATATTGAGCTGTACGCATTGTTTTTATAAAAATCACGGAATTTTATGAGTTCAACAGAAAAGGGTAACATCCTAATCCTACATTCTCTATTTCAGAATGTAAACACAAATTAATCCTAAATGCTAATCAATCTCTTCACCTTGTAATGGAACTAGTCCTTATGGAAGATGGAAGATGCCATGGAATTTTTAGTAACAAAAACGCAACACTGTGTTGGGTTAACCATTCCTCCTACACAGCACATCAGACAGCAGAGCTCCCTTTACTAGAGATTTTTAATTTTACAATAATCTGTTACCATTTAACAACTGATACACTTTAGAACCTACTTCAGTATTCTGAAATAATTTTTATTTCAACAGAACCATGGATAATCAAGGCAGGAATAAAATGACAAACGAACTTCTGTTACTACCTTAAACATTACAGATGTCAGGTAGAAAGAAATAGGGGGAAGAAGTTCAAATACATTAAATACAACTTTCTCCTCTGTATCATTTTATAAATAAGGTAGCTTAGATTCAAATTAGTAAAGTGTACCTTGAAATGTCTATCTTGTGCCAGCCAAAAAGCATTAAAAAAAAAAAAAGGATAATCCAGGGGGCAAGTTAATTTTTCATTGCACTGGAGTTTTTAGGTTTAATTTATTAAGCTGGAAAATCGGAAGGCAAAATTTAAGAGCTATTAATTATTACACATTTTAGACACACTTTATCATTTGATTTTTAAACATGATGAGGTAAATACAATTATTATTAATGTTTTAACAGATGAAGAAACTGAGCCTGAGAGAAGTTAAATAACTTGCCCAGGGTTTTAGAGCCCAAAAGAGGTAGAGCTAGAAAATAGACTCAGTCACATTTGTCTTAAAAGCCCATGCCTTCTTTGAGTTGTGGTCTTAATGTTACCTGATTTATCTCCTTATGATTGATGTAAGAAATCATTATATGAAGTTCTTTTCTGCATCGTTTGGGAAATCCATTATGTCACACTGGAAGTCACATAATAAAGTCTCTTTTATAAATCAATTTCAATAATAATTTGTTACATCAAGAATATATTGTCTCTTATTTAACAATGAGAATAATATGACTGATTAGATTTCCCCTTTTTGTCCTGCTGTCTGAAAACTCAGAGCTAAATTTAGTGTTCAATTTCACTAAGTATCTCATATTATGTTCCTGGTATATCCATTTATTGCTTTCTTCTCGGTAGTTTCTGGTCTCACATTAAAAAAATTAAAAATTTTAAGTGATCTGTTTTTTATGTTTTTATTTTGAATTAACTCATTTTGGGGGTGGGGAAAGCAGGCATAACTGTAAATTATAAAGTATTAGTATCAAAAGAAATCTTATGAAGTAATTATTCTTTTAATACAATATTATTCAAAATAAGCCTCACTGACAAAAAAGTAACTTTAATTTTTCCTACTAATGACTTTTACTGGCATGCTCAGTAAAAATCTTTTTATCATAAATGAACTTGAAAAATCATTAAAATAAGTCTCTCAGATTAGACTCAGAAACTCATAATCAACCTGAGAGAACACTGAAAACTGCTTAAGCATAGGTATAGTTTCCAACCAGCACTGACAGCAGACATAGAAACCAAAACCAGACAAAAACCACATGTAAGAAATAAGGCAGAAAAAACCCCACAGAAACAAGTAAAAAGGGAGGACGCTTCATTTTCTTTATTTTCATTTATATTGTATGCTTCACCAGTATATACATACATTTTATAAATAAATGGTTTAAGAGAAAGAAATAGCTGTTATGGTCTTAGAATAAAATCCTATTAAGTGAGTACATTAAAGAAATAGGATACTTTTTTCTTTTGGGGGGCAGAGGAGGCTAAAGAAAAACTTTTTTCTTTCATGGTAATAATTATTTTTCAGTATATTGAATAATCAAAAATTATTTATACCCAGAAGGCACTTATGCTAGACATCTAACTGAATTTTTAATTTGGAATTTATCTTGACAAAGAACATGTGATTTGTTTTTTTTAATCAAATATGTATAATTGTGGGAATAACATGTTCACAGGATTTTCAACCTCCTCATAAGGATGGAATTTTCTTTAGATTCCACAGATCTATTTTATATATTTAAGAGTTTTAGAAGGTATATATTTTAAATCTGTCAGTGCTCTATCCTTTAGATTGCAATTTATCTTAAATTATGTAAAAATTCTGAAATTCAGGAAAAATTGAATTCTCTAATTCTTATGAAAATAAGTGCTTTAAGATATGTTAAGAATCACATGTGTATTAAGGACAATTTTAGTTTGGATAAGTATACTTTTCCTAAACTATTATATTATTTTGTGAAGTGACAGCATATTAAAAAAAACAGTAATCATAATGATAGTTAACATTTATTAAGCTCTTATTATTATGTGCCAGACACTGTTTTAAGACCTTAGAAGTATTAATTCATTTAATATTAACAAAAATCCTTTGAGATGGATACTTATTATTATCATCTTCACTTACATTATGGATGAGAAAACTAAGGCACAGAGAAGTTTGAAACTGGCATTAAGTGGCAGAGACAGACACTGAACCCAGCCAGTATGGCTCTACGAGAAGACTCAAGAAGAGTAAATAACACTCTAAACCAATTTTAGTGCTCAAATTCAAGTTCTAGAAACATATATATATATATGTACACTAGGCTAACATAATTTCCTCTATGATGGATAAAAAGATAGGTATTCCAATTTTCATACTAAACTTGGGTAGGTGGCAATTTAAGAAAATCTAGTTAAATTATATGAAGTCTCTTCTGTCTTACAAGTCTATGGGCAGTTAATGTATAGAGATGTTGTTATTCCAGATATGAAAGGCGAGGGAATAATGTATTGAATCCAACTATATTTTACTCATGAATCCAACTATATTTTACAACTTTAAAGATATCTTATATTGTTTTAGTTTATTTTAATAGCCGTGTGCCTCAGTAAATAGAAAGTATAGCCAGGAAGATTTACATAGGATAGAAATTAAAATAAGATTTAAAAGAAATTCTGAGAAATGGAAATGATAATACAATAACATTCAAGGAACCAATAAGGCTAGAAAATAATCTGAAATGTACCAAAGCTAAATTTCTGCCCCATCACACAGTACACAACTAGATACTCTTCAATGCCATAAAATATACATCAACATACCATAGTATGAAAACCCTCTCTGCCTTTTTAAGAAATATTCCCTCTCCCTCTTCCAAAGAAAATCATTATGATCTGAACCAATAGAAGCATTTGTTTACATACCTCAAACATTCTAGCAGCAGTACATCTCACAAGTGCTGAAGTATGGACAACACCATACCATAAAACAGTTAACAATAACTCATGGTAGGCTGGATTTGCACTGAAAGAAAAAAAAATCAATGCTAAAAGTGAGAGCCACATAGTTCTGGTTTAAAACATAAAAAGGTATATTCTTTCATTAAAGTCTATTTTGCCTTACTGGTGTATTGAAAAATACTACATTTATAGGAATATTAATGATAAAAATATTGGCAAAACATATAGAATTACTATGTATGGTTTAATAGGTTACATCTAAGATTCTTTAAAAAAGGAAGTCACCTTATAAAACTACAAACTTTTAGCATATTCAGGAACTATACTTTTAGTTTCTCTAAGCATTTGCAATTATGATAGATATTTCAACTCTTTAATAGCATAAAAGTTAAAATTACAAAAGAATAAAGTAAAATAAAATTTATTACTTATGAGAAAAAAACACTGGACTAAGAGCCAGATGGGTAAGTTATAACCTCTGTGGGTTTTAATTTCTGCATCTATAAAAATCTGGGACAATACTGTCCTATTTACATCATATGGTTGTTTGTAGGATCAATTAGGATAACTCAGATCACCTATGTGGAAGGGTAAGTTGGCTGTGAAGCCTATCCAAATGTGGGACAGTATTATTAATAAACACATAAGTAAAGAATGAGATAAAACTACTTAAGCAGCTAGATGATGTGCTTATGAGGGACTAGGCAAATCAAATGGAATGGAAAAAGGAGCCTAATGAGCTGGCTTTCACTCGGGGCTCCTTTTCCAGTTTTGGGATACTGAATTTTCTTCAAATCTGTACTTGACTTTATTTCTCCAACTGCTTCAAAGAAGATATGTCTGTATCCTTTCCCCCATTCTTTTATTATAATGCATTGATTACAGAATATTAAGAATGTACAAATAGGAAAAACTAAAAACAAACAAAAAAATCTTCAGTCTCAAAACCAAGAGATTTGGTGTGTATGCCAATCCTTTTAGACTAAAAGTATGTACTCTATAAATCTAATTTTAAAACTTTACATAGCTTTTAAAAAACTATAAGCTATTATTTTTACCCCAGTTCCACAAAAGAAGCTTTCAGGCTATCAAGAGGAGCATGAGATAATGAAAGCAAGGTCATTACATCTTCTAAGAATCCAATTAACAGCTTTCGGTCTTCTTCCTACAGAGGAAAAAGACTGATAATGAATTTCCACGCAATCAAGTAGAACTAAAACCATAATTTCCTAACTATAATTAGAAAATTTTACCAAATAAGGGGAAAATATCCTAATTTGGGAGCATTTTAATTAAAGATATTTATTAAGCATATCTATGATCACAATGGTATGAGGACAAAGACTATCTTGATTCACAGATGTAGACCTGTGCTGTCCAATATGGTAGCCACTCACCACATGTGGTTACTTATATTTAAACTAAAAATGAAGTAAAATAAAAGATTCAGTTCCTGAGTTGCACTAGTTACAATTCAAGTTGTTTAACAGCCATGTGTGGTTAGTGGTTACCTTATTGGACAGCTCAGATACAGATTACTTACATCATTGCACTATCGATTAGATAGTTCTGGTTTAAAACATAACAAGGTATATTCTTTTATTAAAATCTATTTTACCAATTTTACTTCCCATTAACTCTGGCTCTAAATACTTAAATACAAACCACTAAAATAGTTATCCTCCTAAGAGTAGAAAATTGATATCTGAGAAATTATTAGTGGTGAGAAGCTTCACACTTGCTGAAATATAGACCACTGTGTTCTTAAAACAGTCGCACCCTTGACTAAAAAATAATCTTTACTTTTAATCTTTCTTTGACAAACCATTATTTTAATAATCTGAAAATGTTTCTTTCTTTTTTCTTACCCAGTACTGTATTAAGAAATATGTTAGAAAAAGCAGGTCTACTAAATAGGAAAGTTAAAAAAAATAACTGTATGTTAAATTAACCTGAATCTGTAAGGGAGGGAATCTGACATTCTATCAGAAAATAAATATATATAGAGTCAGGTATTTTGTCTTTAGGTCTTTATTAGCTCAACAATAAATGGCTTCTGTATATATCAATAGATCCATGAGGAAGACTAGATTACCACCTACCTTTTTTCTACATGGTCAGGTTAATTTAGAATGAGGTACAGATAAGTGATTGACAAAAGTAGTGATCAGCATGAATAAAGGATGGACACAGCAGTTTTACAATATGCCAGTCTACTTAGGGAAGAACTCAGACACTGACAAACCAGCATCAGAGCTATGTTGGAATATAGATCTCTCATTTATAGTCGCTTACTATATTAAACAGAGTATCCATAAATTTGGAAGATAAACTGTAAATCTGAAAAAACTTAAGTGTGAAATAAGACCTATGAAATATACTTCTAAATGAGCATGGATTCCTTTGATTTGAAAATTTACTATAATACTATTTCTCAGCTTTGAAATTTAATACTGCTCATGTATTTGATTCAAAATAGGTTTTGTTTACCAAAGCAATCAGGGCAGTGATTAACTCTAACAGAAAATTTGGTTTAGTAAGAAAAATATTAACAGCTGGTGTGGGCAATCTAGGACAGCCACCTCAATTCACATTTTGTAACCAGCAGGAAAGTTCTTATCTCTTTAGATATTTGGATTTCATACAGTGGCTCAAAAAACATGTCTTTATTCATTTATTCAACAAACCTATACTGAGGGACTACCATGAGGCAAACTTTGTACTTCATACTTTATTATGCCTTAAAATACCATTTATGGTAAAAATCAACGTACTAACCAACTGCCAGAGCTTAAAAATGAGAGAGAAAAATATTGATATCACACTTGTTATTATGCTGGAAGAGCTTCTAAAATTAAAGAGGAAAATGGTATTCATGCTATTGTGCCTCGTAATATGTGCTAGGACTTAAATCTCCATGAATTTAAGAATAACAATAGATACAATCTGTTAAGGTTACATGACTTCAAATATTCTAAACACAGGGATTCTCTGTGTATACATATTATGGAGTAGTCTTAGAAACTAGTGTAGAAAAGTTTAAAAGAATACTGTACTACTTTAACAGAGTTGGAGCTTCTGTTGCAAGGTATCATATGATACTGTAGAACTATATTTTAATATTATAGGATGGTTCAAATCTGTTTTGGAAGAAGAGTGCAATAAATATGAACTGCTGTACTCTGAATACAAAAGGCAAAAGAAATTAGGTATTAATTGGGTAAATTTGGGAAAAAAGATCTTCCTGTTTGCTTCTCACATTCTAATTCCTAAAAATGCTTTATCTTAAGTCCGTATCTTCGCCTCACAGGTGGGACTGCCTCACACTTAAAAATGACTGATATGCCTTAATAAACATAATGTGTTTACTTAAAACAATGTTAAGTAGAGTGAGGTGGTCTGTTACATTGGTGACCACCAATGAACCACATCTCCTGGCTCATGCTCTCATTTAGTTCCCTCGTTTTGAATCTGGGCTGGGCCTGTGACTTGCTTTAAGCAATAGAATGCAGTAGTAGTGATGTGCTAATTCCAAGCCTAGGCTTTAGCCTAGCAGATTCTGATTTTGCAATTTTGGGAGCCCTGAGCCACCATGTAATGAGTCCAGCTCTGCTGTTCCACAGGCCCTGAGGACAGAGAGAGGCCCTAAGACTACATGGAGACTGAAGCTCAGCTATCCTTGCTGAACCCCCTACCAACCAACCGAGTGAATGCAGCAACACAAGCCACTACCAGCAAGAAGAGACACTTAGCTGAGCAAAGACCGTGAGCAAATAAAAGGGTTATAATAAGCCTTTATGTTTTGGGGTAATTTATTATGCAGTAACAATTAAGAAAAATAAAGTATTACTAAAAAGTACCTTACTAAAAATGATGATATAGTATGCTACAGCATTTTGTAGTTTGCTTCACCTAACACATGTGCTTTGTTTGTTGTTTATTAATGAAAAAATTACCATGAAACACAAAGAAATTGCTAAATAAGTGCAATCTAACACCTCTAACAAAATATCAAGAAGCACAGAATCTCTAAATTTATTTGTCCAACAGAGATTTTCCTCAGAGACGATTACTGAAATATGCTCCCCACTGTAAATTATTTATTGAATGAAATGAATAAATAAATTTTGTTTTCATTTATGGGTAACATTTTCAATTATAAACACATTAAAAGACGTAATATTAGCTATCTTTCTAAATAGAAAGTGCTTTACATTTTCCAGCAAAAGAATTTTTCCCTTACCTGAATATAACATGTAAGGACTCCTGTTGCATAAATGGGGACAGTAGCTTTAGTGAGGACCCCATTTCCTGCTGAGGAATCTAAAATCACAAAAACAATTTAAAAAATCTGAGTATGCTTTAAATGTAAAGCAAAAAGTCATAGGACAAATTATACTTAAAATTACAACTGGTTACAAGGCTTACAAATAAAAATTAAAACACATATCCACTGGTGGTTGTGAAAATATTATACAACTTAATACTTTTCAGAGCCATTAGCATAAATAGTTTTGATAGATGGGAAAAACTTTAATAACCAAAATGAGATGCTCTACTGTTATTTGCACAGTCAGAAATCAGCTTTCTTGAACACTCTCCCAAGTGCCCGTATAAGCAGGTCTTCATAAATTGTCAGGCTTTCAATTTGCAGTATTCAGTAAAACGTAAAGGCACTCAGCTGAAAGGAGGCACCCAGATATACATTTTACCTGCTTCCAGATATGAGATACTACTTAGTTTCCAGTGCTAGCCTAGTTCCAGAGCTCCTCCTGCATCCTGTATAGGGATCTGCAGCCAGACAGAACCCTGATTATTTTCATGGAGTAGGGAGGCTAAGTAAAGCATGGGGAGAGGGGAAAGTATCCAATCACAGGCGAGTGGCCCGTGACTACTGTTAACATAAGAGATTTTCTTATGCAGCACGCGCAGATGATTTAAAAATAAAAATGTTCCAGAGGTGATATGACAGTTGCTATTTATAGCACCACAGCTCTCACTTATTGATTTTTAGGCACTGTTTTAAGTGCTTTACATTTGCTTTTATGTACTCAAACTTTTTACTTTTTTTCTATTTTTATATGGTTTTAAATTCTTTTCAGAAAGTAGTACATAAAGAAATTGATTTGAAAAAATGTATTCAACTGTCCTGAAAGAATTTTCAGCAAAAAAGAAAGTTCCATTTTCATATCAATTAGTATTTGAGGTTTGTTTATTCTCTTGGTAAGGGTAATTTTCTCTTTTGGGGAGTACTGATGTTGGTTGACTGCGACTATGGTAGCTGAGAGGTAAATCTGAGGCTAGGAACATAAGCTTAAGTTGAATTCACAGATACAGACTGTATACACAGTGGTTAATAATCATTTCCTATATGAACAGCTAAATATTCACAGCTAACTAATAATTGTAAAAGCTATCAGTTTCCAAAAATATATAAATATTCTTCACCAATTTATCATCAGAATTAATAATTAACTAAAGAGATAATACCAACTATTAGGTATTCCAAGCATTAACCCTTTAGAAAGCTATTAAATATAAACTTTGGGAAGCATTTGTCAAAAAAAAAAATCTCATCGACATTTTCAAACTTCAAGGGAATCATTTATTCGTTCTCTAACTATCTCTGAGGACAGCCCAAAATGGAGTTCTTCAGATGACTCAGTTCAAATCACTAAGGTAGGACTGAGATAAGAGTTACCTATACATTCAAAATCAACCAAGTTTAAAAACAAAACAGGGGGGCTATACATTTTTGTTCCTAACATTTTTCACAATTCATTCCTAAGAAATTAGAAAAATACACATGGACATAAGATCCACACATAAAGGAGTCCTTAGGCCAGCGTTGCTACAATTAGACTTCTTATGACAGATAAGTGAAAACTATGAACAGAGGGGCTGGAGCTGCCCATTAAAGCCTGTAGTTTCTTTAAAATCTCATGTTTCATTTAAAAAACATATATGTGTATCTTGCATTCTCTTCAATTACAATTTGTTTTAAGTTTGAAAAGTTTTAAGTAACTAATTATGAATTAGATGCTCTTTATTTTTTCCTTTTCAGTATCTCGAATATACCACTTCAACTCTCCAAGGGTACAAGTACTCAGTTTGAGAAGCTCAGCCTTAGGTCAATTTGATTACGGTGAAGGTAGATATTTACAATCAAATTGACAAAGATTAATCTTACTGCCACCCCATGGGGAGGATATTAGATGTGGCAGAGTTGTAAGACCAAGAATTCCATAGTATAAATCTTCCTTTTCAATTGTACTTGCTAGTTTATTTATACACTTTACACACAATGAATAAAGTATTTTTCTGGAGTAAAGAGATTCAATTGTTTTTAAAAGTAATAATGAACAAACTTACCAATATTTTCTTCAGACAGTCTTAAAATCTCCTGGAACTGAGGTTTTACCTAAGCAACCCAAAGAAAAGATCCAGAAAGTCTCAAGTTCAACGGACCAATCAATGGTTAAATAAATAAAATGTTTACTACCATTGCTACTACTACTTATTTATTTATTTTGTTTTATAGACCGTTGATTGAAGTAGTCAAAAACATAACAATTCTTAAGAGCCATAGGAAAAAAGAAGAGTTAAGTTACTGAAAACAACACCTTTTAGAGAGAAAATATTTTAAAAAATCAATTCAGGTCAGCAAGTTTTCTGAAGGGCCTTTAGTTCCCTTCACTAAATTAAAATAATTTCCAAGGTAATTTTAAGTGCTTGAAATTACTACCTCCTAAAACTGACCTTGATGTTAGAAAGGGTATTTAGGCAGATATTATATGATTAGAATTATTGAAAAAATTTGCTGTATATAAAAGGAATGAAAATGAAATTCCATTCATTTAGGGTATTCAATAAGTAATATATTCATCATGTGATATCCATCAGCTTAGATTAGTCTTTAACTTCTTTTAAATTTAATTTTAAACATCAAGTACAGAATTTAACATTAAAATTTTAAGTTAAAGCAAATGCTTGTTTCAATTTTTTACTTTTAACATTATTGGATTTCAGATTTCAGGCCACTGAAGTCAACCACTTACTGTTAAGTGCTAAAATGAACTCCTAATTGTTTTTGTAAAAAAAGTAAAATAAATAACAGCTACTTCTTTTGGAGATGTCAAACAAATTGTGCCAAGCGTGATTACCAGTAAAATCAAATTATATTTGTTTAATAATTACATGTTAGTGAAAAATGTAAAATGATTTTGTTTCTTCTACAATAACATCAAGCTCTGGTTTTTGTCCTCCTATTGACAGGTCAGGCATATTAATTTACAAATTCAATTTAAACTGAGATGTAGACCACTGTGAAAAGATTAATCTACAGAATCAGACTTATAGAATTAAATGACACTGAAGCAACTTCTTCATCTCACACATGGAAAGATTAAGCACAGATACATTAAATGATTTATCATAGGATACAAACATAACAGGGTCATAACCCATTTTCCGAATTTTGTCCAGTCCACTATACCAAACTGTCATGCTCTAAATGTTTCAGTAACTACAGATTTAATAGTAAAGAGCTACACAAAATTTTTACCTTTTAAATGTCTTGATTAACATTTGATTATAGCAATTACATCTTTTTATGTTTTTATTAGAGCTCTAAAGAACTGGCTTAACAATGTGCTATGAAGACAAATGGATTAACAGGATTGAAGAAGAAAGTGGGACCTAAGGACATTCCAATTTAATATCTAAAACTACAGAATAACCTAGATAGGCAAATGCGACAGTGATTGAACTATGCAGCATTTATCTCAAGTGTCCATTCTATTCCAAGAGCTTGTATCTTGTAGCAAGTATTCTATACAAGCTGCTTTGATTCTATAATCACCTGAAGTTTTGACTAAAGCATGCTGAGCAAATGGCTGCTTCCTGAATCTGTGGTAGATGGTAAAGTACCAGAAGCACATTCAAAGAATCACAGTTGAGTCCCCTAGCTGATACTTCCTATGCTAGAAAGCTTTGAGATATCCACAGTGAGTAGATCTTATATCCATATCTGTATACAAACTAAGTTTTGGCTAAATCATCTTCTGAAAATCAATAAAGAGAAGAATATTACCGGCTAGAATTTTCTTTTACTATCACAGTTTTCTAAGGTATTAAAAGATAATTTGAATAAAGGAAGGGCTCACGCTTTTATTTACTCTGCTATAGCATTAATTAACACATTTCTATGTCTCTTGCATATAAGAAAACATGGAATACAAGTTTTTACCTTAGTGTTTGTAAAAATTTTGCCAAATGTCCGGCAAAGGCGCCAGAAAAATCTGGAGAATTCATGGACACAGGCAGTTGAAGTAACATTAATTTTGCCAACTATTTCTATAAGCTGTGGCAACCTGAATATGAAAGGAAAGAAAAATAGGCAGGGGTACAAATAAATTACTGTTTCCTTGCCAATTTCTGAAACAATGCAAATCTAACAATATCTTCTGTTCTGCTTTTCACAGCCAGTAAAATTGGAATGCAAAGGAGGTGTTTGGGACCCTTTGCAAAGTCTTCAGTTTATATTCTATAAATTTCTTAAAAAAAATTTTAACTGATTGCCATAAAATATATGGAATCTTAATGGTAGGGTTCTAAGTATGGAGTTAATGAGACTCAAATCAATGGAGCTGATATTTCATACAAGAGCTTGGCTAACATGGCATCATCCACTTTAGCCTCAAAAATGAAAAGTCTGGATGTAGTTTAATATCCATCACCACTTGTAGACAATAAGGCAGCAGATAGGTCTTCTGACATAATACAGCAGCACCATCTTCATAGATAAATAACTACGTATCTAGTAGTATAAATCTCCTCTCCTAAAGAAATTTACCATAGATGATGCCAAGTTATGTTTTGCTATTTGTTTTTTAATATTTTGTTATATTTTGTCCCTCAGTGCCCAGGCTAAATATAGTGAGCTATCTTTCATTCAACTGATTGAGATGTACCAAATGAATACGGAGGTGGTAACTTACAATTGATTGACAACCCATAGTAAACTCTCCCAGCCTGTTGTACCCTCGTGTTCCAGCTGGTAATCATAAAGTTGTAGCAGTACTGCCAATTGCTCACGACTTCCTATAATAGTAGACACATCTTGAAGAGGCGACATAGGCCGAGGGAACCTAGTCACTACAAAAATTAGAAGCAAAATAAATCACATAGAAAATGACAGTTTGGAAAGTTAGCTATTCTGTCAAAAGAAAAGTAAGGTTCTGCCTCCTAATATTTATTTAGCTTATTATACACTTTAAATATAAAACTAAAATATATTAATTAAACCATTTTTAGAAAAAAATGAAATACAGTTGATCCCTGTACAATCAGGGGTTAATCCGCCTACAACTTACAGTCAGCCCTCTGTATCAGAGGTTCTTCCACATCCACAAATTCAACCAACCACAGACGATGTAGTACTATAGCATTAACTATTGAAAAGTATTCACATATAAGTGGACGTGTACAGTTCAAACTCCTGTTGTTTAAGGATCAACTGTAAATTTTTGTCACATGTGAACAAATTTAGCAAATCCCAAAAATTAAGATTTTATGAGACTAAATAACTAGTAAATGAATATTGTAATGAAAGAGCTTGCCAGTGAAGAGTAAAATTTCACTTAGTTTAAATTAAAATTGGCCACAAAATAAGATCTCAGCTAAAATGTGGATTTGAATTTGGTTTTAAAAAAATAGAAATACTTGTAATTCCACCAGCCTGTTTATGTCAAAAACTAATAACTATGATAAACATTTCCTTCAGGCAGCAAGAAACTAATAGGTTGACAGCAGGGAAAAACTGTTTAATAGCAGAGAATAATGACCTAAAATACATTAAAACTTGAGCTGAACAGGCTTCTTAAGTATTTAATCTCCAATGTTAAATGATTTATTTAAAAAATGTTCCATAGTTTGATAAACATTAAGTTACTATAAAGTGTTAAAACCAGTGACCAGTAAGATAAAGCAAAATTATTATTTAAAGATGTATTATAAATATTATAACCAGAGTCTCAGGTATATACTTTAAAAGTTTTGGGGGAAAAACTGAAAACATTACTTTTAAAATTATGTAAATAAAACATGAATATATACTAGTATATTGTAAAATTTGAACACATCAATAAAATCTATGATTCTACAGATCATAATTAGATTCCAGGTTATTAAAGAACAGGTCTTAGATGGCTGTTAAGTGAATAATGCTACCAACAGCTCATTAACTGCTGAACAGAAATTCCTAACGGCCTAGCAACTCTTGCATAGGGGTTAACACCCTAGAAAGACCCAATTAAGGATGCAGCATTTTCTCAAAACATATTAATGGTGTAATGATAATTATTAAACTTAAGAAAACATGAAATAACTTTAAAAATGCTCAAAGACAAAATTAAGATGGTATTGTCCTCCTATGCTGCCCAAGGCTTTTAACAATATCTTAAGTACAGATAAAGGTTATCCCTTGCTAGCTGAAGTCTCCTATTTGCTATCATAATACACATACAAACAAACAAATAAATGAATTTAGGTAACATGGTATCCCATACTATCTGAGGTTTCTGCTTGAGTTGTCATTATCTCAACCTAGGAATCAAATAGATTTGGATGGTGAGGGATATCTGTACTTCATATTTCTATATTGTCGAAGCATATCTGATAATTTCAAAAAGGATTATATCATATTGGTCACAATCTGCGATACTATGATGGAATGTATCAATATATTATTCCTTCAAAAATACTGACAAATTATTGAAAAATAGTGGAACAGTTAAAAGTAAATCAGATAATGTCAAGATCTATTATAGGCAAAGTGAGGTCCAAAGATTTAAAGCTAGGTACAACAGAAGCAAAACAATGTCAAGAAATAAGCAATTACTTGGATAACTCAGTTCTGACAGATAAGCAATCAGAATGGTTCAGGGACCTCAAAACATTATTCTATTTAAAAAGATTTTAAAAATTTTGAGCATCTAACTTGTAACCATACAGAAAAGTCCCCAGAACGCCATTTTAATAGGTATTTTATTGTCAAAAAATTACCACAATTATACAAATCCAGCAAAATAACAACTGTTATGACTCTTCAATGTATTTCCCTCTCACTAGAACGTAAGCTCTTCATGGCAGAGATATTTGTCTGTTTTGTTTATGAGTGTATCCCAAGTGTAAATATTAGCTAGTGCTCTGGAATTTTCATTATGTAAGAGAAAACTATTAAATCTTCACTTGTAATAAACTGTATCCCAAATTATACAGATGTACATACAGACACAGAGACATAGATATATAGATAGACCCTAAATAAGGATATAATATTTCCTCATTTATAATAAATGTATCATAACCTACATGTGAGAATAATAACATTAACATTTACAGCTACTATTAAAAGTCAGAGGGTCAAATTAAGTCAATAAGAACTTAAAAGATTATTTCTGGCATGATAAAGACATAATCACAAGGAAAGGTCACATAAACACCAGAAGGAATATGTTCAGGATGGTAAAGTAGTTTTTAATATTTTCTATCTAATCTCTAACATGTGCTTGGCAATAGGTGACATTTAAGAATTATTTGCTAAATGAATGAATGATAGCAAGTGCTGTGTGTTGAACTGTGTCTCCCTTAAAAATTCATATGTTGAAGTCCGAACCCCTAGAACCTCAGAATGTGACCTTATTTGGAAATATTGTTGTTGCAGATATAATTAGATAAGATGAAGTCATACTGGAATAGCGTGGACTTCTAATGCAATATAACTGGTCTTATAAAAGGGAAATTTGGACAGAGACAAGTGCGTGCGCGTGCACACACACATACATGGAGAACGGAATGTGAAGATGAAGGCAGAGACTGGGGTGATGTATCTACAAGCCAAAGAACACCACAGATTGCCAGCAAAACACCAGAAGCTAGGAGAGAGGCATGAAACAGCTTTTCCCTCACAGCCTTCAGAAGGCACCAACCCTACTGACACCTTGATCTCAGACTTCTAGAGAGTTCACTTCAGAACTGTGAAACAATAAATATCTGTTGTTAAAGTACTAAGTTTATGGTACTTCGTTATGCTGGCCCCAGCAGAACAATACAGCAAGATAGAAAGAAAAAGAGAGGGAATTAGAAAGACAGGAAAGTCCCTAGGCAGATGAAGTGTCTTAATGAGTGAAGGGGTAGAACCTAAAGTAGCCAGCTGTGAGTGCTTTATGAAGATTTATCTTAAAAGTTTGAATTTTCATTCTCCTCAATATCATTAAAAAATATTAAACTAACTCTACCCCATCCATTCTCAATTTTCGAAGTAAAACTGGCATTCTAACAGTATACACCATTTTTATGCTGTGCTTTGTGTATTCTTGGACACACTGCTTCATATCCCAAAGATTATAGGTAGCCCAGTTTACTTTACATGAAAACAATAATTCTAAAAACACTGTGTGTTGATTTTCTCAATGTTATAATTCTTTTGTCTATCAGAAGCCCGTAAGAGACACGGCTAATTCACAAATCTGAAAAAAGCTGCAAAGGAATCTCATACATAGTAATAACTTGTCCATAGCCATTTATCCTGGGGGTTAGGTGCAGTGGGGCTACCACGTGCCATGGATCAAAGGTCACTTACTAGTTAGCTAGACTTTGAGCTAAGAAAATACTGGCTCTTGCTATCAATTTCATGTATTTCTGAAAATAAATCATATTTTTTTTTTGGAAAAAAAAAAACTTGTGCTGCATATGCTTATATTCCTATCAAGGACATAGCAGGAAAGAGTAATTACATTTACCTTCCCCTACTGAAAATAAGATGAAATAGCCGGGGAAGAAAAAATATAAAGAAAGTGGAAATGAAAAGCTTCATAAACTGGCCCTGGTAACTATTAATTCAGCTCTATTAATGGAAGAAAACACTTATTTTCTATAAAAAAGGCTATAAAAAAGGCTCTATTTTAAGAATGGAAAGAAAGTACAAATATTATAAAATAATACCGCGAGGCTTATCCATAAAAGATGGAGCCATGTAGCTCACCCCAGATATCATACAATCTGCGGCCATGCAGTTCCACACATATGATACATTTTAGTAATTATGCTGTCACATAAAGTGACTCTTACATTTTTAATCAGAAACGATTCTTTGGGAAGCTAAGCTGTTAATATACTACATCTTCCTTCCATAATTTAAGTTCAGTACCTTCTATCTGTGGCACTTCACCATGAAGCTTGGCTTTGCTGGAGAAAGGTGCGTTCTGTAGCACTAATGCAAAGAGAGATGGGATCAAGGACTGCAAGGCAGACAGATACATGTGGAGCTTATGTTCATCCAGCCCGTGCTCTCCTTCCTGAAATACAAGGAGGTGAAAGCTAATTTTAGTCTTCTGACGTTATATATTTATGATGTTCTTCCTTTCTGTGGCAAACAATCAGACATTTAAGGACATGTATGTTAGACTCACAGCATCACACCTAATGGAGATGACCATGAATCTTTTCTGAATTTCTCTGAGTATGTGAAAATGTGAAGTACTAAGGCATTGTGGAAGTAATAGAATCTTTTGTATGGAAAACTTTAGGGTGAACATCAGTCATTTCATTTGTATGGAACTTCTTTTACAGGTTTTTTTCTTTTAAGAGGGTCTTATCTTTTGACATTTTATAAGTCAGGTTAAAGAAATTAAAGTGAGCCACAGGAATCATTTTAAACGCTCAACTGCTAAAAGAGCAGCAGCACTTGCTATTCCTAACTCCTTTTACAGATTTGGTGACAACTGTATTTGCCAGCATTGGAAGCACTTTAAAACAATTCAATGCATAGATAAAATGTAGGAGAAGAAATGTCAAAAGGAAACAAAAGAAAGAGATAACAGAAAAAAAAAGAGTAAAAGGATCACTATGGTACACAGAAACCAAATATTAAACTGAAAAATAGAATCATTAGAGAGGAAAGCATTTATTGCTGTTCAAATCCACTTGAGATGTCATTACTATATTATAAATAACAACTGTGTCAGAAATATCAGATATGTTAGTTTTTTATTATCAAGTTCTAAATTAGTTAATTTCTTCATGGAAGAATTACCTTGTGTGCTGCATACTGAAGCTATGTTTAGAAACAATGTGGAATTAGCTGTGTTGTGAAATGGAGCTAAAAAAAAAACAGGTACAGGGCTTCCCTGGTGCTGCAGTGGTTAAGAATCCGCCTGCCAATGCAGGGAACACGGGTTCGAGCCCTCGTCCGGGAAGATTCCCACATGCCGCGGGGCAACTAAGCCTGTGCGCCACATCTACAGAGCCTGTGCTCCAAAGCCCGCAAGCCACAACTACTGAGCCGGCGTGCTGCAACTACTGAAGCCCGCACGCCTAGAGCCTGTGCTCCGTAACGAGAGAAGCCACCACAATGAGAAGCCTGTGCACTGCACGAAGAGTAGCCCTCGCTCGCTGCAACTAGAGAAAAGCTCACGTGAAGCAAGGAAGACCCAATGCAGCCAAAAATAAATAAATAATTTTTTAAAAAACCCAAACAAACAAACAAACAAAAAAACCAGGTACGGATAACTCTCAGATAGAAGGAATGCAAATATTAAAAAAAAAAAAAAACTTAAAAAAATTCCCTAGGTTTCATAAAAAGGAGTACTTCAGTCGAGTTGTCTATTTATAGTTTTTTTAACACCCATTTTGAAATTTATAGAAAAAACAGCCCAATTTTTAAATTAAATGAATACATGTGTATACATATAAGACTATCTACAGAGTAGTTAAAATACATTATGTTAAGAACCTTTAAAATCTGGGGGTAAAAAGGGCAAGAGTTTGGTTTTAGAGACTGATATCAGATCCTGGTTCTGTCATTTGACAGCTTTGGGACCCTGAGCAAGTTAATTGAACACTCAGTTTCCACACAAAAAAACAAAATATAATTCAAATGGTTATAAGAATGAAATAATATATTTTATTTATAAAGTATCTACCTTAGTGGTACATAATTAATATGCATTAAAGAAATGTTTTTCTTCTAGACTCTAAAAGAGACTTTTAGTACAAAAATTAGACCAAGAAGTTTCTATTGTTTCTTCAACTTTTCTTCAATTCTTTTCCTTGGGAAGAATGGAAAGTTCACTTTAAAAAGTCAGGACATGAACTACTGCAGTGAAAAAAAGTTAAAGCATTTTGACACTGTATAAATAAGAAAGCTTTAGAGACTCATATTTTAGTCATCTCTGCATTCTGGGAACTGATGCTGACACTTTAAAATATTTAAGTCTTCAGAAGAGGCTAGGAAGAGGTAGCACTGTGAATAGTATACAAGTTAGTGCCACAAAGGTGCTATTTTAGCTAAAAAACGGCAGATCATGCTCTTTCTCCTCTAGCTTCAGTCAAGCAAAACTTCCTCAAATCTCCCTTGGCTCCAGACCAATAGAGTCTTTAACAGGTAGTTAATAAGAATGTTTGCTAAGTGGTACTTTCTGTCTTTGTTCCCCCAACATTCTTTCAAGATGCCTTAGAACACACCTTTTAAATTTCTATTAGCTATATAAATAAAGGAAGTATTTACCCTGAGAAGTTTTTCAATCTTGTTCAGCAATGTAGGTATAAGATGAGACTGTAAATTTCCAAGTTCTGTAGTCCAGGCAGCATAAGCTGGTAAAAATACTTGATGTGTTGCATTAACTACTCTTTCTGAGGGATCACCCAAGGCTGACAGCAACAATTCAAAACCCTGCCAAAAGGAAACAGGCAAAATGTAGATTTAAAACAAAAAAACCTAAAAAACATAATAATATGTAATAAATATACACTGCAGTATATTTAGCAGACATTAAGCAAGAAAGAAAACCATTCGTAATCCTACCCTTCCCAATTTCTTTAAAGAAAAATGTCATTTATCGTTGATGGGGAAACCAAAGAGAAAGGGTGGTAACGTGGCATGCTTGTTGCCAGTTTACTGCCACAAAGCTGTGGCAGATACTATAAATGAATCAAAGCATCTCCTCCTTGAAATAGCAGAATTGAAACCAGGCAGCCAACTTCAACTGGTTAAAGTTGACACGTCTGCCATCCCTACTATAGATTATAGGCTATCTGAATCAGAGATTTGGAATATTATACTATTTGGAATTTTATAATGAAATAAATGGGATTCATTCTGAAAAACATACCTGTTGATACTTGTCTGGATCATCAATGTATCCCATAATGATACCGAGGCTTTTGATCACAGCTTCTCTTACCAAATCTGCCTTATCTTCCATTAACATCTGTTGCAACATTGAAAGAACCAAGGAGCTACGGATTTCTTTCTGAAAATAAACAAGAACATGTTTTACTATTTATTTACACTAGCAGCAGAAAAGGATAGAAAATGACAGATATCCATGTATTCAAAAATCTAGATTAAATATATATTAACATGTTGCTATGTTTGCTTCAAGTCCTCATCTTTGAAAGACATGACATTACAGATACAGCTGAAATATCACTCTCCTCCACCCTCTCCCCCTTCCTCCAACTCCCTCTCTAAAGATAACATCTACCCTGAACTTGGTATTAATCATCTCCCAGCATATTTTTGTATTTTTCTAAATATGTGTCAATCCCTCAAACCTTTACAGTGCCCTTTTGGCAAATCAACAGTCAACACTCTGCTATAAACAGACAATGACTCTTCTACCACTACCTGTACAACTCAGAGAAGAGCACTGACAGTCATAACAATAGGAGGGATTACAAAAATCACTCTGGTAAGCAAAACATTTGCCTGGGGTAGGAGTGTGGAAACATAAAATCCTGGTGTTCTATTTTCTGAAGAACTGAGAAAAAATATTAAAACAGGATGATAAAACATGACAGTAAACTTTAAAAGTGCTTAAAAAACTGCATTGATATTTTCAGATGCTATTTAATATAATGTCAACCACTGTTGTGTCTTAATTTCACACAATTTTTTCCCATGGTTTTAGCCTAATTAATGTCTGAGGTTAGAATAAAGTGTTACTGTTATACAAATTCTTGCCCTTCCTTCCCTTTTTTTGTACCGTTATTGTAAGTTGACAAATTTATAAAATTCTTTAAACTTAAGTTACTTTTACATATAATAGTTAAAATAAAAGGATATGATCATTTTCATAAATTTACAGTGTGATCTGGTATGCAAAGCAAGGTCTTAAAAGACATTTTTAAATGACCTAGTTTTTGTTTTGACTTTTAGAGACAAAAATATATGTAAGTTTAGCAAATTTTGGTTACATTTAGGTTGGTGAATATGCCTTTTGGTACAGCCTTGTTTATTTATCCTTTAGGCTAAAATTGCTTCCCCCAATTTTTTTTAAAGTGTATTAAA
This sequence comes from Balaenoptera physalus, assembly GCF_965194825.1. Lineage (NCBI taxonomy): Eukaryota > Metazoa > Chordata > Mammalia > Artiodactyla > Balaenopteridae > Balaenoptera > Balaenoptera physalus. The sequence goes on from NC_138897.1 coordinate 13,979,254, forward strand.
AGGGCTTTTTGGTTAATATCAGCACAGGCAAAAGGACAGAGGTAAGTAAACTTCAGCTGAGTATTTGCTTTGCAATGATCTAGCCTGAGGTCAACTGTGGCAGTTAGTTTCAGTATGCTAAGGGAACCCACAGGACAAGTCAGGATGCTTTACTCCATTTAAGCCATGACCGCACTGAGGTTTTACTGTTACCAGTTACAGTGGGGAACAAGAAAGTGGAGGTCCATGTAGGAAACATTAAGTCCATTATTAATACTGCTTAGCATTCTAGTACTAGGAGCAGTGTGGAACAGTTTCCTTCTTCTTCGATAGCATGTGATGTTCATCTCTGTCTTAGAACAATAAGTAATAGGATGCTCAAACTCACTCATGTATATCTATCTATATGATTTATCACAACAATAAGATAATTTTCTCTTAAAAGATAGGCAAACATTAAAAAAAAAGTGATTATGTCCAGTTGAAGTATGGCAAGATAAGAACTCCAATGCACTGTTGATAGGAGTACAATCTGTGCTATCTTGGTTGGGGGCAATTTAACACTGTCAAAATAAAAAATGCATATGTTAAAAGCAGCAAGATACACAGGTATTAATGGTTTGTGAAATTTAAAAATGAAGATTCCCTTGTGTGCATTTTAAAATTTCACATACTGTTAATATCTCTGTATTTTGCTTCTTTTAACACACAGAGTGATTAATTCTGGGTAAGAAAAATTTAAATGATGTAAAAATGCAAGCTGGTATATGCATAAATTTTTATTCTCTGTAAGTATTAATTAAAAACCATTACCCATAGAAGTAATCTTTGGGGATAATGACTAGGGTCAGGGAAGTCTTTGACTTTCATTTTATTCTTTTCTATACTGCATGAAAATTTATTTTTAACAAAATAAAAAAAATGTTACTGGGAGTGAGACTATGAATTATTCTTTATATTTTTCTGAATAAAAAACCAAAAATTTTATTTATTTATTTTTTAAATTTATTTATTTTATTTATTATTTTTGGCTGTGTTGGGTCCTTGTTGGTGCGCGGGCTTCTCACTGTGGTGGCTTCTCCTGTTGCGGACCACAGGCTCTAGACGCGTGGGCTTCAGTAGTTGCAGCACGTGGGCTCAGTAGTTGTGGCTCACGGGCTCCAGAGCACAGGCTCAGTAGTTGTGGCGCATGGGCTTTGTTGCTCCGTGGCATGTGGGATCTTCCCGGACCAGGGATCGAACCCGTGTCCCCTGCATTGGCAGGTGGATTCTCAACCACTGGGCCACCAGGGAAGCCCCCAAATTTTATTTTTTAAAAAGACAATTGTTTGACTATTGGTTTCTCACTCTTCACCAAAGATTATGAGGTAACAGTAAATGCAACATAAACAGCTCATGTATTACACAATTCCAATTTTTGTACCCCTTTAAAAGAACAATCTTACAGAAAGGACCCTTTAAGGCAGGGGTCAGCAAACTTTCTGTAATGGGCCAGATGGTATATACTCTTGGCTTTGGGGCCGAAAAGTCTCTGTTGCAGCTATTCAGCTCTGCTGTTGCAGTGTGATAGTGGACACAGACAATACACAACAAATGGGTGTGGTTGTGTACCAATAAAAGTTTATTTATAAAAACAGGCTATGGACTAGATTTGGTTCCAGGCTGTATTTTGTCAAGCTCTGCTTTAAACTATGGTTGTTTAAATTAAAATAATTTTTGATGTCACCTCATTCCTCTACCCCTTCTAAGCCCTAGACCTAGGGGAAGATACCTAAAAGGACACAACAGTCCAGTGGTTCTCAATCTTTTGGTGGCAGGATTCCTTTAGTCATTTAAAAATTAATGAGCGCCTCAAACAGCTTTTGTTTGGGTGGGTAATATCTATTGACATTTATCATATCAGAAATAAAAAAAGAGAAATTTAAAATGATTAATCATTAAAAACAACAATAAACTCATTAAAGGTTAACATAATGAAATTATAATTTTAATGAAAATAACTATAATCAAAAAATTAGTGAGAAGAATGGTGTTGTTTTATATTTTGTGCAAATCTCATTGATGTCTGACTTAAAAGAAGATAGATCCTCTTACCTGCTCAGCATTCAACTGTGTTGTACTGTTTTGGTTGAAGTATTTAAGAAAATCTGGCCTCACACAGACATATAATTGAAAAAGGGAGAGGTATTTTCATAGCCTCTTCTGATAAGAATAGAAGCTGTCAAGCTCACAGTGGTGAATACAAGTTTTCCAAAATTCTTGTTCTCACTTAGAAGTTCCACTTTTATCACTGGCAATGAATGCTGTCTACTTGTTTTCCTTGAAATGACAGGTTCCATTTTATTCATTTTCATGAAAATGTCTGTCAAAATCCCAAGTTTGAATAACCACAGCTTTTTTTTTAGTGGTCTGTCAACTAAAACTGGTTTAGCTTACAACTCGAGTGCTTTTCCTGAAACAGCCATCATAGTTCAGAATGCAGCAAAAGGGCTTGATATGAGTATCTTCCATTTTATTACACAGAATATTAAAATCATGCATACTTAGGGTCAAAATTTAGTAGAATTAATAATTTTACTGATTCACCAAGCTTATTTTTGAGTGAAATTGATTTTTTCTGCAAGTGCATGGCAGTGAAGAATACAATCATTATCTGTCTATTTGGGTGTCACTGCCTTGATCAGTGCTAATGCACTGGCATTGTTGCCCATTACAGCTTTTGCACCAACATGTAAATGTCAACACAGAGAAAAAGTCAAAAAATGTTTCAGTATTATTGTGAAAATAATTTTCATCTCATGCGACCCTCAGGGTCCTCAGACCACACTCTGAGAATTGCTGATGAGGTTTAATACGTTTATACTCATGCAAAATCAATGGTTAATGTACCTATCTGTCTGCAATGCCATATGGTGTCAACGTGAGTCTTCTCTTTTTGGCTCATCTTTTTCCTTTGTTAGGACAGAATTTGGATTAAACTGTATAATTAGACACCTGAAAAAAAGGTTTCTCTACTGTTAAAAAAGGAAGAAAAAGGTTTTTAAGAAAAAATTACAATTCTTACAGGAAGGTAAGGTGCCAGTGCTCCACAAGATTCCGCCACAAGCAATCTTCTTTCTGGGTATTTGTGATTAATCTAGAGTAAAAAATAAATAAATCAAGCATGAACAACATACCCTCCCTTCCTCCAATAGAAAATTATTTTTCACCACAAATCCTGTTAGGAATGCAATAAAGCTTCTTTCTTTTCCACTTCGGGGATCCCTATACCTGGATCAGGATTAAGGGAATCAGGGAGAGCCTAAAAAATGAGGTCACAGGGATTACCTGTTAAAGAGAAAGAAGATAAAGCAAAGATGAAAATATGGCAAGGTGTCTAGAGATTGCGAGCTTGCCCAAGACTAAGCTTTCCTTAGGATGTCAGGAGCAACCTTCTCCTTCCCTAGCAACATTAGTATATTTTTAAATTTGGAAAACCCAGCTTCTAGATATTTACTGATACAGTCTACAATATGTGCAAGGAATGATTCCTCAGTCCTCTTTTTTTACCTCAGGGATTAGGACGTAAATTAATCGGTGATTCAACCAGAGCTCTTGACTGGTGTTATGATTTTGTCTTTAAAGCAAGCAGACGTCAATTCATTCCTGTTTGCATGTGCGAGATGAAGGGGTTTTGCTATTGTAATGACTACACTGAACCATAACAAAAAATAACAAAAACAAAAAAAATGACACATACTGGGTTTTGTTCCCATATGTCTTCTTCATAAAATATAAATCTTTCTTTGACTGGAAAAGAAGTGTATCTGTTCTCATATTCCCATATGAAAAGGTGACATAATTCATTAATGTATTGGATGCCTAAAATTAAGAAAAGAAATTATGTAGCAATCTATTGGGCAACAAATTGGAGGTAGGTGGCTAGATAGATCCCCAATATCCATGTTTATTCAGGTTACAGAAGAGGTGGTGGTAGAGACGTTGGTAACTGACATCTCTGAATAAAATTTAATCCAGAAATAGTAACCTTAAAACAAAATAGTTTGAATGTCATAGTATTTAATACGTAAACTTCTATTTTACTTTCCTTTAGTCTAGCAAAATGAGTCTCAAAATTAAATGTACACCAACAATCAACTGTATTCCTATATATTGGCGATGAACAAACAGAAAATTTTAAAAATTCTATTTACAATAGTATTAAAAAGAATAAAATACTCAGGAATAAATTTTAAAAGTGCATAAGTAATATTCTGAAAACTATAAAACATTACTGAAAGAAATTTTAAAAGACCTAAATAAATGGAAAGACATCCTAAATTCATGGATTGAAAGGCTATTAGGATGGCAACATTCTCCAAATTGATCTACAGATTCAACACAATCCTTATAAAATTTCAGCTGGCTTCTTTGCAGAAACTGACAGGCTGATCTTAAAATTCATACAGAAATTCAAGGGACCCAGAATAGCCAAAACAATCTTGAAATACAAGAACCAATTCAAGGGGTTGGGGTTTCTTTGGGGGGTGATAAAATTGTTCTAAAATTGACTGTGGTGATGGCTGTGTAGCTCTGTGACTACAAAAACCACTGAATTGTACAGTTTAAATAGGTGAATTGTATGTTCTCTGAATTACATCTCAATAAAAGTTAAAAGAAGAAAAGAAAATGGAAAAAACTATTAAAAATTACATGTACAGGGGCTTCCCTGCTGGCGCAGTGGTTGAAAATCTGCCTGCCAGTGCAGGGGACACGGGTTCGAGCCCTGGTCTGGGAAGATCCCCACATGCCGCGGAGCAACTGGGCCCGTGAGCCACAACTACTGAGCCTGCGCGTCTGGAGCCTGTGCTCCGCAACAAGAGAGGCCGCGATAGTGAGAGGCCCGCGCACCGCGATGAAGAGTGGCCCCCGCTTGCTGCAACTGGAGAAAGCCCTCGCACAGAAACGAAGACCCAACACAGCCAAAATAAATAAATTAATTAATTAATTAAAAAAAAAAAAAAATTACATGTACATATGTATAACTGTACAGAATTGTAAATTCAAAGTTGTATATGTTGTTTCCAAGTTAATTTGACTTTTCAGTGGTTACAGCCTAACCCTAAATTAGTATGCACTATAATTTCTAGATGACATATGGATTGTCAGAGATAATATGGATATATATAATGTTCCCTTTTAAATACTGAATCTAGATATGACTCCACTAAATTCTAAAGAAAAAAATGAATACTCAAAGAAAATGGGAACAGAATTCTAAAAGACCATAAACTTTAGCGATATTCCAGAGACTAATAATTTTTCTTAAGAATAAGTGACAAAGCTAGTATAAATAAGGCCATGCAATTTGTCTTCATAAGTAAGAAATCCATCTTTTTAAGATGGAAGAATAAGTTACTTAATGACCTAAATATGGAGTCTAGAAAGTCAAAGATTCTGAGTTCTAGAGAGGACTGGAATATTACAATTCAACATAAAACCAGAAGTATTGTTAGTAAATAGTGAGTTGAAATATAAATATATATAAACCTCCTACATCAAAGGTTTACACTTTATATTCTGTATATACTTGTAATATATACAAGTATACAATACATACAGATACGATTTCTATTATCTACCTACCTACCTACACATACACACAACCTCTTCCTTTCCCTTGAACTCATTAGTTTGTATATTTTTTGTATTTTGTATCTCACTTGATTCAGATCCTTGAACGCAGCAATTTCTGTATTTTTGTATTTTGTCTCATTGGATTCAGATTCTTGTCTAAACATCCCTTTCTCAGAGATTCCTTCTCTGACCATCCTTTCTAAAATAGCACTCCCTATCACTCTCTAACATTTAGCCTACCTTTTTTTTTCTTCATAGTTTATAAATTACAAGACATCGTTTCATTTATTTGTTTACTCTTACCTCTCCACTACGATGTCATTGTCTTTTATTCACCACTGTATCCCTAGTGACTACAACAGTACCTGGCAGTGGAAATAAGTGTTCTTTAAGTATTTGTTGGAAGAACGAATAAAGCAAAGCATCCCAGAGCTTTCTTAAGGACTATTAAATCACTGTGCTGAGCTATAGAAATAGTAGCATAATTTATATCCCACATATTTCCTAATAGCATTTTTAAAAGATAATATGAACATTTATAATAAATTAGAATACAATAGCTAGGGAAAACCCTGTACAGTTATTTACCTGTTCCCAACACTGTGGTAAAAGTTCAGCTTCTACACGTGTTGGGCCAACATGACGTGCAAATGCCACACAACCCGTCAGTATCATTTGCCTGAAAGATAATACAGATGAATAAAGATTTGTATTTGCATAGAAAGCACAACTAGGACAAAGGGTTAAAAAGAGTCAGCTCTAATTAACATGAAGTACAATGTTTTTGTACAAATTCAACTTTTCACTATGGACGGGCTGCCACCAAGAAAGTAAGTTTCTTAAGACTAGCCCCTCCAGCAGTGGCAAAACCATTTGTGAGAGATGTTGTGAAGGGATTCCCTACTGGTGTGAAGCTGAATCTCATAACCTCCTAAATTAACTTCCCACATATACATTCTGAGATTATAATATGTTTAATACTTCAGTTTCTAATGAATTTCAGTTTCTAGCTACTCAATCAGTGATTATTTTTCCAGTATTTCTATAATTAAAAACTACGATGTCATATTAGTAAAATGATATTTCTTTTTTTTTTAATTTTTATTTATTTATTTATTCATTTATGGCTGTGTTGGGTCTTCGTTTCTGTGCGAGGGCTTTCTCTAGTTGTGGGTGTGTGGGCCTCTCACTATCGCAGCCTCTCTTGTTGCGGAGCACAGGCTCCAGACGTGCAAGCTCAGTAATTGTGGCTCACGGGCCCAGCTGCTCCGCGGCATGTGGGATCTTCCCAGACCAGGGCTCGAACCCGTGTCCCCTGCACTGGCAGGCAGACTCTCAACCACTGAGCCACCAGGGAAGCCCTCTTTTTTTTATTTAAAAAAATTTTTAATTTTTATTGAAGTATAGCTGATTTAAACTTATTTATTTATTTATTTTTAGTTGCATTGGGTCTTTGTTGCTGCGTGAGGGCTTTCTCTAGTTGCGGCGAGCGGGGGCTGCTCTTCGTTGTGGTGCTGCTCTTCGTTGTGGCGCGCAAGCTTCTCACTGCGGTGGCTTCTCTTGTTGCGGAGCACGGGCTCTAGGTGCACGGGCTTCAGTAGTCGTGGCTCCTGCACTCTAGAGCACAGGCTCAGTACCTGCGGTGCACGGGTTTACTTGCTCCGTGGCATGTGGGATCTTCCCGGACCAGGGCTCCGACCCATGTCCCCTGCATTGGCAGGTGGATTCTTTACCACTGGGCCACCAGGGAAGCCCAAAATGATACTTCTTAATGAGAATTTTTGGTATTGCACCCAAGATAACTGTGGTAGGCAGCTTCTGACACGGCTCCTAATGAGGTCCATCTCCTGATATTCATACCCTTGAGTAATCCCATCTCCTTGAGTGTAGACTGGACCCAGTGATTTGCTTCTAATGAACAGAATAATGGCCAAAGTGATGGTATGTCACTTAGGAGATCAGATTACAAAAGCCTGTGATATCCATCTTGTGAGACACTCTCTTCTGCCTTCTCAGCTGGCAGGCTTTGATGAAGACACTGCCATGTTGGACAGTTTCATGTGGCTAGAAACTAAAGGCAACTTCTGGCCAAAAGCCAGTGAGGAACCGAGGCCCCCAGTCCAAAGATCCATAAGAAACTGAATCCTGCCAACGACCAAGCTTATAAGCTAATCCTTCCCCCATGGGCCTTGACGTGGCTATAGCCGCAGCCAACACCTTGACTACAGTTTTATAAGACACCCTGAAGCAGAAGACCCAGATAAATTGACCCACATAAACTGTGTTATTTTAAACCACTTTCTTTTGGGGAAATTTGTTATGAAATAATATATAAATAACTAATGTGATAATTTCATTTGAATTGATAGATTTATAATTTAAAATTTTAAATAAGATTTTTCACTCTTCAAAATGAAGTTCCATTTAAAATGACTCTGAAAGGCAAAATTGTAAGTTTTTTTTTACTTTTGATTGACTATGACTTTAAAACAGTAAAACCTGATTAAAAAAAAAAGTATGTTTTCCATAGATGTTTCAAAGTAGCCAGCTTTAAGGAAAACCAAAATAGAATGTTTAATTCATATTAATTATAAAAGCCCAGGCGTTACTCATTGCTATTTCTCAAAACATGTCAATTTAACTTAAACTGAATAATGACCTTACATTTCCATTTAGTTCAGCCAAGTTAGCTACAACTGTTCTCTCAGGCTGAGGAAATAACAGACAAAAAGCATCTGGACAATGAGAAGGGAAATGTTGAGCCAATATGTCTTCATTGTATATTGCAGCTTCTCCTCACCATAACCTTGTAATTTTTATCTGATTTCCCTTTATATTTATATCATTGTCTTCTATGCCTGTTTCTCAACTTTTCTTTTTTCTATTTTCTCCTACTTTAGGAAGGCAAATAAAGTGAATAAAAGAAAAACGGAAAAAGAAATTCCCAAGCTTTAAGACAGCACATTAGCTGCCTGTTCCCACTGAAAATTTCCAAATGTCTGATCATTTTTACCCCCATAGTATATTAAAATAATGAGAAGTCATATATGTAGGTTCTAGAAAAATCTGATAATTATAGTAAATGAACTTTGGTGAAATTTAAGCATTTCAAACACACATAAGAAGTATATACTTATATAAGAGCTTCATGCGAAATGACTTTAAATAATGAGTCACCATCACTATACTAAAGATGTACAAACTTGTTCAAAAAATGTTAGTCCCCTCAGAACAAACTTCTTAGTCAGCAGAGTTACGATTCAAAATTCTAAAAAATAGGACAGTTCTGAAATACATTTGAAAACAGAAAAGATCAGATGGCCTACAGATTTTTAACAGCACTGGAAACAGGCTCCTGTGATAGTAAAAATAAACACTGTTCCTACTTGTAGAAAATCATAGGATAGGAATTATTTGACACAGGTAGAAATATGGTGTTAGTTATCGCTGTTAGCAAAGAACTGCCAAAATGCAATACTATGGCGCATAAAATTAAGTTTCTCTTAGGATGCAAGGAAGCTTGAGATTCATTAAGTAAAGTAACAACTGATTATATGTTAAACATATTATGCTAACTTAAAAATTTTGCTTTGTTAGTTTGTTATTCATATCATATATAGTTAATAAATTGATTAGTTTATTTTAGTAAATAACTTTATTTCTGTAACGTGAAAGATTTAAGTGTGGACATGAGTGTTTAAATCCTGACATATCTTGACCTGAAGTAAGGCTATAGGTACTTTTGGCCACCAGGCGGCAGCCGTTAGCTTTACATGCAGAGTCTATGAAAACAGGCTATGCAGAGCTAGAGGTTGCCTTGCAAATCTAAAAATGACAATGTAATAAGTGGTATTTAATTATTAACTAAGTTACCAAGATAGGGAATAGTATTTTTCAAGGAGAAAATAAAATATTAATTTTCCTATATAGCACCATCGAATTGTCCTTAGAAAATTTTCAGTTTGCAATGAATGGAACTTGATTGAATTTCCCTTATTTCCATTCGACTAGCATATAGATTAATCTTGACTGGATCCTGAAAAAACATGTTTCTCTGCTTGCTCAGGTATGTTTTGGTAAGGGTAGGAAAGAGATATATGCTTACAGAGTTTTAAAGTCTACATGACTTTTTATTCTCATAGTGGAGAGATCCCTTGTGTTTAAAATTTTGAGCTTGATTTGTCTTATGGTTCACTTTTATGATTTTCCAACCTTCTCAGAAGAGGTAAAAACTGTAACAGTCAGTAAAACAAGTACTGAAATTATATAAAGTTACCTAATCATAATGTATAATTCTATTTTTTGCAAAAGTATAAGCAAAAATTATTTCTTTATTAAGATAGAAAATTACTATGTAGAAAAACGTTTCAATAGCTCAATCTTATCCAACTGGTGCTTAGTCTACCTACCCATACACCGGGATGTTTTGTTCACAGTCACACTTGCACAGCTTCACCTAGTATGTAAAGGCCTTACCTTCTGAGGTAGACCTCTATCACTGTTGCTTGATCAAAACCCATTCCCCTTTCTTCCAGAGAGTCTCTCGATGTGTGCCCCATCCCCCCCCCACCATCAGGTATAACTCATTTCTCCATTCAGGCATCCTTGGTTGTGGGTATTTGACTCAGGACTAACCAAAACACTGTATCCCTTTAGCCACACAGAAACTGCTTTACAGATAGCTCAGTGATGCAGACATTCATATATTAAATATTTTATTTCTTGTAAAGCATAACCATTAAGAGGCCATGCTGTATCTAGTTCATCTGTGGGGGAAAAGGGAAATACTTAGTTCCTGGAAATCAAATGTGAAAGATAAAAGCAAAGAAATATCGGAATTAGAAATCCAAAGGTAACTAACACAAAAGTGTACAAATTCAACATGAGTAGTTGGAATGACAAGAATGAAAACATTGCAGGACACTGTGAACAAGGTCAGTGTTTCCTCTTATTAAAATAGATATTAGAAAGAAAAGATAGCATTTACATTAAAATGCTAATCATGATGCCAAATTAATAAAATTAATAAGTCAACATTATATTTATTTACCAAAGAAGTAGTCATACCCACCTTTGCTCATCATCTGGTCTCTTGATCAAATTGAAAAGTATGTGGAGAAGCTGATCTCTCTCTTTAGGCTCAGGATGTAGGCAGGCTGTACACAATATGAGGGGGATCAACTCCTAAAGAAATATGAAGGTGGAAAAAGTCAAAGTAAAAATGCATTGCAGAATATTCTTTTTTTCCCCAATGTATTCTTAAATGGACATTTAAAATGAAATAAACCTCAGCGTATATAGGAGCAAATTTTAATTTTGTAAGGCTGATAATTTAAGAGAAAACACTGAAACATATATTTTTATGTTGGTTGTGCAGAAGATGCAGATCACAATGTAATAAAGTAACTTAAGATTCAAATAACCTTGTTTTCTTATCCAATACCTCCCAAGGGTCTATTAGCTTTTAAACTAAATAACATTCTATCTTACTGTAAGCTGATATAGTAGTTTTAATTTTGAAAGTGTTTTTAAACAAACACTTGCAGAAGTTAACTATACTTTAAAACTTAAAATGATAACAGAAAATAAAGACAACTCGTCCCACTTCCATAAGCACAATATAATCTTTCTTAAGATTAGATATAATCAATAATTTTGTACCCTTAGCACCTAACCTAGTGGCTAATTTTAAAGACCATTTCCACAGGTGTTGAATGCTCTCAGTACAACTACAAAATGTCAGTAGAAATGCTTTATGCTGAAATGAAAATTTTTAACAATATTTTGTTTGTTGCACTTTCAACATGCAGAAGTATATTCAATATTTTCAAGGAAAGTAATAGACAAAAGTTTATTTCTCTCTTCCAAAGAAGTATTTGAAAATTAAAGTTGTTTCCCATTTTAATTAAATTAAGACTAAATTCTAAAATATATTCAAAGGATATTAATGTTTTTCATTTTTGGAATAGATTTTCAAATCTAATGAAATAAAAGTCCAAAAGTGATAAAATATCTTTGGAGAGAAATCCTCTAACTTACTTTGCAGATATTTTAAAGAAGTCACTATGATGTAATAAAAAGGGTAGAATGATTACTCCCATTTCTTTTTCCCATCTGCCTCCCTACCCAACAAAAAGTACTAGCAGATTTAAAATAGGAATTGATCACTGCATACTAATACATGATACCTTGAAGAAAAGTCTACACTGTAGGAGAAGTATCTTCCTATTTTGAAGATGCTCCCTTAGAAACAGATGATATGCTTTTTAAAGGAGTTGAGACTGAAACTTAAAGGCATGACTAGAAGTCCTTTCCATTATTTCTAACATCTTTATATATTACGCTAAAATTATAATTACTTGGTATAATTCTAAATTGAAAGTACAAAGATGTAGATAAGAAGAGCTAAGAATAAATCTGAGAAGCAAAAAGAAATTTAAAACATTTATTCTGCCATCTTTCTATTGAGGCACCTCTGTACGTTTTAGATTAGTGAATAACTGAAAAGCAAAAGAAATAAAAAATAATTAGGGAAAATAATTTTGCACTGGGAATGGAACAGTATATGTATGGATCCTATATTGTTATATAATGTTTCCATAGATGCTTAATATGTTGCTTGATGGGTAAGTCTTGACTTTGGAGGAGAAAATAAACAAGCTTTTATAAAACATTAGGGTAGAAGACCATTAATATCAAGGATCCTTAAGGATTCCATTGAGGCTGCTAAGAGCCAATGACACTAATAAGAGGACTAAGACTGCACATCAGCATATCACACTGAGAGTAGAACTTTAAGGATGAAAAAGTAGTTATTCTAGAAGGCACTAACAAAAAGAGAAAATATTTTAATGCCTGAAAATCAAAAAGACCCTAAATATTTTATTTGTACTTTCCCCTCATGTCAGACCTTTCTCTCCCATGGGTTTTCTTGCTTCCTCATAACCCTTCTTCCTGCTTTCCAATCATCTCCAAATATACGCTCTTACATTATCTTATTCCATTCTCTTCCTATTGTATTACTCTTTAAAAAAATAAAGTTATGAAATGTAGGTAAGATATTTTCTATAATTGCAAATACATGCATATACACTCTGTTTAAAATATACAACAATAGCTTCTTTATCTCAATAACAAGTATACCAAAATAGCTGTGTTGCTGTTTATTTTTTGTGCCTCACATTTTCTTTTCCTTTTCTCTTTATTTTAAAATCATGAGGCTTAGTGATTCTTAATCGAAGAGGAAGTTTATGTCATACATTAATATAAAGAATCTTTTAACTGGAATGTGGCTATAGATTTGCTAAACCGAGAACCCTGAACTCGGAGCTAGAAGAGCTCCTGTCTCAATACTTCTTAGTACCAAAGAACCTAATGAAAACCACGAATTTCTCTGATTTTTAGTTTCCTCAAGTGAAACATATAGGAATTAATTAAGATTAGTGCAGAAATCAAAAATTCTTTACATATATCTTCACATATATTCTGTATTTTTCTTATCTATGGCTAATGGGATTGTTAATTTTTCCTTCTGAGATCAAAGTTGGCCTCAAAAAGCCTTCTCAACACAGCAGCCATTACCAACCAATCCAAATTGACACATGGGAGAAAAACGATTTGTCAGTCCTTGTCTCCTTGAACTCTAAAATTATGCTCAATTACAGTTAGTAATAATTTATATTGCCATCTGTTTTTATTTCTTGCTGGTTAAATCAACAAATATGGGAAGTCATTGCCAATAAGTTTTGGTTGATAGCCTATGGCAAGGAGAACTGGGTACAGCGTGGCACATTAATGACTATGGCAGTTATAATCCGGTGTATAAAGTATGCCAGATGGTCTCCTCTTCTTATAGCAACACTGAGCTGAGAAGAGGCCCAGAAAGTGATGGCAGAAAAAAGTGGAAAGTGTAGTCTGTATGTGATAGAGCCATCAAGGATTTTAATTGCTAAGTTATGACTATCTCCAAATATCCTAATTTCCTCTTCCTCTATCATTCATTTATTTATTCACAACTTCTATTTGTACCATTCCTGAAATAATGAATTCTGTGTTAAGTATGTATCTGCTGTGCTGTATATCACTTATTTATTGTGAATTCACCTTTTTCAAGCCTCTAAAGTACTAATTCATCCATTTAAGACCCTATTTACCATTTCACACTACAATTGACCCTTGAACAACACGGGTTTGTACTGTGTGGGTCCACATATGTGCAGATTTTCCCCCTTAAGTATGTATTACAGTAGTACACAGTCTGTGGTTGGCTGAATGAAAAGTTATACTGGGATTTTGAACTGTGTGTGGGTCAGCACCCATAACCTTTGCATTGTTCAAGGAAGGGTCAACTGTATTCATAAATTTATAGATTTGAATCAATATTCTCCCTTTGGTATCATCTCTCCAACTGATGAAGTCTAGTGTTTAAAAAGCTTTCCTTATAATTATAAATAAAACATTTTAAAAATGGTGACTAAATTTTCTTCAGAAAACAATGTGATAGTGGTTTTGAAAATGTCTTTGAATAATAACCATGGTAAAATAATACTTACAGCTTTGGTAACATTATATCCAAAAAGAATCCCTTGCCCCCCCCCCATAAAAATGTTATTGTCTCCATATTTCAAGGCAACAGAAATTTTAAATATTTTCAAACATACTTTAGCACCTGATAGTACTCAATTAATGTGTATTGAAGTGAAATACAAAACTGATCTACTGATTATCAGAGAGGAAATCAGTGTAGTAATCATATTGTGGAAGGTATTCCAGTACTTTATTACCACAATACTAGAAAAGATATTTCCAAGGCCTATAGAATTCATTAACCTAAAGACTTAGTAATTTGCACTTTACTCAAGTAAATGATTTTTGCTTTAACTATTTTGATTTTTGCAATTTTAACAACAATGCTAGTTCTTGCTATATGAAGGGTCTCCCATTCTTCCTATGAAATTTTGTACAGAATTAAACAGGAAGGGCTTCCAGGATTTTCCTTTCAGTTTACTTTTTAAAAAATATTTATTTATTTAATTTATTTATTTTCTTTTGGCTATGTTGGGTCTTAGTTGCAGCACGCGGGGTCTTCATTGCAGCGTGCGGGATCTTTTGTTGCAGTGCAGGCTCTTCGTTGTGGCGTGCGGGTTTTTCTCTCTCTAGTTATGGCGAATGGGCTCCAGAGCACGTGGGCTCTGTAGTTTGCGGCACGTGGGCTCTCTGGTTGAGGCGCACGAGCTCAGTAGTTGTGGCGCTTGGGCTTAGTTTGCCCTGAGGCATGTGGGATCTTAGTTTCCCAACCAGGGATCGAACCCGTGTCCCCTGCATTGGAAGGCAGATTCTTTACCACTGGACCACCAGGGAAGTCCCTTCTTTTCAGTTTTACAAGTAAAACAAAATAACTTCTAATAATAATAAAGAAATCACTTTCAGTAAGATTAGTGTGTGTTCAGACTACAAAAACAGAAGAAAAAAAGTACCTAAACAGGATCTAAAACAATGTGAGTGATCAGATGTTAAAGGGGAAAGAAATGAAGTAGGAAATGAGATCAGGCAAATTTTAAAAGTAAAAAAAAAAAAGCATGGAAATGTTGATAAGATAATGGCTCCAAGATCTGAAAGGAATCTAAACCATAAAAGGAAGTACTGCATTTAGATCAGATGCCAAGGAGGAAATGTTTGAGTACTTCAGGTCAAGAAGCAAAATTCTATAGTTCTAGAAAGGTGACATTAGTCCAATTAATTATAGTTCACTGCTTGTCCTCACTGTTCCACTAAAATTATTTCCTATAACCCAAGCTTCGTTAAAAATTTTAGATAGGGGACATCCCTGATGGTGCAGTGGTTAAAAATCCACCTGCCAATTCAGGGGACACGGGTTGGAGCCCTGGTCCGGGAAGATCCCACATGCCGCAGCGCAACTAAGCCCGTGCGCCACAACTACTGAAGCCTGTGTGCCACAACTATTGAAGCCCATGCACCTAGAGCCCGTGCTCCGTAACTATAGGAACCACCGCAATGTGAAGCCCGTGCACTGCAACAAAGATTAGCCCCTGCTTGCCACAACTAGAGAAAGGCCGTGTGCAGCAACGAAGACCCAACATAGCCAAAAAATAAATTAATTAATTAAACAATTTTAGATAACTGTTATTAAATTCTTTTTCATCTAGTCTTTAGCCTAGGGATTAAGCAATAATGAATTACAATTTAAATTCAAGTACCAACAAGTGTACATCCTCTGATTTAGAGTTTCAGTTGAAATTTGTCAGGATGTTGACAGTAACATGTAAAGAAAAAAAATAAAGAAAAAACATTGCAAAGACTCACATAAGGAAAAGACAAGATTACTCACCTCTGGAAAAGTTTTACACTTCAAGGGCTGCTAAAATATCTATTCTTAGAATTATTAATATCTATAATTCCTGGGGCTCAGCCTTTAGGAAGCCTAACTGAAATACTTAAGTGACTTTCAAACTCTGATACTGCTAAAGAGCATGTGATTTACTCCAAAAATTACAAGACACACACACACACACACACACACACACACACACAGTCTACATGGGTAAAGAAGATGGACCAAGCTTATGTACTTTACTGTACTATCTACTTTACTTGTACTACTATATTACTCTCAGACAGTTGTAATTATCTGGGGCTATCATTACACGTAAGTTTAAAATTTACCATGGAGCAACCACTAATGGCAATGTAAAAGAGCAAACTTTAGTTTCTCAGAAGATGAGCAAGTCTTTTAGAGGTACTAGCTACTTTTAAGTCTTTTAGGGAATTGGTGTTCTCCTTTATCTTTTTTCTTTTTATAGCTTTAATGATATATATTTTATATATCATGAAACTCATCCATTTCAAGTGTACATTCAGTGGTTTTTCAGTAGATTCAGAGTTATGCAACCATCCCCAATCTAATTTTGGAACATCCTACAAAGAAAGCTTGGACTCGTTTTCCATTTCACCTTGCTGCACCCCCATTCCAGGCCCAGGCTTCTCCTTTGCTTTTCTAATTTAGCTAGCTGATGACATATATTTCCTTGCGGTAGAATAAAAATGAACATTAAATTTAGATGTATTATTTTAAAATGCTTTTAGAAGTAATTCTTTAAGAAATCTTGTTTTAAATTACAGAATTTCCCCTTCAAATGCATTTAAAGTAGAAATTGTGAAAAATCAACTTCTTTAGCCTATTTTACTATATACATATATCAAATGACAAATATATTTACTTTGTAATTTGGTTTGAAAGATACAAGTTCCTCAACCAAACCATTAATGTGAACTACTATATAGAAAATCAGTTCACTATTTTATTTTTTTCTCCCAAAATGAACAGGCAAAAAAGTCTTTTAAAATACAAGCTGGTAAAAAGAGATTATCACTACTTTGCAGAACATAGGAGAAAATTTTTTTTTCACTTTTTATCATCTCTGAAATTGGGATGCACCTTACAATGGAGAGCGTATCATAAATTAATTGGAATTCTTATTTCTTAAAGGTACATAATTGTTACAATCAATGGTATCTTAGATTTGAAAATAAGGTATGTTGAATTTGGAAAATGCTATAATTGTGCCCTGAAGGTTAAGTGAGGTTGCAATTTTTCTTTTAAAAAACAAAAACAAATAACACTAATATCTATAGCCACTGTACTTTCCACTTTTATACAACATAAAGTTTAATTTATTAGACAGTATTAATTAACCTTTATGTCACTCCATTTAAAATAGTGGGTCATAAAGTCAACTGAATGGGTCACAAAGAGTTTTTTTTTCTTTTTTATTGTTTATTTAGGTATATTCTTTAGTGTTTTAAAATATTTATAAAATCCTGTTTGATACTATCTTCTATTTTAACTTTTTGTAATAAAGGCAAGACTTGATTTGTAACACTTTTATTTTAATTACATGTGTAATTATACACTGGCACATGATGTAAAATATCTTCCTTACTGACAGTGTAGTCAATAAAGCTTGAAATACCCAATTTAAAACATGTTTAAAAGACTACAGAAGACTAGATATTATGCAGTCTTGAGAATGAGAAAGCTCTTTATCTACTGACATAGGAAGATATAAAAATATGTTACATGGATAAAAAGCAAACTGGAAAATAGTGCATAGAGTATGGTAGCATTTGTATAATTCATTCATATATTTGAGCTTGCTTATACATGCAGAAAATACCTCTGAAAGAATATAATACAGCTCCAATAATAGTTGGAGACTTCCATACCCCAGTTTCGATAATGCACAGAACATCCAGACGAAAGATCAGTAAGGAAATAGAGGACTTGAACAATGTAAAACAATTAGACCTAATAGACATATATAGACCACTCTAGCTGACAAGAGCAGAATATATATTATTTTCAGGTGCACATGGAACATTCTCAAGGAGAGAACATATGTTAGGCTATAGACAATTCTTGGTAAGTTTTAAAAGATTGAAATCACACAGAGAATCTTCTCCAGCCAGATTGGAAATTAAAACTCAATAACTGAAGGGAAACTGGAAAATTCAGTAATATGTGGATGTTAAACAACACATTCTTAAACAAAAAATGGGTCAAAGAAATCACTAAGGAAATTAAAATACTTTGAGATAAATGAAAATGAGAAACAGAACATACCAAAATGTGTGAAATGCAGCATAAGCAGGACACAGAGGGAAATTTATACTTGTAATTGCCTACATTAAAAAAGCAAGATCCCAAGTCAACAACCTTGCAACAAAGAGCAAACTAAACTAAGGGCAGGCTGAAAAAAGAAAATAATAAAGATTAGAGCAGAGATAAATGAAATATACACAAGGAAAACAAGAGAATCAGCAAAATCAGAAGTTGGTTCCTTGAAAAGATCAACACGATTGAAAATCCTTTAGCTAGACTGACTAAGAGAAAAAGAGAGAAGATGCAAATACCTAGAATCAGAAATAAAGGAGAGTACATTAGTAGCAACCTTACAAAAATTAAAAGGATTATAAGTGAATACCATAAACAATGCTTCAGCAACAAATTAGATAATCAAGAAATGAACTAATTCCTAGAATCACATAAATTACCAAAACTGAGTCAAGAAGAGATAGAAAATCACAACAGACCAATAACAAGCAAATAGATTGAAACAGTAATAAAAACCCTCCCCCAAAGAAAAGTTCTAGGATCAGAACTGATGAATTCTAAAACACATTTAAAGAATTATTAGGGGGACCCAGCCTGAGGAGCAGGGGCGGGAGCTCTGAGACTGGGAGGGCTCACACCAAGGAGTACTTCCCCGAACTTCTGCTGCCAGTGTCCTTGTCCCCATGGTGAGCCACAGCCACCCCCCGCCTCTGCAGGACACCCTCCAACACTAGCAGCCGTGTGGATGAAAGGCTCTTGGTACTCCAGCCAGGCGTCAGGGCTGTGCCTCTGAGGTGGGAGAGCCAAGTTCAGCACACTGGTCCATAAGAGACCTGCCAGCTTCACGTAACATCAAACGGTGAAAATCTCCCAGAGATCTCCATCTCAACACCAAGACCGAGCTTCACTCAACGACCAGCAAGCTACAGTGCCGGACACCCTATGCCAAACAACTAGCAAGACAGGAACACAACCCCATCCATTAGGAGAAAGGTTGCCTAAAATCATAATAAGGCCACAGACACCCCAAAACACACCACCAGACGTGGACCTGCCCACCAGAAAGACAAGATCCAGCCTCATCCACCAGAACACAGGCACTAGTCCCTTCCACCAGGAAGCGTACACAACCCACTGAACCAACCTTAGCCACTGGGACACCAAAAACAACGGGAACTATGAACCTGCAGCCTGCGAAATGGAGACCCCAAACACAGTAAGTGAAGCAAAATGAGAAGAGAGAAAAACACACAGCAGATGAAGGAGAAAGGCAAAAACCCACCAGACCTAACAAATTAAGAGGAAATAGGCAGTCTACCTGAAAAAGAGTTCAGAATAATGATAGGAAAGATGATCCAAAATCTTGGAAATAGAATGGAGAAAATACAAGAAACGTTTAACAAGGACCTAGAAGGACTAAAGAGCAAACAAACAGTGATGAACAACACAATAAATGAAATTAAAAATTCTTTAGAAGGGATCAATAGCAGAATAACTGAAGCAGAAGAACGGATAAGTGACCTGGAAAATAAAATAGTGTAAATAACTACTGCAGAGCAGAATAAAGAAAAAAGAATGCAAAGAATTGAGGACAGTCTCAGAGACCTCTGGGACAACATTAAACGCACAAACATTCAAATTATAGGGGTCCCAGAAGAAGAAGAGAAAAAGAAAGGGACTGAGAAAATATTTGAAGAGATTATAGTTGAAAACTTCCCTAATATGGGAAAGGAAATAGTTAATCAAGTCCAGGAAGCACAGAGAGTCCCATACATATAAATACAAGGAGAAACACGCCAAGATACATACTAATCAAACTATGAAAAATTAAATACAAAGAAAAAATATTAAAAGCAGCAAGGTACAAACAACAAATAACACACAAGGGAATCCCCATAAGGTTAACAGCTGATCTTTCAGCAGAAACTCTGCAAACCAGAAGGGAGTGGCAGGACATATTTAAAGTGATGAAGGAGAAAAACCTACAACCAAAATTACTCTACCCAGCAAGGATCTCATTCAGATTTGATGGAGAAATTAAAACCTTTACAGACAAGCAAAAGCTAAGAGAATTCAGCACCACCGAACCAGTTTTACAACAAATGCTAAAGGAACTTCTCTAGGAAGGAAACACAAGAGAAGGAAAAGACCTACAAACCCAAAACAATTAAGAAAATGGTAATAGGAACATACATATCAATAATTACCTTAAATGTGAATGGATTAAATGCTGCAACCAAAATCCATAGACTGACTGAATGGATACAAAAACAAGACCCGTATATATGCTGTCTACAGGAGACCCACTTCAGACCTAGAGACACATACAGACTGAAAGTGAGGGAATGGAAAAAGATATTGCATGCAAATGGAAATCAAAAGAAAGCTGGAGTAGCAATTCTCATATCAGACAAAATAGACTTTAAAATGAAGACTATCACAAGAGACAAAGAAGGACGCTACATAATGATCAAGGGATCAATCCAAGAAGGAGATATAACAATTGTAAATGTTTATGCACCCAACATAGGAGCACCTCAATACATAAGGCAAATACTAATAGCCATAAAAGGGGAAATCGACAGTAACACAATCATAGTAGGGGACTTTAACATCCCACTTTCACCAATGGACAGATCATCCAAAATGAAAATAAATAAGGAAACACAAGCTTTAAATGATACATTAAGCCAGATGGACTTAATTGATATTTACAGGACATTCCACCCAAAAACAGCAGAATACACATTCTTCTCAAGTGCTCATGGAACATTCTGCAGGATAGATCATATCTTGGGTCACAAATGAAGCCTTGGTAAGTTTAAGAAAACTGAAATCGTATCAAGTATTTTTTCCGACCACAATGCTATGAGACTAGATATCAATTACAGGAAAAAATCTGTAAAAAATACAAACACATGGAGGCTAAACAATACACGACTTAAAAATCAACAGATCACCGAGGAAATCAAAGAGGAAATCAAATAATACTTAGAAACAAATGACAATGAAAACACGACGACGCAAAACCTATGGGATGCAGCAAAAGCAGTTCTAAGAGGGAGGTTTATAGCAATACAATCCTACCTTAAGAAACAAGAAACACCTCAAATAAACAACCTAACATTACACCTAAAGCAATTAGAGAAAGAAGAACAAAAAAACCCCAAAGTTAGCAGAAGGAAAGAAATCATAAAGATCAGATCAGAAATAAAGGAAAAAGAAATGAAGGAAACCATAGCAATGATCAATAAAACTAAAAGCTGGTTCTTTGAGAAGATAAAACAAAATTGATAAACCATTAGTCAGACTCATCAAGAGAAAAAGGGAGAAGACTCAAATCAATAGAATTAGAAATGAAAAAGGAGAAGTAACAACTGACACTGCAGAAATACAAAGGATCATGAGAGATTACTACAAGCAATTATATGCCAATAAAATGGACAACCTGGAAGAAAAGGACAAATTCTTAGAAATGCACAACCTGCCGAGACTGAACCAGGAAGAAATAGAAAATATGAACAGACCAATCACAAGCACTGAAATTGAAACCGTGATTAAAAATCTTCCAACAAACAAAAGCCCAGGACCAGATGGCTTCACAGGCGAATTCGATCAAACATTTAGAGAAGAGCTAACACTTATCCTTCTCAAACTCTTCCAAAATATAGCAGAGGGAGGAACACTCCCAAACTCATTCTATGAGGCCACCATCACCCTGATACCAAAACCAGACAAAGATGTCACAAAGAAAGAAAACTACAGGCCAATATCACTGATGAACATAGATGCAAAAATCCTCAACAAAATACTAGCAAACAGAATCCAGCAGCACATTAAAAGGATCATACACCATGATCAAGTGGGGTTTATCCAGGAATGCAAGGATTCTTCAATATATGCAAATCAATCAATGTGATATACCATATTAACAAATTGAAGGAGAAAAACCATATGATCATCTCAATAGATGCAGAAAAAGCTTTGGACAAAATTCAACACCCATTTATGATAAAAACTCTCTAGAAAGTAGGCATAGAGGGAACTTTCCTCAACATAATAAAGGTCATATATGCCAAACCCACAGCAAATATCGTCCTCAATGTTGAAAAACTGAAACCATTTCCACTAAGATCAGGAACAAGACAAAGTTGCCCACTCTCACCACTATTATTCAACATAGTTCTGGAAGTTTTAGCCACAGCAATCAGAGAAGAATAAGAAATAAGAGGAATCCAAATCAGAATAGAAGAAATAAAACAGTCACTGTTTGCAGATGACATGATACTATACATAGAGAATCCTAAAGATGCTACCAGAAAACTCCTAGAGCTAATCAATGAATTTGGTAAAGTAGCAGGATACAAAATTAATGCACAGAAATCTCTAGTATTCCTACACACGAATGATGAAAAATCTGAAAGAGAAATTAAGGAAACACTCCCATTTACCATTGCAACAAAATGAATAAAATATCTAGGAATAAACCTACCTAAGGAGACAAAAGACCTGTATGCAGAAAACTATAAGACACTGATGAAAGAAATTAAAGATGATACACCCAGATGGAGAGATATACCATGTTCTTGGATCAACACTGTGAAAATGACTCTACTACCCAAAGCAATCTACAGATTCAATGCAATCCCTACCAAACTACCAGTGGCATTTTTCACAGAACTAGAACAAAAAATTTCACAATCTGTATGGAAACACAAAAGATCCCGAATAGCCAAAGCAATCTTGAGAACGAAAAATGGAGCGGGAGGAATCAGGCTCCCTGACTTCAGACTTTATTACAAAGCTACAGTAATCAAGACAGTATGGTACTGGCACAAAAACAGAAATATAGATCAATGGAACAGGATAGAAAGCCCAGAGATAAACCCACGCACATATGGTCACCTTATCTTTGATAAAGGAGGCAAGCATATACAGTGGAGAAAAGACAGCCTCTTCAATAAATGGTGCTGGGAAAATTGGACAGATACATGTAAAAGTATGAAATTAGAACACTCCCTGACACCATACACAAAAATAAACTCAAAATGGATTAAAGACCTAAGTGTAAGGCCAGACAATATCAAACTCTTAGAGGAAAACATAGGCAGAACACTCTATGACATAAATCACAGCAAGATTCTTTTTGACCCAGCTCCTAGAGAAATGGAAATAAAAACACAAATAAACAAATGGGACCTAATGAAACTTAAAAGCTTTTGCACAGCAAAGGAAACCATAAACAAGACCAAAAGACAACCCTCAGAACGGGAGAAAATATTTGCAAATGAAGCAACTGACAAAGGATTAATCTCCAAGATTTACAAGCAGCTCATGCAGCTCAATAACAAAAAAACAAACAACCCAATCCAAAAATGGGCAGAAGACCTAAATAGACATTTCTCCAAAGAAGATATACAGATTGCCAACAGACACATGAAAGAATGCTCAACATCATTAATCATTAGAGAAATGCAAATCAAAACTACAATGAGGTATCACCTCACACCAGTCAGAATGGCCATCATCAAAAAATCTAGAAATAATAAATGCTGGAGAGGGTGTGGAGGAAAGGGAACCCTCTTGCACTGTTGGTGGGAATGTAAATTGATACAGCCACTATGGAGAACAGTATGGAGGTTCCTTAAAAAACTAAAAATAGAACTACCATACGACCCAGCAATCCCACTACTGGGCATATACCCTGAGAAAACCATAGTTCAAAAAGAGTCATGTACCAAAATGTTCATTGCAGCTCTATTTACAATAGCCAGGACATGGAAGCAACCTAAGTGTCCATCAACAGATGAATGGATAAAGAAGATGTGGCTCATATATACAATGGAATATTACTCAGCCATAAAAAGAAACGAAATTGAGTTATTTGTAGTGAGGTGGATGGAGTTAGAGTCTGTCATACAGAGTGAAGTAAGTCAGAAAGAGAAAAACAAATACAGTATGCTAACACATATATACGGAATCTAAGGAAAAAAAAAAAAAAGGGCCATGAAGAACCTAGTGGCAAGACGGGAATAAAGACACAGACCTACTAGAGAATGGACTTGAGGATATGGGAAGGGGGAGGGGTGAGATGTGACAGGGTGAGAGAGTGGCATCAAAATAGAGTGGAATGGGCATAAAGATAAACACAAAGACCAATGGTACAGAATTGAAAGTATAGAATTGAATCCAAACATCGACATTGAACTGATTTTTGGCAAAGGTGCCATGACCATTCATTAGGGAAACAACTTTCTCTTCAACAAATGGTGCTGGGATATCTGGATAACTAAATGAAAAGAATAAAGTTTTGGACTCCTACCTCACTCCATATATTAAAAAAAAAAAAAAACTCAAAATGGATCAATGACCTAAATATAAGAGCTAAAGGTATAAAACTATTAGAAGAAAACACAGGAATAAATCTTTCTGACTTCAGATTTGGCAATGGATTCTTAGATTGATACCAAAAACTCAAGCAACAAAAGAAAAAAGTAGAGAGATCAGATTTCACAAAAATGAAAAACATTTGTCCATCTAAGGACATTACCAACAATGTGAAAAGAAAACCTATAGGATGGGAGAAAATATTTGCAAATCATGTATGAGATAAGGGTCTAATATCCAGAATTGTAAGAACTCTTACAATTTAAAGGCAAACAATCTACTTAAAAAATGGGCAAAGAACTTGAAAGAATACACTAGAAGCTAATAAAATTTATTGCATGTAGGGTGGTGGCTCAGGGACAAGGGAAGACAAGTTTTTGTTGTACATCTTTTTATATTTAAAAGATGTTAAACCATGTGAATGTATTATTTTTTCAAACCTTAAAACCTGTTTTTAATGTTTTATTTTTTTAATTACCTAGGATATTGCTATGATCAGTTTACTAAGGGACATTTTAATTGTATTTACATATCAATAAAAAGGTTTATACTGATAAGAGAACACATAAAACTTGAGAAATAAGAAAAAATAAAAATATTAATCCTTCAATCTCGAGACCTTTTTAAAAATATAGATATAAAGAACTAGGGTAAAATATTAAATACAAGTAATCCAATATATCAAAGGATAAAATGAAATAAAAGTTTTGACCTTTTATGCCCTGGGATTAGTTTCAAAGAAAGGCAAGGTATACTTCATTATTTACCAATTTAATTTTGAGGGAATACAACTTTGGTATATAATAAATGGTAAATCTTCCGGTAAAACAGAATAAAGTACAAATAATTAAACAAAGATAAATGATCAATTCTTCATGAAATTATAAGTATATAAATATTTTAAAATATAAAAACCTTAAAATCAGCCAAAAAGTAAACATCATACCACAAATAAAATATATGTGTATATATAAATATGTTTACATATATATTTATATATATATATAATCTGATTACTGATGATGCAAATTTATAAATACTTCATGCAGTACAATCAGATTTTAGTGGTAGTTTTTTATGGTTAAAAAAGGGAAAATTAAAATAAAAAAGCTTAAACTGCATCTCATAACAATTAGGTTTCTGTGATATTTTAAAGATTATATTAAGGAAACATAGTAAAAGGGATGCAAACATTAATGCATTGCATGGATTATGTTACAAGCTGAAAAAGGAAAAGAAGCTCAAACACCATTCTGCCAGGCAGAACTGCAAAACAATCTGAAATTGGACACTGATCCTTCAAGACATAGAAAAATTTCCATACTTATTAACGTCTCACAGCTATTTTTAAATATTAGGTAAAATAAAACCATCAGTAAGAAAACAGTCATGTTTATCTTTTTTAAATTAAAAATACCTATAGGTATAAAAAATTTTTAAGCTCTACACATACATTTTCTTGAGGATCAGTACAAATTTCTTGTGCTAAACAGATAATTAAGGATAAGCTCTACATGGGTTTTGCCAATGCATTGTGTACCTATCATACTGTAGGTCCCGTGAATTATGATTAAAACCAGTGGTAAATATTAAGAGGATAACAAAAGAAACTTTTATGACACATTCTAAAATATTCTTAACCCATTAAAAAAAAAATTTCTGAACTGAAAATTGATTTCATAAATTGAATAATTCAAATAAATAATTAACTTGTTTGCAAATAAATCATTCACTGTCATTTAAATGAGATTACAGATAACTTTTCATTAGTCTTTTATTGGCTAAATTTAACTCTAAAAATAACTTTCTACAGTATTTATGGCTTATAACATAGGCAATGTGTACTAAAATAAATTTGCTACTCTATTTTGGACATATAAAGCATCTGTCAATAACAGGTGAGCTACAAGAAAAACAAAAAAGGTACTTTCAAAAGTTATTGTAGACAATATTATAACTATCCTATCATCCTAAGACAAGTGTAATTACTGCCAAACAAATACAATAAAACTAACATTAATAATAGGTAACTACGTTTAAGAAAAGTTACATTATTAGTCCCTGTGAATGTTCAATACAAAGTGTGTCTATTTCTGTAGACAAATCATGCATATCATATCAAAAGCAGAGATAGAATAAATTAGTTAACTGGTAATGTAAAAAACGGACAGTGTTCATGGCACATAAATGGACCTACAGTAATAGTTAGTGCTGCAAAAGCTAATGATGCTTTAAGCAAAACTGGAAAACATGAATACCATGCAGTTTTACTGAACTCACCTGACAGAGGTGTAAAACCATTCTCTAGGAGCAGAGATGCATGCACAAAAGTAAGAATATGATTGCAAGTAATAGACTTTAACAAAATAAAAATATAACACTAAACTTCAAAATGACAAAAAATGGACAACATGATGAGATCTGGGGAATGAAAATACTTTTATGTGTCTCACCTCTCTCTTTGCCAACAGCACATTAGGAACAATGTGTGGCAGGCAGCGCCCCAGCATTAACATAACACTTTTCTCACTGTCTGCAATCCGAGACACCTAGAAAACCGAAGAATTAATAAATGATGACACTGGAGAACTTCTGTGCATGATGGTATTGTACTTAAAGTTTATGTTTTGGACCCTGTCACCTCTGTGCCAAACACACAACCAAAATTACAATTGATGATGATGATGATAAAAACAACAATAAGAACAACTGTAATCCCTAATGGGATAAACATTTTTATAGACCAGAAATGGATTTAAAACACTGTTAAGAAGCAAGGGTGAAGACAGGGAGGCTTACAAGGCTTCAGTTCTGGGAACAAACAGGGATAACACAGGACTGGGGCAGCTTCAACGGTTTTTAATTTTGTTCTTGAGGAAAAGGTGCCCACAAAGCTACAGGCTTTGCCTAAGGTGAAAGTAGTTTGTATAATGAAGCTGCATGCAAGGGAAGCCCAAGGGGGCTGACCCAGTCTTACAATGAGGATTGCCAGATTGCATCCAAACCATCCTCTAGCTCTTTCATATTCTTAATGACATTGTGGGACAGAAGCCCAAAAGAGGTGAAGTGGAATCAACTACAAAACAGCTAGAAAGGGAGGAGTGAGTATAAAGATAGGAGAAAAAAAGAAAAAACCCTCTGAAGATAAGCCTGCAACAACAATTACAAAGGACTTGAGGAAAACAAATCTGACAGCTAATAAACTCTGAAACCAAAGACAATCAATCCGAACCTAGGGGTAGGACAGAAATAAAGATGCAAGCGTAGAGAATGGACTTGAGGACACGGGGAGGGGGAAGGGTAAGCTGGGACGAAGTGAGAGAGTGGCATGGACATATATACACTACCAAACGTAAAATAGATAGCTAGTGGGAAGCAGCCGCATAGCACAGGGAGATCAGCTCGGTGCTTTGTGACCACCTAGAGGGGTGGGATAGGGAGGGTGGGAGGGAGACGCAAGAGGGAGGAGACATGGGGATATATATATATGTATAGCTGATTCACTTTGTTATAAAGCAGAAACTAACACACCATTGTAAAGCAATTATACTCCAATAAAGATGTTAAAAAAAAAAAAGAAAATTACAGACAACCAAAAAAAAAAAATCCATATGCCCAACTTCTCTTGAAAAAGACTGTTATCGGCTATGCCTTGCACAGAGAATCAGCCTAAATGGTAAGTGGGGCTGACATCCAACAGGCACTCATTTGCCACACCAGGTATATATCCACCAAAAGTAAGGAGTATCGTTTTAATTTGCACAAAGGTGCTATATAGTCTAGCAATGGCACTATCCTTGGGCCCTCACACACACACAGAAGCAATCACCTGGAAGATTTAGGCAAAGGATGTAAGTTTGAATTTACTACAGTACCCACCACTCCTTATTATTACCCTCTTGCTTCACCATATTATGAGACCTGCCCGGTTTCTTTGCAGACATTTGAGTTTACAGCTTTTGGTCAGCATCAAAAGGAAATAATATTTTTGATTTATTCATCTAAATAACCTAAGTTTAGATTCACTTTGCAGAGGTAGGTTGTTCAGCTCCTGACACCAATGTAAATACTTAGCAATTAGGCTTTACAATCATATAGACCTGGGTAGCTGTCTAACATTGGGAAAGTTATGGGACTTGTCTAAAATTTCCTTATCTGGAAAATTAGACTAATATTACCTACTTTGTAAGTTTGCAAATTAAAATGCAGATTAAATGAGATGACATGTAACATAATGCTTAGTGTGTGTTAGGTATTTTTTAATGGAATTTCATGTTAACTGCTGAAATAATACCCTCACCCTGACCCTGAAGCAGAAAGCTTATCAGTTATTTCTGGAATCACGAATATTTGTTCAAACTTATTAGACTATAAAGCATAAAGCATGAAGGTGGGGAAAAAAAGACAATCCGAATGAAATTAAAAATAGAGTAATCTAAAAATAACTGAAATTATAAACAATATGTACACTTGATTTGGTTTTCTGAATTATACCATAGAGAGGCATATAACCATATGTTGGTAGACATAACAAAACTAGACTGTAAAAGGCCACTTTAATACTAAACAAAGCTTTAATCTAAAGACAAAAATAATCAACTACTTTCCTTAAAATTTTAAAATTTTAGGAACAATTTCTTAGAGCATTATGTTAAATAATAGATTTGTACTTGAAATAGAGTCTTATCACAATTATTTTTGGGTAAGATGCTAAGAAGAAAAACGGAATGTTTTAAGAAAGTTTGAAAGAATCGGGTATAATTTACCTCTGATCCTAAACGACTATCTGCTGACATTCGACAGAAAGAGAGTAGTGCTTGATGGAAAGCAGGAGACAACTTCCTAGAAGAAAATATTGAATGAAAATGGGACAATACCAAATAGTTACCACTGGCATTTAAGGAGAAAGTAAGTTGCAGGTTATAATTCCCATCCTTGCATGATCCCTACCCCACAAATGTTAACTGAATATCTTAGCCACAAAAGACTTAAAGGTCACTTCAGTGGAGAATTATACTGGGGAAAAGAAATCAGCAATAGATGCTGATCTTAGAAGAGCTTGATGTTATGGGAATGAATGACTTATAAATGTTAGTGGATTAAACCTGAAGTGGTATGGCAGGTCAATGACCACAGAAAGTGCTTGTAAAACCTGAAATGAGTTTTTTTTTCTTCCCTAATTCTCTATGGTCCCAGAAAGGTAAACAGTGGATACAAAGGTTGACCTGGTATGTTGCTGAGAAGTTTTACAGATCTATATAATGATAATGATAATCCTTAATGTTAGAAACCCACATAAAAGAATTAAAAATTAAAGATAAATGAAGGAGAGGCTTGTTCAACATTCATGGTATATCTCAAAGGAAGTATTTTTGTAATTGAAAATATTAGCCTATTTATGTTTAATAAAAAAGGTTAAAACATTTACATTTTTAAAACAACACTGGTCTCTACGTAATAGTATTCATAATATTATAACTATGAGTTGTACTTTATTTGCTCTATCTACAAAGAAAAGGGCTAACACCAAAGTTACATAATAGAGGTTATTTAGTATACACCACAAAGCGGCCCCAGTAACATCTCATTGTGGAGTTAGTGTGCCAAAGCGTAAGCCTATTTGCTCGTTATGTTTCCCCTCCCACATTCTTTCAGTGGAGGGAGCTATAATGCATCCAATTGCCCGAGCCAGAAAGCCTTTCTCCTCCCCTTTCTTTTAATCTCCTAATCCAATCAATCTCTTACTTTCTAATTATCTTATAAATCTATCCACTTCTTTCTAATACAGGAAATTCAATCATTTCTTACTTGGATTCTTCCGATAGATATCCTATTAGTCTCCTTTCTTCCTGTCTTGCTACCCTCCAATTACCTCTACCCTAGAGGACTCTTTCTAAAACTTAGATGCCATCATGTCCCAACTCTCTAAAATGAGTTAACACGGCTTATATGACTTAGTCTTTGCTTAGTTCTCCAACTTCATCTCCTGCCATTCTTCTCACTTGCATTCTTTGCTTCAACCTTAATAAATTCTTCTTAGCTCCCAAAGTGCACAGTGTTCTCCCTGCACATGCTGTTCTCTCTTAGTGGGAAGACTTCGTCTTATTTCTTTGTCTGGTTAACTGCTACTTAGTCATCAGGTCTAAAGTTAGATAACACTTCTTCCCTGAAATCTTTCCTGCTCTGATGACTAGGTTAGGTGCCCTGATTATGTCTTCCCAAAGCAAGGTGAACTTCTCTTATATTACTACTCTTCATACTTATAATAATTGTCTGTTGGCCTCTCTCATACTGTAAGGTTTGTAACCGAAGGGATGACCATATGTTTGGTTACCATTACACTCCTCGTTAAGACTGCCTGACATATAGTTAAGAGCTAAAAAAATTAGTTGAAGAAATTTAACAGTCATCTTTCTCCAGAGAGTGGCTTTGGTGTATCAAAGGAGATATATGGAAGTACTCCTAAACACTAAGAACTATTACGAATGCCACTGTTATTGAGTATCATTTTTATGACTGTATCTTAACCATATTAGATTAAATGCACTTTGAGGATTGGGCTGTGTCTATTTCAACCCCCATAATACCTAAAAATACACACACACACACACACACACACACACACACACTTAAGCAGGTACACAGAAAGTTGTGGCACATGAGGGGAAAGATTTGCTTGCGGAAAAAAAAATCAAATACTTCTCACTAATAATGAGTACCTTTAAAACAAATTAGTCATGCCTTCCTATTACATCCTAACACTTGGTATAATATTCTTCCATTTAATAGGAGGAGGAGGAAGCATGGCTTTGTGGCTCAGAATGCACCACAGGGTAATTTGTGAGGATTAACTAAGTTAGTATACATAAAGCATGTAGAACTGTGCCTGACATATAAAAAAGAACTCAGTAAATGTTCCTTTCTTAACATTTTTCACATTAAAATGTAAAATAATTTTAAACACATTTTGTTTCCTCTACTAGAAAACATAATCATGACGGGCAAGGGACCGTGCTTTTGTCATCTGAGTTCAATCACTGCGATCCAATAAAAACTAAATGAATTAAGAGAATATTAATGATACAATATTAGTAATGGAAGCAGACACAGGAAAAAGGCCTAAGATTAATAGCTAATCCCCTCTTTAGTACAGGCAACTATTCAGTACCAAAACCTTCTAATGAGTCTGATAATGACTGTAGAATACAGAAAAGGTAAAAAGCACTGGGTAAAATACAGTACATAAAACATACATATTATTTATGGGTTTAAGTACTTGGCTAAGATAGGACCTATCCCATTTATGGTCTATTCCTTGTTAATACAATTTAACTTAGTAATTACTTGTGATTTTTTTTTTTTTTGGTGACATGGACTTTGCTATGTGTTAAGTTCATGCCAAACATAAAAATTCATACATCTGGCCTGCAAAATAAGAATTGAAACTCTTCTATTTTGACAATGTTCTAAATAGCTGAAAGATGCATTTCAAAACACAGGATGCATACTAACCTATTGGGTTTATCAAAATGGACTGTGTTTTTATTTGATGGAGAAGAAGATGGCATTCCTTCTCTTTCTCTCCTGGGGAAAGAATTTGGGAAATTCTCTTTAGGAATAGTGGAATCAATTTCATCTGATTTTGAAAGATGGATATCCTTGTTTTCTCCCTTTTCTGAACTATTTATAACTGAATTCTGTCCACTGTCTCCAGAGTCTTTGTGGGAAGACTGATCCAAAGAAGGCTGAACAGAGTCACAAACTACAGGGCTGGCAAAGTGTTCATTTTTGAGGAAGTCCATTTCACTGTAGAAAGAAAGAGAAATTATCAGAGAATAACTGTATTTTTTAAAACTTTGGTAATAGCATAAACCTCATAATGGGTTTAATGGTTTAAAAGTATAACATATTAATAGAAAGTGGTTTGGCAACTGATTAATCTTTTCTGCACCATATACACTGATGCCTCATATACCTAGAAGTGCAGCTACAAACTCTTATAAAGCATAAAAATGGTTTTATAAACTATGCTTTGGATTAGCACTTAACTTTCTTCATTTGCAAAATGGGGAAAATTATACAGAATTAAGAATTAAATGAAATAATGAATGGGAAATATGTACAACACTAATGTGAAGAAGCTATTTTATTACTACTGATATAATTTGGAGAAAATAAAAAATATCTTTTATTTCTTGGTTCCAAGACATATGCAATTACATTATTATTACGGGGACTTAACAAATTTTTTGGGGGGAAAAGGACACTTTAAGTATATAAGCAACTATAAGACTTTTTTCCAGAAGTATTAGGATATGAAAAATTATGTCTTACAACTGAAATGTTATTTTATATATTTATATAATCTGTCAATTTCTTTAAAAACTTTAAGAGGTCTTTTAGAAATAATGATTAAGTACTAACCTTTCAAGTCTTCTGATTTGTTCCATCAAAGACCATTTCTCACTATTTAATAAACTAATTTTATCTTCTAATTTCTTTACTAGCAAGGAGTTCTAAAATCAAAATGGGAGAAAAACAGAAACTCAAGATCTCATAGTATGCTTTTATGTGGTTTAAACACTTTTTGTGGACTGAATTACTTAGTTAATACCTCTCACCTCTACAGTCTGAGGAGTTTCAAGGGTTGGAGGAAGGTTGCCTAAAACTTGTGTCAGAGCCTCTAATTCATCTTCTTCTACACCACTGGCCACATCCACAAGATCTTTCCCAGTCACTTGATGATTTCCAAAATCTCGGTAGAGTTGCAGTAAGTCTGGAGGTTTTGGAATGTTTAACCCTACATCATCCCATAGTTCAAAATCCTAAAAGATAAAAAATAATAATATAAAAAAAATCTATGTGGCAGTTTTATCTTGCATTTTTGAAATTTATCTTTTTTTTTAAACATCTTTATTGGAGTACAATTGCTTTACAATGGTGTGTTAGTTTCTGCTTTATAACAAAGTGAATCAGTTATACCTATACATATGTCCCCATATCTTTTGCGTCTCCCTCTCTCCCACCCTCCCTATCCCACCCCTCTAGCTGGTCACAAAGCACCGAGTTGATCTCCCTGTGCTATGCAGCTGCTTCCCACTAGCAATCTATTTTACATTTGGTAGTGTATATATCTCCATGCCACTCTCTCACTTTGTCCCAGCTTACCCTTCCCCCTCCCCGTATCCTCAAGTCCATTCTCTAGTAGGTCTGCGTCTTTATTCCCGTCTTGCCCCTAGGTTCTTCATGACCATTATTATTATTTTTTTTTAGATTCCATATATATGTGTTAGCATACGGTATTTGTTTTTCTCTTTCTGACTTACTTCACCCCGTATGACAGCCTCTAGGTCCATCCACCTCACTACAAATAACTCAATTTCGTTTCTTCTTATGGCTGAGTAATATTCCATTGTATATATGTGCCACATCTTCTTTATCCATTCATCTGTTGATGGACACTTAGGTTGCTTCCATTTCCTGGGTATTGTAAATAGAGCTGCAATGAACACTGTGGTACATGACTCGTTTTGAATTATGGTTTTCTCAGGGTATATGCCCAGTAGTGGGATTGCTGGGTCGTATGGTAGTTCTATTTTTAGTTTCTTAAGGAACCTCCATACTGTTCTCCATAGTGGCTGTATCAATTTACATTCCCACCAACAGTGCAAGAGGGTTCCCTTTTCTCCACACCCTCTCCAGCATTTATTGTTGTAGATTTTTTGATGATGGCCATTCTGACTTGTGTGAGGTGATACCTCATTGTAGTTTTGATTTGCATTTCTCTAATGATTAATGAGGTTGAGCATTCTTTCATGTGTTTGTTGGCAATCTGTATATCTTCTTTGGAGAAATGTCTATCTAGGGCTTCTGCCCATTTTTGGATTGGGTTTTTTGTTTTTTTAATATTGAGCTGCATGAGCTGTTAATATATTTTGGAGATTAATCCTTTGTCCATTGATTCGCTTGCAAATATTTTCTCCCATTCTGAGGGTTGTCTTTTCGTCTTGTTTGTAGTTTCCTTTGCTGTGCAAAAGCTTTTAAGTTTCATTAGGTCCCATTTGTTTATTTTTGTTTTTATTTCCATTACTCGAGGAGGTGGATCAAAAAACATCTTGCTGTGATTTATGTCAAAGAGTGTTCTTCCTATGTTTTCCTCTAAGAGTTTTAGAGTGTCTGGTCTTACATTTAGGTCTCTAATCCATTTTGAGTTTATTTTTGTGTATGGTGTTAGGGAGTTTTCTAATTTCACGCTTTTACATGTAGCTGTCCAGGTTTCCCAGCACCACTTATTGAAGAGACTATCTTTTCTCCATTGTATATCCTTGCCTCCTTTGTCATAGATGAGTTGACCATAGGTGTGTGGGTTTATCTCTGGGCTTTCTATCATGTTCCATTGACCTATATTTCTGTTTTTGTGCCAGTACCATATTGTCTTGATTACTGTAGCTTTGTAGTTTAGTCTGAAGTCTGGGAGCCCGATTCCTCCACCTCCGTTTTTTTCCCTCAAGACCACTTTGGCTATTCGGGGTCTTTTGTGTCTCCATACAAATTTTAAGATATTTTTTGTTCTAGTTCCGTAAAAAATGCCATTGGTAATTTAATACGGATTGCATTGAATTTGTAGATTGCTTTGGGTAGTATACTCATTTTCACAATATTGATTCTTCCAATCCAAGAACATGGTATATCTCTCCATCTGGGTGTATCATCTTTAATTTCTTTCATCAGTGTCTTATAATTTTCTGCATACAGGTTTTTTGTCTCCTTAGGTACGTTTATTCCTAGATATTTTATCTTTTTGCTGCAATGGTAAAGGGGAGTGTTTTCTTAATTTCACTTTCAGATTTTTCATCATTAGTGTATAGGAATGCAAGAGATTTCTGTGCATTAATTTTGTATCCTGCTACTTTACCAAATTCATTGATTAGCTCTAGTAGTTTTCTGGTAGATTCTTTAGGATTCTCTATGTATAGTATCATGTCATCTGCAAACTGTGACAGCTTTACTTCTTCTTTTCTGATTTGGATTCCTTTTATTTCTTTTTCTTCTCTGATTGCTGTGGCTAAAACTTCCAAAACTATGTTGAATAATAGTGGCGAGAGTGGGAAACCTTGTCTTGTTCCTGATCTTAGTGGAAATCGTTTCAGTTTCTCAACACTGAGGACAATATTGGCTGTGGGTTTGGCATATATGGCCTTTATTATGTTCAGGAAAGTTCCCTCTATGCCTACTTTCTGGAGGGTATTTTATCATAAATGGGTGGTGAATTTTGTCAAAAGGTTTCTCTGCATCTATTGAGATGATCATATGGTTTTTCTCCTTCAATTTGTTAATATGGTGTATCACATTGATTGATTTGCATATATTGAAGAATCCTTGCATATCTGGGATAAACCCCACTTGATCATGGTGTATGATCCTTTTAATGTGCTGCTGGATTCTGTTTGCTAGTATTTTGTTGAGGATTTTTGCATCTATGTTCATCAGTGACATTGGTCTCTAGTTTTCTTTCTTTGAGACATCTTTGTCTGGTTTTGGTATCAGGGTGATGGTGGCCTCGTAGAATGAGTTTGGGAGTGTACCTCCCTCTCCTATATTTTGGAAGAGTTTGAGAAGGATAGGTGTTAGCTCTTCTCTAAATGTTTGATCGAATTCGACTGTGAAGCCATCTGGTCCTGGGCTTTTGTTTGTTGGAAGATTTTTAATCACAGTTTCAATATCAGTGCTTGTGATTGGTCTGTTCATATTTTCTATTTCTTCCTGGTTCAGTCTCAGAAGGTTGTGCATTTCTAAGAATTTGTCCATTTCTTCCAGGTTGTCCATTTTATTGGCATATAGTTGCTTGTAGTAATCTCTCATGATCCTTTGTATTTCTGCAGTGTCAGTTGTTACTTCTCCTCTTTCATTTCTAATTCTATTGATTTGAGTCTTCTCCCTTTTTTTCTTGATGAGTCTGACTAATGGTTTATCAATTTTGTTTTATCTTCTCAAAGAACCAGCTTTTAGTTTTATTGATCTTTGCTATGGTTTCCTTCATTTCTTTTTCCTTTATTTCTGATCTGATCTTTATGATTTCTTTCCTTCTGCTAACTTTGGGGTTTTTTTGTTCTTCTTTCTCTAATTGCTTTAGGTGTAATGTTAGGTTGTTTATTTGAGGTGTTTCTTGTTTCTTGAGGTAGGATTGTATTGCTATAAACTTCCCTCTGAGAACTGCTTTTGCTGCATCCCAGAGGTTTTGGGTTGTTGTGTTTTCATTGTCATTTGTTTCTAGGTATTTTTTGATTTCCTCTTTGATTTCTTCAGTGATCTCTTGGTTATTAAGTAGTGTATTGTTTAGCCTCCATGCGTTTGTATTTTTTACAGATTTTTTCCTGTAATTGATATCTAGTCTCATAGCGTTGTGGTCAGAAAAGGTACCTGATATGATTTCAATTTTCTTAAATATACCAAGGCTTGATTTGTGACCCAAGATATGATCTATCCTGCAGAATGTTCCATAAGCACTTGAAAAGAATGTGTATTCTGTTGTTTTTGGACGGAATGTCCTATAAATATCAATTAAGTCCATCTTGTTTAATGTATCATTTAAATCTTTTGTTTCCTTATTTATTTTCATTTTGGATGATCTGTTCATTGGTGAAAGTGGGGTGTTAAAGTCCCCTACTATGATTGTGTTACTGTCGATTTCCCCTTTTATAGCTGTTAGCATTTGCCTTATGTATTGAGGTGCTCCTGTGTTGGGTGCATAAATATTTACAATTGTTATATCTTCTTCTTGGATTGATCCCTTGATCATTATGCAGTGTCCTTCTTTGTCTCTGGTAATAGTCTTTGTTTTAAAGTCTATTTTGTCTGATATGAGAATTGCTACTCCAGCTTTCTTTTGATTTCCATTTGCATGGAATATCTTTTTCCATCCCCTCACTTTCAGTCTGTATGTGTCCCTCGGTCTGAAGTGGGTCTCCTGTAGACAGCATATATACGGGTCTTGTTTTTGTATCCATTCAGCTAGTCTATGGATTTTGGTTGGAGCATTTATCCATTCACATTTAAGGTAATATTGGTATGTATGTTCCTATGACCATTTTCTTAAATGTTTTGGGTTTGTTATTGTAGGTCTTTTCCTTCTCTTGTGTTTCCTGCCTAGAGAAGTTCCTTTAGCATTTGTTGTAAAGCTGGTTTGGTGGTGCTCAATTCTCTTAGCTTTTGCTTGTCTGTAAAGGTTTTAATTTCTCCATCAAATTTGAATGAGATCCTTGCTGGGTAGAGTAATCTTGGTTGTAGGTTTTTCTCCTTCATCACTTTAAATACGTCCTGCCACTCCCTTCTGGCTTGCAGAGTTTCTGCTGAAAGATCAGCTGTTAACCTTATGAGGATTCCCTTGTGTGTTTTTTGTTGTTTTTCCCTTGCTGCTTTTAATATTTTTTCTTTGTATTTAATTTTTGATAGTCTGGTTAATATGGGTCTTGGCGTGTTTCTCCTTGGATTTATCCTGTATGGGACTGTCTGTGACTCCTGGACTTGATTAACTATTTCCTTTCCCATATTAGGGAAGTTTTCAACTATAATCTCTTCAAATATTTTCTCAGTCCCTTTCTTTTTCTCTTCTTCTTCTGGGACCCCTATAATTTGAATGTTGGTGCGTTTAATGTTGTCCCAGAGGTCTCTGACACTGTCTTCAATTCTTTTCATTTTTTTTTCTTTATTCTGCTCTGCAGTAGTTATTTACACTATTTTATCTTCCAGGTCACTTATCCGTTCTTCTGCTTCAGTTATTCTGCTATTGATCCCTTCTAGAAAATTTTTAATTTCATTTGTTGTGTTGTTCATCACTGTTTGTTTGCTCTTTAGTCCTTCTTGGTCCTTGTTAAACGTTTCTTGTATTTTCTCCATTCTATTTCCAAGATTTTGGATCATCTTTACCACCATTACTCTGAATTCTTTTTCAGGTAGACTGCCTATTTCCTCTTCATTTATTTAGTCTGGAGTCTTTTTACCTTGCTCCTTCATCTGCTGTTTGTTTCTCTGTCTTCTCATTTTGCTTAACTTACTGTGTTTGGGGTCTCCATTTCACAGCCTGCAGGTTCGTAGTTCCCATTGTTTTTGGTGTCTGCCCCCAGTGGCTAAGGTTGGTTCAGTGGGTTGTGTAGGCTTCCTGGTGGAGGGGACTAGTGCCTGTGTTCTGGTGGATGAGGCTGGATCATGTCTTTGTGGTGGGCAGGTCCACGTCTGGTGGTGTGTTGTGGGGTGTCTGTGGCCTTATTATAATTTTAGGCAGCCTCTCTGCTAATGGATGGGGTTCTGTTCCTGTCTTGCTAGTTGTTTGGCATAGGGTGTCCAGCACTGTAGCTTGCTGGTCGTTGAGTGGAGCTGAGTCTTGGCATTGAGATGGAGATCTCTGGGAGATTTTCGCCGTTTGATATTACGTGGAGCTGGGAGGTCTTTTGTGGACCAGTGTGCTGAACTTGGCTCTCCCACCTTACAGGCACAGCTCTGACACCTGGCTGGAGCACCAAGAGCCTGTCATCCACATGGCTCAGAATAAAAGGGAGAAAAAAAAGAAAGAAAGAAAGAAGAAGATAAAATAAAATAGGGGCTTCCCTGGTGGCACAGTGGTTAAGAATCTGCCTGCCAATGCAGGGGACATGGGTTCGAGCCCTGGTCTGGGAAGATCCCACATGCCGCAGAGCGGCTAGGCCCGTGAGCCACAACTACTGAGCCTGCGCGTCTGGAGCCTGTGCTCTGCAATGGGAGAGGCCGCGACAGTGAGAGTCCCATGCACCGCTATGAAGAGTGGCCCCTGCCCGCCGGAACTGGAGAAAGCCCTCACACAGAAACGAAGACCCAACACAGCCAAAAATAAATAAATAAATAAATTTATTTCAAAAAAAATAAAACAAAATAAAATAGTTATTGAAATAAAAAATAATTATTAAGAAAAAAATTTTTTAAGTAATAAAACAACAACAACAACAAAAAACAGACAGACAGAGCCCTAGGACAAATGGTAAAAGCAAAGCTATACAGACAAAATCACAGAGAAGCATACACATATACACTCACAAAAAGAGAAAAAGGGAAAAAAGAAAATATATCGTTCCTCCCAAAGTCCACCTCCTCAAATTGGGATGACTGTTTGTCTCTTCAGGTATTCCACAGACGCAGGGTACATCAAGTTGATTGTGGAGATTTAATCCGCTGCTCTTGAGGCTGCTGGGAGAAATTTCCCTTTCTCTTCTTTGTTCGCACAGCGCCCGGGGTTCAGATTTGGATTTGGACCCGCCTCTGCGTGTAGGTCGCCTGAGGGCGTCTGTTCTTCGCTCAGACAGGATGGAGTTAAAGGAGCAGCTGATTCGGGGGCTCTGGCTCACTCAGGCTGGGGGGAGGGAGGGGTACAGAGTGCGGGGCGAGCCTTCGGAGGCAGAGTCCGGCGTGACGTTGCAGCAGCCTGAGGCGCGCCATGTGTTCTCCGGGGAAGTTGTCCCTGGATCACAGGACCCTGGCAGTGGTGGGCTTCACAGGCTCCCGGGAGGGGAGATGTGGATAGTGACCTGTGCTTGCACACAGGCTTTTTGATGGCGACAGCAGCAGCCTTAGCGTCCCATGCCCGTCTCTGGGGTCTGCGCTGATAGCCACGGCTCACGCCCGTCTCTGGAGCTCTTTTAAGTGGTGCTCTGAATCCCCTCTCCTCGCACACCAGGAAACAAAGAGGCAAGAAAAAGTCTCTTGCCTCTTTGGCAGCTCCAGACTTTTTCCCGGACTCCCTCCCAGCTGGCTGTGGCCCACTAGACCCCTTCAGACTGTGTTCACGCAGCCAACCCCAGTCCTCTCCCTGGGATCCGACCGAAGCCCGAGCCTCAGCTCCCAGCCCCGACCCGTCCCGGCGGGTGAGCAGACAAGCCTCTTGGGGTGGTGAGTGCTGGTCGGCACTGATCCTCTGTGCGGAATCTCTCCGCTTTGCCCTCCACACCCCTGTTGCTGCGCTCCCTTCCGCGGCTCCGAAGCTTCCCCCTCTGCCACCGGCAGTCTCCGCCCACGAAGGGGCTTCCTAGTGTGTGGAAACCTTTCCTCCTTCACAGCTCTCTCCCAGTGGTTCAGGTCCCGTCCCTATTCTTTTGTCTCTGTTTTTTCTTTTTTCTTTTGCCCTACCCAGGTACATGGGGAGTTTCTTGCTTTTTGGGAGGTCTGAGGTCTTCTGCCAGCATTCAGTAGGTGTTCTGTAGGGGTTGTTCCACATGTAGATGTATTTCTGATGTATTTGTGGGGAGGAAGGTGGTCTCTGCGTCTTACTCCTCTGCCATCTTGAAGCTCCTCCCCTGAAATTTATCTTTTCCTTATTGCTAATATCTTATTTTTTTTTGGCTGCATCAGGTCTTAGTGCGGCACGTGGGATCTTCCGTTGTGGCGTGCGGGCTCTTCGTTTTGGCACTTGGGCTTCTCTCTAGTTGTGGCATGCAGGTTTTCTCTCTCTCTAGTTTTGGCGTGCGGGATCCAGAGTGTGTGGTCTCTGTAGTTTGTGGCATGCAGGCTCAGTAGTTGTGGCGCGTGGGCTTAGTTGTCCCGCAGCACATGGGATCTTAGTTCCCTGACCAGGGATCGAACCCACGTCCCCTGCATTGGAAGGAGGATTCTTTATCACTGGACCATCAGGGAAGTCCCCTTATTGCTAATATCTTGAAAATTCAACATAATCATAATTTTGTTGTAATGTCAAAGTGTATGTTCCAATTGAGAAAACATCCTAGGAGAAAACATCCTGGTTTTAGAGTGTGAGAGGCACCACCATCTCGTACTTGGAAAATAGGGGAAACAGGGTCCTCAGTGAAGAGACAAGTTGTATTTAAAGTAAAAAGGATATTCTGAAAGAAGTTGAAAATACACAGAATGCTTATTTACAATAAAAACAAAATTTCACATAGCACAATAGAAAGAAAGGATAGAAAGTAAAAAATTATAAAAGAACTGGTAGGAGGGAAGCAAAGAACAGTAAGACAATGATTGCATGCAGATAAAAATATGAGAAAACTATCAATAAATATTTACGGAGTTTTACTATACATGCAGATATAGAGATGAACAAGAGATTCTTTTACCCTCAAGAAACTTATAGTCTAGTCAGGGAGACAAGAGGTAATTGCAGGTAATGATAAGTACCACTAAGAGGGTAAAATTGGGGTATATGATCAAAAATAAAACAGGGCAAAAAGTCTTACATTTTGTCTAGAGACTAAACATGAGGGGAGTGAGGGCTCTATATAGCTCTGCCTTTAGGTCAGTTGAAATTACCACTAAATGTTGTTTAATGGTTAAAGAACAGGTTATTGATCAGCACTTCCACTGCCTTTCATAAAAACCAGCTTTACTGAGGTATATAATTAATACACAATAAACTGCATGATTTAAATCCACGAGCTAATTTAAAATGTACAATTTGATAAGTTTTGACATCTGTGTATACCCCTGAATAGATCACCACAATCAACAAGATGAACTTGTTCATTACCAAAGGTTTTCTTGGTCCCTTTGTAATCCTTCCCTCTTATTCCTCACATGTGCCCTGTTCCTAGGCAAATACTGATCTGTTTTCTGTCACTGTATAATAGTTTACATTTCTTAGAATTTTTTATAAATTCATACAGCAAGTACTATATTTGTCTGGTTTCTTTCACCCAGATTAATGATTAAGGATTTTCAGACTGATCTGTGTTGTTGTATCTGTCAGCAGTTCATTCCTTTTTGTTGCTGTGTAGTATTCTACTATAAGGATATGTTAAAATTTTTTATTCAACCGCCTGCTCTTGTATATTTGGGTTGTTTCCCTGATTTTAGCTACCATAAATAAAGCTGCTGTGAACATTGTGTAGGAGTCTTTGTATGAACACATGCTTTCATTTCTCTTGGATTGTAATATCCATGAATGGAATGACCAGGTCATATAGGTGGTGAAGGTTTTAACTTTTTAAAGAAACTGCCAAAAAGTGTTCCAAAGTGACTGTACCATTTTGCATTCTCACTAGCAAAGATGAGATTTCTAGTTACTCCACATCTTTGCCAAGACTTGGTACAGTCTCAGACATTCTATTAAGTGTTATGGTATTCTCATTGTGACTTAATTTGTATTTCCCTAATGACTAAAGATGCTGAGCATCTTTTTCATGTGCTTATTTGCTATCCATATATGTTCTCTGTTGAAGTATCTGTTTAAATTTTTTGTCCATGCTTTTAAAAATTGGGCTGTTTCCTTATTATTCAGTTTAGAGAGTTCTTTAAAT
This sequence comes from Balaenoptera physalus, assembly GCF_965194825.1. Classification (NCBI taxonomy): domain Eukaryota; kingdom Metazoa; phylum Chordata; class Mammalia; order Artiodactyla; family Balaenopteridae; genus Balaenoptera; species Balaenoptera physalus. The sequence goes on from NC_138897.1 coordinate 14,022,142, forward strand.
ATTCTGGATAAAGCCCTTTATCATATATGTTACTTGCATATATGTCACCCAATCTATGGCTTACCTTTTCATTTGCTTAGAGTGGCTCTCAAAGAGCAGAAGTTATTGATTTTGATGAGAGCAATTTTGCTGAAGAACACCATACTTTTGGTGTCATATATAAGAAATCTTGGCCCACCTTCCAAGGTTTCAATGAATTTTTCCCATGTTTTCTTCTAGAAGCCTTATGGTTTTAGAAGTTAAAGCTATGATCCATTTGAATTAACTTTTGTAGATGGTGTGAGGTATGGTTTGAAATTCATTTTTGGAGGTCTATAGATATCAAAATGTTCCAGTACCAATTATAAAAAAGACTGTCCTTTCTGAATGAAATTTACTTTGCATTCTGTCAGACATCAAAAGATTATCTATGCATAAATTAATCTCTTGACTCTCTATTATGTTCTATTGATCTATTTGTCTACCTTTATGCCAATAAGATACTGTCTAAACTACAATATCTTGAAGTCAGGTAGCTGAAGTCCCCCAATTTTGTTCTTCTTTATTAAAGTTGTTTTGGCTATACTATGTTATTTCCATATGAATTTTAGAATAAACTAATTAATCTCCAGAAAAAACGCTGGTGAGAGTTTGATTGGGATTGCACTGAAAATACAAATCAATTTGCTGAAACTGACACTTTGACAATATTGAATCTTCTGATTTATGAGCACAATATATCTCTTCATTTATGTCTTCTTTACTTTCTCTCAGCATGTATAATAGTTTTCAGTGTATAATCCTTTATCAGATTTTCCCCTATTTCCTATTTTTTGATACTTTTGTAAATGGTATCTTTAAAAGTTCAATGTTTATTTGTTGCTAGCATACAGAAGTATGATTCACTTTTGTTTACTGATCTTGTATCCTACAACTCTGCTAACATCACGTATTAGCTATAGCATCTTTTTTTTTTTTTGGGCCGTGCCATGCAGCATGCAGCATCTTAGTTCCCTGAGCAGGGATCGAACGCACACCCCCTGCAGTGGAAGCATGGAGTCTTAACCACTGGACCGCAGGAAGTCCCTATAGTATTTTTTTTATGTAGTCCACAGGATTTTCTACATATACAATCATGTTACCAGTGAATTTAGAGTTTTATTTCTTCTTTTCCAAAATGTGTGCCTTTTATTTCTTTTTCTTGCCTTGTGTTGGCTAGAATCTTCAGTATGATGTTCAGTAGAAATAGTGAGAACAGATATCCTTATTTTATTCTTTATCTTTTATCATTAAGCATGATGTTAGTGATAGTTTTTCTGTAAATATCTTTTATGAGATTGAGGAAATTCCTCATAATTCCTAATTTCTTTAAAATTTTTATGGGAAATGCATGTTATGTCAAATGCTTTCTTCTGAGATATGATTTTTTTCTCTTTTAAAAAATTTCTTAAAATGGTGAATTACAATGACTGATTTTTGGATTAAATCAACCTTGCATTCCTTGGATAAACCATTTGGTCATGATGTATTAGCATTTTTACATATTGTTGGATTTGATATAGTAAAATATAGAATTATATAGAATTTCTGCATCCAATTCACAAGGAAAATGACCCTGTATTTTCTTTGTTTGCAATGTTTTTTATCTGACTTTGATATCAGAATTATTCTGGTCTCATAGAATGAGTTTGGAAGCATTCCCTTCTCTTCAGTTTCTAGAAGAGTTTGTGGAGAAGTGGTATTACTTCTTCCTTAAATGCCTGGTAGATTTTACAAGTGAAGTTATCTAGACCTAGAGTTTTCTTTGTCGGAAGGTTTTTAAGTACAAATTCAATTTCTTTAATAAATACAAAGTTCTTCAAATCTATTTCTTCTTGAATGAGCTCTGGCAATTGTCTTCTTTCAAGTAAAGTTGCTCATAACATTCCCATTTTATCCTTTTAATATGAGTAAAATTTAGGGACTTCCCTGGTGGTCCAGTGGTTAAGACTCTGCGCTCCCAATGCAGGGGTACCAGATTCGTTCCCTGGTTAGGGAACTAGATCCCGCATGCCCCAACTAAGAGCCCGCACGTGACAACGAAGATTCCATGTGCCGCAACTAAAGACCCAGCGCAGACAAATAAGTAAGTAAATAAATAAATATTTTAAAAAAGAAAAGAAATCCAGTGGTATATATTTAAAAAATATATAATAAGTAAAATTTATAGTGATATAACCTTGCTCATTCCAGATTTTGATAATTTGCTTCTTCTCTCTTTTTCCTAATCAGTCAGACTAGAGGTTTTCCAATTTCATTAACCTCAGAAACTCAGTTTTTTACTTTATTAGCTTTTCTCTATTGTTTTCTGTTGCCTATACCATTGATTTACACTCTCATTTTTAATATTTCCTTTCTTCTGCTTACTTTGGGCTTTGCTTAGTTTTCTTTTTCTAGTTTCTTAAAGTAGAAGCTGATTTTCATCAATTTGAAATCTTCCTTCTTTTCTATTATAAACATTTTGGTGTCATAAACTTTCCTGTAGCTTTAGCTACATCCTGCAAATTTTGATGGTTTTGTTTTCACCTTCATTCAGTTCAAAATACTTCATAATTTCCCTTTTGATTTCTTCTTTAACTTATGTGTTATTTGGAAATATTTTAAATCCTCTTAAATATTAAGACTTGCTTTATCACCTATATCTATTTAATAGATATAATATGATCTATTTTGATAAGTGACTCATACGTATTTGAAAACATGTATTCAGCTATTGAAAGATGAAGTTTTATAAATTCTACTTATGTCAAGTTAGTTGACAGCATAGCACAAGTGTTCTATATCCTAAATGATTTTCTATTACCTTATTCTATCAATTATTGAGAGAGCCAGCTTGAAATCTCCAGGAATTTCTGCCTTTTAATTGGAAGGATAGATCATTTATATTTAAAGTGAGTATTGATATGGCTGGGTTTTAAATCTGCCATCTTGCTATTGTTTTCTGTGTGTGCTATCTATTCTTTGTTCCCTTTTTCTTCTTTTTCTGCCTTCTTTTTGGCCTCTCAATGTTTCTCATATATTCAACATATTTCTTATACATTGTTTAGTTGATCATTAACCTAAGTCTGTGATAAAACATGATTAACCTGAAATATAATCATAGTATATTATAACATTATTTATATTAGGTAAATATTAGTTTAATGTCTTTTATATAGTTGAGTAAAACTACCATTTAATAAAAAATAACTATATATTTTATTAAATTTAGTTTTTGCCAAATACATTACAATAACTGAGGGAGTAACTGTACTGCTATCTTCCTTAAGAGAACTTCTATTTCTGCTACTTCTATTTTTGCTAAATGATCCATGGGATAGTTTAGGGACCAATGGGATATACCTGATTTAAAATGATGGCCTCCTGATTTCTATACAATACACTCCTTGGTATTACTTTACTAAGGTAAAAGATTCAAACTGACCTATTCGCACTAAGAAGTCAAAATATTCCAGAGTTAGGAGATAACACTAAACAAAGCATCATTTCTTTTCCTATAAGATTTTATCAGTAAAATAATGAAGTTCTAAGATTGGCTCCTATTCAGAAACACAACTTATATTCTCTTATTCAAAATATTCTCTCTTAATTGCTGTTATCTATCATCTTAATTATTATAGTGTTACTGAAGAGGTTTTAGCTAAACTGAATTTATAAGTACACATTAATCTGTACTACTAAGTAAATGTTTTAAAGTTAAAAAAAAAGCACATTTTATAAATACATGGAAATATGAGTAGATTACATAGTTATAGGGGAGTTGTAAAAAGCTCCCTGGAAAGAATGAGAAGTCTTTATGTAGAAAGAGGAAATCTATAAGCCAACAGAATACTAGACTGGGAAGCCTTATGGAATTTTACAATATGTATAACTTTTTAAAAAACTAAGGAAACTAGATAAAAGAGAAAATAAGTATATTATAAATTAAAAAGGAAACAAATCATCGCTTATTAAAAAAAAAAACTGAAAAGAAATTGTACCTGATCATCATTTTCATCTGAAAAGGTTATTGATGTCAGCTTGTAGTTATTCTTCAATAAAAATTCATTGACTAAGAAGTTTAGAGCTCTCTTTTCAAGAGGTTTGATTGGCTCCTAGAGATAAATAAAAGACAGACACAATACTGTAAGTCTTCTTCCTTCAATACTTGTGCTACCATTTCATACGGAAGATACTTTTAGATCTGTCATTCACCCACCTGAATTTCAGGACTTGATTTGTAATTTTTTCGTTCCTGTAAAGGAACTTCGTGTTCTGGTGGAAGAAAATATGAATAATATTTTACTATTTTACATTAGAAAATATCTCAGCTACTTCTACATTGTCAAAGTAGAAAAAGTCTCAAAAAAGTTTATGTACACCACCTGCAGCCTTTGTCAGGTTGGCTCGGAGGGCCTGAATGGTCTCCTTGGCTTTCCGTAGTTCAAACTCCAGGACTGGACAGGGATTTGGAATAAACACACACAGGCATCCAACCAAGAAAAGGGAAACAAAAATAAAAAAATAAAAAGCAAGGATGGGTATGAAAAAAAAATACAATTTGTATTGAAAACAGAAAGCATGCAATCTTTATGAAACTTGTGAACGCATGCAGCAGAGTTGATTTGCAAGCAAACTGGTGAATGTTTTCCATAGTTTTAGAATACAGGGGACTACTGATCAAATGTTCCAGCTGTCTGACAAGGAATAGCTCTATTTAAAAATAAGATCTATGGCATACTCTCCTTTAGGTAAATAAAAATCTTAGTAATTTAGGTGGTTATGTTTCACTCAGTCTAGGTAAGAAATGTAATGGAATGTTTTCAGGTGACATAATTTTAGGGGAAAAGACAAAAATTAGATGAAGTCCTAGCAAATATACTTAAAGAAAATCTTAGGATTAAAAAAAAGGTATTTTAAAATGCATTATCTAGAATAATGTTATAAATCAAGATACAGAAACATTAGTGAATATAGTCCTTCATTAAGATGTTGAAAGAACAGGGTTTAAATATTTAACAAATGTGGGATACCTATCAATTTTTCTACAAACAAGTATGTCTTCTATAAACAAGCACAGATATGTTAAACACATATCTAAAAAAAGTTCTGAGGGGTTTATTTTAGGTTTCATTTAAAGCCAAAGGATAGAAATAGTTTGTCCTTTAATTTATAATTAAGATCATTCTAAAGCAAATGATTGAGTACAATTCTACAAGTGTGGTAATCTAAGGATACTGAGTAAATTTAAGTAGAATTTCAAAGTTTCTGACAACTCTTCAAATAGATATTTGTTCATAGTAAGAGGTACTAATGAAACTTAAAGATTTCTCCTATTACCACAGAGTCTGATTATAAGATAAACATGAATACTGAGGAGACATTTTAATGAGCTCTTTAGAATGTTTCATCATGAGCAAGATCTAACTATATGTGTCTTTGCTGGGAATCTTCTTTAAAATATATAAATACTGCTCTGAAGAAAAAGCAAGCTTAGATGTGGGGGAAAAAAACCATTTCTGTGAAGTAAAGCTCTGAGAAAATTAAGTGATCTTTGTCACAACTGGATATTTAAAAAAATTAAAATTTAAATAGTTCTGCATAAAAATTAGCAAATTTAACACTTTAAAGATGCATTTTTTCCTCACTGACTAATAAACAGAATAAAGAAGATGGCAAATGAAATGCTATCAGAGACAACGAAGCTATAAAAATATATGGAAAAAATAGAATTCACTCAGTTTGCATATTTTCATTAAAAACTTAAGATGTAACTGAATCACATCTAGTACATTAAAGCCAATTATTTTGATGCACAGAATTTCACTGCAGCAACATGGAAGCACAACTAAAAATCAGATGACATGTACGTGACTATTTCTTTTTTGGTAGTCAGCAATGCTGATCTGCAAACATTTCTGTGCAACAAAGTTAAAACATTTCCTAAAACTTACACTTCTGGAAACTCTTAGAGTTTGTGTTTAAAGTCAGACTGCACACATTCAGTGTGTTAGGTAAGTACAGAATAGGTTTACTTTTCTTTTTATTTCAAAACTTTAGGTAATTTATTTTGATTTAAAAGCACTTAACTATACCACAAGCAAAATGAGTATACATATTATGCTTCCAGTATCACTTACAATTTACTAACATATTACAGAACAATTGCAGATCAGAAATGCCCTGCACCAGAATGAAAGAAATATGAAAAAAATAAATTTAAAAAAAACTGGTTAAAACACAAACTGTGAAAAAAACTCAAATTCAACTGGTGAAAGTTTAGGTGACCAAGAGCAAAACACTAAATGATCAAGGCACAGAAAGCCAGAAAAACCCATGTCAGACGGCAAGAATTTATATTTTTATGCACATCTACACATACATTGCCATATGTCATTAAAAGGTACCAATGCTCTGAAAAGATAGTGCTTATCAAAATGAATTCACTCTGCTGCATGTTTCTTAATATACAATATAGACTTTAAAAGACAAAGGCATATCTTTGAAGCCATAGCACATCTCTATAAAGGCACAGTATGATCAGGTATTTGCAGTTATGTGAGAAAGTTTCACAAGAAAGGTCTGAACAGCTATATTTACACATATTTAAATTTGTCACTTCTTCATTAAAAAAATATTGGATTAAATCTCAAAATTTATTATCCTGTAAAGAGATACATTGTACCAAGCAACCTCCAAGTATTTTTCAAATATTATAATTCTTCATAAAAATGTTTGAAGTACATGTTTTTTAAAAAACACTGTAGGAACCAACTACCAGCCTGCTCACTCCACTATCCCAACCCTCCACTAGCCCAACCCTGCTGAATGCAATTTTATTGGAACTAAAGTAATCGCAAAGACATAGGTATATTCTAATACTGCATATTACAATCTTACCAAAATATTTAATGACTAAGTCAGTATAAGCAATTCTAGATTAGTTGAAATAGTTATTTCCTAAATAGGGTTGGATAATACTGGCATTATATCAGGGGTACTTGAGAGCTTCAAGATCAGGTGCTCATGACTTGGGATATATACAATTGACCATGTCGAGACACCAAAGGTGCAGTGTTAAATTTCAAAGCAGAAAGAAATATTGATTCTTTGTTGCCCCAACTAAATATATTACTAATATTATCTCGAAATATTTGTTAGTCTTAGTTCTTTTGGCACAAAACTCAAAATAATACATATTTTAGATCTTTCCTATAATACTGATCAGAGTGAAGTATTTTTCATTCCCATTTTTCTTCACTAGTGAAGAGTTCATATCATTAGGGCTGAGTCAAGGACCTTGCCATCTCATAGTAGACATGAAATTGTCTTCTTTCAAGTCAGAATTTCTTGGATTTCTTTTCCCCTGAATATAAGGTGATTTTACTCCATAATAAAATACCACTTCCCCATCCTTAATACTCATTTTATTATCCCAGGAAAGGTTCTAGGAAAAGAGGAAAATTCTCATAAGAATATGAGTTAGAATAAAAATATATTCCTAAAATAATACAAAAATCCCCAGACAGTACCATCACCACTCCTTCTGGGTTTAGAGAATGCTCCCTGCCTATTACAGACTTAAGAAAGGTAGAGGACTGTTACGCATGACTTAGCAAATAGTGAGAAATAAATGAAAGGAAGCAAGATGCAATCTCCATGGTTTGTAGACATTTCGTTTTCTATATTCTTCTGAGGGGGAAAAAATTCCTCCTCCTTAAACTTTAAAAGAAGAAAATTCTTCCCATTATTGTTCCTCCTGCTCAGGTTCTCTTACAGATTCCTCTATCATTCATCTCAAAGTTGGTGTTTCCCAGAGTGTCCTCCCTGGTCCTTTTCTTACTCTATATACTGGGATGATAAACATTTCACTCTTACAGTTTTACTCTCACCAGTACTCTTAAGATTCAGAAATCTTTAAACTTTTCCCCCAAGATAAACAGGGCTACCTGTTTATCACCTGGACATGCCCACTTGAATGTTTCATAAACTTTGAATTTTAATCCTATCTAAATGAACTTCATCATCTTCCTCTCAAATCTGCCTTCCCTCCTCCTGCAGTATCTCTTCATTAAGGGCACCACTATCTACCCAGATGCCCAAATAAGAAACCTGGAGATTACTCTTTACTTACCTCTTGCCCTTACTCCCACATTAATTAAATGTCAAGCTATAATGATTCCAGCCCTTGAATCCTAAATAACCATTCATCTCAATTGTCTCTGCAATTGTCCTAGTTCAGACCTTTATGGCTTATATAAATTTTAACAATTTACAACTCATATCAAAGGCTTGTTGCCCTTAAAAGGCTTGTTGGAGCATCTATCCTATTTTAAATCATACAAAACCATAAATAAGATTTAAGTAAAGTTGAAAATAAGAAAAACAAAAAAGTACTGCAAACAGGAATTAAAGATATCTGTACTAAGGAAAAATATATTATAATAAGACAGATAGGCTTATTTAATCCTGATAAAGCTGGATATGTATGCTGCAGCCCAACAGCTAAGGAGCGAGAGGGCTACTGATGATGCTTCTTACCCAGGGGGTAAGGCCAGGTTATCCCACAGGCAAAAATTTGAATTTCATTTTAGAATGTTTACTAGACTACGTAGGCTTAAAAAGGCTTCATATGTCTACTTTGTTGTTTATTGTTCCCATAACAGTATAATACCTTGAATATAGAGGACTCAACAAATGTTAGTTGTATGAATGGGCATTCCAGTACTTGATGCCATATCTAATAAATCTAAACATCAGTGATCTTACCAGCATTCAGTAGTGTCTTTCCCTGCAAATTAGAAAGAACAGCTTCTGCAGTTCTCTAGATCCCAATACAAAAATTAAGGTATGAACTAGAGAAGTAATACAGTAACAGGTAGAGGTATGAGAACAAATAAAGTCAGAGACTCTGATGCTAAAAGATGGATCAAGTGAACCTGAGACAGGGATATAGATGGTTCTAAAACCAACAAGTTCCTTATCACTATTTCCAAAGTACTGAACATTTAATTGTATTACAGACATAGACAGGTTTTAGTACAAATTCCTTGAGGGCAGAAACTCTGTCTATTTCATGCTTCTGTATCTAGCGCCTAACATAGTACCTAATATGTAGCAGATGCTCAAAATGTCTAATTAAAGAATGGCAATCCCAATATTTAGAACATAGATGTCCCTTGCTATCCTGAAGAAAACTTGAAAATTTAACAGCTACACTGTATGTACACTGTACAGCTTTGTTTAATAACATATAGAAAGGCTTTTACTAAAAAGTCAGTTAAATTAAGCTCATTTTGGTTTGGTGTCTACTAAATTCAGAAGTGGAAAATAATTTAAATGAAATGCTTTTGAAATTTTACTTTTTTTTGAAAGAAAATGACTATGTTGAAACAGTCTTGTATGGGAAAGTTAAGATTCTGCTATCCACATGAATGTACAGATGAGTCAAAGCTCCAGCCTGGTACTTAAACATACATCATGAGCCCTGGAATAAAAACCTATATGTTCACATCCTGATTTTGCCCTTTAACCGTACAGAGGCTACTGGGAAAAATTTTCAATCTCAGTTTTCTGATCTATAAAATAAGGATATCATGACCTATTTTGAAGGATTGTTCACAAGGTTAAATAAGTATTTTATATAAAGCAACCGGAACAGTGCCTGGCACAGAGCAGGTGCTCAATAAACATTTGTCCATTTAGAGATCTTTTCCTCTTTAAAGGAACACCTGTACAGACTTGAAAAAATAACCAGATTTTTAAATTTAGGGAAAAGATGATAAGAATGATGCTGAACCCACATGTAGTAGTATATATATACGTCTCATAAACAGCAACAGTTTATTAAAGCCTGGAGCAGACCCTACATTTGCATCGTGGGGCAGCGGACTCAATACCTGTATTATCTATAATCTCCTTCTGCCCAAGACTGGTATATGAAAATAAAAGAGATTTTTATTCTTTCTCAGTGAGGTTTACATGTGATCCAATGATAGATGGCAGGATAATTATCTTTTCTGGATTATTCATTTTTTGATTAGGTTCTAAGTTACTAGCAATGGTTAGCAAAGAGCCAAAACTCTTTTTGTAAATGGGAATTGTGATTAATTGAAATTTTCATCCACATATCACACATCTGGTTCAATAACAGGCGATGGCACAAGAGCACTAAAAGTCTAAATGCCATTCTCCTGGAATAACATACATTTCCTTCCCTTTTCCAATGAAGATGGAAGACACCACTCAGTCACTCATTTACACTGAAGTATAGTTGATTTACAATATTGTCTTGAGCTTCAGGTGTACAGCATAGTCATTCAATTTTTTTGTAGATTACATTTCGTTACAGGTTATTACAAGATAATAGGTATAATGCCCTGTGCTACAGAGTAAACCCTTGTTGTTTATCTATTTAATGTAGAGTAGTTTGTATCTGTTAATCCCATACTCCTAATTTGTCCCATCCTCTCCTCCCTCTCCCCTTTGGGGAACCATAAGATTGTTTTCTAGTCTATAACTCTGTTTCTGTTTTATACTGATATATAGATTCATTGGTATTATTTTTTAGACTCCACATATAAGTGATACCACATAGTATTTCTTTCTCAAGACAGCATATATTTATACATTAGCATTATATAGTAAGCAAAAATTACTTTATCTCCCCAAACTTAGAGACAAGAGTATAATCTTTAGATTAAAAATATAAGGTCAAAACTACCAAATATTTAAAATATTCACTCTTAGTTATGCTTAGTTATAACATTTTGCTTAATTATAACATCTCGCTTCTACATCAGTGCTTCCCCTAATTAGAAATACTAAAATACCTAAATACTGAGAATAATGATGAACCTCTTAAATTTTACTAAGTCTAAAATTTAGGTTTTCAAATAAAAATTAAAGGGAAGAAAATAATTATGTGGTCTATTTCTGGGTAGAAGTTATTTTCTAATACATAACCATCAGAACAACAATACAATATACAAAACTAAATATATTTGGTTAGTCTCTAATAAACCAAAACACCATGCATTTAATACTTAACATATAACAGAAAACACAGAATACCTAACATTTACTATATAATTAAATATAACATAATGCCACTTAACAAATGATATAATTAGTAGGATAAGTTTGTCCTAAAATTATTCAAATAATTCCCATTTGATTTGCTAATTTTCAGACAGTACTGATGTGATTTCCTTTTTGATACAGCTTTTAATTAATAATGCTTATGACTAAATCATGACTTGATATATGGAGCTGCATTAAACTCTTCCAATGACTTCCCCATTCAATTGATAATGCTATCGTTCTCACTGCTGAATCCTCTCTTAGCCTCTGTTGAACTAAAAACAATTACATCAGTTTTTTCCCCTAACTCAGGGAAGAGATTAGGGAAAGAGAGATTTTTTTTAAACAATTCAATCGCTCTATTCTCGAGTAATAAATGAAAACCACATAGTGGAATGTCATTTTAACCAGGTCGAACCTCATCCTTCATGCTAAGAGGTAGCATACAGTGCAGTCAGTTGTGGGCTCTGCTGCTGGGTTATCTGCGTTCAAGTGTTAGCTCTGCCACTAAAGTCTTAATAATCTCTGAGTGCCTCAGTTTCTTGGGGAGGGGAGGATGATGATAATTGTATAACTCAAAGAGTTAATATACATTTACAACAGTGTTCAGAATGGAGCAAGTGCTATATAAAAATTAGCACTCACTTTTATTCACAATGACTATGACAGGCAAACATTTGGTAGGTTTTAACAAACTTGTCCCAGTAAATGGAAGAAAAATATTTCCCTCACAGGCTCCCATCTGTCCCACGTGGCATCCTTCCTGTGCCAGGTGTGCCCACCATCCTGGTGGATTAAAATACCTAACTGATGTCTGTCTACTTCCCATCTATCTCAGAGTCAACGTCCTATGAAAACTACAATTCCAATAAGACATTCAAAAATTACTTCAATAACAGACAGCCACAGCCTTGAAGCACCAGAAAGGTACCAGTCACTTGGCACCTGAGGAGCCAGAGCTGCTACAATGGTAAATCCCAGGGTGGACCCCCAGAAGAATCCAACTGGCCTCATTTGATGTGGGCAGAACACAGAGGGTACAAATTGGTCTTCTGAAGTCCCTACAGATCCAGTGGTGATGCCTAAAAGGCAGAAATGGTGGGAGGATGGAGAGGGGAAGGAGATTGGAATGAGAAACCAAGCAACTAAGAAGGATGTTGGCCTTCTTTTTGGAATGGGCAAGGTCCTGGAGGCCCCTGCTGGACCAAGCATTAACCCTTTATTTTCTGGATCACAGGCAAGTCGAGAAGTTTCTGGAGAGATGCAGTGATGGCCAGGGAGCATCCAGGGAACCAAGCAAAGTTTTATTCACCAACCAGCATAGAAGTATTTAAACCAATTTTAACAATCAGTAGAGCTGTACTGCTATATAACACATGAATATTACTCAGCCCTGGTTTGGAGGATAAAAGGAATGAGGAGGCCAATGACCAACTAACTTTGTACTAAACCATGGCTAACTTAAAGCTCTTTTACACCAGCTGTATAACTACATGGTTGTCAACTACTAGCTACAAGCAGAACTCAGCAAACTGTAGGTGTGCATAACCAAAAATTCAGAGCACCACTGAAAGAGCAGTTGGGGGCTGGGATGTTCCCTGCAACCAATAAATTAGTAACATAACTTTGTATAATAACTGTATCAATATATTCACATACCAAATTATAGAAAGAAGAGAATTCTTCAAGTCATTTTATTATTTCTGGAATGTCAAAAAATCCAAATCTGTCTTTACAATCTTACTCACCTGCCACTCTCTCATCCGTTTCCCTGTTACCATCATCTGAATATCTTGCGAAGTCTAAAGAATCAAGGGTACTGATGCTCCCAGCTCGATCTGTAATAAACCAAAAAAAAAAAAAAGAATTAAACAGATTTTTATTTAACTGCCAAAATAAGGGATTGGAAATCAATTAGCTATGATTTTTTTTCCAGTGAATAAACTGTGATTCTAAGATATAGGAATTCTATTAAAACAATAAGGTAAAAATGCTCATACCAATTAAGCTACTTTGAAGTAACTCAAGTTTCCCTGCCCAGATCTCTAACTAACTCCTGAGTAACGGACACACAGGATATAATGCAAGCCCAGCTAAGGACAACAAAACTGCAAACAGTTTGAATTTTATTCCAAGTACAATGGAAAACAACAAAAACACATACATTTTTGGAAAATCATTTTGGCTGCTGTAAGGAAAGTGGTTTGTAGAGAGACCAGTTAAGAGACTACTATGTAAATCAACTACACTCCAATATAAAATAAAAATTAAAAAAAAAAAAGAGGCTATTAGAGTCATGTAGGTGAGAGATGATCAGATTTGGCCTAGAATAGAGGCAGTAGAAATGTGAGAAGTGGTCAGATTTGGGTTATTTTTTGATGTAGAACCAACATGTCCTGGTAGTGAAATGGATGTGGGTTTAAGTAAAAGAAAGTAAACAAGATGATTCCTAAAGATTTCATTTATTGAATTTGTAATATGGGATGCAAAAGGCAAATGAAGGGGTTTCAAGAGTTCTGTGTTTTACGTGCATGGTGGTAGTGGGGAGTGTCCCTAGCTTGTGCCAGATTTTTAAGTGTCCCTAAACAGAAAAACATGATGTAAACATTCTCACTTAAAGGAAGAAATCAATGCGGATACTCGTTAAAGGAGCTCTAGTTAGCTAATGCAAAGAAGGGACAAATGAGAGGCTAGGTCAACTCTTTTTATTAAATCATGCTACTTACATAGTGTCTACTGTTTATATATTGCTCTAAGGAATAGATTATCTGTGTTTAGAAAGCACAGTCTGGACAAATGAATGCAAGTTATAGAAATAAAGATTTGAACTCCACATAGGGCTCCCTCACCTCCTTTTAAAACAATTAGTACATGCCAATAATTGAAATGGTTGACTCTTCAAATAGAGCTATATCATTATCAATGAACCACTTATCTTTAAATTCCTATTAAGGTGAACTAAGTGAAATTCTATATATAGTACTCTTCTGAGAACACTGTGTTCGTATTCACAGAAGCATTTAATTCCCCTGCAATTTAATTATATCTGATAAATAACAACTTGCTACTAACTTAAGTTTTAAGACAGCATAAACAAATAACAGAAAATCAAGTATTACAGTACCATTTATTAGAGCATAATTTATTTTAAGCATAAACCAAGAAACACCAAATAACAATAGTAACCACAGAAATCTAGAAAGTTCATATTAAATATAGGCTGAACTCAGGAACATTACTCAGCAATTAAAAAAAAAAACTATTGAGATATATGCCACAACATGACTGAATCTCAATGCTTTAGGCTGAATGATAGAAGTCTTACACAGAGTACATAATGCATAATTTCATTTACATGAAGTCTTAGAATAGGCAGTAGTAATTTATGGTAGAAAAAATCATTATAGTGGTTCTTGGAGTGGGGGGCTGAAAGGGGTGGGGACTGACTGACTGGGAAGGAGCATGAGGGAACTTTCTGGGGTGACAGTAATGTTCTATATATTGACAGGAGTTTGGGTTATCATGAACTGTTAAGTATGATGTTGGTTGTTGATTCTGGATAAATATTTTTCTATTATGTTAAGTATCTATCTAATGTTAGTTTTCTAAGTGTTTTCTAGTATTTTCAATCACACATACAGGCCTAGGTTAGAGCCTATTTGATCACCATATATTATTCCTCCATTATACTGTTACTATTTCTCTAAAACTTTCAAAGAAATCACCTATGCAATAGGAAGAGGTCTTGCGGAAAGCAAACACTGCTTAATTTTTGACTTGGTATTATTATGGCCATTGAAAAATATATTCTAATTTTTTTTTTTAGTTCCAAGCCAACAATTTTATATTCTCCAAGAAAAAAAGTTCTAATGTCTTTTTAACTAACAATAACTATAGTGTCATAAAAGTTTAAAAAAAATCTCCTAATTTATTAAAATTTATTCCATGTCAGAAAAAAATTATAGAAGGAGGTAATTTTAACTTTGATGGGGCTAACCTATAATAGATTTTGCACATAAAATGTACTTTGGAATTTAAGACTAATAGGTAATATTACAGCTCCTAGAAAAATACGCTTCTTTGGATTCAGCCACAATTCTTTTCCAGGGCAAGCACATGCCTTTCCAAATACTCTAATATAAAAGAGGAAGAGTTTGGAAAAATTAGCCTCTTTTATTAAGAAAGAAGTTACTACCACTTTCTAATATAAAGTATACCACAAAGCCTTTCTTCAAATTCCAAGATTGTGTAACTTCTTAGTAATTCACTTTACAACTCAGAAACCGAATGATCAGGGACTTTCATCATAGTTGGCAAACCAGTAAAACCTGTATGTAAGTTTTACTAGGTCTGAAAACTAAAACCATTATACACAGTGTGACTATAAGGCATGCAGACTGATTTTATAAATCACATATGAGAGTAGTCTTATTTATACATATACTTTTAATCTTTTAGTACTGATGACAGAAGGTAACTTTTACAGTAGTTAAAAAAATGAGTTTCAGACCCTTGAGAAGGTATCTTTTATGGAAATTATATAGCACTTTAAAAGCTAAGTGTACCAGGAAAATTGATCAGCTCCTGACTGGTAAAGAGCATTGGTTAATTCAGTGAACATTTAGTGAACAACTATAGTGTACCAGGTTACTGACAGGAAGCTACAATAAAAGATTGAATGATAATTTTTAAAGGTTGTAGATATAACTGACTCCAAGAAGCAGAGTTAAAATTTTTCAATACATACTCCTCTCCATACTGCTTGAATTTTTTTATTTGTGCTTTGGTATTTTTTCCCCAAACACAGTTAATACCTTTTATGATATGGGCATTTTATAATTAAAAAGTCACAAAAGTACCCAGTTCACACTTAAAGAATAGGAAGAAAAATAATGTCAAGCAATTAGCTTTAAATTCCAATTTGTTTAGTAAAGATCGTTTACTGAACCATGCCTGTGTCATGATAAGTAACAAAGAAAGAAGTATATAGTATATAAAATTAATAAACAGAAAGATAACAAATTTACCTTAAAAGTAATCATATTTAAACCTGAGGTCATGCATAAACACTTTAATATGTTATCCACTTAAATTAAAAATGGATCTCAGAAATCTGTCAATGGCAAAACTTATATTTTCTGATCCTCAGTTCTTCTCTAACGCTGGGACTCACTTCACTGACCCCTATGTTCAAAATATTTGAGAGCTAGACGGAATCTTAGAGATAGTCCAACCCCTCCATCAACCCCAGTTTGATGAGAAAACTGAACCGTGTATTCATTCAATGCATATTTACTAATCCACGGTAGGGAGTAGAAACATAAAATTCAGTAAGACTTGGTTCTTGCCTTAATAAGTTTATAAACCACTGTAGTTTCATGCTGTATACAGATAATGATAATACAATTAGACTACTTTATGTTAAAGGTTAAGCAAATTAATCTGTGAGCAAGCTAGGGGTACAATGTAAGTCTCCCAGTTTGCAGTCCACTGTCTTTTCTGTCACAAGATTCCACTGAGTTAAACGTCAAATCAAAAGACTTAAACTTAGGAAGAGACTTGAACACTGAAATTTTATTGACAAACTATTCACTGAAGTTAAAATTTCTATAATGCTGGATGATTTCACCATATGAACAGCTATCAGGTTAAAAGGAAGATTATTATTAATAACAGCATTAGTTATTATATTGAACATTTTCTGACCACTTATTCTGTGCCAGATATTTTTCATAGATAACCTTATTTAACCTTCGTGACAGCCCCCTGCAAGAGGAGTCATTACCTTCCATATTTTACAGTATGGAAACAGAGACTGTCCCAGAGATACACAGCTAGGAAGCAGCAGAGTAAAAATATGAACTCAAGCTCTCTGATGCCAAAGCCTGAGCTCTAAACCATTAGTTCCCTTGAACAATATGTAAAAGCATGCAGGTTCAGATCTCCTAGATTCCAGCTAAGTTGGGCTTGATACCGTGAAAGGCCTCAGAAAGATCAGCCTGGACTCAACTTTCCTCAGGCTATACAGGGAAAAGCTAATTTCACAAGGAATATTCCAAACTTACATATTTATAGGATCCCACTACCTAAAGATCATATCTTTAACATAACATCAACATTTTTTCAAAGGCTTATTTGCCAGACACAATATTACGCACTGGTGACAGAAAGATAAATAAAATATGGTCTCTTTTCTATACTCATGCTAAATAAACATTTATATATTGCCTACTTTAGGCATTTGTGCCAGGTGTGAAAGAAGTCAAAGATATATCAGACAGGAACTCGAACAAACATCTTAAAAAAAAATCCAGTCAGCTAAAACATTAACATATACAAAAATTTCAGTAACACTAACACAGTCACAGGTTTCCATATAATTAATTTCCATAAGTGAAACAGACCAAAAAACCCCACAAGTTCAGGGGATTTAGAGATCACTATGTGCTGGAGAAGCTTCAGGGAGAGGAAGGAACATAAACTGGACCTTCCCTTAAGGATATACAGAATCTGGAAAAAACAAAAGGAGGATGGAGGAAAAGAATTCCAAGAGAAGGAAAAATAATATGGTCAAAGGCACTGAGATAGGAATATACAAAACACGTTCAAGGGACATTGAGTAAACAATGTGAGTACACCAAAGGTTGGTATATGACAACAGGGTTGAAAAGGCAGGAAGAAGCAAAATTACAGGGAGAACTTTATGATGCACATCTATAATAACATATTTCAAAGTCATTTTTATCATATACTATGCAAAAATGGGAAAAAATAAAATTCCTAAAAAGAATTAAATTCTTGTTTCTGCAATATATAATTTTGCTAATAAAAAAAGAGTTTGAAAAAGTTGCCATGGACAGGAGAAAGCAATGTTAAAAGGTTTTAGCCGCAGTGACAGGAATGAATAGCTTTTAAAATCAATTAAGAACAAGGATGGAGGAAATGTTTAAAGGCACAGGAACCAGTTATAAGGCTAAAACTGAGGGTCCAGATGTAAGCTAAAGGCCTGAACTAAGGCAGCACACAAGCACAGGGCTGATGGATGGTTAGAAAGAACATAGCCAATACGATGACACTACCTTGAGCAATCTAAGCCACCTAACCAGGACCAGCTGGTTTCAAAAACAAATGAACATCATTTCTGACTGCTGGGGAGTTTTGAAATAATAGGTGGGAATATCTGGAAGAAGGTTACACCCATGATGGCAACTGGGGTCTCCTCCTTGAGGCTTAGCCATGTTCCATGTCTAGACCAGAAACTTAGATGTAACCATGCAGCAAAGCTTCAAGACTGAAAAAGAGAGTACATGCTAATCCAACCTTGGCGGATTTCCTTAGAATTTCATTCAGCAGATTATTCACCTCTGTCTTGATGTGGTGCTATAGTTTATCACTTTATTTTTTAAATGATCAACATTATACTACCTGACTTGCCTTCTGCATTAAAACGACTGGCTATTCTGAGTTAATAAGATATACTCTGAATGAGTTATTAAGATACTTTGCCTGACCATACACTAAAATGATTTAAGAATATTTGCTTGACTGTGCTTTAAAATTGACAAAACAGTAGTTGTGGTGTAATGGAAAGAATGCAGACTTGGAAGTTAGCGATCTGGTTTGGAATCCCAGCCTTGCCACTTAAGACATGATATGTGGTAAAATATAAAAGGGCATACAAAGAAAAGGTAAGCCCATCTCCCAACCACCAATCACCCTCTGTGACGACAATCGTTGTTTAGACTCTTCTGTATATATCCTTTTAGAAATATGCTAGGCATAGGCCAATTTCTCCCTTTTCGTATGTAAATGGAAAACACAAATACTTGAATAAATTAGCCTGCATCCTAATTTATTCAATTTATCATATATCTTGGTGATCATTCCACATCAGCACATATAGATCGTTTTTTTTAATCAGCCAACCCCCTACTGTTGGACAGTCAGGTTGTTTTCAATCTTTGATACCTTTACTTGCAGAATATATGAAAAAAAAATCTAGGTTCAGTAGTAATGCAAACAAGCTTGTCTATAATAAATTATAGAAATGGAATTGGATATTAAGGAATATGTATTTTAAAAATATGATTGATATCACCAAATTATTCTCAAAAAGAGTATCCTACCAACAGTACATAAGTATACCTTTTACTTTCCGACCTTTGTGTCACACATATTTGATCAAAACTACATTCAGAGGACAATACTGTTTATAGAAAAAAAATCTGTTAGGAAGAGTTCAGTGAGACTGTAGATTAAAAAATCACCTATCAATACAGGCTACCTATTTGATATGGACATCTTATTAGAAGGTTTAGGAGACAAAAATTCTTACTACTGTAACTTATTAAAGGGTACAAAATGCAAATATTAAACATTAAGAACAATAATAAAATGTGACTAGAGATTTTGGTGATACATTCATAACTCATCATTCCACCTTATATTCTTTGGTCAACTCTCCTTACTCACATATCCATCCCTGAAGAAAAAAAAAAAAGCTTCAAAAAACAAGCTTACCATGATTGTAAAGAAATGCCTATAATCAGGAGCTACTCTTGCCTAGAAAAATTAGAAACTTTAAGGCTGTTGCTAGGTACTTTTCTAACAGTAATTCTATTTCCGTACAGATACACATCAACAGAATCGTTACAAGACTCCCCATATGATGCAATAAAAAGCTATTGGTACAGGTTTGTTCACTTGAAACATGTCAAATGTATCTTAAAAGAGATTTATGTCAACATTATACTAAGAATTATTAACTGATTCTGAAGATTTCCCTTCCAGATAAAACTGATCCACAAGGTTACAAATGGCAACAGGAGACTGAGAATAGAGAAACTGGTACAGATGTACCAATAGTTTGTGAGCAAAGAATGACATTTTTTTGCTGTTATTTTGTGCAAATTTAATTAATAGATAATACAAGACAGATATTCAATATACGGTAACAAAAAAGGTAGACATATACCAAACACATATGCAGAAATAACTTACTATGCAAAATTCATTCTCTGTGTTCATATACCAGAAAGAAGATGGTATTTCATGTCACTAAAAACACCAAACTCAATTTACACTGCACAGTTATAGGATTAGGTGCCAATTAATGGTGGAATAGTGGAGTTATAACTCCCATTACAAATTTTTCTTGTTTTACCAGAATTTACTACATGCAAATTTTGACAAAAATACTTTAAAATGCTTTACTTTAAATTGCTTTAAAGAAAAGTACAAAGTACAACACCATATAACCACCACCTGATATGAACAACTGCTAACAGTTTGCAATTTAAAAAGAAATAATACCTTAAAGTTCATGTCCCTAATGTTTCCCTCCTCAAGGGAAATCACAATAATGGATTTGGTGTGATTCTAGTTGATGCTTTTATATCTATAATACATATACAAGTACCCACAAATAATATACAGTATTGTTTTATGTGTTTGAAAATTTACATAATGGTATAGAACTGTGTGTAATGCTCCACAACAGACCTGAGATCTGATTAAAGGCTAAGATTTCCATTTTATGAATATACCATAACTAATGTTTCCATTATGTATGGCCAAGAGGACTGTTTCCAACCTTGTACACACCTTGTTACGCACCCTCATAAGTTCCAGATAAATACTTACACGTGGAAAAGCTGGGTTGAAGGGTGTGCACATCTTCAACTTTTCTAGATTTTATCAAAATATTCTTCAAAGTAGTTGTATCGACACTTCTACTGGGAGCACAAGAGTGCCTGCTTCCTCCATATCAGGAATACTAAGTGTTGTCAGACATCTTCATTTTTGCCAAAAGGCTGGGTATTGTGAAATGCATTTCCCTGATTACTAGTGAATTTGAGCAACTTTTCATTGGTTTGTTTCTTTTTGAATTACCTATTTTTATCCTTTGCCTATTTTTCATTAGGTTATTTTTCCTTCTCTTAATTTATAGGCATTCTATACAGATTCTAAATTTGAAATACTTTTTGACTGTTGTATGTATATGGCAAATATGTACTCCTAGTCTGTGGGTTGTCTTTTACTTTATGTTAGCTTTTTACATACAGGAATTTTAATTTTGATACAAATATATCAATCTCTTACTTTAAAGTATACAATTTTTATGTCTAAGAAATCCTTACCTCAAGGTCATAAATATGTTTTAATATTTTCTTCCAAAAGTTTTCAAGTTCCATTTCCCACATTTAGTATTTTAATTCATTTGGAGACTTTGTTTTGGTGTGTGTGTATGTATATGGTAAGAGGTAAATAAATAATTTCCCTCTAGAAGGAGAAAAATTTATTGAATAGCTTACCCTTCCCGCACTGATTTGACTCTTTTTCCTATACAAAAGACTCCTTGAGCTTGTATCTGGTCTGTAATCTCTTTCTTACTTCACTCTGTCTACCTCTGCTCTTCTTTGCTTTTAAAGCATTTGTTCTGTACATGGCAACATATATTGATTTTTTAAAAACTATTATTAAGTTCCAAAAAAATAAATAAATAAAGGGAAAAAACCCCTTTTCTGGCCATCCGTTAGTTATAAAATTGAGTAAGTAACCATTGTCTAAGAAGAACACAAAAAGAAATTATATTTAAAAATAACTTACATGAATGTGATTAAACACATCTGTAAAAATGTAGGTACAATGCCTTTACAGACATAAAATACAATGCATTAACTGTATGGTAGTAGATTTTAATGAACCATTACAAAAATCCTAAATCCAATGTTTGCCTTTTCATTATTTATTTTACACTTATACAGACTTACTGCAAATAATAATAAATATTAATTCAGCTGACTCTCACAACAGCTCTATGAGGTAGGTACCGTTATCCTCATTTTTATTTTTTTATTTTTTTTTAAATTTTATTTATTTGTTTGTTTGTTTTTTATTTTTGGCTGTGTTGGGTCTTCGTTTCTTTGCGAGGGCTTTCTCTAGTTGCGGCAAGCGGGGGCCACTCTTCATCGCGGTGCGCGGGCCTCTCACTGTCGTGGCCTCTCTTGTTGCGGAGCACAGGCTCCAGACGCGCAGGCTCAGTAGTTGTGGCTCACGGGCCTAGTTGCTCCGCGGCATGTGGGATCTTCCCAGACCAGGGCTCGAACCCGTGTCCCCTGCATCGGCAGGCAGATTCTCAACCACTGCGCCACCAGGGAAGCCCTATCCTCATTTTTAGATGAAGAGACTGAGGCATTGAGAGATTAAGTTACTTATTCAAAGTCACAAGGATAAAAAAGTAGCAGAAACAGGATCCAAGCCAGGTAGTCTGACTCCAAACTGTGCTCCTAACTCACTATGCTCTGCAGCTTTTTCCCTTAAAATGAGCAGACTTCTTTGATCTAATTTATGGTGGCTACTCAAATAGAAATGCTATCAAATTTTCCTGTGAATTTCAAGTACAAATGTTCCCAGTATGTTTTTTAAACGATTATTTTAATTAGGATGCCATATACCCATTAGTCCCATTTAATCCTATAAATTAGTACTAGCAGACATCACCTATCTTTCTCAGTCTTTTATCATCAGCAAATCTGATCTAGTTTTCCCTCACCGCTTCATATATTTTTTCTTATAAAAGAAAGAACTATAAAATGAGTTTTTGAAGTCCTCTCACATATATACTCTCATGTAAACTTCATTAAAACCCTATAACTAGCAGTGGACAGAAATGATTACTATGCTTTACACAGAATAAGAAGGCTCTAAAAGGCTAAGTAATTTACCCAAGGTAACAGAGCTGTAAGTGGCAGAGCAGAACTGAGGATCAGATATCAGTACTACAAGTTGAGTGGTCTTCAAAAAATAGGCCAAGTTCAAAAGTATAGATGGTATAGACTGGCACAGACCTACTGCTGTTTTATCAGTTACGCATCTTTCCACAGCTACTCTTTTACCAAGCCCATATTTCTCTATTTTATTCATACCAGTGTGAGAGATCTGTCATGTAGCTTGCTATAATCCAAATATATCAGCTCTAGGACAGTCTTCTTGATCCTGTTATAGTTAAGTGTTATCTTTTGCTGAATCTTAGTAAATACCATTGCTGTATTCAATTATATCAGGTATTCATTTCTCAGAAATCTGAAGAATCTATTTTTAAAGTGAATTAGACAATTTACATTCAACTTGTTCAGATTTCCTGGGCAGATGTCCTTAGTTTGTAGAAACTATATGCATAGGCGGAATTAGAGAGTTATCGTGCTCCAGCGAAATGGGGGCCAGCAACCACTTTAAAAATTAATTGGAGGGAGGGAGACGCAAGAGGGAAGAGATATGGGGATATACGGATATGTATAACTGATTCACTTTGTCATAAAGCAGAAACTAACACACCATTGTAAAGCAATTATACTCCAATAAAGATGTTAAAAAAATTTAATTGCAGGTACACACAATGTTCACTGCAGCACTATTTATAATAGCCAGGACATGGAAGCAACCTAAGTGTCCATCAACAGATGAATGGATAAAGAAGATGTGGCACATATATACAATGGAATATTACTCGGCCATAAAAAGAAATGAAATTGAGTTATTTGTAGTGAGGTGGATAGACCTAGAGTCTGTCATACAGAGTGAAGTAAGTCAGAAAGAGAAAAACAAATACCCTATGCTAACACACAGATATGGAATCTAAAAAAAAAAAAAAAATTGGTTCTAATGAACCTAGGGGCAGGACAGGAATAAAGATGCAGACGTAGAGAATGGACTTGAGGACACAGGGAGGGGGAAGGCTAAGCTGGGACAAAGTGAGAGAGTGGCATGGACATATATATACTACCAAATGTAAAACAGATAGCTAGTGGGAAGCAGCTGCAGAGCACAGGGAGATTAGCTCGGTGCTTTGTGACCACCTAGAGGGGTGGGATAGGGAGGGTGGAAGGGAGACACAAGAGGGAGGGGATACGGGGATATATGTATACGTATAGCTGATTCACTTTGTTATACAGCAGAAACTAACACAACACTGTAAAGCAATTATACTCCAATAAAGATGTTAAAAAAAATTAACTGCAGGTACAAATTTCCAATTGTAAGATAAATAAGTCTTGGGGATGGAATGTACAGCATGGTGACCATAGTTAACAAGACTGTTTTGTGTATTTGAAAGTTGCTCAGAGAGTAGATCTTAGAAGTTCTCATACAGGAAAAAGAATTGTAACTTTGTGTGGTGATGGATGCTAACTAAACTTCCTGTGGTGATCATCTCACAATATAGACATATTATCAAATCATTATGTTGGACACCTGAAACTAATAACATGTCACATGACAATTAGATCTCAAAAAAAAGTAAATTGTAATATTGAAACAAACACTCATATGATAAGGGAGTTGAAGTAGATCAATCCTAAACTAACGCAAAACCCCCGAAAATCAACCCAAGAGGAGCTGTGTTCAAAATATGGCCAAACAGCAAAATATAATTCACTTAAGCATTAACAAGTATGTTTTTAGTATAAATAATTTAGAAACCACACTTTATCATCAACTCTTACAGTACTTATAGGTAGAAGCCAATAAAAACAACTACCTGAAAGAAAAAAAATAGACTATTAATATTTAAGATACTTCTCAATCCATATTTGTAATTTAGATATAAGTAGACTGTATTTTTAGATCAAGGTAAGTGTTCTTTTTCAGTTAATCATCCTAAAACCATGGGAGTTAAGGGGGTGGGCACAATTAAAAGCCATCATATAAAAACAAATTAACCGAATTTAGTTTCTGACCTAAATATACTAAACAAAATGAAAATTACACTAATCCTGGAAGGTTTTTTTCCAACAAATGTTTTTAAAAAAACAAGCAAAGAAACAGATAAGCATACATTCTGAAGATCATCCCTAAAGTAGAAAGTGTAAGTTTAATTTTTGACAGAAATAAGGCCTGTTTCCCTTGATTAATGCCCCTATCTTGCTTCCTTTTAAACTATGTACCACAATGGCTTGAAACATCATACTGCATTTTAAAATCTCTTTATTATTAATTGGTGAGCCAGATAATAGTAAGCACGTTCCCAGATGATGTTTTAAACAAGGCAAAACATAAAATAAACATTATCTTCTCTTTACCCTCATTTTCTTGCCTCTCCATCAAGAACATAAACTCAAGGACATACACTAAACTTCTTTTGGATTCCTACAACCCTTAGCTGATCACAGTTTAATAAATGTATTGATCAATGTAAAATATTGAATACCAACTATACTCGTCACTGTTCTAGGCAATGAAAATATCTGACGAAATTTCCACAAGAATTAATAAGTTTGAAGCTACTGAAAGGCATAGGCAAAAAGATGACAGTCATGTAAGAGATAAATTTAGGAATCTATATGGTCCAGACAATAGTAGGAAGTCTCATTCAGCTAAAAGCAGTGAACCTAATAAATTTTAGAAATATTCTGTTGATACTCTCTTGTTAGAAGCCAGAGGAAGCACTAAACCCAATTCCAACCTAACAGGGAGGAACTACCGTACTTTGTAAAGCAGAAGAGATGGGAACTCTGGAAGATGGTAATCATATAGCACAGGTGATACTAAGAAAGGAACAGAGCACAGTGAGATACGTACTCTTTCAGAGTTTTGAGAAAAGATAGGCAAGGTAATGAAACAGAAAATTTAAAAAAGGAGAAAGGTGACTCACGAAGTCTGTAGGCTCACAAGTTAAATTATTAAATTCAATCATAAATGCCTCTTGATAAGCAGCCTTACAAAAATTTGAAAGCATGATAAATACAGAATAAAAGAAATCCATCATTGAAAGGCATAAGTTATGTGACCACCTACTGTCTCTACAAAGAACTGGCTCATCCTAAGCAATGACAGACCAATTTTGATTAGAACTCTAAGGCTTAGAGTGGAACCAGCATTCCTCAGGATAAGATACTACAATCTGTTCAGTGCTAATCAATGGCATTGGCACAACTTTTATCTTGCAATCTAATTGGAAAGCAAAACAATTACCAAATTGGCTCAACTGGCAAAAATACAGGGGAAAATATATAATTAATGTGTGTATATATTCAAGCAACTAAAACGAAATACAAAAGATCTAATTAGTTTAACAAATGGATCTAGTAGGAACATCAAAATGATGCTGCAACAATTTATCAAACACTGAGACTTCATTAGAGCTCATTTTAAATTCTTCTACTGAAAACATCAAACTTATAAAGCTATAATTCTTTTAATTTTTGAATGTTTTATAAATATAGACTACTCTTCTAATCAAGAAAAAAAGATTAAATATAGTATGAAGACTTCTTACAGTATTTTAAAACCACCACTATACTAGTATTAACCGAGGTCAACAGACTTTTGGGTAAACGAATTAGTAAATCTTACAAAATTAAATTGCTTTTAGACATCCTTAAAGAAAACTACTTTTGACTACACATCTATTATTCTGAAGTATTATGAATTTTCAGATCAGACACACATCAATCAAAAAATACATAAAAACAAATAAAAATAATTTAATGTTTTAGATAATCCATACTATCAATCTTTATACTGTTTATAATGAACCAAAAAGTACTTATTGAGTATTATAAAGTCATAATCCAACTAGCAACAGCTGACATGCTAGAACTGAACACAGAGGACCTTAAAACAGACAGTAGTCTGGTCCTAAAGAAGGATTCATCCTTAGAATCTCTAAAACAGAATTTGTGTGATTAGGAGCTTAGTCAAAATCTTCAAAACATAGTACTAACCACAGTTTTACAGACTCATTTTAGCATTTATCTATTTTCTGACTGTATTAAGACATTTAAGTGCACTGATATTTTGACATACACAATGCACTTGCATTTAAGCTATACTAAAGTTTGTGCTATAAATATCTGCACATTTATAGGAGGAATATTTAAGAAATATTTCTTCTTTTTATGATGCCATCATAGGCCTAAATTTAAAAGCTAAAATTATAAAACTTCTAGAAGAAAATACACAAGAAAATTGTTGCAACCTTAGGATAGGCAAATATTTCTTATTTAGGACACAAAGAGCACGAATCATTAAGGAAAAAACCCGATTAACTGGACTTGATAAAATTAAAAACCTTTGTTCATAAGACCCATTATTAAAAAATGAAAAGGCAAACCATACTGGGAGAAAAAATTTGCAAAACACATACTTGATAAAGGACTTGGGTCCAGAATATATAAAGAACTATAACTCAATAACAAGCTGGGAACAGACATTTCACAAAAGATACATTAATGGCAACACACACACACACACACACACACACACACACACACACACACACACACACCCAATGGCAAAAAGCTCAGAAGAAATAGCTCAGCATCACTAGCCCTCAAGAAGTGAAAATTAAAACCACAATGAAATACCACAGCACTCTCACTAGAATGAGTTAAATAAAAAGCCTGAAAATACCAAGTGTTTGGGGGATGTATAGAAATTGAAACTCTCATACACTGGTGATGGAAATTTTAAATGATACAACCACTTTGTAAAAACAGTTTGACCGTTTCTTACAAATTTAAATATATACTAAGTATATGACCCAGCAATTCTATTCCTAGGTATTATCCAAAAGAAATGAAAACATATGTCCATGCAAAACTTATACAAGAATGTTCATGACAGCTTTATTCATATAGGCCAAAGATGGAAAAAACACAAATGGCTAACAGATGAATGGATAAACCAAAAAAGGAATGAACTATTAATACACATAAAAACATTATTTGGATAAATTTCAAAAACATTTTACTGAGCAAAGGAAGCCAGACAGAAAAGACTATATGCTCCGGAACTGCATTTATATGAAATTTTAAAATAGACAAAACTTAACTAAGGAAGTGGTTCTCAATCGGGGAAATTTTGCCCTCCCCTTCTTGGACAGTGCTGGTGACATTTTTTGATTGTCACAACTTAGGGAATGGGGGCGGGGTGGTTGCTACTGGTATCTAGCAGACAGAGAGGCCAGCGATGCTGTTAAACATTCTAGAATGCAGAGGACACTAACACAACAAAGAATTATCAGGCCCAAAGTTTCGATAGTGCCTAGGCCAAGACTGGAAAATTGTGTTCTACAGTGGTCAGTGATGGTCTTGGGATACTGAATGCAAAAGAAAATGAAAGAGTTCTGGGGACAATAAAAATGTTTTATATTTTATTTGAAGTAGTAATTTGTTTTCCAAAACTCATCACCCTGTACACTTGAAATGGGCAATTTTATTGTATGCAATTTTACCTCAAAGTTGATGGTAAAAATTACAGTGTCTGTCAACTAATATAAAGCTATATAAAACAGTTTAAAACAATTTTTGCTTTTTAAATTATATGGATAGAAAAGACAGAAAAGGCAAGTACCACTGGTTGGATTATGGATAATTTTGATTTTTTTTTCCCTGTTGCTCATTTGTTTTGTATTAACTTGAAAATACATTATCTAAAATATATTATCTAATTATATATTTTTGAGTTATACCCAAAACAGGTCCAATTAAATGAGGATAACAGAAAAGCACAACTGCAGATGAATATTTGATAGTAGTTAAATTTTGATTTTTGATCACAGGACTTAAGTTATTTAAAGAAACTATAAAAATGTATAATGCAAAGGCATTCAGAAGTCAATTTTTACTCTAAAACACCTCTATAATATTTAGTCTAAATTATAAATATATTTGTATATAAAAGGTTTTTAAGAGACATTTTCACTATAAACAGTGATATCACGCCATAATAAGGTAGGGTGAACAGGATAATAAATTCTTTTAAATTAAATAAAGTTATGAAGTAAGGAATAACCCATTTCATTATATTTATATAGTAGAAAAACACAGCAGATGCAATTTAATTATGTTCAACAACAGGCCAGGAACTGTACAAACTGTGAGTAATATAAAGATGACCCTCAAGAAGTGACTATCTAATGGAGAAAAATGATACTGTTAACAAATCAAATACAAAAAGTTAAAAGCAACGGTTGAGGTTTGAAAATAGTACAATGAAAGAACCAAACAACCAAGCCTGGAGAGTGTGGGAAACATTTACAAAGATGACATTTGAGCTGGGTCTTGAGGAAGTAGTAAGAGCTTATCCGGTGAAAATCATTGTTAGATAGTTCAAAAATCTGAAACCAAACAAAGAAAGCCAACCACCTAACAATTTTGTTACATTGCTCTTTGTTACATTTTATGGTCTTAAAGGTCAGCAATGAGCAAATCGTTTCCAGAAATGGA
Organism: Balaenoptera physalus; assembly: GCF_965194825.1. Taxonomy (NCBI): domain Eukaryota; kingdom Metazoa; phylum Chordata; class Mammalia; order Artiodactyla; family Balaenopteridae; genus Balaenoptera; species Balaenoptera physalus. Next base: position 14,051,448 of record NC_138897.1, read on the forward strand.
ATATTATCCTATAATATTGAGCAAGGAAGTTACACCTGCTGAGAAAATTCCATATTCAAGAGAGAAATATGCTCAGTATTTACCCTGATGGAAAGTGCACTCTTTGCACTTTCACTACATCTAAGTTAGGAAATTTAAGTCTCTGGCACCATTTAAAAGTATAGACAAAAAATAATCAATTGGGTTACAATTTTAAAATTGTATATTTAACATTTGTTAGTAAATTCCAGTTGGCCTCACATAACACACAAAAACACCTCATACCATTAATAAGGGAAAAAAATCTAAGATGCCTCTCAAAAGGGGTGGGTCCTAGGAATACAGTATACATCCTTGACAGCACGTTTTAAAGCCATAAGAAATGCTTATAAATATATGATGAATGAAGTAAACGACTACTCTATACTGCTAACAATGATTAATTATAACAAGGTAAAAAAATTAATTCCTGGGCTTCCCTGGTGGTGCAGTGGTTGAGAGTCTGCCTGCCAATGCAGGGGACACGGGTTCGAGCCCTGGTCTGGGAGGATCCCACATGCCCCGGAGCAACTAGGCCCGTGAGCCACAATTACTGAGCCTGCGCGTCTGGAGCCTGTGCTCCGCAACAAGAGAGGCCGCGGTAGGGAGAGGCCCGCGCACCGTGATGAAGAGTGGCCCCCACTTGCCGCAACTGGAGAAAGCCCTCGCACAGAAACGAAGACCCAACACAGCCATAAAAAAAAAAAAAAAGTTAATTCCTAACTCAGGCAGAGAAAAAAGCCTGTGAGGTGGTGAGACCAGCAGATACACTGCAGGTAGAACTTGCCTAGCCAGCTCCTTAGACTTCCTGTAATTTTGGAAACCTACTGAAATTAAGGAACAGAAATGCAATTAAATTGAGTTTAAACAGAACAAATTTTATGCAACAGAAAACCTAATTTTTGAGTGAGCAAGTCACCCCAAAGACAAAGGGTCTTCAAGTGGATCTGACTTCGTGGAGAGAAATTTCCTATTCTTTTCTCTCTTGACTTTGAGTCAAATAATTACTGCGAACAATTTAAGGAACACTGTTTCCAGGTAGTGGTGATTCAGGGGATTGGAGAAAACGGAAAAAGGATTAAAGCGATAAACCAAGGTTGCAAGGGAGTCTTCTGGAGTCACGTAATAGCCAGTGAACTAGCCAGTGAACGCTGGCTATTTAGTAGATCCCGACACCAAGAGTGGAGCCAGGAGCAGGTGCAAGTCCAGCCAAGAGCTGGAGGCAGGCAGGCAGAGAACAGTAACTGCCAGATCCTTTTGCTTCCGCCGCAAAACATCACCCCCCGCCCCAACTCTCTAACTAAAATGTTCCTCATACTCAGTACCCGCCCGGAAGTACCCCCTCCCCACAACTACCCCTTGCAATCCCAACAGTCCAGCCGGAGTGACAGGGCTGTTGTTCACTTACTGAGCTGTCCCCCACCCGACGTAGTACTCGGCTCCCGACCTCCTGCGCCTCCAACGCCGGCTGCTCCAGGGATCCCCGGCGCCCCTAACCCCGGCGGGGTCCCGCTCTGCCTCTCGAAGTTGCCGGGATTGGAGAAGTAGTCGCGCAGCCGAGGGAGCTCGCGGCCGCTCTCTAACAGCTCGGTGTGCAGCTCCAGGGCGGTCAGCAAGTATTGATCGCGCAACAACTGAGCCGCGATCGCATCAACTGACAATCGGGCCGGGGTCTCCCCGGTGACCCCCAGTGCCACCGCAGCCGCCGACGCCTCCCCAGGGAGCCCTGGCCGTGCACTGCTCCCTAAGGCCACGGGATCCTGGGGCGATAGCGAGTCCGCAGAGCCAGGATCTAGGCCGACCCCGGAACTCAGCCGAAGTCCTGCCCGCCGCTCGTCGGTCGCTGAAACCTCGTCGTCGTCCTCGTCCGAATCACTGAGGAATGGATTCACGCCGCCGCCACCACCTCCAGGCGCCATCGCCGCCATCTTATACTGTCAGGAGCGTGGGCGCCTCCCTGTCTGGCTCTGACAGGCCGCAGCCTGAATCCCCACTAAGCCTCAGCGGACACTGGGCACCTCCAGGGCCCCGGATTGGCCACGTCCCGCCTCCTCACTTGGAGGAGACCAGGCCCAGGCTCGGAGGCAAACGGTGTGGAAGCAGCACCACACGCTGCCTCAGCCACAGCTGCAGCAGCAGCCCGGCTCTGCAGGCGTCTTCCTGGTCCCCAGTCTCGCGAGAAATGGTGCGTGCCGTGCCCCCCTCTTCCCGCCCTAGCCCCGCCCCCGCCCCGCCCATTCTCCCCACTAGTGAGCAAAGATAGAGGGCCCCGCTCCCCGCTCCAAGACAAAAATCCCGCCCCACTCCTTTTTGATTGGCCGAATGAGATAGGGGGCGGGGACTGGAGTTACGGAGGGCTGACCCAAGAATTATCGCGAGAGCAGCTTCTGGCCAGGTAAGTGTCAGGGGCGTTCAGTGGTTGAGGAGTGGTTTTGATGGTGGCTTAGGAACATTCTCTTGGATGTCCTTTCGGGAACAGAGGGGAACTCTGACCTCGAGCTGGGTCCCGCCTTCGCGGTGAGGAGGCCTCATTCCTGAGATCAGGCCTGACCTGTATAAGCCCAGGTAAAGTCCGGGACTAGTGGGGGAGAGGTGCGGTCACGCCCGCCGCCGAGCTGCTTCACTTTTCCTTAGCACGTTTCACTTTTTTTGCTGTGTGCCGCCAGTTGATGACATTTTCTCCGCACGTGTAGCAAGTGCCCAGGGCAGGGGCTGTAGTCAGAATGTGGCTTCCTTTCTCTTCCTTGCCTTCCCAGCCGTGTGCCAGTTTGCCCTGGAGGCCTAGGAGAGCGCCTTCTCGCCACCGAGTTAGTAGTGATAGGGCAGGATGCCATAGGGTGGGGTGTGGGAGATGGAGAGAGTAAATGGAAAATGGAACTCAGAGGTTTGGATTTGCGTGGATCAGAGAATACCCTGATAGCCTCGACTTCAATAGCAAACTGTTAGGATCTCAGGATTTAATACACAGGGATGCCTCAGAATATCAAATGCAGTCCCTCAGTGGAGGGAAAAGTAAACTTAATTCTAGAGACGTTCAATGACCCGGTCAAGTCAACTCCATCAATAAGTATTCAAAGAAACTAAAATCAGTTCTCATGTCCAAAGCCATTCTTTCTCCGCTATGCCTTGCAACATTTCTGACTTGTACATTTAGGCTGGAGTCAAGGTACTGACTGTGGAACTGAGAAATTGTTTTCAAACTTGGCTGCTTTTGACAGTTTTGATATCCTTTATCAAATGTTAGCACAGTATACTAAGTTTGGACAGTATACAAAGTATACAGTATACTGTATACTTTGGACAGTATATATATATTGGACAGTATACAAAAATGTTAGCACAGTATACAAAGTTTGCCACTTTTGTACTTTTAGATTTCCCTGTCATTCTGCATAGGTTCTTCCTTTAAGCACCAAAATAGAGGTGGCAATAATTATGTTATCAGGTAAGTTATGTTACATTGAAGCAGTAAAGTATCTCCTTTAGGTCTGTGGAAAAATAAAAATATAGCGTTCTTATATAGCCTTAGGTCAGGTTATTGGTTTACATGTCAATGTATGCCAACAGTTAAATGTCGGCTTTAATTTCAGTTTACCCAGGCTCAGTAAACGAAAATTTTCATTTGAATGAGGCTTTGGGTTTTTCGTTTTGTTTTTGGTAGAAGTTGTTTTTGATGTTATTAATACTAAGAATTCGAAGTATTTTTTTGTAGAACATTAGCTCTTAATGTTTGAATTCTAAATTTTTTTGTGTGTGAGCCGTATATTGAAGAAAAGCATGGGAAAAAAAATCCTGGATCTCAGAAAAATAATATCAAACTAGTCAATGCTGTTACATATTTCTTAGCTAAAAGGATTGCTGCTCCTTATTGAGTTTGCCAGAGAGACTGAAAATGGAACCAATTTCTGGAATGGAGGAGTGGAAGGGATTAGGGAATGGCATGGAAAGGGCATGATAAGAAATGGGTTGTTTGTATAGTACAATATTTCTATCTCTGTAATGGGGAGTTTTAGAAATCTTTTGTATTTAGGGTCCCTGCACTTAGGGTCTTCCCTTAGAGGATTGTGCTTATTAGGTTGAAGAGCCTAAAGTTCATATCCCAGTTCTGCCAATTATTTGCTGTGAGACTTTTAAATAGTTACTTGACTTCTCTCAGCCCTCATCTGTCGAGGGGATACTGAAAGTATATAGAATTAGGAATGTGCTTGTCACCGTACCTGGTACCTAGTACACAATAAATGTTATAGTCAGTTATCAATTAATGTAATACTAGTATATGGAGAACATTTGACAGACTTTTAAAAATAAAGCAAAACAAACCCGTTGTCAATTGTTTAGTAGCTACAGCCAGAAAAAGCAATTAAGGTGGCCCCAAAGGGAATATCTTTAATTTAAGGTCTGATTTCTAAAATGAAAGTTGAAAATATCAATAGATTTAAAATATGTTTCCTCAGAGAGTCGTAAGAAGTTGGATGTAGAAGTCCTTCCATGATTAGCTTCCTATAACACGTCTGTAGTTTCCTGATTCTACTTCGTATCCTATAATCATGGACTTGTTTATGTGACCTTCCAAGCCCGTAACAAATCAACTGGCCAGTCTTCTCAGTAAGTACTTTTCTCTTCCACAATACATAGAGGTTTACTTACCAATTAAAAATGTTTAAGAAATAGCACATACTAGAATATTAATAATTGCTGATCTCTACTTTTAATAATTTGCTGTTAATATTGTTGAGAAATTTTCTTTCTACTTAGCAAGATCTGCATTAATTTGGTCTTTACAGCTAATGTTTCACTGAATAATATAGATAGTCATTGAAGTTTGTATCTTAGTGATGAAGATATAAAAGATCGCTTTTTTCCGAGCACTTAAATCATTTTCATGTTTAAAACATTATTTTTTGCTTTAGTAGTCTTAAAATAACCACAAGTAATATTTTAAATGCAAGTGTTTCATTGACTTAAAGTTTTATAAGTATCTAATTTTTATACATTTTTATGCATTCTAATTTTTTAACATTTTTTTCAGCATGTGGTAAACATCCCACAGATATAAGCTAAATAACTTTTATTGATACATGGTTATGTGTATTTTAAAATTTTTAGTAATTATTCATTTATTTTGGTGGTTTCCAAATGATTCATCCGTGACGAAGTTTTCTTTTTCACTAAATCTGAATAAAAAGTGATTTTTTTAAAAACAGAAATATTAAGTAATAATATTGCTTAATTACATGTGCTTAGCAATAATAAAATAAGTAGCGTGCGAAGAATGATATTTTGGAATCACCGAAATTTTATGTATAGTAAATGACTTAAACATAAAAGTTGTTGTGGTTGTTTATAAGGATCCTGAATCTTCACAGTTCATGCGTATGTTCTGGAGGAGGAATAAATAGAGAAACAAGGCAGCCTCTAGTGGCTATCCTGCATATTACATTTACCTTTGAAATGATAATTGTAAGTCATTTATTAGTCCTTAGTAAGTGCCCAGGACTGTGAGGAGTGCTGGAGAAAGCCTGTCTTGCTGTCCTGGAATCAGCTTTAAATGATAGAGACAGACATTACTACAAATAGTCAGAGTCATAGCCATATAACTGGAAACTGAAGTAAAGGTTTTGGCTTCTGATTTGGACTGCATAGTCCCTGAGGAAGTGATGCTTGAGAGTGCAAGGTAGGGACTTGACTAGGAGCCCACTGTCACTATATAACACAGCTAGATTTTTATGTTGGCTGTTACAGCTTCAGGGTCAAAGTTCTCAAACACAATTTTTGTTTCACTACTTCAATAAGGTTTTGGGTAGTGGAAAATTTGTATTATCCTTTAACACATAAACTTTGAAACTTTATATAGAAGAGTTGTGTAATAGCAATGGAGAAAAGAAAGAACATAAGTCCAGGGAGTTATTTGTAAATACAAATGAAAGTGAGAAGTGGTATACATATTTCCTTATTTATCAGCATGAAAAGGAGAGTACTCATGTTTCCATGGTAAAGAGGAGTATTTAAATCAGTGTGAGCTTCTGTACATCTAGATATATACAGTATGTACTTTAGTTGTAAATAGAGTTTAAGATCTAACTGAAATGAATTAAGTACTTGAAAAATGGCTTACTTTGCATAACTAAATATGATACCTGATAGATGGGGTCCTGAGCTAGAGGACAGAAAAAAGGATAAGTGAATAGAATATTATGAATAATTTTGGAATAATAAATTTGACAATTTGGATGAAATGGACAAATGGACAAATTAAAAGATACAGCTACCAAAACTCACTCAACAAGTAGTAAATAATCGTAACATCTCTCTGTATATGAAGAATTTATAGTTAAAAACCTTCCAACAAAGAAAACTCTGAGCCATTGCTTTCATTGGTGAATTCTGTCACACAAGAAAGGAAGAAATAATATAAATTCTACACAGACTCTAACAAAAAATAAAAGAGGTAACAGCACTTCCCAGTGCATTGTCTGATACCAAAACCAGAGAAAAAAGAAAATTATAGTCTAATATCTCTAATAAATATTACTTCAAACTGCTAAATAGTATTTCAGGAAATAAAATCCAATAGTATATAGAAAGGATAATACTTAATGATCAAGTGGGGTTTATTCTGGGAGTGCAAGCTTGGTTTAACGTTGGAAATTCAATCAGCGTAATTCACCACATTGGGAGACTAGAAGAGAAAAACCGAATGATCATGATCATCTCAATAGATGGAACAAAAGCATTTGACAAAATCCAGCATACATTCACAGTTTAAAACTCTTTGCATATTGAGAGTAAAAGGGAACTTCTTTAACTTAAGAAAGGGAATCTACAAAACCTGGAAAACTGACAACTTTCACCCTAAGACTGGAAACAAGGCAAGGATTTCTGTTGTTACTACACCTATTCAACATTATACTAGAGGTCCTAGGCAGTACAACAAGCGTGAGACATAAATAAAAAAGTATAGATTGCTAAGAAGTCGTTTTTTCACAGGTGACATAATTATCTCTTTAGAAAATCAAAAGGTACCTACATAAAAGCTACTATAACTAATAATTTTTCAGTGTTGCAGGATACAAAGTGAATGTATAAAAATCAGTGGTAATTTAAGAACTACCAAGGGGAAATTGAAATAAGAAACACCATTTACAATAATATCAAAAATGAAATATGTAGGGATGAATCACAGAGGCATGAGGAAACTTTTGAGGGTTATGGGTATGTTAACTATCTTGACTGTAATTATTATACACTTTAAATGTATACAGCTTATTATAGGCCAGTTATGCCTCAATAAAGCTATAAAAATGCTATAAAGAATATTATTGGGACACTTCAAAAATTTGGAGTATAGATGGTAGATTAGATAAAAATACTGGCGTTGAGTGTACTGAAGTTGATAACTCTACTGTAGGTATATATGGGAATATCATTATTCTCAGGAAATAAACACTGAAGTATTTAGGGGTAAAGGGCCATAGTGTATGTAACTTATCTTCACATGGTTCAGAAACAATATTATGTGACACACACACCCCCCCCAAACCTCCCACCCGCGCACATGGGAGGGGTAAGTTAAAGAGGTGAGACAGGGACCAGAGAGGCAAGAGGGAGAAAATGATAAAGCAAGTGGGAAAAATGTTAACGTTAGATGTATATGGCTAAGGGGTGTATGGATGTTCATACCACTATTGCAGTTTTTCTCTGAATTTGGAATTGTTTGGAAATAAAAATGTTAAAAATCTATACTAAAGTGTTGTCATTTACAAAAATTCCTTAGGTGGGACACAAAATACAATTGCCAAAAGAAAATTAATTGAACTTAATCAGAATTTAAAAGTACTGCTATTTGAAAAACACTGTTTAAAAAGTGAAAAGGGAAAAAAAAGAGGATTAAAAAAAGTTCATTAAATGCATGAGAAGTTGCTCAACGTTATTGGTCATCAGGGAAAGGTAGATTAAAACCACAATAGGTTACCACTACACTCCCACTAACTAACTGTAATTGAATATACTCAAGAGTGGGGGGAAACATTATAACAATATATAAGAAATTATAAAGCACATTATACTTACTATAAAAGTAAATTCTAAAACGACATTTATAGCCAAATTATAGATTGTCAATAAAGTTTTAAAACACTTAAAGACATTACTTGTAGGTGTCTTAAACAGTTTGGAAAAAGCTTGGCAGTTCTTTTTATATGTTTAAACATCTGCATACCATTTAACCCAGCAATTCTAATTCTGCATATTTATTCAAGAGAAATGAAAGCATATATTCACAAAGTCATTTACTGTTCATAGAAGCTTTATTTATAATAGCCCAAAACTGGAAACAATTCACATATCCATCAAGAGGTGAATAGATAAACAATTTGTAGTATATCCATACAATGGATCCTTCTCGGTATTAAAAAGGAACAAACAACTGAATCACAGCCGTGCATGAATCTCAAAAATGTAATACTGAATGAAAGCAGATACAGTAAAGTACATACTGCATGATTCCATCTCAGTGACACTTTAGAATGCTAAAAATTAATCTTGCATCACAGAAGGCAGTGATTGCTCATGGTCAGAGCTGTGGGGACGGGGTTTGACTGCAGAGGGACATGGGGGAACTTCTTGGAATGATAAAAATATTCTATATCTTGATTCTGGTGGTTGGTTATATGAGTGTATATATTGGTCAAAACTTATAAAATGTAAAATGTCCATTTTTGTATATAAATTATACTTTAATAAAGTTGATTGAAAAATTTAAAAATAGATGCCATTCATTAGAGTGCGTCAGAAAAAATTTAGTAAGACTATTGACCTTAGAATAATTAACTCTAAATAAGTGGAATGTATTATAACAAGAACCCTTATACTCAAAAGAAAAACAACTGTATGAACTAGTGGTAATTTTTATTTAATATGCATATATTAAAAAATGGTTAAAAACATACATTAGTAGGTAATTTTTTGGATCTGAAAGAATTATCACAGGGCTCCTTGTTAGCATTGAAAAGTGGGCTACTAGATATTGTATTTTTGCATACATCTTTTGATTGCCTAATATCCCACATATCTTAAAAGTCTTTCCTTGCTTTGGCTGGGTTCTTTGCCTCGTTCTTTGTGGTCCTCCTAAAACATGTGGTCGTGCGTATTCAACACGGACGTGTGGTCCATGTCTATTCACTTTTCTAATTCTGTTGCTGAGCATAATACTTGCAAAATAGTAGGTTTTGAATAAATGTTGTTGAAGTAGGATTCATTTTAGCCAAAATTACTTTGCCATTCATTTTAATAAGTTCCTTAAAAAACATTGATTGAGCACCTACTTTCTCAGTAGGTAGGACATAACAGTGGTGAACAAGATATCAATCTGTGTCCTTATGGGGCTTATATTCCAGTGGAAGAGGATCACTAAGTAAATTTCAACAATAATACAGAGCGTGTCATTGTTTAAATCAGGGAAAATGAAGAAAGGGTCTACTTTAGGGTGGTGTAGAAACCTTGAGGAGGCGACATTTGAGAAGATGGTGTGAAAAATAAGAAGGAGGCCGCCGTGGGAAGAGCCAGCTGAAGAGCCCAGAGATAGTTCACTTGGAACTGAGCGGTTTCCCTGGATGCAAGACTTCCAGTGCCCAAAGGGGGGGGGGCGGTGTCCCAGGCACAACAGCGTGGTCCAGCTGCTCCACTGTGCTCTAGGCTCCAGCTCTTCTTGCTTTCACAAGGATTTTTAACTCCTGCAGTTACTCCACCTTTCTGTTGCAGCGTTAATTTCTTTCTACATTTGAAATCATTCCTCAGCACACAGATCTAGTGTCTCCTAGCTGAGGAAAACCCTCTATTGGCCATACATCAATTTTCATTTAAGAAAAGAACTTTTCTTGAGACTTAGCATTCTCCCAAAGAGCTGTACTCATCCCACTGTCTTTCCCTCCCTGACCTCCCATTTACTTTCGAGCAAGCACGTTCATGGGGCTTACCTCTCACTACTCTGTTGAAATTCCTCAGTAAGGTTAACAAGGACTTCAGTTTGCTGCCCTGCTCTTACTCCAGTCTTTAAGTGTATCTGATAAAGTTGACCACACCCTCCTTTCTTGAAACACTGATATTAATAATAATTTCTGTGTGTGAAATCTTGTCCTTTAGAATATTCTGCTAAACGTCTCCTTTTTAATTCATCAAATTTAGTTTGTTGTACTGTGTGTATTTGAAGTGATGACTTTTTCTTCAGGAGGGCTTGTGAGATAAGCAAGAGAAATATATATTGCAAGTGTTTAATTAATTTACCATTAGGAGAATCAGTATTCAGCTGAAACAATTATTTCCATATATAGCATATCAAAGGCCTTAAAGATGTTCATAGCCTTTGATTCAGTGACTGTACTTATAGGCAGTATCTTAAGCACATAATGTGAAATGTCTGAAAAATTAACATAAAAATTATAAATTTAGATTAATCACATCAATACTTTTAATAGTAAAAACCTGCTTAACAATATGGGGGTGATCAGGAAAATTAAAATGCACCCATAGAATAGAGTTATGGTAATGGTAAATGATGTGTAGGAAAAGGTGGGTTATTTTTTTAAATAACAGAAATATTAATGTATAATAAAGGAAAAGATCTATATAAAATTGTGAGCCTCTATAAAAATGTAGATAGGATAAAAATTGTAAGAAACTGTGAACAGATTTTTCTTTAGGTAGTAGAATTGTAGGTAATTTTTCTATATTTCCAAACTTACCACAGTGATTTTATTTTTATAATCAGATTGCTATTATTAAGAAGGGAGTTGCTATGTAGTCAAAGCTCATAAGGAAAATACATATTTATTCTGAGAGTGTTGCCTTAGATTGCAGAATAGCATCTACTCAGTAAGGGACTTTTATAATTTGTGGAATATCTTTGATATTTAGTTGACTCTTGATTCTCCCAAGAAAAAAGTGGTCCATAATTTGACCATTTTCTCTATTTTATTTTATTATATGCTTGACTTTGATAAGGTTTCTTCCCCAATGTTTCAGTGTTTTTGCAGGATATTTTGCCACCCTTTCCTTTCATAATGTACTTCTTCAGGCCAGGAAGAATAAGATGTATCTGTAATTAAATTAACTCATCTTTAGTGTTTTTCAGCCAAGCGTCACTATGTGTAACTAATGCAGTTACATTACAAGAAGGACAAGTTAGAGTACTTTGCTGTTATTTGTAATCTGGGGAGAGATTCACCAACAAAAGCAAATTGTAGACTGGCTTGAAAAGCACTCCCATGGACTCCCATTGATTTAGGCAGTCAATGGTATATTTAAATGTGTTATTTAAATGTTTCACATTGCTTAGTTTTCCTTCCCTAAGTATTTGTAAGCTCATCAGATTTGTGACTGTGTCACTTTGGTGGTCTCTGTAGTTCCCCAGCACATAATTATGTGCTTAATACGTGCACAGAACATTTTTACTGAATGAATGAATGTAACCCTCTTCTTTTTTGTATTGGTTCAGGGAACTAAAATAAAGTGTTCCGTTAATGAGTGTATATCTTCTGAAGCAAAGATGAAATTTAACTACTTTTTCCTTCCCCTACTAAATGGACAAAATGCATGTTGTCTGCTCAACTTGGTGATAGTCAAGAGAAGCTAAAACTGTACTGAGCTGATAACCAAAAGTCAAAAAAAAAAAAAAAGAAGCACAAATAGTTAAATAATGTTAAATTCTGAGAATATCAATGGTTGTCACATGGGTAACCAAGACCACCATGAGTTATATTTTCTATTTTATACAGGATTTGACTTGACTGAACCCTAACTCATTTTAGGACTCATTTAATTCTTTCTTTGTTTTTTGATCCTATGTTAGTTTTTATGAGCTTAGTATGCATTTAAGTTTATTATAAATAGTTTATTGGTGCTAATTACTTATGATACTTGAACTTTTCTTTTTGCTTGAGTGTACTTTATCATATATTTTATTTCTATAATATCTCATTATTAAATAATGCTTGTTACCATCATAAATGAAGGTGAAGCTGTGTTACGTAATATTTTAAAATATACAATCTATATGTAGTCATCAAAATAAGTGAAAATATATATGATTGCACTAAGGCTTACCCAAATTTAATTTTGTTCCCTCTTTTCAGTTTTTCTTGAAGATTAGTTACACGGGATATGCTGCTGTACATTATTTTGGGATTGCTCATACATTTGGTGTTCTTCGCCTCCATCTTTGACATTTACTTTACATCTCCTTTGGTTCATGGAATGACTCCTCAGTTTACGCCATTGCCTCCCCCAGCGAAAAGATTAGTGCTCTTTGTTGCTGATGGCCTGCGAGCAGATAAACTTTATGAATTAGATGAAAATGGAAATTCTAGGGCACCATTTATTAGGTAAGCATGTCAACTGGTACAAAGACATCTCTGGAAAATGTTACACTAATACTGTTTATCTCACATTGGGTAGAGGAGTGATGATGAGAAAGAGAATAGGGCACATATATATTGGCCTTTGCCATAGAGATTAGCAAGTTTATTTCCTTCTAGGAGTTATTTCTCATATTGTGGAAGTTGCTATCAGGTGAATCGAAATGAATGACCTTAGCTGCTTGGCCTAACTTGTCCTAATTTCTGAAACCTGGCTTACAACTCACTACTATATTGTCCTTTTCTTATTAATGACAAGCATATATATTAGTGAATTGCCAATTACAAAGGTGTTTCACTAGAAAATATAGACTTCAACTCAAAACACATCTTCTATAAAATATATGAAGCCCTTCCAAGTCTATATCACTACATAATACAATTTTGGATTCTATTAAGTGGCTTTGAAAAGAAATATTTAATTTTTGGGGCTTAGGGGACTCCTGCAATCAACTGTTCTTTTTCTGATTCATAGCAAGCCCCTCAAAAGCCCTTCCGAATGCTGTTATAGAGAGATTAAAACTCAAATTCAAGTGGAAATTTATCTAAAATCGTCTCTCTTTCTCCTGCCCCTGTCATGATTTCTTTCTATCTCTTTACCCTATTTCAATTTTCTTTATAGTACTACTTAGCATGTGCAACTTCCACTAAGTCTGGGGCTTTGTTTTATATACCACTTTATCTCTAGTTCCTAGAACATATAGGCAATTAATAAATATTTGTTGACTGCTAGAAGAATGAATGAACCTGAATTCTATGTTGAATTTCCAGGAATAAATTTATGGTGCCTCAAAGAAATGCATAATATACTAAAGTATGCAAATAAATGAGCAACTCAGGGCAATAGGAAAATATGAGTAGGAAAATGAGATCAAGCCTGGGTTAAGTTCAGTACACAACAATGTGTAACATAAATTTCTATGAATAGTTTAAAAATTGGGGTGATATATTTGGTTGAATTTCTTAGTTGTCAAAGAAAGGAGAGAAATATAGTTCATTGCAAAATTAATAAGATATAAAATATACTGGTTGTTAAGGCAAAGGCAAGGCTTTCTGGTACCACTTGCTTCTCCTTGGGGTGTTACATAGAGGGCAAAGGGCTCACAGTTGATGCGCCTTGTGTTGTATGCCATTCTAGCTTCTTCTAAACCTTTTTTTTGAAAGGTTTTATTTGTTCCTCACTGTTTTTTAAAAAATATGATCTGATCAAAATGTTTTCAACAGAAGTATCCACATTTCTTTATACCTCCCTCTCTCTGTTGGAGTTCAGTTTCCATTACATAACTGAAGAAGTTAAAAAATATTTCTCCCTCAGCAGGTGGTTCAATGGTTTTTTAAGCCTTTTACTTTTTATGTATATATTTGACCAAAGTTGGTTTTATTATGAGGTGTCAGTATTAAAAGTATCTAAACCAGCACTTTTACATACTTTTCTACAGAACATTTTGAGAGTTGAAAGTTTATCTTGAAAGTTGTTACCAATGAATTAGTGTTTTATAACTTGTTGCTCTGCTGGCCTTTCACCTGCAACAGCATTACTGATAGTTTTGCCTTTTCCCCCAAATTTTGCAAATCACTGTTAGACAACTTAAAGAATGTTGATACATTTTAGCAAAAGAAATTTTGGCCTGTTTTAATCTCAAATTTAGGAAGATAATTTAACCACCATCACACCTAATAAAATTTAACACTGACAGAATAATATTGTGTATATCAATGATTTCTTATGTAACATACCATTTCAATACTTTGTGGCTTTAAACAATAATGGTGTATTTTGTCTTGTGATCCTGTACAGTGGTTGAGTGGTTCTTTGTCTCACCTGGGCTTTCTTGTGCTACTGAATCCAGCTGGTGGGAGGGATAGGACAGGGCTCAAGTGGGATCAGAAAGATTCCTTTCCTTCTTAAATTTTGACTCATTCTTTTGACTGGATTCCTTCAGTAATAATCTTATTTTTCTAAAGCCTTAACAGAGCATTTGATCATAGTCTATGTTAACTATTCATCTGTAACATCTTTTAGGAATATCATAATGCATGAAGGCAGCTGGGGGATATCTCACACACGTGTGCCAACTGAATCTCGGCCAGGCCATGTAGCCCTGATAGCAGGGTTTTATGAAGACGTCAGTGCAGTTGCCAAAGGTATTGTCTATTTAGATGATTTTATCACATGAAAAATTTATTGCAAAAATATTGCTTCTTTAACACTGAATCATGACACAAAGTGAAGTATGTTTTGAGATACTTTTTTTTTGGCCATGCTGCGTGGCATGTTGCATCTTAGTTCCCTGACCAGGGACCGAACCGACTCCCCCTGCAGTGGAAGCATGGAGTCTTAACCACTGGACCGCCAGGGAAGTCCCCGTTTTGAGATACTTTTGACAAGTATTTTAGCATGCCTAACTCACATAAACACACACTGGGATTGACTCAAGAATTAAGCTTTAGCTTTTTATCATCCTGTGCTATTGATAGAATATGATTGGATGGATTCATGGATTTCCTAGATCTTAACACTCGAAAGGTCAAAAGTGATTCTATATTTTAGTAAGAAGTAAATTATCTATTGTAAGCTTTTTAAAAAAATTGTAATATAATACATGTAACAAAATCTGTTATTAGTTTTGCATTTGTTCTGCAATTAATCCTCATTGTTATTATTTGAAAAATACTTCTTTAGGGGTTATACTAATATTTCATCATGTATATATTACTTTTGTCATTGTTTGCTTTTTTTCTCAATTACCTGAAGGATGGAAGGAAAATCCTGTAGAATTTGATTCTCTTATTAATGAAACCAGGCACACATGGTGCTGGGGGAGCCCAGACATCTTGGCTATGTTTGCCAAAGGTAAAAGTCATTGATTATATTTCCTCAGCTTTAAATAGGCAGTAAATGAATATGGTAATTTAAAATATAGACTATATTTTATTGATCTTGAAATACATGTTTTTACATATTTAACATCTCTGAAATAAGGGTGTATATTACAATAGATAGACATGTCAGTTTGATTTTTTTCCTTCTTGGTTGTACTTGAAATGTTGAATTATACAGTTTTTAACACCTTGGATTCGATGAAATGGTATATGACTCTTAACATCTAACAGCTTTTTAATCTTGGGCAAGTTAGATAATTTCTCTGAATTTCAGTTTTCTTTTCTGTAAAATGTGATAATAATAATAATAATTTCTATCTTCTAGGTTTGTTTTGGGGATTAAATAAGATAATTCATGTGAAACATTTAGCAAAATGCTTATTATGATGATGATAACTCCTCATTGTGATGATGATGTAGATGTCTGGTTCATTTTACTTCGATAGATTATTACTAAGAAGTTAGTAGATAGTCACATAAAGATTTAAATGTTAAAATTTATATTTATAACTTCTATTTGCATATATTCAGGATCATGCCATTTGGATTTGTTGTATTTCTGTGCATGAATCTGCAAGTATTAGAACATCTCTTGATTAGAAAATTCATTTACATTATTTTCTAAAATCAGTTGGATTCCATTTGAATTTTGTAACATTAAATGCTTTTTAGTGAGAGCATTATGATCATTTCACCTAATGAAAAGGTTTACACTTAGTCAAGAATATAATATAATAATTGTAATTACTAAAGATTATTATATGTCTCAAAAGCAAAACAGATATTCAAACTTTTCTGTATGGTAGTCACAGAACATTATTATGTAGAGCAGGTCAAAAAACTCATACTGCTTGCCATTTATATACTCCCTTCTTTGGAAAGCAGTTAAGATTTTTGGGGGACTGGTGGTGGTGAGGATGGATTAAGTTGCTATGGCTACCAAACTTACCTCCCTATTTCTGACTACAGTTGATAGGACAGGACACCTGAATTGGAGATAATCGAATAAGAATGTTCCATTTCTTATGGCAACCCACAGACCCACTCAGATCTTTACTTAGAATGTGGGAAGTAGAATGGCTGAACAGTAGAATAGTATCATTAGAGCTAAGCTGATATTATAAGAGATTTGTCATTATTTTGTTATATCTCTTACTTATGACCTGTAAGAGCGTAACTCAGAAATTCACTAAGTTGATTAGATTCTTAATAAAATCCTACAAATGTGTAAGATTAATATATTTGTTGACCCTTTCAAACTATTTGGCAATAAGCAATATTTATTCTCTTATACTGAGAAAAATGCACATATTTTATGAATAAAAGAATTGAAATATTTGAATTTTCTTCTTGGTTAGGGAATTTTGTAAAACAAATGATTTCATCTATTTTAGATTGTACCATCCTTAGATGCACAAATTCTTTGAATAGTTTAATCCTTACAGGGAGACAAACTTTGGTGTTTACTTTTGTGCTGTCGTGTATTCATTAGCACTGTGACTTTGGCAAGTTAATTAACTCACTTGTAGTGTATCTGTAAAATTGGAATATGTTACTGTGAGAACAAAAACAACAGCATATGTTATAGTATAAACTATGGTCCATGGCAGATCATTAAAAATTTTTTTCTCCAAATTTCCTTTTCAGGTGCTAGTGGAAACCATGTTTTTGCACATAATTATGACGCTTACAGTGAGGATTTTGGTGCCCAGGACGCAACAAAACTGGATACCTGGGTTTTTGATAGTGTGAAGGTACGTGCTATTGAGTGGCTAATCTACAGCACACGTATTTGTACCTAATGTACTAGAAACTGATTTGTTAGTAAATGCATCTTAGTTTATTTTACTTGTATGAACTTGAAAGTTCTTTATTGTAGCATACTATTTTAAAAAGACTGGATTCTAGGAAATTACACATTCTACAATAACCAATTAATAGAAGTTTAAAAAAAATAATTAGAAAAAGTTAACTCTGGGCTTCCCTGGTGGCGCAGTGGTTGAGAATCCGCCTGCCAATGCAGGGGACACGGGTTCAATCCCTGGTCTGGGAGGATCCCACATGCTGCGGAGCAGCTAGGCCCGTGCACCACAACTACTGAGCCTGTGCTCAGGAGCTTGTGAGCCACAACTGCTGAGCCCGTGTGACAACTACTGAATCCCACGCGCCTAGAGCCCGTGCTCTGCAACGAGAGAGGCCACTGCAATGGGAAGCCCACGCACCGCAACGAAGAGTAGTTCCCACAGCTGGAGAAAGCCCGTGCGCAGCAACGAAGACCCAGTGCAGTCAAAAGTAAATAAATAAAATAAATAGATTTATTAAAAAAAAAAAAAGTTAACCCTTAAATTCCGTGTTTCTGACAGTAAAATGAGCCCTTGGTTGGATTTAGGAAACCTGCATTTCTTTCCTAGTTTGCTGAATCATCCTAGGTAAACCTTCTTGATCTTTCATTGACCGTAGAACCAGCAGTCTCTTACAAGTAGTGGGACCATGTGATTTGTGTGAAAGTCTTCTGAAAAATGCTGTTCAAATCTAATGCATTTATTGTAACATAAAGTAGATGTTTAAAAAAATTTGTACTTTAAAGAAAAATTAGATAAGCAAAAACAAATTCACAAGTTAATCATAATAAAATATTTGAATTTCGTTAAGATATCGAGTTTTTTGGACTGTTTGTTAGTGACAATCATCACAGCTTTACCAGGAATCCAATAGAATTTATATTTTCAAAAATTGTGTGAAAATCTCAGCTGTGGATATGGGCTCACTCCTTTCTATCAATCTATTCCTTCTCATCTCCAAATTATAACTCATAATTCATCTGTTGTAAGAAGCATTCATTAATTGACCCTTAATGATTCTTCCTTTTACCAGTAGTGTCTTTGGACTGACATTGCAGACTTCTCCATAATGTAGTCATTTTTATTGTTTGTTTGTAAACAGTCAGTATGTGTCTGCATTTTTCTTTGTATTTACTTATCAGGAATTAAGTGCTCAATGTGTTCTTTGATAAACCCTATTTCTTTTATCAGAATATTTTTCCTTGAAGCTTTCTTTTTTCATTTAACATATGCTTTTGTCAAAAGGGAAAACCTTCAAGTTAAATAAAATCTCTTCAAAAAAATAATTAGCAATTTATTTTGCTATCACTTCTTAATATAATTGACTTATATTAGTATCTGCTTAAAGGCCTTTGGCTTCTAATTTCATAAACATAGCCAAAAATGTTCCAAAATCATGGATTTGATTCCTTGTGGTTAGGCAGATATTGCTAATGACTGGCCTGATTTTATGCCTTTTTTACTTTACTTCAACGCTGCTAGTTGGTGATATGATAGTGACCAGAAAAAAAATTTGCCTACAACTTCATAAGATATGATAGAGACATGTACATTAATCAAGTAATAACAAAAATATGAAATCATCAACAATGGTAAGTGGTGTGAAGGAAAAATGCAGGGACTAAGAATATATCTTTAGAAAATTCTGATCTGAACTAAACAGTTAGAGGAAGACTTTCCTGAGAGTTTTGAGACAGTCTCTGGAGAAGTATAGGAGACAAAGAAATGGATGGGTCTGGATTGCATATAGAGAAGAGTATTTCAGGCCAACAGCGTTATGTAAACTTGGGCCCTGAAAGGAGAGCCAGCATAATGGATTTGGGGAACTGAAAAAAGGTGAGGTTAGCATGGCAGCAACACTTACTAGAGCACAGTCTGAGATCAGGCTAGAGAGGGAGTCAGGGGTCCAACCTGGACTTTGTGCCCTGGCCAGAGACTCATGCTTAATTCTAGTCAAACGGTTTACAAATATATGCCAATTTCTACTCACTTTTTAAAAAATTGTGGTAAAATATCTATAGCCATCTCCTCTATTAGGTCTTCCATGACTTCCCTTTGCTTTACCCCACTTCCAGTTTGCCTTAGAGAACCCTCTTCTATATTCCCTTAATACCTCTATCTTAGTACTTTATTATGCTATGCTGTAATTTTTGATACATTGGCAACAATTTCAATCCTATGGGAAAAGAATCTAAAAAAGAATGGAAAAAAAAAAGATGTGTGAGGACTAACTGTTCCAATACATCCCAGAGGATTAAAAGGAACTCTGCTTTCATTTAAGCTTACAACTGCCTATATTATAAGCCATTGGATCTAACAAGCATTTCTGTACTGTTTATGCAAAAAGGAGGGGATTTAAAAACAAAACAAAACAACAAATAAAAAAACCCAAACAATTTCAATCCTATATACATCTTGTGGCAGAGATACTGTCTTTTTCACATTGTTAAATCTAAATTCCTATCATGGAATTGTCTGGTACATAGATACATGATTAATTTAGATTAAATTCAACTCTGTAATAGAAAAAAAAATATTGCTTAGAAGTTCTGTCTCAATAAAAGATAATGCCAGAAGTAGGCAGCCCAAGATTGATGCAGTCCAAGATTGCCATAGTAGTTCCACAATGTCATTAAGACCCAGTCTCCTAAGTTTCTCTTCTACCCTCAGAGCATGGTTTTAGTACAAGTATTTTGTGTTGGTAGGTCCTGAGGACAAATTTAAACAAAATAGGATAATTTAATTTTATAGTTATGTATAAATTTAATTAAATGTTTTCATTGGAATTACTTTTTAAATAAAATAAATGAACTAAAATTTTTTAACTGATTTGTTACATATAGGAATTCTTTCATGCTGCCAGAAACAACCAATCTTTGTTTTCTAAACTAAATGAAGACAAAATAGTTTTTTTCTTACATTTACTAGGAATAGATACAAATGGACATGCTCACCGACCATCGTCAAGGTAATTTAAATGCTGTGTTTAATTTCATGGTTTTGAGGGAAACACCTGTTTGAATTTTTTAAATATTATTATAATGTTTTCTTTGTAATGATCACAACAGAACTTATATTTTAAATAACTCTAAAGTAGAATAAGTTCTCATTTATATGAGATGTAGTATGATATAGTGGCTAAAATCACATATGCTGTGACCACACTGCACATTAATATAAGTAAAATATATCCTGTATGTGTATTGCATATTCTTCATTTATCAGGTCAGAGAGAAAAAACTTATATTTTAGAAGTATTTTAGTAAATTTTGAAATAAAAAGCATTTTTATGGTGTTAATATTTATATCACAAAAAGACGTAATTAGCTGTTCCTTATGTTCCATTTAATCAGTGCTGTATGTAGCAGATAA
Source organism: Balaenoptera physalus (assembly GCF_965194825.1). Taxonomy (NCBI): domain Eukaryota; kingdom Metazoa; phylum Chordata; class Mammalia; order Artiodactyla; family Balaenopteridae; genus Balaenoptera; species Balaenoptera physalus. The sequence goes on from NC_138897.1 coordinate 14,071,972, forward strand.
TAGTATAAAGTTTTGTATATGATGTTTCAGTAGTACTCCTTATATTAAAAGAGCGACTATTTTTCTCACTTTTGCAGACCATAAGAAAGGAAGAATTCATGTTATACTTTTATTCTTCATTTTGAATTTGATTTAGATTAGTCTAACTAACTGTAAAGCCTATTGGTTAGCTGCCAGTAATGAATACCTCATGCTTCCCTTCTTTAACACAATGCATTGTCTTAAGTGATAGAACTTATACCAAACCATCCTTGTTCAACTGTATGGAAAGCTTAAATATAGTTTGTTCAAAACATATTATATTATAGTGTTTTATATCACAAACACAGTAAGGGATGGAAATATTCTATAGTTGAAACAGTGATGCTTACCTATTACTAATGTGGAAAGAGCAATATAGTTTACATTATGAGAGGCATGAACTTAAAAGTCATCATTGTTGCATTTGAGACTTAAAAAGTATTCCTTAATATCTATTTGCTAATCAATATCTTTTTAAAAATCATTTTTGAAAATGATTCCAGATTTTTTTACTTCTTTAAGAGGAGAAGAAAATTACTTTTAACACTCTAAAGAGCTCTGATTTAAAAAAATATTAAAGATGAGATCTAAAAGTACTTCAAGGTACTGACTTTATAAGTTCATGTTGAATAAATTTGATTTTCCCAAATTAATGTAATTAATATAATTTAATTTTCTCTTCTCTTTTTAAACAGGGAATATTTGAACAATATTAAAATAGTTGATGAGGGATTGAAAGAAATTGTGTCTACTCTTAAAGATTTTTACGGAAGTGATGGGAAAACAGCATTTATCTTTACCGCTGACCATGGAATGACAGACTGGGGTTAGTCTGTTTCTAAGTGATATATACTTTACGATTAAAGTAGTGGTAAATGTGGCTTGCAAATATCTTGTAATGTTGAAGAGGATTAGATATCTTAGTATATGCAAACTGTCTAGCACATAATAGCATGCCTAAAATGTTAGTGTATAAAAGACTTATATAATCTTTCTTCTAACTATGAAAGGAATATACTCTCATTTAACATGAGAAATTAGAGAAAAGTGTGGTGAAGAAAACAAAAAATACTGATTATTTATCCACCTAGAATTAACTGTATGTGATGGCAGAGGGGGTGAGTTTAAGGTGGTATTACTGAGGGTACTACTAGATGAGCCTAGCCCCCCTGTGAGATTCCCAAGGCAAACACAGTGTGTACACAGATAACAAAATAAGGCAAAGCTGAGGTTTGGGTCACCAAATCACAATGTAGAATTCTTGTGAGCCGGTTCCACTTTATAAAGGGCTTTTGGCTATACCAGCCAGAGTGGCCTGGAAGAAAAGCATATAGAGACTTTGCTATCCTCTTCAGAGCAGACCTGGCCTCAAACTTGGGTGGTTACTCCCCAAAGGAGCTTTCCCTGTTCTTTCTGCCTTTGGTGCTACTCTGGTGGCATCTCCTCCAAGTCTTATTATTATTCTTATTCTTCTTTCAACCAGTCACTCAACGGATGTTCTGCTTTTTGTTTTTGCCTGTTTGTTGTTGATGCTCTGACTTGCTTTGGGAATATTTAAAAACGAATTGTTACATAGAGATGCAAACATTTGGGAGTATGGTGGCTAGAATTAGCTATATAGAGATCAACTCTTTAAAACTAAGTATTAAAAAATATTTAGGTGTAAGTTAATTCTTATATATTGATACTTGTCTTATTACTCTTTGTGTCTCATTTGTAGGTTCCCATGGAGCTGGTCATCCTTTAGAGACTTGTACTCCTTTTGTCACTTGGGGAGCTGGAATCAAGTATCCTCAAAAAGTGTTAGCTCAGAAATTTGATGATACATATTTGCAAGGTATGAACATTTATCTTTATTGTTTTTATAAATGTGACATTTTAAAATAAAACCAAAGTTTAACTTAAAAAAATTACTTTTCAAGTTATAGCTTTCATTTTGATATTTGTGTCATTACTATTTCTATGTATTACCTTTGTATAGTTCATATTATTTGGTTTATAATATTCAGCTTGAAATATAATTGTTAGTTATTTGCCTTGTAAAAGTTCAAGTATAAGTTTTAATATTTTTTTTTCACAAACCTTATTCCAGGACTTAGATTAAACCCTTGGCTTAGATCTTACCTGCAAAGACTGTCAATTAGATAAATCACACATATGTCACAATTGATATTTCAAAACCAGACAGATTTTGCCCTGTCTCTAGTACTTTTGAAGGCTCTCTCTGTTGCCCAAGCCTCCCTTGCTTCTCAATCCATGACGAAAAGGAATTCCTTTTTCTTGGAGCTCTGGTTATTTTGTAAGGTAAGGGTATTTTAGCATTTCAAAGCTTTTACTAATTGGACAAAATAAATTCCTCTCAAATGCCTTTCTCTGGATTAGTTGTGTCAGACTCATTCAAAGCACTTGTTAAGAATACAGATTAAAAAAAAAAAGTTACAGATTTCCAGACCTTGTCTGTAGGTATTTTGATTCCATGAGTCTGGGTAAGGCCTAGAAATGTTCCTTTTAAAACCTTCTCCAGGGATGTGGACTCCCAGCTGTATTAGGTATTTCTACCATAGAAGACTTTTTGGTTTGTATAATAAAATTTTCCTACACACTTTCTTTCTTTTTTTTTTTTTTGTTTATTTTTTATTGAGATGTAATTCTCATACCATCAAATTCATGCTTTAAAAGTGTATGATTAAATTTTTTTAGTATATTCACAAGATTATGCAGTCGCCTCTACTGTCTAATTACAAAACATTTCATTGCCACCCCTCCTCCCCAAATCCCTTCCCATTAGCAGTCACTCCTTACTTCTCTCTCCATTGTGTGTCTATGCCATATTTCATTGTCATCTTATGGACATTTAGGTCATTTCCACATTTGGGCTGTTATGATAATGATGCAATGAACATTTGTGTAAAAGTTTTTGAGTGCATATGTGTTTTTATTTCTCTTGGGCAGGTACCTAGGAGTGGAATTAACGGGTCATGTGTTCCTCTATGTTTTATTTTTTGCAAACTGCCAAACTGTTTTCCAAAGCAGTTGCACCATTTTATATTCTTATGCTCTGTGTTAAATGGATTAGATTGAATCTAAATAGAAGCTAGGTTAAATAGTATGTTTGTATTGAATACTTAGGAGACAGAACTTTCTTTTGGCAGTTGATTTCTCAGTGACTTAACGTTTTAGAATTATATGACTTCAAGAATCATTACTGCAAGAATGTATTTTTTCTTATATGGATATTTGGTATCATAAGTTACAGAGAAAGGGAATGTTTGTGTTTTTCCTCATCAGGTGATTAGTCTGAATTTTTAGTAGCTGACTGGTAGAATTAGGATCATATTTTTAAACTTTATTAGCTTATTAAAGGAAATTTCATCATAAAAATGCCTTAGAACCCTTTGGGTAATATATCTTAAAGTCAAAAACAAAGTCTTAAAATCAAGACATGGCCTCATAATCATTTGTTTTGATTACTGTTTATTGAAATTTCTGAATTTATATGTAGAAAGATAGGGGAGTGAGGCAGTTTTCATAGTAACTCACTATACTACTTTCACATTTGGGATTAGTGACGGTAGGAGCATCAGAGCGAAAAAATTTCAAATATTTTGCAAGCAACTCTCATTACAGAAAAAAGAAAAGCTTAGATTGACTAACGGGCTATCGGTTGCCTTAATAACTCCCTGGAGCAGGACTGTCATTAGTTGCAGTCATGCTGACAGTTGTTATCATTGTGCCTTTTACTTCCATCTTTCCTTCCTTAGCCTTTGGATGTTTTGAAACCATTATCTCCAAATTATTTCCAAATTAATAAACTATCACAGAAAATATCAAATATTTACTTTTCAGTTATTCTTTTAAAATTCTAGTTTAAAAAATTTACAGCTCTTCCTTCTTAAGCATGCTTTTTGTTCATACTTGGCTTAAAATGAACTTTACCAATACTTTCTTTTTCCACTGACCACTTATAATAATAAAATGATTTATTTTTTTTAAAGAATTCTTAACATCAGCTCTGGTGTTTATTTGTATCTTTCAGAATGGAAATTGGAGAACTGGAAGAGACAAGATGTCAATCAGGTATTCATTAAATTTAATCATGTTCAGATTTAATTTCATCTATAAGAAGTTTAGACCAAAAAAATCTGGAAAAAAAGTATATTAATAATGATAAAAGATGATAAAAATTTTTCTAAAACATTTCAGTTACCAAGGGAAATCCTGTTAAATGAGAATATCTTAACCCCAAGTAATCTTCCTTTTGGCAAAATAAAAAAAGCAGCCGCAAATAAAAGTGAAAGGAGAAGATGCCCTCCCTCCAAATAACACTGGCTAATTAAAGAATTATTATGCAAATTAAAATTTACATGCCTGTTACATTTCTGTGATTTCTTGTCATGGTTGCCTTGCTTAGTTGCTTTAAGCACAGATCTAATAAAACCCCATTATAGGTTTCTCTCCTGTTAGTGTGTCAGTGTACCATTTCTTTTTTATTAACACCCATTTTATCTTTAATTCTACCCAGAGTTTTTACAAATGCAATGGAGAAAAAGTGACAAGAGTATATAGATTACTCAGCTAGAAACCTTACATTATAGGAAAATGAGTGGCCAACCTAATCAAGTTAGACCAGTAACATTATCTGTAAATATGAAGCACAGATTTTTCTTGTTGAAGATATGCTGTGTAGACAGCCATCTTTACTATTTGTGGAAGGCATGGCATTGTTGGTATGTGGCCTCCAAAATGGCGGGAATACCTTACTTTTCCAGGTCACCTCACAAGCTGACATTCCTTACTGTGGTGGATAAACCAAGGTCTAGGGTCTTATTTTCAGGCTCACGGTTATAGAAGCCTGTTCTTTCTCAGCATATTAAGAATGGTCTCTTCGCTCAGGATGGATGCTTATTATCCAAGTGACAATGTATAGAATCAGATAGCAGTCTATTAATTTGCAATAAAAATCACTGTCAAAGGGATAGGAATAACTTGAAGTCCATAAAACAAGAACATGTTTTTTATATAGACTGGATCATAATCAAAAACAATATAGATTCAGCTACTGCTCTCTGAATACTGCTTCAGATCTACATTAGATGAGAATTCTTTATTCATTCCTTCTGCCAACACTGTTGTGTGTCTGCAGTATGTTTAAACATCGTGCAAACATTAACATTAACATTAAAATATTGAAACATTAACACATTAACATTAAACTTTGTGTAAGGGATATAATGGTGAATAAAAGCTGACACACTCCCTGCCCTAGGAAGCTTATAGTTTAGGAATAAGATAAATTTTATTTGTATTTATCATACAAATAAACATAAAATTATAGCCGTGATAAGTACAACAAAAGAGGCCTGTGAAGCCATCAGAGTACAAAGCAGATATATCTCATAGGCTGTGTGGTCGGCAAAGGCTTCCTCAGAAATTGAGGCTTGATCTGAGATTGAAGAATGAGAAGCAGTTGCCAGGCCAAGGCAGGAGGAAGGGAGCTTTTCAGGCAAAGGAGCAGCATGTGCCCAGAGCTCTGGTAGAGGGTACGTGGCATTTTAAAGGATCTTGAAGAAAGCGGGTGTACAGAGCAACAGACCGTGGTTTGATGTGAAGCAGAATAAGGTAGACACTGGACCACACAGGGCCTCATGGGCCCTATGGAGTTAATCCTAAAGCTTGAGGAAGCCTTTGAAGTGCTCAAAGCCTGGGGAGTGACATGATCTGATTTTCTGTGAAAGGATTCCTCCGGCTGCAGCATGGAGACTAGATCAGAGGAGGCCAATGGTGGATTCTGGGGGAAGGAGAGGAAGCGATTAGGCGGCCAATGGGGTTTCAGTGTTCTATGAGATGGTAAAGAGAGTCTAGATGGTAAAAAGTAAGACTGAGAGCCTGGGACCAAACTCCAATTTTAAATGGGGGCTAGAGAAGGTATCTGGAAAGAAGCCACAATGAGATTGGAGACACTCAGTGGAGCGATGTTACAGAGGCCCAGGAGGGGGTGGTCCACACAGCACTGCCAAGAGGTCACGTAATTATAATCATCACACAGCATTTGTAGCCACCGGTTAGTGCAGGACTATTGTGTGCCAGGTACTTTATAAATTTAGTCTCATTTGATCCTGCCATAACTCTGTAAGGGAGAAACTTTTATTTCTTTTTTAACTGATAAGGAAACTGAAGCATTGGAGAGGTTAAATAACCTGCCCAAGGTCTCAGAGATCACAAGCAAGTGTTTGAAACTGGGCATTCTGACAGCCAAGTATTTTACTCCCTGAAAAATTGTATGGACTAAAATAAAAGCAATCAATTAGTTGTAGAAAAATGGAGGTTATTAGCTCTATAGGAAGAGCGGTCTACAGGATGATAAAGAGTCAAAACAAGTTAGAGTGGCCTGGGAAGTGATGAGGAGGTGAGGCCATGGGGACAGAAAGCACGAACAACCCTTCTGGGGAACTGGACTTGAAGGGAGCTCTCCAGAACGATATTTGAGGTCTTTTGTCCAAAGAGCCTCTTATCTGGTTTGTATCTTTTCTGGACTTCACTGACTGGCAAACCAACCTCCTTCTGATACATACTGTCTTTAATTTATATATATATATTTCTTTAGTTAAAGTCTATTTTTGCTATTTATTTTCTATTTAAAGCATCTTTCTCATAATACTCAAAAACTGTTGCATAAAGTGGTCAAGTTTTTAGCATCTAGAATAAGTAACTTTTTGTTTTATGTGTTTTACATTTGGGGCTCCTAGTGGTTTCTTGTCAAATTTAAGTTTTCATAAGTTCCCGTACCTCTAGCAAATGACATTTTTTAGAGATCAGTACCTACTATGTATTAAATAAATGTTTGAAGGTAATGGATTATAATGAATATCATGGTTATTTTTCAAACTACAGTGATATTAATTAGATTATTTACTTTCCTTGTTGACCTCTGTCGACTTCTTAGATTTGAACTTCTTCTGTTTGTAGGCTGATGTTGCACCACTGATGGCTGCTCTTATTGGAGTTCCCTTCCTCTTAATTCAGTGGTAAAGAATACAATTTTCTTATCAACTCTCAGAATTAAAAAAATTTATTGTACAGTAAAATTTACTTTTTTTGTGTTTCTGAATTATCTTTGATTACATTTAAAACTTTTTTCCTTTATATTTCTTTCTAAAGATGTAACACCGCATAGTTACGTATGAAATACAACATGGAGCACAAGCCTAATAGCTTTTCTTAAAAAATTTGTATTTTCTAAAATGTAAATAGATTTATATCTTTGTATTTTAGTTACATGATGAAAATATATAAGTAATTTTTTATTGTAAGCAGCAGAAACTGAATCCATTTAAAGGAAATTTATTAAAAAGATATTGCTGGTTTGCTAAATCAAAGGGGTCCTCAAAAGCCAGACTGGGAAATGAACAGGAACCAAGAGTGCTCCAGAGACTCAGGAGAAAGAAGCTCACCGTGGTCCCATGGCAGGGCCAGTCTGCAAGGTCACCGGCACTAGGGGAGAGTAGCATTACACCTGTTGTACTCTCTGTTCCTTGACTCTCAAGTGTCCAATTCCAGTGCTTACCATTTGAGTGGTCTGGCCTCAGTTATTTGTCTACCCTTCAGTGAGGGAAGGCTGGGGGGGCCTCATTAGAGACCTACTATGCTCTACCTGATATCTCAGCTTAGAATGGTAATGCTGTTAAGAATGGGAACTGGATGCTGAAAAGCTAAAAGCAAACAAAATCCATTCCCATCAGCCATTCTTCCTAGCCCTTCAAGTCAAACTTAAAAAAAATAATGTCATCTACCTCAGAACTCTGATATGACCCCTATAGTCATAAGTGTGTGTGTATGTCTGTCACTGAAACCAAAGTTTCACAAAACAATCCTTACCGTTACTATGCATAGTAGTATAGTCCTATTTTTCCTATTATGTCTTTTTTTCCTTCTTAAGTGAGCTGGCTGTGGCCCACCATAGTAATTTTTCGTGTGTGCAGAGCACCTTTAGTTCACTGCCTGCCACATAGTAATCTTTCAATAAATGTTAGGTTTTATTGAACTTAATTCATCTCTTTTGCTTTGTTTATTATATCTACTTTGTAAGAAAAAATAATAGAACATTTTTTAGTTATGGTTTTTAAAAAGATTTTTTGTTTAATTATTCCAATAATTTGTCTATATGTCATCTCTATTGCTTCCTTTGTAAGTCTTTTTTGTTTTATAAGAATATTTTGAGCTTTGTTAGTTGTAATATTAAATCAGTGTCTATTATTTACAGGGAACCCTTCCTGTGGATATACTTAACAGCACTGATCTCTTCAAAGCAGAGAGCATGTTTACAAATGCAGTACAGATTCTTGAACAGTTCAAGGTAAAACAAGACCACACACAAAAATGGATGCTATTACAATTTAAAAATTGCATATATTAAGTGAAAATATTTGATTTTGCATTTTAAGAAATGATTTTCTATAATTTATTATCTTTAAATTTTGTGTGTTTAACTAGTGTCCTAAAGTTTCACATATCTGAGGTGCAGGTTCCATGAATCAGTTTGAGGGTGTAGAATTACCTTTGAGGAGTGTCCCTAATTGTTAGAGTACCACATATGCTCATAAAGACTACAAACCAAGTCTTTATCAATGGAATTTGCCTTGTAGAAGTAGGATTAGAGATTGCAACATTTCTTGTCATTCCATGTATATTATTATATGCATTAAGAGCTTAAACAAGTGATCATTTAACTGAAACTTTCTGTTATTCTTTTTTGTTTTTGGCTGCGTTGCGTCTCCATTGCTGTGTGCGGGCTTTCTCTAGTTGCGGCGAGCAGGGGCTACTCTTCATTGCAGTGCATGGGCTTCTCTGCTGTGGAGCATGGGCTCTAGGTGCATGGGCTTTAGTAGTTGCAGCATGTGGGCTCAGTAGTTGTGGCATGCCGGCCCTAGAACACGCGGGCTTCAGTAGTTGCGGTGCGTGGGCTCAGCAGTTGTGGCGCATAGGCTCTAGGGTACACGGACTTCAGTAGTTGTGGCTCGCAGGCTCCAGAGCGCAGGCTCAGTAGTTGTGGTGCACGAGCTTAGTTGCTCCACGGCATGTGGGATCCTCCCGGACCAGGGATTGAACCCGCGTCTCGTGTACTGGCAGGTAGACTCTCAACTACTGCGCCACCAGGGAAGTCCCTTTCTGTTATTCTTAATAACAGAATGTGTTAATGCAGCTTGGCTTATTTTGTTTCCTAAGAATTAAAGAAGTATAGTTTAATTACATTACAATATGTTATTTTGCAGGCTTGATATGCTTAATTCTCAGCTTATTGTAATGGTACAATAATATTAACATTTTCTTTAGATATTTATGAAATAATATAGCAACACAAAATTCCATTTATTTCTGTCCCTGAAGAACCATTTCAATGGATGTTTATATTTCAAAATGAAATTAATTTTTTTTTCTCATTTATAATATAAAGTATTTTCATACTTGGTTCGCAGGTGAAAATGACTCAGAAAAAAGAAGCTACTTTACCATTTCTGTTTACACCATTTAAGTAAGTCTCTTATATTTTTTATTAACTTGTAGGAAATAATTTTTCACTGAGTTTGAAAGCTTGACAGGATAGATTAGGTACTTAGAAACACTGTCTTTTTTGGGTATGTTAGTGCAGTCTTCTAAATGAAAGCCTCTTCTATTGTTTTATAAATAATGAACCAGATGCTATATACCTTTGAATGGCTGGTAGAGGAGATATAGGGGCGCAGAGAGATATGGGAAACATTAAGGAGATAAATTCAACAGGGCTTGACTGGGAAGGTGTGGGGCTCTTGGCTTGGTTGATTGGAAAGATGCTTGTGCCATATGGCTTATAGAAAGAAAGAAGAGCTAGTATGAAAAGTAAGGATGAATTTACTGAGTTCAACTTACATTTGAAGATACCAGTTAATTAGTTAAAAATAAGGACTTGGATCTCAAGATAGAGATGAGAATTGGTTATTAAGATTTTGGAGCCAACAGCATAAAGATGGTGGTGGAAACTGTTAAACATGTAGGAGGCTCTGGGGAGAATATAAAAAGTGACAAGAAAAGGCCAGTGAGACAATTCTGGGAAACACTGACAACTACTTGGGCAAAGAGGAGAGTAGATTTTGGTGGGCAGCAGATTTTGTCCCACATCCAGAAAGATGTGCTTTCCTTAAATTGAGAATGGGGAGATTTGAGTCATAAATGTGGCTCTGCACCACCGACTCGGGCGGGTTTACTCAGCCTCCTTGGACTTCGTTTGCAATTAGTAGGGACTCACATTTAATTAGGAAGGATTTTGCTCTTGACCAAAATAAATAAAAACTGTTTGAAATATGGGTGGTAAGGATGTGATTGAATGACTTCATTGGAGTTATTTTTCATAACTTATATAGCACTAGACTAGTATTCATAAACTAGAAACTATTGCCCTCTGAATCATGTAATCACATCATTCTCTATGGCAGCCTGCCTTTGTGTGTGTGTGTGTGTGTGTGTGTGTGTATGTGTATAGGAGAGCAAAAACAAAGCAAAATTAGGATTTTGCAAGTTATGACCATATGAAATTAATTATATTACATATGTCAAAGGTAGAATTATTTTTGAGGAGTGTCCCTAATTGTAGGATTATCACATATACTTATAAAGACTATAAGCCAAGTCTTTATCAATTAGAATTTGCCCTATATCATTTAGATATCATATGCATCTGTTTATTTGTAATGTAGAGGTATAGTCAGTAACAAAATAAACAAATAAATGAACAAGAAATATATTATCAATTTTTGATATGAAGAAAATACACAGGACACTGAAAGTAACTGAGAGTTACTTTAGGTTAGCTACTTGAGAAAGACTGATCAGGGAAATGCTCTTCTGGAAGGGGTTCAAGTGCGCATTGCCCACCTTCCTCCACTTGGCCCGGGAGCTGACCATGAACTTCCCCTGCTTTCATGCTCAACACCTGCCTGCGGAGCCACTGCTAGCTTTGTGTCACCAGGGGGCCCAACAGAATGGTTGATTCTCACCCACTGGCTCACCCACCCTGCCTGCAAACTTGTCTGGCTGAAAATCATCATTTGTTGAAAGCCTGCAGTATGACCAGAAAAGCCTTGGATAAAACAAAGAATTGACTCGTGAGGAAATAGATAACTGAAGGAATAGAAAAGGGCTTAAAAATATTAAAATCCTCAGAAATATCTGAGAAACTGTTGTATCCATAAATAAAAAAGCAGCACAAACTTTACAAAATGAGAAAAAAAATAGGATGCATTTTTAAAAAAAATGCAAAATGCAACTAAAAACTTACAGAATGATAAATTGTACAAGAATGGTCCAAATGGGAGGCAAATCCTCCAAATTAGAACAGCAAGTAGACCTCAAATGAAGTGAAATGAATTTTAAGTAACATATGCACTGAATGAGAAGCTGGAGGAAACACTGGAAGGTGTCGTTTCTTCACCCCCCCCCATACACTGGAAACTTAAGGGAAAAGGAAACATTTTAAATTGTACAATAAAAGCAGGCTTCTGAAGCAACCTAAGATGTGACATGATTTTGAACAATTGTTGGGACTGTAAGAAAGATTTGAAGATTGGCATGTGGATCAAAGCTCCAAAGAAATAGATGAGAAAATTTAATTACAGTATAAAACTTTGCTACTGAGTGAACAGCATTTAAGTAATCATAAATAATGTAAATATTGGTTTTCAGCTTTTAGAGTCAAACCTTAGACAAAGCAAGGAAGACTTCATAATGATTACAGAATAGAATGCAAATGTTACCAACTTCGGCAATGTACAAGGCTACAGGTTGGAAGGCAGAAATATAAATGGAATAATAGTGGTGCTATTGTCCTCATAAAATAGAATGTGGAGATGATTCCAGCTATAGTTGAGAGAATAAGATAGAGGTTTGGGTTTTAGATTATTAAAGTGACCAACGTAGCCACCAGGAGGTAAAAATAGTAATATAACCATATTGAGGTGGGAGGAGACAGCAGGAACAGAGTCGGCGGGGAGTCAACAGCAAGGGTCTCAGGTTATCAAGTCAAGAAATAGTAATAGGGGCTTCCCTAGTGGTGCAGTGGTTAAGAATCCGTCCGCCAATGCAGGGGACATGGGTTCAAGCCCTGGCCCAGGAAGATCCCACATGCCGCGGAGCAACTAAGCCCGTGTGCCACAACTACTGAGCCAGCACTCTAGAGTCCGTGAGCCACAACTACTGAAGCCCTCATGCCTAGAGCTTGTGCTCTGCAACAAGAGAAGCCACTGCAATGAGAAGCTCACGCACTGCAACGAAGAGTAGCTCCCACTCACCACAACTAGAGACAGCCCGCGCACAGCAACAAAGACCCAATACAGTCAAAAATAAAAACAAATAAATAAACTTTTTAAAAAAGAAATAGTAATAAAAGCATATTATTAAGAAAAATGAGGGTAACTACCAGAATAACTAAAATCAGACACATGTAAAAGTTTTTATTTCTGGGTTGGGGAACTGAGAGCTGAGAAGGGTGGGGCAGGGACACATTGGTTGTCATTTTGCCCCTCTGTACTGTTTTTGATTTTAAAAAATTATATGTATATATTGCTTTGATAAAACATAATTTAAAAAGAAACAAAAAATAGGAAGTTCCCTGGTGGTCCAGTGGTTAGGACTTGGCACGTTCACTGATGTGGGCCTGGGCTCAATCCCTGGTTGGGGAACTAAGATCCTGTAAGCCACACAGTGCGGCAAAAAAAAACACAAAAAACAAAACAAACGGTATTCTAATCATTGGCATGAATCAAAATCATAAAAGTTATGGGCACAGATAAAAAAGAAATTTATTCTTCCATATAAATTTTAGAATCATCAACTTGAATTATATGAAAAATTCTTTGGTTATTACACTATATTTAGGAAGCAATTTGGAGAGAATTGACGTTTTTACACTATTGAACTTTGTTTATTTATTTATATCTTCTGTTATGTCCCTAAGTAAAATTTTATCTTTTCCCATCCAGTATACATTTCTCATTATTTTATTCCTGGATATTTTATTTCTATTATGAGTAGTATCCTGTTTTCCCTGTTACATATGTTCAGTATACCAGGAAAAACAGTTATCATCATTTATCATCTGAGTACAATGGGCTCTTTATTTTTCTCTAATCCAATGAGTTTTTTTTCATTTCTACACCATCTCTTTCCTTCCAGTCACCTTTATATATACACCTAATGTTAGCATTGTCCACTTAGAAACTATATCAAGTAATTATTGGAACATAAACATCATAAAAGATGAAAGAATGCTGTGGTCACACATCGTTTTTGTAAAACAGCTCAGGTTCTTGTTACAAATAATTGTTCAATGAAGTCCTTCCTTCTTGAATAAGTACCATATTTCCTTTTTCTTGTTAGAAATATATTGTTCACTCATCAGTTCTTAAATGTAAGAAAACTTGTCTAGGATACTGACAGCTGAAAATTCAGTCTTGAGATTTTACTTATGTGATTAATTTCACCAGCATCACTAGATTCAGGTTTAATAATATCTCTCTACCATCCTTCCATTGTCTTATTTAGTCTTTTCTAGCATGAATAATTTGTGAATAATGTGATAGTTCCTAGGGTGATGAAATAGCAAATGTGTCAAGATATAGGAAGAACAAGATTGCTAAGATCCTGTAACATATCTTAGACTTGTAAAAGGGTCCAATGGATCCATATGGTAACTGCATATCCTATTTTATCCTATTATTTAAAAAATAAGTAAATTTTACCTTTGATATTTTAAAGAACTCTAAGAAAGAATAAAAATCATGAAATATTCATTATGACAAATAGAACTGCTCAAAAAACCCTCAAAACTAAAATTGGGTCTAATGGACTCCGAGTCTATGCCCAGGAATGACCAGCAGGTGGAGCTACATGACTAGAAAAAGTATAGTTTGGCTACATGTGAAAGTACCTTAAAAAGGAGGAAAAAACACTTTCTATTTGGAAAGTGTGTATAGAGGCTAAAGTAAGATAAGAAAAACATTAAAAGAAAACAATTCCATGAAATGGGAAAAGAACAAGAGAAGACTCTTAAGAGATATTTTAGAAAAAAATGAAAATGGGAAGGAGATATTGTACCTTGCCAACAGAAGCCAAAACATGTTATATTTTATTTAAAAATCACTTTAAATTCAGGGAACTGATATAAATTTTAACAGAATATTTTAATATTAATATTTTCTACTAAAATGGCAAAAGATAACTTTTATTCTTTTTAATATATTTATTTCTTTTAGTCTGATATGGATTAAAATTCCTCCCTTGGACCAAATTTTAAATATTTGTTTTAATGTGAATCTTTCTACCACTTCATCCATCTGATTTACTAATTATTTACTAAAAGTGTAATTTTCTGCCTCAAACCCGAAATTCTTCTTTTAAAAAAGTAACTTTGGGGACTTCCCTGGTAGCACAGTAGTTAAGAATCCTCCTGCCAATGCAGGGGACACAGATTCGAGCCCTGGTTCTGGAAGATCCTACATGCCACGGAACAACTAAGCCCATGAGCCACAACTACTGAGCCTGCACTCCAGAGCCCACGAGCCACAACCATGGAAGCCCGCGCACCTAGAGCCCATGCTCTGCAGCAAGAGAAGCCACCACAATGAGAAGCCCGCGCACCGTAACGAAGAGTAGCCCCTGCTCGCCACAACTAGAGAAAACCTGTGTGCATCAACAAAAACCCAACGCAGCCAAAAATAAATAAATAAATAAATAAATAGTTTTTTAAAAAGTAACTTTTATACATCACATACCTACATTGGAAAATGTTCATTTACTTTATTATGACATGAAAGATAAGATTCTACATCATTGGTCAGTCTAAAGGAGTGCAAATTATTCTATAAATACTTTTTTATTCTGCTTTTTCTGTCTTTGTCGTCTTGATATAGTTTTTCCTTTAAATAGATATTCTAAAAAGGAATGGAGTAGATATCATTAGGTACCTCTAAAATATCATTTGTAAATGCAAATGAAATATCTTTGTAATAAAAATCTGAGTAAAGAATATATAATACTTCTATGGGTAGCATTTTAAGGAGATTTCACCCTCCAAACACTAGTTCATGCTGAAAGTCTTGATAATTCTAAAACATGGTTTAGTTTCTTCTACAGTGTTCAAATAACTGTGGAAAAAAGATGAAACAATAGCAATCACAGCAAAGAAATGTGCACAATTAATATTTATTTCTCTTTTGCTTTTTAGTTAAGCTTAACATGTTGATAACAGATTCTTTTAAAATTTGATGTTTTCAATATAAAAGATTTAGTCAATAGAGGAGAAATTTTCATACAAATTACTACGTAGAAATGTTGTGTTGCTATTATCATAAATATTATTTCTGCCAAATTCTCTCTCTTCTCCCTCTCTGTGATTCCAATTGTGTGTGTATATATATATGTGTGTGTGTATATATATATACAGGAGAAATATATATATATATATATATATATGTTCCTGTTCACAATGATGTGTATGGTTGGTTTTTTAAATGGTCTTTTCTGTATTTTCTTTCTGCTCTTCAAGGTTGAGGCAAGATATTTTCTATTGACCTATCTTCCGATATACCAAATCTCTCTTCTGCTTTGTCTAGTTTGTGGCTATCAGTTATCACTTTTTTTTCAATTCTAGGATTTTTATTTCAATTTATTTAAAAAGTAGATTCCAGTTATGTGGTGCAATTTTCTGTCTTTTTCTCCATTATTGAATGTATTAACCACAATTATTTTAAAGTCTGTACTTGATAACACTAATAACCGTATTGTTCGTGAGTTTGTTACTGTTGTCCTTTGTCAGTTGGTCCTGTTGTTGTCTGGTAGTTTTTAAATGAACCCTTATCATTGTACATTAAAAGTTTTAGAAGCTCTGGATTATCTCATTCTCTGGAGAGGTCTTACCTTAACGTCTGACAGGCACAGAGCAGTAGCTGACTCAAAGCTGTGTTGCAGTTTGTTTCTTTGTCTCTTCTTCCCGCTGGTTTGTCTCTGCTCTTAGAGTGGAGCCGCCCAGGGATCTCAGCTGAAGCTTGTTGTGTTAGCTAACGCCCTTCCTCTCAGGTGGCTCCTGAACACCAGATTTTCTCTCTCATATATCTTGAGATTACTGTCCTACTTTTCAGGTGCTGTCTCCCCAGCTTCTTATCCTCTTGTCCTACACAGCTGAAGAATTCAGCTGAGTGTAAAGTTCACCTTCCCTCTTACCAGCACTTGGCCTCTGTTTCTTTATCTGAGTTCTCCATATATAAATTCTTGCTTATAAAAATTCCTTCTCTCGTTTTTCTTAAGACTTCACTTCAGAATCTGTATTAAATTAGTTTAAGTAATTCCAGATAACCTTCTTTTCATGTCTTTTTTAAAAAATCCAGAATGAAAATTGTATATTTTTCTCTTATTTTTATTCTCTTTTGGGTCCTCAAGTCCTGGCTTCATGGGATGCTGCAAACCTTAATTTTTATCTCTACAGTCTGATAAGATTGCCAAAGGCTTTGTTGGATTCTCTACATCCTGGTAGCAGCCATCTGCCCAAATTCTCAGCCTTTTTCCTTGTGTAGGGATGCCCTAAGGGTTACAATTTTCTGTGTGATTTCTTTCTAGGGTCCAAACCCTTCAATTCTTGATGGTCTCAAGACCATCAAGGGTCTGCTAGCTCTCCAGTACCTTCAAATTTATTTTTAATTTTGTTTTATCAGGCTTTCTGGTTGTTCCTGGTGGGAGCATTGGTATGCCAAAGCTTCTCCATCATAGCCAGAAACTATGGTTAAATTTTAATGTTTTAATTATTTTAAAAATCTGGTTAGTAAAATGTGAATGAAAAAGTAATACATCTTCACAATAAAAATCACACAGATGATGAAAGTTCCCGTGCCTGGTGTGTTCCAGTCTTTACAGTCTTTGTTCCTGGAGGCAGAGCTGCAATTTCTTATGTATCTGTCTATATATATCATGTGTACCTATGTATGTGTATGTATATATCCCTTTGGCTAACATATTTTTTATTTTAATTATGAAATTATTCAAACACACTGAAAAGAATAAAGACTATAACAAAAATCCTTGTACCTACAATCCAGATTTAAAAAATGTTAACATTTTACCATATTTCTTTAGATCCTCTTTTTTTCTTAAGAAATAAAGTGGTGTAATATAATTGAATCCCTATTTTTAAAATCTACCAATTTTTTTTTTTTTACAATTCTCTTTTTTTCCCTTCAGTACGATTTTCAAGATTTACCAGCTTTGGCACGTGCAGCTCCCCTTTATTCATTTTAATTTGTATACGTTACTCCTTTGATTACTCCCTTGCCAGCCCCCCTTATTTTGTTGTTGTTATTTGTTTTGTCTTTTTTACATGGATGTTAAAATATTGTACCTTTTATTCTGGACTTTTTATTTCTCACAAAACTTCTTTATGTTTAAAATATGTGATACTAAGACTTATTTTGCACTCGTTCTCAACTTATGGAAAACTAAAAAAATTACATGGGGAACACGTTTATAAGAGTCTTTAATGTCATAATGCAACAGTGAGGTTTGTATAGAACATTTTGATGAATTCCAGACACATTCTGAACCTTTGGTATGTCCCTAGATTTATAAAGAGTCCATTTAGAAAAATATAAATTCGACTGACCATGGTTTCTTTACCAAAATACTGCATATATAATGTAATATTTCATATAAAATATGTATTTAATGTAATGCAACAAGTATTTCTCTTTAAAAATGTTTCTTCTCATTTTTTTTTAAGACTGCACTTGAGAACATAAATTAGCTTAAGTAATTTATTTCCGGACAAGCTTTTTTTCCCTTTTTTTATTTAGTTTAGCAAATTGTTAGGTGCTTTAAGAATGCCAAGATACATTCTTTTATTTTTCTTCCTTTTTTAGGTCTGCAATATTTTGATAGCATTTTTTTTAACATCTTTATTGGAGTATAATTGCTTTACAATGGTGTGTTAGTTTCTGCTTTATAACAAAGTGAATCAGTTATACATATACATATATCCCCATATCTCTTCCCTCTTGCATCTCCCTCTTTCCCACCCACCCTATCCCACCCTTCTACCTGGTCACAAAGCACCGAGCTGATCTCCCTGTGCTCTGCAACTGCTTTCCACTAGCTATCTATTTTACATTTGGTAGTGTATATATGTCCATATATACATTACCACTCTCTCACTTTGTCCCAGCTTACCCTTCCCCCTCCCTGTGTCCTCAAGTCCATTCTCTAGTAGGTCTGTGTCTTTATTCCAGTCTTGCCCCTAGGTTCTTGATGACCTTTTTTTTTTTTTTTTTTGGATTCCATATATATGTGTTAGCATACGGTATTTGTTTTTCTCTTTCTGACTTACTTCATTCTGTATGACAGCCTCTAGGTCCATCCACCTCACTACAAATAACTCAATTTCGTTTCTTTTTATGGCTGAGTAACATTCCATTGTATATATGTGCCACATCTTCTTTATCCATTCATCTGTCCATGGACACTTAGGTTGCTTCCATGTCCTGGCTATTGTAAATAGAGCTGCAATGAACATTGTGGTACATAACTCTTTTTGAATTATGGTTTTCTCAGGGTATATGCCCAGTAGTGGGATTGCTGGGTCGTATGGTAGTTCTATTTTTTGTTTTTTAAGGACCCTCCATACTGTTCTCCATAGTGGCTGCATCAATTTACATTCGCACCAACAGTGCAAGAGGGTTCCCTTTTCTCCACGCCCTCTCCAGCATTTGTTGTTTGCAGATTTTTTAATGATGGCCATTCTGACTGGCGTAAGATGATATCTCATTGTAGTTTTGATTTGCATTTCTCTAATGATTAATGATGTTGAGCATTCTTTCATGTGTTTGTTGACAATCTATATATCTTCTTTGGAGAAATGTCTATTTAGGTCTTCTGCTCATTTTGGATTGGGTTGTTTGTTTTTTTGTTATTGAGCTGCATGAACTGCTTGTAAATTTTGGAGATTAATCCTTTGTCAGTTGCTTCATTTGCAAATATTTTCTCCCATTCTGAGGGTTGTCTTTTTGTCTTGTTTATGGTTTCCTTTGCGGTGCAAAAGCTTTTAAGTTTCATTAGGTCCCATTTGTTTATTTTTGTTTTTAATTTCCATTTCCCTAGGGGGTGGGTCAAAAAGGATCTTGCTGTGATTTATGTCATGGAGTGTTCTGCCTACGTTTTCCTCTAAGAGTTAAATAGTGTCTGGCCTTACATTTAGGTCTTTAATCTATTTTGAGTTTATTTTTGTGTATGGTGTTAAAGAGTGTTCTAATTTCACTCTTTTACATGTAGCTGTCCAGTTTTCCCAGCACCACTTATTGAAGAGGCTGTCTTTTCTCCACTGTATATTCTTGCCTCCTTTATCAAAGATAAGGTGACCATAGGTGCGTGGCTTTATCTCTGGGCTTTCTATCCTGTTCCATTAATCTATATTTCTGTTTTTGTGCCAGTACCATACTGTCTTGATTACTGTAGCTTTGTAGTATAGTCTGAAGTCAGGGAGCCTGATTCCTCCAGCTCCGTTTTTCTTTCTCAAGATTGCTTTGGCTATTCGGGGTCTTTTGTGTTTCCATACAGATTGTGAAATTTTTTGTTCTAGTTCTGTGAAAAATGCCACTGGTAGTTTGATAGGGATTGCATTGAATCTGTAGATTGCTTTGGGTAGTAGAGTCATTTTCACAATGTTGATTCTTCCCATCCAAGAACATGGTATATCTCTCCATCTATTTGTATCATCTTTAATTTCTTTCATCAGTGTCTTATAGTTTTCTGCATAGAGGTCTTTTATCTCCTTAGATAGGTTTATTCCTAGATATTTTATTCTTTTTGTTGCAATGGTAAATGGGAGTGTTTTCTTAATTTCACTTTCAGATTTTTCATCATTAGTGTATAGGAATGCTAGAGATTTCTGTGCATTAATTTTGTATCTTGCTACTTTACCAAATTCACTGATTAGTTCTAGTAGTTTTCTGGTAGCATCATTAGGATTCTCTATGTATAGTATCATGTCATCTGCAAACAGTGACAGCTTTACTTCTTTTCCGATTTGGATTCCTTTTATTTCTTTTTCTTCTCTGATTGCTGTGGTTAAAACTTCCAAAACTATGTAGAATAATAGTGGTGAGAGTGGACAACCTTGTCTTGTTCCTGATCTTAGAGGAAATGGTTTCAGTTTTTCACCATTGAGGATGATGTTGGCTGTGGGTTTGTCATATATGGCCTTTATTATGTTGAGGTAAGTTCTCTCTATGCCTACTTTCTGGAGGGTTTTTATGATAAATGGGTGGTGAATTTTGTGAAAAGCTTTCTCTGCATCTATTGAGATGATCATATGGTTTTTCTCCTTCTATTTGTTAACATGGTGTATCACATTGATTGATTTGCATATATTGAAGAATTCTTGCATTCCTGGGATAAACCCCACTTGATCATGGTGTATGATCCTTTTAATGTGCTGTTGGATTCTGTTTGCTAGTATTTTGTTGAGGATTTTTGCATCTATGTTCATCAGTGATAGTGGCCTGTAGTTTTCTTTCTTCATGACATCTTTGTCTGGTTTTGGTATCAGGGTGATGGTGGCCTCGTAGAATGAGTTTGGGAGTGTTCCTCCATCTGCTATATTTTGGAAGAGTTTGAGAAGGATAGGTGTTACCTCTTCTCTAAATGTTTGATAGAATTCGCCTGTGAAGCCATCTGGTCCTGGACTTTTGTTTGTTGGAAGATTTTTTATCACGGTTTCAATTTCAGTGCTTCTGATTGGTGTGTTCATATTTTCTATTTCTTCCTGGTTCAGTCTCGGCAGGTTATGTGTTTCTAAGAATTTGTCCATTTCTTCCAGGTTGTCCATTTTATTGGCAGATAGTTGCTTGTAGTAATCTCTCATGATCCTTTGTATTTCTGCAGTGTCAGTTGTTACTTCTCCTTTTTCATTTCTAAATTTATTAATTTGAGTCTTCTCCCTTTTCTTCTTGTGAGTCTGGCTAATGGTTTATCAATTTTGTTTACCTTCTCAAAGAACCAGCTTTTAGTTTTATTGATCTTTGCTGTAGTTTCCTTCATTTCTTTTTCATTTATTTCTGATCTGATCTTTATGATTTCTTTCCTTCTGCTAACTTTGGGGTTTTTTTGTTCTTCTTTCTCTAATTGCTTTAGGTGTAAGGTTAGGTTGTTTATTTACGATGTTTCTTGTTTCTTAAGGTAGGATTGTATTGCTATAAACTTCCCTCTTAGAACTGCTTTTGCTGCATCCCATAGGTTTTGGGTCGTCGTGTTTTCATTGTCATTTGTTTCTAGGTATTTTTTGATTTCTTCTTTGATTTCTTCAGTGATCTCTTGGTTATTAAGTAGTGTATTGTTTAGCCTCTATGTGTTTGTATTTTTTATAGATTTTTTTCCTGTAATTGATATCTAGTCTCATAGCGTTGTGGTTGGAGAAGATGCTTGATACGATTTCAATTTTCTTAAATTTACCAAGGCTTGATTTGTGACCCAAGATATGATCTATCCTGGAGAATGTTCCATGAGCACTTGAGAAGAAAGAGTATTCTGTTGTTTTTGGGTGGAATGTCCTATAAATATCAATTTAGTCCATCTTGTTTAATGTATCATTTGAAGCTTATGTTTCCTTATTTATTTTCATTTTGGATGATCTTTCCATTGGTGAAAGTGGGGTGTTAAAGTCCCTTACTATGATTGTGTTACTGTCAATTTCCCCTTTTATGGCTATTAGTATTTGCCTTATGTATTGAGGTGCTCCTGTGTCAGGTGCATAAATATTTACAATTGTTATATCTTCTTCTTGGATTGATCCCTTGATCATTATGTAGTGTCCTTCTTTGTCTCTGGTAATAGTCTTTGTTTTAAAGTCTATTTTGTCTGATATGAGAATTGCTACTCCAGCTTTCTTTTGATTTCCATTTGCATGCAATATCTTTTTCCATCCCCTTACTTTCAGTCTGTATGTGTCTCTAGGTCTGAAGTGGGTCTCTTGTAGACAGCATATATACGGGTGTTGTTTTTGTGTCCATTCAGCTAGTCTATGTCTTTTTGTTGGAGCATTTAATCCATTTACATTTAAGGTAATTATCGATATGTATGTTCCTATTACCATTTTCTTAATTGTTTTGGGTTTGTTATTGTAGGTCTTTTCCTTCTCTTGTGTTTCCTGCCTAGAGAAGTTCCTTTAGCATTTGTTGTAAATTGCTGGTTTGGTGGACTGAATTCTCTTAGCTTTTGCTTGTCTGTAAAGCTTTTAATTTCTCCGTCAAATCTGAATGAGATCCTTGCTGGGTAGAGTAATCTTGGTTGTAGGTTTTTCTCCTTCATCACTTTAAATATATCCTGCCACTCCCTTCTGGCTTGCAGAGTTTCTGCTGAAAGATCAGCTGTTAACCTTATGGGGATTCCCTTGTATGTTCTTTGTTGTTTTTCCCTTGTTGCTTTTAATATTTTTTCTTTGTATTTAATTTTTCATAGTTTGATTAATATGTGTCTTGGCGTGTTTCTCCTTGGATTTATCCTGTATGGGACTCTCTGTGCTTCCTGGACTTGATTAACTATTTCCTTTCCCATATTAGGGAAGTTTTCCACTATAATCTCTTCAAAAATTTTCTCAGTCCCTTTCTTTTTGTCTTCTTCTTCTGGGACCCCTATAATTTGAATGTTGGTGCGTTTAATGTTGTCCCAGAGGTCTCTGACACTGTCCTCAGTTCTTTTCATTCTTTCTCTTTATTCTGCTCTGCAGTATTTACTTCCACTATTTTATCTTCCAGGTCACTTATCCATTCTTCTGCCTCAGTTATTCTACTTTTGATCCCTTTTAGAGAATTTTTAGTTTCATTTATTGTGTTGTTCATCACTGTTTGTTTGCTCTTTGGTTCTTCTGGGTCCTTGTTAAACGTTTCTTGTATTTTCTCCATTCTATTTCCAAGATCTTGGATCATCTTTACTATCCTTATTCTGAATTCTCTTTCAGGTAGACTGCCTATTTCCTCTTCATTTGTTAGGTCTGGTGGGTTTTTACCTTGCTCCTTCATCTGCTGTGTGTTTCTCTGTCTTCTCATTTTGCTTAACTTACTGTGTTTGGGGTCTCCTTTTCTCAGGCTGGAGGTTCATAGTTCCCGTTGTTTTTGGTGTCTGCCCCCAGTGACTAGGGTTGGTTCAGTGGGTTGTGTAGGCTTCCTGGTGGAGGGGACTAGTGCCTGTGTGTTCTGGTGGATGAGGCTGAATCTTGTCTTTGTGGTGGGCAGGTCCATGTCTGGTGGTGTGTTTTGGGGTGTCTGTGGCCTTATTATGATTTTAGGCAACCTCTCTGCTAATGGATGGTGTTGTGTTCCTGTCTTGCTAGTTGTTTGGCTTAGGGTGTCCAGCACTGTAGCTTGCTGATCATTGAGTGGAGCTGGGTCTTGGCATTGAGATGTAGATCTCTGGGAGATTTCCCCCATTTGATATTACATGGAGCTGGGAGGTCTCTTGTGGACCAGTGTCCTGAACTTGGCTCTCCCACCTCAGCGGAACAGCCCTGACACCTGGCTGGAGTACCAAGGGCCTGTCATCCACACGGTTCAGGATAAAAGGGAGAAAAGAAAGAAAGAAAGGAAGAAGAAGATAAAATAAAATAAAATAAAATAGTTATTAAAGTAAAAAATAAAAAAATAATCATTAAAAAAAAAGTTTTTTTAAAGTAATTAAAAAAAAAAAAGAGGAGAGCAACCAAACCAAAAACACAAATCCACCAATGATAAGAAGTGCTAAAAACTATACTAAAATAAAAACAAACAAACAAAAAAACGGACAGACAGAACCTAGGACAAATGGTAGAAACAAAATTGTACAGACAAAATCACACACAGAAGCATACACATACACACTCACAAAAAGAGAAAAAGGAAAAAATATATATATATCGTTGCTCCCAAAGTCCACCTCCTCAATTTGGGATGATTTGTTGTCTATTCAGGTATTCCACAGATGCAGGGTACATCAGGTTGGCTGTGGAGATTTAATCCACTGCTCCTGAGGCTGCTGGGAGAAATTTCCCTTTCTCTTCTTTTTTCGAAGGTTCAGCTTTGGAATTGGCCCTGCCTCTGCGTGTAGGTCGCCTGAGGGCATCTGTTCTTTTCTCAGACAGGACGGGGTTACAGGAGCAGCTGATTCGGGGGCTCTGGCTCACTCAGGCCGCGGGGAGGGAGGGGTACAGAGTGTGGGGCGAGCCTGCGGCGGCAGAGGCCGGCATGACGTTGCACCAGCCTGAGGCGCCGTGTGTTCTGCCGGGGAAGTTGTCCCTTGATCTCTGGACCCTGGCAGTGGCGGGCTGCACAGGCTCCCGGGAGGGGAGGTGTGGAGAGTGACCTGTGCTTGCACACAGGATTCTTGGTGGCTACAGCAGCAGCCTTACCGTCTCATGTCCATCTCTGGGGTCCGTGCTGGTAGCCGCGGCTCACGCCCGTCTCTGGAGCTCCTTTAAGCGGCGCTCTGAATCCCCTCTCCTCGCTCACCAGGAAACAAAGAGGCAAGAAAAAGTTTCTTGCCTCTTCGGCAGCTCCAGACTTTTTCAGGGACTCCCTCCCGGCTAGCTGTGGCGCACTAGCCCCTTCAGGCTGTGTTCACGCCGCCAACCCCAGTCCTCTCCCTGCGATCCGACCGAAGCCCGAGCCTCAGCTCCCAGTCCCCACCCGCCCGGGCGGTTGAGCAGACAAGCCTCTCGGGCTGGTGTGTGCTGGTTGGAACTGATCCTCTGTGCAGGAATCTCTCCGCTTTGCCCTCCGCACCCCTGTGGCTGCGCTCTCCTCCGTGGCTCCGAAGCTTCTCCCCTCCGCCACCCGCAGTCTCCGCCCGCGAAGGGGCTTCCTAGTGTGTGGAAACCTTTCCTCTTTCACGGCTCCCTCCCACTGGTGCAGGTCCCATCCCTATTCTTTTGTCTCTGTTTTTTCTTTTTTCTTTTGCCCTACCCAGGTACGTGGGGAGTTTCTTGCCTTTTGGGAGGTCTGAGGTCTTCTGCCAGCATTCAGTAGGTGTTCTGTAGGAGTTGTTCCATATGTAGATGTATTTCTGATGTATCTGTGGGGAGGAAGGTGATCTCCACGTCTTACTCTTCCGCCATCTTGAAGCTCCTCTCCTTATAGCATTTTAATCAATTAAGATTTATTGATTCATTTTATGTGCTTTGCACTTTGCTGAGTATTATTGATATTAATGTAAATAATTAGTTGCCCTCATGAAAGTTAAAATTTAATTGACGAGAAATAAATTGATGATGAGACCACACTAAAGTGCTAATGGTGTGAGGTGAGATTTGGAGTAGACCATAAAGGATGATGAAGATTTGATTTTGGAAAGCAGAGATGGGAGGATCTTTATGAACAATAACTCAGACGTGAATGCAAGATAGGTGAAGAATGAAGAGCTTAACCATTTTATAACTGAGAGTATATATTTGGGATAATGGGAAATTAAGTAGAATAGAAGGAGATGGTCATCAGTAGTCCAGGAAGTTTAGAATTGACGCAGTAGACAATAATATACCCATATCAATTTCAAGTATATTAGAAGATGTAATCAGTATTTTAGGAAGTGGAGTGGATTAGAGCAAGGAGAAGGAAGATCAACTTAGAAGGGTTTTATAGAACTTTGGAAAATTTATCTTAGATGTAGCCTTCAAAGAAGCCCTTTGGCCCAGTAATTCCATTTCTAAGACTTCTAGGAAGATATTCCAAAATGTGTGGTGTCTGAAGGGCAGAGAACTGGATCATGGCAACAGTTTGAAGTAACTTGTTTTTCTTTCATGTATTCTTGCTTCCTGGTACCTTTTTCTTCCACATCCCACTGAGTCCAGGGGTGGGGGATTTTCCTACAATCTGACAAAGTGATTGGGTTCCCATGAGTTGAAAGATCTGGTATCCCTTGGAGTAGGCACAGATTCTTAATCAAGCCTCTATAGAACTGTAGAGAGTTCATAGTTGAGTTCTGGGGTTCTTGAATTTTCTGAAATTATATGTAAGATTTTGGATTATTTATTTTTCTAGAGTGAGTTTCAGATTCTGAAAGATGTCTGTGACCCACCCAAACTAATAACATTGCTTAAAAGATGAACTTTCTACAAAGTCTCCATCTTATCTCTTTAGAAGCTGCTGAAACCAAGTAGAAAGAAGACAAGTGATTATTGAGCCATATGAAATTGTCAAAATTTAATTTAGTAGTTTTTGACATATAAAAACATCAATTTCAAATGATCCAACCTAATATATCCTTAAATAACTTTTTTACACTTTTAAAATGTAAAGGTATTCACTTTAGGAATGTAGATGCTAGTTAAGCAGTATATATTCAATTTTGTGTTTAAATATACTTATTTAAAAATTACTTATGCAGTATTAGGAGTATTTCTCCTTTGTATTTAAAACAAAGGACAGGGAAATGGTGGAAAGAGAAATGAAAGATAGGAAAACCAAAAAAGTATATGGTGTAATACAAAAATAGCAAATAGATTCAAATTATTCACTAACTTTAATTGTTGGTTAAGCTCTGCTCGGATCTCTTTGATAATGAAAATTGTCAGGCCCTGTCTGGCTCAAGGGTACAAAGCACCGTAATGAATCTGCCCTGTCTGTTGTGTCTACCATGAGCATGAGAGAGCTGAGTGTTGTAACTCAGACCACTCGTTTGTTGTTCCATTAATTACATTGATTTAATCAGAATTTCTGTGTTAGCCAGAGCATTACATTTCTTCCAATGATATATTGTATGACTGTCATAAGTGGAGTTTGGCAGTTGAAACTTTGAATCAAGAAAACCAAATTTAATTGTAAGTTATTTCTTGGAAGAGTTCAGATAACCAGCAGTGATACAGTTTGGCTCAGAGTTTGTTTCTTTCTTTCTCTCTTTCTTTTCTCAATTTTCACCATCCTTTTATTTTCAATTAAGCAAAGAACCAAGAAAAAATGTAATTGAAATGAAGAAACATTTTAAACCTAAAGCATTTTTTTTCTTTTGTAGCTCGCTTTCTGATTCTAAACAGATCAACATTTTAAGAAAAGCAAGATCTTATATAAAACAGAAAAAGTATGATGAAGCAGTAAGTATGCAGGCCTTGTATATATAAATAGCTGATCATTCAGGTATGGGGAGGGGCAAGTATGGTGATGGAGAGCATAGTGGGCAGGCCAGGGAGCTTTCCTGAACCTTTAAGGAAGGGTTGAATTTCCTAAGTAGCTGCTTTATCCACATGGACATACTTCTCTTATTTCAGGTAATGTTATAGGTAAACTTTTTTAGGTTAACATTGGAAATGAACAATTGCTGTTCTCTATAATGAGAAAGTATATCCCAAGCTTCTGTCATCCAACTTATTTATGCATAATATTTTAGAACATGACATATCTGTGCATTTAGAGTTAGCTTCACACTATTAGAAATCTAATGGTTCATACTGAAGCTCTGACTTTTCCCAACTCCTACCCTACTATGTTTTTCATTAATTTTCTCTGTTTTAAATGGTCATATAATTTTAAAGTAAGAAAGAATTGTATTTTTGGTTTCTAAAATTGCCTAAGTAGTATGATGGCATTTCTAATGCTTATTTTTGTTACGGTTTTACAGTGGCAAGCTATTCTTCTCCACTAAAATATTAAGTTATTTTAATAACG
Organism: Balaenoptera physalus; assembly: GCF_965194825.1. Classification (NCBI taxonomy): domain Eukaryota; kingdom Metazoa; phylum Chordata; class Mammalia; order Artiodactyla; family Balaenopteridae; genus Balaenoptera; species Balaenoptera physalus. The sequence goes on from NC_138897.1 coordinate 14,099,679, forward strand.
TTTTATAACTGATCTGGGTAATCTGATATGAGAAAGTCAAAAAATGTATTATTAGAGAACCATTTCTTTCATGTGTCATTTGAAGATAATTTCCACAAAATGAATCATTTAGAATCATTTAAAATCATTGCACATCTCATAGATAGTTTGCATTTTAAATGTCCTTTTTTATCAAGATTTAGAAATTTATTTTATTCAGGAATTTTTCTTATACTTTGCAAGAAGATCCTTGAACAATCAAAATCTGTTTTTGATCAATCATCTACGGTTACTTTAATAATTTTTCTTCCTTTGAAACTTAGATTTTCTTTGTCTTTGCATGTGGCAAGTTATATTTTTCTTTCTCCATAGGTCTCCCTTTGCAAGGAGCTGATTAATCTTGCATTGAAAGGATTGTCCTATTATCACACTTATGACAGATTCTTTTTGGCTTTCAATGTCATTCTTGGTTTTGTGGGATGGACATCTTATGCTTCTTTGCTGATCATCAAGTCTCACTGCAACCTTACCAGAGGTGTTAGTAAAGAAGTCAAGGTATGTTCAGAAAGTATAATGAAGATTCAGATGATGGTGTAAAATCATAAGACTAAGGAAAGAAATTATATCAAATTAACTGCAGTGAGTTCATATAATGTACATGCTATACTAAGCTAACTCTTTCATTTGCTTTTGTTGTACTGGGTCTTTTTTTCTCAGTAATCTCTGTTTCTTTAGTTGGGAAAAGGGTGTATCAGTAATAATGGTCCTGTAACTTAAGAGGCTATAAAGATAGCTGTGTAATTTACATTTGCCTATGGCATTAACTGTGTTGTTTTTCTGTTTATTTTTATAATTATTTAGCATGTTACAAGTATTCCGTATCTTTCTACAGTACAGGTGATCAGAAAACAGTTTCAAAGCAATATATTTAACTTTATCTGATATTAAGTTTAGGAGCTGGAAAGAAATAAAATCACTTATTCAAAATGTTCCTTTTAAAATAATATACATTTTTCTGGAACTATCCTTACCTTCTTCATCTTTCTAAAATTCTTAAATACAGATTTCCAGAACTTTCTATATATCCTCATTTTAAGAATTAGTCCCTAGTTTACTGTACTTTCAATGCCAAAAAAACCCCGCTCTTTAATAATACTTTATACAACTAAGAAAATATAACAGTACATATATGGTTTTACTATATTAAAACACTTTACTCTTTTAAAATATATTACTGTCATTTACCAGGGATAATATGCCTCTTCCATCTCCTTTACTTCATTCTCTAATGATTATTACCATGTCCAAATCCTCTAAAAAGTAATATACCTGAATGGTGTATTATTAATAATAATAGTCTGCAGACATTTCCAGTGGTAACTTTTTTCAATTTTATACTTTATTTTTCTGTAATGGAAGGAAGAGCAGTAGTATTTATTCCATTTTTTTATAATGCTGTAATGCATCTTAAATAATTTACCCCAAGTAATTTTCATTATTTGAATGTATGTGAAATTGGCTAGAGTAGAAATCATTTCTTACGTGGTAGGAAAAGAGACAAAAACAAACGTGTTTTAGTGGAGGATATAACTAGGCATTCAGCTGGGTATTTGAAATTTATTTTGCCACTTTAAACGTAACAGTGCTGGAAGTAGGCATTATAATTTTTCTGTATAAAAGAGGAAACTGAAGCTATTTAAGTAATTTGCAAAAGGCCATTCAGCTAGGATGTGGAGGAACTGAGATTTGAGTCCAGAGTAGTCTAATGCCAAACACTGCCTTTTGGTATTTATCTTGACGTTTTGGGTTATTGAGAAGGGATATGATGTCTTTAGATTGTTGTGTCAGCAGATTTCACAGCTGATAGTTCTTTATTCATTAATCTGATAATGCAGAGAATATTTGCATATACAGCACAATGCTAGATGCTTCATAGGATACACCAAGAAATACAAAATTCAGATACAAAATTACAAGCTTCTCAAGGAGCTTGTAATTAAATAAAGTATGTAAGAGATGTATACACATAGCCACCTTATCAGGTATAGGTCATATACTACGCTATATTACATAAGACAACAAATGTTTGAGAACTTTAATATAAAATGTTAAGTGAATGTGATACTCATATTTTAAATAAAGAAAATCTCACTTTAGCTAGGGTGATGATAACAGGAAAAAATAAGTCTTGGTGGAAGTTTAACAGTCAGAATATAGGGAGAGGATAAGAATTAAAGCAAATTGAATAACATAAATAGAGGCAGAGTTGGGAAGATGTATTTTTATGCTGGGAAAATAAGTAATATTTATTAAACTGCACTTTTCCAGGACTGTCCTTGGTGTTGTACATGTGTTATTCAGTTAAGCTTAATACTACCCTAAATGTAATGGTGATGATTCTCATAATATGGATGGGGGAATTTAGGCTCAGAGAGATAAATGTTTTCCTCAAGGACACACTGGTGTCCTTGAACTCTAATACTTAAATTCATGCTCTTTCTATACCATGCTGCCTTCAAAATAAATAGTTCAGTTTGGGGGGAATTTGGGAGGTTTGTTCAAGGGCCTAATAAGAGATAATACTGGGGCTTCCCTGGTGGCGCAGTGGTTAAGAATCCACCTGCCAATGCAGGGGACAAGGGTTCAAGCCCTGGTCCGGGAAGTTCCCACACGCCGCGGAGCAATGAAGCCCGTGCACCACAAATACTGAGCCTGCGCTCTAGAGCCCAAAAGCCACAACTACTGAGTCCTCGTGCCCCAACTACTGAAGCCCGCGCGCCTAGAGCCCGTGCTCCGCAACAAGAGAAGCCACCGCAATGAGAAGCCCACGCACCGCAACGAAGAGTAGCCCCCGCTCACCGCAACTGGAGAAAGCACACACGCAGCAAGGAAGACCCAACGCAGCCAAAAATAAATAAATAAAATAAATTAATTAATTTAAAAAAAAAAGAGAGAGATAATACTGATAATATAGATTAGATGGAAGTAATCAAAGGCCTCAAATGCTAGACTATAGAGTTTAGACTTTATTTAGTGAAGAGCTGGTCTATCACTTAGAGTTAAACCAGAGAAATGGACCAGTAGGATCTCTGTATTAAGAAATTTAGTGTAAGGAATTGGCTCATGTGACTGTGGGGCTAGTTAGGCAGGTCCTAAGTTCAGAGGTCAGGCCATCAGGAAGGGCAGACTGGAACTTGCAGGCGGGAGCGGAAGCTTCACTCCACAGGTACAGTTTCTTCTTCAGGGAACCCTCTGTTCTGCTCTTAGAGCCTTTTGTGAATCAGGCTCACCGTGATTGTTCAGGATAATCTCCCTTAAAGTCAACTGTTCATGGACATTAATCACATCTACAAGATATTTTCACAGCCAACACCTAGATTAATATGTGATTGAATAACTAACCAGGGTCTGTAGCCTAGCCAAGTTGACACGTAAAACTGACCATTACAGTTGAGGTTATTAAAAGTATTTTGAACCCTTTGGTTCTGTTTGCGAAACATTCTGATTCTTCTTCAGCGAGAGTTTATAATCTAGTGAAGTGTCAGCATCTGGAGGAAGAATAAGTTGCCAGAAGTCTACAGCATTAACCAAAGGGAGGCTTGGAGAGCAATTAGGGGGTGAGATGATTGCAGCTGTGCACACATTAGAACATGATGCTTGCAGTTGGGGTGTAGGGAGCCTTCACCGAGGTAGTTGTTGCCAAAGTCAAATCTTAAAGGGTGAGTCGGATAGCCCAATAGAAAAAAGGAAAAAGGTGCAGGGAGAGCAGCACGTGCCAGATGAGGAGTGAGGTAGCATGGCTTCTTGGAAGGGCTGCAAGTCACTGACACAGCTAGACTATAGAGGGCCCGGGGGGAGTGAGAGATGAGCTCGCAGCAAATTCTACCCTCCACTGCCGGATGAGGAAACAGAGCTTGAGACAAGCTAAATGGTTTAGTCAAATTGACAGCAAATAGAACAGCAGTGCTGGAATTAAATTTAGGTCTGACTCCAAAGTTTCTGTCACTTCTCCATGACAGTGTCCCCCAGATTATACAGGTTTATCACTCTTACAGACAACTCTGCAGTGAACATTCTCTTTAAAGGTAATTTGCCATAGCTCCTCCTAATTGAACTCTGCATTTAACTTCTATCTACTCTTCTCCTTTGCTTTTGCTAGTTCAGATGTCTTTTGCTTTAGAACTGAATATCCTTATTTTGCCACATGCTTCCCTTATTCTCTCACTGCTTAGGGAAACCACAAAATGTTAACCCCTTAAACCAAGTCCCAGGATTCCATCTCCACCTGTATGGTTTAAACTCCTCATAGGCCAGCACCTAGTACTGAGCATGGCATAGACTGTGCAACGTAACCATTGTTAGTTGGATGGAGGAGTGATGACAATGCACACAGCACGGCTCATTATCATCAGGTGTTTTTTGGAGGGTCTGGGGAGGCAGGGAGTTAATGATGATGAGGTAGGAAATGTTCCCCATTCCTGTTATTTAAAATCCTTTCAATTTTTACTTCAGCTGAACTGAATTCTTTTTGATTTGGTTTCCTACAAGTAGATGTTTATTTGTAATGTCGATTACTTTATGTGTCAAAGGATTGGATAATTATATGATATTGTACTGACTCTAGAAAATCACTCGAGTGTCTTTTTTAGGTGCTCTTTAAACTTATTTTCTTATTATTTTACTATCCTCAGAGTGATGTGAAACCAGTCCCAATTCCTAAAGTGAATCCCTGCCTCAGGCACCTTGAGCTTTAGAGACTCTACCTGTCCATATCTGTTAGAGACCTGCTCCTTCTTCCTCCATCCCTTGCTATGGGACCTCCATTTCCAGTGCTAGTCACTGAGAGGTTTCTGTAGTGACTTTTGGGACTAATGCAGAGAGGTAGAGGAGGAAAGAAGAAAAATAAAGGTGATAATGATAGCCATTATTTATTAAGCAGTAGTAATATTCTGGGCATTTTGTTAAGCTCTTTTCATAATCTCATTTAAGCATTACTAGCCTTGATAAATAGATATGGAATTATTCTTCACATTTTATAGAGGGGGTAAAATTAAGTCTCAGAATCTGTTTTGTACTTTGCTCATGGTCATACAGTGAGCAAGTGACAGAGCCAGGATTTGAATTCTGATCTGTGTAGCTCCAAACTCTTAATCACAATGCTATGTCTCACCTTCCTTTTTACTACTCTGCCCTAGTTTATTCTTGCTTCTTTACTTCCTTTCTGGTGACATTTTAGGCCAGAGGGAGGAATTATAAAGGGGAAAAAAACTCTTGATTTTCCTCCCTAACCTCCCCTACTCCAGAAGGTAATTCTTAATTCTCACCTTATTTAGTTTGGGTAGCAAAACAAGGGGGAAACAGAGAGAGAGAAAACAAGGCACGGAGGCAGGAGAGTACCGTGTGACCCCTCCAGTCCGTCAAGGGGGAAACAGAGAGAGAGAAAACAAGGCACGGAGGCAGGAGAGTACCGTGTGACCCCTCCAGTCCTGTCAAGGGGGAAACAGAGAGAGAGAAAACAAGGCACGGAGGCAAGAGAGTACCGTGTGACCCCTCCAGTCCTGTTTTCTTCTCCTGTGCGCTCTTAGCATCACAGCTTTCCGTAAGTGTGTTCTTGTCCCAATCGTTGGCATTTCTGTCCCTGACCCTCGCAGCATTACTCCTGGCCCAGAGCACCCGCGGCCTGTGGAGGCCGTCACTGGTGATTTACATGGAGGAGCTCCTTTCGTGTTTGGCAGGTGTTTGGGAGAGAAGATATGACTGAATGAACCTACTGTGGTTGGGTGATGGAGAGAGAAGCGTGGGCAGCATGTCAAGTTGAAGTTTGAATAGATAGAATTATTGTTCCAAATGAAGATTAGGTCCCACAGTTTGTTGTAGATTAAATGGGCTTTTGTGGGCTTGTCAGTGAACTGAATCAACATTTATAAAATTGTTACTAAGGAGAAATATGTTCAGAGTTCCGAACAAGTTACTTGCAAACAAACTTTAGGAGCATCGTCATTTTAAATTGAGAATTACCTAATTGCAACAATTCCAGGCTATCCAGCTTTTTCTCCTGTAATGTGCTTCTCCAATGACAGATTTTTTTTAAATGCAGTTCTTAGATTAATCATATAGTTGTAGAATCACTGAAAGAAAGTAATGTATTTTCTTCACTTTATAAAATCTCTTTTAAAAACCTATCAAGTAGCATGGGTTTGGAGTGTTTTCAATGTTTTGTTTAACTTTCAGAAACCAAGCCATCTCCTGTCATGTAGTTTTGTAGCTGTTGGCGTTTTACTAGCACTTTTCCTGCTGATTCAAGCCTGTCCCTGGACTTACTACATATATTGCTTGTTGCCACTGCCCGTATGGTATGCGGTTCTGAGAGAGTAAGTAACACATCTTGTGGTCTTGTTTTTCACTTCACTGACAGTTAAATCTGTATTTAAATGCATTAGATTTCTGTAACATAAGTCATGAAAGATAATTATAATACCCTCAAATCTCCAAGCCCTTTCATTTCATTCATAGCAGCATAAACATTGCATATAAACAGGCTTTTTTTTTTTTCTTGGCCGCACCTTGAGGCCTGCAGAATCTTAGTTCTCCAACCTCTAGGGAATTCCCTAAACATCCTTTTTATTTTACTTTTCCCTTTTGACTTCATCTTGATTGCCCTGAGGTAGCACTGGCCTCATTCCCTTCTTTGTGTTATCTTTTATAAGAAAAATCTGGAGTAAAAATTAAATAATTAATATGGATTGTACTATGTCAGGAGTGACTTACATTTTGAATTTGTCTCATCATTCCAGTTTCCAGTGTATCTTCATGTTTCACAAAGCAATTTGCATGCTTTTGTTCTATACATTTTTGCCCCTCCTTTCCCAGCTATCATGTAAACCTAGATGAATGAAAGTTCGCAATTAAATCCAATCTAGTAATGTATACCTACAGGGGTTAGGGGAGATTATTCTTGTATGCTGTGGTTCTACCTTTAAGTGCTTGCTCACAAGTTGGACTTGAAATGGATTCTTATCAGTGTAGAAAACATCAGAGGTAGAGCTCTCATGCAAGTTATAAGCACTTTAAAAGAAAATCACTAAAATGTTGGGCTGGTTCATGTTCACAGGCAGCGAGGGTCGTGTTACAGATCGTGTTGATTTCTATATTTGCACCAGTAATCTAGAATTTAAACTTAGTCTTGGGCATCCTTTGAGCAAACCAGACGCCGAAAGCAGACCAGGGAATGACAGCCCAGAATAAGGGTGTTGTCAGGGTTGGCGAGCATGTTGCAATGACACAATGTGTTTTCTTTTCTAATTTTTGTTACCTCCAGCTTTGACCACCTCTTCTTAATATGAAAAATAAAAATTAATGTTAAAATATTTTAAATGTTAACATTTTTAAAAACAAGGCAAAAAGACACTGACAAAAGAACAGACTGTTACTTCTCCATTTGAAAGGAATAGGGTTGCTGGATGTACATATTTAAATTGGATTTTTTCCTAATGTCATTTGCTCTGGCTTAAAAATTTTTAGAGTGAAAGGTGTTATCCAAAATTCCCTCCTGAATTATTAAATGTTCTATTTATGAAGAACACATATACATTTAAATTTTAAGGACAGAGTGATTTTGAAAATATGTTGTGTTCTATCTTTATCTTTTTGATAGATTATAAAGAAAATAAACATAAAAATTCACTTTTCTTCTAGAAATAATCTAAATGATTTTACAAAATCATCACTGTTGAGAACAAAAGAAACATTCTCCTTTTGACTGGTGTTAGCTTTTCTTTCCTAACATGGCACCTTAATTGTTTTGATGACATTATGTAACCATTGTTTTCAATCAGAAAAAGGTTATAAACCAAGTGATACTGACTTTTTATAATTGCCTACTTAATAATGCACTACCAATGCTAAAAAAATTTTTCCAGTGATGAAATGTAAAAAGGACTCAAGTATGTAATACATTTTTAATGGTTATGAATTCACATTTAATTACAATTAGTGTACAATTAGTGACATCTTAAATTGAGTTTGGAAAAGGTTATTTCACCCAGTGAAAAAGTGCAATTAAGATTTTCTCTACCTAGACTAGGAAAACATACCTTTATTTTATTAAAACAGTTGAGATTTCAATATAAAATTAACTTTAGTGAATTTTAAAAATGTTCTCTATGTTTATTCATTTGGGTTTATTGTATTTTATTTCTGATGTTGTATCTGTAATTGTATGTGCCCATGTTTAAACTAAGATCCAATAAGACTCATTTATTGTCATTAATGTTTATAAAAAAACCAAGCAAATTAATGTGATCATTATCAACTTAATTCAGAAGTTACATTTTTCCTAGAATACTAGGTTTCAAAAAAAGATTTAGGTAAGTAAAGCCATTGAAACAAATCTGTTGGAGATTATCTTAGTTTTTGAAAAATCTATGAATTGAAAATTCCCTGATTTCTATGCACAAAATTTTTATTTTTTACTATATGAGAACTAATTTTTTTATATTCAATATAGGTTATAAATAATCTTTTTATAAATAATCTTGTTAAACAGATTTCCAGTTATTCAAGGCTTGGTCACATTACTGTTGACCTTCCCTCCAAGTCATTTTGTTGGATACCTGTTACTCTTTATCCTGGGAGTTGAAGTATTAGTAAGTAATTTACCACGTTACCACATTTTCAGGTCTCTTTCATACACATGTAACTCCTTTGAAATGACTTCATTTTCCCTTTCTTCTTTGGATTGCATTACTAGGTTCTCAGTTTTTTCTACCGCTGTATGCTTACAGCTGGACTCATTGCGTTTGCAGGTTGGCCATTTATCACTCCACTGTGGACTCGAGCAAAGGTATAAGTACTCACTTTGAAATTAGGCAGATTCATAGCGGCTTTGTTTTGATATGCGTTTAACTCAGGGAATTATTCATTTTTTTAAGAAAAGGGTAGAATGTGACCTTACATAAAGATCCTGATCCTTTTGACAGGAGGACTGATGTTGACTTTAAGGTTTCAGTGATTCATGCAGACTTTCATATCAAAGTGAACTGGTCTTGTGGTGATTGAAATACTCAAGAAGCAGAGCTGATTTGTCCTTCTCTGAAGCACTTCCTAGATTCCTTTAGGCTCAAATATCTAAATGCCACAGAGGAACTGCCCAGAGAAGTGCGGTGGCATGAGAGGCCACACTCTGGACTCAAGTCAGAGGAGTCACCTCCCTCCTGGTCTGGAGCCACCTCAGTTTTTCTCTGGAGAAGTATTTATTCATGATAGATTATTTTAAAGTATGATTACTCCTGATTTTCTGCCTTTAACTAGGTAGGTAATTACAGTGTGCTTCTACAAAGAATACTCTCATGTTTCCACTTTGATACTTTTTGGTGGAGGTAGCAGGAAGATAGAAATATCTTCTTTCTACTCTGTGAGAACCTACAAAATTTTCCAATTAATGGGACTATTGACAATTTTTTTGTCTTAATCTAATTACAGAAGTATTTTTACTTATTTCCCTCCTGGGCACAATCATTTGATTATGATTGCAGGCCAGCTTTCTTAAAGATGTCATCAATATATGGTAGAACATAAATTGAATGAAGTGCTTGCTTTGAAACAGCAGACCTGAGTCTAAATCCTGGCTGTTTCATTTACTAGTAATAGATCTGGTGCTACTTAACACTTTGGCATCTCTAAGCTCAGTTTCCTCATCTGAAATACTGTGAATAATATAGCGTACCTATTGAGGTTATTGTGAGAATTAAATGAGATAATGCCTATATCATACCTAATATAGTGCCTACTATATAACAGATCCTTCACAAATAGTAACTATATTACTTTTTAAAGTAAAGAGATGTAAGGCTTTGAATTTTCCTTTTAGTTTCACAGCCATGTAGTCTGTGAAACAATGAAGACAGTTTTTTGTACCATAATTGTCTAAAGATAACTTTTTTCTTTATTTCAGAGCACCTCACTGAGTTGGAGTTTCTTCTGTTTGCTCCTGGCAGTGTTCCCACTTATGCCTGTTGTAGGACGAAAGCCAAATATCTTTCTAGTGTATGCACCATATTTTAACTTATTTTCTTTTTAATGCAGTTGTTTTTCTCAATCAACACTATGAAATATGAACCAAGTCTTGGCCATGAGTTTAAAATCATGTGAACAAACTAGAAGTTAAAATACTAATATCAAACCATTAGTCATAATTTTGGATCAGGCTCTGAGAGGCATTAAAACTCCCTGAAGATGCTTCTGGACCTTCGTAAAACATGAAATTGTGCCAGGCGCTTGGCAAATTGAATGGTCATTATTTCATTTAACATTTCCTTTCTTATTTTCTAATCATGTAATCATCTTTGTTACTTTCTTTTGAACTTTGTGTAACCAACTTTTTAGCATTCTAACCCCATCTTTAATAGATGAGAGTATATCTTTTGAAGGAAAGTTAACTCAATATTTTTTTAAAGTATGTGTTCATTTTAAAGTACCTATAAATTATATACATTTTATCTCATTTCTGTGAGAATAATAATATGGAATAGATCAGAAATTATTCCAGGAAGTCAATTTATTAGCAGAGCTCAAAAAATTGTATTGAATTCTAAGATTTTATCTAAGCCGTACTTTATTAGTTCTAAGTGAAAACATTTTACAGCTGTCATAAACTGTAAATAGCATGTGCAAAGATGAATTCAAACATTTTATTTTTTGTTTCCCACTACTATGTGAGCTCTTCTCTTGTCTCTATAAAGCCGCTTTCCCTCCTTTCATTGGCCTCTACCCATCTGTCCTGCTCAAGCACTATTGACATGTTTGAACAGGACTTATGCTAAAAGGAAAAGAAATTATATAAATGGTCTTCATAGAAATTTTTCACTTTACCTATTCCAGTAAAAATTAATTCAGGAAGCAAACTTGTTAAATCATGAGAAATCTAATTTATATTTTTAAAAATTATGTTGTTTCCCCTCTTAATTTAAATTCCTCAGTACTTCAAGTTTCCCAGTAGCTATATTTGCAACTTCTTCATTTTGCCTCCTGGTTTATGGAGAAATTGCTACTCTCCATTTGATCTCTCACCTCATCTCCCTTCTTTAGAAATTACAAAGATAGATATGTGAAATATTTAAGGATAAATTAAAAGAAAGAGCAAAAATGTATATAACATAGCTATAATATTCCTGTTACTCCAGTTTTCTGAGGTAAAAACATATTTGCCAATTAATTGAAATACCAAATTATTTTTTTTAAGAGGGTATGGGGGAGAAAAAGCAAAAACAAAGAATCTTAATCATACACGGTTGTTTTTCATAAGTTTTAATTAACTTTTCCCTCATGATTCTTAAAGAGAATATTAGAAGAATCAAAACAAAGGCAAAAACAAGCATTTTCCTGGGAGTTCCTGCTTCACGTTCTCCATAACCCTGCCTTTTGCTCTTTCTTATTTCTCTTAAACCAACTCCTTTTCACATAGTTCTATTATATTACTGGGTTCCAGATTCTATCCTCAACATAATTTCAGTCGTCCTATGTTACTTGGATTTTTAGGAGGTGAGAAATAGAACTCAATAGTAATAGTACAGTGTTTCCTTGATGTTAGTCTCCTTTGACTTCAGGAACCATACTGTATCTGGTGTTCTTGAAAAAGTGTAATTTGTTGTTTCATTACTGTACCAATGCCTCACCCACATGCTGCTTTTGTGGCCCCTCTTCCATCCTTCCCTTAGCCAGAAACAGCTGTGAAAAGCACCAACGTCAATGATAGAGAGGAACAATTTGTGGATTATAAATGTAGATTTTCCTTTTTGTATGAGTAAGTGCTCATAGTCAGAAAATGTATGGTGTAGATACTGATATACTTGTTTAGCTATCTTTTATATTGTTTTCTGTAAATTTGTCCAAGTCAAGCTGAGAATTATGGTATGCGTAAATGTTAAAAAAATCAAATTATAGAGATAAGATGAAGATACTTAAAAAATTGTGTGAAAAGTTACAAATGACACCATCCCCACAGGATCTTTATTCTAAGATTTTTATTCTTACACCTGTGTATTCATTTTGTTACTTCATCTTGATTAAGCCAAATGATTGAGAGATTCTACATTAGAGTAAAATATCTAATATTTTCATGTGACATATATTCTTACGAAAATTTGAAATTGTGAATTGTGTTTTAAAACAGAGTGGGTGCAGGCTTGCTGGTTCTTCTGCTATCCCTGTTTGTTGTAACATCTGTCATAAAAAGAAAAGATAGTTTTGTAAATGAAGAGCTGGTGTTACATCTATTACAGGTCAGTTACAGATTTTCAACACTATGTTATACAAATGATACACTAAAATGTATCTTACAGTTGTATTTAATTATCTTGTTCTTAAGATGCCATCCTGTTTTTTTTAACCTCAATACCAGCTGAGAAGAGTTTTCTGTTTAAGATATTACATGGAAATATATTCTCTAAAAGGTATGAGATAGCAAAAAGGTCAGCAGGAGGCCCCCCAAAAACGCCTAGATAGCAGAGATTAAGGAGATATAAGAGGTATTGTCCAAAGAGTTGAACTGAAAAAGACTTCCTCTGGTCTGAGATTCTGTGTTGTCCTAATTTGGGTCAGGAAAAAAGTAAGTTCTTTGAAGTGAAAGCAGCCGCTTAGTATGTTTATATGAAGATTAGTCAGTTTAAGACTTCAGATGACATACTAGGAGAAAATAAACTTCACTTTGGTTGGTGGCTTTGGAGTGGTGAAAAGAACTTTGAACTTGAAATTTCAAAATTGAGTCAATTCCCAGTTATGCTTTGTACTAGATGTGTGATTTTCAGTAATAGAACTTGTCTGTTTGTTTTTAATCTGTACAGATAATATCCAGTAGGGTTGTAAGAGATTATATGATGTCATATTCTGTAAAATGATAGCTTTTTTGTAGATAAGAGTGGAAACCACTTTTTTTTTTCCTTTTCAACAATAAACAATAAACCACATCTAGAACACTGATAAAAAAAACTTATTTGAGTCTCCTCAAAAAATTTACTCAGAACAAAGCTGGGATAATAGTATTTCCAAGAACACTCAAAAATTAAAATATACAACACTTAAAAGATGTTAACTCGTTCTTGGAGAACAACAGAGAACATATAAAAAGAGAAGTATTTTTGTCAAAGATCCTATCAAGCCACTGAAGCGTATCTTTTCATTTGAAATGGTCTACCGACTGGTTTTACACTAAACCATAGTAGCTTTGAAAAAATTCACCTGTAATAATGAATACTTTGACAGTATCTGAATCTTACTCTGTAGGAGCAAAGAATACCATGTTAAAATTCTTATGGACTTTGTGAGAAATACCCCTAAGTATAAAGTAATTCCTTCTTACATTAACCTTATTACTTTGCATTCATTCCTCTATTGCGTACCATATATATATTTTTATGATTCTAAGATTTGTGTCTTCTCACATTTTAATGTATCTAAAATGAGAATGTGTCTCACATTTGAAAGGATCCTAGAATTGTGTCATAGGTTTATTGACAGCAATTTTTCCTTCTTAATTCACTGAAAATATGAGTAAATTAAATGTATCTCTAGGATTTGGTGATCAGGTTGCTAATCTGATCTTTAAGAGAGTTTACTTTGTTCATAGCCATAATTTAGCTCATTTCTTAAATTGGCTATTAATCCGCTAGTTCAGGGGTCAGCAAACATATTTCTGACGTGCTAGATTGTACATATTTTAGGCTTGTGGGGCATATGGAGTCTGTTGTCACTTTTCAGCTCTACCGTTGTAGGGCAAAGGGAGCTGTAGACAACATGTGAATGAATGAGAGTGACCATGTTCCAATAAAACAATATTTCTAAAAGCAATAGTTTACCAACTCTACACTAGTTTGTATATATTCCCTAAAGAATATTGTACTCCTTGTATTCCCAGTATCAGTGAAAACTCAGACCACAGATATGTATTGAATGAATAAATAGATATGACTGTTAGTGAGGGCCAGAGGTGGAAGAGACTCAGCCATATACACCAAGCTATATACATTTCACTCTCTGCACTTCCATGATTTAAGAAAACTTCAAGATTAATAACAAATATTTCTAAGTAGAAACAGTGTGATAATGTATGCCAAAGTACTCCTGAAAGTGTAAAACACCTCATTCATGCTTGTAAAGGAGGGCTTTTGCTTAGTACAAGAATTCTGACTGTTGGTCTTAGCCACAAGAAGGTGAGCTGGTCCAATTTCAATAACATTTTGGCCAGACTCCAGTTGTTCAAGCACTTTTCTAAGTATTCTTTCTAATATATAAATTAGTCACTCACCACCTTCTCTTTTATTTACGTCTTCTGTGTTTGTTTTCAGATGCTAAGCACGGTGCTTTCCGTGTGTGTTGTGTATGGCACTCATAATAGTCTACTCAAGAAACAAGGACTGCCTCTTATTAATCAGGTTGTTAGCTGGATAATATTAGGTAAGAGGTCAATCAAATCAAATGAGATAACTTTCCATCAAGTTACATCTTAAAATTATCCATTTACATCTGTATCATTGCTGTTGAAACAAATAATTTTGTTGTGGGAAAATAATAATAACGAGCTATTATTTCTATCTCTTGTTGGAAGTTGACAAAGAAAATTAGAACTTTTGTGAGCATTCATGTGTTATTAAGAATTACTTGATAGACTATTTATGACTTGATAATAAGGCTGTATATTTATTCGCACCTGATAAAAAGTGCTTCCAGAAGAGAAGAGGGTTTTGTGAAGAGATTCCTATGCTGAAATTTCATGTCAATTCATAAATTCTCCGTTCTTACACAGGGACTAGGAAGCAGTTAAATTTTATCTGTATTTCCCTTGCTGAAAATAACATTGATTAGTCACCTCCCAACACATTACACATTTTATAAAGCCGATTATACATTTTAAAACATATTCCTCTATAATTCTTTTAAGAATGTGCGTGTGGAGCAAACAGATGTCGTTTAAGGACTTAGCCTTTTCCTTCCAACTGGAAGACAGGAGCAAATTTTAAGTCGAGGTTTTTCATTAAAAAAAAGAAAAAGTTTGTAATGCCTATGAATGACATGATGTGTAATTTAACATTTATTTATTTATAAATGATTTTTGTTCATCATTAAAAAAAAAAGATCTTTGGATGGAACTTTATCTTAAAAAGACGATTGAAGGATAGGAGTGTTTGTCCTTGGATTGCTCTTAAAATCCAAGCAGAGGCTTAAAAATACAACAGGAAATGGACATGTATCTCCTAAAGTTTTGATTTGCTCATTTTCTATACACCTTGGTCATTGTATAAGTGGAAGTTATTCTTGGACAATAAGTGTTCTTGTATATATAACTTTATTTTCACTATGTAAACTTCATTTCATTATTGGCATTATGTAGGCCTTCCCTTTTAAATTATCTTGATTACTAAAGTTACTATTTACATTCATTCTGCATGACAATAGCAGAGACTGCTCTTTCATTAAAAAAAAAAATGTGTTTAGTTTGTACTATGTTCTGGCACTATTCTGTTCTCTGAGAATAATAAATATGGAACAAGTCCCTGCCCTCCTGGAGCTTATATTCTGCAGGGCTGGGTGGTGGGGCTAATATTCTAATGGGGTATCTATATGTAATTGTCTCTCACATGACATGTCAGTTTTCAAATCCACAGAAAAATCAAAAATTATGAATGGCAACGATGACACTAAAGGGAAGTCTTTTTATTTTCCTGCATAGCTTCAAAAATATGCAGTGTATATAACACACACCAGCATATAAACAATATATCACCTAGGGATAAACCACATGAAGAAGAGAAGCAAAGAAAATAGAATTTGTGTTCATATTATTGTACCTCATTTTTAAACATCTAAAATGTCTAAAAAGGTTAAAAAAATAGAAATTTCCTAGAATTACAGAAAGTCATCCTCTACTTCATGTCCTTGTCCACCTGTGATTACGAGTGTATGATGTATAAAATTTTTTAAACACCATATTCAATATTTTTATCCATTCTACCATCCTTATATTAATTTTTCAGTTCACTTAATAATATCCTTTATGGCATTTTCCCTTTGTCTTTTATGACATTGACATTTTTGAAGAATATAGCCAATTAACTCTGGGAAAACTTATATTTTACCCATGAGTTACGTTGAGACATTCTAACCAAGAACAAGGGATGTCCTTTCCCTTGTTCAAGTCTACCTTTGTGCCTTTTAAAGCAGTCTTCATAGTTTTCTTCATATAGGCTGGGAATATTTCTTGTTAAATATATTCCTAAGTATTTTATCTTTTTTGTTGCTATTATAAATGAGCTTTTCTCATTCATCGTATCTTCTAATTTTTAATTTTTTTTTGAGTATAAGATGCTATTGATTTTTTTTAACATCTTTATTGGAGTATAATTGCTTTACAATGGTGTGTTAGTTTCTGCTTTATAACAAAGTGAATCAGTTATACATATACATATGTTCCCATATCTCTTCCCTCTTGCGTCTCCCTCCCTCCCACCCTCCCTATCCCACCCCCCCATCCCACCCCTCTAGGTGGTCACAAACCACCGAGCTGATATCCCTGTGCTATGCGGCTTCTTCCCACTAGCTATCTATTTTACATTTGGTAGTGTATATATGTCCATGCCACTGTCTCACTTTGTCACAGCTTACCCTTCCCCCTCCCCATATCCTCAAGTCCATTCTCTAGTAGGTCTGTGTCTTTATTCCCGTCTTACCCCTAGGTTCTTCAAGACCTTTTTTTTTTTTTTCTTAGATTCCATATATATGTGTTAGCAGACGGTATTTGTTTTTCTCTTTCTGACTTACTTCACTCTGTATGACAGCCTCTAGGTCCATCCACCTCACTACAAATAACTCAATTTCATTTCTTTTTATGGCTGAGTAATATTCCATTGTATATATGTGCCACATCTTCTTTATCCATTCATCTGTCGATGGACACTTAGGTTGCTTCCATGTCCTGGCTATTGTAAATAGAGCTGCAATGAACATTTTGGTACATGACTCTTTTTGAATTATGGTTTTCTCAGGGTATATGCCCAGTAGTGGGATTGCTGGGTTGTATGGTAATTCTATTTTTAGTTTTTTAAGGAACCTCCATACTGTTCTCCATAGTGGCTGTATCAATTTGCATTCCCACCAACAGTGATGCTATTGATTTTTGCATGTTAATTTTATATCCTACTTCTTTACTGAATTTTCCTTTCTTGAGTTAGGTTTATCATTGGCTCTCTAGGTAGAATTTTCCAAGTATACCATCATGTAGTTTACAAATACAGATATGTATTTCCCCCTTCCTGTTCTTATTCCTCTCTTTTCTTTCATTTACTCGCATTGGCTAATACCTACAGAACAATGTTAAATAGTAGAGATAGTGAACCGCCTTGATTTTTTTCCTGATCTAAGTGGGAGTGTCTCTGGAGTCCCCCCATTTAAGACAAATTCTGGCTTTAGGACTGAGGTATATATATTTATCATGTTAAAGAAAGTACATACTCTCCTGTTTTATGTAGGTTTTTATTAAGAATGGATGTTGAATTTTGTCAAAGACATTTTCAACATCTATGGAGATAATAATATGGCTTTTTTTCCCTAGACCTGTTAATGTGGTGAATAATACTAATAGATTTCCAGTATTGAACCATTCTTGCATTTCTGATATAAACTCCTAAGACACATTTGATTATAATGTATTATTTTCTCAATGTAGCATTGGAGTTCATTTGCTACTATTTTTCCATCAGTACTCATAAATGATATTGGTCTTTAATTTTCTTTGTTGTTCTAAATTTATCAGGCTTAGGTATCAATGTTATATTTGCTACTTAAAAAGAATTGTTTCTCTTTAATTTCTATACTCTGAAACAATTTATGTAGCACTGGGACTATCTGTTCTGTAAAGTTCTGAAAGAATTCCCCTGTGAAACTATCTGAATTTAGTCCTTTTTTGTTGGGTAGTCCCCTGATAACTTTGTATTTCTCTATGAAATTAGTCTGTTTAAGCTTTTTATCTCTACTGCGGTTAATTTGGAAATCTATATTTGCTTAAGGAATTTTCTGTTTCTTCTAGATTTTCAAATTTATTCATATAGAGGGATGCAAAGTAATCTCTTATGATTTTAAAAAATTCCTTCTGTATTATTAGTCATTTCCCTCATAATTTATTTTGTATATTTGCACTTTCTTCCTTTTCTTTGATTAACTTAGCTAGTGGTTTGTCCTTTTTGTTTATTTTCTCAAAGAACATGGATTTTGATTTACTAATTTGATCTACTGTTTTTCTGTTCACTACCTCATTAATTTTTGCTTTATCTTGAATTTCTAGTTTTATTATATTGTGTCTGAGAGTATTTTTTGTATTATTTTTACCTTATAGAACCTACTGATATTTTCCTTGTGCCCTAGTGTATATGATTAACATTAGCATCCCATAGGTTTTAGTATGTTGTGTTTCCATTTTCATTTGTTGAAATATCTTTTTATTTCCCTTTTAATTTCTTTTTTGATCCATTAGTTGTTCAGGAGTATGTTGTTTAATTTCCACATAGTTGTAGATTTTTCAGCTTTCTCTTGTTGTAATTTCTAGTTTTATACCATTATAGTCAGTAAAGATACTTGATATGATTTCAGTCTTACTAAATTTGCTAAGACTTGTTTTGTGATCTATTATATGATCTATCCTGGAGAATGTTCCATGCACAGAATGTGTTCTTCTGCTACTGGTTGGAATGTTATATAAATTTTTGTTAGATCCATTTGGTCTAATGTATGGTTCAAGTCTAATGTTTCCTTGTTGATTTTCTCTCTGGATGATCTATCCCTTTCTGAAAGTGGAATATTGAAGTCTCCTATTATTATTGTATTCTTGTCTATTTCTCCCTTCAGATCTATTAGTATTTGCTTAGTATATTTAGGGGCTCTGATGTTGGGTGCATATATATTTACAGTTGTTATATCTTCCTGATCAGTTGACCCCTTTATCATTATATAATGACCTTATTTGTCTGTTGTTACCATTTTTTGACTTAAAGTCTATTTTGTTTGATGTAGCTATAGCTACCCTTCACTTTCTTTTGGTTTCTACTTGTATAGAATATCTTTTCCATTCCTTCACTTTGAGCGTATGTGTGTCCTTAAATCTGAAGTGAGTCTCTTATAGGCTAGACATATATTTTAAACAAGACAATTCCTCGGGATTAGGAGAACGTCGGTACTAGAGGATGCCTACCATATGGTGCAAGGCATGAAATGGTTGACTCATAGGTAGGTCAGCAGTATCTCCAGAGATATCTTCCAGGCACTAATTCACTATAGTCTAGCTCCAGTGAACGTTTTTTGCTAATGTGCTGGGATCCCTAAATGGGTTATATGTTATGCAACTGGTTCTAACTTATGTCACTCAGGATGGGGACTCTTATTTCCCTTTTAGCATCTTATCAATCCTTTACACAAAAGTCAAACAAATACAGAAAATACAGTTTGGTAAAACAGGTCTCATTTGAACTGGCTTTTTAAATAAATATTAAAATACTATTTCTGTTAAAATATGTACCAGATGATGATAACATTACTGGAACTACACATCTGAAAAAAAATCAGAAGCGATTCTTCTAAGATTACTATAAATATAACTTACATAATCTTAAATCTTACAGTGACTCAACTTTGAATGAGATTGTCTTTACATTTAACTTATTAGTAGATGTTGACTAGTAGTAATAATAGCACCTAGCAGTTATTAAGCACTTACTGTATCTCAGGCACTATGCTTAAGGAGCATTTTATAGGTGAAATTGTATTTAAACCTCACAACAGCTTTATATCATTTCTACTTAACAGATGGAAATACTGCTTAGATAGATTAACAAACTTGCCTCATGGTTAAAGAGTTATAAGTAATTCAGCCAGGATGCCCTCCCAAGTTATCTGTCTTCATACTTTGGAGCATTTCATTCCACGCATATTGCCATCCTAGCCAGGAGGATTAGGAAATTATGCATATTTTCTTTCCAAAATAAAGATTGGGGAGTTTATGTTTTGCTACCCATACCCCACCCCCAATTTATTTGCTCTTCTCCCACTGAAGTAGTTGCTTTCTAATCCTGAGAAGAAAGATTACTTCACTTATTTGGATTACTCTTATTACAACTGTCATGTGTGGTGAAGTCCTTGTCTCCTGTCTCTAATTTTCTAACTGGCACACTACAACTCTCAATGCATACTTTGCAGTGGGAAAACTTGGAGGAGGGAGTGCTTAGGAAAAATCAATTTCTGGGGAATAAGTTGTCTTTGAACTAAATGTTTAATTAGGAGAAAAGTTGCTGAATCTTGAGTAATATTTTTTTTTATTATTTACATTAGAAAATGACAAATTATTTATTTAAGAGTTATTACAGTGAGCAAGGCTGAATATAAATTGGGAAAATCTGAACTAAATTGTGGTTAAAATGGTGAAATGTAATTTTAACTAAAAATGTGAAGTTTCAAATTTCTTACAAAAATGAGTAGGGCAAATGTAGCTTCATTTTAAATGTCACACAAATAATAAATGCTATAAATGATAATAGATTATTCAGTGCTTTAAACTCAACATACCCTGTGTCGCTTGTACTAACACTACCCATATTTGTTTTATTGCAGCCTCTTCCTTCATCGTGCCTCTACTGAGTCCTCTGATTCTCTTTGATCGGCTGTTTAGCATTCTTGTTTCCTCAATGTCGACCTACCTACTTCTAAGCACAGGGTATAAACTGTTTTTAAATTTTAATTTTTAGTAGCAAGTTTTAAATGACATATTGACATTTCTCTGAGTATTTAACCTCTGGAAATGAAAAATATGTGAATCTTGAGGAATAAATTAGAAGTATTTTTCCTCTGTAAAAACTGTATGTGACTTGATCTGTAATCTTCAGTTTTCTTTTTCTTATCATTTTTTCACAGTATTGCCTGTAGTCTTTGTGTTTCTGTTTACTTCCTGAAGTTGCTTAAATATTGCTTACCTACAGTGTTAGAGAGTTCTGATAGATTGTGGAGGAATTTTAAGTCTCAAACAATGACTTACAAGAATTTTAGTCTTTGTTGCATTCCTTTCATGCACTTTAAATTATGTTTTGATTTGTTCATTCTTCTTTGAGTATAATATTTTATTTTTACTCTTGCATATGTCATAGTCCAGATATTCCTTTTGATTCAGAAACCTTTTAGAATATTTTCCCAAAAGTTAAACTGTTAAAAAGTTAAACATTTTCATTGAAGATTAAAATTTTCTTGTAAAACAAAAACAAAAAAGAACAGCTTGATTTGGGTTGGATTCTGAAGCATTCTCTAGAAATCAGTGAGAACAATGACATACTCTCCCATCTACTTTGAAGAAAAGAGTTCTTCACTTGCTTTTGAATTTTATTTCATCTTTACTTAAATCTTTATGAGGGTGAGAAATGTGCACATTATAATAAACACTGAATAGAACAGACAAATCGAATAAACACCGCTCAGACAGTTTCAAAATTTGGTCCAAATATAGGATCTTGATCCCAATTAGAATAAACCTAGGGATTTACCATTGTGCACATTTAAGCACATTTAATTTAAGAAATCTAAAAGGTGAAAAATCATGCCTATAATCAGAATAATGAGTATGACCTTATTAATGAATGTATTAAGAAATATATTACCCAACATCAGAAAGTATATTTACCTTTGCAAAAAAAAATTAGACAGAGGTAGCCTGAAACAGCAGTCTGATCATTTCAGTTAGTACATTTTTCAGTGTCAAATCAGTTTTGCAAAACATAGTCCACCTGTTATCATTCCACATCACTATTTTTGGATGACCTGGAGGGTTCTCCATGTAAATAAGTGAATAGTCAGAATTATAGGATATTTAAAAGAAATGCAGTTTCATTACTTTACAAAAGTACAGTAATAGTAATCCTGTATTCTAACAATGCACCCTTGATTAAATGAATAAAGAAGATTTATTTTTAATCAGCATTTAATTATTTTTATGCAGATGGAAGCTATTATAATACTTGAAAATAGTTCTCTTAAGTTGGTTAAACATTTTCCTCCAAAATTTTGATTATATTATCCCTTTGCTTAACAAAGTATAATACAAATGAAATGTCTTTTCAGCCCTGTTCAATTTGCACAGAGACCAAACTAGCAGATCCTAATTTAGAAAGGTTTTATTATGTACACTCTGAGCCCATGATGACATTTTATTGGTATTTCAGTTTATTAATTCAGATATACAGACTTTATATGAGATATTGGTTGTCTAAAGAAATAAAGTCCCATAAGAAGATTGTCTTTATCAGATTTATTCATCTACATTTTACAAAAATTTTATTTTATAGTTTTTGAAAAGAAGTATATCTGTAGCACTATATGTAGAACTATGGAATTTATGTTTTTACGTATTAGGAAAGAATAATTTCATATATAAGTGCAAATATTTTAAAAATCATGGGTTTTTTTGGGTTTTTTTTGCTCGGAGAGTATACTTTCTTGATTCAATTAGTCAACAAGTTTTTTTTCACATTTCTAGTGTCCTAAACACTAGACAGACATACAGTTAGAACAATTAGTGTACCCCAGGTGTATAAGAGAGTTGTAAGCTGCTATAAAATATGGACTCTATTTTACAATGTTAGGCAATTGCAAAATGCAACAATTAAGTTATCGTAATTTAAGTTGTGAATTATGTGATATAAAGAATGACTAGAGACAGGGTTTGGGTAAGGGAGCTGAACTGGTGCCATCAAGGACTCATGTGGAAATTGAACTAAATTTTCAAGAATGGCTAGGATACAGGCATTCTATTTCTTTTTCAATTTTTTTTTTAATCATTGTGAACATAGTATAATCACATTTTGAAGAGTAGGAATAAGGAAGAAAAATCATCTATTAACCCTACCCCTCCTATTGATGTTCTGACATATTTCCTTCCAGTCTTAGCTCTGTATTTATCCTTTTAACACAGTATTAATCATAGTCCATATACTATTTTATATCTTTATTTTCTACTTTGCTGTATTTTATTTTTTATGTTTTGAAATTTTTATTTTTTTAAATTTATTTATTTTTGGTTGTGTTGGGTCTTTGCTGCTGCATGCGGACTTTCTCTAGTTGTGTTGAGTGGGGACTACTCTTCGTTGCGGTGCTTGGGCTTCTCATTGCGGTGGCTTCTCTTGTTGCGGAGCATGGGCTCTAGGGGCATGGGCTTCAGTAGTTGTGGCACGCAGCCTCAGTAGTTGTGGCACACGGGCTTAGCTGCTCCCTGGCATGTGGGATCTTCCCGGACCAGGGATTGAACCCGTGTCCCCTGCATTGGCAGGCAGATTCTTAACCACTGCGTCACCAGGGAGGTCCCTCTACTTTATTTTAGAAGCATTTTCCTAGTTGGCTTATAGGCTTCCTAACCATCATTTTAATAGATTTTTAATATTCTATGACATGGCTGTACCTTGATCTTTCCTGTATTTTTTGGTCACTTTATTTCCAGTTTTTATTGTCATGAATAATGTTTTGAGTTATGTTTTTATGCATAAGCCTTTTATATAGTTAGATTATTTCCTTTTTTCACTTCTCAGTTGTAGTATAGGTGGGCCGTAAAATATGAATTTTTTTTTACTTTTGTCTTAAGAACAGTGCCAGCTTATAATATTACCAACAACCTATGAGGGGACCTACTTCATCATATCCTTTCATATCTCATTTTTAAATAAGAATATCAAATGCTATTTTAGTAAGCCAAAAATAGTACAGCTTTGTGTCGATACATTTTTCTGCACTTGTTTTACTAATAATATTTTCTCACATATGTGTTGTCTGTTCATATCCTGGGGCGTCCTAAATCTTAGATACCAAGTGATTTGTGTATGCCTTCTCAAACCTGAATGTTTTCTTCTGCCTGATCTTCAGTGTTTTAGTTTTATGATCGGTGGTAGAGTTTAAAGCATTTTGTTTCTTTTGCTTTCTCATGTTTAGGAAATAGCACAATATGGAATAGAGTTCAATAGTTGAAAAACTTGAAAGAGAAATACAGGTTTTTTTGTTTTAATTTGGTTTGCTTGATTTTGTTTTGTAACTTCCAATCAACAAATACTTATTATGAGGGGGCCTGTAGTGGTGACAAGACTGACCCAGTCAAAGATTTTCCAAACTAGTGAGGAATGCATATTAGTAAACATGTGATTAAAATAGTGTGATAACTACTATCATATGTAGAGTATTTTGGGGATTACAAAGGTGAAACACTTGTCTTAAACTAGGGCAGAAAAGGATTAGGAAAAGCATCTGCCACTGCGTTATCTCATGAACATTTCTCCTTTGTCCACATTATAATGTCCACATTATACACCAGCCTAAAGATGTACCATACATTATTTAACTAAACTCCCCTGTGGATATTAAGTTGTTTTCTTGTTTTTCTCTTCTGTAAACAATATTGTAACAAACATCTTCAGATGGGAATCATAGTGCATATGTCTGATTATTTTCTCATGGTGAATTCCTAGAAGTGACATTATTAGATTATACTATATGAATATTTTTTAGATTCTTGATGCATAGTATTAGATTGCCTTCCAGGAAGGATTTGTTCCTATGTAGAGAGTATGAGAGTTCTTTTTTCATTATACTCTTGTTGACATTTTTTTAATATGGGTAAATATTATAAGTGACTATGGCATCTATTTTTTAATTTCTATAGCAGTTATCAATATGGTCAGACACTTTTATGGATTTATTGGCTCTTTTTTTTTCTTTTTGAGAGGTTTATATTCCTGTATTGCACCCATTTTTTTAAAAATTGGGGATGTTTGTCTTGCTTTTCTTCTCTGTATATTAATCATTTTAACCCAGGAATTGTCTTTTTACTTTTGTCTTATGTTTTCTTTCTTTTTTGTGTATTTCTGTCATTTACCTCATGAATGAATTTTAAATATCTCTACTATTTTAAACATTTAATGATCTCAAGATCTGATAAATTTCAAAAGATGGTGTTAGAGTTGATATTTAAATGTTACTTTCCTTTCCTACTTTCTTCTTCTGGAAAGCCTAAAAAATTTAAATTTTGTGATATTGTAACTTAGAAGTATTATCAAGATTGTTTTAATTTTGAGAAAGACCTATTAGTATTATAAATTTGCATTTTTATTTGTTTAATGTTTTTTTCTTTTCTACCCTCCCACTTCCGCCTCACACCCTCCACCCCTTAGGTATGAAGCTCTCTTCCCATTAGTATTGTCATGTTTGATGTTTGTCTGGATACACATGGAACAAGAAACCCTGCCACAATCTGTTGTTTCCTGTAAACAGAAGGTAGCTTGTCAAAATCATTCTTGCATTTATTTAAGAATATTAGAGTATTCTCTATCCTATAAGGAGGTTGCAATGTTATTTCATCAAAAATTCTACTTAAAAATTTACAGTACTTAAGGCATTAATAATTAAGTTAATAATTAAGTCAAACAGTTTGTAAGGAAATTTTCACTTACAACAGAAAAGCATGATTTTATTGTTTCATGGGCATTATATGGGTTGGGCTTTTCTTAGAGATTATTTGAAAAAATCTCTGATGCAAAAAAACATTAATATAGGTGAAAGAATATAGGAGAAAGAATGTTCTTTATCTTGTTTGCCTTTGTTTTCACATCTAATTTTTCTTTCCTTCAGTTTATTTTCGTTGGAATAATATTTATGTTGTCACACTTCAATTTATGAATTTGATTATAAAGTGACATTTGTGTTCCAGTGTTATTTTTCTCTTTCTAGTCATTCTAATCCAAAATGCTTATTCTGTCACCTTAGTGATCATGGCCTCAGTCCAAATCTTAGACTGTTTATTCAACATAATATACTTTGAATTGGCTAAAAGCCAGCCAGATATTAAGGACACCTTTATCATGTTGAGCTAGAGAGTTAATTGATGTCTCTTGCCTTTATTTCAGAACTGAAGATAATTATAAGAAATTTGTGATAAAATATTTATAATTTTACTGAGGTCAGATAAAAGAAATATTGCAGGAAAATACCTTCATAGTTGATCCATTGATTCATCCTTAACTGGTTCTAGTTGAGTTCACAAAGAGTACTTGATGTTTTAGAATAAACAATTTCAATAAAGAAGAAACTTTATTGAAGTATATTGAGTAATTACTGGTTTTTAACTTTCAGTCCTGGAATATTAAAACAATACATGAAAAGAAGTTTTGATCAGATTCAAGTAAATGGTCAGACTGTCCTTAGTATTAAATATTCAAAATTTTAATAATTAAATATTATTAAATTAAAAATGAGGTTTACTGTGTTATTTTTTAAGTTCTGTATTTTAATTGAAAGGAGATATGTCTTTTTCTAGAAAAGAGGATTAAAGCATCCTAAGAACTTAACAGAAAATTACATGGGAAGTGGGAGATAGGGAAAGTCTCCCTTTAAACTTATCCATGAGTTTTTCTTTTGTGGAAAAAGGGGGATTAAGCAAGAGTGCATCCATCATGTTGGAATTGAGAGGCTTTTTATTTTACCAGGACAGAAATATTTTGCTTTTTTATAGAGAGAAAATAATTTCTCTGGAAATGAGTTAACAGAAGAACAAAAAAACAGAAAAATATTTAATTTATCCTGCTTTTTAATATCATACCATACTTGAGTTTGAGAAGATCGGGACACTGAGAAATCAGATGTTAGAAAAGGGAAAAATTATATAGGGATTTAAAAGTGAAGCATTTATACAGGATAATAAAAAGCTCAATTCTCACTTTTATTACACATGTGGCAATACTACAACTCTGTTCAGTATATTATTAACAGTATATTTTACCTTTCGGCAGATGTTATTAAGGTGAAATTAAGCTATAGGAAAAGATTTATTTGTTTTTGTTTGTTTTCTTGTCAGTACAAGTTATCTTTCTAGCTATTGTAACTTTGACGGTAAGTTTGCTTTTGAGGGTAGAAGTAAGCGAACTGTTATTGTGCATTTATAAATGTCTTCTTATCTCACAGGTCTCCAGTATCCAATTCACCTATAATACTGATATAACCCGGTTTCGAGACTTCTATCTGGATGACATCCGTAGGGCCTTCTTCCTTGTATCCTTTTTATGGACTTCTGTTTTAAGGCACTGCAACCTCCCATTTAATGGAGTAAGAAGAAGTGGGAGGGGTTTCTGCCTGTCATTTGGTAGTGGTATTACCTTGGAGGCCATTTAACCACCCTCCCAACCATAATTTTCTCATATAGTTTACACTTCAAAAAAATTCTGAAACTAGAGACAAGCATAAAGAATGATACAACAAACAAATGTATATATGTGTATTCTTGCCATCCAAGATATCAACAACTAATATTTTGTCACATATGTCACACATTTTTAAAAATTAAAATATTACAGCTAAAGACAGTCTCCTTTCAACTTCCAACTCCAAACTAATTTCCCTCATCCAGAAGAAACCACTATTATGAGTTAGATTTGTATCTTTCTATGTGTATTTTATACTATACTCATGTTATATAATATCTGTCTCACAAGGTTTTTGGATCACATCAGAGGCAATGTTGTGTGAAAGTTATTTGTATTAGAAGTTTGAAAGACAATGTGACAGAATAAAGTCTCACTTTGGGAAGGCTGGCTGACTGACTTGAAGAAACTCATAGGGAGATATTTCCTTTGAACTTACTGTGGTGGAGTCTGGACCTTATAGGTCCAGAAAATAAATGTTCTTATTCTCTCCTCTACCTCTTGCCTTCACTCTCAATTTTGCTTTCTGTCTTTGCAGATTCCTTCCACTCAGCCTATACTAATAAAACACTTCTTCCTTTGAACCCTGCATCTCCCTAAATTATAATTTCATCTTGTCCTTTGTGTTTACTACCAAGCTCCTTGCTGCTACCATTTCCTCCCCATTTATGTACTATATCCTCAAGCCTTGACCAGTGCCTGG
Source organism: Balaenoptera physalus (assembly GCF_965194825.1). Classification (NCBI taxonomy): domain Eukaryota; kingdom Metazoa; phylum Chordata; class Mammalia; order Artiodactyla; family Balaenopteridae; genus Balaenoptera; species Balaenoptera physalus. The sequence goes on from NC_138897.1 coordinate 14,127,609, forward strand.
CACATAGTAGCTCTTCAGTATTTGTCAAATGTCTGTGCTGAAGTTGTCCTCTCGTGGTCTGCAGGGCCTTCCTGATTGCACAGTCTAATCTGTTCAGTTTTACTTGACCACTCTTATAACATTCAACTCAATTGATTTTTCTCTTTCTTTTCCCTGGACATCCAGAACATGATCCAGGTTCTCTTCTCAGCTTTTTACACCATCTCTGTTCTCCTTCATGGAAACTTACTCTTCCTTTGCTCTTGAACCATGTATGTTTTTCTCCAAGCTCTATCGTTAACCTTCTCCTCTAATTGTGCCTGGGTAATGTCATCCTCTCCGATAGCTTTGACTGACATCTCTGTACAAACAACTCTAAGATCTACTTCTCCAGCCCTGACCTCTCTGACCTTAAGAGTCATATGTCCAACATCCTGCTGGGCATCACCAGATATATGTCCACACTGACTAATGACTGCCCACCCCTCTCCAAAATCACTCTCTGCCAGGTCTCATCTCATTTAATGGCATCGCCATGCTCCCAGCTACCCAGGGCATCAAACTTGTCATATTTAACAACTCCCTGTCCAGTTTTAAAGTTCCATGGTCTCCCCTCCTTCTCCATTTCCACTCTAACCACACTGGTTCAGACTTTCCTTGTCCCCAACATGGACTACTGAAATAGCTTCCTAATTGAATTTCCTGCCTCTAATTATTTGTATCCCTGATCCAAATATCTCACTGTTATTGGTATTTCTTATTTATATTACTCACCTAAAATGCTTGCTAGCTCTTCATTGTCTCCACAATAAAGTTCAAGGTTTTTTATTAATATGCCACCAATCTACATTTCTTGCTTCATCTTTCACTGTACCCTTCAATAAACCGTCAGCTTCTATCACACCTGTTTACTGTTTCTTGACTACATCATTTTTTTTTTTTTTTTTTTTTGTCTGCACCGGGTGGCATGTGGGATCTTAGTTCCCTGACCAGGGATTGAACCCCGCACCCCCTGCGTTGGAAGCATGGAGTCTTAACCACTGGATTAAGGGAAGTCCTTGACTACATCATTTATTTCCCACTGTTTACCTTTAAATTCGTCTTATATACTTCTACATATCATCATAATCTTAGTCACCATATGAGCACTTTAAACTATTTTATTTATATTTATATTCTTAGTGCCTAGCTCTGCCTCTGACATGTACTAGATGATAAATCTTGGTTGGTTAGTTGACTGGTTGAATGCATGGAACAATGAAAATACTTAAGTCTCAAGTTACCAACGCAAATGCCGCTTTTTCACTGAAATTTGTCTTGATTCATACTTCCTTTTTAGTGTTTCTGTACTATTTTTGTGTATGTGTTTATGATAATAAAGTAACTAACATTTATTGAGCCCTTTCAGTGGGCCAGGCACTATTTTAAATACTTTACTAGCAGTAAGTTCTTAGACCCCAATATAATTAATACCTACTTTTTATTACTGCACTATTACAAATGTAAGTTTAAGAAATGTCAAAAAGATGTTTACTTTCTCATTCTCTATTGAATTATTTTAAAACATGGTATCTTATTTCTTCCTAAGTCTTTCAGAGAACCTGGCATGTTTCACATGTAGTGGGCACACAGCGAGCATGTATGAAATGAAATCGTATTTCAGCTGAAAATGTCTGTCGCTTTTTTTTTTAATCATTAGCAGCCAACTACAAATAACAATAATCCAACTGTTTATGTTAGAGGTGAGGAAAATAGTAACCTTCCCAAGGTTACTAGTGACAAGTAAGGATGACCTCCCAGGCCTCGTTGTTCTTAGTACATTGCTTGTTCAGTCTGGTTCTTTCCAAATGCATTCACAAGGAGATACAATGGAACACTCATTTACAATAATTTATGATCAAATGTACAAGTAGAAAAGCAAATTACCCTCATGGTAGAATAGGTATATCTTTTCTCAATGAAAAAGAACTTTTATGAATTCTGACTTGTTTTGGCATTTCCTTAACTCTATTTAGGTTTTCTTCTTAATGACAGCCTTTTTTGGAACTGGGAATATAGCTTCTGTTAACAGGTAATTTAAAATAAAAACAGCATATGTATAACCAGAAAATAATACAAATAGGGATTTTGTTCTGTACCTCGCCTTTTACACTAAAGGATGTATTTTGAAAATTGGTATGTATCGGCACATACAAGTCTATCTCATTCGTTTTACTGATTTTGTAATAGTTCTTGAGACAATGTATACTTGTGCTTTAGTAAGAGTAGATTTCAGAAAAGTAGTTTAAACATGCTTTTTAGAAGAACATTCTTTTAAAGTTACAATGTGAATTCTAAACTCCTTTTTCTTTTTGTTGATTCCTTAGCTTTGATCTTGCCTCTGTCTATTGCTTTCTGACCGTGTTTAGTCCTTACATGATGGGAGCCCTGATGATGTGGAAGGTTGGTTTTCTTATTTTCTTAAGATACTGATTAATAAGATTATGAACTCATTGTGACAATTAAGATTATGTAACATGTGACATTAAGATTATAAAGTGACAGAGTTAAGTCACATGGAAAGAAGATACCTTCTCAGACACTGTTGAATGGGAAGTCGGACACTTTAGCTTTTACTCCAAAATATAGTTAATCCTTTTACTTTACTCTTAAGCCCATTTAACTTCAAAAAAGTAGAGAGTCTGTTAGTCCCAGGAAGTCCTATCAAAGGTGATTAAAGACTGTGGGAAGTGATGGGTGGATCAAAACTGCCTTGCTCCTCCAGATCAAAGGCTCCCCGAACTGATGTTCCCCACGCCCGAGACGGCCAACATGTTACCATCTTTTCTCATAATCCCTGTACTTAGAACTGATTCATTCATTCAATAAATATGTCATTGAAGGTTTATCAGCACCAGCTGGGTACTGAGGAGTCTAAGATAATGACAAATTATCAGCTTTCCAGGGGTTCAGATGCTCCAATAGAATGTAATTCATGTTCTTTCCCTGTTTCTCTAGGATCATTAAGCTTGTCTTATTCCCTCTACCGTAGTGCCTGGCACATTTTATGTACTTAGTATATATTTGTTTAAATAAAGGAACTAATATCTGCCTAAAATCTGATTGCCTTCTATTTAGATCACAGAAGTAATAATTGTTAAAAGTATGTGTTTATTAAAGGATTAATATCCTTTTTTTTTGTTACTGCACTAATACAAATGTAATTTTAAGAAATGTTAAAAAAGGTGTTCATTTTCTCATGTCCCATTCGCTATTGAATTATTTTGAAATGTGTATTAATAGTTTCCTTAATCTTTATTTACATTTTTCTTAATAGTAGTTGTTCTTTTCTCAGTCTATTAAAGATCATGCGCCTTTAATTAAAAACAAGCAAAAAGAGAAAGAAAAACAGAAGTTTAAACTAAATGCTAGATTTATAATCTCCAGCTTAATTCAGCAAGCTTTACTGATGTAATATATTTGGTCACTTTCTTTGACTGATGTGGCTGGAAGTGAAAATTCTCCTGGACCTCTATTTCAGTCATGTAGCCTTAACTACATGTAGCCTTTGCTTGAATAAGAGTCTTATGCAGTTTTGAACATCATTTCTTTTCCATATTTTCTCCCTCCCCTCTTTGTTTAAACATTGTGTGTGTGTGTGTGTATTTTTTTTTTAATTGGTCATTGGAAAGCAGTATCTCAAAATATTAACAGTGTTACCTCTGGATTATAGATTTTTCAACCAGTATAAATGTTATTATACCTTTCTCCATTTTTTTTTTACGGAGTATGAATTTTATAATCAGAAATAAATTAGTATTAAAATAAAACAACAGCAAGCAATGGTAAAGCAGCTAAATCATGTTAATAGAGTTGTAGTATCAAATAACCAGATGAGTTCAGGGATCTGTGAATCAAATCATCAGGCTCCATAGTTTATTTGATTTGGGTCATTAATTATTATACTGAGTTAAATAGAACAAAAATTTGGAATAGGCTTTATTTGAAATATTTGTTGTTATCTTTTATACTACATATGCTATTGATGTGGATTTTTAAATCCGTTTCGTCACCGTTCTATATGTCATTGGTATCATGGTTTTATTTCAGCATTGGCTTTTCACTAATGCAGACAAAATTTGAGAAATTGAAATATTTCTTCAAATGCTACAGCTACCCATGGCATCATTTGTTGTTCTTTTAAACAGATTTTAATCCCCTTTGCTCTTGTGATGTGTGCTTTTGAAGCTGTTCAGTTAACTACCCAGTTATCATCAAAAAGGTAAGGTGAATGCTTAAGAAACGTTGAATTTGTTAGTTTTTAGGAAATGAGAGTTAACACTTGAGGGTATTTTGTGTGATTGCTATTAAGACACAGTAACATAGATTTATTATAAAAATGAGAAAAAAATGTTTCACCCTTTTAGTCAGAATTCAGTTGTCATGAGAGGAAATTAGTTGATTAGAGCCTCTAGCAGAATAATATGCTTTCTCAACAATAAAATGTTATTAGAATATTATTCAAGCTAGAGAGGAGCCCCACTAAAAAACTATAAAATATAAACGTTAAATTTTTGTAGTTAATAACTTGTTTATTGTAGATATAACTGTGCCTAGAAACTCCAAGGGATACCATTCTGTTTTCTTTTGGATTATTTCTTAAATGTGTATTAGACAAATGTGTTAACATTATATCATTTTACATGGCTTGAAATTAACTTCTAGATGTCAATAATTTACATAGTTTCTTAGTCTTGATTTCTACACTTTTGGCAAATGGAATGGGAAGTATCCTTTCTGAGTTTCCAGGAATTTCTGGAGCAGTCAGTGTTAAGCAATCAAGACTCTGGAAGAGAAGCTGTCAACTCAACTATTTGCTTTTTTGAAGCAATGAAATTGTGTCATCAGCACAGGACTGATCAGCCTCTCTGAAAGACACTTGAGATAAATGTGTAGCTTCTTAGCAGTTTTGTTATTCTTGAATCAAACTGGAATATTCAATGCTGAAAGAAATAACTAATATTAGCATAAATTTGCATGTTCTTCTTGATGAATTTAAGCTAGAACCAAGTGTAGCATATTATTATGTATTTGCCATAATAATAATAATAAAAATAATAAAAAGGTTTTCTTGCACTGTTTAAAAATAGTAGAAATCTCATTTCTAGATTAATTTAATATATTTTTGCAGGATATTTACATGAATTTAACATTAAAAGCATTTATACCTTGTCAGTACCACATAGAAGATACTTAGACCCAATTTAAAAAAAGACTAGTAAGTGACATGCACTTTCTCACATCTCTGTTAACAGATGCAAGATTTTAGAAGGGCTTTTAATTAAAGTTTAAGAAGAGCTGGGGATATGTGGGATGAGAAGTAGAAGGCTCATCAAAATGTGTGTGTATATGTATGCGTGTATTTGTGTGTGTGTGTGTGTGTGTAGTAATTTTAACCTGATACTAGTACGACGAAAAACTAAATACAAAGGGAGAGTTTTAGTTTTGTTCGTTTAGTATTTAGTTTGTTTAGTATTTGGTTTTTTTACAACGAAAAACTAAATACAAGGGGAGAGAACTGAGGCAAAGATGACAAAGTTGTGGCTTTATAAATGTCTTCTCTTTCGACATTTAAACCTTTACAAGTCACTGACATTCCCCCCTAATATAACACTGACCCCTCAAACTTAATATGTTATACATTGAACCCAGCAATTCCCTTTCTTCCTGTTGAACTCTAGCTGCTCATCCTGTTTTCTTTTTCTAATCCGTCACACAAGCCCAAGTCCATCCATCCCTCATTGCCAAATCCACTCGCTACATGTCACTGATATCGTCTGTTCTTTCTATTCACATTTTCAATCACCTCCACCCGCCCACTATCATCAGTCGTCTTCAGGGGCCTCTTAGCTGATCTCCCTGCTTTTACTCCTGTCCTCCTACAGTTATTATCCATACAACAGACCAAGGAGCCTTTAAAACCTTCCAGTGGCTTCTTGTCACAACTAGGAAAAATTCTAAAGTCCTAATTATGGCCTAAATGGCCCCATGTGATCTGGCCCCTGCATATCTATCTCTCCAACCTTATTTCCCACAACTTTTATGCTAGCACACTCTGCTTAAAGCTGACCCTCTTGCTGTTCTGCAAATACACCATGCACGTTTTCACCTCATGCCCTTTGTACGTTCCACACTCTCTCTACCTGCATTGCTCTTTACTCATATAGTTTCATGGTTCAGTCTGTTCACACAGGTCTCTACTTAAATGTCTTCTCCTCATAGAGGTCTCCCCCGATCAATCGACTTTTCTTCCTCATATTTAACACCACCTGACATTTTATTGTTATTACAAACATTCTATTTATTATTTGTCTCCTTGAGTAGATGGTAGGCTCTGTTCACCAATGTTTTACCAGCAACAAGAACAGTGGCTGGCATACAATAGAAACTGAAAACACATGTGCTAAATTAGTGGTAGAAGTTATCAGCACAAAATAAAACTGGAAATGGCTACTACTACACATTGTGACATTTCTTTTATACACAAGACTGACTTAAGAACGTCCCCCTTTTGGTTCCAGAGAGCACTAAAATTTGACCCAGGAAAAATTAGACTTGGTAGAAGCAACAACAAATAATACTGTAGAAACAACAACAATAATACTGTAAAAAAGTAAAACCACCCAGAGTAAAATCTACAACTGACAAAATAATGTTGAAGAAGCAAAAAATAAAAAATAGTGACATCACCAAATGCTGGGGAGGCTGCAAAGAAATTGCTCTCAGACGTTGCTGGTGGGAATGTAAAATAGTACACCTACTCTGAAAAGAGTTATCCAGTTTCTTATGAAACTGAGCAAACAACATAATCCAGTAACTGCACTCGGCTATTTTTCCTAGAGAAATGAAAACTTGTGTTTGCACAAAAACTGTACACGAATGTTTATAGCAGCTTTATTTGTAATAGCCACAAACTGGAAACCACCCTGATGTCCTTTAGTGCTTGAATGGTTAAGCAAACTGTGGTATAATGGAGTACTGCTCAGCAATAAAAAGGAGCAAACTATTGATACACACAGAACCTTAGATAAATCTCAAGAGAATTGTGCTGAGTGAAAAAGGCAATCCCAAAATGTTATAAGTGATTCAAATGATTCCACTTGTACAACACTCTTGAAATAACAAAATTATAGAAACAGAGAACAGATCAGTGGTTTCCAGGGACTGGGGATTAGACAGAGAGTAAGCAAGAGGAGGATAGATGGAGCTATAAAAGAGTATCATGAGGGATCCTTGTGATGATGGAAACATTCTGTATCTTGGCAGAATCAATGTCAGTATCCTGGTTCTGATATTGTACTATAGTTTTGTAAGATGTTACCAGTGGGGGAAACTGGGCGGAGGGTACATGGGTTCCCTCTATATCATATCTTGCAGTTGCATGTGAATCCATAATTATCTAAAATAAAAACTTTAATTTAAAAAATCATAATTCATGTCCCTTTCTTTTTTTAATTTTATTTATTTATTTATTTTTTATGCAGCAGGTTCTTATTAGTCGTCCATTTTATACACATCAGTGTATACATGTCAATGCAAATCTCCCAATTCATCACACCACCGCTACCCCCCACCGCTTTCCCCCCTTGGTGTCCATACGTTTGTTCTCTATCATGTCCCTTTCATACTATTGAAATAAATATTCAAAGTGTTAAATAACATTTTTGAAGTCCAGCCCATCACTGTGGGACAGTAGTCCATGATAATGTGAAAAGAGCCTTTGTCAAATGTAATATTTTCAGAAGCAGAAATACTAATAACAGAATGTTAGATTATTTGATTATTCTCATTTTGATTTTAATGTGCTTTTAAATGTGTCTGCAGTATTACATGTGTTTTTTCTTTATTTTTTTTCCAGTCTTTTTCTCATGGTTATCAACATATCAGACATCATGGCTTTGGTAAGGCATTACTGGATATTCAATATAAATAAGATTGACAAACTAAACAATGAGTTGATTTTTTTAATATATATATAATATATTTATTTATTTATTTTTGGCTGCACTGGGTCTTCGTTGCTGCGCATGGGCTTTCTCTAGTTGCAGCAAGCGGGGACTACTCTTCGTTGCGGTGCGTGGGCTTCTCATCGCGGTGGCTTCTCTTGTTGTGGAGCACGGGCTCTAGGTGTGCGAGCTTCAGTAGTTGTGGCATGCAGGCTCAGTAGTTGTGACTCACGGGCTCTAGAGTGCAGGCTCAGTAGTTGTGGCGCATGGGCTTAGTTGCTCCGCGGCATGTGGGATCTTCCTGGACCAGGGCTCGAACCCGTGTCCCCTGCATTGGCAGGCAGATTCTCAACCACTGTGCCACCAGGGAAGTCCCCCAATGAGTTGATTTAATCAAGTGAAATATGAATGCATTTCTGTACATGAACTCTTTAGATACTGAATTATTAGTGCTGGCATAATTTACACATAAATTACTTTCTTTTTATATGACCTATAATGTGGTAAGAGTGCTCTTCTTAAAGTGTCAGAAATCTTCTAACTTGATTTATTAGAATCTGTTACTTTATACATAGTCTTCAGTGGTACATTGTATCTGAAATGAAACTTCCATAGGAGGTTAACAGAAAAAGCTAACTTTAGGTTTAGGTAATATACCATTTTCCTACTTGAAATGCTGATTTTTAACCTTTTTGTCAGATTGAAAAAGAAAGGAAAAAAGAGAGGGGAGGAGGAAGGGAAGGAAGGAAAGAGGGAACAGAGTGGGATGATGTTATCAAGATGCTAGCTCTAATAATGAGTTCTAGTGGGGAACAGGTAGGTGGGCCTCTTGTATGTAACGTATTAACAAAAAGAACCCATTTTACACCTACAAGTTCAGGAGGGTTCCCCAAACTACCCTAAGGTTTGATAATTCACTAGATGGACTCACGGAATTCACTGAAGACTGTTGTTTCCACCAGTGCGGCTTATTACAGGGAAAGGAGACAGATTAAAATCAGCCAAGGGAAGAAATGCAGAGGGCAGAGTCCAGACGGGGTCCAGATGTGGAGCTCTGGCCATACTCTCGCCGTGAAGCTGGGACAGCCGTGCTCTACCGGCAGTGATGTGTGACAGTGCACACGGAGTACTGCCAGCCAGGCTCACCAGAGCCTCGATGTCCAGGCTTTTTATTGGAGCTCGATCATATATTGTTCCCATGGCTAACCTTTAATCTCCAGTCCTTCTAGAGGTAGAACTGATAACACACGGCCCAAACCCCTGAACATAAATCACATTATTAGACTGTCCAGTGGTTGAGTTCCCCCAGGCAAAACACTCCTATCAGGCAGGGCCGAGTAAATCGCCTCCTAGTAGCTGAAGGTAAAGGCCAGACCTCTCTTTAGGTAGGGTTAATTCTTCACTACACAACATCTTATGCTGAAAGGGCTGAGACGACTGTTAGGGTAACTTCCCAAATCAGATTCCTAGTCACTTGATTCAGATGAGAACATTTTTATGTTGTATTGAACTGGATATATTTCTGAAATTGACCACACATAATGTTAGAACAAATTAGCTTTCAGTTTTGCTCACAAAGTGGCAAATAGGCAAAGACATGTTAACAGAAGAGAATTTAAATTATCTGATTAATTTTAAATGAAGAATCAGACTGCTGAGTTTAACTTAGAGAGCCATGTGTGGTCTAAGTTCTGCTTACCTGACTGGCGTTGTATCTCTCCTCTCTCTCCTTGTTTCCTCTACCCCAGCCTCACCTTGGACATGCCAAGCTCTACCTGGACTCTTGATGTTTATAAACGTTACTCCCTCTGTCAGAAACAAACTTCTCCCCCGATCTCTCTAACCTCCTCTTTCCTCTGACTCTTACTTGTCACTTAGATTTTTAGACTTTTTATTGGGACTGCCTTCCCTTATTACCCCAGCTGGGGTGTGTACCCCTTCCTTTGTGCTCCTGTACTTGCCTGTATTTCCAATGATAACACTCATCACACACACACACACACACACACACGCCTGATAAATTGACTGAATCAGTCACTAGATTATAAATCTCCTGAAAGAGAGTTTATCTCCAGGACCTAACACAGTGATTGGCACATAGTAGACGATCAGTAAATGTTTGCTGATGAATAGATGATATGGCTTCCTTTCACTGCAGTCTTTGGTATTATCGATACTTAGTGTCTTTTATGAAAGTTGGCTGGGTTTTCTTTCTAGTTATTCAGGATGTCACTTTTGTGTTCATATGATTGAATGGTAATGCTGTTTCTGGCTTTTAAGCTATTGCTCATTTTAGTCCAAGCAAAAATTTCAATAAAGGGTGAATTCTTATTGATTCCAGTCAGATAGTGGTTCTGAGGGGTCAGAAATCTGAAAGACATAATCCTAAAACAAAGTAACTTTTAGACTGAATCTATATAGCCTTTGTTTTTAATGGAGCCATATTTTGTTTTATTTTACAGCATTTTTTCTTCTTGATCAAAGATTATGGCAGCTGGCTAGATATTGGAGCAAGGTATAGTATATATTCACGTAGAATTCTTCAGAATGCAGTGAAAAATAGTAACTTGGTATCTTAGTATAGAAGATTTCAATTTGATTTTTGAAGTAAGCATAGCAAGTAGCAATTATTTTAAACCTCTGGAGGTGAGACACGTCCCTCCAGTTCTTGGCATTAACACATTATCAGGTGTTTCCTTGGGATGATGTGGGGACAGATGTTAAGTCTGAAAGAAATGCAGAACAGCAGGAAGGTACAAGGAAAACTGCTTGAATCTGGGGTAGATCACTCCAGTGTCTGTGTTCTCATAATCTCTCAATCTCTCTCGAGAACAATGAAGCTATTCAAGTTGCAGTGTGAATTTTCTGTGGCAGTTTACATTTCATGTAATCATCATATGCCTCCTAAAATCTTCAATATGGAAACATGTTAACATGTGATACCTATAACATCGTTATTTAAAGTATCATCTGAACAAAAAGTCAGTTTCCTCTTTATTGTGATTTGAACATCAATGATTGCCATAATCTGTTAAATTTCTTCTCTTTGAGGGGAAGAAAGCAAGGTTGATCCTTATGCCTTTTTGTTTTCAAATGCATTCAGAGATAGAATACATTTTTATAGACTAATTTTATTTCCTTCAGTCAGTATTTGTTCAGCCAGGAATTGTGTAGGTTTGGGTGAGGTACTCGATTACAAGTCCTCTCCTCTGTTCCTACCTCTTAGGCAGCTCAGGCTTGTACCGCCTTGTTATTTATATAGAGGTCTGTCTCCCTTGATAGTCAGCTGATTTGACTCTCTTTCATTCCTTGTGTGCTAGGCACAAAGAGGGTACTCCATAGGTCATTAATTTTGTTTTCATTAGTCTCTTAAATTTGAAGCTTAGGGAAAGTTTTAATGTGTCCTTCTCACCAGCCCTCTGATCCCAAAGTGTCCAGGCAGGTAGTAGGTCATGGCATGGGCTTTAAACCAGAGCTCCTGGGATTGATCTATTTCTGCCACTTTTTAGCTGTGAGACTGTCAGCAAGTGACTTAACGTCTCTAATCTCTCTCTGTCTCTTGTCATTTTGAATGAATTAATCCATCTAAAGCATTTATTTAGCACAGTGCCTGGCATCAAATAAGCTCCAATAAATGGAAACTATTATTATTAATATTACTCTGCAGTTCTATTTTTTTATCCTTCATAGTGTTTCTTATATTTGAGATACCTCTCCTTATTCTCTCCATAATTTGATTCATTTATTTTCATTTTAAACATAGGTCAGAATTTTGTTTGGAAAATATTCTGACAAAATATAGCATTTTTACATATGAGCCTTTTTATTTTATTCTTAATTGTAGCAAAATATACATAATATAAAATTTACCTTCTTAACCCTTTTCAAGTGTATAATTCAGTGGCATTAAGGACATTCACATTGTTGTACAACTATCATTATCATTCCATCTCCATAATGGTTTTCATCTTGCAAAAAACTCCTCATTCCCCATCTCTACCAGCCCTGGCAACCACCATTTTAATTTCTGTTTCTATGTATTTGACTACTCTAGGATAGCTCACATAAATTAAATTGTACGGTATTTGCCCTTTTGTGACTGAATTATTTCACTTAGCATAATGTATTCAAGGTTCATCCATGTTATAGCATGTGTCAGAATTTCCTTCCTTTTGAAGGCTGTATAATGTTCCATTGTATGTACAGACCACATTTTGTTTACCCATTCATCCATCAGTGGACACTTGAGTTGCTTCCCCCTTTTGGCTATTGTGAATAATGCTGTTATAACATGGGTTTCAGACTTTTTGATGGGAGAAATTTATATTGGTTTTGGCTCTAAAGAGGTGCAAAGGAATGAAGAGGATATAATTCTCACATGAAGATGTGCATCATTAATTTCTGCACAGCATCATTAATTTATATTACACAAATTAAGGATTTGATTTTCTCTGATTCATTTGAGGTTTATCTTTACTTGGCAGATTTTTTTCTTCAAAGTACAAATTTCACTGTTATTACTAGTAATAACATGCATAAAACACAAAGCATTTTTTTTTTTAAGAAATTCATGTTCTTTTATTTATTTATTTATGACTGTGTTGAGTCTTCGTTTCTGTGTGAGGGCTTTCTCTAGTTGCGGCAAGTGGGAACCACTCTTCATCGCAGTGCGCAGGCCTCTCACCATCGCGGCCTCTCTTGTTGCGGAGCACCGGCTCCAGACACGCAGGCTCAGTAATTGTGGCTCACGGGCCCAGTTGCTCCGTGGCATGTGGGATCTTCCCAGACCAGGGCTCGAACCCGTGTCCCCTGCATTGGCAGGCAGATTCTCAACCACTGCGCCACCAGGGAAGCCCCACAAAGCATTTTTAAATATCCATGATCTCAATTCAACAGGGCAAATATTTATTGATCACCCACTATGCACCAGGTGAATTGCTGGGGATGAAAAGCACATTCTCAGGCTCTCAGGGAGCTTAAGTTTGGAGGAGGAAACAGACTCATGAGCAGACAATATGGTGCAGTGTGAGAATTTCTAGAATAGTCTCTTCGGTGCTGTGGGGACATTAGTCAGGGCACCTACCTCAGTCTTGCAGGGTAAGGGAAGACTTGTCAGGAGAGGGACTGTTTAGACACTGCAAGAGTAGCATTTAGAAGAGCACATTGGGTCACAAGATCTAGGGAGAATGAGTAGCGTAAATAAAGGCCAAGATCTAATGGCACCTTAAGGAACCACTGATATTTATGGGTAGAGAACAGGAGGTGTGGCAATGAGGCTGAAAGAAGTGGCCAGAAAGGCAGGAGGAAACCAGGTGAGAGTAGTGTGGTGGAAATCAAAAGAACATTCAGGAAGGAGGGAGGTTATCGAGATGTTACAGAGAGAGTAAGTAGGAGAAGACATAAAGATATGTATTGGATTAAACAGTGGGTCATTGATGAGCTTGGCCAGGGATGGTTCAGTGGTAAGATTTAGTACTAGACGTCTGCACTGAATCAAATCCATTGATTTCTGGGTGAGGACCACAGACCAAAGATAATCATTTTTCTCCTCTCTGCCAAGTCTTCAATAAAATAACAAACCCAGCAAAAGTGAAGAGAATAGAAAAATGACCATCAGCAAATGCAAGTTCAACAAATTCCTAGAAGATGGATAATCTGAGAGAGGAAGCAGCAGCCCAGAATCTATCAGTGAGTGCTGCCAAAGGAACAGGGAAGCCCAGAGGCTCCAGACTCAGTCGAACAGTAATACGGAGCGTAGGAATGAGGAAGGGGATTAACTGCATGTCTCTCAGTCCAGTGATGGTACCAATGGGCTCTCCATGGCCTCTTTCCTCCTTCCTTCATCCCCACACAGGAAGTACTACTTTCTGCCTTTTACTCCCAGGGAAAAACCAGAGGACACCTGGAAAGAGGCTGAGGAGATGTGAAGAATTTCACTGCTGTGACACATGTGCTTCTACCTCATAGAAAAATTGTCCTGCACTCTAGCATTCATAGCTTCCTTCCACCCCGGCCCAAAGGGCAGAGGCAGGCACCCCTCCTGCTCATCCTAAAACATGACATAGCAATTTTTATTACATACCCACAACTTACTGGCAACTATCCTATTTGTGAGTTAGACCTAGAGGAAAACAAGACTTTCTTAAAAACTTAACACTACCCTCTGATTGCTATTCTGAATAGAATAGCAATTCTATTCCTAGATACCTACCCAAGAGAAGGAAAAAATATGTACACAGAAGACTTGTACAGGAATTTTCATAGTAGCTTTATTAATAATAACCAAAATCTGGAAACAACCCAGATGTTTATCAGCACTTGAATGGATAAACAAATTATGCTATATCCATAAAATGGAAAACTACTTATTAATAAAAAGAAATGAATGACTGATGAACCCAACTACATGGATGAATCTTAGAAATTTTATAATGAGTGAAAGAAACCAGGTACATTAAGAGTATATATTGTATTATTCCATTTATATAAAATTCTAGAACAGACAGAATTAATCTATAGTCACAGACAGCTGATCAGTTGTTGTCTGGGCCTGGGAATTAGGGTAAGCCTGCCTATAAATGGGCATGTGGAAAGTTTTGGAGTGATGGAAGTGTTCTACATCTTGACTGTGATGATGGTTACATGGGTGAATCATTTGTCAATACTCATTTAACCGGATACTTAAAATGGTTCCATTTTCTTATATATAAATTATACTTCAAAGTTGATTCATAAGGAAAAATAGAAGAACTAAAATAACTACCTAAAATTGACATGAGTAAGATATGGTATAAGTCAGCCAAATCCTCCTCTTGCCTAGCAGAGACTTAATAAATGATGTTTTAAATTGTTGCATCAATAAACAGCAATGTAAAGATACTAATTCATGTCCAGGAGGTAACCACCAGAAGGTCTAAAAAGGGAAGCAGTTAGAGTGGTTGCTTGAGAAGTGGGTAAGAAAGAATGAGGGGTATTACTTTTCGTTGCAAGTCTTTCTCCCTTATTTTGCTTTTTTAATACTGTGTGTATGCCTCAGATAAAAATTAAAGGGAAGCCCTGAACCAAGATGGCAGAGTAGAAGGACGTGCTCTCACTCCCTCTTGTGACAGTACCGGAATCACAACTAGCTAATGGACAATCATCGACAGGAAGACACTGGATCTCACCAAAAAAAGATACCCCACATCCAAAGACAAAGGAGAAGCCACAGTGAGACGGTAGGAGGGGTGCAATCACAGTAAAATCAAATCCCATAACTGCTGGGTGGGTGACTCACAAACTGGAGAACACTTATACCACAGAAGTCCACCCACTGGAGTGAAGGTTCTGAGCCCCACGTCAGGCTTCCCAACCTGGGGGTCCGGCAATGGGAGGAGGAATTCCTAGAGAATCAGACTTCAAAGGCTAGCGGGATTTGATTGCGGGACTTTGACAGGACTGGGGGAAACAGAGACTCCACTCTTGGAGGGCACATACAAAGTAGTGTGCGTGTCGGGACCCAGGGGAAGGAGCAGTGACCCAAGGGGAGACTGAACCAGACCTACCTGCTAGTGTTGGAGGGTCTCCTGCAGAGGCAGGGGGTGGCTGTAGCTCACTGTGAGGAAAAGGACGCTGGCAGCAGAAGTTCTGGGAAGTGCTCCTTGGTGTGAGCCCTCCCAGAGTCCACCATTGGCCCCAACAAGGAGCCCGGGTGGTCTCCAGTGTTGGGTTGCCTCAGGCCAACCAACAGGGAGGGAACCCAGCCCCACCCATCAGCAGTCAAGCAGATTAAAGTTTTACTGAGCTCTGCCCACCAGAGCAACAGTCAGCTCTACCCACCACCAGTCCCTCCCATCAGGAAACTTACACAAGCCTCTTAGATAGCCTCATCCACCAGAGGGCAGACAGCAGAAGCAAGAAGAACTACAATCCTGCAGCCTGTGGAACAAAAACCACATTCACAGAAAGATAGACAAGATGAAAAGGCAGAGGGCTATGTACCAGATGAAGGAACAAGATAAAACCCCAGAAAAACAACTAAGTGAAGTGGAGATAGGCAACCTTCCAGAAAAAGAATTCAGAATAATGATAGTGAAGATGATCCAGGACCTCGGAAAAAGAATGGGGGCAAAGATGGAGAAGATGCAAGAAATGTTTAACAAAGACCCAGAAGAATTAAAGAACAAACAAACAGAGATGAACAATACAATAACTGAAATGAAAACTACACTAGATGGACTCAATAGCAGAATAACTGAGGCAGAAGAACGGATAAGTGACCTGGAAGACAGAATGGTGGAATTCACTGCTGCAGAACAGAATAAAGAAAAAAGAATGAAAAGAAATGAAGACAGCCTAAGAGACCTCTGGGACAATATTAAACCCAACAGCATTCTCATTATAGGGGTCGCAGAAGGAGAAGAGAGAGAGAAAGGACCAGAGAAAATATTTGAAGAGATTATAGTCAGAAACTTCCCTAACATGGGAAAGGAAATAGCCACCCACGTCCAGGAAGCGCAGCGAGTCCCATACATGATAAACCCAAGGAGAAACACGCTGAGAAACATAGTAATCAAATTGGCAAAAATTAAAACAAAGAAAAATTTTTGAAAGCAGCAAGGGAAAAACGACAAATAACATACAAAGGAACTCCCATACGGTTAACAGCTGATTTCTCAGCAGAAATGCTACAAGCCAGAAGAGAGTGGCATGATATACTTATTTAAATTGATGAAAGGGAAGAACCTACAACCAAGATTACTCTACCCAGCAAGGATCTCATTCAGATTCGATGGAGAAATCAAAAGCTTTACAGACAAACAAAAGCTAAGAGAATTCAGCACCACCAAACCAGCTCTACAACAAATGCTAAAGGAACTTCTCTAAGTGGGAGACACAAGAGAAGAAAAGGACCTACAAAAACAAACCCAAAACAATTAAGAAAATGGTAATAGGAACATACATATCAATAATTACCTTAAACGTGAATGCATTAAATGCTCCAACCAAAAGACATAGACTGGCTGAATGGATACAAAAACAAGACCTGTATATATGCTGTCTACAAGAGACCCACTTCAGACCTAGAGACACATACAGACTGAAAGTGAGGGGATGGAAAAAGATATTCCATGCAAATGGAAATCAAAAGGAAGCTGGAGTATCCATACTCATATCAGATAAAATAGACTTTAAAATAAAGAATATTATAAGAGACAAGGAAGGACACTACATAATGATCAAGGGATCAATCCAAGAAGAAAATATAACAATTATAAATATATATGCACCCAACATAGGAGCACCTCAATACATAAAGCAACTGCTAACAGCTATAAAAGAGGAAATAGATAATAACACAATAATAGTGGGGGACTTTAACACCTCACTTACACCAATGAACAGATCATCCAAAATGAAAATAAATAAGGAAACACAAGCTTTAAATGACACAATAGACCAGATAGATTTAATTGATATTTATAGGACATTCCATCCAAAAACAGCAGATTACACTTTCTTCTCAAGTGTGCACGGAACATTCTCCAGGATAGATCACATCTTGGGTCACAAATCAAGCCTCAGTAAATTTAAGAAAATTGAAATCATATCAAGCATCTTTTCTGACCACAACGCTATGAGATTAGAAATGAATTACAGGGAAAAATACGTAAAAAACACAAACACATGGAGGCTAAACAATATGTCACTAAATAACCAAGAGATCACTGAAGAAATCAAAGAGGAAATCAAAAAACACCTAGAGACAAATGACAATGAAAACACGATAATCCAAAAGCTATGGGATGCAGCAAAAGCAGTTCTAAGAGGGAAGTTTATAGCTATACAAGCCTACCTCAAGAAACAAGAAAAATCTCAAATAAACAATCTAACCTTACACCTAAAGGAACTACAGAAAGAAGAACCAAAAAAAACCCCAAAACTAGCAGAAGGAAAGAAATCATAAAGATCAGAGCAGAAATAAATGAAATAAAAACAAAGAAAACAATAGCAAAGATCAATAAAACTAAAAGCTGGTTCTCTGAGAAGATAAACAAAATTGATAAACCATTAGCCAGACTCATGAAAAAGAGGGAGAGGACTCAAATCAATAAAATTAGAAATGAGAAAGGAGAAGTTACAACAGACATTGCAGAAATACAAAGCCTCCTAAGAGATTACTACAAGCAACTCTATGCCAATAAAATGGACTAATTTTTAGAAAGGTATAAACTTCCAAGACTGAACCAGGAAGAAATAGAAAATATGAACAGACCAATCACAAGTAATGAAATTGAAACTGTGATGAAAAATCTTCCAACAAACAAAAGTCCAGGACCAGACGGCTTCACAGGTGAATTCTATCAAACATTTAGAGAAGAGCTAACACCCATCCTTCTCAAACTCTTCCAAAAAATTGCAGAGGAATGAACACTCCCAAACTCATTCTATGAGGCCACCATCACCCTGATACCAAAACCAGACAAAGGTACTACAAAAAAAGAAAATTATAGACCAATATCACTGATGAATATAGATGCAAAAATCCTCAACAAAATACTAGCAAACAGAATCCAACAACACATTAAAAGGATCATACACCATGATCAAATGGGATTATCCCAGGGATGCAAGGATTCTTCAATATATGCAAATCAGTCAATGTGATACACCATATTAACAAATTGAAGAATAAAAACCATATGATCATCTCAATAGATGCAGAACAAGCTTTTGACAAAATTCAACACCCATTTATGATAAAAACTCTCCAGAAAGTGGGCATAGAGGGAACCTACCTCAACATAATAAAGGCCATATACGACAAACCCACAGCAAACATCACTCTCAATGGTGAAAAACTGAAAGCATTTCCTCTAAGATCAGGAGCAAGACAAGGATGTCCACTCTCACCACTATTATTCAACATAGTTTTGGAAGTCCTAGCCACGGCAATCAGAGAAGAAAAAGAAATAAAAGGAATACAAATTGGAAAAGAAGAAGTAAAACTGTCACTGTTTGCAGATGACATGATACTATACATAGAGAATCCTAAAGATGCCACCAGAAAACTACTAGAGCTAATCAATGAATTTGGTAAAGTTACAGGATACAAAATTAATGCACAGAAATCTCTTGCATTCCTATACACTAATGATGAAAAATCTGAAAGAGGAATTAAGGAAACACTCCCATTTACATTGCAACAAAAAGCATAAAATACCTAGGAATAAACCAACCTAGGGAGACAAAAGACCTGTATGCAGAAAACTATAAGACACTGATGAAAGAAATTAAAGATGATACCAACAGATGGAGAGATATACCATGTTCTTGGATTGGAAGAATCAATATTGTGAAAATGACTATACTACCCAAAGCAATCTACAGATTCAATGCAATCCCTATCAAATTACCAATGGCATTTTTTATGGAACTAGAACAAATCATCTTAAAATTTGTATGGAGACACAAAAGACCCCGAATAGCCAAAGCAGTCTTGAGGGAAAAAAACGGAGCTGGAGGAATCAGACTCCCTGACTTCAGACTATACTACAAAGCTACAGTAATCAAGACAATATGGTACTGGCAAAGAAACAGAAACATAGATCAATGGAACAACATAGAAAGCCCAGAGATAAACCCATGCACCTATGGTCAACTAATCTATGACAAAGGAGGCAAGGATATGCAATGGAGAAAAGACAGTCTCTTCAATAAGTGGTGCTGGGAAAACTGGACAGCTACATGTAAAAGAATGAAATTAGAACACTCCCTAACCCCATACACAAAAGTAAACTCAAAATGGATTAGAGACCTAAATCTAAGACCGGACACTATAAAACCTTTAGAGGAAAACATAGGAAGAACACTCTTTGACATAAATCACAGCAAGATCTTTTTTGATCCACCTCCTAGAGTAATGGAAATAAAAACAAAAATAAACAAATGGGACCTAATGAAACTTCAAAGCTTTTGCACAGCAAAGGAAACCATAAACAAGACGAAAAGACAACCCTCAGAATGGGAGAAAATATTTGCAAACGAATCAACGGACAAAGGATTAATCTCCAAAATGTATAAACAGTTCATGCAGCTCAATATTAAAAAAACAAAAAACCCAATCCAAAAATGGGCAGAAGACCTAAATAGACATTTCTCCAAAGAAGACACACAGATGGCCAAGAAGCACATGAAAAGCTACTCAACATCACTAATTATTAGAGAAATGCAAATCAAAACTACAGTGAGGTATCACCTCACACCAGTTAGAATGGGCATCATCAGAAAACCTACAAACAACAAATGCTGGAGAGGGTGTGGAGAAAAGGGAACCCTCTTGCACTGTTGGTGGGAATGTAAATTGATACAGCCACTATGGAGAACAGTACGGAGGTTCCTTAAAAAACTAAAAATAGAATTACCATATGATCCAGCAATCCCACTACTGGGCATATACCTGGAGAAAACCATAATTCAAAAAGACACATGCACCCCAATGTTCACTGCAGCACTGTTTACAATAGCCAGGTCATGGAAGCAACCTAAATGCCCATTGACAGATGAATGGATAAAGAAGTTGTGGTGCATATATACAATGGAATGTTACTCAACCATAAAACAGAACGAAATTGGGTCATTTGTTGAGACGTGGATGGATCTAGAGACTGTCATACAGAGTGAGTCAGAAAGAGAAAAACTGATATCGTATATTAATGCATATTTGTGGAACCTAGAAAAATAGTACAGATGAACCAGTTTGCAGCGCAGAAATTGAGACACAGATGTAGAGAACAAACGTATGGACACCAAGGGGGGAAAGCCGCGGGGGGGTGGGGGTGGGGGTGTGCTGAGTTGGGCGATTGGGATTGACATGTGTGCACTGATGTGTATAAAATTGATGACTAATTTAAAAAAAAGAAAAATGAAGAAGAAGAGAAACAGGAAATAAGTATATTAATATACTGAAACAACAACAACAACAAAAAAGGTTCCAATTCAAAAAAAAAAATTAAAGGGAAAGTCATAAATGAAATGGGAGGTCAGGAAGTAGAGTTATAAGTCCAGACCACTCTTTCAAGCTTAATTGGAAAGGGAAGGAGAAATAGGGCAGTTATCACATGGGAATACCCTCACACCTCCTTTTGAGATTTTGTTATCATTTTGTTTCACCCATGAGTGGTGTGAGGAGTGATATTATGGTTGTAAGGCATGAATATCCTTAGATCTGGTTACCCTCTGTCAAAACTGGGGTCCAGCATCGGGGCTGAAATGTAGGAAGCCTATTCACAGAGTAGAGTAGTGACCCATCCCCGCAAGGTCAGAGCAGGGCGTTGCAACACAGAATCTGGTACCCAGTAGTTGGTTATTTGAGACATGGGCCCTGAGAGGCATGATACAGGCAGTTCAGAGACCAGGGAATCCGTTTATATTTGGCAAAAAGCAAAACAAGACAGAAGCTCAAACTTGAGTAGGAGGCTCAAGATGCCAGTCAAAGGCTTGCCCCCGGTCACCGCTGTAGCACTAATAACCAACACTGGTATTGTGCCACCATGTTTACAGTATCTTCCAGCACATTATTTCATGTGCTCTTTATCATAGCACTGTGAAGTACACATTATTTTCCACCACAGATATATTTACTGCCTCATTTTACAGTTAAGGACCCCGTGGCCCTAAGGAGAGTGCGACTTGCTCATGCCACAGAGCCTGTAAATGGCTGAGCAGGTCAGGGAGGCAGCACTTGGGCACCAGGGCTGTGTATTCCCACTGCCCCTAAGTGCCTCTACTTAGAATTCCCCGGAGTCTTTGTTTTGTAATTCTAATAACCTCTTTTTGAAAAGTGGCTCTGTGTTTAATCCCACATTTGTGATTGTTGCAAAGGAACCATTCACTGCAAAGTTTTGAATAATATAAATCTAGGATTTACAGGAGAAAGAAATATTGATTAGGAGGGAATGAGCCAAGAGTAAGGGCATCTTAGGTCAGAAAAGTCCTGTTTTGGGCCAGAGGCCTTTGTTGAGTATACAGAGCGGAGTTGTGTCCTCAAAGAGAAAATACTGAGAAGCAGGGAATGAGGCCGGTGGCAGCTTTCTGCTAGGGGAAGGCCGTCACGGGGCATGCAGGCTGCCGACGAGCACCACAGACCCAAGCACACACTGCCAAACTGCACGGCTGGCAAAGTGGCGTCTTATTTATGTCAGAAGATGGCAACAGATAGTCTCATATTGGTGGTTGAGAGAAAAACCTTGTGACATAAAGAAGGCTCTGTTCCTAGGAGAGTTAAAAGATACGGTTAAAGAAACGCTGCAGTACTGTAATGCTTATGAAATTCTGAGGCTTTGTGTGTGCCCTAGAAGGACTTTTGCTGGGGCTACAGAGAGTCTGGGGCAAATTCAAGGACATAGTGATGAATCAAGATACCCATGAGCAAGGCCCTGAACAGAAATTTTCGTTAGCTGTGTCACCTTTGCTGACCTTGGTTACCTTATACTCAGGACTCCAGTAGAGGAGATTTCTTTTCAGCATTGGATCCCAGAATTCAGGACCTTTTCCCCCACTTACTGACTTATTTAGTCTTCCATGCTTTCACTCAACAAGTACCTATTGAGCAACACCCCTAAGCCTGTCTTTCTCACTACATTGTGCCCTCTTGCTCACAGCCATCTCTCGTCAGTTCTTCATGGATCCCATTCCATTCAGCACTGTTGGTCCTGTTCCCTTTCTGTCATCTTCAGTCTTTCATCTAAAACTTAATTAGCAGAACGTTCCCCTCAACACCAACCCCTCAAATTACCTTTTCTTCCTCTCCAGTAATATACTGTTTGATCAAAAAGAAGAAAAAGAAAGAAGAAAAGAAGGACGAAAAAGAGAAAGGGAGGGGTGGGGAGGAGGCAGGGAAGAAGAGAGGGAGGGAAAGAGAGAGAAAGAGAAAGAATACCCTTTTTAGCATTTCATTTTCCACCTTCTGGCATCAACATCAGCCCTTGATCCACTCTGGAAGTCCTGTATCCTTCTTTGTCCAAAAATTATTTTCTCTCTTTCCCAGTCTTTTATGTTGCTTGTTTAAAGATAGTCACCGTTTTTCTCTGGAAAATTCTGCAATGTCTTTCTTTAGAAATGTTAAACTGTTTTAAGGAATTTAATGCAATCATGTTTATCTCTCCTCCTTTCTGGGATCACTAGAAGTTTCCAGAAACTATTTGGAGGATTGGATTGTTTTGCCACAGAAAAAAACATACCCAAATCTGGGGAAAAGCCAGATTAAATTAAGCAACAAATGGGTAAAGTTAAGGATTATTGAGAAAGGTATTAAACTGATATAATAATTAGTATTAAAATGTCATTTATTGCACACAGTGTATTAGGAGTTTTACATAGGTTATTTCATTAGTTTTAACGACAATGATGTGAAGAAAATATAATTATTTCTACTTTACAGCAGAGGAAACTGGCTCTGAAAGACTTTAACAGTAACATGGAATACCTAGGTTTCAGTTTTTTGCATTATATGTACATTTAATGTACAGATCATTTCTTCAGGAAAAAGTATATAGTGAGCACTCACCATCCATGAAGCATTCCCAGGTGTTACCAAGGACCCAGAGATGAATGGGATTGCCTCCTCAAGACTTGGTGATGCCCCACTGCTAGAGATAGATAACTCCTGCATCAGAGTTTTTCGTAGGGAATTCAAGCACTGAGGGGGAAGTTCTACTGTATAACTTATAAGGAGTATTCCAGCCCTGGAAGGATATGACTCTGACACATGGCCCCTGCATTCAGGGTTGTAAGACAGAATAACTGTAATACGAGGCAGCATGTGCTTAAGCGTTATGTGAATACCAGATGGAGGCCGCTTCAATTCCGACTTCAATGACTGAGAAAACATTGCTCAAGGTCAGCATTTGAACTGGGCCTTGAATGAAGGGTATAATTTCAGTTAGGGAACTTAGAGTATTTTCGGCAGACAAAATGGATATGAGCAAAGCATAGAGGTGAAAAAGCCCAATGCCTATTCATCTGGAGTGTGATAAATAAGTTGAATTTCAGAAACCTTAGGTTTTGGATAAACAGATTTCCAGAAAATAGCCTTTGGGAACCTTAACTTGGAGAACCTTGAATACGAAACTACAGTGTACATTCTGTTGGCATATAAGTGAGCAGCCATGTACTTTGGTTCTACTGGAGCTTTAATATTTTAGATGTTACTTCCACAAGTGAATTATTGCCTAGGAGTTAAGAATCTTGACTGCCTTTTTTATACAAGTTCATTCCATGGAGTGACGGGTGGGGTAGAATGTGTGTCTGGAAATGGAGGAGCTAACTAAACCAGCACCGTCAGGGTGATTAAGCATTATCCTTAAGTGCTCCTGGTGTCATAACCTTAACAGTCAGGCTTCAGTTCTCTTTTGATCCCTGAAGTTATTCTGTGCTTCCAGGCATAATTTTTTCCTGCTTCCTTCAAGGTCTGTCCTCCCAGGCTTCAGTGATGTTACAGGGCCCGTTACCATGTCATAGTACCTTGCACTAAATCCAGATTGCCAACTTTGACAGTCTTTTTCCTTGATAATGTTTTTCTTTTCTTTAAAAAACTTATAGTAATATATACATAACATTTAAAAAACACCTTAACCATTTTCAAGTGTACAGCTCAGTTTTATTAAATATATTCACATTGCTGTACAACTAATCTCCAGAACTTTTTCATCTTGCATAACTGAATCTCTATACCCATTAAACAGCAGCTCCCCATTTTCCCTTCCCCTCAGCCCCTGGAATCCACTTTTCTACTTCCTGTCTCTATGAGTTTGGCTACTCTAGGTACCTCGTATAGGTGGAATCACACAATATTTGTCCTTTTGTATCTGGCTAATTTCACTTAGGGTCATGTCCTGAAGGTTCATCCATGTTGTAGCATGTATCAGAATTTCCTTCCTTTTGAAGGCTGAATAGTATTCCACTGTATGTGGATATCACATTTTGTCTATCCATTCATCCATCAGTGGGCACATAGGTTGCTCCCACCTTTGGCTATTGTGAATAATGCTACTATAACATGGGTGTTCATTATCCATTCAAGGCCCTGCTTTCAGTTCTTTGAGATACACACCCAGAAATGAGAATGCTGGATCATATGGTAGTTCTGTTTTTAATCTTTTGAGGAACTGCCATAATGTTTTTCATAGCAGTTGTGCCATTTTATTCCTACCAGTAGTGCAGAAGACTAATTTCTCCACATTCTCACCAATCCTTGTTTTCTTTTCTTTTTTTGATAGTAGCCACCCTGTTGGGTGTGAAGTATATCACATTGTAGTTTTGATTTGCATTCCCTAATGGTTTGTGATGTTGAGCATTCTTCATGTGCTTGTTGGCTATTTGTATGTCTTCTTTGGCAAAATATCTGATCAAGTCCTTTGCCCATTTTTAAATTGAGTTATTTGGTTTTTTATTGTTGAGTGGTAGGAGTTCATTGTGTATTTTGGACATTAACCCCTTATCAGATATATGATTTGCAAATATTTTCTCCCATTCTGTAGTTTGCTTTTTCACTCTGTTGATTATGTCCTTTGCACAGAAGTTTTAAATTTTGATGTAGTCCAGTTTATCTATCTTTATTTTTGTTACTAAAAGAGGCTTTGACCCGTTGCAAAACTTGAATTTAATATCTAGCGTGACGTTCTTCTTGGCACACATGTGGTACCTCCAGGCCTCTTCCTTGCATTCCTTTACACAACCATCATGGGAAATAAAGTGTTCGTCAGAGCACAAAATAATAGCAAAAAAGAGACTGCAGAGGCATAAAACAAACAAGGAGCATCATTCAAACCAAGGGAAACAGAATGGTGCATTAGCACTTGTAGGCTGTGAATGCATGAATGACCCCTCCCTCAGCAGCACTGGCCATGAGAAAAGGACGTTAACTCCGTGTTTCAGTCTGTACTTCATTTATGTTACATGTTAAAATAGTATATAATGAATTAATGCTATACAGGGTAAAAACTGTGCTGTAGAAATATTTTGTGGTAATAGTATTTTTTTATAAAGAGAGCTGCCCTACACATACAGTGATCATATGTCCAGGTTTACCTGGAGCAGTCCTGGTTTATGCCTTTTGTCCTGGTGTAATCTTCACATCCTCATCTATACAACATTAAAAATCCAGAGTGGATGGGAAGAGAATAAAGGCATAGCCAGTTAATAAGTTATGTTAAACCTCAGGTTATCTCAGTCTCAGTGCTTCATCGTCACGAGTCTAACTCCCATGGGTAAAATGGGATGCTTGCTCTGAGAGACTTCAGATTTCAGAGCTCAGTTCTATTCATCAGGCTGAGAACATTGAACTATCCTACGTAAATTACCCACATCCTCTCCCGGTCATTCCTGCTGAAATATCTTCTTGCTCTGCTCTGTTTGTCTTCTTTGTCTTTTATTGTATTGTACAAAAGATGCCTACTTAAGAAAGGAAGATGATGGGGATCGGGGAGGTGGAAGAGGTTGGGATGGAGAGACAAAATGAAATCTGAGTTAGTGGAATTAAGCTTTCTAAGTGGAATTGCCCCAGTTGATGCTGCAAGGTGAGGTTTTCGTCGCTGCTGCTGCTCTTGTTGGTGAGTTAGAATTCTAAAATCTTTCCTTTGCATCCTGTGTAGCAGTAATGGCATATAGTGCCGCAGTGAACCATGTGACGCAGGTCTAATGTGCAGAAGTGGTTCATGCATCTTCATAAGCATCTGATTGATTGCCAGGAAAAGGCTTGGATAGTGTGGGAAAATACACTTCAAGATCCAAAACTAAAGCACCATATAATAAGGTTCACCTATCAAAACTTCATTATTCTACTTTTTCCTGCATTTTATTTGTGAGAATATTGCTTTTAAGTTTTGGCTTTCTAATTATTCCTATGTGGATATACATTTGAAAAACTGAGCAGTTCCTTGTCATGTTGCAGGTATTATTAAACTTACTGTCAGAATTTCCTTAATGGGAACCGGGGTTATTTGAATTGTGCTCCTGCAGTGGTTTCTCTTTGTGACAAATTTTATTTCCAAACTCCTTTGTGTTAGTAATACAGTTAATAACTTCAGCCATTCCATGCCTATTATTCACAGGAGTGGAATGTTGTCCTTTTGTCCTCACTATTTTATTGCTTTATAAATATATAAATGGTGAGAACCTGTCCTAGAATTTGAGAGAGGACTAGGGGCTAATGACCCCCATGAATGCAGTCTGACATGTATCTGTAATGTCTGTAGTGACATGTATCTGTAATGTCTGTAGTGCCATCATGGGGACTGCAGTGGGTTTTCAAAATAGGTTGGAGAGATTCCTCAGCTATGAGTTTCAGGTTAATAAATAATAGTGTCTTTAAAAGTAAAGATTGCATTGCTAGGGCATAAGACAGGATATCTGTTTGTAAGTATAGTCCAATATGTTCAAAATGCATCTTTGGAGCAGATTTTACCAGGCTTTAATGGAAACTCTTAAAGGAATACACTCCAGTCAGTATGATCACCTGAAACCGTAGGTGTAATTTCAGTGGTTTTCTGGAGAACCTTGTGGCATCAGGTGTTTTTTTCAACAGCCATGTGAAAAATATCCTACCCAGGCCATGAAACTGAGTTGGGCCAACAGAGCTATAATTTAGCATTTTCTTCTTTTGATCTTTTACACAGTTTCTTCATTTATAGCAGGCCATAAACTTTACAGAGTATTGCCTTTTATATTGCATAATGAGAGAAGTGCATTTTTAAACTAGAGAAAAATTCCTTTGAGGGAATTTTCATAACTATAAAAACATAGATTTAAATTTATGTTCTCAATGTATTTGATATGAGGTGAAGAGTCATCATCGTCAGTTTGAACTTTAGTTTGATAGTGGTATTCATTTGCACCTTGTTTCCTACATGCACTATTGTTATACATTATTAAAATATAAATGACAACTAAAGTATCACTTCTATCTTTAGATATAGTGAAAACTTATCATTAAGTTCAGTAATATTTTAATATCCTCCTAAATGTAATTAATAAGTGCCATAAAATATCTTTACACTTGACAATGAATACTAAGCTTTATTAAAATCAGTGATTCTCAACCTGTTTCTTCCCCAGTACATCTGACAGATAGGACCTGCTTCTACTGCCCATTATCCTAATTGAGAAGTATAATCAGCCTTTTATCACCCATTGTACACGTTGAACAGGCCTGCCTGGTGATTCTGTACGCCCCTCCACACACAGACCCTGTCCCTCTACCATCTCATATGTATACCTTTAGAATTACTGATTTAAATGCTGTCAAAATAGTCAAGGGGAGAGAGTGGGAACAGCGGAACTCATTTCAAGTAGAAATTTGATGCTCCTTTAACTCTGCTATGCTATGATGACACCAAGACTTGATTGATGGAAAATGTAACAAACTGAATGCCTTAGACTCAATGGCACGAAGATGATGAGCTTCACAACTGTTCCCTGCCAATGATGTTAGCTTAACTGAGCCAAGAGTCCATGATTTCAGGCCACTTCAGGTCAAGGAGATAGGTGATCTGTGGAATACCTTTTATAAATAGACTGTCACTAACTTTGAGGATGGGTCGCCTACTTTTCTGGTTTTACAAAACTACTTTGTTAAGAGATCAAGTCATATTTAATATTTTAAAGTTTTTAAAAACACCTAAAAGTGATAGTAAAATTTAATGGAAAAAACATCTGCTAGAATATAATCTCTTCTTTTTTTTTTTTACAGCTTTATTGAGGTATAATTTATATATCATAAAGTTCATCCATTTTAAGGTTTTAAATGATTTAAATCACTTCAGTGATTTTCAGATTTATGGAGTTGTGCAACCATCACCACAATCTAGTATTTGAATATTTCCATCACTCAAAAAATTCTCCCGTGCCTAATTCAGTCCTATGCAATTCCCATACCTGGCCCCCGGAAACCACTAATCTGCTTTCTGTCTCTACAGATTTGCCTATTCTGGACATTTCAATAAATGGAATCGTACAATATGTAGTCTTTCACATCTGGCTTCTTCCAGTTAGTGTGATGTTTTTGGCATTCCTTTAGGTTGTAGCATGGATCAGTACTTTGTTCCCTTTCATTGCTGAATAGTGTTCCATTGTATGGTTAGGCCACATTCTGTATATTCATTTTATAGTGTAACCTTTTACAGTCCTCATGGCTTTCCTTCATCTACCTGCCTCCTAACCTCCTTGCCTGGTCTTCCCATGGAACCAGGGTCAGATTGGGCTGTCCTGGATTTGATCCTCGAGGTTGTAGACTGGGCAGTTTGCACTCCATCCCTCATCTCACCTCTGACTCCAAACTCCAGTCTCTGGGTTGGGGAGTGAACCTTCTTATAACATGAGGAATTGTGACCATTATATCCAGCTTATTGGGTTGAGGATTTTTATCTCAGGAACCGTTGCAGATTTTGAAATGTCCTGTGAGGAACAGAAGTTGGAGAGAGTTGAAGATTTCTGCGATAATTATGAGCTCGGCCAAGAGTTCTATGTCTAAACCTACCATAATTTGTAAACGTCACATAAATAGAAACGTATCACAAGCTCATTGTAGAAAATACTGAAAGCATGTAGAAAAAGTAAGAAGTCACACATAATTCAATATCTCAGAGTTAACCTCTGTCCAACAGGTTGACGTATCTCCTTTTAGACTTAATTTATATGCAAACATATACAGGGTGTTTTGTTTTTTTTTTTAAGTTGGCTTTCTATGATAACCATTTCCCGATGTCATTACTTTTGAAAACATGAAGGTTATTGTGACGAGAAAGGTGTGAGGAGAAACATGGTAGGGAGAGAGTTCAGAAAGACAGTTGATGTCACTTATGGCTTTGAAGGTCATGTAAGGAATTAGGAATTTATTCCAAGTATAAGGCAAAGCATTAGACTCTTGAGCAGGGAAGTATTTGATATGCTTTACATTTGGAAACAACACTTTGGCCAATATGGAGAACATACTCAGGGATCGAGAGAGGGAAGAGGAAGATTGGTTAAGAGGCTCTTGCAGTATTCTAAACTAGAGATGATGACAGCTTCGACTAGGGCAGTGATTCAAAATGGTAACAAGAGGCTAGATTTACAAAGTATTCTGAAAGAGAGGTGAGTAGCATTTGTTAATGGACTGGATGTGCTAGGAGAAGAAAAGGTGAGAATCAAGGGTGACTCCTAGGTTTTTTATCTTGAGTAACCAAGTGAATGAACGGTAAAGCCATTTCCTGAGATGGAGAAGCCCCTCAGAAAAGTGAGGTTGATGAAGGAAGATTTGGGAAATTAAGAGCTGGGTTTTACATATCAAATTTAAAATGCCTTAAATTAGGATGGTGCCAGAGGAAGCCATGGGATCTTGGGAGAGTTTTTCTTTTATTTTTAGGATGAGAGAAATTACACATCTGTGTGGTGACAGCTTTGCTCACTTTAGAGAAGGGGAAAATGTCTCTATAAGAGAGGGGGTGGGATCATTGCAAAAGTAAAGTCCTTTTGTAGGAAAGTTGGAACAGGATCCAAAATAGAAGTGGAGGGGTTTGTTTTAGACAGGATCAGGTGCAGGAAGAAATATGGACAGATATGAGTGTTTTAGTAGGTTTGGGGCAAGAAGAGAAGTTCTCTCTTAGCTCTCAATAAAGTTTTCTCAAATAAGCAAAGTCATCTACTGAGAGGGGAAGAAAGTGATAGAACTTTGAGGAGAGAAGAAAGGACGTTAAATGGTTTGACTTGGAGACAGAAAAATAATTCAGAAGTGTGCAGTCAGAATTGAGGCATTCATGAGAACCAAATCTCACCTGTGCCCAT
This sequence comes from Balaenoptera physalus, assembly GCF_965194825.1. NCBI lineage: Eukaryota > Metazoa > Chordata > Mammalia > Artiodactyla > Balaenopteridae > Balaenoptera > Balaenoptera physalus. The sequence continues at coordinate 14,158,373 of NC_138897.1, forward strand.
AAAATTAAAGTGAGCCTAGCCAGAACAGTCATGAGATTTTTTGTGATGCTTCCTTTATCTTTAGTGTACGGTGCTTTCTGTTCCCTTCCCTGGTTCTGATTATTGATTCTAATGCCAGAATTACATTTATCTTTATGTTTTAATAGCTCCTAGGGCTAGTTTTACTTCATTTTGGGAGAGACTCTTTGTTTCTTTAAATATTTTGGGATTTTGTTTTTTATCATTTAATTTTGATTATATGTCTATGACTTTTATTTTAGGGGAGTCTGATTTCAGTCCAGGTTAAATCTGCCAGGGTATATAAAACAAAAGAAGATTTTCTGATTTCTTTTAATTATAAATTACCATTTTTAATAATTTAACAAATATTGATTGAAGGGCCCACAAGGCCTTGAATTGGACCTTAGAGATGCAATGGGGAGAGAAACAGAGACCATGGTCCCTGCCTCCAGGGACCTGACAGCCTAGGGCAGAGGTCAGCAATCTATGACCCTTTAGCGCAAGCCAGCCCACCTCCTGTTTTTGTGTTGTCTGCAAGCTGCCAGTTGTTTTTAATTAAACATTTTATTTTGAGATAATTATGGGTTCACATGAGATTGTAAGAAATAATACAGAAATCCTTTACTCCCTTTACCCAGTTACCCCCAAGGGTAACTTCATGCAACAAAGCTGTAGAACAACTAGGATATTGACGTTCATATTGTCAAGATACAGAACAGCTTCTATCAACACAGGATCCTTCGTGTTGCCCTTTTATTGGCAAAACCATTTCCTTCCTGCTTCCATCCCTCCTTAACCCCTGGCAACCATTAATCTTTTTTTTCATTTCTGTAGTTTTGTTATTTCATGAACGTTACATGTGTGGAATTATACAGTATGTAACATTATGGGATTAGCTTTCTTTGCTCAGCATAATTCTCCGGTGATTCATCCAGGTTGTTGTGTGTTTCAGTAGTTCATTCCTTTTTATTTCGGAGTAGTATTCTATAGTATGGATGTACCACAGTTTGTTTAGTCATTCACCCACTGAAGAACATTGAGGTTATTTCCAGTTTGGGGCTATTATGAATTAAGCCTCTAAACATTCTTGTGAACATCAGCTTTTATTTCTTTGGGATAAATGTCCAGAAGTACACTTGCTGGGTCATACAGTAGTTGCATGTTTAGTTTTATAAGAAACTACCAAACTGTTTTTTGACTGACTGGAGTAGAAATCCAGGTTCCCCATTCAGCCTCCATTGACACCCAAAGGGGTCTCCTCGTTATTACAGGTCAGGGGAAGGAATTACAGTTCCCCACTGGGCCTCCCCTGGTATTTCCGTGGCTAGGAAGGGTTGGAAGTCCTTATTGCTCCCCTACATGACCTCCACTAACATCACAGTGTGGAGGGGAATGGCCTTGTTAACTCTGGGCGGAGGTGAATGACCCTCCACTGGGCCTGCTCTGATACTACCCCAGTGAGGGGGGCCCTCATTACTGTTGGATGGGGGTGCAGGTCGAGGCTTCTCACGTTGGTCTCCACTGACACTGTCGGACAGTGGGAATTGCTTGTCACTGCCAGGTTTGGATGAAAGTACCAGCTTCCCTACTCAGCGTTCTCTCATGCCATGGGGGTTCAGGGTCAGGGATGTATGGGGGTTGGAGTACCTCATCACAGCCTGGTGAGGGTGGAAGTGTAGGCTCCCCACTCGGCCTTTGCTGGAGCAGGTAGGAGCCGAACCACCCTTTTTTCTGTGGTTTCTGGCTGAAGTGGAACAGTTACTGTCTAAAAGTTTTCCATCTTTTGGGCCTGCCCCATTCCTTGTCTGTCCTTTGGCTGGAGAGTAGGTTTTTGTTACCATGTTGGGTTGTTTTGGGGGGGGTTTGGGCTATGTCTGTTGGCATTTCTGGTTTGCCAATTTGTTCCAGCAAAAAGAAAATCCAGGAAACTACCCACTGTGTAATCATTCCTTGGGTCCCAAGATCCTTAACCTGTCTGTATTCTTTCCACTGTTCAGTCTTCTTATGTTTCTTTTATATACAATGCCCAGAGTTTTTAGTTGTACTTGGCAGGAAGAATAGGGGAAAGTACACCTACTCCATCTCCTGGAAAAGGAAGTTTTTCTGATTTTTTTTTTTAAAGCTTCTAGTTTTCTAACACCTCTGTGCTGTGATAAACTTGAATTGCCCCACTTTGGAAGATGTTTAAAGTAAGATCAGTCAACCAGTTACCAACTTATGTGTGATAAAATTTCAGCATAACTCACATAATTTTAGTAACATAATCTTGTCTATTTTGGCATGAGTTGTTCAAGAGCATTCTGTTAAAATAAATATCTAGATAGTTTTATTCCCAGAAGGGCTTTGTAGAATAATAAACATGTCTTATCATTGTTTTCATTTTTAAGTAAATAATTATCAGTGATTTATTTCCTCTGTAGCTACTAAAGTTGGAAAGTAGCTTTGTAAAATCTACATAATTAAGTGGTAGATAAGAGCTATATCATATTCATTCAGGGTTAAAAAAATATATACAAACACACATACACACAAACACATACACACATAAATTTAAGTAGAAAAAAATTTCCAGGTCCAATATTCTATTACATTATTTTTACAGTGAAAATAAACAAACATTTCAAAAATCTTAACTTAATGTTAATATTTGGCTAGCAGTTAAAGATCTAATTTTATTGTTTTCTTTTTAGGTCAGGAGCCTACCCTAGTCCAGAACCAGATTTCTAACATAACTAGTTCTCATTCTTATTTTTTGATTAGCCAGATCTTCTATATCAAATTTACTTTACAAGATGAACCAGTGAATCTAGAGAAAGATTCTAAATAGGAATCAGTGCCTTCCCAAAGGAAATCTTATCAAACCATAAAGCTTTACAACTGGAGGTTCTTACTTAAAAGCGTATAACAATACGAAAAATAAATAAATAAATAAAAGCCGCATACAGTAGAGGCCCTTCTTTCCTGGCCTTGAGGGGCCTTGCCTATGGGGCAGTTACCTGACAGCAAAGTGAAGCTTTGTCTAGGTTGGCCTAGGGCCAGCAGTTTGACATTTTGGGGGGCTGCCCACCTATTGGACTGGAGTTATTGAGAAGGTGGGAGGGAGGCCTGCAGGCTGCTGTTCCCTTTCCCCTTAGTCTCCATGTCCCTCTCTGTGATCGGGCTGTTTTACATGCACCCAAAAGGCACCTTCCCAGATGCCCTAAGACAAGTTCCCTGGGGCTTGTCCTGGGGGCCATTCTTAGGAAGGTGCTTCTTTAACCCACACCAGGACTTCTGTTTGTTGGGGGTAGAGGAAAGGAAAGGGGAGAAAATATGACCTCCCTTCATCAAGCCAGCTTGGTTACAGGCCTGCGGAACCTTCCCTTCACCTTTGTTGAAGGGTGTAAAAGGTACGAATCTATTATGAAGTTAGATAGTTAAACACAACTCTGATAGGCATTGTGAATAAATAACTTGCCAATCTGCACTGAAGCTTAGCTTGGGCAATACTGTACTAGTATCACTATAGGAAGCCTCTGCTTTGTTGCACATTTGTCATATCTGTGTCCTAAATTTCTTTCCATATTTCCAAATTTATCATCAAGCCATGTACTATGTACTGTGTTTAAAAAGAAAAACTGAACATTTATTATTGCTGATAGATGGGAACTGGGATTGAGTAATTTTAAGAGTATTCTATCTTTTTCCAGAAGTCTAGGGGATAGTAGCTTTGACTCTGAGATTAATAGAGAGATGTGTCCCTTTTCTTTTGTTTAGATTCTTTGACTAAAACTTTCGCTTCACTGAATTTGAGTTTGGGTAACATTTTTCTTTCTTTGTGGCTGGTAGTTTTGTCAAAGTACTTCTAACTTATGTCAAAACATGGGATGGCATGCTCTAAAATATCAGAATACTTAACTTAGGGACATCTTGGGGAGTCTGTGGATATTACTCAGAGTATATAAGAATTAGAGGGGGGAAATTATCTTTATTTTTCTAAAAGCTAAATTTTAAAATTCAGTTTCTAATGGTGACAAAGACACAGGCACTACTAATACCAATCAGACATTTTCATATCATTATAGTTGTTGGAGCTCTTTCAAAATATTATGTTCATCACTACTTCTACAACAAATTTGTTCTTTTTAACATATTGATATCTATTTCAAAATCATTGGTATCCTCTGTAATTCTGTGTATTTTATATACACAGTTGACCCTTGAACAACATCGGTTTGAACTGCATGGATCCACTTATATGTGGATTTTTTTCAATAGTAAATGCTACAGTACTACAAGATCTGTGGTTGGTTGAATGCGAGGATGCCAAACCATAGATACTTAGGAACCCTGGATGCTGAGGGCCAACTATAAAGTTATAAGCTGATTTTAGACTGCTCAGAGGGTCGGCATCCCTAATCCCTGAGTTATTCAAGGATCAACTGTACATCTAGAAACATTAGTTAGAGGAATCTTACGCTTTTCCTCTTATGTGTTCTCTCTGCCTGTAACATGTTTCTTTTTCTCCTTCTGTAGCATCAGCCACTACGTGATTGTCATGTCCATGACCATCTTTCTGGTGTTTCTCAATGGCCTGGCACAGATGCTCACAACAAAGAAACTCACACTGTGTGGCAGACCCAAAAGCCACCTCATATGATGTTGCCAAAGCCGTCATTCAGCATCCAGATCCTGTTTCTCATTCTCCTTGTCAACTAAAATCTTATCAAGGATTCATAAAGAAGATGGATATTAATGTATAACATACTCTGCTCATCTAAAGGAAATTATATGTGGAATTCTGAATTTACAGGTTATCTGGAATAAAGGAGCTTCCATTTTCTTTAGGGTTTTCATGAAGTTGTGGTTACGTCTGTGGAAAAGCAGAGTAAAGCATTCTGCATTTTCATTTTTTCCTTTAGTTGGCAACTCTTCTCACCGATGTTTCAGAGCACCTATAACAGTCTCTGGTCCCCAGCTGTACAGCTTCCTGTATTATATGCAGAGGAGAATGTGCTCCTGAGGGGGCAGTACTGGTCACATCCAAAATCAATGCACTGGCTGAACATGAAGTAAATCACCAGGTGGCACCATAAATATTTATCAACTCTCAGCACTTGTTTTGCAAGTAGTTCTAACTACTAAACAACATTAGAAAATCAGGATATGTAGAAAAATGTTTGCAGGTGTTTTTCATTTTTCTTCAGTATTCAGCAATACTATTTTATGCTTTTTAGTGCTTTTTTAGTTTTCATAGTCAATCAGCTAGATGCAGGTTTGACCGTCACTTTTTTTTTTTTTTTTTTCCATTTCTGGATTAGCGTGGAATTTCTGGAGATAGAAAAGCAGAAAAAGCTTGTTATTTGTGTCTTGTCCATGGGGAAAAAGACTTAAATGATTAGGTTTTTTTAAATTTTATTTTATTTATTTATTTTTGGCTGCATTGGGTCTTCGTTGCTGTGCGCAGGCTTTCTCTAGTTGCAGAGAGCGGGGGCTACTCTTCGTTGCGGTGCATGGGTTTCTCATTGCGGTGGCTTCTCTTGTTGCAGAGCATGGGCTCTAGAGCACAGGCTCAGTAGTTGTGGCACACAGGCTCAGTAGTTGTGGCTCACGGGCTCTAGAGCGCAGGCTCAGTAGTCGTGGCGCGTGGGCTTAGTTGCTCCGCGGCATGTGGGATCTTCCCGGACCAGGGCTCGAACCCATGTCCCCTACATTGGCAGGCGGATTCTTAACCACTGCATCACCAGGGAAGCCCCTAAATGATTAGTTTTTAATTGTAGATTCAATAACTGTTACTTCCAAAGCTTTTATCATGCATTATTCCAACAGAATTCTTTAAATCAATGGTTAAACTTTCTGAAAATATCATGTCAGTGTTAAAATTGCTTTTCTTTCTGGTTGTGAGATTCTAGCTCAAAGGCCCAAAGTCCTCTCGTTAAAGTTTAATTTCTATTCATAAACTAATTTTAATGGACAAAATATTTTGAGAGTAATTTTTATTTGGACTTTTCATAAAGTGATCTTTAGATATCACTGGGGAGTTGGCCTTTTGCCCATGGTGTGCCAGGAGAGTTTGGCTGATGCTAAGCTTTCTTGGTCTGAGTCCCATTTTAAAAAAATAATTGATTTTGAATTAAGTTATAGCATCACTAATTCATATTAATGATGAGGAAGCCCTCTACAAATTAGCAGATTTTTCAAATCGGCAGGTGAGTGAACAGATACAATTTAGGAGATTCAAAAATCAATTTGGCAAAATGTACTTTCTTAATTCCTATTTATGATGAAGTATAGTTATAATTGACTTGTGATAGTACTTCATGGTATACCAGCGAAAGCATTATAGTACGAAAAAACAAGAGACGTATTGATGTCAATGTAAGACCTCATGCAGTCTGTAATATGAAATCTAGGTGGACAGCTAAGAAGCTGCTGAAACGGTATTGGCAGATGGAGAACCCATGAACTTTCACGTGGCCTCAAAGGATTTTTGATCAGTCGTTTCACAAGTCAGAGAAAACTGACTTTATAAACACTTATTATTTTTCCTTTTATATCTATTTTGCCTTTTATCTTTTTCCAGATTTTCACACGGAGGAATTAATGAATATTTTATTACAACATGGTAAAAGGTGCTCTGTGCTTTATCTTTATTTTGCTTTTCGAAGCACATCTTTTTAATATTGTTTCAAGTCAGTGTGAATTTACAAAACAAGGGCTTGCCCCTGCAGCCACAGGCTGGCCTTTCTCTACTGTGACAGGACCCCTCAGACTCACCTGGGAACAGTGCACTGGATGGGCCTTTTCTATTGCGCAGCTTATCAGAATATCTTGAAGTGTTTTGAAATGCATATTTTTATATTGAAAAACAGAGAAAATATAAATAAGATTTAAGTAAAATATATTTCTGTTTAAGGCACTTACTTTTTCATTCTAACTATAAATACCAGATTTTCAAGTCAAGACTTAAGACATGTGCTGATTAACATTTGTTTAAATTAAGAATTGCTGTAAGAATTAAAGTGGGCATATCAGGTTGAGAAAATATTGAACAACAAAAAAAAACCATGCTATGTCACATGGACCATGAATAAATCTTGGAGGAAACCCTAAGGATTTAGGAAACTATCTGCAGCCTGTCTGTAATTTAGGAATGCTTTAATTCTCTGTACTATTTTTTTTAATGTGCTGTATTTAGAACTCACAATGCGTTTTTAGTTTTTCAGGAAATAATGTTATAAGCGGTAGTATATTCTCACAATAATCCCCTCAAACGATTTAAACAATGATAGAGCTGAACTACTTACCTAGAAAATCTACTCATCACTTATGATACTGTTTCTCATGAAAAACTCATTCCGAATTTCAGTCAACTCAGATATTAGGAGCATATATATCCCCCACCTCCAGCCCCACCCTTACACACCTATAGTGGACTGGGGACTCCTTTGGCCTTCACCTTTTGATACGTAACTGTGCCATCAAATATGTAATTTCTGATGGAGCAGGCCCAGAGGGCATGGGGTCGGGGCATTGCATGGGGATTGTCTCTAGAGGCGCTGCGGGTTCCTGGAGCTCTTCTGGGGAGAACCAAGTGAGCTCTGCGATATATATTAGATGCTCTCTGGTCGGGGAGGGGAGCCGGGGGAGCCCCCTGCAGAGAATGAGCTACACCAACTCAATCATTTGGGGAGAATCCCCTTCAAGCAGTTCTGAGGACTACTTTAAGAGATCTGAGATAACTTAGTAATGTCTCACCTTTTCAGAGTTGTTCTTTTTATACTGACATTCTATCTGTAAAATGCTTGAGAGTGAGATTGTTAGGGTGTGTGCTTTCAGCACTGTAGTAATATCTTGTAGCATTTTCCCATTTCTGCATCAGTGTGGTTTGTAAAAAAGGTGGGTGGGATTTCTGCTCTTAATACTCATTCTATAAAAAGAACATTTGAGAAGTAATGTATCACTTATTAATTTCCTTAGAGACACTAACACAGATCCCAGTTGTTAACTCACCACCCTGAGTACTGCAGTATTTGCCATATAGCAGCATTTCTCAAAGTATGTCCCTTGGAACATGGGTTTCTTAGGTTACAAATAAATGTCATAATAAGAAAGGTTCCCTGATCAAATATATTTGAGAAACACCTAGTCAAAGCTAAATAGGCGTATTTCTTGTAGTACTGGGGAATTTAATTTGGTATGTGCATTGTGAAGGGAGAAGATAGCAATATGCCCCAAACTTCCACTTGCTTGACCACAGACCCAACCTTCAAGTCTCCCTTCCACCTGGCACACATACTTCAGAAGTGTCCCCACATAGTTTTGCACTTAAAAACCTCAGCTTATCATACTGTTTCAAAAAAGGGTGTTGGGGGGAGACCTTCAAGATGACGAAGGAGTAAGACATGGAGATCACCTTCCTCCCCACAAATACATCAGAAATACATCTACATGTGGAACAACTCCTACAGAACACCTACTAAACGCTGGCAGAAGACCTCAGACCTCCCAAAAGGCAAGAAACTCCCCACGTACCTGGGTAGGGCAAAAGAAAAAAGAAAAAACAGAGACAAAAGAATAGGGATGGGACCTGCACTAGTGGGAGGGAGCCGTGAAGGAGGAAAGGTTTCCACACACTAGGAAGCCCCTTCGCGGGTGGAGACTGCGGGTGCTGGAGGGGGGAAGCTTCGGAGCCACGGAGGAGAGTGCAGCAACAGGGGTGCGGAGGGCAAAGTGGAGAGATTCCCGCACAGAGGATCGGTGCTGACCAGCACTCACCAGCCCGAGAGGCTTGTCTGCTCCCCCGCCGGGGCGGGCGGGGGCTGGGAGCTGAGGCTCGGGCTTCGGAGGTCAGACCCCAGGGAGAGGACTGGGGTTGGCTGCGTGATCACAGCCTGAAGGGGGCTAGTGTGCCACAGCTAGCCGGGAGGGAGTCTGGGAAAAAGTCTGGACCTGCTGAAGAGGCAAGAGACCACTGTTTCGGGGTGCGCAAGGAGAGGGCATTCAGAGCACCGCCTAAACGAGCTCCAGAGATGGGGGTGAGCCGCGGCTATCAGCACGGACCCCAGAGACGGGCATGAGACGGTAAGGCTGCTGCTGCAGCCACCGAGAATCCTGTGTGCCAGCACAGGTCACTCCACACCTCCCCTCCCAGGAGCCTGTGCAGCCCGCCACTGCTAGGGTCCCGTGATCCAGGGACAACTTCCCCGGGAGAAAGCATGGCGCACCTCAGGCTGGTGCAATGTCATGTTGGCCTCTGCTGCCGCAGGCTTGCCCCACATTCTGTACCCCTCCCTCCCCCCGGCCTGAGTGAGTCAGAACCCCCAAAGCAGCTGCTCCTTTAACCCTGTCCTGTCTGGGTGGGGAACAGACACCCTCAGGTGACCTACACGCAGAGGCGGGTCCAAATCCAAAGCTGAACCCTAGGAGCTGTGCGAACAAACAAGACAAAGGGAAATCTCTCTGTGCAGCCTCAGGAGCAGCACATTAAACCTCCACCGTCAACCTGATGTACCCTGCATCTGTGGAATACCTGAATAGACAATGAATCATCCCAAAATTGAAGCAGTAGACTTTGGGAGCAACTGTAGACTTGGGGTTTGCTTCCTGCATCTAATTTGTTTCTGGTTTTATGTTTATATTACTTTAGTATTTAGAGTTTATTATCACTGGTAGATTTGTTTATTGATTTGGTTGCTCTCTTCCTTTTTTTAATATATATATATTTTTTCCTTTTTCTCTTTTTGTGAGTGTGTATGTGTATGCTTCTTTGTGTGATTTTTGTCTGTATAGCTTCGCTTTTACCATTTGTCCTAGGGTTCTGTCTGTCCAGTTTTTCTTGTTTTTGTTTTTTAGTACAGTTTTTAGTGCTTGTTATCATTGGTGGATTAGTTTTTCGGTTTGGTTGCTCTCTTCTTTCTTTCTTTTTTTATTACTTTTAACTATATGCCAATAAAATGGACAACCTGGAAGAAATGGACAAATTCTTAGAAAAGCACAACGTTTTTTGACTGAACCATGAAGAAATAGAAAATATAAACAGAAAAATCACAAGCACTGAAATTGAAACTGTGATTAAAAATCTTCCAACAAACAAAAGCCCAGGACCAGATGGCTTCACAGGCGAATTCTATCAAACATTTAGAGAAGAACTAACACTTATCCTTCTCAAACTCTTCCAAAATATAGCAGAGGGAGGAACACTTCCAAACTCATTCTATGAGGCCACCAGCACTTTGATACCAAAACCAGACAAAGATGTCCCAAAGAAAGAAAACTACAGGCCAATATCACTGATGAATGTAGATGCAAAAATTCTCAACAAAATATTAGCAAACAGAATCCAACAGCACATTAAAAGGATCATACACCATGATCAAGTGGGATTTAATCCCAGGAATGCAAGGATTCTTCAATAAACACAAATCAATCAATGTGATTCACCATGTTAACAAATTGAAGGAGAAAAACCATATGATCATCTCAATAGATGCAGAAACAGCTCTTGACAAAATTTAACACCCATTTGTGATAAAAACCCTCCAGAAAGTAGGCATCGAGGGAACTTACCTCAACATAATAAAGGCCATATATGTAAAACCTACAGCCAACATCATTCTCAATAGTGAAAAACTGAAACCATTTCCTCTAAGATCAGGAACAAGACAAGGTTGTCCACTCTCACCAGTACTATTCAGCATAGTTTTGGAAGTTTTAGCCACAGCAATCAGAGAAGAAAAAGAAATAAAAAAATCCAAATCGGAAAAGAAGAAGTAAAACTGTCACTGTTTACAGATGACATGATACTATACACAGAGAATCCTAAAGATGCTACCAGAAAACTACTACAGCTAATCAATGAATTTGGTAAAGTAGCAGGATACAAAATTAATGCACAGAAATCTCTTGCATTCCTATACACTAATGACAAAAATCTGAAAGAGAAATTAAGGAAACACTCCCATTTACCACTGCAGCAAAAAGAATAAAATACCTAGGAATAAACCTACATAAGAAGACAACAGACCGGTATGCAGAAAACTATAAGACACTGATGAAAGAAAGTAAAGATTATACAAACAGATGGAGAAATATACCATGTTCTTGGATTGGAAGAATCAATATTGTGAAAATGACTATACTACCAAAAGCAATCTACAGATTCAATGCAATCCCTATCAAACTACCAGTGACATTTGTCACAGAACTAGAACAAATAATTTCACAATTTGTATGGAAACAGAAAAGACCCCGAATAGCCAAAACAATCCTGAGAAAGAAAAATTGAGCTGGAGGAATCAGGTCCTGGACTTCAGACTATACTACAAGGCTACAGTAATGAAGACAGTATGGTACTGGCACAAAAACAGAAATATAGATCAATGGAACAGGATAGAAAGCCCAGAGATAAGCCCACGCACATATGGTCACCGTATTTTTGAAGTAAGCAAGAATATACAGTGGAGAAAAGACAGCCTCTTCAATAAGTGGTGCTGGGAAACTGGAGAGCTACATGTTTAAGAATGAAATTAGAACACTCCCTAACACTATACACAAAAATAAACTCAAAATGGATTAAAGACCTAAATGTAAGGCCAGACACTATAAAACTTTTAGAGGAAAACATAGGCAGAACACTCTATGACATAAATCACAGCAAGATCCTTTTTGACCCAGCTCCTAGAGAAATGGAAATAAAAACAAAAATAAACAAATGGGACTCAATGAAACTTAAAAGCTTTTGCACAGCAAAGGAAACCATAAACAAGACTAAAAGACAACCCTCAGAATGGGAGAAAATATTTGCAAATGAAGCAACAGACAAAGGATTAATCTCCAAAATTTACAAGCAGCTCATGCAGATCAATATCAAAAAAACAAACAACCCAATCCAAAAATGGGCAGAAGACCTAAATAGACATTTCTCCAAAGAAGATATACAGATTGCCAACAAACACATGAAAGAATGCTCAACATCATTAATCATTAGAGAAATGCAAATCAAAACTACAATGAGATATCATCTCACACCAGTCAGAATGGCCATCATCAAAAAATCTACAAACAATAAATGCTGGAGATGGTGTGGCGAAAAGGGAACCCTTTTGCACTGTTGGTGGGAATGTAAATTGATACAGCCACTATGGAGAACAGTATGGAGCTTCCTTAAAAAACTAAAAATAGAACTACCATACAACCCAGCAATGCCACTACTGGGCATATACCCTGAGAAAACCATATTTCAAAAAGAGTCATGTACCACCACAATGTTCATTGCAGCTCTATTTACAATAGCCAGGACATGGAAGCAACCTAAGTGTCCACTGACAGATGAATGGATAAAGAAGATGTGGCACATATATGCAATGGAATATTAGCCATAGAAGAAATGATACTGAGTTATTTGTAGTGAGGTGGATGGATTTAGAGACTGCATAAAGAGTGAAGTAAGTCAGAAAGAGAAAAACAAATACCATATATTAACACAAATATATGGAGTCTACAAAAAAAAAAAAATGGTTCTGAAGAACCTAGGAGCGGGACAGGAATAAAGACGCAGCCGTAGAGAATGGACTTGAGGACACGGGGAGGGGGAAGGGTAAGCTGGGACAAAGTGAGAGAGTGGCATGGACATATATAGACTACCAAATGTAAAACAGATAGCTAGTGGGAAGCAGCCACATATCACAGGGAGATCAGCTCGGTGCTTTGTGACCACCTAGAGGGGTGGCATAGGGAGGGTGGGAGGGAGACACGAGGGAGGGGATATGGGGATATATGTATATGTATAGCTGATTCACTTTGTTATAAAGCAGAAAATAACACACCATTGTAAAGCAATTATACTCCAATAAAGATGTTAAAAAAAAAAAGAATGCAATAAAATCATAGGGCATAGTTCAGTGTAACAACAACAAAAAAGGGTGTCTTATACATAACTGAATGTTTTGTTCTCCTGAGAGCTTTAAAACCATTTTCATTTTAACTTTTATAGTGGGAAAACTTTAAAATGTACTAGCCATTCTCCCTGCCTTTGTGTAAGTCAAGTAATCTTTGACAGGAATCTTCAGTACTAGGGCATGGGCATCCAGTCAGTCAGAATTTAGCTAAGTCTATATACCACATCCTTTACCAGAAAAATAAATTCACGACAAATACTGGCTTATTTTCCTGTGATTTGCCACTAGAGAAGTTGATTACTAGTTACATTTTTGTGCATTCCCTGGTTTTTCTATTTTACTTATTTCTCTCTTCTCACGTGACTCCTCTCTCTTAGCTATGTTAGAACCCAGGGTGTATACGAGTGTGTTTTTTTTCATGAGTTAGTTTTCATCAGTTCTTACATTCAGTATGCACTGTGAGTGTGTGGCACTCAGCTGGGCCATCTGCGTGGCGCTCTCTCTTCTGCAGTAACTGCCTCCATCGCTTACCGTGTGTCTCTGGCATGAGTCACGTGGCTTTTATGACTCCTCCCTCACCCAGCTGACTACTTTAGGGGTGCACATTTGGCCCAAGCCAGGCCAATCTGAGTTCTTTGCAAGATTTGCAAGCTAGAACAGAGAGAAAATTTCTAAGATGTAAAATTCAGGAGTCATTGACGGCTAAGTTTAATTAAGTGAAAAGAAAATTAAGTGAGATCCTCCAGTAACCTTCCAATAAGTAACCTTCCACAACATACTTAACCAGTAAAAAGAGGGATTAATTTTACTGGTATTTCTAAGAACACACTAAATAACGACAAGTCCAAAGTTCCACTTAAAATGTATATACTTGTATATTTATGCTTTCTAAATGGGGATTGATGGGACAGAATGGTTCAACGATGTCCTTGCAGGTCCCTTTGGCTGCGTCCTCTGCTGCCCAGCTTCCCTTGGTTCCAACCATTTTTTTAACCCTTCCTAGTTATTCTACAAGCCATTCATTTTCTTAAAATTTTTGTCTGCATCTGTTACTTGCAACCAAGAACTTTAATTGATACGCATGCTTTGATTGTGTTTGTAACTGTATCTCATCAATGTTTAGTGTGGTTTCTAATTACTGTTCTTTAAAAAATTGTGATGAAACTTATATAGCCAGGCTTCCCTGGTGGCGCAGTGGTTAAGAATCTGCCTGCCATTGCAGGTTCGAGCCCTGGTCTGCGAAGATCCCACATGCTGTGGAGCAACTAAGCCCGTGAGCCACAACTACTGAGCCTGCGTGCCTAGAGCCCATGCTCTGCAACAACAGAAGCCACTGCAATGAGAAGCCCGTGCACTGCAACTAGAGAAAGCCTGCTCACAGCAACGAAGACGCAACGCAGCCAAATAAATTAAATAAATAAATAAATTTATTTAAAAAAAAAAAAAACATATAGCCCTTACAGTGTGCCACGCATTGTTTTAAATGCTTTACAAATACTAACCTATTTGATACTCATAACAACCCTATGAAGGAGGTATTATTATTATTATACTATTTTACAGATGGGAAAACTGAAACACAGGATGATTATAAATAACTTACCCAAGATCCCACAACTAGTATGAGACATTTTTTTTTTAACATTTTAAAAGGATAGTTTCCCCCCAAAACATTCTATCCTGGAATCTGCATAAGAGCATTTGTAGATTTTTGCTTCTGAAAACACAGTCACTGTACCTAAGCAGGTGATGTAAAAACTAGACTTCTTTGGTTGTGCATGTCTAACCAAGTATAAACACCATAAATATGTATACATGCTTTTGAAGTTGCCTACATCTGTGCAAATGGTGGTGTAGGGCACACTTGCACCAGATTCTTAACGTTCACCTTTGAGGCATATGTCAGCTGTCTTCCAAATGGTAAATGAAGCAAAAGGAGGAAGAGTTTCCTCCCTCATCTTTTTATCAGCATTAAAGGAAGGAAGGGAATATTGGCTATTTTCACGCACTTGAAGTTTTGTCAAGACCTGGAAGTCCAGAGGACACTTAGTGTAATGGGTTGAATTGTGGATCCTCCAAAAGATATGGCCACATCCTAACCCCTGGGACCTGTGAATGGGACCTTAAAAAGGGTCTTTGCGGATATAATTAAGTCAAGGATCTTGAAAAGAGATCATTCTGGATTATCGAGGTGCACCATAAATCCAATGGCAAGAGTCCTTATAAGAGACAGGAAAGGAGAAAGAAGGAGAAGAAGGCCTTGTAAAGATGGAGGCAGAGACTGAAGTGATGCTGCCACAAGCCAAGGAATGGCTGGAGTCACCACAAGCTGGAAGAGGCAAGGAAGGAGCGAAAACATTGATCTGGGCCTTCTGGCCTCCAGAACTATGAGAGAATAAATTTCCATTGTTTTAAACCACCCAGTTTATAATTTGTTATGGCAACCCTAGAAAGCTAACACATTTGGGGAGGTGAATTTTATAGACTCATCAGCCACTTTTTTGATAGAACCACAGCACTTGCATGGCTAAGTCATACAGTTGTTTTGTTTTTTTGGGGTTTTTCTCATATATCTTTTAATAAATTTATTTATTTATTTATTTATTTTTGGCTGTGTTGGGTCTTCGTTGTTGAGCACAGGCTTTCTCTAGTTACGGTGAGCAGGGGCTACTCTTCTTGGCGGTGCACTGGCTCTAGGCGTGCGGCCTTCAGTAGTTGTGGCACACGTGGTCAGTAGTTGTGGCTTGTGGGCTTTAGGGCACAGGCTCAGTAGTTGTGGTGCACGGGCTTAGTTGCTCCGCGGCATGTGGGATTTTCCCTGAGTAGGGCTCGAACCTGTGTCCCCTGCATTGGCAGGCGGACTCCTAACCACTAGGCCACCAGGGAAGTCCCTGTTTTTTTGTTTTCATGACTAGCAAAATTTTTTTTTTAAATGCTTGATTGAAAGGCACACATAGTTTAGGGCATACAGCAGAGAACGTGATAAAGGCTGCTCTCCTGTAGAGAAGCTACTACATCAGAGATCTATGGTGATAGGCACAAACGGTAAGCTATTTGGACCTCTTAAATAGTAATATGAAAGGATCTTAGAGACACAATAGGCCAAGTGACCACCTCGAACATATATATTCTAACATACACAGAACCCAAGTCCTATGTATAATTTTGGGGGGGCAGATCAGCAGGCTAGCCACAGGTTAGGAAGACTTGACATTGCTGAGTCAATTTCTACATTGCTGCAATATTGCCTTCTGCACCTTTCCTTTTCAGTAACCAACTCATATTCTGGGACAGCCTCAAGGGAGTAGCTCATTAAAATGGACACACAGAGCAAGGAGTGCTATGTTCTATTACTAACAGGAATCCAACTATCAGTGAAATCATTCTTAGATGAAATCCAATGACCACTTGCCCCCAAACCAAAAGGATACTCTCAAGTTAGTTTAAATATTATGTACAATCAAAAGTGATTGTTAGAGATGATCTCTCAGTGATGGAATCTATTTCATTACTTCCTGATCTATATCAAAACCAGCAAATGACTCAAGTAGAACCAGAAAGAAAATGGCATAGGACGTGAGAAACTATAGGAAATACTTAGAATACTGGTAGAGTTGCAAGCACCTTCGGAGAAAAGCCTCCTTCTAACCATTTCACAAAACACACTTCTCTGCTCCACCCAAAGCTGACGAGTTTGCTAAAACTATGGGTGATTCAGGAAGCTGCCTATTTTCTTGTTTTCTGCCCATCTAAATAAAGTGAACTGCTCTGCTCTATCTGAAAGTCATACAGTTTACTGGGTCACAAGTTTGAGTATCACAAAATGCAAATATTAAAATATCAGCACATAAACCTGAAGGTGGAGTTAATTAACCTTTAGTGTCAAGATTGCTGATGATTTGGTTTTTCTGGAACATTCCTGCCATATTTTTCTGGAAGTAGTGAAGAGATCCTGAGACTTTCCTTTTCCCTTCAATAGTTTTGGTATTTATGTGTCTGGATTCTGTTAAAAGCAGAAAGTTGAAAACTTGTCCTAAGTCTGGCTGTCCTTTAAAGCATGGCCTCAGGAGCATTCTTGAGAAGGGCCTCACCCTCCTTAACTCTGTGGCATCCATGACCTAATCCAGAATGTGAGAGGGAATTTTCCCACAGCAGCCCTGCACACGAGTCCGCTCAGCCTTGATCCAGATTTGGCATACATCAGGGCCTGCCACCACAGGCCCCGTGACAGGGCACCATCACAGGAACATTCCCTGAACCTGACAGGGACGCCTTCCAGTGGCATTTCCTCTGTTAAGCCATGAGTCTTGTGTAACGTTAACTGACATTCTGGTTTATAAGATCTTACCTCGTGTCAGTCTGATGGCTGCTGTTTTTACTGCTTCTGGGGTGTCGGAGGCCTGAGAGGGAGGAATAATGAGGTGAGGGCCTGTTAGCCATACCCTGGGTCTCCGCACTTGAGAGCTTGTGTGGCACGAGGTTCACTGGTTCCCTTATTTAGTCTGGTGGACCTGCTCCTCCAGGAGGCTGCTGACATCGGACAAAGCTGGTGGGGCCTGGATCCGGCTTGATGAGTTTGACTCAGTGCAGTGAACGCTTTGATGTGAGCTGCAGATGCACGTGACTCCTGTCAGTGCATAGATGGCCTTTAACAACAGGCCGGTCAGTACCTTCTCCTGCAAAGCACTCTGTTCTGCTCTCTCGTCCATTCCTAGTCACCCTCCCCACTCGCCAGGTTTTTTTTGTTTGTTTGTTTTTTTGGCTGCATTGGGTCTTCGTTGCTGCACGCGGGCTTTCTCTAGTTGCGGCGAGTGGGGGCTACTCTTCGTTGCGGTGCGCGGGCTCTAGGCGGGTGGGCTTCAGTAGCTGTGGCACGCAGGCTCTGTAGCTGTGGCTCGTGGGCTCTAGAGTGCAGGCTCAGGAGTTGTGGCGCACGGGCTTAGTTGCTCCGTGGCATGTGGGATCTTCCCGGACCAGGGCTCGAACCCGTGTCCCCTGCATTGGCAGGCGGATTCTTAACCACTGCGCCACCAGGGAAGTCCCCCAGTTTTTATTGTTGCTTTTCTGACTGGCAATTTGAAGTTACAGCCCTGCTCTTGAAAATATCCTGGGGTGCAGTCGTCACCAGTACTAAACACCCCATTCCCTCCCTCATCAAATTTAACTTTGCTGATTGAGCCAGTTCTACTGGTTGCCAACAGAGCAAATGCGTTTTCCTTCAAGATAGAAAAGGAATTTCTCTTTCCTGCATTCATCCATCTACCCCATCATCCTTCCATCCTGCTCTCTCTGTCTCTCCCTTTAAAAAGCTTTACTTGAGCCCTTGCGCACCGGCTAGGAGGTTGGATTAGGGAAACTGAAATGGCTAGAGACCCTACACTGACTTGCAATCACGTTCTCCTCAGGCTTTGTAGGTGGACAGAAAAATTAGTGGGAGTATGAGGAAAAAAAGAAGAGAGTAGCTGAGATCCAAAGGGTTCTCTGGATCAGTTTACTCAAAAGGGGCAGAAAAAATGAAAAGTGGTATAAAGCCGTCAGAAGAATGGAGCAGATTTTCTTCTCTCTGCAGTCCTTCTTGCTGTTCCCTTCCTGTCTCGGTCACAAATTGTGTTCTTGGAGGACAAAGACATTCATGCCCCTGAAAATGACTCTCAAAGCTGCCGCAGCCTCTGTGTTGACCCATCAGCAGCTTGTCCCTGTCTGTGAGGTGCCGGGACCTCTGTGGTCTGTGCCACTTTCCACGTGGAAAGATGACGGCACTTGTCTACTGATCCAGAGACAAGCATGTCGAACTGCTTTTTGGGAATCAGGATAGTGTTGCCGCCAACGAAGACTCTTTTCCTTTCTTCCTCTGATGGTAACTTACTTGGGAAGCGAACCCAAAACCTTGGCCTTGTTAGCTCCACGTTTTAAGGAGCTAAGAAAACAGAATCAGGCAGTTGCTATAAAAGGGACATCTCTTACTTGAGAAATTCCAGCAACGTTAAGCTTCATGAAAACGTTGATCAAAGTGGCATTTTGTTCAGAATTGTTATCCTTTATTGCACAATGCTTTTCAGTTTGAATGATTAGAATCACAATACCGAAAAGAAAGAGTAGAAACTTGTTTCTAAAAACTTTAAGAAGAAAATTCCCCAAGTTTTCCCAAGAAGACTATTTTTGTCTGCTACTACTACCGAAATAATGTCATTTCCTTCAACTAAAATATTTGTAAAGCTTTTTAATTTCTTTTTTTTTTTTTTACAGCAGATGGTCTAAATGGCCTAAGCCTGTCCCAACATGGTTTGCTATATTCTTTCAGAGTTGCTCACAACTTAGAAGGATAAACATCTCAGGAGAACAAAGTCAGTGGAATCCCTCTGCTATATTGATGCTGCTTTGAGTCTCTGCTGTCACCACTGGCAAAGACAGACTCCCCAGGAGAACCAGGTGTATAAGGGCGTGCAGCACCTACCACTGTCGGGCATACTTATCACAGCCATGGTTGTCATTATTGAGAGCGAGGGGAAGGAGCTGGAAGTGAATCTGACAGCCATTCAGTGGGATCTCGCTGTGAATTGTAGACTGTGGTACTGTTATTGAATGCAAGTCCGCGTGCCCAACGCACAGTGAGACCAAACAATACCGAAACATCGGAGTTCGGAGCAGAGAAAGGTTTGTTGCCGGGCTAAGCAAGGAGACGGGCGGCTCATGCTTCAAAAACCCTGAGCTCCTGGAAGGCTTTCAGCAAAGCCCTTTCACAGGAAAGGTGACGGAGAGAGGAGTGGTTAGTTGTTACAAACTACTTGGTGTCAGATCCTTTGTTCTTGCAACTGTCCGCGTAGGTCAGGTCACGATGTCCCTATAAACCTCCATCAAAACAAATGTTATGCTCTGTTCTGACAAGAGAGGGAAGGGGAGGCATTAAATTCCGTCTCCAAGCCTCCTTGCAGCTTTTCACACTTCACAAATCCCGTAAGCAAAGCGACTTCATGACCCCTCAGTTTACTTGTTCAAGGTCCCAAAGATTGACTTCTGCCCTCCGAGGTCCAGGCCCCGGCTAAGAGGACGGGGTCTCTGCGGGGCCGGTCACCTGCCCGGGAGGGCTCGTCCAGCCCCGGGTCTGGGTCCTCCCGCCAGCGCCCGGTCTCTGCTGAGGAGGCAGCTCTCAGCGCGCGGCGCCCTCCGGGCCAGGCCCCCAGACCCCGCTCAGCCATCACTGAGGCAGCCAGGTGCCCGGGACCCGGCCGGCCCTCAGGCTCCTCAGGCCGCCCAAATAGGGCCGGCTCCTGCGGACTGCAACCGAGGGTGTCTGCCGCTGCCGGACCGCCGCGACGCTGACCACTGGCCGAGCAGGACCTCCAACGGCCCCGCGCTCACGGCCCGGCGCTCACGGTCACGCGCTCACGGTCACGCGCTCACGGCCCCACGCTCACGGCCCGGCGCTAACGGCTCCACGCTAACGGCCCCGCGCTAACGGTCACACGCTCACGGCCCGGCGCTAACGGCCCCGCGCTCACGGCCCCGCGCTCACGGTCACGCGCTCACGGCCCGGCGCTAACGGTCATGCGCTAACGGTCTCACGCTAACGGCTGCGTGCCCGCCCCGCCCCTGTTACAGCAGTAGAAGCAGCCAGGCTGCAGGAGAGCACAGTTTCAGTGACAGTATTCGAATATGACAGATGCCATTGGAAAAAAGGTACATTTAAATAGAAATAAGTATTTATCATCTTATTGTTTTTTTAAAGCTTGTGCCTCAGGGGACCATTTCTCAGGCCACACTGATTTGCACACTCGCAGTAGTTATGGTTCCACATGGGTCTGTGAGGACAGCAGTGCCACCTCCTTCCTACTTCTCTGGCAACTTCTGATGTGTCTGTCTAGTCTCCAGAGCACATTCACTGTGGCTCGTACGTCTTCTGACGAGAGTCACATTAGCAGACCCAGAGCCATGAAGGCCCTTGGGATTCTCTGTATGAGGAAAGCATATTGGGTACACTTTGAAGTAACAACAGACATCAAATTTGATATAACTGTTAACTCAAGACATTTTTAAAGTAGATTATTCTCCAACTTGAAAGGTCTGGCTTTTTAAGAGGGGCGTGTAGGCGGCTATTTATCTTTGCCTTTGCGCCCCTATTGGTATAATTGGTCCTTGGTTAGTTCTTGGGGCCACAGAGTCGGTAGTAATCAGACACAGAATGAAACTTTTCACTTGCTTTTGAAATTCAAAAAGGGCTAAGATTGTTTAGGTGTGTACCATTCTTTAGATTTAATAATCCTGAGTCTTGTTCAAATAGCTACTCAGACTTTTTTTTTTCTGCCTACTTTTAAATTATCTATTGAAAAAGGATATAATAGCATTAACCTTCTCTTGTGATTTATTTCTCAATATTCACATTTCTGAAACCTAGAATACTCTTCCTTATTTCTAAGTATTCTGTGTAATTCTTGTTTTGCTTTGTTTTCTTGGCTGTGCCACACGGCATGTGGGATCTTAGCTGCCCGGCCAGGGATCAAACCCTTGCCCCTCTGTGTAATTCTTTTTTTTTTTTTTAATTTAATTTAATTTAATTTATTTTATTTTTGGCTGCATTGGGTCTTCGTTGCTACGCATGGGCTTTCTCTAGTTGTGGTGAGCAGGGGCTACTCTTCGTTGTGGTGCGTGGGCTTCTCATTGCAGTGACTTCTCTTGTTGCAGAGCACGGGTTCTAGGCACATGGGCTCAGTAGTTGTGGCTCGTGGGCTCTAGAGCGCAGGCTCAGTAGTTGTGATGCACGGGCTTAGTTGCTCTGCGGCATGTGGGATCTTCCTGGACCAGGGCTCGAACCCGTGTCCCCTGCATTGGCAGGCGGATTCTTAACCACTGTGCCATCAGGGAAGTTCCACAGTTGTAATTTTGAAGTAGGCCTTGTTGGGACAATTATCATTAACTTGGAAGGGTTTAAGATGCATGGTTAGCAATAATCTAGGTAAAAGACTAACTGAACTTGAATTCAACAAGGACGGTGGCAGGAATTATATTTGAAATCTTTTGCAGGCTTGTTCAATTGACTGGATGTAGGGACTGTGGGATGGAGCGGTCACACACAGATGGTAGATATTTCTGCTTGGATGTCCAGTGGATGTGGGTACCTTGGCTTAGTTAAAAAAAAACTGGAGGAGGAGGGCATTTAAGGGCAAGATGATGAATTTTCTTCCAGATCTGTTCAACGTAAGATACCCAAATGCAATCCTGGGGGACTGTCCCTTGGAAGTTTGCCTAATCAAGTCTTAGAGACAAGTCCTGGGCCAAATACAGGTACATATGGGAGTTCAGGACACATAAGACCTTTTGTGAACTAGTCCCCAACTATGTTTCCAGTTTTACCTCTTGTTACTCATCTCTCACTGTGTTTTTCCAGGCCTACTCAACTACATGCAGCTGACCCCTCTCTTGCTCTGGTCTTTACATATACCCTTCACTGTGCCTGAAACACTGTTTTTCTGGAAATGGAAAGAAACAAAGCAAAACAAAACAAACAAAAGGAAACAAAATAACTGACTCTCAGTAGGGAAATAATCAATATACTGGCTTACTTATATAGTGGAGCTCAATTCAGTAGTTAAAACTAATGGATTAGATCTACATTTATCAACATGAATAGATCACAAAAGCCTAATATTGACTGAAAATAACCAAGTTAAACTGTATATGTGTGGTATGATACCATTTTTATGTATCATGTACCATACATATGTAGTAAATACACATATCAGTAGGAGAACTGACAACTTTATGATGTTGAATCTTCTCATCCATGGACATGATGTGACCCTCCATTTATTCAGGCCATTTTTATGCCCTTCAATAGAGAGATACTAGTTTTGCATAGAAATCTTGTGCAATTTTATTAACACCCATTCTCAATCTTTTTTCTACTCAGCCATCCTAGACTCAGATCAATGTTTCTTCCTCAGGGAAGGTTTCTCCCACCTGTACCCACTAGGGTGGGTGAGGTTTCCCATATCATCTTTCAGAATGGAGACTGTGTCTTATTCATTGTGACATTTCCAGTGCTCGGCCAGGGTCTGGCACATAGTCAGGTCCTAGGCCACATTGGATCATAAGCTTACAGGTGATAGTTGAAGCCAGGGGATGCATGTGAAAGTCATTATGAAGACAATAATATAACCAGCAATGCGCTCAGCCCATGGCCTGTTACCAGGAAGAAGTCTGTGATAACCCACAAAAAATGAAACTCCTAGAGCGATGGGTGGTAAGTAAGCACCGTATGCTTGTGGACCGAGTGTGGTAGTTCTACAAGTTCAGGCTGACAGCCGTGTGTAGTCCTAGTGAATGTAAATCTTAAATGGGAAAAGAATAATTCCAAGCGCTTAAAAAGTGGAGGAGGCAATGATTTCTGCATGTGCATGGATCAAATTGAACTGTTCCACTGAATGTGGAACAAACGATCCCCTTCCGGCCAGCAAACACAGCCACCAGCTGTTTCTATTTCAGTCTTCAACTTGATGTCTCCCACTTCCAGCCTCCCCACTCTACCAGACCAGCTGGAGGTCCTCTGGGTGCCTTTATGAATCATCCTTTCCCAAGGGAAGCAGGAGTTGGCTCTGCTTTCTCTGTTTGCTCTCAGTGGTTCCTCTGTTCTTGACTTCATCCCCTAAGCCCTTTACTTCCCAGATGGGTCAGAGTCAGTCCCTTGAGCTTTGAGCTATTCCCAGAGGCTCTGACTACTCATCTTTCAAAGTGGGAAGGAATAAAATGGGGAAATAGGCTAAATTCTTGTGGCAGATACTGCTGTTGGCTGACCCAACAACAATTATCTTAGACTTTTTACTAACTAAACCTCAGTTTTGTTCTGGAAAGCCCTCTAAAACCTTGACTTCAACCTCTGCGGTCAGATTTGGCCAAGTGAAATAGTCTGGCCAATGAGATGTAAGAGCACGTTTTCTGGTGAGGCTTTGGGGAACATTCTTTATAAAGGGGCTGACTCAGTAGGTCATGTTTTTGCGTTTTCCTTTCTCCTTTCCTGAAATGCAGAAGCGCTGCCTGGAGGTATAGGAGACTTCTTACAAACACGGGGTTGCAGGCCAGGCACAGTCCTAGAACGAAAGAGCAGGCAGCTGGAAGTAGGGTGGACTCAATATATGCAAAGCCCTGCTTTATTTAAGCCACTGTTTAGTTGGTTTTCCTGTTATTTTCAATATAGTGCAAACCTAGGTGATACTACCTTAAGTGTGAAACTGAGATAAATATTTGTTTCTGTCCATTGGAGAAGTGATAAACTCTCCAGCATAATAGGTGGTATTTAAGCAAAGGCTGGAAGGTCATTACTCAGGGATGTCTAAGGGGATTCCTGCAGGAGGTGATGAGTTGAATTTGGCAGAAAAACACAATGTTAATTTATAAAGAAAATCATTTGACATAAAGGTGGCTTCTGGCACGTCAAAGTGAAATTCTAATTACCGCAAAATAAAATTTCTTTATTAGCACTTAAGGAAGCTACAATTCTATGTGTATGACATTAATACATATAGAGTAAAACAAAGATGGTGGATATGATAATGATAACTAATCTTTATTTAATACTTACTGCATGCCAGACTCTGGTCTAAGCACCTTCTCCTTTCATCATCACATCAACTCTTTAAAGTTGATATTAATCCCCATTTTAAATGAGAGGAAACTGAGGCACAGAAGATTTAAGAAACTTGCTCGGGTCATAGAGCTGTTAAGTGGTACAAAGTAGACCAGTACTTAACTCTGTTGATCTCAAAATCTGCCATAATCTTTCTATAGGAGTAGTCAGATCTCAATTAACTCACCAAAAAAAAAAAAAAAAAAATTTATGTTGTGAAATGTAACACTGTTCTTTAGGATTCTCAGGGATGCAGAGTTCATTCACAAAAAATAATTGAAATTGTTTATATTAATAAGCAATTCATACTCTATGTATATAAATTAACTACAATAACGTATTGCCTGTAAGTAGAAAAACACAGGCAAGCAATACCCCAAAATACCAATAATAATAGCAGTTATTTCCATTTAGTGGGATTAGAGATGGTTTTATTTTCTTTTATAACATTTTCATATTTTTCAATTTTTCCATAATAATTTAATTACAGTATTGTTTCTGTTATAAAAAAAATATTAGAGAAAAATTGTATACTGACACAATCTCCAAATGCTGATTGAAAACTGTACAAATGACAGCTGTCTTCAGTCCTGCTGAGTCCTTGTGACCCATTCAGTGGCTCAGCTGTCCTGCAAAGCCGAGTTTTGGGGTGAAAATTCTGTTTCTGGCTGTCAGGGTCATCTCCGCATTTAACCTCCTAGTGGGGAAGGACTTCTTAGATCTGATCCTCCATCTTCTAGGGTGTGAAACAGCAAAACCACTTCTCCGTGTTGCCCTTTGGGGGCATCAAAGGCCAATGTGAGGAAGGTCACACAAGGATGGGGGAAAGCACTTTCCTTGGGCAGCTCGTGAGAATGTCAGAGACACAGGCACTAGGGAGTCAATGTCATTGTTAGGTCAAGGAGCGAAAGACTATCTGTGTGGATTTGGGATTAATGACTGATGCCAGGAGGCATGTGGGGAATTAGGGTGGCATTGGGGCTCAGCTCTTGTCAAGAAGTAAGCTTTGGAGAAATGTCCTGAGGTGGGGGAATGATGCTGGGGTACTAGGTTTCTGGATGGACTCAAGGGCAGCGAGGTCATCCAGCATGCTCCACCAAGGACCTGGAATGGTAAGGCTCCTGGTCCTGTACCAAAGAAACCCCCACGAAGGCAGAGTCTGGCAGAGAAGTGGTAAAGAGACTCTTGGCTGCAGCATTTTATTTTATTTAATTAATTATTTATTTATTTGGCTGCGCAGGGTCTTAGTTGCAGCACGCGGGGTCTTCATTGCTGCGTGCGGGATCTTTTTAGTTGCGGCAGGCTGGGTGTGGCATGCGAGTTCTTAGTTGCTGGCATGTGGGATCTAGTTCCCTGACCGGGGATTGAACCCAGGCCCCCTGCATTGGGAGTGCGGAGTCTTAGCCACTGGACCACCAGGGGAGTCACAGCTGCAGCATTTTAAATGGACTCGGTTGCAACTGGTTTGGAGTTGAGGGCACCAGAAGGAAGAAAGCTGCAGTGGGTCATGAGGTGAACTGTGGTTATAGATCGAGCAGGGAATCTTGAGTCCCTGAAACTTTCCCTTCCCCTGCCAGTGCGATGTTGGCAGATGTTGGCCATGAGATGATCCTGGTCAAACAAACAAACAAATATTGCGTCCATTAATCCACAAGCTCAATTCTCCCATCCTTAGCACCTGCTGCTACCACAGTCCAAGGCAAGGCTCACACTGTCTTCCTTTCCTCCGCCTCTCCTCCCTCTCTAGGCTCTGATTGTTCTGAGACTTTGCTTATTCTTCTTTAAGTCTGTCTAGCTCTTAGTTTTAATCACATTTTGCATTTCCTTGGAACAACTCTGACTTTGAAAAAAGACAGTGAGAGGCATAGGGCCGAGTTGAGAAATGTGAAGGGAAAACTGTCAGAATTTGGCAAAAGCCAGGACCTGGTGAGAGACAGGTGAGTTAAAATGATCTGGAGCTTTTCCTATTAGAAGATGAATAGCCGGGACCCTTGGTAGCTCCATATTGTCATCAGTGGTTTTGCTTCTTACTGTGTTTTGACCTTAGGAGCACACAGGGTTCATTCATAGTTACAGGGAGGAAATATGGTCTATGGGCACAAATGCTGGGAGATGACAAGGGGTTTGGCCTTCTGAAAAGTCCTCTCCTGAACTTTTCATACAGGTGGATGAATTTCTTATACATGCACACACAAAGTGAAATTTCTCAATATTACAGGTGGCAATATTTTAGGAGTAAATAACAAAACTCATATTTATATGGCTTGATTTAAAGCATCAGAGTGTTTTCCCACTTTCAGAGTCAGGCGTTCATTTCTAAAATGGGTAATGTAAAGAACAAAAGCTGACTGGTGTTGGACCTCCAGCATCCTGCCATATTGTGCTATTTCAGCTGATGGAGCGAACTTGTTCACAGGACATCCTAGAAGGTCTGCTTTGAAACAAGGGCCCTTATTATGGTTGTCCAGGTGGGAGGGAGAAGGATACTATAGGATTGACCTTCCTCAGTAATAGGCCACAGGATGTCGAAGACTTTAGGATTGCAATAGCCATAGAGATTATCCAATACCGTGCATAGCCTTTCAGTTTCTTCTCTTCTCCAGAGATCCTCCTTCAGCCACTCACTCTCATGGTCAAGCAACTCTTGACCAATCACTGAAAGGTAGAGGTGTAGGAAAACCTGAATCCCTTGCCTTGAGTCAGAGCACTTCTGAAGTGTTACCTATACTGCCCAGTTTCCCTATGGGATCAGGGAGAAACTGCCCTCTGTGGGATTTTGCCTGAGATCACACTATTGTTTGCTTTCCTCCCCTTCCTGTTCTGCCCCCTGCACAACCTTACTGTCTCCCAAGGCACTAAATGCAGTGCTTTCCCAAGGTGCTATGCTGGTTTCCCAAGGTACTTTTACAGTAATCCCTGTCTTCAGGGCTATTTTGGGAACTCCATCCTAAGGCTACATTGATCATCAACAGCTGCGAACATCAAAAAACAAGAAACAACTAGATGGTAAGTGCCTCTAACACCACCAGTTGAAGTATTCTTGACAAAAAATGTCAAACAAGAATCTTACCCAGCTTCTAGATCCAACTATCAATGAAGAAGAAATACAGAAGACAGGAAGACATGATAAACACATGACGCCATAGGGATGTGGTTGGAAAAATGCAGACTGAGGGAAATGCTATAGGGCAAATAACCTGATTCCCTAAATAAATAATTTGCAAGAAAAAAGAGATAGGAAATCTATATGTTAAAAAAACTTTAAGAAACATATCAATTAATCACAACTTTATTTTAAAATATAAAAATAAAAATAAATATACAGCATCTCATGAGATAGAAATTTGAACCCAATATCTGATACAAGGGAATAATTATTAATTTTTTTGAAGTATGATAATGTCATTTTTTTAAAGAATCCTTATATTTTAGAAATACATTTTGATATTTTTATAGATGATGTGTTGTGCTATATAGAATTTCTTCAACTCAGTCCAGGAAGGAGGAAAGCAGGAAAAATATTGCTGAAACAAGGTTGACCATGAATCAATAATTATTGAAACTGGAGGATGGGTTCATGGGAATTTATTATACTAGTTTGTCTACTTTTGTACATGTTTGAATGTTTCCATATTACAAAGTTTTAAATTTTCCCCTTTTGTCAGATGATATTGGAATGTTAGAATGGCTATAAGCATTTTGATGACTATAAGTGTTTTAGAGATGGAGGTAAGAATGGGTTGAGTTGGAGATACCTTTAGTTTGGGTTTTGTGGGATATATTTATGTGTTTTGTTGTAGTTTATTTTGTGTACAATTGAGTTATTTCTATTCCTCTGGAGTAGGAATGGCTTTGAGAAATACTTCTACTGCCTAGTGTGCTAATGTAACTGGCATCAAGACAAAAGGTGCTGCTTAGAAATTGAATCACGGTATCAATGAATCTGTCCTCTGGTATACAGCATCAGAAGTGTGTGAGAGTGAAAGAGAAACAAAGTTTGAAAAGCAGTCTGTGGAAAATTATTCTTATCATCAAATGTATAAAATAATATGCTCTTTTTGTGAAATTCAGTTCTTTGATACCTTATCAACATAGAAGTTCTCTCTTATCAAGAATATAAGCAAATGCAATAATACATGTACTGTATATTCTAAATTAAAAAAAAAAGAATTGTTTGAAATCAGATTTAGCAGATTCTTTTGTTTGTGGAGTTCAAATTTCTACCAGGACTATAAACAGCAAGGAAGTCTGTGTGTGAAGACACCGATGTTATGCATTTTTTGCATATAAGTGAAAAATAATTTAAAAACTGGGATCAATCATGCTAGAAGGAAGATTGTTTATTTTTCCATTTTCTCTAAAGAAAATAATAATAGAAGATAATTGTAATATGAAGACTTGATCAAAAAGTATGCAGCCAAAAAATGTAGGGATGAAAGTATTATAGGGATGTATCAGGCAGTTAAATAATTTAAAATACTATGTTATTCATGGTATTTGCCAGCTTTTAAAAATTGTAACTTGAGATGATCCCTTTTCACATTCTAAATGTATATTCATTTTTATATTTATTTTTGAATTGTAATTTCGTATTCTTTTTCTTTAAAATCACCCCCCTCCCGCCAATTGTCTAAGCTTCAGGTGCAACAGTGGCCAGCCCTGCTTAGTTTCCTTCACTGATTCCTCTTTTCCTGTCTGATTTCCAAACTTTGGAGTGCCCCAGGGCTCAGTTCTTAGACTCTTCCCTGTCTGAATTCACTCCCTGGGTACAGGTAGTCAGGGTTTAACTAGGGAAACAGGACCACAAAGAGTATTACAGAATGAGATTTGTTGTTGGAATAAGACCTTCTATGATTGTGGAAAAAGCTGGGGAAGGAAGGTTCTGAAAGAGGGATTGAAGAGATCAGAGTAGAGTTTCTAACCAGCCCTCCTGAAGCACAGAGTTGGAGCTTCCAAAGGCACATCCTGCTGCTCCGGTGGGACAGCCACAGAGAGACGGAGAGTCTATGGAAGCTGTTGCCGCTGAGTCTGGTGGACCTGGGGCTGCTCTTGCCAACGGGGCCAACGGCTGGGAAGAGGAGCTGGATGCAGAGTGGGGAGAGAGGGTCCAGCTGGAATCCACCAGCACCTCAGTGTCTGCCTCTTTCAACATCTAACCAAACACCCCTCCACCTTCCAGTTTCATTCATATTTCCTTTTTGGTCAACACTCATCTGGAACCATATAAGGAAAGAGATTCTGGAATACATAATTTCATTTTAGCCGAGTGAATGCAATTCAAAACCACCTGCTAGGTAATCTCACTTTGTCTCATGGCTTTAACTTCCACCCGTGTTCCGATGACTCAAAAATTTATAACCCCTGTCTGGCCTTTTTGAAATCAGATTTATGTCTAACTTGCTATTTAAATCACCATTTGGATAATTAATAGGCTTTTCAAACTTATATCCCAAAACTGAGCTACTTGTCTTCTCCCCGAACCTGTTCTTTCCAGAATCTTTCTCTGCGGAAGAGTCTAGGTGCTCCTGCCAAAAATCTTAGGATTACCCTTTATTCTTCTCTCTTCCAACCAACAACTAATCTATCAGAAAATCCACTGGCCATGGCTTCAAAAAATATCCCTGATCTGCTACTTTTGTAGTAGGCTGAAAAATTGCTCCCTCAAAAGGTTCATATCTTAATCCCTAGGCTCTGTGAATATTACCTGATATGATTAAAAAGAGGAAAGAGGAGTCTTTGCATATGTGATTAAGTTAAGGACCTTGGGATGGGAAGGTTATCTGGATTATCCAGGTGATACTGAAATACACGTGTATCCTTATAATGGGGAGGCAGAGGGAGATTTGGGATCTCCCACAGAGAAGAGGACATGAAGATGGAGCAGAGAGAGATTGGAAGATGCTGGCCTTAAAGATTGTAACGATGTGGCCACATGTCAAACAGTAGGGCAGCCACCAGAAGCTGTAAGAGGTGAAAATGGAGCCTGGAGGATGCACAGCCTTGCTGACACCTAGATTTTAGCCCAGTGGGACTGATTTTGGATTTCTGGCCTCCAGAACTGAGAGGCAATACATTTCTGTTGTCTTAAGCACGAAGTCTGTGGTAATTCATTATAGTAGCCACCGGAAACCGATACAACTTTTGGCCATTTCCTCTAGGACAACCCTGTCTCCCAGCACCGCCATCTCTTGCCTGGATTATTGCAGTACCTTCCTGTC
Organism: Balaenoptera physalus; assembly: GCF_965194825.1. Lineage (NCBI taxonomy): Eukaryota > Metazoa > Chordata > Mammalia > Artiodactyla > Balaenopteridae > Balaenoptera > Balaenoptera physalus. Next base: position 14,189,086 of record NC_138897.1, read on the forward strand.
TAACTGATCTCCCTGCTTCTGTCCTTGCCCCACTCTCAGCACAGCAGCCAGAGTGAACCTTCAAAAATAAGTCAGGTCCTGTCACTCCTTTTTCAAAGCCCTTCAGTTGAGTCCCATCTCCTATGGAGTAAAATACACAATTCTCATACTAGACAACAGAGCTCTATTTAATTTGGCCCCTTTGTACCTGCCTGACTTTATCTCCTACACTCCACTTTCATTACATTAGCTTCCTTTGTGTTCCTCAGGCACACCACATGTATCTCTGCCTCAGGACCTTTGCACTTGCTCTTCCATCTGCTTGGATTGACCTCCCCCACCCCCACCCACCCACACCATAGCCACATGGCTTACTTCTTTACCTGAGAGATGAGACCTTCTCTGACTACTCTTTTCAAAATACCAGCCCTACAACCTCACTCACGTGTGTGTTGCAATCATTTTCACTTCTTACTTTCTCAACAGTACCAAGTAAATTCTGACATACATATTCTAGCTTAGTTGTTTAATTGTCTACCCTCCCTCATTAAAATGTAAGCTCTGTGAAGGCAGGGATATCTGGAGTTTTTTCCCACTGTTGTATGCCCAATGCCTAGCAAGGGCTATGACACATAAAGAATGCTGAATAATATTTGTTGAAGGGATAAATTGTTCAGGAGTGCCAAGTTAGTTTTATATTACAAACATTTTACTCCATTAAAAGGTCATGCATTGAGTTGTAAGCAGCAATCACCCCACTCCTTCCTTGGTTTCATTAACATTCTCTGGAGAGAGTATGCTTCCACTTTTCCAAATGTTACTCTGGTCAGCAACTGAACCACATCTTGGGTTCAGTTTTAATGTAAATAATGGGACTATCATGCATTCCAGGAAAAGAAGCTGCCTCTCCATTTCTGTGTTTTCCCCATTCCCCAACTTTAAACCGAAGGAAGGGATCAAGTGGGAACTTGGTATGCTTTACAGGGCTTTTCCCATCCAACAGTCTTTGATTCTGGCTGTGTGTTGAATAAGCAGTGTCCGTCTCACTCATCCCCCCAGCTCCGTATCTCTCTCTCCTAATTCTTCCCCCGGCAGCCACTTCCTGTCATAGCAACTGTTTCAAAATTAAACTCCAGTTCTAAAACAAACGAAGCACAGGCATGAAGTGGGAAGTGAATCAGAAGCCTATGGGAACGGTTTTGTTTGAAAGCACGATCAGCATTCTTTGCAAACAAGCTGTGGCCATATGTAGTAGGGTGGGCCTAGGAGGAGTTTTTAACACAGAAGTGATAAACTGTGATAAAGTCTGAGTTATAAAGAGAAAGCTCACTAATGATTGGTTTGTTAGTAAGAAGGGTTACCTTGAATGGAGTTTCTCTCTACAGAGACAAGATAATTCTATGTCTTTTTTTTTAAAATCAAAAGATTGCTAAGGGGTAGCGTGTGATGAGTAAAACAATTCTTACCGGCGACTAAGGACAACTGGTTGGAACTTGTTTCTTGGCTAAAACCTAGGTCACCTGAATTCAAACTTATTGGTGTACCAACAGAAGTTATTTTTAGAACCAGATCTGTTGCCTCTAGGTGCTCATCCTAAAGGAAGAGAGGAAAGAGACAGAAGAGGCGTGTGTGTGTGTGTGTGTGTGTGTGTGTGTGTGTGTGTCTATGTGTGTTCCTTTTATTGACTGATTCATTTAATACAAATTTATTGAGTTCTGACCAAAGCCATGCACAGTGCTCAAGCCCTGGATATTTGTGAGCAATAATCCTGAGTATTAGATGGTAAGCAGAAATCATCACAGTTCCTGCCTTCATGGAGCTTGCAGTCCAGGGGGAATATAGCCAGTAATCAAATGGTCACACAGACAAATGAAAAGTAACAACTGTAGTTTGTGCTCTCAAAGAGAGCAATAGCGTAGATTCTGTGAGAGACTGTGATGGGATGCCTGACCTAGTCTGGGGGGTCAGGAAAGGCTTCCCCAAGGTGACGATTGATTTGCAGCTGGGAGATGAGTCTTCTAAAAGAGAGGAAAATGTGGTGCACAGACGGTGTTCAGGGCAGAAGGGGCAATGTGTGCAGTGGGCCCTGAGCCAGCAGGGTTGCAGTGCATTCAAGGAACCGAAAATGGTATGAAGTAGCAATGCATCTGGAGCTTAATGGTGAGAAGTCAAGAGACAGGAAAAAGAGGTAGGAAGGGGCATGACCACCCCGTGCCTTATAGATTACGTTAAGGATTTTGATCTTACTCTTAAGGAGAAGCCATTGGAAAGGGGGTCGGGGCAGCTAATCAAGAGCATGGCCCCAGTGCTCTCTGTGGTACTGGCTTACAGAGAATGTGCTGTAGGAAGTAGAAGTGATAAAAGTTGGTTATGCTGGATCAATCCTTCATTTGACAAATGTTATGAGTGACACTGTGTGGCAAGCACTGTTCTAGGTTCTAGGATACAAAAGATGAACCAGAAACTTACTGATCTCCCCTCAAAAGGCTTAAAGTCTAGGATGCAACATGCATTACAAAGACAGTCACGTGAATAAATAGTAAATTGAAGCTGACATAATGCAACAAAAGAATAGCGTAAGATGCTTTGAGATCAAATAGCAGGGGTCCTAGTCTTGGGTGGAAGTGGTAGGGGAACCTCAGGGAATGTTTCCTCTAAATACAGATGTCCATCCTTTGGTATCCTCTGGGGACTGGTTCCAGGACCCCCCACAGACACCAAAATCCATCAGGCTTAGTATTTGCATATACTATGCACATCCTCCCACATACTTTAAATCATCTCTAGATCACTTATAATACCTAATACAATGTAAATGCTATGTAAATTGTTGCTGGTGTGTGGCAACTTCAAGTTTGCTTTTTGGAACCTTCTGGAATTTTTTTTCTGAATATTTCTGATCTATGGTTGGTTGAATCTGAGAATGTGGAACCCGTGAACATGGAGGGCCGATTGTATTTAGTGGTAGAATTATTGGAAAGCTACTGGGACTTTCAATTAATCTCTTATTTTCTACCCCCAATCCCTCTTTCATTAGGTGACCTTGACTTTCATGCTTTCTCCCTCTGAATATAAATTTCAGTGAGTGGGTAGCTGGGCACCAGTGTTTCTGGCAGAAACACAAAAGCCCACTTATTCTGAGCGCCATGTCTGTGAGACATACGTGGTAGTAAATGAAACAATAAACTATCAGATCACTGGGCAGCTCTGATTTTGTTCTGTCTCTACATAATCCACCAGGAGGGTAGTAGTATTGATATTTCTAAATGACATCTTTTGTCTTACTAAACCAATTACTTCTAACATGTTACAGTTCATCACCTCAAAATATTTTTTTTCCAATCAGTTGAAGATAGAAAATCCATAAGCAGTTTATCAGTGTGTGATGCTGTTTGCATTTCAGTGCTGTCACCAATTTGGATTTTCATCGTTCTTTGGACTCTTAGCCCAACCTCTTCACAAATTAACGTGTTTGTGTGAAAACAAGCAGCAATTCCTGTTTATATATGTAGCCTAGAAACCAGCCAGAGCGTACTTTCCAGAAACTCTGGGTGTGGTTGGTTGTTCCTCAAGATAAGACTCAATATTGTTGTTCTTCTGAATTGACCTAGTCCTTTACTGAAAACACACTAGCCCTGTGCCTACCATGGAACTACATGTGATAATCCACAAAGAGCTTTTGTAGTAGGGGTTTGGATTCTATCTGAATCACTTAACCCTATACATCTGTTTAATATACTTGATAATTCTGATTGAATTCCATCCCAATCACTTGGTATATATCTCGGGCAATTTACTTAAGTTCTTCAAGTTTCCCTTTTTGCTTCAGTAGAGTAGGAATAATTATATCTGCTCTGCCACTTTGGTCTCGTTGTGAAATTAAATGAGAAAATATTTATAAGTATACTTTGTAAACTGTAGATCAATATTTATATGTAGGATGCCATTATTATACGTGGTAGAATTGCATCATTGACCCCAATTCCTCACCCCTTCCTGTAACTATGCCCTTTGCCATGTGACTTAGCAAGTCCTGTTCTAAAGAGGGAGGGTGTATTTCCTTGCCTCTTGACTATTGTGCAAATATGTTACTTGCTTTGACCAATAGAATGAGGCAAGAGTGACAGCCGGCAGTTCTGAACTTAGGTCTTAAGAAGCTGGTATGTTTCTGCTTGCTCTTGTGTGCTCTGCCAATTGCTATGAGAAGAACACGTCTCTGGTCCCAGGCAGAGGATGGGGGACACGCAGAGCAGAGCCACTCCAGTCCAGCTGCCTTAGCTGAGCCCAGCCTAGACCAGCTGACCCCCAGCTGACTTACAGATACGTGGGTAAGTTCAGCCCAGGTCAGCAGAGCACCCAGACAAACCATGTGAACTAAATAAATGTGTGTTGTTAGGTGGCACAGAGGTTTTGCTGTAGTTTGTTATGCAGAATTATTGTAGTAATGGATGACTGATATATCATTCATCAACCATACACCTATCCAGCTACTTAGGCATCCATTGGTTCACTAAGACTATCGTATCTTCCAGTACAAAGACAAGAGATTTCAGTTCTGAATGGACTTTTCCTCCTCTCCCTATGCTCCTTTATGCTTGTCCTCCTTTGGCCCAATTTTCAAAAGTAAATATGAAATTTTCTGTACAGCACCCCAAGTTATCTGAATAAAAGTCTCAATAGAAATCTAACAAATAATGTTTTAGTGAAAATGTTTAGTTCTAGCTGCTATGAAGATGAGGAATCTATTAGGATCACATGCATTCATTATTGCTTAATTTATAGACTAGATTTTTCATATCTATAAGTATATGCAAAAGACAGAAACAGTCTATGAAATTTCACTAAGAGCCTTAGTGTCACCCAGCTTTGGACAATTCTAAGCTAAGAATTCAATATAGCACATACATATTGAATACATACCACATGTAAGGCATAGTATAATGTCCTGAGAAAATAGAAATGAACAAGACATAGTAGCTCTCTCTTAATGATCTAGTAAGGGAAATGAAACGCAAACTACTCATGATACTGTATCTCATCAGTTCTGTAACACAAATGTTTTTTGTGCTTTTTCACATGTTGAAGTCAAGATGGTGTTCCATAGTTTAGTTGTTAGTGTTTTTCTTTCTTTGTGGTATATAGAATAATGATGCAGATTATAAGTGATAGCAGCTTAGAGACAAGAAAATAGAGAAGTAAGAGCAGCATATACACCATGTCATAGGATCAAAAAGCAAGGGGATTACTTCTCTCTGACAACATAGGGGAAGATTTCATGGAGAAAGAAGCATTTATATTAAGATGCCAAAAATATGTAGGATTTTAGTAAGACTAAGTGAGACCACTGTGGGTCAATTGGTTCCTAAGTTTTTTATCACCAAGGCACTTTTATCACCCATCGCCTCCCCCAACCCATGTTGTTTTCAAAAAGATTTTGTCATTATAAAATTTGCACTTATCAAGAGGTACTTTACTTCTGGATTTGATAGCAAAAGCCATGCATTATTGGTAATCAAAGTTCCTAATCAGAGAAGATAATCAGTATTCCCATACTGAGTGAGCATTTTTTTTGGCCAAAAGCCAAAGCACTTAATATTTTAGTTAGCCTATGAAGTTATTATTTCAGGTAACTCTTTAATTTCTGTTAAGATTTTTGAAATATTGGCAAGAATTAATCCTAGATGGGAACATCATTCTACATGAAAATACATCATAAGAAAATATGAAACGTGGGCCCACAGGCTGTGACCCTTAATATGGTTTGCCTAGTGCTTTGGGCAAATGAGGAAATATGAGGGGAGACGAGACAGGAATTATGAGAGGACCAGCTCACGGAGAGTCTTGAGTGTCATACTTAGGAATTTAGACTTTCATTGAACCATCACTGAAGAAATCATTAGATTTAATATAGAAGGACTAATAGTAGAATTAGGTTACCAAAAAAGAAAAAAAGAAGAAGAAGAACTCATATATATCATAGGCAAAAGAAGCAAAACCTGGGTGACTAAATTTCCACCAAAAGAACACAGACATGCCACAGCTTGTATGCTCATCTACAGTGGAATAGCTGCCAACAAGCCAAGTTTGGAAGGAATGTGTAAGCTTCATCATTCATTCTGTATTTCTTACATGAGGGTTCCAAGCAAGGTATTAAGTAATAGCAAGAGCTTGAATTCCTGAGTCAGACCTAGATTCATGTTCTGGCTCTACTACATTTTAGTTCTGTGGCCTTATGCATGTTACTAAAGATCTTTGACCTTCGATTTTCTTATTTATCAATGGGGAAAATAATATTATCAACATTAGAAGATATTTGTAAGGATGACAGATTTTTTCTAAGTTGTCTGGTGCATAATTAACAGGAATTAATACTTAGTTTCTTTTAGATTGGCTTGGAAATCCAAAAGTCAAGAGATTTGTGGTGGTATAGAACAATAAATTCAGTCTTCTCTCTTCTCATTATCACGTAAGATGCCAAACTGGCTGGTAATCAAGACCCTAAGGAGAAAACATATGCTTCAGACACCAGCTTTGTCTTGGCAGTGGTCTGTCTTTGACTTGACAGTAAATAGGAAGTGATGGCTGAATCTGGTGTGGGGATTCCAGGAGGATGGTTTTCCTGGAGGACTTTAACGGGAAGCTCACATTTTGCAAATAATTATCATTGTTGTAAATACATGAGAGTAGAGGTTAGAGGCAGCATCTTGCAGAAGAAAGTCCTAGAATTCCTGGACAGGGTGGAAAATGGGGAGTCAGAAGTACAGAAGTTCTACATTCTGTTAATGAGATCATGGTTGCCATCACCACCACTGTTCCACAGGTTTCTTTTTTTCTTTAAATTTTATTTTATATTGGAGTATAGTTGATTTACAATGTTGTGTTACTTTCAGATGTACAGCAAAGTGACTCGGTTATACATATACATATATCCATTCTTTTTCAGTTTCTTTTCCTATATAGGTTACTACGGAATATTGATTAGAGTTCCCTGTGCTATACAGTAGGTCCTTGTTGATTATCTATTTTATATGTAGTAGTGTCTACAGGTTTCTTTACTGATTCCTTTTATTTTTAAATTTTTTTTTTTTTTTTAATATTTTGGCCACATGCGGGATCTTAGTTCCCCTACCAGGGATCGAACTCACGCCCCCTGCAGTGGAAGTGTGGAGTCTTAACCACCGGACTGCCAGGGAAGTCCCTAGTGATTCCTTTTAATCAGCCATATCTGACATCAGCACTGCAGAAAATATTTGTCCTGTGAATGTGCTTAAATATATGTTGAATAATAATAATTAAACCTGATCTTGGTCATGCAAGTGTTCACAGTGCTTTCATATTTATAATTTCATGTTTTTCACAATGACCTTTTGAGGAAAGTAGGGCATTATTATCCCCCTTTTCCAAATGAGGAGTATGAAATGCCAAATGGCACAGGGAACTTTCCTAATGCTCATGCTTGGTAAGTGGAAAGAACCCCTACCTTTTGACTTCAATTTGAGTCTACTATGTCCTTGTCCCTCTATGAAAATTCGTGATTATTTTCCCAGTAGACTATGAAAGTCACGATCCACTCCCTTTTGGAAGACTTCCTCCCGCCCCATGTTATATTTTCTTACTTAACAGTTTTATAGGAGGCTTTGCTGCTTCTAGGGTCACGAGGGACTAACATTTGCCATTTCTCATCCTGCATCATTTTTGGAGGTTGTTATGGAAAATTGGCAGCCTATCATTTCCTTCATACAGTTTGACACAAGGCTTTCAGAAGAGAGAGACTTGAATGTCTCATCTGCCTGGGCGAGATGAGGGTTGAATTATTGAACACCTGGTCAGGGTCGGATCTCAATGTTTTTCACACCTTAAGTCTATTCACCTTATAATCTTTACAGACGAGGACCTCAGCTGTAACACAATCAATTCCCTTCCTTCTTCTTTCCCAGGGCTATCAAATATAATAAAATCTCCTGTCCTTCACAAGAAACAAACCTCCCTTCCCTGGTTCAGAACATTGCACATTCCTTCCATGTGACTCAGCATTTAACAGTCATTTTGAGACATAGACCCCCCTTCCCCCACATTTTTTTTTTTTCCTTCTCATTTTAAACAGGAAATCACCTCTCAGAAACCCTTGGGTGAAGAAAAACAATTTAATAAAATCGTATGTAGGACATTTCATGAAAGTTACAATAGCATTTTGCAAAAATCTCACTGTTCTCATCCTTTTACTAGTAATTTTATTGACATGGTAACAGCACATTATCAGTAATTCAAGGTGATGATTGGTCAAGTCACCTCTCCAGTGTCTCAAAAGGTCTGTTTTGGTTATCTCTGCTGTGTAACAAACCATCCCCAAATGTAGCGGCTTAAAACAACAACCATTCATTTGCTTACGATGTTGCAATTTGGGCAGGCAAAAGAAAATGTAATTTGGGTAGTTCTACTCATCTCTTCTGGAGTTTCTCACGCAACTCTAGTGGTCTGGAGGTTTGACTGGGATAGGAATGCTCAAGAGTGTTTCTGTATTAGGTTGAATAGTGTCTTCCCCAAATTCCCATTTACCCAGAACCTCAGAATGTGACTTTTTTGGAAAAAGGATCTTTGCAGGTGTAATTTGTTAAGATGAAGTCATGCTGAATGAGGGTGGGCTCACATCCAGTATGACTGGTGTCTTTATAAGAAGAGAAGAGGGCACGTAGACAGACACAGGGAGAAGGCCATGTGACAGTGGAGACCAAGACTAGAGTGATGTAGCTGAAGCCAAGGACCACCAAGGATTGCTGACAACTAGCAGAAGCTGGAAGAGGCAAGGAATAGATTCCCGTTCAGAACCTTCAGAAGGAGCCAACTCTGATGATACACGTTGATTTTGGACTTACAGTCTCCAGAACTATGAAAGAATAAATTTTCTATTGCCTTAAGCCATCAAATTTGTTGTACTTTGTTACCTACAGCAGCTGAAGGAAACTAGGAGGATTCACTCTCCTGTCTGGTGCCCTAGCTAGGACGGCTGGGACAGCTGGAGCCTGACCAGGCCCCCCATCTCTCTGCCTCTCACCCTCCATGGGGGTCTCTCTGCCAGAGGATCTGGGCCTCTTTATGTGGAAGCTCAAGGTTCTAAGAGAATGAAAGTGAAAACTGCCAGACACCTTATAGGTTAGGCCAGAGCTATCGTTAGTTTACTTCTGCCATATTCTATTGATTAAGGCCAATTCCAGGGCCAGCTCAGATTCAGGGGGAAGGAAATAGACTCCACCTGCTGATGGAGGAGTGATCGGCACACAGGTTGGGAGGGATTGTTGGTGTCCATGTTAGAGTCAGACTACATCAAGGACCGTGGCTACCTGAATGTGAATGGATGTTTTATTACACTGTAGACGTCTTCATACAAGTTGTTACCTAGGTTCAACAAGACTTCTTTCTCTGGTGATCGTCTGAATTTACAAGCCGTGTCCTTGAACGTCAGCCAGCCTCAGCCCCCGTGTGGGACTCTCCCAGCCAGGCGAGCAGAGGTCGGTGGCAGCCTGAGCTGAGGTTCCAGGATCTCGGATTCAGCATGGGAGTAAGTGCAGTTGCCCATGGGAAAGATGTCGTGGCATTTCTGTGGCAGAAATGATTGCTTCTGTGAGATCAGTTCTGACCACAGGACATACCGCTTTCCCAACTGGAGTTTATAGGACGATGGTGTCTTTCAGTGAAAGATGGTAAATGTTGACACAAGGCAATGCACAGGAACAAGTGAAATGAGGGAAGAAGTAGCTGCAATAATAAAAATCAACAGCTGAAACTTAACGTGAGAGTTTTAGAGGCCACAGGTATTGAACTCGAGTTGCTTTGATTCTAAATCCCTGTTCATCCACTACAACCTGCACAGTATCTTTTCGAAGCACTGAAATGTTGTGGAAGAACTTAAAAGATGGGTAAAAAAGGAAGATATAACTTAATGCTATTAAGAAATGGAATGATATTGTAGGGTAATGCAAAAGGTGTCTCTTTTTCAGGCAACTTGTATTTTTTCCCTTAAAAATGTATTATGAATATCTGACACATGCAAAAGAATGTATGTGTTCTATATGTAAATAATGAAACCTAATAATAAGAATACAACCTCCTATGAATCCACCACCTAACTTAAGAGCTGGAAGATTGACACTATCATTGCATCAATCTTGTTCCCCTTTCCATCTAGAAGATCTCTATCTGATCTTCTTTAACCACGATTCTGAATTTTGTATTCATCATCCCCTTGCTTATTAGGTAACTAGATCTTCATATTTGAATTAAAAGGGGGAAATCTAGTGGGGCTCCTAGTTAACTCCAAAGCAATTTTCTGGTTAATTGTTAACATATGAACTCCCTGCTTTTTGTATATTCTCTAAAGGAGTGACAGTGACGCCGGTATGATGCGCAGCCTCTGGAAGCAATAGTCATTTCCTGAGAGCTGCTGACTTTGTGATCATGCTTCACAGGTAACCAGTTGTAGTTGTTTCCTTCTTCTGGTCTAATACAGGCATTGAGAGCTCAGGGAACTTTCAAAACGCTTTCTTCTCATTCTTCTGCTCTTAAGTTGCACCTTTTTATCTGCTTCCCCTTGGGTGTCTGGGTCATCTATACTCAAACTTGAATCTGGGGCTTCTGGAAGGGTAGAGAGACTAAGTGTTTCAGGCCAGAAAATGTGGCAACTATAGAGCTGTACTAGCAGAAGCGTGTAAAGTGATTTGCATAATGTTTCCCAAGAAAATAGCAGAAGCGTGGAAAGGCTTTTCCAGGGATACACAAAATCTCAAAGGTAAAGCATCCACTTGGGACATATTTGCTGTAGAATTACTTCAGGGGCATACAGATCATGCAAATGCTGTTATGATCACTTTCACTGCAGACAAATACATTTTTTTCCACTTGGAGAGTTTTTAATTTCATTTCCCTTTTATCAAAGTAAAACTATATGCACATGGGTTTTGTTGTTGTTGTGCAGAAGATGTAATTAAAATGTGCATTATTACCTCCTCTCCCACCCCCAATATGATTTCCTAGAGTCAACCACTTTGAACAGTTTTCATTTCTAGTTCTTCTGGTGGCTACCTGGACATTTTTTTTTTAAATTTTTTAATTAATTAATTATTTTGGGGGCTGTGTTGGGTCTTTGTTGCTGCTCGGGGGCTTTCTCTAGCTGTGGCAAGTGGAGACTACTCTTCGTTGCGGTGCATGGGCTTCTCATTGCGGTGGCTTCTCTTGTTGCAGAACACGGGCTCTAGAGCGCAGGCTCAGTAGCTGTGGCGCACGGGCTTAGTTGCTCCGTGGCATGTGGGATCTTCCGGGACCAGGGATTGAACCCGTGTCCACTGTACTGGCAGGTGGATTCTTATCCACTGAGCCACCAGGGAAATCCCTGGACGTCTTTTAAAAATATGGTAGGTACTTCCTGACTTCTCAAAAATTGTTTATTCATTTATCCTTCTTGAATTTTGATATTATTTTATTTCTTCTAATGGCTACATTTGCACACTCTCTTACTCATCCTGCTCCCCAAACACACAGGTTTCCTCCTGCCTGGATTTGTTGCATTTGTGGATCCCACTGCCTGGAAGGCATTTCCTCCAGACATGCACATGTCTCATCTCCTCTAGTCTGTACTTAATCGTCACGTCAATGAGACAGAGCTGGGGTTTAAATCCAGATAGTCTGGCTCCAAAACCCCAACTCTTAATGTACTCTACAACCTCCAGTCAAGACTGATAATATTACATTTTGTGCTGTAATTACATTGACATCTTCCATGAGTGAATGCTTAAAGTCTGAAAATCAATCATCTGTTTTTACCCTGTGTGCTAGGTTTATTGTCCCTTTTTGCAGGTCCAAAGCCATGACTCTTTTGCCAATCAGAGGAGACGGTTCCTAGCCAACTCTTTTCTTTATGCCCAATTTCCTTTATTTCCCTTTCTGATCCTGGAGCCTGGTGATGTTGTGGCCAGTCAGAGCTGGTCTTTTCTCCACCAAAGGGTCCAGTGGTTGTCCTGCTCCCATTCTCTCTGCTGTTATGGATTTATCCTTTTCTTACCATTTGATTGGGATCTTAAGTGTAGTAGGATGTGTGGCAGAAAGGGGCAGCGTGAATGACAGAAAGCAAATACCAGTGCTCAGTGTTCCAGCTGGAACTGGAAGCCCCAACAAAGGCAGTCAAAAGGTACAGACTCCCAGTTAAAAGATAAATAAGTGCTAGGGATGTAATGTACAACATGATAAATATAATTAACATTGTCATATGTTATATGGAAGTTGTTAAGAGAGCAACTGCATAAAATGATTAATTTATGGATCTCTAAAAGAAGCCGGAAGATAACTACTGATACACACCTGGTTTAGAGTTCATTGGATTAGACTATTGTTCAAATTCACATAAAATAAAGTAAAAAGACTTGGAAACCCAAGGCCAAAAGACTTGGAAAATAAGGCCAAGTTCTATCATTCCTAATGATATTCTGAAAGGTCGTAAGTGTAGCTTTGATGAAGTTTGGGTGCATGGGGAAATATTTCCCAAACTGCCTGACTTTTTTTTCCATCAAGACCAGTTAGGTTGGAAAAGATCTTACCTAAGACACAGATGGAAGTGTAGGAACAAAACCAGTGGATTAAAGAAAACCCTGCAGGCAACTGCGGAATTACATTTTGTAGCAAACACATTAAAGTAACTTCTAGTCCACATGTTATAGCGAAAATGGATCTCCTCTGTGCTGTCTTTGGAAATTCAAATTTAGTCCTTTTTCAAAGGGAAAAAAAGTTGCATAAATGCTAAGGTTGACTACTTCCTGATAAGCTCTATTCCCAAGCAGACAAGTGTACTGGAATTACTTTAGGAAGGTTGTCAGCACTTCCTTGTTTTGGTCTAAATGAACTCCTTATATAAAAATGTTCCTGATTTAGACCTTGGCAGTTCCCAGTTTACAGATGAATTGAGTTCCCCAAATTGGATTCTAATCCAGTTTTTAGGAAATAAGAATACATTTTTGCAGTGAAACAATGTTATAAATGATGGTTAAAGAAGTCCCAGGTCAGCACACAAAACTCTGTTTAACTCCCAATGTTCCAAAAAGAGTATTCTAGACCACTGTTTTTCAAATTGAAAGCCAAAACTAACTAGTGGGTCATAAAAGCAATTTAGTGAGTGGTGACAGTCTTTATAAAAATAATGAAATAGAATAGAATGGATGAGAAAAATACCAGAATGCATTGCATGAGGTAAGGGGAGATACTATTTCATGGAATTTCTGTTTCAGATATGTGTGTCTATGTATATCCTGGGTAACAATGCAAATGTATTTCTTATTGTATGAGAAACACTGCAGTAGGCCAAGACTGTTGCCACCAAGTAAAATGTCTCCCTGTAGGACATGTTCAGAATCACAGTTCTGGATGTCAGGATTCCATACCTGCAGAAACCTTGGGTTTCAGGTGATTCAAACCAACTCCTGTTAAGCAAGACATGGTTTATAGCAGTGTGGAAATGTGTGCACACATGTAGGGTGTGTATGTGTTTGTATGCGTTTGTGTGTGTGTAGCTCTTGCATAAGAAGCTGGGGTGATTGGGGAAGGAGATGAAGAGTAGGAACAGTGTGTGCAGGTGGCATGGGAAGTTCTGACTGGGATTTTAGGGTGGGAGCTGGCAAACTTGTTGTGTAACTTCTGAGCTAAAAGTGAGTTTTACACTTTTGAAGAATTCTTTAAAAAACAGAAGAAGTGACAGAAACCATAGGTGGCATGAAAAGCCTAAAATGTTAACTATCTAGCCCTTTACAGAAAAAGTTTGCTGAACCCTTTTTTCTAGGGGAACAAGGAGCAAGTAATTATTAGGACTCATTGAAAATAAGGACAACTCAAAGTGTACTCTAAGCACAAAGCCAGAAGGACGATGATAAACCCTCACCTAATGAAACTGCAAAGGATCAAGGGTAAGGGTAACTATTAAAAGCGTTCAGTGAGGAAAGACAGAGTACCCAGGAGGAAAGGACTGACAGCCGACTTCTCATCAACTACAATGGATCCCAGAAGCAAAGTGTTAGAACAAATACTTCGACCTGGAATTTTATGCCAGCTAAATTATCTTCCAAGATTGAAGGTCAAAGAAAGACATTTTCTGACGTAATTCCTCAATAAAATAACTATTAAAATAAGTATTCAGCAAGAACAAAAGAGATACCCTAGGGAAAGCAAGGGATGAATGAAATAATGGGGAATCCAGAAATTGTTAAAATGTGTCTGAAAATTTAACTATTGATTAAAAACTAACTTAAAACATTTTTTAAAAACAGGTAAAACTGTAAGACTAGAAAGCAATTACATGATGAAAGAGGGTGTTCAGTGTTGAAGTATGTTAAGGTTATTGTGGTTATTGGGAAGATGGTGGAAATTTTGAATAACTTTTGGCTATCTTAGAAAATTTTATGGTTAAATATATACGTTTTCAAAAATTAAAAAGTTGAAGCATAATTTTTAACTTCCAACTTGCTGGAGATGAAGAAAGAAAGATGCTACAAAAACTGATGATAACAGAAAAAAGGAAATCAAAATGGCAGATAAACATGAAAAGATGCTTTCCCCAATCTGCCACCAGGAAAATGAAAATGAAAGTAACATTGTCACATCATTTCACTCACATCAGAAAGGCAAAAATTTAAAAAGTCTGACAGTGCCACGTATAACGAGAGTGTGAAGCGACAGGAAAGCTCGTGTATTACTGGTAGGAGTGTGAATTGTTACAACTACTTTGAGAGTAATTTGGGAATAACCAGTAAAGTGGAAGATGATTACAGCTCATGATTCACTTCTAGGGAACTCTCAGATTTGGGCCCAGGGACACAAGGACTAGAATGTTCACAGTAACATCACTTGTAAAGATATGAGTCTGGAGATCCATGAATGCAGATGGGTCCCCTGCAGAGGCACAATTTTATCAATATTATGGCCAAAAAAGAGCAACCACCCACTGGATAAGAGGGAGGTCCTGTCAACACAAAATTCAAGGAAACAGTGACCCAAGATAAATACATTCAGAACCACCACAAGGTTCAAGACAGCTGTCCACCCTGGTGGTTAGAGATTTCTGTCAACTCAGCACAAAGAGATATTTTGTAATTAAATAAGAATTCATGGATGTAAAACATGTTGAAATTATAGACAATATCTGCATATATAACATTATGTGCAAATATAGAACGTTACCTGTAATGTTCTTTTGGTCTTTTTCAGTAAATGCCTTTAATTCTAAAGCTTCGAGTTAAGAGTTAGAATCTCATTTAGGTGTGATTACTGTGGGAACTCCTGCACTGAACTGGACCATCTGATTATGATTTTGCTGCTTTGGCTGGGTGTGCTTACAAGCTAAACACAGTCTGGGTTAAGATGCTGGTCACAGATGAATGTTAAAGGTGATGCATTTCTCCAAGATACAGGTCTCTATCCAGTGACTCATTCCCATCCGTTCATTCACTCACCCATTCAACCCACAGTTACCAAATATTTACAACATGATAAAGAATACAAAGACGACTTGAACAAGGTTCCTAATTTGGGGCACTCATAGTCCTGTGAGTGGGAAAGAAAAGAGCACACAAATCACTGCAGTGCAAGACAATGACCGCTGGAAAAACAATGACAGCCGGGTGCTCTGGGAGCTGCCGAAGGTCCCCCAGAGTTTGGAATAACTGAATGGGTTCTTGAAGAATGAGCAAAAGGGGGTCCACGTTTTTTGTTGTTATTGTTGTTTTACCATATTTGCATATGAAAAGCTATTCCCAATACTTTCACTTAGGGTTTCTCAACCGTGGCCCTGTTACCATTGGGGGTCCAATACTTCTTTGTTGAGGGGGGTGTTCCATGCATCGTACAGTGGTTAGCAGCATCCCTGGCCTCTACCCACTAGATGCCAGTAGCACCTTCCTCTTGTGTTGTAACAACCAAAAATGTCTCCAAACATTGCCAAATGTCTCTGGAGCGCGGGCGCAAAATTTCCTCCCCACCCCTGTTGCGAACCACTACTTTAACTGATGTTGTTTCTGCTATTCTTTTTCACTTGTTTTTGCCCTAGCATCTCTGTGCATTGTCCAATTAGAGAAATGATTTTTTAAAAAATTCACCTCACACTGTACCTCAGTTTCCCTTTATTTCACTTTCCACTGGACTGGGCTAGACTGAGGTTCTGTTTTGTACTATTCTTAAGACTTTCCCTTTAATTTGTCTCTCTGTTCTCTAAGGGTAAGTCCCTTATGGTTTCCTAAGGGGCTCGACCTTGTCCCCTCGATCACAAGTTCTGAAACTTTATCACAGTTACTCTCTGTTTTTTGTTTGTTTTGTTTTTGTTTTTTCTGCTCACCTTTAGGAACATATTTCTCAATTCTTTTCTAACTTTATTTTCTTTTGTTGTGTCTACTCTTCTGTTTACCATAGCTGGAAGGGGCTATTTATTCTGCCTGTATTGTTTTAGAAAGCAATTGCTTGTAGCCAAAGTACTGCTATATTATTTACAATAATAGCCAAGACATGGAAACAACCTAAGTGTCTATTAATGAATGAATAGATAAAGAAATGTGGTGCATATATATATACTATATATATATATATATATATATATATGCACATATATATACACACATACACACACACACAATGGAAAATTACTCAGCCACAAAAAGGAATGAAATCCTGCCATTTGCAACAACACAGATGAAACTTGAGGACATTATACTATGTGAAATAAGTCAGACAGAGAAAGACAAATACTGCATCTCACTTATATGTGGAATCTAAAAAAAGCAAACAAACTCACAGAAACAGAGAGTAGATTCCTGGTTGCCAGGGGTAGCAGGTGGGAGAAATGGATGAAGGTGATCAAAGGGTACAGACTTCCAGATATAAGATAAATAAGTTCTGGGCATCTAATGTATGGTATGATGACTATAGTTAACAATATTGCACTGTATACTTGAAAGTTACTGAAAGAGTGGATCTTGAAAGTCCTCAACACACACACACAAACACACACACACACACACACACACACACACACACACACACACAGGTCATTCTGCGAGTGATGAGTACATTAACTAACCTTACTGTGATAATAACTTTGTCATATATATGTGTATCAAATGATCACGTTGTACACCTTACCTACACAATGTTATATGTCAAAATATCTCAGTAAAGCTGGAAAAAGTGTGTTCTAAATTTAAAAGTACAAAGGAAGAAGAATGTAAAAAAACATAAAAATTTGAGCAGTTATTATATATGGGTAGTGGGATTACGAAAAATTATTTGCTTTGTTTTACTCTTAAGAGTCTCCTAAATTTCTCCAAAATGTTACTTATAAAAATATATTTAAGAATCAATGCATTAGGGCTTCCCTGGTGGCGCAGTGGTTAAGGATCCGCCTGCCAATGCAGGGGACACAGGTTCGAGCCCTGGTCCGGGAAGATCCCATATGCCACGGAGCAAATAAGCCTGTGTGCCACAACTACTGAGCCTGTGCTCTAGAGCCCACGAGCCACAACTACTGAGCCTGTGTGCCACAACTACTGAAGCCCGCGAACCTAGAGCCGGTGCTCCACAACAAGAGAAGCCACCACGATGAGAAGCCCGCACACCGCAACAAAGAGTAGCCTCCACTTGCCGCAACTAGAGAAAGCCCGGACGCAGCAATGAAGACCCAACACAGCCAAAAATAAATAAATAAATTAGATTAATTAAAAAAAAAAAAAGGAATCAATGCATTAAAAGAGAAAACACACAATCAATAAAACCAAGTACTGCTATAACAACTTCCCCACTAGGGACAAGCCCCTTTCCCTGGCCCAGTATATTTCCCTCTGAACTTCTCTTTTCCCACAACTGCTGGGCCAGAGAAAAAATGGCCATATTTAATATACAAATGCCACAGGTCCCCTCTCCAGTGGCAGCTGTCCCAGCAGAAAAGCCCTTTCTGGCCCCATTAAATTGTTTTGCTCCTTTCCTTCTCACAATGTGTAGATTACTTTTGTGCTTCCAAAAACCCTTATGAAAACACTCTCAGTCCTGGATAACAAAAAGGTCAACACAACTGGTCATTTTGGCAGATTCTATAGGCCTGCTTTTAACGTTCAAATACTCCTGACGAAAAGAGCATCCTTCAGTTGAATAAATACACAAATTATTACTTTAAGAAACTAGGCATCACATCAAGAGCAATCTATTCATTTTTACATCAGCAGTTCTCAACTTTAGCAGGCATCAACGTCACCTGGAGGCCTTGCCAAAACCCAGTCTCCACTGGGTCCCATGCACAGCGTTTCTGATTCAGTCCGTTTGGGGTGGGGGCAGGGAATTTGCATTTGTAGCAAGTTCCCAGGTGTTGCTTCTGCTGGTGTGGCTGGTTTGGGGACCACACTTTGAATATCACTGTTTCAGATTTTGCTGGCTGTCAGCCACTTTGTGGTTTAGATGTCTTTTTAAAAAATGACCTCTTTTATTTCATCTCCTTGGAATTTAAATGCTGGTTTTAAGGTTAAGAACTGGTAGATCCTGCTGTTTGCAACCCATGTTCTGTCCTGTGAAAAGATATAATACTGTCCATATGGAATCCATCCATCACTTGCCTCCTTCTCCCTGGACCTTGAGAGTTGAGCTCATAGGATTTTGATGTCAGGTTGTTGAGATATAGAGTTACCAATAAAAGCGTCAAAGATTGCCACTGTGTCTTTTTTAGCATCAAAGATTGCCACTGTATCTTTTTAGCATCAAAGATTGCTGCTGTATCTTTTGAAGCAAAGATTGCTACTGTACCTTTTTTAGTGTGGAAGATTGCTACTTTATCTGTTTTCTGATCTGCAGTAGAGAATTTGGGCTTCTCCTTTGGACATGTGCCAAAGGTAATTTTTAAATTAAATGTAGAAATTATTATGCACACACATGCATACACACACACACACACACACACACACAAACACTGACAATGGAAAGGAAAAACACTGCTCAGGGCTGGAATAGGGGTCCAGGGCATTAAATTGTAATTAACTGATTCTCTTGTCTGGTTTTATTTCTGACTTATTTAGGACTTTGCTCCATCAAATGGATGTTCTTATTCTAAGGTTTGCCTTATTTTAAAGTCAGTTTTTTCCTTTTCCTTTTTTTAGAACGGTGAATTAGAGTCATCAAGTCAGTGGCAGGAATAGCCACTGAACAATTCCTTTAATGGGGAAACACAAAAGAAAAGAGATACCAATATTTTCTTCAATTAGTTATTATTGAAATCTTTTTCTGATGTTTAACTCTCCTTCTAAAAGACTATATTAGGATTCAAATGGAATTAACCTGATATTCTTTTATGAAAATATCTAGACTAACAATACTTAGAGAAACCTGGAAGGAAGAAAATCCTGATATCTGCTTAAAACACTGGACTTTTGGATAATGTTCTCCTGAGGGCAGCAGAAAAAAAGCATAAGTGACCTTTCAACCAGCCTTCTAAATCTCTTTGAGGAAATTTCTGTAGAGCCCTCTGGACAAATATGGCCCACTTACCAAAACTCCCTCTTCTCAATCTGTTTCCTGTGCTTCCAGCTCCACAAAGGAGTGCCTGCTAAGTGTTCTTCTATCCATCCCTTCTATCTTTGTTCTTCTTTCCCAAACTCTTCCCCTTTCTTATTTTCTTACCCACAGCCCTCTCTTCTGTTCTTAGCCCTCCAGAAAGCCCCTGGAGATAAGCTAACAGTAATGTGTGTCTTCCCAAAGGAGAGATATACAGTAAGGAAAGGAGAAAGTTTGGGTATGTGGGGAGGTGGGTGGGGAGTGGGGGATAGAACTTAAGAAGGGAAGGAGCATAATAACCCCGAAGTGGAAATAACACAAATGTCCACCACCAGATGGATGGACAAACAAATTGTGGAATACATAAACACACAGTGGAATATTACTCAGCCATAAAAAGAATGAAGTACTGATACATACCTCCACATGGATGAACTCAAAAACCTATGCTAAGTGAAAGAAGCCAGACACAAAAGTCACATTTTATTATGCCACTTACATGAAAAATCCAGAATAAATAAATCCATTGAGACAGAATAAAGCTTGGTGGTTGCCAGAGACTGGAGGGACAGGAGATAGGAGAGTGACAGTTTCCTGGGTGTGGGGATTTACTTTGAGGGGTTGGAAATGTTTTGGAACTAGATAGAGGTTATGGCTGTACAGCATTGAAAATGTTCTAAACGTCACTGGATTGTTAACTTTAAAATGGTAAATTTTGTTACATGAATTTCACCTCCATAAATTAAATTTTTTTTAAAAAGAGCATTATTCATCAAAATATCAAACTCCACTTCCCTTAGACTTTATAGCCTTCACATCTGCCTTTCTCCTTAATTGTATTCCAAAGAAAGTTCTATCTTTAATTTAGATACTAAAGCAAGGAGAGGTCCTGGATTGACCTCTAAATCTAAGTATTGTATCAATCTTCAATAAAATAGCCCTAATAACAATAGGAATAATAAAGTCACCCTGTGAGTCAGTGATAGAACTGGGAATGGATCCCAAGGAGCATTACCTTTTAGTCTCTTCTGAATTCTGTTGCTATCTCTCCATGTCCCTGAAACTCCTGACATAATTGAAGGTGACTTGTCAATGATGTCATTCCCCCAACCAGAAGAGACAGCACAAAGGAGCCTTGAACGTAGGCTACACATCGCCACGTACTCTGGAGGCTGCTGCTTTCAGATTCAATTTTGCCCTTGGCAAAATTGTGAAGCAACGTAAAATTTGTCTGGCCTGCTCTTAACTCACACCTTTCTATATGCTATGAGCCTCTCTGGGGCCCTCCTCTTTATCCTTTAGACATCTAGAGAGAACTTTCTACTCATTCATCCCTCCATTTCTTATTCTTCCATCTGCACCAGTATTTAGAAAAGGGGTTGACATCATTTCTTCCCTGCGAGTAAATTTTACATCTAATGTTGCTGGAGATATCACTGGACATTTTTGCAGGGTTGCTGGTGTCCCCACGATCTTTTGTCAGCTGTTAGGTCCAACTGCATGGTGTGCTTCAGGAAGAGGAACACAGGGGTAATTCACTACTGCAGACCACTGTCAAGTTTGCTTGAAGTCTAGGTACCACAGAAGAGAAGTAGTGAAATATAGTCAGGGCAGCCTAGCAAGTAAACTGACTTTCAAAAGACTGTAGACAATTCTAAGTATGTAAAAGTGACTAGGATTCTAACTTGAGCTTTGCCCAGAGGCAAACTGCTGGGTTCCTACACCTAAAAAAATCAAAGAGAACAGTTGGCTCAGTGGTCTAATTTGGACTAGATCCATTTTAACTCAAAAATAGTTTACCCTCAGAGAGTTTATGAGTCATTTCTATATTCTCCTCCCCACACCACATGGTATCCACCTGTAATAACATGAACCCACATTATCCCTGTTTATCCAGATCACAAAGACGGAGCACCAGTTGATGGGCAGCTAAACTATAATCAGAAAAATGATACATCTGTGCTTGCAAATAATTCGTTGTTAGCCCCTCACTTTGTTAGCACAACCTCTTTTTGCAGCTTCATTCATTTTTATCTAGTTTCAAGAAAGCATACCTCATTTTTTTTTGTAAAGGCTGTGCTACAATTTCCTTTAATTAATTTTTTTATTTATATTTATTTTTGGCTGTGTTGGGTCTTTGTTTCTGTGCGAGGGCTTTCTCTAGTTGTGGCAAGCGGGGGCCACTCTTCATCGCGGTGCACGGGCCTCTCACTATCGCGGCCTCTCGTTGCAGAGCACAGGCTTCAGACGCTCAGGCTCAGTAGTTGTGGCTCACGGGCCTAGTTGCTCCGCGGCATGTGGGATCTTCCCAGACCAGGGCTCGAACCCGTGTCCCCTGCGTTAGCAGGCAGATTCTCAACCACTGTGCCACCAGGGAAGCCCCTCATTTTTTGATTGTTTGTTATCGCCATGTTTCTAAGGGAGCCCCAACTTTCTAGGAACACAATGTGCTGTCAGTGTTAGATGATCCAATTAGTGAGTGTTGTGGACTGCTGGTCAACCAAGATGTCCGTGGAGGCTTGTCAGCTGTCGGGTACTTCTTGGGGACTTCAGCTTGCTCTGTGCACTGCCCATTGCCGTCTGTCAGGTCACAACCAGGCGCCAAAGAACTGGAAGTTTGAGCAAAACTATTTAGACCTACATGTTACTCCTAATTTTCATGAGTTTTAAAAGAAGACTAATAAAATCTGCAAAAATCTTTTACAAAGTAGTGCAAAAAAAACCTTTTCAGAATCTTTATTCTTTCAACAAGACTTATAACATTCTTCTATACCTTTTTGTAACATTTTGGTTTTCTGGGCTTTCATAAAATATTTGGCATTAATTTTTTTAAATCCTCTTTGGGGGTGGGGACTACATTCCCCCACCCCCACCCCCGCTTATATTCAATATTTATTTTTCCATTTGGAGTTCAGTTCTTTTGGGGGAAGTTCCTTGATCTGTGTTTGGGAAAATTACTTTTGGGGCTGTTGCCAGAACTCTGGGTGACTTTGAAATCCAGACAACACCAAACTAAACACAGTCATAGCCCTTCTGCTGCTGTTTGCACAAGTGTCAGCTACATTCAGTGCCTCTGGACAGGCCCAGGGAATCTTTGGAAATTAGATTGATCCCAGTGGGTAAATTAACTCAATACTGTACAGATAAAATCAACATGCTTTTGATTATACTAGCATGGACATTTGTAAATACTCTTCAAAATTTTCAAAATAGCATGGGCTAAAGAGGTGAAGTCATTACTTTAAAATCTTTTATCAACACCATTTCAGGAGATGTTAGGGGTCACACTGAGTGATAACAGTTTTGGATAGATAACTTTTGTAGATTTTTTTTGTTAGGCTGATTGCCTGATACAGCCAAGGGGTGCCATGGGGATGGGGCTCAAAATGACTTACTTTGGAAAAGTTCAGCTCCTCTTCCAGTTCCTAAGATGTTATTTAGAGAACTGGTTGAGAAGATTTACCCATGACATTGGTAAATGGAAAAAAGATTGAATGGACCACCCTTTATTCACCTGCTAAACCAGACCCTCTATTTACCTTATATTTGTCCCTACCTGCCTGCACTCTGTAATGTAGATGGTGCTGTTATTCTCCCCTAACACTCAAATCTTTAGCATAGTTAAATCCTGAGAAGGTAAAATAACTCCTGGATTCGGTGGGAGGCAATGACACAGTCAGGTTTTCAGGGCATGTCTGTGTGTCTAAAGTTTTCTCCACATTTCTGAACTGTGGTCACCAGTGATTTTGTATTTAGTTATATGCCTGGTATATTAGTTATCTATTGCTGCATATCGAATGGTCCCCTACATTTAGCAGCTTAAAATAATAGCACACATTTATTATTTCACACAGTTTTTGTGGATTAGAAGCAGCTTAGCTGGTGGTTTCGGCTCAAGATCTCTCATGAGGTTGCAGTCAAGATGTTGACCAGGGCTGCAGTTATCTGAAGGCTTGACTGAGATGGAGAATCAGAACGTGGCAGAGTCAGAAAAGTTAACAATTACCTGATCCAGTTTCCTCCTTTTGTAACAAGGAACTATTGTTCTTCACAAGACCAATCTAAGATAGTTCTTAGGCAAGTTCCCTATGTTAATCCATGCCTCAAAGTGAGATCATGGGATCAAAGTAAGGGCCTTTGGAAATTTCTTTTAGTGACTTGGTTACTAAGATCCAGAAGGTCGAGAGTATAAGAGTCATCTTTACACTGCTTCCCTCCTTATTTTAAGGCTTTGCTATCTGCAGTATTGCACATCCCCCTGTACACCTAGGCCCCTGTGGTTGTGTTAATGAATGAACAGAATATCTGTTATGAATAAGGAGATGGGAAAATTGCTTATAGTCTTTGATGCCAGGAGTGCAGAGATGGTGAATGACTAGAGGGAGGTTGGGGACACTTTATTTCTCAGGTCAGCCCAGTGTATGTTCCTTCCTCTAATTTGGTGGGGTGTGGGTCATGTCAGGCATTGGAGGGGTAAATGGACCAAACCTCTCCTACTCAAATCCACCCTTCCTCAGGCCCTCGTTGTCAGATTTCCAAACCAGCTGTCTTCTCTCAAAAGGACCCATGGAATGCCCTGTTCCTTACTCCCATGGCTGATCCTGTGAGCATAACTTCCAGCAAGGTCACCCAAATGGAAACAGAAGTCATTTCTTTAGGCTTGAATCATTAGTGAGTGGAAAACTAAAAGATAAACAATTATATTTCTTGAGAAGATGGAGCAAGAGCAAAGAATCCGAACTAAAAGTTCCTTTGAGGCTTTCTTTTTTAGAAAGAGATTTATTTTAGAACTGCCCTTCCCCCTCAGTCTCCATTCTGTAATTATGCATATTAACACAGCACCAAACGCCAACATAGCTCACCTCATAGAAAAACAGCAGCTCTTCTCATCACAGTTCTAATCTACTGAATAACGAAGGACATAGATAACTTACGTTCTAAGTTAATCCCAGAGAAGTTTAAGGCAGTGTTGTTCCAGGCAAGGAGTGATAAAATTGCTAGTATGGATGATGTATACCTGAAATTAATTAACCTGGTCTCCCCTTCAATATCTAAGCTCTACAGATATTTTCTACCATATTTTGTTGGTGTTTTCCCATCCATTTGGACATGAGCCAGAGGTAACCCCTCTCATAAAGAACATTGAAAATATGACTTGAAATAATGCAGACTTGCATCATTTATAGCTGTTTGGCAAAGTGGTTTGAAAAATGTGAGCACTTGAATATTTCAAACTGTTGGCAATAATAGGATCTTCTGTTTCCAGGAACACTGTCAGGTTTCCTATCTTGTTCTGCTTAAATTATACCAGATACTAGCAATATTTCTAAGAGTGTTTCCTAAAGTGGGGTCTGAGATGGTCATGTGTGCGTGTGAGAGAAAGAGAGAGACAGAGAGACAGCAAGAGAGGCAGAGAGTGAGGGTTGATTGCAGCCCCTGAGGGAACTCTTAGAGGCAATTGGCACTACTGCCAGAGCACCAAAGACTGGAGCGGCAGAATTAGGTGAGTGTTGGCTGAAAAGTCAGAAAAGCTCTTAGGAACACAAAGCAGCCATGAACAGAGGTTAAGGAATATTGTCTAACAATAAAGGGAAGGAAACATTCTTACTAAAAACAATAGGGGTCCCAGACAATCTGCTTGGGGGTCAAGAGTTCCTGCAGAAAGAAGTTGGAGAATGTCACTTCTCAGAAGACAGGCCATTGGCTCAGTGTGGAAGGTGACCCGGCAGGTGCTTCCAAAGGCTGTGGCGCTGCGCTGTGACACCCCCATCCTACACCCCCGCCCCGGCCAATTTCAGGAGAATGTCTAAGGAGTCCTTCATAGCAACGGGTGCAAACACCTTGTAGGTTTCCTCTAATCCAGCTGGACCAAAAGGAAGCCCTGAGAAACATAGATAAGCTGATTAAGTGCGGTCGCATTCCTGATAGGAATTTGCACTGAGGAATGAAAACACAAAAGCTAAACGAAGTGAAAAGATCCAGGCGTGTGTTTCGGAACCAAGAGAGGGAGTGTATCAATGTAAGTTGTTGCTTGCCACCGACATACTAGTAAAAGATGAAGATGACAGTACTTACCTCATCCAGAAAAAGAAAAAAAAAGACTGTACAAGGTGATATTCCCTTTTGTATTATTATGGAACTGATTTGTGAATATCATTTTTATCTTTCCATAGGGTTTTTAAGGACTTTATAAACGTAAACGTGTCACAAAAAGATGTGTTTCCAAATATTTGATTTATAAGCCATCTCTTGTACCAGAGGCCCTGATCCCCGTGACTTTTCTCACCATGGACAATGAGACTTGAAGAATATGAACAGTTATCTCTGTGCCAAAGTGCCAGTTCTTCGTGGACCGAATGCATCACGCAAGAGAGGATGAGGCCAAAACCAAAGGTGGACTCCAGCAGGCGTTGTGAGCTGCCCTGTAGCTGAGGAGCCAATCCCAGATGACAGCTGAGCGGGTTTAGAGTCTGCAGATGGATCTTGAGGGGTGAGGAAGGAAGCCTCAGAGCTCCTGAGAAGCTGGAAGGCGAAGAGAAACTGCCTCCTGAGCCTCCCAGGGGAGACGTGGCATGGGGAGGGGACCTCAGAGCAGCCCTCACAGGCCTCCCGGGGCAACACAAGGCACTGGGCCAAGACTCAGGTGAGCTGTGGGTGGAGTTCACCTGCATGCCCATGTGGATATGTGCAAGGTCACCATTTACAATATGTCAACAATAGAGAGTGAATATTTCTAGGCGGTGTGAGTGAAGATACAGTCGTCTCTCTGTATCTTGGGGGTTAGGTTCCATGACCCCGCAGGAACCAAACTCCAAGGATGATCAAGTCCCTTGTATAACATGATGTAATATTTTCATATAAAGTACACACATCCTCCCATATACTTTAAATCATCCCTAGGTTACTTTTGATGCCTAATACAGTGTAAATCCATGTAAATACTTACTGGGTGTGGAAAATTAAAATGTTTTGCTTTTTGGAATTTTCTGGAATTAAAAAAAAAAATTATTTCTGCTCCGCAGTTGGTTTAATCTGCAGATTAGGAACCTGCGGATACAAAGGCCAACTGTAATTACAGCCAGTCAAGCCATTCAACATGTAGGCAGGTTATTTCTAACCAATACCTCTCCCCTGGTACCAGCTGCCCCAAACTCTGACTGCTTTTCATTCCTCTAAACACTTTGAGTCTCTAAAAGCTTGAACACTTATTTATCTTTCTGTCCCATAATGGTTCTCCTGATGGTAGCAGTGGGCCAGAGCTGTCAAATTGCAAGAATAACAATCTTTTGGATCCAGGGCTGGCATCGTTTTGGAAGAGGACAGTGGGGATGCATTCTACATTTCTAACAATTGCTTTAAAATGAAGTTTTCAAAAGTGGAGAATTGTTTGTATTTAAGAGATAGCCTCGGGGCAGTAGAAGGAGCCTGGTTTTGCTGAGACTGGCAAGAAGGTGCAGCAGGGATGATTCATGGGGCCACGGATGAAAACCCTGCCGACCTCCTGTGTCTGGGGAGCTCGTGGTGACAAGGCTTCTAGCTCAGGAGCGGGATTTGCTCAAGCTCCTAGGAAAAGGTGATGGAAAATCCCACGAGGCTGGGCTGGGTGGAGATGCAAATTGAGTTCTCTTACAGTGAACTGACTTAGCCCCAGGTTATAAGCAGCCCACACTTTGATTTCAATAAGCTTGAGGGTTAGTACGTCTTAGTAGTGAGCAGAATTTAAAGGAAATGAAACCAACTCCTGAGTTTTAGTTCATTTG
The DNA here is from genome assembly GCF_965194825.1 of Balaenoptera physalus. Taxonomy (NCBI): domain Eukaryota; kingdom Metazoa; phylum Chordata; class Mammalia; order Artiodactyla; family Balaenopteridae; genus Balaenoptera; species Balaenoptera physalus. The sequence continues at coordinate 14,216,376 of NC_138897.1, forward strand.
TTGTATAGCAGAAAGCACCCCAATTAGTGATGGGAACAGCGGTAGGTAATATCTTGGAACCAACTGACAAGTTAAAAAAAGGATTTGGGAATCAGACTAGTTCTCCAGCCTACATTTTAGCTGATAGCATCTCTCTCTTCACAGAACAACATGCGGGCTCTTTTCTAATAAAGAAAGAAGGTGACTGGCTTTTCAAGGCAACGCCATCTCCAAGCAGTGGAGTACAGTCCTCCTTTATGAGATGGCCTAGTTCATCTTTAAAGCCATTGAGAATATTATAATTAACATACCTGCAAAGATTTTTGGACCTTCGCTATGAGAGAATGTCTTTGGGGAACTCAGCAGCCATTTTTTAGTAAAAATAAATATTCATGTGTGTCCAAGAAATGCCCCCATGTCTACCATATTTAACCATACACAGCAGGAACGATAAATGTCCTGAGTCCTCCCAGTTCCTTGCGTAATAGGTAAATGCGCAAAGAATTGACTTGTGGCATTGAAGGAGAACCCAAAGCACAGAACCATCGAGGGCTTTGGTGAATGCAACGTAACCGCCGTCTGTGGAATGCCAGTGACAGGGCCGATCACCAAAGAACTATCTAGAATGGGCATTGCTGAACCATTCCAGAGTGTTTATCTTCAAGCACCTTGAGGCCCACACTGAGGAATCCTGAGCTTCTGGTAGGATCAGCGCCCCTTCAGGCATCCTTGGAGTCACAGTGTGTACTATTCCTAAGAGTGCTTGACAGGGTGGGTGACAGGGAAGTCCTGAGTATGAAGCCACAGCACTTGGTAAAACTTAAGAAATAATAACATGAATGGGGAATTCAAGCCCTGGAAATGCTTTCTCAGACACGAATTTACTAAATGTCCTTGACTTTTGTTTTTTTCACCTGTGAAATGAGAATATAATTCTGCTCTGACTTTCAAAGATGCCATATGGGCTGACAAACTAACGCAAATCATGTTTGTAAATATAAAACTTTGATATAAATAAGAAATAATATGCTTTACCCTGCATAGCCTGTGAACAAAATTAACGTGAATGCAGAAAGCTATTTTATTTAAGTGGTTAAAAATGAGTAGCATTTCCTTTATGTTTCGGTTTTAATTTACACTTGGGGCTTTATAAGAGCAAACCCCTGACTGAGCATAGACAAGGATGATGATTTGGAGAGAAAAATATGATTTTGAAACTCATGCTCAGTGCCAGAACCTTGAAAGCACACATCAGGTTTCAGAGAAGATTGTGTGGTTTCCGAAGAGTGAAAATACAGAGATTTCCTTTGTTACTGGTCCATGGTATGAGACAAAAATAAAACATAGGTGATTATTTCTCTCAGATCTCAAAGATGTTGCAAGGGATCTTGCCAATAGAAGGACACTGATGGAAAAATTCCTCTGCTCCCATTTAAAAATGTCGCCCCGCTATAGTGAAAATCTATAATGGTGCTTATCCTTCAATGTAGTTTTGTTTCTAAGCTTGGCAAAGGACATCTTCAAATTTACCTCTCTTCTGTTTAAGTATCCCAATCCCAATGCCTAATGGGCTGATAGCATCCCCGCACTGTTGTGTTTACATAGACTGAACTTCAATAACTGAAAATGCAAATCAAATTGTAGAACATGAGTCACTGCCCTGGCTGGCTGGGCTTGATGGGGAGAAGCAGTTTTCTATCAGCACGCCGGGGGCCAAGCTGGGGGAGCTGAGGTCTGGTTCTGGTCATGATTTGGCTCAAGGGGTTTGCACTCCTGTTCTGCTTCAGGTCCCAACGTGCTCACTGACTCATGAACTGGGCACCAATTAGCACATGGGTATTAAGATTAACAAAAGAAAATGAATTGAATAAAACAGACAACAAAGTGGGTGGGGACGCTCCAGAGGACGCTGCAGAGTCAGAGATGTGAGTGGTCTGCAGGTCAGATTGCACCAGGCTGGTGCATTTGTTTCTAAATAAGAATGGTGAGAGGGACTGGAGTTTGCGGGGAGATGCCAAACCAGGTCCATCATCTTGAGGACGATCACACTGCAGTGTTTTGGTCACAAGGGGGAACAAATACTGTCCAGGTGGGTGAGCATACCAAGAATTGTGCACCCTGGCTGCATCCCAGCATTTCTGTATAGGGGAAAATACGGGTGGTTTTTCATTAAAGAACAGCAGGACAACCACCCTACCGTGAGGGGCAACAAGAAACAATGGGTCATACTGGGCCTATTCGGTGAGAGGAGGAAAGGGGTCCGACAATTGCCCTCAGTGGTAGAGAGTGGTCTTAGCCCCAGCTTTAGAGCTCAAGTGTGTAGGTACAGGGTTTTTCCAAACTTTAAAAAAATTGAGGCATAATTTATATACGGTGTCTTAGTCCATTTGGGCTGCCATAACAAATACCACAGACTGGGTGGCTTATAAATGACAGAAATTTATGGTTTACAGTTCTGGATGCTGGGAAGTCCAAAATCAAGGTGCCATCATGGTCATGTTCTGGCGAAACCCTCTTCCTGGTTCATAGCCAGCACCTTCTCCTTGTGTCCTTACAGTGTGGAAGGGGTGAGGCAGCTCTGTGGGGTCTCTTTTATAAGGGCACCAATCCCATTCATGAGGGCTCCACCCTAAGGACCCAACCACCTCCCAAATGCCCCACCTCCTGATACCATCACCTTTGTGGGTTAGGATTTCAGCATAAGAATTTGAGGGGGACACAAATGTTCAGCCCATAGCAAACAGCAGAGTTACATGCAGTAAAATTGTTGCATTTTTGCATATGCACATCCCCCTGTAAACAAGCACCATTTCTTTTACCCCAGGATCCCTGGCCAATAAGGCCACTGAAAGGCAGCCTCTTCCTGATTTCTATCATCATAGATTAACTTTGCCTGTTCTTGAGCTTCGTATAAATGGAATCTTAACAGTATAGACTCACTGTGTCTGCCTTTTTCACTCAACCTTAGTTATTTGAGATTCATCTTCGCTGGAGGCATTGGTAGGTAGCAATTTGAAGAACATGCTTTTCCCTTCCTTCTGTACTTATTTCATTTTACTGGGATTGCTGTTAAGTGAGAAGAGGGCAGGTGTCATAATATGTAAATTTTTTAAACTAAGAGGTTCTGTATAAAAATATCTCGTACCCAGCATGGTACAAGGGACACCACAATCCCATGCCATGGCACAGCAACTAAGCAAACACTCTTGACGTTGCCTAGTTTTTACTGTGTGTGCTTCTCTGCTTCCCACTGCGGTATAAGCATTTCCTCCAGCCTTGCGAAGGTGGCCTTTTTTTCCCAAAGAGCCACAGAACTGCTATTGGCTAAATCACAAGGTGGTTAAGGCTGTGACTGAAATTTCGGAGACAGTGTTCAATGTCACCTTTGATGATCTAAAATTGCCCACAGGTAGACTGGAGATCCTCCATAACAGACATCACACAGAGGCTCATTTTGGGATTATGGGCTCACAGGGTCTTGCTGCAGTCGACTGACGTTATTAAACTTTAAGGACCCCTCTGAGAAGGATGTTTGGCTCCAGATAACAGTGTTCTCAGGGAGATTGTGACCTGGTGACCTCACACAATTGAGTTTTTCATTTTATAGAGAATCTGAAGCTCCTTGCCATTAAGCTGACCAAGAATAGCAGTGCAGTTTTTTCTTTTCTGCTTTAGCACATTCCTGGGGATTGGGGGCTGTGCTTTCTGAGCATAACTGGGACAAGAGCTTATGGAAATGTAATGAGATGAGGGATGCACAGAGCGACGTTCACAGATGCTGCATAGTGAGAAATGCTGGGTCCCTTAGCAAGTTGCACTGAGGGTCCCCTGACATTTGGTAACAGTAAGATAAACAGATCTCCTTTTGCATAGTCCTTCCCCTGCGGACCAGCAGCCCCAAAGAGCTAATTAGCCCTCAGCTGAGGTGAGCTGTATGCTCCCTTTGGAGTGACCACTCAAGCCTGTGGCTTCAGTGTCTCTGGGAGGTGAGAAGGAGGTAGGGGTCAAAGCAGCCCCTTCTTCTGATCAACATTTCAAGGCCTCATGAAAAAAATGCCCCAAATGAGAGAGAAACCGTCATCTGTGGGGGCACCTGATTATTAAAATGTGGGGATTTTCCTCAAGTTTGGATAAACCAACAAACAAAAACATTTAGAAAGAAGAAATGAGAAAATGTTAACTTGCAAAAAGGTAAAGGGAATCAGACATCAAAAAGACCGACGCTCCAAATAAAGACCCCCATAAAGGGGGGAAAATCACAGGTTATAAATCGGTCAAACATATTCTTTTGTTCATGGTGGAAAGCATAACTTTCTCACACGATCATCATATCCACTGATCAATACATTAGTATTATGAAAGTCAGACACTAAGCTATATTTTGCTTGAGGAGTTCAGGTTTGTAGGAACTGCCCAAGTTTTTATTGTCTTGTGGACCAGACATAGGCAGAGTTGTCCCTATCATTTTTGGTTTGTGTCAAGGTGCAAATCCTCTTTTTTTCCTGTTTCCTGATTGTGGTATGTTGTATCCTTAATCATATTGGAAGCAGAGCAAAATATCAGTTTTGCTTCAGGAGTCCATGCTTTGTTCAACTTCCTGCCCCTAAGGTATGGATTAGACCGCATAAGATGCTCAGTGATTTTCTGTTTCACTATCATTAATATGATGTTTTATTTTATTGGATGAGTTTTGTTTTGTTTTCTGTTTTTTAGCTGTGCCTTGAGGCTTGTAGGATCTTAGTTCCCCAAGGAGGGATTGAACCTGGGCCACGGCAGTGAGAGCACGGAGTCCTAACCACTGGACCGCCAGGTAATTCCTAGGGATGAGTCTTATTTTCATAGGAGTAACTAATATTTAATACACAAAGACCCTCTTGTTGTACATTCAAAAGAACAAGAGCAACATGATATTAAGGCTTAAGAGTTACTTCTGTCTGGAGGCCTTGTAAAGCCCCTAGGGGTATAAATTTTATGTCTCAGAAGTATTTTAATTTCCTTGTCAGTTTGTCCACTGAGATCAGGACCCAAGAAGCCTCCTATTCATTTCTACTGGGCTTTACCTGCAGTACCTTTAAGTTTTGGATGTAAGGATTAATCAGGGCTCTCCAGAGAAACAGAACCAATAGGAGATTGATAGATAGACATACAGATGATAAATAAATTGATGATAGATAAGATGATTGATAGATGATAGATAGGTAAGATGATTGATAGATGATGTACACATAGATAGATAGATAGATAGATAGATAGATAGATAGATAGATAGATAGATAGATTTATTATAAGGAATCAGCTCATGTCATTATGGAGGCTGGGAAGCCCCACAGTCTGCTGTCTGCAATCTGAGGACCCAGGAAAGCTGATGGTGTCTGAGTCTGAAGGTCTGAGAACCAGGAGCACTGATGGTGTAACTCCCAGTCTGAGGGCAGGAGAAGACTGATATCCCAACTCAAACAGTCAGGCAGAGAGAGAGAATTTTCCCTTTCTCCATGTTTTTGCTTCATTCAGGCCCTCAGTGGACTGGACGAGGCCCACCCACATTGGGGAGAGAGATCTGTTTTACTCAATCTAATCTCATCTGGAAACAGACACACCCAGAAATGATGTTTACCAACATGTGGGCATCCTGTGACCCAGACACACTGACATATAAAATTAGCCATCACTGTGTGTCAAGGTCTCCTCTTTCCCTGACATCCCCTTGTTTGTCAATGTTTCACAGGACGGCTTGCAGACCAGGTTCGTGGGAGGACACTGACAGCCTTGTTCTGTATTGAAGGCATAGTTCTTGGGTTTATGCTACTTAATTAGATGAGAATTCTGGCATGATCATAGTATAGAATTTTTTTTTCCCCAGAAGATATTTATTTATTTATTCTCAGGTAAATATATTTAGAATATTGAGAGCTCAAATTGGCGTGTCTATCTACAAGTAGATAACACCCAAAACAAACCTGGGCTAAGGAAAATGGTTATCATAAGCAGTTTCGTGATCCAGTTTTTTCCCTCTGTGAAACATGTAAGAGAATGCACCAAGATATCACACATGGTCATTTACATACAGTATCATTTTAGATCATAATGTAGATTGGATTTGATTTATCCAATTGTACCCTGGTTGGAAAAAGAACACATTCTTAGTGAACCTAGGCAAATAATAACCATTGATACAGGGAGTGAAGGAACTTAGTAAAGGTACTTTGAAAAATATTTAACCATTGTTGCCATTGTTTTATCTTTTTTTTTAAAGAATCATTCTTGTTTTCCCTCATGATTTATTAATTTATAACCTATATTAAGATCTTTCATAGGATTCCCCTCACCCCCAATCCTCAGGGTCCAGTTGGAACAAGATTGCATTTAAAGAGGGTTTCATAACTAGTCTGAACAAGTGTAACCTGTCAAACTGAGGGTCAGGGCTGGATTAAGAAGAAAAGAGTTTCCCCCGCAAGAGCATTTAAAATAGAACACTGGCCGCAGTTAAGTCAGTTCATCCCATTCATTAAGTTCTAAGGAGTTAATTTGTGTTTTGTTGATCTCAAAGTAAACAGTTTATCTCCATGAAGTCATTTGCTTTTGGAGGGGAAAGTTCTGGGTCTCCTGATATGGACTCTTGACAGTCTCACAGAGTGTGGTGAAGATATGTCTTATAATGGAGCTGTGAGTCTAGCCCTTGTAGTTTCAACTGTCCTGAGTGTCTGGCTCAGTCCTTTACTGAAGCTCTTTTGATATAGTATTTTTTTCAGAAGATTCAATTTCTGATCTGTTCTTGTAGCAGAGACTTTTAGGTGAGTGTAAGGGAAAAGCAGAAAATGCTTGTGGATAATAAGACTCAAAAGTTGTGGTTAATTTATTATAATAACCAACAATATCAGGATGCAGAAAAGTAGAATCCTCTATTGAGGTGCAATAAGCAATCGATTTATAAGGATTTAGTTAATACTTATCATGAGGGTAAGAACACATTATAAACAGTGAGGGCATTGTCAAATCTCCAGAGTATTTAATTTATCTCATTAAGTGTATTCTGATTATCATCAATTGACAAGAGTATTTATTTAGAAAATCAGAGGTCTTTTGAAAAATTAATCTATTTTTTGAAAGTCATAGTGCCCATCTTTGTGCATGAATGTTAAGTATGTTTCTGATGTAAAATTTCATAATTGCCAGAACATTTATGTCATTAAAATTTTATTTATATGTAAAGCTAAACAGAGAAGTTTAGCTTTTTGCCTTGCTGATTTTTCATATGGTGGACATAATAGTGTTGAGTATAGTAAAACCAGATTATTTCTATGATCTCTTATTTTAAAAGCTGAGAGATCAAATTTTTGTGATACCCAGTGGACATCTGGGAAACTCCAAAGGTGACGTAGGTATAATAGATATCTTTACAGCTTTGGAGTTCTGATTTTGGGTCCTGAATTTGGGAAAGGCAGTACCAAAAAGAGTTATCAGAGGAGCCATGATAAGAGCCTCAGTCACGATGAGTGAAGACAAGAAACGGTTTCAGGTAATATTTAAAGGAAACACGGCAACACATAAAAATGATTATTCGGAATTCTATTTCAAAACTAAAGACATTTTGTTAATATTGATACAGAAGTGAGACAAAAACAGCAAGTTACACAGCATTTTAGTAAGAAAGAGAACCACTGATGTCTGGGCACGGAACATCTTTTAACTCTTCTCTTTTTGTTTTTGTTAGTAGCTTTCTATGTAGACAAGGATCAATTTACCATTTTAACAGAAGGAGACCCAAATTCTATTTTACTTTTTTTTTTTTTTTTTAGAGTATTTGTGGGCCTTCTTGTATATGTGGAAGGCACTGATCTTTTTTTTTATTTATTTTAATTTTATTTATTTATTTATTTATTTATTTATGGCTGTGTTGGGTCTTCGTTTCTGTGCGAGGGCTTTCTCTAGTTGCGGCAAGTGGGGGCCACTCTTCATCGCGGTGCGCGGGCCTCTCACTATCGCGGCCTCTCTTGTTGCAGAGCACAGGCTCCAGACGCGCAGGCTCAGTAGTTGTGGCTCACGGGCCTAGTTGCTCCGTGGCATGTGGGCTCCTCCCAGACCAGGGCTCGAGCCCGTGTCCTCTGCATTGGCAGGCAGATTCTCAACCACTGCGCCACCAGGGAAGCCCCTATTTTACTTTTTTGATTACCGTTTATGTAGCAGTTTGCAGTAAATGAAACACAAGCCTCTTTCTACCTTATGAATAAATCGATTATCACTGAGTCAAATTTGCAAACATTTTAAACATATTTCTTTGCTCATTTCAAATTCACTACATGCAGTTATTATAAGCCCAGGCTCTTGATCTTACTTTTTCCTCTGTTCTATATTCATGGTGTATCCTCAAATTGTCTTCTATTTCCTTCTTCATATCCTGGCACAACCAGAAAATTTTAATTAAAGCAAAACAAAATACATCCATCATCTTACACATACACCTCTCTACAATCAAATACATCTTTAAGAAATTCTTAAAATAGTAAAATTTTACATCCATTGTAACCAGCTAACTTATGGCAAGAGTATAGTAAAACTAGAGTTTTCAGGTGTATAAGATATGTACTAATAGCTTGATTTACTATTAGTTCAAAGTCTTAAAGTTAATTGGTAGGAATGTAAAATGATGTAGCCATGTGGAAAACAATTTGATTGTTCCTGACAAAAAGTTAAACATAGAATTACCATAGGACCCAGCAATTCCGTTTCTGGGAACTGAAAACAAGTATCAAATAAACACTTGTACATGAATGTTTATAGCAGCACTATTCACAATAGTCAAAAGGTGGAAACAACCCAAATATCCATCATGAATGAATGGATAAACAAAATGTGGTGTATGTAAGCACAATGCAATATTATTCAGCTGTTAAAACGAATGAAGTACTGATGTATGCTCCAGCATGGATGAACCCTGAAAACATGGTTTTCTAAGTGAAAGAAGCCAGACACAAAAGGTCACATGTTGTATGATTCCATTTGTATGAAATAGCTGGAACAAGTAAATCCATAGGTACAGAGGCAGCTTGGTAGTTGCCAAGGGCTGGGGACAGGGAGGAAGAGGGAGTGACTACTTAGTGGTTTGAGGTCTTCTTTTGGGGTGATGAAAACCCCCTCTGGTTTTGGAACTAGGTAGAGGCTATGGTTGTACAACATTGTGAATGTACTAAATGCCACTGACTTAGACACTGCAAAATGGTTAATTTTATGTTAGATGAATTTTGCTTCAATTTAAAAATGAGGGATTTCATATATTTATATGATTTCATATATATATGATATATAGAATTTAAACACTTAACAAGAGTAAACCCTTTTAAAGGACATTAATTATTATACTTTATTTAGTTGGACAAATAGTTTTACATTTTTATAATAATAAAAACTTCCTTGACTCATGAAACTTTAAAGCATTCAGATTAATTAGGCTTTCCATGATAAAATAAACCCAAGTTTTGTATAAACTAGAATATTATTTTCTGTATTGTGTTAAAATCAAGAAGAAATATAATTAATTGCTTTGAATTAGAATTTTCACCTTGAACAAGAATCTTAAGTTTTTCAAAAGCTTTATACTTTATGAATATCTATAGTTATAAACCTAATATTGAAAATCCTTTAAATTGTGTTTGAAGTACCTTAGCATTCTTTTACTTTTTATCTTATTAACCTATAATCAAAGCTATTAATTTATCTGAGAGTTAAACTTTTTTATTCCTCTGAGGTATAGATGCAGCAAGCTTCTGAAGTTTTTTCTTAAAGAGCCATCACTTTGAAAACATTAAAATTTGATTTTCCTCCCTTCTAGAATGTATTTATTCCAGATTTTCCTCCTTTTAAATTTATTTTAACCTTCAAAGTTATTATTTTGAATTTATATGAGTGCTTCTATATGCCAATGAAGAAAAGAGCTCCCATAAATACAAGTAACTTTGTAATGTTATGTGTTAATTTTTCCCTCCTTTATCTGACTAGTTATCCATCAAGTGCACAATCATTTCAAAAGATATTTATAACCAATTAATCTCTAAAAATTTGGGGGGGGGGGGAGGGCAGAAAAAGAAAATAAGTAGGAGAAGAGAAGAAGGGAATGACCACAAATACAGAATGTGATAAACAAAATACTTCATTACCTTCCTTTTACAAGGAAAGAAAAAGAAAAAAGTATTTTTCACGCACAAAAAGAGCTAGCAGCTTCAGTTTTACAACCTCAGCTAGAGATAAAAAATAAACAGAACACAAAAGCTCACTCATGGGTTCAGCCACTGTAGATCTCAAAGGTTGTCTGCCTCTCCAGAAGGTACAGAAAATTTTCTTGAGTGATGTGATCTCATTGATGGGGAGGTAATTTTGGCTGATGACTAGCCATAAACCCAGTTCACCCAGAGAATCTGGGAGGCAGAGGTGAATAGGTTTGGGTTCTCTTTGGGCCTCAGTTAGTCTTCAATTGGGGCCCGAGAAAAGTGGCACATTGCAAGTTAAGGCCATCTTCTTCCAGGGCCTGATGGCACCGCTTTCGATGTCCAGTCATGTCGCCAGCCTAGGATATTTCTAAAACACGTCTCTCTTCATTTTATAGAATGTTTGTATTAACATTTCAACAGTCAAAGATACCAGAATCCCCACGTCAAACAAATAAACGAAGATGACACATAAACCAGAGTCTCTGTTATTTACCACCTGACAGAAATCGCCAGAAACCTAGATTCTCAACTTTTCAGTCATTAACAGGGAATAAATTATTGCCCGAGCTCAAACCACACCTGGAACCAGACTTGATCCAGAAACACAAGTAGAAACAGCCAGAAAAGCACAGAGTTAGGAAGAAGAAGAAGAAAAAAAAAAGCAGTGATAGTATAGCTCTCTTGCTGCAGGAGATTTATTCTGTAAATGAAACAAGGCACGTATCTGTTCACACTGCACATGAGATAAGTGTGTTCTCAGGTGAAGCTGTTCAGTCAGCTCTGGCAGATGAAGGCCCTTCCTCACATAAATCTCCTCCATGGAGCCTCCAGAACTACAAAAAAGAATTAGGCACAACAGCACATGGAAAATAAAAACATATTTTTTCTTCACTCTCAAAGTGCTAGGTGTCAGACTTCAAAAGGACTGACGTGCCCAGTAAAAACCACAACAGGCGGGGACTTCCCTGGTGGCGCAGTGGTTGAGACTCCGCGCTCCCGATGCTGGGGGCACGGGTTCAATCCCTAGTCAGGGAAAGAGATACCACATGCATGCCACAACTAAGGAGCCTGCATACTGCCACTGAGACCCGGCGCAACCAAATAAATAAATAAATAAAATAAATATTTAAAAACAAAAAACAGAAAAAACTCACAACAGGTGTTTAGTGGGAAAATACCACAAAGCTTAACAAAATGATCAAATTAGATGATTGGTTTATGTTAATATGATATTTGTATTTATTATGTTTATTTATATTAGTTGTTATTAGTCTGTTCATGAGGGGAAAAGAATAATTTTTTACATGATCATCACAGTCACAAAGTTTATGTTATATCTGTAAACACCACTATTATAAAAGTCAAAGATAAAGCATCCCCCCTCCTTTTTTTAAGGTTTGTGGGATGTGTTCAAATTTTTATTATCTTGGGGGCCATAACTAGGCAGAGTGACTTTGTTATTCTTGGTTTATTTCAAAGGGCAAAGATTTTCTTTTTCTGTATGTTCCGTCATGTGCTTAACTGCAACGGGAGCAGGAAAAAGTGTCAGTTTTGTGGACATGACAGTATGCAGTGTTTCCTGGAGACTTTGGGGTCTCCTATCACACCTGTTATGGGGTGACATGTGTCTCCCCCCAAATTCACAAGTTGAAACTCTAACCCCTGGCACCTTAGAATGTGACTGTGTTTAGAGATAGGACCTTTAAAGAGGTGATTCACTTAAAATGAGGGGTTAGGTTGGGCCCTAATCCAATCTGACTGGTGGAAATTTGGAAACACACAGATGCCAGGGAGGCACACACAGAGGAAGGACCGCGTCAGGACACAGTGAGAAGGCGGCCGTCTGCAAGCCAAGGAGAGAGAGGCCACAGAAGAAACCAACCCTGCCAGCACCTTGATCTCGGACCTCCAGCCTCCACAATTGTGAGAAAATACATTTCTGTTGTTTGAATCCCCCAGCCTGTTGCACTTTGTTATGGCAGCTCGAGCAAATTAATATAACACTGCAAGTTCCCCCAAACTAGCAAGTCCTGAAAATGAGGCAGGGTGGCAGCCGGCTGTTGTGACTTACAGGTAGACCTTTTGGGCAGTGCTTCTCATTCCTGGCTGTACGTTAGAAACAGCAGGGAGTTTTAAAAATAACAATTCTCAGGCCTCACCTCTAGAGAATCTGATTTAGTTCATCTGGGGCAGGTCTGGATCTTGGTGTGTGTTTTTTTAAGCTCCCCAGGCGATTCCAATAAGCCGCTACGGCTAAGAACCCACATCTACAGCCCCAAGTTTTGCAGAGGCTGCTTTCATCTACCTAAAGCTAGTCTACCCAAGCTTCTGAGTTATGGTGTATGCTTTTTAAGCTGCATCAACATATTTTCCAAATTCTGCTGGAGAAACAGGAAACCAAACTTGTATTCCAATTTGTAAATTTAAAGTAGGGGCCCCTAAGGGCAGTACACAGAGTCTAGTCCTAGAAACTGGGAAAAATATCAATAGTTTGTCTACACATATTTGAACTAGGAAGAAAGTATTAAAAAATTCACCATCCATCATTTCTTGATCTTTGAAATGGACTTATACCCTCCTGAAGGACCTTGATATTTGACCACTGAGATCAACATATATTGATTACCCACTCTGTACCGTGCTGATATTCAGCCTGACGTCTCCCTCCTGAAAGATGATATGGAGAGAATGGGCCTCAGGAAAGCTCGAGAACAGTTTCTTAGGGTGTGTACAATGAGAAAAATGTCCCTTGAAAAAAGAAATCTACATGTAGCTAACTCTGGGAAATATTGCATGCTGTATCCTCTCCTAGTGATTCATAATGCACACTAACATTTTAAGGGATCTAAAAAAATATTCTACATTAATTCAATCAACAGTTTCTAGACTTCGGTGATCAGGAATTCCCCTCCCTTTTCTTCTTTATTTTCCCCTTTGGGTAACAGCCATTATCATCCTGCAGAACTAGTGGTTCTTGGAATACACTTCAGGCAAAGTTATATTACTGGATTTTAATCTCCAATTTTTGTGAGGGTGCAGGGAATATGTTCCTGAATTTTGGGGAAATAAATGCTTCATGCTAAAGCGTTTTTGAAGTTTCTAAACTTGATTTAGAGAGTTTGGCCTGGGCTCAGGAAGGAGGTGCTTCCCCTGGCACTTGTCATTGTGCATGTTCCATGGTGCTGTGATGTTTATGCACATCTTTGCCACTATATGAGATGTTAAGAGTGTGATGTGTGCCTGGCCATGTGGTAGGTAATGTTTGTTGAATGAATGAATAAATAAGTCAAGTTTCTGCTGTGATGAGGCATTTGTAGCAGTGCCACACCTGACTCCACCCTCCTGAATTTCTATGTCCTGAAAATTAATATATCTCACTTGTTCCAACAGATTATTACATAGCAAGAGGTCTGGTTGAGGAGGTCTCTTTGTCCTCTTTGAGCCCCAGTTAGTCTTCAACTGGGGCCCAAGAAAATTGGTTCATTACAAGTTAGGTACATCCTTGCCCAGGGCCTAATGGCACTGCTTTCTATGTCCAATCTTGTCACCAGCCTAGGATATTTCTAAAACATGTCTCTCCGCATTTTATACAATGTTTGTACAAACATTTCAACAGCAGAACATTTTCAATGTATTATTGAAATTACTTTTATCTTCCACATTGTTTCAGTGACAAATGGTTTGCAAGATTATAAATCTCATGCAACAGTAATGTCAAGATGACAGCAATCTTATGCAAAATTCATAAGCATTTTCTGGAAGAAGTTAGCCAGTAGAGACGAGGACTTAAATGCAATACGAGTGTTGTCATTATTGCAGGTGATTATTATTAAACCATCGTCTCTGTACATTTGACAGTGGCCCAAATAATTAATTGCTGTGTGTTAACTAGTCATTTATTCCGAGTCAGGCCCTACACTAGAGGATAAAATAATAGACAAAACAAGTTCTGTCCTTGAAGAGTTTCCAATCTAGTTAATCATGACTAATTATGAATAGAAGTAATAAATGTGTGCAGAAGCAACTTGCTACTAAGCGATTGAGGCTAAATGATACATTTATGCTTAACATCTGTAGACCAAAGAACTGTGGAGTAGATGGCTTTTAAAGGATGAATGGAGGAACTGTGGTATTTACAGGTAAGAGAAATAAACCTCTCAGAGGAATAGGGATCAAATTTATAAAGATATAATAGATTTATTAAGTGAATTATTTATAATAGCACTTATACATCAAATAAGGAAAATATATTACTTTTCAAATACTTTCAAAGATTTTCTCATGTGTTTAATTTTGAAGTGGGAATGTAAGTGATAGGTGATGAGGTCTTATGAGTGTGACATCTGGTGTTGTCATATCTGATGTCTGATGAGGAATGACAATTGTCTTGCTGGAAGGATTAAACTCATTTAAGATCATGGTTTCTGTCCTATTGTCTAAGAGGAGGGGGAAAATTACTGACTCTTATTTAAACAGTGATGTGCAGCCCAAACCTACATTTCTTTCTAACACTTACATCAGAGGCAATTTTTTTTTTTCCAGGCCCAGGATTTAATGCACCAGAACTAGAAAACAGTTTAAAGCCTATAATGAGGAAATTGAATCCGAGAACCCCCTAACCTTTTCAAGATGTTGATCACTTTCTAAATTCAATCTGTATATGGTGAAATTCTCATAGGAGAAACAGCACTCCCTCTGCCCGGTGGCGGTTTGAGCTGTTTATAGTTGATAACATTCAGGTGGAAATTTGATGTTTGATTGAAGAAAAATAGTGGCAAGCACCATGAAGTGGACCTAGCATGGGGAAGGGGGAAGAAGAATTGGGAGAGAAGAATAAAAAGTTTTCCTAGTTGCATTTTTATGTCCTTGCAATTCTGTTCCATGCAGAAACCCAAAGGGCAAATTCAGGAAGAGTTGTGAGCTCTGAATATATTGGCTTTCCGAAATAGTTTTATATATTGTGAGATGCTAAAACAAATTCTATGCAATCCCCAGGAAAGAATGTTGGATTCAGAAAAAGAAAAGAATTATAGGGTGCTTTTGATAGTTGTTGTAGGGAGGAGATTGGAGAGAGCAGGTTACCGATATTCAGAGGGTCTTTTTCTTTGAGGATGATCTCAAGAGTCACAGATGACAGGACATAATGGTATCTAAAGACTTATATTAGTGTCCAGGCTACTAAATCCTTTGTCGAGGTCAAGGTCAATTCAAACCTTGGGACAACCCTAATCCCTTTCCCTGAGCTCTCTATTTGAACATCCTCAGTGCTGGCAAATCTTCATCCTTTGAAGGACTATTCTGAGGATTAAAAGGGATACTATTCCTAAAGTCCTTAGTGCAATTTCTAGCCCTGAATAAGTGGGAGACATGGCGACTTTTTATTTTGACAATTATTAATATTAGATTTGATTTTTGCAAGCAGTCAAAAGTAATTTAGAAGGGGAGTCTGATGTGTAAGGAAAGGGGTCAAGCCAAGTCCTGACAACTGGAGTCCAAAATGCAGGCAAAAATGGTGAGGTTGTTTCATGTGGTTCATAAGCTGAAAGTGAAAGGCTGTATTTCATGAAAAATTACTGGAGAAGAGAAAGCTTCGAAAATGTCCTGAGAGTAAATCTGTACATGCCCGAGGTGACAGTGTACGTGCACATTCTGGTGTGCTCTCTGCAGGGCACTGTGGGCTGCTGAAAGGGGAATAAAAAATAAAGCCAGGGGAGAGTTGGGAGTGAGGGGTGGGGTACAACCCAGAGAAAGCAAGAAATAGCATCCCAGCAGGAGGCCCCAGTGCTGAGGCTACTGTTGCCACAGGTACCGTCCGCCTGCTGCTGGCTGCTGCCCTGGGGACTAAGCAGGAACCCAAGCCTTTCCTTTATGGATGAGCCAGAGGAACAGCCTCTAGCGGTAGCTTCTCTTTTGACTTTGGAGCGCAAGGAGTTTGGGTGGTCGGACATACCTGGGTTTGGATTCTGGCTCCATCATGTATTAGCAATAGGGCAAGTTATTTAGTCATTCTTAATTCACTTATCTTTTTTAAAACAATTGGGGCATTTGACGTGTTCTTCAAAGAACTTTCTTCGAAGGGTTTTGATTTTTTATTGTGAAAACTTTCAAAGATTTCACAATTAAACAGAATACTGTACATGATAACCCGCTGTGTATTCATAACCCTGATTCAACATCTATTACTTTGTCAATCTTGTTTTTTTTTTCTACTTTTACCCAACATCCCCCATTCTAGATTGTTGTAAAGTAAATCACAGGCATCCTGTCTTTTAATCCATAAATATTTCAGTATGAATCCATAAAAGATAAGGCCTCCTTTTAAAACTATAGCAATTCTATAATGATACCTAAAAATATTATCATTAATTTCATAATATCAAATATCAGCTACCTAGTCAGTGTTCAAATTTCTCCATTAGTCTCGTAATGTTTTTAAGAGTTGGTTCAAATTCAGAGTAAAATACGGTTCATACTTTGCAATTAGTTGATTTGTTTCTTAAGACTCTTTTAAGCAAAGATTCTCTCTCCCTCTTATTTTATCCCCTTGCTATTTCTATTTTTTTAATTGAGGTAAATTCCCTTGCAATTTGTTTGTCATTTGTCTTGTAGAGTTTTCACACAGTCACAGTGTTTTAAAATGTAGGTTTTATGGGAATTCCCTGGTGGTCCAGTGGTTAGGACTCAGCACTTTCACTGCCGTGGGCCTGGGTTCAATCCCTGGTCGGGGAACTAAGATCTTGCAAGCCGTGCAGTGTGACCAAAAAAAAAAGTAAGTTTTATTATTGTTCAGGTATGGTGAGGCCAACAGATCAGGAGACAATTGTCCCTGAAAAGAGAGTTTGTTACTCACAGTTCCCAAGAGGAAGGGGCACACTGGGCCACGCCGGGCTACGCAAGGCCACATGAGGAAGCATTGGAGTCATCAGGGGACAGTAGTGGGAGGGAAGTGTGGGCAAGAGCTTTTATTGTGGTTTCCATGGAAAGGAAGGTACCAGTTGTCTGGATTGGTTAGTTTGTATATGAAAGATATGCTCGAAGGTGAATTCTTTGCTATTACTAGTAATTGATTAGCCCTGGGAGGGCAGTCTCCCATGGTTTGTAATGCCTCAGTTGTCAAAACATTAGAATAAAAAGACATGCTTATTACATAAGATTTGTCTATTGCATCCCCATGATGTCACATTATATCTTTCTCTGTCCCCTATATTTGCTATAAACTGGTAATGAAATCGGGAGGCTTGATTGGATTCAAGTTTAATTTTTTTATGACTTCCATCACAAAGAACATAATATCCAATTATCTCTCTTTTTGTTATGCCAGCAACCATTCAAGAGCAATCGCTAAATTAATTATTTAATTAGGAATTACAAAAGAGGGATATCCTAATCTCCAAAATATACAAACAGCTCATGCAGCTCAATAACAAAAACAAACAAACAAACAACCCAATCAAAAAATGGGCAGAAGATGTAAATAGACAGTTCTCCAAAGAAGGCATACAGATGGCAAAGAGGCACATGAAAAGATGCTCAACATCTCTAAGTATTAGAGAAATGTAAATCAAAACTACAATGAGATATCACCTCACACTGATCAGAATGTCTATCACCAAAAAATCTACAAACAATAAATGCTGGAGAAGGTATGGAGAAAAGGGATCTACAAACAATAAAGGCTGGAGAAGGTATGGAGAAAAGGGAACCCTTCTACACTGTTGGTGAGAATGTAAATTGGTACAGCCACTATGGAGGACAGTATGGAGGTTCCTTGAAAAACTAAAAATAGAGCTACCATATGATCTAGCAATCCCATTCCTGGGCATATACCCAGAGAAAACCATAATTTGAAAAGATACGTGCACCCCAAAGTTCATTGCAGCACTATTTACAATAGCCAGGACATGGAAGCAACCTAAATGTTCAACGACAGAGGAATGGATAAAGAAGATGTGGGACATATATACAATGGAATATTACTCAGCCATTAAAAAGAATGAAATAACACCACTTGCAGCAACACGGATGGACCTAGACATGGTCATACTGAGTGAAGTAAGTCAGACAAAGACAAATATAATGTAATATTGCTTATACGTGGAATCTAAAAAAAATGGTACAAATAAACTTAATTACAAAACAGAAATAGAGTCACAGATGTAGAAAACAATCTTATGATTACCAGGGGGGAAAAGTGGGGAGGGATAAATTGGGAGACTAGGATTGACATATACACACTACTGTATATAAAATGGATACCTAATAAGGACCTACTGTATAGCACAGGGAACTCTACTCAGTACTCTGTAATGACCTATATGGGAAAAGAATCTAAAAAAGAGTAGATACATGTAGATGTATAAACTGATTCACTTTGCTCTACAGCAGAAACTAACACAACATTGTAAATCACCTATACCCCAATAAACATTTTTAAAAAATAAATAAATAAATAAAAATAAATAAAATGTCAGTGTTCCAAAGTGAAAAAAAAAAAGAGGGGTATTCTAATTCTACCATTCCTTCTTTATTTATTAGTGTGATAATTTTTTGCAAAGAGAAATGTCTCCTCATCAACTATTTGGTAACCCAGAGCTAGATTGTATAGGAAAGGTAGATTAAATGCTTGATTCTTTCCCTTTATTGACCTGTTTTCAAAAATAATGTGTTGGTATCAGCATCCTCTGAAAGTGACCAGTGAGTTTGTTTCATAGATTTAGACATATTTTATTGGTTTCAATCCATTGTATTCTTATTGATGCTGAAGTTGTCGCATTCTGGGCCACTGGGAACTTCTTAGAGTTGGCCCCTCACTCATTTTGACCACTAGTGGTTTACCTGTCTTTTGGGATGAGAAGTGTTTCAGGCTTATATTGTTCATTTCCTGTCCCAGACATGGAATCAACCATATCTCCCAGAAGCCCTGTTCCTTTTAATAGGAGGCTGTATTTAGAGACCATAATCTCATTGCTTTTTGGTACTCACTGCTTCTGAGCTGGTCATTGTTTCTAGGTCTTATCAATGGATAGAGCAAGGGAATATGTATATCAATAATTGATTGACATTTATTAATTCTCTTTTAAGTATTGGTTTTCCCTCTCATTTTTTTCTTCTTTACTTAGGTATACTCTCTTTTCAGTTTGGTTGTTGAGTTCATACTGTTAGTTCCAACTCAAATTTATGTACTCAGGTTTGTTTGTTTGTTTGTTTTGCTAACTTTTTCAATAATACATCTGCATCACTTTTTCTGTTGCTGGAATCCTGGTTCCCAACTCAAACCAGCATATTATTTATTCATTTGCTTTATCTCAAAATATGTAGACAATAGTCTCAGAATAACAATCGCCAACACTACCACTAGCAATGTGATAACTGAAAGCAGATTAATTTTTCAACAGTTCTTTTTGTCCTTAGGTTATATTTCACTAAAGGATGTTCATTTAAATTTTGCGTTTTGGAGTCATTGAAATAATCCCTCTCAGTGTGGTTATGCTGCCAGCTCAATTCTGCACTAGCCCATTCATTTGCTTCATTTTGCTTTAGACTTTTAAGGATTACACATTTTTAACTTTAAATTTTCTTTATAGTTAAAGTATATTCAAAGAGGCCTAGCTTTTATCCCTGTCTTCTCCACCTTGTTCCCCTTGCTTCCATTGTTTTATTTTTTGGTTTACATTTTCTTCTTTTTTTTTTTTTTTCACATAAGCAAATTTTAAAAATATAAGCAAATATCCATTCCCCCCGCCCCCAAGATAAAGGTAGCATACCATTCATGCTTTTTTCCACCTTGCTTTTTTCACCTAATACATGCTACACATCAGTAAATAGGACTATATTAAATATTAAATAAAATACCTTCTACAGAATCTTATCCACAATTCCCAAATTCTCAAAGCTCTGAAAACCCAGAATTTTATTATAAGCTTGCAGCAAACTCATTTGGAAAAAATCAGATCTGAACCCACATACAGTTATGTATTGTCTTTATATTTTATACTTACGTGTGTTTATACTTGATACATTTCTGATGCTGGAATATTTAATATTATGGGTTCAGCTTCATATAGCTTGATGAAGGTGATATATGCACTGTATTAGCTTCCTGAAACCTGAAAATTTTGAATTCTGAAACATTTAGGCTCCAAGGATTTCAGATAATGCATTCTGAACCTTTAATATATAAATCACTGAGTAACTTTTAGTCCCTTTTCTTCTCCCAACACCTGCTTTTGAATTTTTTAAAAAGAATGTGACTATAGGGCTCAGCCTCCCATTTCAGCATAACCAGGTAAATAATAATGATTCTCTCAGTACAAATTGAATGGGAACCAGAAACCCATGGGTTTTCCTTGCATATGCCAAGCCTGGGGTTCTAAGACTTCCTTCTAGGTAAAGTAACTTCAGGGGCAAAGATTTCTAGTGAGAGGCTTAGAAGACTTAGATTAGTATTTTGAAAATTTAAGTATAATTATGAAGCAGATACATTTTAAAGAAAATTCTGGCTAGAGTGTTTTCATAGAATTCCCCTACTTTGTTGACCCCTTCTGTGTTAGAGTATCATAGAATTTTGGGTTGGAAAGAATACAGTAGTCCGTCTTATTCTCAGGAGATACTTCCCGAGACCCCCAGAGGATGCCTGAAACTGTGGATAGTATGAAACTCTATATATACTATGTTTTTCCTATACATTCATACCTATTATAAACTTTAATTTGTAAATTAGGCACAATAAGAGATTAACAACAATAACAAATAAAATAGAGCAATTATAAAAATATATTGCAATAAAAATTATTACAATAATTTGAATGTGAATGTAGTCTCTCCCTCTCTCTCTCAAAATATTTTATTGTACAGATTTAATGCCTTTTCCATCTTAACTAAGCACTTACCACACACTGTGGCCATAACTTTTGCAGTCTGAGATGTGACAGCAAAACTAGCACACGTTTCTTTTTCCTTCTTCACAATTTTACAGATAGAGGATTCGTTCTTACTGTAGATGTTAGCCACCTCACCATATGATTTTTTTTCTTTCCTTATGAAGTGGAGAACTTTTACCTTTTCACTTAAAGGAAGTACTTTTTGGCTTCTCTTTAGCATATCCGAATTGCCAGCATCACTACTCTTGTGCTTGGGGACATTATTAAGTAAAATGAGGGTTACTTGAACACAAGCCCTGCAATACTGAGACAGTCGATCTGCTAATCAGGGCGGCTACTAATGACTAATGGGTAGAATACACTGGACAAAGAGATGATTCCTGTCCTGGGCAGGATGGAGTGGGACAACCAGAGCTCTCATCAGCTACTCAGAATAGCATGCAATTTAAAAGTTACAAATTGTTTATTTCTGGAATTTTCCATGTAACGTTTTCAGACCGTGGTTGACCGCAGGTAACTGAAACCAGGAAAAGTGAAACTGTGGATAAGTGGGGCCTACTGTATTGGTTGTTGCTGGGAAGCGTCTTCCAGAAAAACTGGACCAAGCACAACTCAACAAGACGCCTTTCCTAACTTTGCCCATTGCTTTTATGAGGAACCACTGCATTTAGGGTGCTTGAGGTGGGCAGGTATGAACAATAATTATAATACTGCCCTGCTTTATTGTCAAATGGTATTCAGAACTACTACATCGTAAACTTTATCTGTGAGGTAACTTAGGCTCAACTTTTTCACAAGTAAGAAAGCTGAGGCCTCTCACTGTGGTAGACTGTATAATGTTCACAGTACTTGGTGCCTCTCCTTGTGAGAGGATTATATGTCCCTGTCCCACTGACAGAGTCCCTGGACTTGCTCTGGGCAGCAGACTGTGAATGGAAGTGACGTGGGCCACTTCTGGGAGAAAGCTTTAGAAGCCAGCATGTTATTTTCTGTGTGCTCTTTTCCCTCTATCACAAAGCCATGACCACGCTATGATGGATATGTGGTGTGAGTGGGAAATAAACCTGAGTTGTTATAAAGAATTGAGGTTTTGGGGTTGTTTGTTACCACAGCATAACCTAACTTATACTGACTGATACTCTTGCCTTTGGTCATGCAGCCAGTGATGAAATGTGACAGGGACCCCAGTGTCTGGATGAAATCCTCAAGTTTTTACTAGAGACAACCGTTATCCTTTTGATTTTCTAAAGCTTGATTTCCTTACCTATTCTAATTTCTGAAATAGATTGACATACCTAATTAATATTAATGAAATTCTTTGAGCTCCTAGGTATATGGCAAATATTAAGTACTAAAGTACCAGCATCTATAGATATAACAATTATTAAGATTTATAAATATGCTTACCATCAGACAGGGAACAAAAACGAGGTGACTGAGAAATTAGTAATCTAGAAAGTAGAAGAAAGATGAAAAGGAAACAAGAGGCCTATCATGATGGATGAATTTGTTTGGTATTTAATTTTCCTTGCTCTGAACTGACAGAGAGGACTTTTGAAAGAAAGGTGCTTTCATCAATCTTTCTCATTTTTTTTTTCACCAGAATAAGGAGATAGGAAGGTTTCATTTTATGAAAAAAACAAAAAACAAAAAACAAAAAACCTCTCCTAGGATGGAATTTTTCAAGTTTAATTTTGACATTGCATCCTTTTGGTCTTATATGCTCATATGAATATGCTGAGTTTGGGGGTTGGGAGATCCCCTCTCTCTCTCTTTTCTCCCCATCCCCCTCTTTTTTCTTCCTCTTCTTTTTCTTTCATTTTATTAAAAGAAAACCCCTAGGGTCAATCTATCATACTAGTACTTGAGTCCATAAAAAGGTGTGTATTATAAAGGCCCTTGTAGCTCAGGTAGTGACAAGACTTGGGTAGATTACTGAATTCTATATCCTCATGGACTAAATAACCCTAAGGCTCCAGCATATTTATTCTTATATCTGTGGATCTTTGAGAAAATCAATTAAGAGTGGGAGATGACATGATAATAAGGAAGCTGAGAGAATGTGTCTCTTCCAGGAATTCTGTATAGTGCTCCCTCTTATCACAGAGACCTGAGTCAGTGTGTCACGTGCCAGGAACATCTTGCTTCTACTGCCTGTTGAAAGTAGATTTTGTCTCAGTTAAAAAAAAAATACCATGTATATATACCAGGATTCCATAAACATTTATTGAGTGCCTACTGTGTGCCAGACTTTCTAATACTCATTATCAAAATAAGCAATTTGGAATAACTTCAGGATTGGCACACAATTCTGAATTGCTTGGACCCATCTCATAATTATAGAACAATGGAAGAGATTAGAATAAACCCTTGAAATGCACCAATTTGGCTTGGCTTATAAAACCTCAGTTTAAAGTATGAACTGAGAAGGCAAGAAGGACACAAAGGTAAGCACCCAGAGGGAAGAGACTCAAACTGGGCACAGGGATGGTGGTGTCTAGACTTTTGGTCAGCTGAGTGGCCAGGATCAGTTGTGCAAATCCACCAGCTGAGATACTCATGAACTCACTGACTCACCTTGGGAATTTTGATTACGAAGTAAAACATGCATTTCTTTTGAAGGATGATTACAGTACAGTGGCTGTGATGAGCCACACTCTAATAGACTTGGAAGTTACAAATAATGCACACAAGTTTTTTAAGAACATGGAGCACATATATTTATATCCACAACCAGCATTCTATTTCACTCTCTAGTTCTGACATAAGTGTAGGAAAAAATATCCCTTATCCTATCCTGGGGCCAGTATGAATTCAATTCTTTTTTTTTTTTTTTAAAGAGAAAGAGCAGAGTATTTTTTCTTTTTCTTTTTTTTTTTTTTTAATTTATTTATTTTAATTTATTTATTTTTAGCTGTGTTG
Organism: Balaenoptera physalus; assembly: GCF_965194825.1. Lineage (NCBI taxonomy): Eukaryota > Metazoa > Chordata > Mammalia > Artiodactyla > Balaenopteridae > Balaenoptera > Balaenoptera physalus. The sequence goes on from NC_138897.1 coordinate 14,240,359, forward strand.
GGTCTTCGTTTCGTACGAGGGCTTTCTCTAGCCGCGGCAAGCGGGGGCCACTCTTCATCGCGGTGCGTGGGCCTCTCACTATCGCGGCCCCTCCCGTTGCGGGGCACAGGCTCCAGACGCGCAGGCTCAGTAATTGTGGCTCACGGGCCCAGTTGCTCCGCGGCATGTGGGATCTTCCCAGACCAGGGCTCAAACCCGTGTCCCCTGCATTAGCAGGCGGACTCTCAACCACTGTGCCACAAGGGAAGCCCTGAATTCAATTCTTTAGTCACCTATAATTTGAGGACAGCAAAGTGTTCTTTCCTTTTCATCAGCTTTTTGTCTCTCATAGATGTTTGAACAGGTATGAGAAAAATAAGTTCTGGCAAGCAATAACTTGCAACTGCAGCTGTTTGGGGAAAAAAGAAAACAAGGTAAGTTCAATCCACCACAAAGAGAAGCCTGTTGGCTATTGTCAGAGAAGCAGGATCAAAGACAAAAGTCGAGTTCTTCACCCAGCCTTAATTTACTGTTTTATTACTTCCCCACAGCAGTCTGGAAGGCATAGAGAACCCTTGCCTTATTGTAGAAATATTTCTCTGGGCTTCCCTGGTGGCGCAGTGCTTGAGAATCTGCCTGCCAATGCAGGGGACATGGGTTCGAGCCCTGATCTGGGAAGATCCCACATGCCGCGGAGCAACTGGGCCCGTGAGCCACAACTACTGAGCCTGCACGTCTGGAGCCTGTGCTTCGCAGCAAGAGAGGCTGCAACAGTGAGAGGCTCACGCACCGCGATGAAGAGTGGCCCCCGCTTGCCACAACTAGAGAAACCCCTCGCACGGAAACGAAGATCCAACACAGCCAAAAATAAAAATAAAATAAATAAATTAAAAAAAAAAAAAAAAAAGAAATACTTCTCTGATGAAACACTAATTGGCCAGAGTCAATGGGGCTGGCTGGGCTGTTTCTGACTGTTTTGCTCACAAGGCACCAAGTCAGGAAGACATTTTTATGGGCAAGAGCCAAATCAGGTGGGTTTCACATATTGCTATTATAAGATTTGGGAAAGAGACTAGGAAAAGAAAGATAAAAAGATAATTACTGAAACTTCAAAGTAAAGCCTCAGACTTCCCTGGTGGCACAGTGGTTGAGAATCCACCTGCCAAGGCAGGGACATGGGTTCGAGCCCTGGTCCGGGAAGATCCCACATGCCCTGGAGCAACTAAGCCCGTGCGCCACAACTACTGAGCCTGCGCTCTAGAGCCCGTGAGCCACAACTACTGAAGCCTGCATACCTAGAGCCCATGCTCTGCAACAAGAGAAGCCACCGCAATGAGAAGCCCATGCACCACAATGAAGAGTAGCCCCCGCTCACTGCAACTATAGAGAAAGCCTGCGGGCAGCAATGAAGACCCAATGCAGCCAAAAAAAAAAAAAAAAAAAAAAAAAAAAATTGACCAGTTACAGAAATGGCTTAAACATTTCTTGATTGTAAAGGGAGAAAGTTATGTTGGTCTAGAGCAGGAGTTAGCAAAATATGGCCCACGTACCAAATCTGCTTCTGACTCATTTTGTAAATAAAGTTTTATTGAAATACAACTACACTTGCTTATTTACATAATCTCTGTAGCTTTTTTCATGCTACAACCTTAGAGTTGGTATGACAGAGATCATAGGGTCTGCATAGCTTAAAATATTATTATCTGGCCCTTTATAGAAACTGTCTGCCACCCTCTAGTCTAGAGGTAACCATTGGGCTGGACAAAATTACCCTCGGTGGAAGTTTGTAACATGGATATGTATAGGGGGAAAATTCTTTTTCTATTAAAAATTCACAGTAAAAGAGATCTTAATTTTGTAATAGTTAGAAGAACTTTTAAAGTTAAAAAAATATATATTTTTGGTGGTGAAAGTTGTGAAGCTTCTCTATCTTTGGGTCAGGTTATTAGTGACGCCTGCAGAAGAGAGGAAAGATCAGGTTTAAGAATAAGGCTCTACATGTTTTCTCATAGCCACAAGATGGCTGCCATTGCTCCAGGCATCATGTCCTTATACAACCACCTCCAAAGGGGTGGGAAGCATCCCTTCACACATTTCTTTCAATTCAGGAAGAAAAAATTCTGCAGAAGCCCCAGGGGCAGACTTCCCCTTATTTCTCATTAGCCAGAACTGGGTCATTGTTCATGTCTAAATCAATCCCTGCCATCCAATACCTAAGGTTCCATTAGCAAAAACAAAAAGGCGAATGAAAATTAGTAAACAACCAACAAGGACTGCCACAGTTCATGTCAGGTACCCAAAAAAAAAAAGGAAAAAAAAAAAAAAGAATAAGGCTCTAATGTTAATGGCATCAGATATTAGCCTCTACTAGCCTCTTTATTTAAACTGCAGTTAAGATAGAAAAAGCTTACTCGTATCCCCCAGGGCTGGGGTGGTTTATGTCTGAGGGCTCCTTCCCAGCCACCCTTCTAAGCTGCTCCTTCCCAAACTACATGTTCTGTGTGCCTTTTTAGCGAACACCTGAGCTCAGCTCCTCCCATCTACCTCTCCAGAGTTGTCAGCCAACACTGCCCTACGACCCCATGTGTGTGCACATCTGTGCACATATACCTGGATGTGGGTGAACACGCATGCGTACACACCCACACGCACACACACAGAGTGCTTTGGCTGGCTGTATTAACCTCATAGCTCTCTACATACTTTGTGAATTTCCATGCCTCCTATGTCTTTGCTTTAGTGATTTCCATGCCTCTTGTGCCTGTTGAAACCACTCATTTGCCTGAAAAATCCAGCTGTGAAGAACATGCTTGGGAAATGTGCTCTTCTGTTTCAGTCTCCTGTTTCTGAGCTTTCATTACCAAGCCTTTGGGTGAATGAGAAGAAATTCACAGGGTCCAGTTAGTGGTCCACTGCCCTGGGTCTTTTGAGCTACATTTTTATTCCTTAGAGGAGAAAATCCTAAATTCACTGCAGGGCTAGAGTCCACAAACCACAGGGAAGTTTTCGACTCCTTTTCAGGCAAGAACTAAAGTCTTTTTAACTTCAACCACAACTTCCCTATAAGTTCTGTCAGGGCGAAGCTAGTGTTCTATTCTTTGAGTGGCCACGAAGGCCCTCAAGGGAGTGGCTGGTATATGAAGGCACGCGGTATGTTTATTGTAAGAAAGAATGAACGAACGTGGCCGAGTGGTTATGAAGGAATGCTTGGTAGGAAGGTGAACTAGTGTAGTCAGATCGCTATCCGATGTTCTAGTGGCATATTAGCCTCTGCCATGTCTGGCAATTTCTCTTAGATGATTTGTTTGCAGTGGCTGCATTCCCATTGTCCAGAGCAGGGCTGCCATGTTGCACAACTCCGGTGCATTCAGTGTACAGGCTGACCTGCCGTATGCAGCCGGTCCGAGGTAGTGCTAAGAGCATGGATTTCGAGGTACACATTTCCAGGTCCAGATTTGATTCCCAACTTTCAGCATTTACTAGTTTATTGACACTGCTCAAATTCCTGAAAGTTCTTCAAACCTCTGTTTCTTCATCTTTAAAATAGGGCAAATTATATACCATAGTGTTATCATGAGGATTAAACGAGGTAAAGTATGACACTTAAGAAAATAATAAATGCTTAATAAACACGTTTTTCGTGATGTGTGGCTGAGGTTGGTTGTGAATCGTCACTGGGGATTTATGTCACTGTAAACCATTTTAGTATAGAGTGGGCTTTGATGTTGTTTTACATAAATGTGATTGTATTAGTTTCCCAGCGCTATTGTAAGGAATTATCACAAACTGAGCAGCTCTAACAACAGAAATTTATTCTCTCACAGTTCTGGAAGCTAGAAATCCAAGATCAAGGTGTCGGCAGTGCTGTGATCCCCCTGAAGGCTCTAGGGGAAGATACTTCCTTGCCTCTTTCGGCTTCTGGTAGTTTCTCATAATCCTTGGTGTGTGTTCCTTGGCTGCATCACTCCAATCTGCCTCTGTTGTCACCCTTTCCCTTCTTCTCTGTGTCGCTGTGTCTAAATTTCCCTCCTCTTATGATACCAGTCATTGGACTAAGGCCCACCCTAATCCAGTGAGACCTTATCTTAACTTGATTGCATCTGCAAAAACCTTATTTCCAGATAAGGTCACATTCACAGATCCCAGGGCTTAGGACTTGAACATACCTTGTGGGGGGACACAATCTAACCCTCAACAGTGAGCATGAACATGATCTTGGATGGTGGCAAGAAGGAGAAGGTTCTCTCCAGGAACCTCCTGTATGACCTTGGACGAGTCACTTAACATCTTTTGTCCTGTTTTCTCATTTGTACCATCTGTGAATTGAGGAGATTGGATGACATACTCAGATCCCTCACCTTTAGCATTTTATGGTTTCATGAAGTATCTCAAATTCCAGATTTGCTGAACCTGAATTCATGAGATTTTTCTGTAATGAGGTCCTGAGACAACTAAAGGAAGGACGGCGTCAGCCCTCACAGGTGAGCTTCTGCGGCATCAGCCGGGGTGGTGCGCCCACTGTGCTCACCTCCTCTGTGTCCTGGGAGCAGCCTTCCCACAGAAATTTGTTATTTATTCCCTTCTTTCATTGCTAAACCACTGTTATTAAATTTTATTTCTATTTTTATAAAACCTGCCCTCCATTTTAGCAGGGTCTGCTATAGGGTCCAACTTCATTTCAATCACAACTCTTGGCAATTTTTGAACACTGTTAAAAGCCAGTGTAAGACTCACAGAATTGGAGGGGGGGGCGGGGCGGGTGGGTAGGAAAGCCCACATAGGGGATTTCAAATGTGTTTATATTCATCTCAAGTCTTTAGAGGCCCGACTCTTCCAGTGGGACCATTGAGGTCCATGTGGTTCATTGGCTAAAAATAGACGTTGAGATTCACATCTCACATGAACCTGAAGTAAGAAAAAAAGAATCCTTTAGTCTAACAAATACTCCATAAAGAAGACTATTTGTTTTGTACTTATGAAGCAACTGAACACATTTTATAGCCTGGAAGAACATTTGGGGTGCCCCTAGAAATTTATTGTTAAATAACTTTTAAATCCCAATACTATTGGAGTCTTAGAAGTTGCAGTTTTTATTATGAATGATAGCATTACCTAGGGAATAACCACCTGAACCACATTCTTTGTAAGTATTATGTTGACTACGCCAGAAAATTGTAGATTTTTCTGTATACATGCATTAAACAACAGAAACTTGCTAAATTGATTATGCAAATTTTGGAAAATAAGCAAATATTTGCTGCATAAATATTTCTAATATCTACACTCTATATTAGATGCCCTAGAAACTATATTTTGCCTTTCTATGAAGTTTTGCAAGTGTGGCTTAAGAAGAAGAATAATGATGATAATAGTCAAAATAGCAATGCAGAATTTTAATTGAGAATATTAAAGTACTCTGGAACCCAATAATGAATATAAATCTCATACAACAATACGGTTAATCTCTTGATTTATTAGGAAAGTGTCTACAAAGGTAAAATTCAGCTCGGTTCCTATTAATATAACACTGATTATGAATTAGCGGCATCTGAATTAATGAGGTTTTATTTTGAGTGAAACTTTACTTTTTAAAAATTTTGTTTTGATTACATAAAATTTTTTTGCAGTTGCATCTGTAATGTCTCCAATAACTGAAAGTGCCACTCAGAGGAACCAAAGCTTTCACTGCGAGGGTCTCACTATCAGGGACATCATTTTTAAGACATACGTTATATTATATATTATATATATTATATTATATTATATTATATTATATTATATTATATTATATTATATTGTATTGGACTCTTACATTATTTGGGATCATTGCTGGCTATTTTAGTCTTGAGCCTGTGGTCTGTTCCACAGCAGTCTGCTCTCTCGTGATGGCTGGGAGGCAGAGTGGTGAAGAACCTGAACCCTGGAGTCAGACAGACCTGAGTTCAAATGACATTTCCACAACTTTCTAGCAGGCGACCTTGGCCTTCTTTAACTTGTCAAAGCCTCAGGTTCCGCATCTGCAGAATGGGTCCTTCTCTGTAGGAGAGTTAACAGGACTGAATGCGGTAGAGCAGGGACAGTGCTGTTCAATGTCAGCCCGTGGTAGGAACTGGCTTCCGGAGTGCCCTCTACCCCCGCAGTGCCTAACATTCATAACTGGCTCATAGGCATTGTTCATGAGCAAAATTGAAATCACCACTGAATGCACTGCAGGGTTCCTGGAGGTAGGACGGGAATGAGCCTCACTTTATCTTACTGTGGGAGAGCTGGTTTGGATTAGAGGATCTCAAAGAGCCTTTTTAAGCTTAATGCTACAGAGCCTGTGTGGTATGATAAGAAATAAATATGTGGTTTTTGTCCCAGATTCCTGGCACAGAGCTCCTAAAACTCATAGAATTTCCTGAGTTTAGGGGTGATAGGAGCATCTTTTTTTATTCATAATGGATTCCTTTCAACCATTCAGCCTGAATTTTTGCAAATGAAGTGACTTTGGGCGAGGTCCTAGATAGCTTCTGGAGGGGGGAGCCGGCCAGAAAGATAGAGTCTTGGTTAAAAGATTGGAACTTTCATCCCCACCCCTTGACCTCTGAGAAGGGGAGAGGGGCTTGAGTTTGTGTCCAATCACCAATGGCCAGTGATTTAATCAATCATGCCTGTGTAATGGGACCTTCAAAAGACCCCAAAATGAGGGAGTCCTGGGATCTTCCAAGTTGGTGAACACACCCGTGTGCCAGGAGGGTGGCGCACCCCAGCTCCACGGGGACAGAGGCTCCTGTGCTCAGCATTCTTCCGGACCTCGCCCTGTGTCCCTCTTCATCTGGCTGTTCATTTGTATCCTTTATAATTATCTGTAGCAGTAGCATTTTCCTGAGTTCTGTGAGTCATTCTAGCAAATGATCAAAACTGAAAGCGGGGGCATGGGAACCCAGAATTTGTAGCCAAGTCGGAGAATCAGAGAATCTGAGAGTCTATAAGGACCATTTCTGATAAGTTTTGCAACCTGATCCCCCTGCCCCCAACCAGCACTGTGTCTCTGGTTTCTGAACCATTAACTAGAAGTGCGGACAGAGTTTCTCACGCTTCTAGTCTGTGACAGGGAGAGGTGTGTGTGCAGTGACACTGATAAGGAGAGCCATCTCTCTCCTCTGGACTGATGTTTTCAGATGGGCATCTCGGGGTGAGAAATCAATGGCGTAAATGCACAACTACAGGACCAAGAGTCAAGAAAATAAAGAAGTTAGTTACCATGGCCAAGGTCATCCTTGAACCGCAAAAGGGGAAGCTGCGTGTAACGTCTCTCATAGGTACCATACTTAGTATGACAGCCTTGCAGATACGTTCAAAATACTGCCCGATCCAGACTGAAAATATGTCCCCTACTCCCCAGAATTTTCTCATTCACTACAAATCCCTTCTGGAAGTGGGCAGGGTACAGCAAACATAAATAAACACATAGATAAATATATCTCATCTTCATTATTTTGTAATATATCACTAGGATGAATCTCATTCCAAGAAGCTTCCACACCCTCAGGAATCATGTCTGCTCCTGTGGTTCACGTTTTCAATTTTGAAATGCTTTCCCACAAACCATTTTCTTTCAGGTTCTGGGCCTGTGAAGCAAAATTAATTCACTCTCCTCTTTTCTGTGATGTCAGCTCAGCCCTGTTAAGTTGGATGCTAGAGGACATGTGTTATAATGTTCCATGAGAACTAAAAAATATTTTCCAGCTTGTAAATTGCTTTTTGTTTATTTAATTTTGTCTTTCATGGACTATATATACAGCCTATGCCTCTGGGGTCTTTTATACATGAACAATTCAGAAACCACTGACCTATAATCATATTAAAACTCTCATTTTATCTCCAGTTTACCCATAATAGAATCCTGTTACATGAGTTGGGCAGAAGCCTTGTGAATAGATAATCTCGTCTCTAAAATGCTAGGGCTTTAAGGAGTAAGTAGGGATTGTAAATTCAAATTGTGAGCCATTTCATTATAGTACATTCTGTCATTATGGTACGATTACAAAGCATTTCAGAGTTTATTAGTTAATTTATTTAGCCATCTCCTGATCAGTTTAGTTCTTTTTTTTGGTCAGGATTGCTGACCCTTCCAACAGGTGAAAATGAAAGCAGTTCATAGTGAAAGAAACCCCTTCCAGTTTCTTCGCAGGTGTTGGATGAGACCTGGGCGTCTCACGTCTCAGTGATTCAAAATCAAGAGGCCATTTCCACAAGCACCTGGGGGCTGGAATATACCACTTCAGCCTCTTGTCCGTGTAAAAAGGTAGTTTAAACCCGGGACATTTGAAGGCTCGGCTGAAATTTGTTTCTCCAGCTAAGCTTTGCCCTTATTAATCATGGAGGTTAGTCCCTTGGCCTGTTTCTGAGTGGAAAACCAAAGTGTTTTAAAACAACAATTATGCTGAATGTCTGCCAGGTTTTGATTATCCATATAAGTCGTAATGTCAAGTTAATGACAGTTTGATCTAGATTTCATTATTTAGTTTTATTGAGAGCTGTATTATGGGAAAAAAGGGAAACAAGTCAAAAGCTGCAGCTATACACAGCCATTCAGTCAACCTTCTGTGTGCACAATTGTTTGGAATACCGCGTGGTTAAGCCAACTGGATCATTACAACAGCAAACAGAATCGACCATGTAGCAGCGTATTTATTTTGGCCACGTTAGGACAAATGAGGTGATGTTTTAAGGCAATGTAACCAGTTTACTGAATGGGATGATCTTAGTGGATGCAAACAGGATATGGCATTAGTTATTTTTCCCCTCACGGCTTTGTCAGCTCTCTATTTCCTGACCTGTGACAGCACCACGGACAAGTCTCAAGGCTTTTGGGTGGCTTTCAGTTATAAGAATCATCTCACTTGGGTAGCTGTGACTCATTTTTTAAGAGTTAAAATGTCTGCTGTAGTCTAAAGCAAAACTTCATTCTCCCATTCAATCCAAAGCTTCTTCCTTCCCCACCTCTGGCCTCACCTCTGCTCAGAGACACAGTCAGGAAGGGCTGGTTCTTTCCCTTCTTTCCCCTTTCCTTGCCTTCCCACCATCTTCTTGAAGACCCCCCCCCCCCAGCCTCTGTGAGGGGTCTCTCAATGGCCACCCACTTCCAGCCTGGAGTGGGAGGAAGCTCTCCCTCTGCCACTTAGCAACTTTCTCCAATTATTCTTTCCTATTTCTAGTCTTTCTTACTTAAGCTGCAGATGGACGACAGGGATTTTGCTCTGATTTCTCTCAGCATTGGGCTGTCCTCATAATATATTTCAACACGGAAAGTCCGATTAAACATCTGTTCACAGATACATAGACCATAGCACAGGTATATTCCAGGGCAGAAACTTCACTGCATGTGATCAGAGAGTTCTTCAAAGCCTAATATAATTCTTGGGAGTTCTTTAGTTTACTAAGAAAGAAAGAAATGACTATAGAAGTAAGTGCTGAGAAGAATAGCCAATATTGAGTTTTGATGCTGTTACTTTGCATGTATGGCCCAGAGGATCTGAGGAGTTCTTAGACGATCTCCCTTGTGCACAGAAGGTGATGTTGGTGTCCACATTGGCTCGAGTGGTTCCCATTTCTCAGAGGCAGAATCAGGGCCAGCTGTCTCCTCTTGGTTCCACCTCTTGTGTAGTGGGTGGTCTGAATAATATGAAGGGGAGTCCTGAACTTTGTGCTGTCTTTAATTTGTTTCTATTTTCATTTGACTACTCTGTTGGGAACATTAAATCAATGTGCATGATTTTTGAAGAATGTGATCTAGAAAATTCAATTATTGAGTGTCTGGAAGGGTTTCAGAGATTAAAGTGCTGTGTAAAGATGTGTAAGCATTTATTATTAAAATTAAATAAATGTTTGCTCCATACAATTAAATTGCATTGTCACATGGTTTGTATAACTCCTCAAGACACATTTTGTGTTATTTTTGTTTCAACTTTTCCTAATTCCCCCAGGTGGGATTAGAAACTGCTTTCCTCTGTTGCTCCCATAGCTTTTTCTTTATACTTCTATTTTAGCTAGATTCAATTCAATTTGATTTGCTTTAGTTTCAAATAACATTCACTAAGTGTAAACTATGTGCTAGTTTAGGCCCTGAGGAACAAAAAATTGAGCTGTACCTTCCAGCAAACATCTAGAGCATGTGTAAGTGTGTGTGTGTGCATTTGTGTGTGTTAAAATGAATGGGTCCATGGGAAGAACAAAATTCAAAGGAGGCAGAGGGAAGGGAATACCTATCCATGGTCCAGGTGCTGAAAAGTTCAAAGATGAATGATTTTGGCTGCATTGAATTAACTATGAATGCTTTCAGCAAATCTGTGCCCCTTCCCTTTTGGAAGGATTCAAATCTTTCTGGATGGGTGGTTGGCGAAAATACTCCTCTTACAGCCCCCATGGAAGAGGCACAACAGAGAACTATGGTAGCAAAATTTTCCTCTCACTAGTTTTGCCCTTGAACTTGGTGAACACAGTTCTGCAAATTAGAAATTATTTCTGAGGTTTCCAGGTTGTTCAGTTTTCCAGCAAGTGTGCCAAGCATGATGGCAACCTTCTTCCTGGAGTCAAGCAGTTTTCTTCACTTGCTCATAACTCTGACTTGTTTATTGAGGGTTGATCTGGAATATTAAGCAGTTGGTATTCAGGAAAAAGAACTGGTAAGGAACAACATTCATGGTTATAAAGTCATTGCAAGTGGAAGAATTGGAAAGTCAAGATTTTGGCCTTCCCCTTTGAGTATCAGCAGAGATTTTAAAAAGGAAAGACATTAAATAAACTAAACAAAGCCAAACAAATTACATATTAAAGTTAAAATACAAAAAGACATCATAATATTCACAAACTATTTGCCTTTCTTAAAAAGCAGGGTAGGTGTCGCCCACATTGTAGATATTTATTATTGAAAGTTTGGATTCTGGAAAGGATGAGAAAAACATCTTCCTGTTTACTTCTTATCTATAAACATGTTTCACGGCCTATTAAATGCTCCTCAGAAGCAAAAACATTTTTTAAACCATTTTTGTGAGGCAGTGTTTGATAGAATATGAGGTTAACTGAGTGTAAAAGACCAATGAAATAAATAAATGGTGAAAGATGGGGTAAAAGAAAGCAAAGGGAAGGATTACAAAACAAATGGAGTAATTTCCATTTTTTACTTGCTTTGGAACAAATCATGGAGGATGTGAATTTTCATTCCTTGAGAATTTGAAAGAATCTATTAGTAAAATGATTTGGTTCTGGAACTTTTGGGGGGAAGTAGTTCTTTAATAGTATTTTCAGTTTATATTATTGTTATTGCTCTAGTACATTATATTATCTCTGGTTTCAATTTTGGAAATTTACATTTTTTCAGCAAATTGCCAGATTTTGAAATTTATTAGCATAGAGTTGAACATGGTATGAGAATTTCATATGCATGTCTATGCTAATCTATTTAAATTTCCTTCCATGTTAGTTGTTGCTTACTTTATCATTTCTAAATTTGTGCTATTTCTATTTGTTTCTTCATTTAATTTGTAAAACATGGCCTATTTTGCTTATTTTTCCTCAAATATAAAGCTCTTGAATTTGTTGACCAGTCCCTAATGTTATTATTTTGGGATTTCTACATCTTTTATTTTCTTCCTTTTTTCATTTTAGGTATCATATGATCTTTTTCTAGCTTCCAAATTCAAAGGGTTATATTTTCTCTTTTCAACCTTTCTTGAATAACAGTGAGAGTTTTTAAAACTTTTAAATTTGTTTTTGGGTACAATTTTGGCTAAATACCTTAAGTTTTAATATGTATGGTTCTAATTTCTGTTTCTTCTAAACAGTTTGTATTTTTATGGTAACATAATAAGAAGTGTATTTATTGTCAAATAGTGAAGGGTTTTTCGTTTAAACTTTTATTACTTTTTTCAATTGTCGTTGTAAAAGATTAGGACCTATACAATTTTTGCTATCTGGAATTTATTGAAATCATCTTCTTTCTTACTACATATTTAACTATTTGTGTGTGCGTGTATACATACGTACATGTACATGTATATATATGTGTGCATGTGTGTGTGTGTGTGTCCCATGAATGCTTGTGAACTTACGTTTTTAAACAAATTCAGTTTTTAGGTCAACCTTAAGTAAATATATAGGTCAAATAAACAGTTCCTAGACTTCTTTTTTAACTCTACAGTATCTTCTTCCTTCTCAGTGTCTCTCCCAGCCTTGGAAACTTCTCTCAATGACGTTACTCCTTCGAAGTGGTCCTGGCTCGCCCCTTACCTGCACTGATAAGTATTTGGAAGTGGCAGCTACACTTACTAACTTCAGTACTTCACTGCTCAGCCTCTCTTTACTTTCTTAAAATTCAAACCTGTATAAACAAAAAGGATTTACTGTATAGCATAGGGAAGTATATTCAATATCTTGTAATAAACTATAATGGAAAAGAATTGAAAAAACAAAGACTATAGATATATACATATATATGTATAACTGAATCACTTCGCTATACACCTGAAACTAACACGATATTGTAAATTAACTATAATTTTTTAAAAAAGAGAAAGAAAAACAATGAAAATTTTACACATTCATGGAGGACCCTCTGTGGTAGGTGTAGCGGTGTGATGCGTGAGATCCATGACCTCACAGAGCTTGAGTTGGGTCTGAGTTCCAAAGTTTGCATCAGGGTTCTTTGATTTGGCTTGGTAGAAGCTAGTTTCATCCCACGGCTAGTTAGGAAGGGTGTAAAACAAAGATAGAGGAATGACTTCTCTGAGTAGAGGCTTTATTACATCCTTCCCTTCTTTCACCCTTGCCAGGAGAATAAGAGTGGGGAGGAGAAGGCTGACAGCTTTGAGCGTCTCTGGCCTCGAGAGTAGAAGAGTGTAGAGCAGGACCAGTCTCCACGAAGCTGGGAGAGAAAGCCATCTACGAAGCTGCCGAAAACTTTTGTTTCTTCAGCTGGGTGTAGTTGGGACCCAGGGAAGAGAGCCAGAAGTTTGGCTGATAATATGTCAGGTCTTCCACCCAGGGTGGGGTTCCTATTTCTTCTCCATCTACTTATGGGGACACACCACCCTTTTTGATGCACTCAGGATCCCCTGCCTTATCTGTGTTAGAGATAATATTTTGAGGGCACCATCTTGGCCCATCTCAGCCCCAGCTGACACCTTGCAACCACATGAGAGATCCTGGGCCAGAACCACCTAACTTAGCCGCTCCTGGATTCCTGACCCCCAGAAACTAGGAGCAATAATAGATATTTTTTTAAGCTGCTGAATTTGGGTATAATTTGTTACAGCAGTCCATACTATAACAGTGCATTAGAGCTTTGCAAAGAGGTACAATGAAGGCTAAAGAAGGGAGCGGTCACATCCCTGTGGGAGAAGAGTGAAAGCCTCTGATGGAGGTGTGTGGCATTTGAGATGGGTCTTGCAGAGAACTGGGCACGTATGTGCATATGGAGAAGAGAAGTAACATTTCAGGAGAAAGAACAAGGAGATGGAAAAGTGAAAGTCATGTTCAGGAAAGAGGGCAGTGTCAGTGATCTGCCTCTGTGATGCACGTCAGAAACTGGTGGGAGATGAGTCAGGAAAGGTGGGCTAGCACTACAAAGAAAGCACCTGTGTGCTTCCTCTTTCTCGCCCAAACCCCTAAGGACAGCCATTCTTCATGGTTTGGTCCTTGGACCTCTTCTCTTTCTTGATGGAGTTCCTTGGTGATCTCATTCACACCAATTTCTACCTGGGTTGCTTTAAAATCTAATCCAGAGCAACCCTTAGTGATTCAGTCTCACATCTCCACTTGCTTGCCGATCTTTTCCTCCTGGATACGTTACCGGCCTCTCAAATGTTTTTGCCTCCTAAACCCATCTTCCTCTCCAGCCATCCTCCTTGACTGACTGCCTTAAATGTAAGGGATGACACTGCTGCTGTTGACACTACCCAGGTTGTTTTCCCTGGACCACTCATCTGGGCAGAATTGCGAGAATCCAAGAGGGAAGCTTTCTAGTGGGATGTCTCCAGGACACAATTTAGTGCCACTGATTGGAAGCCTGTGGGACAATTCAGAGGAAGCATCATCCACATTGCTACTCCTCACCCCATGTACACATGTCATATGCTTCCTTGTGACCCTCTGTAGGTGACTGTTTTAGATCACATCCAAAGCAGCCATTTTCCTTTCATTCTAACCCTGAATGCAGCTGTTCTAGGTGTAGTGTATCCATCCTGGGCAGTGTAGATGAGGTTACTGAGAAGTTTAGTACTTAGGCTAAAAACCTTGTCATCCCATTGGTATCTTTCTGCAATTAGTCATCAAGTCTCATCCATTTTATCTCCCCTTGTCTCTCGTTTTCAGCCAGACCCCCTTCCCTAAGTGGTCCTGATGGTGCTGAGAGATTCTCAACCTGGCTGCAAATTAGAATCCCTGGAGAGCTTTCAAAAACTCCCTTGGGCCTCACTCAAGGCCAGTTATATCAGAATATCTGGGGTGGAGCCTAGACAGCTTATTGTTTAAAAGTTTATCCCAAGATTCTACTGTGTAGTCAGGTGGAACTCCACTGGTGGACAAGGAAAAGCGTTGCCTTGAGGGATAATGCTGACCTGGGGAAATCATTCACACCTTCTGAGAATCAATTTGCAGTTCTATAAAATGTGATAAAAGGTTCCTAGCAAGATTATTGAAGAAGCAAATGAAACAGTGGGGTGAAAAGGCATGATAGCTGTAAAGAAGTTAGGTACTGTTGTTATGATGGTCACACTCTCACTGCTCCCAGTCTAATTCAGGTCCTAATCACCTTCGGGGGCCCTGGGTAAGGGCTGTCTAGCTGAGCTTCTTGCCTCCAGCATCTCTGCCCTTCAATTCATCATCCTCACATTGGGGCCAGATCAGCTTTACCATGTCACAGTCTTTCTCAAAAACCATCCTGCTTTTCATTTCCTACCAAACCAAGTCTACTACTCTAGACATCCTCAAATCAAAACCCAAAGTGCTTTTCTAACCTTCTCTTCTGTTTCCTAAATGCAGCCTATCTGCATCCAACCACCAGCCAGCCAGCCAGCTAGCAGACGCTGGAGATCCTATCGTATGGCAGCATCTATCTGCAGAGAAATGCAAAGGTGAACCAGAGATAGGTGAACCGAGAAGCTGACCGAGAATAATTTCATAGAATAATTAGTTTTAGTTAAATATAATCTCCAAAGACATCTTTAATTTTCCCACCTCTCTGCCTCTGCATTCTCCAATGCAGCAGTGTACACAATGCAAATTGGGTCTTAAGTGGTTCTTGAACAAACTTTAAGAGATAAGCGAACATAATGTCATTACTAAATGGTAGAATAAATGGTGTCTATTACCCATGTTTTTTGAGAATGACGGTAGTTGGCTGGGCTGGCTTCAGGGACGTGTGACTTGTGCAGTCACACGGGACCCCACACTCTGAAGAGTCCCATGCATGGCTTAATGCTCTGCTGTCACCATCTTGAAATTTTTAATAACTTTGGGGCAGGGGACCCACATTTTCATTTTTTTTTATTGGAGTAGAGTTGCTTTGCAATGTTGTGTAAGTTTCTGCTGTACAGCAAAGTGAATCAGCTATACGTATACATATATCTACAAATTATATAGGATGTACTGATAGCGAGTGACAATGTTTGATTATTCATTTATGTTATTTTTGTTTTATTGTTTCAAAAAGAATTTAAGGCAGCATAAATGATGACTAAAATGGAGGAAGATAAGTAGCTTTTTACTGAGGCAAAGGAAAAATAAAATTAGGAAGTTAAGATGGAGCTGGACTGAGTTTATTACATGAAAGTCAAGATGGGCTTCTAGCAGTCCAATTTGCCTGCTAGAAGTTGCACATGAATGGGGTTTGAAGACTTTCTAGCAGCCACTGTGAGGAGGGAAGAATGATAGGCTGTATCCATGGTCAGTGGCTCAGGAAGAAGCACAGGTATCCCTGATAGGAGACCACAGGGAAATCTGTCTCATGGGTCTTCCTAAGTGGGACACGGTACAAAAGTCTTTAGGGAACACTACTGGCAACATCCATACCATGAACCCAGCAACACCTGTCGCAGGGCCAGTTCTTTTTTTTTTTTTTTTTTAATTTATTTATTTATTATTATTTATTTTTGGCTGTGTTGGGTCTTCGTTTCTGTGCGAGGGCTTTCTCTAGTTGCGGCAAGTGGGGGCCACTCTTCATCACGGTGCGCGGGCCTCTCACTATCATGGCCTCTCTTGTTGCGGAGCACAGGCTCCAGACGCGCAGGCTCAGTAGTTGTGGCTCACGGGCCTAGTTGGTCCGCGGCATGTGGGATCTTCCCAGACCAGGGCTCGAACCCGTGTCCCCTGCATTGGCAGGCAGATTCTCAACCACTGCGCCACCAGGGAAGCCCAGGGCCAGTTCTTTTAATACACCTCACACAGTATCAGCACACAATTCAAGGTTTATCAGATGAGAGGGGCTCAGTACTGAATAAGGCTGAGTCGGTGAATGGATGAATAATAGGGGACAACATGAATCAAATAGGTGTCTAGCTCTGCTGGTCTGACTTAACTCAAGGATAGATTTTGGGGTATTTTGAAGAACAGATAGGCTCTCCATATTATTTAGAGAACCTGCCAAAAGAAATGCTATTTCTCTTTTGTGTATCAAAGGACACTATCAGTGGAGTGGAAGGGCATCCCACAGATTGGGAGAAAATATTTGCAAATCACATATTTAATAAGGGATTAAAATCTAGAATATATAAAAATGCCTAAAACTCAAACAAAAACCAAACAACCTAATTAAAAAATGGGCAAAAGACTTGAATAGACATTTCTCCGAAGAAAATCTACAAATGATCAATAAGCACATGAAAAGATGCTCAACATCACTAATCATTAGAGAAATGCAAATCAAAATTACAATGAGACATCACTTCATACCCATTAGACTGGCAATAAAAACAAACAAACAACCAGAAACAAATGTTGGCAACGATACAGAGAAATTGAAGCCCTTGTGTACTGTTGGTGGGAATGGAAAATGGTGCAGCTGCTGTGGAAAACTGTATGGCAGTTCCTAAAACAAAACAAAACAAAACAAAACAAAAAAGAACTACCATATGATCCAGCAATCAGCAATTCCATTTCTGGATATGTACTCAGCAGAATTGAAAACAAGGACTCAGATATTTGTACACTTATGTTCATAACAGCATTATTTACAATAGCCAAAAGGTACAAGCAACTCAAATGTCTATTTGATGAATGGATAAATAAAATGTGGTCTATACATGCAATGGAATATATTCGGCCTTAAAAAGGAAGCAAATTCTGATACAGGCTACAACATGGATGAACCTTGAGGACATTATTTGAAGTGAAATAAGCCAGTCACAAAGGGGTAATACAGTATGACTCCATTTACATGAGGTACCCAAGAAGTCAAATTCATAGAAACAGAAAGTATGATGGTGGTTGCCAGGTGCTGGGAGGTGGAAGAATGGGAAATTATTGTTTAACGAGTGCAGAGTCTCAGTGTGGGACGATGAAAAATCTCTGGAGGTGGGTGCTGGTCATGGGTGCACCACAAGGTGAATGTACTTAATGCCACAGAACTGTACACTTGAAAATGGTTAAAATAGGAAATTTTATGTTATGTATAGCTTACCTCAATAAGAAAAAAATGCCATTTCTCTCTGTTGGGCCTTTGAAACTCTGCATGGCAGTCAATGTAAGGTTATTAGTTCTAATAATACAATATAAAAACAGTGGAAAATCAAAGCATATGTGTAGAAGTGGCATATTGGTATGATTTTGGCTATCAGTAGCAGAAAACAACACAAAATAGATTTATGACCTCAGAAAATGCGAAATATGAACTGAAGTCATCACCTGGCCCTTTACCTTCCTTCTACCTCTAGAGTGTTCTCCTCAGGGGACGTCCCCTCATTGTTACAAGATGGTTGCCCCCATCCTGACATCATATACAGATCAGTAACATCCAGCAGCAGAGAATGAACGGCTTCTTCTTGGTGCAACTTTTGCATAGTAAGAACCCTTTTCTACAAGCCTTCCAGCCGACTTCCTCTGTGTCTCATTGTCCAGAATTTCGTCACATGCTCATCCTCAAACCACCAGAGAGAGAAATGGCACCACCACGAGTGACCACAGGACTAGGCAGGATGGTCAAAGTCCCATGCGGTGGGGTGGACGCTGTAACAAAAGAAGGGGGATGTGCCCCGTGGAAGAAGAGCACAACAGACCTCCAACAGGTCACAGTCAAGCCTTGAGAAGCAGGATCCTGGGCAACTTACCTAAACATCTCTGAGCCTCAATTTCCACCACTGTGAACTGAGAATAACAACGCCCGCCTGGGGGGCTGGGAGGATTAACTAAGATAGTGTTTGCAAAGCACCTAGTATAGTGATTATACACACTGTTGTATTGATCATTATCTCATTACTGATACACGCATTAAACGCTTCAGAAATGGTAGCTGTCATGACTATTTTTCTTCTCCCAGGAGTGTGAATGCACAATTGCTGGGCTATCTTCTTCTTTTTTTTTTTTAGCTGCACTGCGAGGAGGCTTGCAGGATCTTAGTTCCCTGACCAGGAAATGAACCTGGGCCCCCAGCAGTGGAAGCGTGGAGTCCTAACCGCCAGGGAATTCCCTGGGCTGTCTTCTTGGGAATTCCCTGGACTATCTTCTTTAGCTTACCTAATGCAGGTAAACACTCAGGAAATAAATGGCACTTGGATAGTCCACCATGGGCTGTGGAGTCCAATTCTGTGAGTCCTAGGGTGTATTAGTTTATTAGGGCTGCCAAAACAAAGTGCCACAAACTGGGGGACTTAAACAACAGAAATTTATTGTGTCACAGTTCTGGAGGCTAGAAGTCTGAGATCAAGGTGTGTCCCTGTGTCTTCACATCATCTTCTGTACATGTCTGTGTCTAAATTTCCCATTCTTATAAGAGCCAGAGTCATACTGAATTAGGGACCACTTTAATAAGAAAGTGTAATTTCCACTCATTTTAACTTGATTACCTCTGCAAAGACCCTACTCCAAACACTGTCACATTCTGAGGTACTGGAAGTTAAGACTTCAATGTACAAATTTTAAGGGGACACATTTCAACCCATAATATACAGTAAGAATTGCGATGGGGATCTATTTTCCTGAAAAGCACAGGGTGAGAATTCTCAGGTCAGGTCGGAACTCTTCACCCCACCCACACCCATCCCCCTCCCAAACTCTTTATTTTAAATGGATTTGGAAATAACCCTAAATCCCACTCTGGCTAAGCTGGAGTAACGGGGTTGTAACAGATTTGTGAAGTAAAAACGTAGAGAAAATCCCCTGACGGGGGTTGTAGGGAGCATGAATCTGGAATGGACAAAAGAAACGCCTGTTTGGTCATTTTGAACATTTATTAAGCCCTGACTGTGTGCAGGGCATGGGATCTCTATTCTGCATGATGCTGTGGGGCGTGCTGTATGCCAGGGTGGAAAAAATGAGTAAACAACAGTTCCAGTCTCTGGGGACCTACTGATGATGTAGATATGTGAGAAGCTATCAATGATGTAAAGCAGAAGACAGGAAGTGCTAAATAAAAGAATAAACAGTGGGTCCTAAGAGTGCATGTTGCCGAACGCAAGTTCATGTGCCGGATGCAGAGTGAGGCCAAAAAAAACGAAACATCTGAGTCTGGAGCAGAGAAAGGTTTACTGCAGGGCCGAGCAAGGAGAACGGGTGGCTCATGCTCAGAAACCCTGAACTCCCCGATGGTACTGGGGGGAGAAGTTTCTATAGGCAAAATTTGGGGTGAGGGCTGCAGGGTGTGTGACTTTGCTCTGTCTGATTGGTTGGTGGGCAGGGAACAGGGTGGTGTTTCAGGAATCCTGTGCTCAGCCTGGAAATTACCATCCTCCACCTGGGTGAGGGCCTTAGTTCCTGCAGAAGAGATCAGAGATATTGTTATGTATATTCCTTGAGGAGGCACCAGGACCCTGCCCCATCTCTGAACTATTGTTTCTTGATTGTTCCTCCTTTGTTTCTGCATTCCTTCCCCTCTCTGATTAGCAACTGTTTGAATCTGCTCTTTGGAGCTCTGGAAGGTGTAGGAAGGTGAATGAAGCCTATTTACTACTAACAGGAAATGGGGGACAAAGAAAGGATTTGTACCTGGAGGGCTTCACAGGGTTTCACGCACAGATGGTAAAAATGAATCTGGTTGGAGAAATTTGAGTAAGCTTTGAAGGGACGGAGGGTCAGGGTGAGAGGCAGTGATGTAAATACCCTTGGAAACTTTGAAAGCACTGAATCTTTGGGGATTACAATGATAAACATAGGTCATGTAACTGCACAAAGAAATGGCGAGGGTAAGGATAAGAAAGAGCGGATCTGCTTGAAATCTTGGGGGCCCCTTGGGGCCCTGCAGGATTGTGAGCCACAGTGAGGCTTAGAAGCCACTTGCTAACCCTGAGCTACAATTGAGGAAGCTTGGAAGAGACAGATGCCTTTAAACCAAATCAAACGGAATTGTCTTGATCCTGGTTGATGGGAGGAGTCTTGGTGCAGAGATTCACGGGAGGTGCTTTGGGTTCTACAGACCTGGGTCAAGTTTACATTCACCATTTACTGGTCATGTTAAGCTGGGCAAAGTGCTTAAATTGTCTAGGCATCAGCGTCCTCATCTCTAAAGTGGAGATGTTCACACTGCTGCTAAGGTTCTTTTGAGGATGAGTGGAAAATGGTCAGCGACACCAGCTGCACACAGGCTCAATAACTGTTCACTGACAAAAAAGGAATTATAGGTATTTACTGATTTTGGACTTGATTGATGTCCTGTAGTTCCCTCGCCCTGTGGCAGAATAATCTGTGCTCTTTAAAACAGACGAATATGTGACCTTATCAAACTGCTGTGGACCCTGTGAAGCGGGGGAGCTTTCAGAAGAGAGTGAAGGAGAAGGTTTAGGATCTGGTAGGGGGTCCTTTACTCCAGGAACCACCCCCCACCCCCAGCACACTCCACCCACTGGGAAGAGAGGGAAGTAACAGCAGAGGAAATACATTAAAGCCGGAAAAGGTAGGAAGTATGTGAAGAACTTTGGCATCATCCTTCACTGACCTCTGAAAGGTCTGACCTCTGGGGGATGTCAAGGGTACCATCTCTCCTGACCACTAGAGGGTGCTCTGACTTGATCCTCTGGATCCAGAAGCACAGAAACAGATGTTTGGTTCCTTTGAGTTTGAATGATTAGGGCAGGAGGTGGCTGAGAACAGAGACAGTGGGAAGAAGAGGGTGGGCGAAGCCAGGTCTGGACCTGGAGCAGGTATGGGGTGCCAGGTCAACTTGGGTAAGATGAAGGCTAGGGATGGAGCACAGAAGAATGGATCCTGGACAGTCTGGAGGCAGCTTTGGGGACCCACAGGACAAGGCCTTGGATCCAGACCTGGGTCTCGACAAATGGTGATAGAACATCCTCATTCTTTTTCCCTTTTTTCTCAAAGCTGCACTTTTGCCCTAACTGGCAGCCGGAGCAGCAGATTTAGTGGCCAAGTGAGGGGAGGGGCCAACTGGATGCCGGGAACCTGACAGCTGATGGAAAGAAAAGACAGGGAAGGCAGTAGGAATGGCACGGGTGATAGAAGGTGGAGGTGCTGTGGAGGGAGAGAGGATAGGACAGAAGATGGAGGTGACACACAAGGGCGTAAGAAAGGAGCTACGCTTTCCAATCCTTTCCTGGCTGATCAGCTGTGGCCACTCCAACCCATTAGTCAGCGAGAACAGTGTCTCATATTGATTGTACAAGGAAGAGAGTTCAGTTTATAACGATTTCCTTCCGCCAAGCTTATAGCAAAGACACTAGCAACTTACTGGTGGGAGCGAGGATCTCACTCAACCCCAAACTGTACAAGTGTGATGAGAAAGCAGCAGATACCTGCTGCTGAGGAGGGTGTCCGGAGGACCATGGCGTCACACTGTAAGCTGACACTCAGCCAGGACCCACCAATATGGCCATCTTGCTTATGTCACCATCCAAATTGATTGGTGGACGCCTATGCCTATAGCTGTTGACTGTCATCTCTGCTTGTGGCCACATAATTCTAACCAACAGTTTGGGAATGTGTATTGTACATCTTTAATAAGACGAGGTTAAGAAAAAAGATATCTTTGTTCAACCCATCGCCACTTTTAGAAAAGCAATCTGGATATGGTTCCTATGAAATCCTTTGGAGTTTCAAGAATACTTCAGTTATTTTGTTCCAGATGAGGCTTCATTGTCCATAGATAGTACCTGGTTCTAAATAGGTAAGAGATTAGACACTGTTTCAAATATAGTAGCTCTCTCACTTAACAGAACACCTTACTGGAATAATTAGTCTGTTGAGATTGGTTTATGTAAGGCCCCCAAATAAAAACCAGTCTTGAAATGTGCACTATCTTTAGCAATCATTAACAGTAAACTATCTTAGACTATATGTACTTGAAGACCGTGTTTTACACTTTTAAAAAGACTATGTGTACTTTAAGGTGGCAAAAATCACATAAGGGAAAAATAAATTTGCAAATTGGGAAAGAAAAACTCACTCTTTCTCCTGGTTGGTTCTCCTTTACTTTCATATATAATACTTCACTTCTGACACTTCTGGTCACCAAATGTGTGGGGTTTTTCCCCAAGGTAAGTAATTCTCTGTGACACCAGCTGGGCGGCCTTATGATTTAACTCAGATCTGACACTGGAGAACTGGAGTTACCTGGAGATAACGTCAGATCCCAAAGGTGAGGGATTCAGTCCTAGAAGACTACACACCCCCCAACTTCAGACAACACTCACAAGTCCAGATTGTCCCTTGTGCTTCTGACCAGTCAGCTTTAAATCAGAGATTCCCTCCTTAGGTTTGATTAATTTGCTAGAGCAGCTCACAGAACTCAGGGACACCGTTTACTTACTGTTTACCAGTTTACTATAAAAGGGTACAGTAAAGGATACAGCTGAACATCCAGATGGAAGACGTGCACAGGGCGAGGTGTGTGCGAAGGGGCGAGGCGCGTCCACCCCTCTCCAGCACCCCCACGTGCTCACCAACTGGAAGCTCTCTGAACCCTGTACTTTTGGGATTTTTATGGAGGATTCATCACACAGACATGATCGATCCGGAATTGCACTTCCAGCCTCTCTCCCCTCTTTGGGGGAATATGGAGTGGGGCTGAAAATTCCAAGCTTCTGATCTTGGTCTTTCTGGTGACCAGCCCCCATCCAGGAGCCCACCCAGGGTGACCTCATTAGAACAAAAGACATTTCTATCACCTTGATGTCAGGAACCAGCATCAAAGACCAAATATTAGAATAAAATATGCTCCTAGTGTACTTCTCACTTAGAAAATGACAAGGGTTTAAGGAGCTCTGTGCCAGGAACTGGGGGCGTGGACCAATATATACTTTTTCCTATTATTTCATACAAATCTATTTGGTTTAAACACCTATTAGGAAGGATGATAATGTGTTTGGTTAAATATGCCTCTTTGGGTTATTTACAGCACATGAAAGCTGTCTAAATGTGGCTCCTACTTCAATGTTTTTAAGCAGCTTTATTTAGGTATAATTTATGTACCATAAAATCCACTTGTTTTAAGTGTACGACTATCACCATAGTTCAGTTTCAAGGTGCAATTTTAATATGTAAAACTCAAACATGTTAAACAGAAAACTCACGCTCATTATTGGGCTGGATTAAGATCTTTAGGGGTCTTAAGTACCCGGCAGGGTTTTCTTGTTTCCCTGTCCTAATTCTCCTCTGTCTCTGCCTCTCTCCTGTATTTCCTCCTTCTCTCCCTCCCTCTTAGCCTCTTAGGTGCTCAGGGAACAAGTTGAAATATAATCTTCTCTGCCCTCAAAGATCAAGAAGACAGTCATGAAGAGTGATAACAAAAGATTATCACATTGTTTTGTGGAAGTGTCATCCTGATAGAAGGGCAGTCCTGGGAATCATGGGGTCACATTTATCTCAGCCCCACCCCGTGTTCTAGGAGATTTAAGGGTTCAGCTCAATAAACATTTATGGGATACCTATGCTTGATGCTGTGGGTACAAAGATGAATAAGAACTCATCCCTGCCTGGATTTAAGCGGTTTTCATTCAACCTCAAGTGACTAAGCATCAATAAATGTTACTGGTCTGACTAACCTTGTAACCCAATCCCAGTATCTCGACTCAGCCTAGGGCAGTGGAGTGGGGATATTAGAGCCCGCCCCCTCACACACACATCCTGTCTGATGGCAGGAAGTCTCTCCCTCTTCAGCTCTCCCCTCAAAAGGCACCTTCTCAGGGGGCCCTCCCTGGCCACCAAACTAAAATTTCAGCTTCCATCCAATACAAAGTCTTCACAACCCCCCTCCCTGCTTGATTTTCCACTCTTCCCTTCCCTTTCCCTCCCCAGCACACAGTTTCTTTCACTTATTTATTATCTTGTGTATTCCCGGCTTCCTCCACTAGAATGTAAAGTTCTGTGAGGGTAGGGATGTGGGTCTGTTTCCTTCTCTCTCCTAAATCTAGGGCCATGTTCCAGGTACAGAGTCCACACTCAAGGAGTATTTGTTGAATGAACTAAAGACTATCTGATCCTATCTTACTCCCCAGTGCCAGGGGCCCCATCCTGATAACCCTGGTTCTTCAAGACCTGGGGTGCTGCCTTGATCTCGTCTCCCTCCCTCCCACACATGGGCACAGCGCCTCAGTCTGGAGCGTGATGCCTTCCTGAAGCTTTGACCATGCTGCCTGCCAGCGTGCGCTTCTGAACACTGCCTGCTCTTAACTGCCTTGATCCTGGAAGTGTCTCACTGGAGAATCCTTTTCGACATGTAGCCTGTGCCTCTCCAGACTCAAACCGTGGCTGCCTGCCCTGGCGCTGGCCCCCAACTAATCTTAAGAACTGCCTATCCCGGTCTGCCCCAGTCAATTAACCTTCTCTGTGTGACAGCTTTACAAGACTGGACAGAAGGCAGAACACCCACGATGCAGTGTGAATTAAAATACCAGTCGGGGGGATGAATGACTAAGCGTGTTAGAGTTTACCCAACACCATGCTGAATGCTTGAATCCTCCTAAAGAATTGTTTGGAAAGCAGCTGAAAAAGATTTTAAACATTTTGTAATAATTAGCGATCCCTGAAAGTAGCTTCCTCAACGTAGTCCTTAAAGTCACTCTTGTATAATAATATTTCTAGGCTAAACTTTTCTAGTAAAAGCTTGGTGTGTTGTAACTCATCATCCTATTCAAAGCTCCTGGTCAACATCAGCGTTTTCAATACTCTTATTAGCTTCTCATTAAAACAACAACAACAACAAGGAAAAGAATTTTTTTTGGCCCCTGAAGTTGAGCCTGAAAATAAGACTCCTGAAGTTTTCTACTCCAAGAATATATGTCTACTTTTAAAACAGACATATCGCTTTCATTCCTGCCAGGTGTACAATAGAGGATATAACTTCAGGGAACAAAAGGACATGGGTCAGCCAGGTGAACATTTTAATTGGGCTCCTAGAGAAGCCTGATACCCATCAAGCTTTATTTTTCTTGGTGACTGATTTCTGTATGTGCTGAGTGACCGCACATTTGGGAACACTATTAACAGGTTTTTATTTGAGGACAAGAAAGGTCCGTTGAGTACACTTTGAATTTTAGTAGGTCACATAGCGTGGTTCATAGGGCTTCCATCTCATAATCTTGGCAGAAGCGTTTACATGAGCTATCGGGAGAGGTTAGAATGGGAGTTCTTTTCTCGTGGACAAGACAGTAGGGACATAAAGACAGCTCCATTCCAGCAGCCCGGAAAGGCTGCCCGCCCGCTCTGCTGGATGACTAGGGACCGCTCAGTTGAACCCTGGTGCTGGAGATCCAGGAAAATTGGCAGGCTTCACTTTACTAGTCATAGAACAGACTTTTGTGTTTCCATTCTGCAAAGAAATCCTTTAAAAAGGCAACAGAGAGCACGGACACCATCCTCTACCAGCGACCTCCCTCCTCCATTCTCCTATTTTGCAGTTAACACAAGAGCCACGCCTAGATTTTCTTGGAGGAACTAGACATTCTAAGCATGTCCCTAAGGTAGGAGTTCGGTTTCAAGGTGGAGAATAGGGTGGGCTCCGAGGTCCCGGGGATTCGCACTGCCATGTAACCCTCAGGACTGGCCCCTCCCTGTCCCTGCTCCCTGCACCCCATCCTAGGGAACCAGGTGGTGGGGTGTCATTCAGGCTTCTTTGGACGCATCCTCCCCTCCGCCAAAGCAGGACCCTGCCCTGCCTGGACCACATGAACTCTTAGGTGCAGCCAGAAAGTACCAGCGGTGACGCGGACCCAGGGCAGTTTCTGGAAACGTGACGATCTCGACTCCCCCCTCGCTCGGTCCCCAGGTCCCGAGCTGCAGACTGGTGCCCGCCGGCCTCTGCCCCTGCCTCAGCCCCGCCCTCCTGCCGGCTGAGCTCGGCCTCCTTTCACACCTGATTTCAGCTCGGGTCCCACTCGCGCGCCGTGGAGGGGACAACGTCGAGGTCCCGGCCGAGGTCGGGCACTTGGAGGCAAGGCCGAGGGAGCGCGCGGGGGAGGGTGGGCGGCTCCTCAGCCCGTGGGTGGTTTGCGATTCGGGACGGACAGACTGAAGTCCTGGACCAGCGGGGAGGTGGGAGGGAAGGGGGTTGGGAGGTGGAGCCGCCGGGGAGGGGCGGTGCCGCGGGGAGCGGAGCCCGGCCTCTCGCCCCCACCCCTTTCGGTGCCCGAGTCTGGGCGGTGACACAAAAAGCTCCCGCTCCGAGCCGAGCGCCCGGCGGCGGTGTTCGACTGGGAGCGCGGAGGGCGGCCGGGCAGGTGGGGCGCCTCCCGAGGGTCCGAGCAGGGAGCTGGGGCTGCGGGCGCCGCCGCCGCCGCGCTCCCCGCGCCCGCCCCGCAGCCCTCGGCGCGCGTCTGGCCGAGCGGGCGGCGGGCGCGCCGGGACCCCCCGGCGATGCTGCTGCAGCCGCCGCCGCCGCCGTCGCCGCTTCTGTAGGGAGCGCCGGAGCCCGCCGCGGAGAGAGGTCGGTGAGTTTCGGTTTCTCGGCTCTGTCCCTCCTGGGTCGCAGGCGGCGAGAGGAGCGCGAAGGGATGTCTGCGCCCCCGCGGCGGCCGCGCCCGGAGCTAGGGAAGCTGGAAAGGGGAGGTGCCGCCTGGTGGGTGGAGGGGGCACCTTTTGGACTGTGAAGGGGGGTGGCGGGGCCGCAGGGGTCGCGGGGAGCGGGGCCCGGGGCGCGGCGAGGCAGCCCCGGGGCGCGCGGGAGGGGGTCCCTGGAGTTGCGTCTCTTCCGAACGCCGGCGGAGCTGCGCCCGCGGCTGGGGCTCGGGAGCGGCGCTGTCGGCGGCTCCGCCGAGTCCTCGGATGCCCTCTGGAGCTCCTGTCCGAGGGAGCCGGTCTCGTGCCCGCGCCGCGCGCGCCCCCCGGGATGGGCCCCTGGCAGGGCCTCTGTCGAGCGCTTCCCCCCCCCCTCCCCGGAAGTTGTCTCTGCGGTCCCCGGGCCCCTCCGGGGAGGAGAGGGCTTAGTGGAGGGCCAGATGTTGGGGGTCTTTTGTGCGCACCCACGCGTCCGGGGCGCTCGCTCCTGGGAGGTCAGCGGCAGCACAAAGCAGGCTGGACTCGTGGGACGCTGCTCCGGAGGCGGCGGTCCCCAGTTCCGCCTAGGCTGGGGGCAGCGCCGCAAGGTTTTGGAGAGAGTAGAGAAATCGGCAAAACAGAGTGACCGGGACTTGATGAGGTGGCGGACAGGGGCGTCGGAAAGAAGGATGCTCGCGAACGCATCGCTGGTGTGTCTCTCTGGGCGCCCCGCGTTCCCACATAACCGGGTTTGCCTAGGATATTTCTCCTGTGCTCCACGATGCTATGCTGTGCCTTCTCGTTGTTCTTTCTTTCTGAGGGATTACCGTCGCCAGTGGAGGCTCCACAACCAGAGGATAACTTAGGGGCGGGGGAGACTGCGGAGGAGTCGGGGAGGTGGTGATTTGTCCCGTGGAGACGATTAGGAAGCGTTACGCCCCTCAGCGGCCCGCCAGCCCGCCACACCTCCGCCGCCTTCCTCCACCTCCCCAAGCGCACCCGCTCCGCCACTGCCGCTCTGCCCGGGAGGTCGTTTGGGTTCCTTTGCTGCGCGTATCTAACCCTCACTGCATGTATTTCACTGCAGGCTGAACAAAGCTCGGGCTCAGTTGTGCTGCCTGCTTGTCAGCCTCTTGCCTCCCAAACGCGTACCATTTCCACTTGATGTCATCACGCAGAAGGGGGTGAAAGGGACTCGGTGACAGATTCAGGTAACCACCGATCATCTGGGGAGCCTCCTGGGTGTCTCTGGGTCATTTAGGTCCACGGGCGTTTGCAGGGGGGCTATTTGGGTGGTTTCTGCATCACACCATGCATTCCTATCTGTGTGGAGGAGAAGGGGCTGCTGAAACTCCTGGTTCAAAGAAAGAAATTGCAAGTGACTTGAAACCTTCCTTTTGAAGAAGTCATTGAGGGCAGGCTGCGTTTGGGGTTGTATAAATTCCACCTGGTTCCCTTTGAGGGGAATTTTGATATAATCCACACATAGGCAGTTGTATCTGAATGTGGGGTTTGGATATGTGTCTGCTTTCTTATCTGCAGTAATACATTTTGGCTTCAGTCTGTAGGTGGGATATCATTTGTCGAAAAGGTATTGGTCAAATGTCCTAATTGTTCACCTTCTTATGAAACACTGTCTCTCCCCCCCTCTCTTTATTGTAATAGTGTTCACAGTATCAGGAGGGACGTGCAGAAGTAAGTTACTGGGAGGCGGGAGGGAGGACAGTTGGGGGAGCAGAAAATGGAGCTTCAGTTAAGCTTCCATTTATATAGCCATGAACCATTAGGCCCTCGGTCTGCATTTTATCTTTAGGTGTTGGTTCTTTTCCAAAAACTCTGGCCCATTATTCTTTTCTTTCCAAGGATAGTTCTGTTTTGATGGCAACCTAACCAGGTCTGGGGTTATCTTGATAAAGCTCAGTGAAAGCCTAACCTTCAGATGGATCAGGACACCTGGTGTCGGTGTTGTCTCCTAGAGGACAGAGTCATGGTGTCCTACACGAGAAGCAGGGAAGAAGAATGTGTATGGACATAGACTCAAGTTTTATTTTGCAGGAAGAAGGGATGGCTGAGGACCAGAGGCCAGTGTGCTGTCTCTTGCACTATAGCAACAGCATGGTATCCGGGGCAGATTCTCCCTTCACCATTTTTTCCCCCAAATCCCTTAAAAAATAAAATTTAAAAACTTGAAAGATTTGTCATTCCCCTCTAGGGTAGTTTTGTTTGGAAACGTGACTTTTAACAAAACATCAGTGATGCTGGCATTTATTCTTCGACTCAGAGCATTCAAGTATCACTAGGAAAAGTAGATGAGTTATCAACCTGTCCCAGCTGAAACAAAGACCAGTGCTTTGGAAAGATCAGCTTTGTAGTGGGGCTAAGGTAGAGGTATTTTGACAAGTGGTTTTTATGTCAGCAATAATGCAGGGTGTGTGCTGTGTTCCTGCAAGAGGGGAAGCCACGTGATGGGATAATAGGGAGTGTAATAATGCAATAGAAACAAAGGGTGTGTGTGTGTGTGTGTGTATGTTTTAAATAGAAAAAATAAATACCTCACTCACAAAATTCCACATGGGAAAACAGCTGCCTGCACATGTAAATGCGCGTCCAAGAACAAAGATAGCCGTAGCGCAGGGCTAGCTTTCAATGTGGTTTTCAATTGTGTCTAGTAATAAGTCCTAATCAAGTGTTGTATTGATGTTTAATTTGTTCTTTTAGGTGCATGCTGCCCACTCCCAGATGTCGGCAGTAGTGTGTTTTAGTTTTAGGTTGAAGGAGCCCTAGAGGTGATGAGACCGACTTTTTCCGCCAGAGCTGAGCCCTTTCTACAGTGTTCCTTGAATTCATTTGGCAGATGTTTATGGAGCACCTGATAGACACTGGGTTCTCTGATAGCTGCCAAGGGGTGGGCTGGGGCGGGGTGTGGAGACACAAAGGCGAACCACCTTCCGAGAGCTTCTGGGGTGGTGCAGAAATGAAGGCCTGACTAATTAGGTGCAGTGGATGCTAGAGAGAGGAACAAAGAGGGGTACTGGACTTCTGAGCAGGCGGCTTATGGCCATCCCGCCTCTACTTGAATGCCTCTCATTAGGGTGTTCACTGCCTCACAAATGTCGGGACCTGTCCTCAGAAGGTGACCTTTTCTGCATAGTCGTCAAACTCCGCTGCTGGATTCCACATGAATGGGTAGATTTCACCGTTGTTGAGAGCTTATTCTGTTTTCATTCCTTACTCTCTCAGAGTTGTTTAGACCTGTCTATCCTGTTGGCGCCCTCTACATTTCAACGCATTATTCAGGCCCTGCTGCACTTGAATTTTGAAATAAATTCTGCTTTTCTGAATTAGAAAACAGATGGGAGGGGGACGTCTGCAGATTTCTCTCTTTTTTAAGCAGTGATGTATCAGCAAGATAGGTTAGGTTATACTGCCGTAACAAATAACCTCCGGGTCTCAGTGGCCCGGTTTCTTTCTTTCCCACACTGTGTGTCCAACACGGTCAGCAGGTGGGCCCTGCTCATCTTAGTCATGCAACGACCCAAATTGGTGGGGGTGTGATCTTGACGTGTGATCAAGGTCACAAGATCACTGCAGCATGGGAGAGGAAGCTCCAGAGGATCTTGCTCCAAAATGACATGATCTGACCCGGAAGTGACTTATGTTGCTTCACCAGACTAGTCCTATGACCCCATTTAACCACAGTCTGATATTTCTTGTACTGAAAAAGGGAAAACCGGATATAGGTGAGTAGCACTAATGACCTTCCACAAGTGATGTGGCCTAGTGTGTTCCTATGGGGTCTAGCATAGCGCGTTGAGTGTTACACGAGTATGGATTGAATGAACAAATGATACGTCTCTTAAAGAATCTTGTCCTACTCCAACCTGTTCGTTACTAATATGTTGGTATTATATTTGCTAATATGACCGCACAGCTGTCATCAAATAAAAAATGATAATTATTTTCTCTTTTTGCCTGTTTTGAGTAGTTCTTTGTTCTGAAGTGATAGGCCAGGAGATGTTTCCAAGGCTGGTTCTAGGAGGTTCTGTGCTTAGCATTATATAATAGAGAGGTGTTGATTACACACTTCCTCTCCCTCACTGTCTGCCTCTTGTCTAAGACTTCCTGAGTTTGAGCAGCCCAGGGTAGAAAAAGAACAATGGTGGGCCTAGCGTCACCCAGGATGTGGCCTCCCTCAGCCAACACGGCAGATAAGACCTAGAGGGGGCAGGGGATGTGTGGGGTAGTCTGGGGTCATCCTCTTATCGCTTTGATATTAGAAAAAGGAATTTGGACAAGACGTATTTTCTGGTCATAGGGCTAATGGAACACCTGAGAGTTCTGGGACATTCAAACTTTCATCAGCAGCCAGGGTGGCTATGAGGGTGGTAAGTTTTAAAGCCTTCCTTGCCGCACCCTCCCTAAAAATAGTTGGGTTCTGTGGAATAGACGTTGTGAGGGGCTGTGGACTAAGCGGCTGGTGGCTTCTTGAGAGATTTTGCCGTGCAGAGTGCTGGTCACACAAATAATCTTTGTTGTGATAAACGCGTGCATGGATTAGAACGTTTAGGATTTGATATGTACCTTTAGCGTAAGTATGGAATTGAACAAAAGAGTATGGCTTCTGGGTCAGTAATCACCTTGTTGAAGTCATTTTTACAGACAGCTCTCCGTAGGCAGGTGATACGGTAAACTGACTGCTAGCTTCTGAGTCAGTGACCAGAGGACCTCAGTGTTGGCCTAAGAGTCCAGAGGCTGCCCCCTAGTCCAGCTTTCTTTGAGTGACAAAGTATTGCACCCGTAGGAGTTCTGAGGTGGAGATGAGCAGCTGAGAAACCGGCAGAGAGATCAGATGCAGCCCATCCAAGACCTCCAGGTACTAATTCAGGGCAAGGCGCAGACTGAGAGAGGGAGAAAAATTAAGCCCGGAGGGACTGGTCTTGAAATATCTTTGGGAAGCTCCAAAATACATGTCTATATTTTGTTTGGCCTCTGAGTTCCTACCATTTTACTTTCATAGTGAAGTTGGCCATCTAGGTAGAAGACCCCTGTGGAGGGAACGTGGTTCCTGGCACTGCCGGTCGCAATGATGTGGTCGCAATGTCCTGGAAGCCGGAAGGAAGGAAGGAATGTGTTGGTTTTCCTGATCCTTCCCTCAGGGCTTTGGGAGCTACACTGTATGTTCCAGGATAAAACAAGTACTTGTTTTATGGTTAAGGATTTTCTATTTCCAGTTGACTTACCGTCATTGTGAGATTTCAGGAGGGAGGCCTCAAGTAGTGTATATGCGATTTGCATTTCCTTTGGGTAGCTCTTGAGGCCTGGGATTTCCTGGCGGAGACCTGATGTGGCTGTGCAGGCTTTGGAGCACATTCCTTGTGGAGTTGTGTGGGGGTGGGGGGTGGGGAGGGGGGCGGGCGGGTGTGGTACCTGCGAGCTGCTGGGAGTCAAGGGACTGAGTAGGAAAGGATGCCTTATTCACCACTTGATTTATTAATTCCTGCATGGATGAAACTCATTGCAACATCCTGCATGGTAAAGGTTATTATTGTAACATCACATGGGCTTCCTGGGGGAGCAGACTTCGTGCAAGGAAGGGATTGATCAAATGCAGATGTACTGCTGGTGGAGAGGAAGTCGTGAGGAAATGGAGTCTCCGAACACAGTGTTCTGTGCTTGTGTTTTCTCTTTCTGCTCCCCCATCCCCGTCTTACTCCTACCTGTCAAGGAAGTGTAACTTTTCTGCCTCACTTTCCATTAATAAGTCCAGATAATCACACGCAACGTACTCCTCACTGAGGTTCTACAGGAACTGATGAGATTTTGGTAAAAGCTTTGAGAGATTCTGTGGAAATAGATACTGTGGAAATAGGGACCATTATTATTCACATTGGTGTTCTGCTTATTAACAGATTAACTGAGTATCTTTATTTTTTAAATTTTTATTTCTTTTAACATCTTTATTGGAGTATAATTGCTTTCCAATGGTGCGTTAGTGTCTGCTGTATAACAAAGTGAATCAGCTATATGTATACATATATCCCCATATTCCCTCCCTCTTATGTCTCCCTCCCATCCTCCCTATCCCACCCCTCTAGGTGGACACAAAGTACGGAGCAGATCTCCCTGTGCTATGCGGCTGCTTCCCACTAGCTATCTATTTTACATTTGGTAGTGTATATATGTCCATGCCGCTCTCTCACTTCGTCCCAGCTTACCCTTCCCCCTCCCCATGTCCTCAAGTCCATTCTTTATGTCTGCGTCTTTATTCCTGTCTTGCCCCTAGGTTCTTCAGAACCATTTTTTTTTTTTAAGATTCCATATATATGTGTTAGTATGCGGTATTTGTTTTTCTGACTTACTTCACTCTGTATGATAGACTCTAGGTCCATCCACCTCACTACAAATAACTCAATTTCGTTTCTTTTTATGGAGAGTAATATTCCATCATATATATGTGCCACATCTTCTTTATCCATTCATCTGTTGATGGACACTTAGGTTGTTTCCATGTCCTGGCTATTGTAAATAGTGAACTGAGCATCTTTAGTGACAGTTCCCACATCTTCCTTGATTTCCATCCCCACTGCCACAGCTTAGCTGAGAACCTTATTTCTCTCATTCCTGGCTTTCCCAGCCCCAGCTTCCTGTCCAACTTTGACTTTTGCTCTGCGTGACTTTAAAACACAACATTAGCTGGGATGGTTAGCCCAGTAGTCCCCCAAAATGCTTTGCATGGCCCTGTTTCTTAATCCTGGAATATTCTGTGGCCTACAGTCTCCTGTGCCTCATGATACTCCATCATTAAAGGTGTGACTCAGCTCTTAACTCTCCTAAAAAACTTAACTCCATCATTTTAGCTCATAGCAATCCTTGATGCCTCCACAGTTCTCTGGCAAAATTACCTCTCTCATTTCACTTAACATTCATTCATTCATTCATTCTACAAAGGGCACTTATCATAGATTGTCCTGTATTATCATCTAAGATTGAAGTGTCTTTTTCTTTCTGTTTAATTGCAAAGAATAGAAACCCACTAAAGCTAGTTCATGTAACAGGAGGTGTGTTGACAAGATGTCCCAGGGTGTCTTTTGCCATCAAGCCACATATCACAAGTCATTGCTCAGCTGGGGGAGAGGGTAAGGCGTACAGTTCTTTCCAAGGGGCCTGCAGGCTGGTAGATGTAGAGATTAAAACAGCAGGATCTCAGTTCTCTTGCAAGTTCCTTAAAGATGAAGACTGGAGGAGGTTTGACCTTATTTTGTATTCCCTACCACGTTTGTACAAATTAAGGGCTCCATACATACTCAATCATTGATAACACAGAAATGATTTTGACTTACTGTGGTAAGGGAATTATATATGCTTCTGGCCTGTAGAATTGAAGTTAAGAAGAGAGAAAATTATTTTTAAGAGCTTCCCCTACTCGCATTAATAATGAGTAAATGTTGAATCAGATTAGAGTTGCCAGGCTGCAGTGTGCATACCAGTGGTTGGGAGGTGAACATTCTCATAGAGGGTCATCATTCTAACAAAATGAATTGTCACTGGTGGCCTGTTTTTCAACTTGAATTGGGCTGATTCTTCCAACACAATAACAAAGCAAACAAAAAACCCCTCTTCTTGGTGACACACAGTAAGCAGCATCAGAACTGTACACTCCACCAAGCCAGCCAACAAACTCAAGGAGCAGATTGTGCTGTTTGGGTTTGACATGAGTGGGTGACAGTTTCCCACAACTGGCTACCACCCCTTCCTTCCTAATTAACTTGTGGCCATAAATGCCTTTGGGAGGGACATCTGGTTTACCTCACCTCTTTTGATTTTGGAATAATTCACATGATAGAAAGTCTTCTTTAGCCCTCGGAATGCTCGATCATTATGGATAGTGTTATTATGAAAGAGGAAATGTGTTCAGCTGCTTGGAGAAAATGGCCAGGAATACATTAACATTAAAATAATGTTCTCAGTTTGACGGATAATGAATGGAGCTGAGATAAATGTCTCAAAAACAAAGTATTTGGTGTGATGTTCTTTTGCAGTTGTGTTGCTCTGTAGGTTTGCAGATTGCTTCCTTTCAGGTTAAATGAAATTAAAAGTGGTTGGAGAGCAGGAGGATAGATCTCTACTATGCAGGTAGAGTGCCAGCCGTCCTTAACTGGGGTAAGTACCTGTCCATGTATTCCTGCTCCATCACACTAACCCTTCAGAAGCTTCAGGTAGGAGTTCATCTATTCACCTATGGTGGTGGGTAAAATAGCCTTTGAAACACTGAGCATCAATAACTTAAACCTCATATTAGGTATGCGATTGTATTTGTTACATTTATTCAAATATTGAGTGCCTACTGTTTGCCAGGCACAATTCTGCCCAATTCTAACTAAAATCCCTACCTTGCCTTAGCTTAATGTATGAGCTTAACTCATAATTGATTTGGTTTCTGCCTTTTTTTTTTTTCTTGCAATGGCAACACTAAAAGTGGAGAGGATAAAAGAAATGTATCTGATACTCTCCTCTCTCAGTTCTTGATGCCTTACTATATATGCTCACCTTACTTGAACCTAATTCAATTGAATGGTTGAAAACTTGGAACTTTTGAAGCAAGATGGGTTGGGTTCAAACATGAGCTCTGTCATGATGACCTTGAGTAAATAAGGGTCTGACTGAGCCTTGGTTTCTTCCTCTGGAAAATGGAGGTCAATCAACCTCACTGAGTTATTGTGAGTGTGAGATCATTTATATAAAGTGCTTAGTGTGTTGTCTTACACATCGCAAGCCCTGCATAATGGCAGCTATTATTACCGTCCATTTTATGTAGTATTTTCCATCCACCAGTCTTGGTGCTGGATTCTGGAAATCTTGGGGTGAATAGTTATGGTCTAAACTGAATGAGCTCTTAAACTAGCCAAGGAAATACCCACATCCAAATAACTCCAGCCTTCGGCATTTATGTGAAGATTTCTTCCGTATGTCGTGTCATTGGAGTCTTGTCATTGGAAAGTCTTTGTAAAGCTTAAATGGTGTGGCATTTTAAAAGGATAGGCCTTCTCAGGAGGAAGCTGTGAGGTTCTAAGACAGCCCACAGGCAACCCAGGCCTTCCTTAAAGGGCACCAGGCGCCTTTCTCCTATGGCCTCATTTCCCTCAGGCAAGTGAAGTAATGTACCTCCCTTTGCTGAGGTCTGGCTTCTTGGGGGTAGGGTGACCCACTGACTCAGCTTGTCCAGGGCTAAGAGGGTACCTGGGTTGAGGGACTTGCCCTTTTAAAACCAGAACAGTCCCAGGAAACCCGGGACCAGTTGGTCACCCTACTTAGGGGCCCTGTCCTTGTTCTATGATTGTTGTTCGCATCCTGAAGCAGGCTTTGTAGACATTTCACATCGTTAGAGACAAAGCCATCGTAAGACAGGAGGCAGGAGAGAATGGGGCAGGATAAGACTGGAGAAGGCAGTGTGGCTGTCAATCTATATTTGAATCTGCTTTTTGGATGGAATCTTTATTAGTATTAGTATTATTTTAAAGAAGAGAGCTCTTTAATAAAGGCACAAAAACTAGACTGTACAATGCAAAATGTAAAGTTAATGGAATCTTTAAAAAGTTTCCCCTAGACAGTGGTATTTGCTATGCCTGGTAGGGCTGTTGAATGGAACTTGGTACATAGCAGACATTCAGTAAATATTTGTTGAAGGAAGGCTGGAATCAATTTAATCTTCAGAAATAGCTTTGAGAGCTGGGTTCCAGTTCAGGCTGGATTTGAGCCTGGGCCTTTGATACCTAATTTGAAAGTGTGTAAACCCAGATCTGCTCTTGCTGCGAACAGATTCCTTGCTGTGCTGATATCCGGAGTGTATTTATGTAGGAGCTTAGGCCCTTCTCGACTTGTGTTTTTTTCTTCTCGGTGAAACCACACGACACCAGCAGACGGGTTGCCTTGTCTTTTGGTTGCAGCTAGGATGCTTCTGGAACGTGCCCGTGCTGTAAACGTGACGGTAGTGTGGGCTGTGATGGGGGCGCTTGTGTACACAGTGCTCAGTGCTTTCCTCCCAAAGGTATGGGAGGGATTTCCTGATGCGTCTGTGAATTCCAAGTGGGGGCTGGGAAGGGGACCAGGCCTGGCTCCATCCTGCTGGGTGGAGAGGTCCAGAGCCGGGCTCCCATTTGTCAGCGTTCCCTCTTCCTGAATCTTCGTTATTAACACGGAGGACTGATGGCAACCTATAAGGCTCTTAGATAAGCCACAGATTTTTCTGGTCTTTAGCTGAGGCTTCAAATGGTAATCCTTTGTCTTCTGTTTCTTCCTGAGAAGTGTCAACTGTTTATCCAGGGATGTTAGGACCTGCAACAAATTGCCAGAAACAGTAATTAGTTTGCTGGTTACCAGTTCTCTAAATCTCATGCACAGAGCACCTGAGGGCAATTGCCAGACATTTACATCACCCTTCGCATCAGATTCCCATGTCATCATTATGTATTTCTATACATAAAATACTAAATATTAGTTCAAAGAGAGTGTTTCTTTGCAGAGTCCATAGTTAACTTTTTTTTTTTTTTCCAACAGTGGAGTCAGAGCTGTCAAATTTATTGTGCATACGCCTTGAGTTTATATCAAAATAATAACGTTTTTGAGAATTGCATCTCAGGGCGGTCGTACTTCCCTACAAGAAGTTCATTGACGTACAAGGAAAAATGTCTTTACTAAGAAGTTAAAAAGAACACGACAGATTTCACTCCAGACTTATTACACCTTTTACTTGTTGAAATCTGTCCATGCACATGCCAAACCCTCTCTTTAATGTGCTCCTTAAAATAACATTCTCTTGGGATCAAGTCCAGTCTGCAATGGAAATTGAAGAAGACACTGTCCAGACAATTTAGAATTCCTTGTAAATTAGGAGGGCAGTGATAATCAATTTTGAAGCCTAAGTGTGATTCAGCCTAGTTCTTCTGGTTGGCTTGACTTTTGTTTTATTCCTTGTTCTTGACTTATTGCAAAAGGCATTGCCATTCAGTTTTGTTTCCACTTTTCATGAAGGTGGATGGGACTTGACTTAGCCTAAGACCCTAGATGTCTCCCCCTCACCATAGGAGGAAGCAGTTCGGAACAGGCTGACTCTTCTCCAGGTTCTGGAGGCTGCTTCCCTCTTTTTAACTTCTCCTTCGAGATTGACTTGTAAAGAAACAAATTTCTTCCTTTTATGAGGCTTTTTAGTGCTAGGTGATTAGTGTCGTTGGATATAATCTATAGTACTTAACAACTAGATACACTTTGTTTAACAACTAGATACACTTTGTTTTCCGGAAGCTGATCACAGTGAAAGTAAGAGTTAGAGAGAGAGAGAGAGGCAACAATTTGAGGGAGGAAGCGTGATTATGAGAATGATGGGGGTAAATAATTGTGTCGGAGTATGGTATTTTAAAAATTTTAATTTTAGCTTCAAAATTAAGAACCACCGTTGTTTACATGGTGATGTTGGTTTGTAATTAATAGCATCTGGCCCAAGCAAACTGAAGTCGCTATTAATAATATTCTACAAAACAACATGAAAGTTCATCAGATATTTTCCTTCCCTACTATGTCAGATTCCACAACGTATTTTATGACAACCGAAAGACAATTTTGGGGGGCAGAGGAGATGGCTATGGTACAAAGATAGAGATAGTGTTTATTATATGCTTCAGGTTCAGTGCTAAGTGCTTTAAGCACGTTATCTGGGAGGCAGTAGATCTTGGAAACTTAGGTAACTTCTTTAAGGTCACACACTGAATTTATGCCAGAGCCAGGATATGAACCCGGGCAGTCTGTGCTCACAACTGGAATTAAAGATCAGAAGAAGCAAAAACTTTTCTTTTTTAACCCAACAGGTTCAGTGTTACATAATTTAGGAAGAGATCTGACTTCTGCACTGTCCTGTCTTTGGGGAACAAAGATGGACGCGTTTGGTCAACCATCTGCCTGAATCAGTTTCATGTTGGCTTTGAGGTAGCATGGTTTGAAAGACTCTGTGACAGGTCCTGTTGGGAAATTTGCAGTGAGATTTCCAGCTATTACCTGGGCTTTGCCCTGTGCTAACAAGTTTCTATGAAGCCTGGTGGTGTGAATTGTTTCTCAGAGGGCCACTTGACTGAAAGCCAGTGTGTGTGGCTGAGAGCTTAAGACTTTCATGAATACACTGCTAAAAAATGTTTGAACCAAAAAGAGTTTTTTACTACCCCTCCTCCCCTAGTTCCTATTTCTTCCCCTAAACAAAAAGGGAATAAATCATATCCTTTCATATTGTTATTCCTTTTTACAGTTCCCTTTTCCTGGAACCACCTTTTTCTTCTCCACCGCCCTGCAAAAAAAACCCCACAACATTTCGATGGAAAGCCATGACTATAGGCTTCCTTCAAGACGTCTTTCCTATTCCACTTTCCCTATGGCTTCTCCTCCAACTCTCTCAGCCGGAATTAATTGCCATTCCATTTGTTCCTTTAAATCCCACTGACCCCCATGTCTGATAATTCTACATATGCTTGCCTCCCTTGCTCCACTGTGAAGTCTTTGATTTGTAAGACCTTGTCTTGTTTAGGAGCTTGGAGCTTGGATGAATGAATGGAGGAACGAACAAGCAAATGAACGAACAGACTATCGATACGTGGATTTGTTGGGATTGATTAGAGTGTATGGTAGTGGGAAATGGTGGTGGATCTGAGCATTGACATATGTGCGATTGTGGAGAGTGGCTAGATGCTTACCAAAGTCTCGGCAATATTGCCACTTGGGGCTGGTTAACTTTTTGTTGTGGGGAGACTGTCCTGTGCACTGGGGGACGTTTAGGAGCTTCCCTGGACTCTACCCACTAGATGCCAGTTACCCAGCTGTAACAATCAGAGATGTCTCCAGACATTGCCACCTGCCTCTTGAGAGTCAAAATTGCCCCCAGTTGACAACCACTGTATTGGACTACTTTCTGTATCTAGGTGGAGCCATGAGATTGGTTCTCATGAAAGGATGTGTGTGGAAATGAGAGGCAGTTAAGAGTGAGGGTCCTTTTGCATATCTGCTGTCTTTCTGGTCTGCTGGCCAGCTGCAGGGGGTGCCGGGGAGAACTATGAAGCCCTGGGGTATGATGGAGTCACAGGGTGGAAGGACCCCTGGTCCTGAATGACCGTGTGGAGCAGAGCCTCCCTTACCAAGTTGCATTGAGATGCAACGTGAAGAAATTAAACCACATGCGTTAGGCCAGTGAGATTTGGGGGTATGTATTTTGGCAGTCAGTCT
Source organism: Balaenoptera physalus (assembly GCF_965194825.1). Taxonomy (NCBI): domain Eukaryota; kingdom Metazoa; phylum Chordata; class Mammalia; order Artiodactyla; family Balaenopteridae; genus Balaenoptera; species Balaenoptera physalus. The sequence continues at coordinate 14,280,709 of NC_138897.1, forward strand.
ACCTTCCCTAACCTTCCCTGACGCTTGGGAAGAAGGGACTTTGCTGAAGCAACCATGCCAGTATTCCAGGCAGTGAGTAAAATCAGACATTCTAGCCACGGCAAAAGAGAGAGTTTATTTGTTTATTTGTTTGTTCTTGTGTAGGTAGCATCAGTCTTATTGCTATAATTCTTTTAATTTCTAAAATTTATCAGAAAATAAGAGGATGATAAATGTGAATTTGCTGTTCCACCACTCTAATAATTCTGACCTGTGACTAACAGGCAGCTCTGAGCTATAAATACTTTTAGTAAAAAGTTAATAAAACATCCAATGTCCCAGCGGTTCTCATTTCACTGTGTATGAATATGAGTCTGCAATGCAAGTTCAAGTTGAGATACCTGTGGCAATTTATGTTTAATGCGTTTTCATATTTTGGGGGGAAAATGACAGATGTTGATACCCTACAGTCACAGCTGTTCCCCACACCATTAACAAATAAGTCACTCTATATGATGTGATGGGCTTTGAAACGGACTCCTATATGCTTAGTCCAGCTGAATGATGTGAATTAGTGTCCCTTAAAAAGCTGAACCCCAAAGCTTGCTTATCAGACCAAATTCAATGCCTAGTGCTAGATTTCCTTTGCAGCAGTTAATTGGATTTGTGGTTAGGTCTACGCAGAGCCACTGTCTGCAACTCGTAAGTCAAACGGTTTCATTTGGCACTCCTCTGGATGACAACAGCGGGGTTGTTTGTGGGAGACAATGGCTGATTGTGGATGAGCCCTTCGTTGGCTGAAAGCTTTGTGTTTGAGTCAGTGGTCTCGCTGCCTGCCCCATTTGCACAGCGTTCAGTCCATTGTACAAAGAGCCACCCCCGGTGAATTTTACCTTACCTGTCGATGAAAGACTCCCTGTCAGCAAATAGAACAAATCTGGCCTGAGGATTTTAAGATGGTAAAGTCTCTCTTTCTAGAAAAAATCCTGCTGGCATCTTAACTACCAAATATCTGATTCTTCTGTGTTTTTTTTTTTTTATCCCCAGATAAAACATTTGCACAAGAATAAGAATAAGAGTAGCTAATATGGATGGCACTAATTATGTGCCAGGCTCTAAGTGTTTTGCATACAGTATGTGCGTCATTATCACAATAGTCTTAAGGGGAAGGTACTACTAATATCTTTATTTTGATTTCTCCATTTACAAGAACTTGAGGCACAGAGAGGCTAAATGATTTGCCCAAGATCACAAAATAAGCAATGCCAGAGCTGGGATTAGAACCCAGCCATGAATGGCTCCGGAGTTTATGCTATAAGCCACTGCAGTATGCTGCCTCAGATTTTTCATTCTGTTAAGGAGACTCGCTTTGTCTGAGATATCCTGTATTTTTATGACTTCAACTAACATCTGTATATGATGATTAAAGAGTTCATGATATTATTGCTTTATTTTTGCATGGGTTGAGCATAATTCCCTACTAAGCTGTCAGCTGATGGCCTTGTGTCTTCCATAACTCTTGACACAACGCTTCCTTGTAAGAAAGTGCTAATTTAGCACGTTGGTTTGATTATTTTTATATACAGATACTCCTTTAGGAGGTTACCTCTGTAGGAATAAGAACACATGGACACAAGGAACTCAAGTGCCAGGTGGTGTTGGATGAAGTGGCCTTGGAGTTCAGAGGGGGAAAGATGACTTCCTGCTAGAGGGTTTAGAATGGCTTCATGGAAGAAGTAGCATTTGCCAATTCCCTGGAAAGGCAGGTAGTCATCTGGACATCTGGAGTGGCATTTCTGCAGCAGCAAGGTGGTAAGGGAGGGTGGATCTTGTCCTCTGGACAACAAAAAATGCTTTCTGACTGAAGCCTGGAGCATGTGAGAAGGACTTGTAGGAAAAGGATTAGAATGGTGGGTGGGAGGGGGACTTTGGCACTTATTTTGCAGGAAGCCATTGATGGTGTGGAGGCAGGAAAGATGTGGATGTGAAGCTGTGCTTTCAGAAGCTTAATCTGGCAGCAGTCGGTATGGATCGGGGCAGGAAAGGACAAAGGTGGGGAGGCCAGTTGGGGTCCAGAGAAGATGTGGGGAAGACTTGGACTCCAGGGGAGGCCACAGGAATGGAAAGGGTGAATGAAAGCAAGAAGCGTTTCCGAGACAAAGTTAGAATTTTGGAGACCGATTGAATGAGAGGTGAGAAGTAAACAGGTTTTCACGTCTGAGCTACTGGGTGAATAGTGGTAACAAATATAAAATTGTAGAGGAAGGACCAGATTTGGGAGAAATCAAGCGTTCACTTTGGAAATGCATTTAGTAGCGAGGTCAGAGCTGTTCTTTCGAGAGTAATGCACATCCAGGTGGTCATTATGAGTCTGAGTTTTGAACCGTGTTACCCAGTGTGAGAGAGAACCTCTCGAGGGCTGGCTGTGAAAGGACATAGGTGAAAAGAATGGTAGGAACAAAGAAAAAAATTATCTGGAGCAGAGGAGACCTGCACGTATCGAAAACTCAAAGTGGTATGTGACCTCACGGTATCGTGTAGCTTGATTTCTATTTATTGCTCCTAAATTGGTTATGATTTCTGCTGGATTTGAAATGTTTTACGGACCATGCATGAGAAGTGCTCCCTATGGGACCCTGCCTGGAATATTGGGAACCTGGTTGGAAGACCCTCTCCTCATCTGAGCCGGTTCACTCACCAGCCCCTAGATGTGCTCGGGACCGGCCAGCCTGCTCCCTCTTCCTCTGCCCTTCTATTCAAATCATAACTCTTCCTTTAATTCCCTGCTCAGATCCCATCACTGAATTCCTGATAATCGCAGCTGAAAATGCCTTTGCTGCCTCCTCTGTCTCGCAGACCTTAATATAGGTCCTGGGGACAGCCAGCTGCTGACCAAGGGCAGATCAGGGCTGAGGGCTGAGCCCACCTATTCATCTTTGCATTCCAGGGACCTAGCTTATTATTTTTCTCACCAGTAAATGTTAGTGTGAACTGTTACGTCTCTAACTAGTTTTTAATCTCCTTGAGGACTGCAGAGATCTAATGCTTTTTTGTATTTCCCACACTCTCTTTTGGATATGGTATCTTGGTGGTACTGGTTGATTAAGGGCTGTAACATCAGAAAGTTTCCTTTCCTCGTTGGGGCCACTGCATCTTGACAGCTAAATCTTGTATCTGTAATCAGAAGTGTCATGTTAGTTACCACCTTTGACTTCGTTTATATTTGTCTACTATTCAAAAGACGTATTGACTATCTTGATTGATTCTTTTCTTAATGTGGTGTTAAGCAGTGGCTGCAAGGAGATAGTGTCGGGGCACATTGCCATGTAGTTTTGCCTTTGGTTTTTTTTTTTTTATTTTAATTTATTTATTTGGCTGCATTTGGTCTTCATTGCTGCGCGCGGGCTTTCTTTAGTTGCGGCGAGCGGGGGCTACTCTTTGTTGCGGTGCGCGGGCTTCTCATTGCGGTGGCTTCTCTTGTTGCAGAGCACGGGCTCTAGGCGCACGGGCTTCAGTAGTTGTGGCTCGCGAGCTCTAGAGCTCAGGCTCAGTAGTTGTGGCGCACGGGCTTAGTTGCTCCGCGGCATGTGGGATCTTCCCAGACCAGGGCTCGAACCCGTGCCCTCTGCATTGGCAGGCAGATTCTTAACCACTGCGCCACCAGGGAAGCCCTGCCTTTGGTTTTAAGGTAAGATGTTGGGTTAAGTTTTCAGGAACCAAAATATACTCAGAGCCCAAATGGGTAAAAACAGTAGTAGAAGCCTGAAATTAGTTTTTATGTTTCTAAAATTAACTTAATCAGACAAAATTCATTTAGTAATGTATGAAAAATGGTTGTGAGTAAACAGAATGAAACTGTGCTTATTAAGATAGATTAGGAAAATACTTTGGGGAGTAAAGCAGCTTTAATTTTCCTTTCTTGATGTTTGTTTACCAATACAATCTCAGCTAGAATCTGCTGTCCTGGGCTCTGGCCTGTTCCATTTTCTCAGAAAACAAGTCCACTTTCTCTGGGTTATGGAAAAAGAGCTTTTCCTCCTTCAGAGAATTTTAGGTGGGCTGACATTCATAACTAACTTTTGAGTAATGAGAGTTTAGTACGTTGGCAGAAAAAAAGCAAGTGGTGGTGTTAGCCGCAGTGCCGTAAGAGGTAAGCCCTGCCAGTTTTTAAGTATGGAGATTGCAAAATTTGGGGTAAAATTTTAAGTATTAAATATCTTTAAATTGGACTCACAATTTTATAAGTGAAAAAAAATTGCTAATATGTACTTGGCAGTCACTAAATCCAAAGCATCTTGTAAAACTCTACATAATCACCCAATGTAATTCTTACAATAATTTAGAAGTAGGTTTTTGTCCCCATTTTTTGGATGACCAAACTGAGGCACGGAGAGGTTTAGCAACTTGCTCGAGATTATGCTGTCAAGTGGTAGAACGAGGATGGAAACTCAGTAGTAGCATTGGTACATCAGTTCATTATAATACAGTGATCTTTCAGAACTTTGCAGTATTGAAAAGTACTGATAAAAAGTAATTGCTATCAGAAACAAAATATACTGACAATAAGCATCTTCAATGAACATAATATTAAAAATGAAATGCTAAAAATTTTAGAGTTTTAATTTCAGTCACTCTGTGCTCTGGTCACAATAGAGTTGTAATTTATCTTATTGTGGCTATTTTGTTTCTATACCAGAAATTCATCCGGAGATTATAGTGCAAAGAGTAGCTGCTGAAATTATGTGGAAGTAGAGAATAGTGAGGTTATTTTGAGGGAAGTTCACTTTAATAGAATAGCCAATGCTTTTCGAATGTAGGACAAGCCAGGAGGAAGGGGGCATAATTATGGATTTGTAATATATATTGGAAATGAGTGAGTTTTCAGGAATGTTTTGGAGATCAAAAACCTGACCGCCCAGAGTTCATTCAGAGTTTTTAACCAGATAGTATCAAGGTCATTAGCAATATTTTTTGGCTCTGGTATTAAGTTTTTTTAATAAACATTGTTCATCTCTAGCCTGTTCTATGAACTCCCCGTTCTGAATGTTGGGAGTAACCAACATCAGGTTTGCTGCCCTCCTGACCGCAGGATCCTTTTCTGGACCCTCCCTCATGAGAAGTTTTACCTTTTGCCATGAACACTTCCCGGTGTCAGGAGCTTACCACCTCCCGAGTAAATTTGTTCCCATTTTATAGTCAGGAAAACCTGAGACTAAATGAGGTGAATTGGTAGACCGAGGTCTCTGCAGTTCAGAGGTAGGCCTTGAATCAGCCCGGAGAGAACATAACATCCTGTTCAACCCCAGTCGTGCTCCAGGAATCACTCGATGCGCACCCCAGCCGTCCAGCCTTTCCTTCTGATGGGGCGCCATCAGCATACCACAGGACCCGCTAACGCACTTTCACTCTGTTGGCCTGCAGTGTCCTTGGCTTTACCATTAGAGATTCATTCCTTGTGGTGTGGAGAAGACAGCATGAACTGTGGTTATTCAGTGGACTGAGGGCTGAATCCCTCCTCTGCTACTTATGTATTAGCCTTGTGATCCTGAGCAAATCAAATCACTCTGTGTCCTCATTTAAGATGAGGCCAGCCGTACCTGTCTCGAAGGGTCACTTCTGTGAAGGTTAATCCTGATAACTGATGTGCACGGAGCCCTTGCAAGGTGCCGGGTGCTGTTTTCAGTGTTATATATATGTCACCTCACTAATTCTCAGAACGATAGTCTGAGGTAGGAATCAGAGGCAGGCCCAGAGAAGTTAAATAAATGATGTATCTGAGAGCTGGAGCTGGTACATAGACAATCAGTATAAATTAGTTCTTTTTGCTGTTCCTTTTGGGTTTTATATCCATGAGTCCTTTGCTAAAATGTGAGTGCCCTTGGGTAGGATAACACATTCACCTCCGTAAGGGTATAGTAGCTAATCCTGTGAATCAGGTTTCTTTTAACCCCTCTGAGAAGCAGGTGCAGGTCTGATGGAGGGAAGGTGAAAAAGACGACCACAAGCTGTAACGTGATCTGGGCAGGTAGGCTAAGACTTGAGGATGGTGTGGTGGGAGGGACCACGGGAGTGGTGGGAGGAGTAAGGTGAGCATCACAGTGAGGCAGGAGGCACGGATACGGATATGGATAGGGAAAGGCAGTGGGCGCTCATTTTAAACTGGACCTTTTTGCCTCGGATGGAGGTGGTCCCTTACTTTGGCTTCACTTTTCTCTTTCTTGGATCTGAAGAAGTGAGGTCTACAAACATGCTGATAGGAAGATAGGACTTTGACCCTTTTTCTTTCTTGGTTAACCTTAAAAGAACTCTTCTTTCCACATCCTTCAAAGAAGGGAGAGAAAGAAGAGTGACGTCCTGAAGCAGAACCTTCAGGGAGTGGGGTTTGGGGTCTGCTTGGTCAAGACACAAATATGGGGCGGGACTTTGGGGCGATGGAGCCAGCAGGGATGTGAAGTCTTTTCTCGGGGGCCACGCCAGCTGTGAAGAACCAGGGGTGAAGGGTCAGCCGGGGTTGGGGAGGGACCCTTTCTTCCTTGGGTAGAAGAAACCAGAGCAGATGAGAGCACTTAGTAGACACAAGCTCTGTGGGAGACAAGGAGATGCATGACATGAGGATTTTTAAAAAATACCGTTGCTTGTGCATATTTGCAATAAAAAATCCTATCCTCAGACACTGTGATAAGTAAAGCTTGTTTGGAGTACACAGGCCACATCATGGCTGCAGTGAAATTTGGCCACTGAAGGCTTCCTGCTGTGCTTTCTACACCTACCCACCCCCCCAACTCCAGCCTCCTTATAATCCTAAAAGCAGGGTATTAGTGTTAGATACGGGTCCAGTAAAATAATATTTCTATATTTTCAATTATTTCTTTCCAAGAGAGGGGGAGGTTTGGGAGAAATGGAAGGATGTGATAGGACAACATATATGGCGATGCCTAACTTGAGTTGGTAGACTTGCCCATCTTTTCCCTCATGGGTTGAATTCAGAATGAAAGAGCTCAGCGTGTAAGTCTATATCAGAAAATACAAATGCTTATTGTGAATCCTAATTACACAGTTACTGTCGTGGCTTCCTGTCCAAAGGTACCTCTGCTTTCTTATTTTGTCTTTATATCATTGTTCCTTGTATTGTTAGCTGTTCAAATTTGAGGATAGATATTTCCCATTTCTATGGACTTCAGTAATTAGAATTTTGTGGTGATTGAAATAGTTAAGATTGGAGTTACTTTAGCTAGTCTTACTTACAAAGAAATGGAGTTCTGTAGGATATTCCCAGAACAAACGAGATTACCAAGATGTGAGAATGTTCTAAAAATCTTTTCTAAGAACCTCAAATGCTTACGAAAGATCTACATTCTTATGAACAATGAATGCTTTTTAGTTTTTGTATTTAATCATTAAAGTGGGAACCCTAAGAAACTCAAGAATAGGCAATTCTTTATCAATTTGCTTTTAAGTCACTTGTGAAGAATCCTGTATGTCCTTGACCTTTTCATGCAGCTGCCTTTGCAATGCCTGGTCCTGACTTTCCCGCACACTTTTCTGCTCTGCGTCTTTTCTCCACAGAGCTACACAGCAAAATATTGATGTATGCTTCTCATTCATTTAGTGGACGACTTTGAAGTTGCTTCTAAAGCCCATACTTATCCTTGTGACCTGAGGCGGCCTTTCTGGATGCCCAGGGCAGTGAGTGCCCTGCAGTCAGCTAAGGGTGACTAGGCTGGACTTCCCTCCGCCCTGTGGTCTCCAAGCTGACACTGAGCAGGCGTGGCTGCTCTTGAGACATTGAATAAACTGGGAAGAAAAGAGAAACATTGGAAAATATTTTTAAAATGCTTTTCCTTGGGAGAAACACCCCTGAACGTGGCGCAGATAGGTGCCATAAGCTGATAGCAACACTTGAAGGCCTGTGCTGGCTGCAAGGGAAATGGAGCGAAAGGAAAGCCCAGCTTCATGCGTTACCACGAATGAGGTTTTGTGAAGGAGGCACAGGGCATCCAGATTGTCCCCCAGGGGCTCATTAAGTTCTAAGAAGGGGAGTGAAATTGGTTTAATGTATTGTTTGTTTTAGCTAGCATATCAGTTGAAGTTGTATTTTTATGTGCATTTTGTGTGTTTTCACAGTACCGTGGGCTTCCTCGGAGAAATTGCGTGCCCTGGACATTGGTAACCATTCTAAGGGATTTAGGAACATTACTTTATATTTTAAGTGATTACCGCGAGTTACGGTTGTTATTTTTGCTTTTCATGCTGCATTGTCAATGGCATCTGGGTTTATTTGACGCCAAGTTCATGGTCAGGAATAGAGGCCTGAATGGTTCAGACTGGTGCTACAGGGAGTCCAGCCTTGCTTACATTGGTTCACCCTGTGGTAGGGTCCACAGAAGAGATGTAGGGAATAGGTACCCTCCCTTCTTAAAATTAAAAACAACAACAACAAAACCCCCTTCTTCCAAATATCTCTTTGCTCTCCCTCCTGCTGCCAGGAAACAACAATAAAAACCAGGCGGAGTTGTGGATTCAGTTTGTCATCTCTTTGCTTTTGTAACGCATGGGTGACTCTTGAGTTCCCACCTGAAGATTATCTCTTGCCGATTTAAAATCCAAAACAGGGTTGCTTCATAAACCCTTGAGCTAGCGAGCAGATAGCTAGGTGTGTTTGCCATCACGAGGTTGCCATGTTTGAATGCTTGGTGGAAAAATATGCCCTGACAGGCAGAGCTTTTAAAAAGGGCACATAAACCCTTCCCATCTCCTCCTCCCTACTCTTAGGGGTCCTGAGTCAATTTGGGGCAAGCCCCTAAGTCTCTTGTTTGGTTTTGCTTTTGCTTTGAAGCATTTGTCATAGCACATTCATTAGTTCCAAAGCTTTGAGGACCGGCTCACTGCGGCCCTGCTGTGGACACGCAGGGGCTGGTTGTGGAAGAGCCAGAGCTGTCGCCTTGGAGAAGGTCACGGACTCGGGGGAGACACACGTGTGTCCCCAATGTCAATAGAAATAGTGAATGGTTGACGAAGGGGATGAATGTGGCACTGCAGGGGCATAAAGGGGGGGTTGCGGGAGCCCTCCTGGGAGGAGAGGCGGAGGGAACAGCACGTGCATTGTTTGGAAAAGCCAGAGTTGGGGGAAGATGGAGAAGAGGGTGTGGGTTGGATGAAGCTGGAAATGTAACCAAATCACCAAAGGATCTTTAGACCTTAGTGAGCATGTGGGCCCCACTCCCTTGGTCATAAGGAGTAAGTAGAATATTCGAAGTTGTGGGAGGTATGCTCAGATGGTTCAAAGGATGGGAAATTGGGCAGAAAGTGTGGGTGTGAATCCTGGCTCTGCCATGTTCTTGCTCTGTAACCCGGGCAAGTGTGTTGAGTGTCTTTGCTGCCGTCTCTTGCCCGGCAGTATTGGGACCATGAGGGCACCTTCCCCGAATTGTCCCAAGGGTTAAGCCATCATCATATTAAAGCCCTGGCATGGGATAGTGCTCCTGAGGGCTGCCAGGGACCTGACTTGCCATTTAGGACCAGTACACAGGGTGGTGGGAGTGAGGGGGAGATTGGAGATGGGGATGGACCTGGTTGGCAGGGTTTTTGTGGTGGTCTGGACAGCGGTTCCCAGTGAGGTGTGCCCTGTGGGACCTTGGTCCTCTGAGCGCCTTTGCAAGTGGTGGCCACATGGTCAGGAATATCCCTGCTTCTCCACCCGGGACTAAGGTGTGGACCCAGGCAGTGGTTGTAGGAACAGACCTGAGAGAAATTTTAGGAGGCAGCATAACCTGGGCTTGATGAAACTTTGGAAACATTATATTATCTTGTCTTTTGGACCACAGGGTTTACTCTAGTTCCCAATCGTTCCAACAGGGAGATATGTAATTGAATCTCAGTTGGCTAGCTCTCCTTGCAAACTAAAAGAAAATTGCCGTTTTTAGAGTTTTATGCAGGTTTCTTTTGGGGGGATGTGGACAGATATCACGGAGATATTTGCCTTCAATTTAAAATGAGTTGCCCTGGAAATCCATTGCACTGTACGTTGAGAAAACTCTTTTCTGAGGCACAGAAGTATTAGTCCATTCTGAACCTCTCTGAGGCAATAGAGACACTAAGTACTAAATGCCACAATGAAATGGAGGCTGCTAGCAGGGGATTATCCAGGACTTGGGTTTAGACAGTTTGCAAAACAATTCAGCAAAGTCTATAAAGGCAGTGGGGGAAAATAGTATTGCTTTTTTGTGCTGCCAACCGGGTTTGTCACATGGATTAGTAATTTAGATAGGAACAGCCGTGAATCACTGCTTAGAGTTTCGCATTTAATTTTATCCTGGAAGCAATTTCCCTTTCAAATTCTGGAGCTGTAGTTATCATTAATGAATTAAACATTATGAAACCCAGAGAACTACTAATTCATTTTGAAATAAGTAGACATTTAAATCTGAAAAAGAAACCTTAAATTTCTTTCAGTGGTGTTTAATATTTTCAAGCTGACAAAAACGTGGAACGGCATTTCGCAGAGGTAGTTTCCCCGAGTGGTGAGCGGTAGGTCCTGGGGTCTGTGCGCCTGACATCTTGGCTGCAGCTTTGGGGGTGTGAAAGTCAAGACGTCTCAGTGGCCGGTGACTGGATGTTTTCCAGGGAGGGAAAGATGAAAATATATGGAAAAGGCAGCTGACTGCAGTCAGAGCTCTCCACCCAGGCTCTCATCCCCAGTGTTTTGCGGCTTAACCCTTTCAGTCCTGTCCTTTCCTGGGACGCCTGCCACCCCGCTGTGTCCCTGCCTTCCTTCCCCTTATCCAGTGTTGCCTTGGGAAAAGGTCCATTCAGTCTCAAGAGGTTGTTGCACGTGAGTCTGTGGAGTTCCAGCCTCTCAAACGCTCTCTGAGGCCCAGCTTGTGCGGGCTGATGGCTGTGAAAGTTCCCTGTGGCTACACGGGAGTGTGTGAAGATTTGGAAGCACCGAATGAGACAGAACACCAAAGGCCAGAATCCTTACATTTTCAAGCCTGGAAAATGTGTTTGGGGTTTTCCCTCAAAGACACTTTAAAAAATGGTCAGAGAATCAGTGGATTGTGTCCAAAGCAATATTACCTGAACAACTACTGAAAAAGGTAAAGGGACTGCTTTTCACGGCCAACAGATTTGATTTGTTTTGGACGTGGAGGCTTCTAGAACTTTTCTTGAACTCATCTTTTTTTTTTTTAAGACACGATTTAGGGCTGTTTTTTACTCCCCACCTCCTACTTCCACTACACCTTTTTTGAAAAGGTCTTTTGCTTTGTCAGCTGATGTTCTTTTCAGGATGGTCCTCTCATCTGTGATCTCGTGTGAGCCTCAGTTTCCTTGTGTGTAAAATAGGGGTGATACTTTCCCTCCTTCCCTGTAGCAAAAATGGTTGTGAAGAAGACATGAGATCATGGCTATGAAAACACCTATTAGTACCTTTCTGTAAGCACGTGAGGCAGAGGGGGACTCCGGGGCTCAGGATGCAGGAGGGAGTACTTTGTATGTAAACAGGGAGGAAAAAAGCTTCAGTTTCTACTGTTCCCGCCCCCACCCCGTTCCTTCCCCTACTTAGGACCTGAATTAGATGGTCTAGTTTCTTAGGGCAAGGAAGGTTCCTTCTAGGGACTCCGGGCCTTGTCTGTCTTCCTCCAGTTCCACCAGACAGGCGGCCATGCTGTGAAAGATGCCTGATCACAGATATGTACAGATCTTCCTTGGCTTACGATGGGGTTATGTCCCAATCAACCCATCGTAAGCTGAAAATGTCTTAAGTCAGAAATGCATTTAATACACCCAACCTACCGAACATCATAGGTTCGCCTCGCCTACCTTAAGCGAGCTCAGAACACTTCCATTAGCCCACAGCTGGGCAAAACCATCGAACACAAAGCCTATTGTATTGACTATCTCATGTAATTTATTGATTACTGTACTGAAAGTGAAAAACAGAATGACCATCTGGGTACAGAATGGTTGTGAGTGTATGGTTTTTACTCTGGGGATCGCGTGCTGATGGGGAGCTGTGCTCACTGCCACTGCCCAGCATCACAAGAGAGGATCGTACTGAAAATTGCTAGCCCCGAAAAAGATCAAAATTCAAAGTACAGTTTCTACTGAATGCATATTACTTTCACACCACTGTAAAGTCGAAAAATTCTATATCGAACCATCCTAAGCTGGGGACCGTCTGTATTTTCTCTTTCCTATTTGATGCTGCTTCTCAATCAAGAGGTTTTTGTGATTCCTCAGTTGTTCATTTCCCCCTTGTGTTAATTTCCTAGGGCTACTGTAACAGAGTCGCACAAACTGGGTGGCTTAAAACAAGAGAATCTTGTTCTGTTACATTTCTGGAGGCTGGAAGTCCACATTGGAGGTGTTGGCAGGGCCATGGTCCATCTGAAACCTGTAGGAGAGGATCCTTCTTTGCCTCTTTCAACTTCTGGTGTTGCCGGCAACCCGTGGCTCGTAGATGCATCATTAATCTCTGCCTCTGTCATCACATGGCCTTCTCTCCTCATGTGTCTCTTCTCTTCTTAAATTTTATTTATTTATTTATTTTTGGCTGCGTTGGGTCTTCGTTTCTGCGTGAGGGCTTTCTCCAGTTGCAGCAAGTGGGGGCCACTCTTCATCGCGGTGCACGGGCCTCTCACTGTCGCGGCCTCTCTTGTTGCGGAGCACAGGCTCCAGACGCGCAGGCTCAGTAGTTGTGGCTCACGGGCCCAGCTGCTCCGCGGCATGTGGGATCTTCCCAGACCAGGGCTCGAACCCGTGTGCCCTGCATTGGCAGGCAGATTCTCAACCACTGCGCCACCAGGGAAGCCCCTCTTCTCTTCTTAAACACACCAGTCGTGTTGGACTAAGGGTCCCTCTAATCCAGTGTGAACTCACCTTAACTGATGAATGTGCAACAACCCTATTTCCCAATAAGGCCACGTTCTGAGGTACCGGCCATTAGGACTTGAACACACCATTTTTGGAGTCACAGTTCAACCCGTAACATCCCTGTCTCCCCCCCAACAGATAGTTTGATGCTCATTCACGCCACAGCGTCAAGCCCATTTTCAGAGAGCAGCATATGCCCCCCTGGAGAGGGATGCAGCTCCTGCCTCTTTCCAGAACTGCTTGCTGTGACATTGTGTCTCTAATGACTATGTCACGGAGCCCCTGGGAACATGGTCTGTGAGAGTTACGCAGCACTTTGGAAGCAACTTAGAGTTTGGATCAGCACCAAAACAGCCCTCTCATGCTCTGTTGCTCTGTTTCACTTAAGTCAACTAAGCCTGAAACCAAGAAGCTTAGATGGTACTGGTGGGAAGTACAAAAGTCCTTCCAGTTTTATTTGAAACAATTGATTTTATCAGAAGTACTGAAGTGGGAATTTGAGCAAGTGCGTACTCTGTCCCATTCTGCGAGGTGGAATGAGTCCGAGGTGGCTTCTGAATGGTGCGTGCAGGTGACTGGGATGCCAGGGGGCCCTAGTCCTCATCAGTAATACAGGGTTGTGGCCAAGGGGCATCAGATTGCCCCACGTGGGTTAAAAAGTGCCTCCTCCGCCCTCCTGCAGCTGGTAATGGACATAACCTGGTGCCTGAGAAACATAGGGCTTCCCCAAGTAGGACTCATACAGTAAGAAGGAAGCCAGGTCAGCCTGCATTTAGTCCTGGTTTTGCCCCAGTCTTGCCAACTGAATTTAAGCACATTTCTTATTAAAATGGGATCTCAGGTTTCTCATCTCTGTGTGAAAATAGCGAAATTTGCTGCATCATGATGTCTGCAAGGCAATTAATAGGTGGCTGTGTGAAAGCCACTGGCAGATCTCAAGTAACTAGTGAAGGGTGATGACGACGACAGCCTCTCTCGAGCTCTGTCTCCACGAATAAATAGATGTGAGGCTCCGACAGAGGCATTGAAGTAAGAGCAAGGTCTGAAATGCAGAGGGCTGATTGAGGACCTGCTGGTCTTGTTCTTGGGGTCTGGCCAGGTCCGGAAGGAGTGCTGTAGACTTGTCTGGTGGGGGCCATGGGTGGAGTCCACTTCCAGATAAAATGGAGGAGCTGCAGGAGGGCTGGGGAAGGGAGGGGGTCCCCTCAGCGTGATGGGTTGCAATAGGAGGTTGAAGGAGACAGAACTGAAGACTATTTCCAGAGGTGGCAGTATCTCAGGACAGGCTCCCAGTCCTGGGGTACATGGTTGTAGGGAAAGCAGGTCCAGGTGGCTTGAGGGATGGATGGAAGGGCGGCCAGGAGTCCAGGGAGCTTCAGACCCGGAGGGCTAAGGAATCAAGAAAGGACTCAAGTGTAGGTAGAGGAGCCTGGGCAGGAAGTCACGGTCGAGCCAGCAGTCGGAGGGACTTGGGTGGGGTCCCAGAGGGTTGTACCAAAATCACTCAGACATCTCCACTAAGGTTAGGGCTGGTCCTAGAAACTGGGGTGCATGGGTGGGTGGCGGGGTTCCAGTTCTGAGAAGAGAGGGTTGGGACAGACCATGTGTGGGGCAGAGCATGCCCCTACCCAGCCCTGCTCTGGGTCTTAGCCCCGCTTCATTTATTTCAGTGGATTTAGTAACAATGAAGACCCCAGCAATGAAGCTAAGCTCACACCCACCGCCTCAGCACAGACTAGAGCTGATTCTGCCGCTGCTGTGTTCTTTTAGGTATTCGGTCACTCGTAACCACGGGGCAAATGCAGTATTTTGGCAGACACCGCTGAATGCAGATGTTTAAACACTTCCATGACAGATTTACTTTAAATGACTATTGATTAACAGGGCTGAGGCTGAGAGGTGTTTTGCGATATGGTATCATCCAAAAACAGAATGAACAAAGGCCCACAGTCAGATTTCTGATTGCTGGCCAGGGCCTGGAAGTGGACTGTGGGATTATTTGCTACTTTTGTGCCCTTGTGTGATCAGAATACGGCCATGAACCATACATAGTCCTGGTCATTTAAAAGAAGTAACAGTGGGTTAGGAGGTGAACTACAGTAATAACGTCAGACTGTGAGGGACATGTTCTTGCCTGCAGCTGCTTGTAAAGAAAACTCCATTTATGTGCCAGGTGGAAATTTGCTTCATTTTGCCAAGATTCAAACTAGAGTATTCTGAGGGCCTGAAAGTTCAAAAGCAAGGCCCAGGCAAAATATATGACAGTGTTTGATATAAAAGTTATTTTGGTTTTACCATGCAGATGAAGTCACCGGGACACAGTGTGTGGTGTCCTGGAGGAGACTTTGAAATAAGAAATTTGGTGATCTGGGTTTTTATTGTGACTCAACTTTGGGCTTACCATTTAATATTCTTAAGTCTCAGTTTTCTCTTCAGCAAAATAGAAGAATTTCTACCCTGTCTTCCTCTTACAGTGTTGGGGATTATCCAGCGAGTAATGCACAAAACAGTGTTTGAAAACTGACTTAATTATACAACTGGTAAGTAGGAGTTATCAGCATAAAGGCAAAAAGTCAGATTCTCTCTCTTTTATGCCTGTTTCCCTGCATCGATTTTAATTATATTCACTCCAGAGTTTTGATTGAAAAATGCTGGTTTTTCTTTGTTTTACTACTTAAGTAATTTAAAATGCTATCCTGAGTGATAGCACTATATCTAGATGAGGGCTGTTCAAAGAGGGGGAATTGTGCTGAAGGACGTTTGTAAATAATGTTTCGGTGACACTATTGTGGTAATTATGGCTTTTTAAAGATGAGTTTTATAGTAAGTCCTCAATTTTCCTGTCACTTTTTTTTTTTCTGGGCTTTCCCACTTAAGCATATTTGTTCCGTAGAGAGAGCTGTTGAGGGAACTAAATCCTGAGAGAGCTCAATAGCTCTTTGAATCCACTTTTCATCTTCTGTGGCTAATTTTGCGGGCACTCAAGAGGGCAGAGTCTGCCCCCCTTCCCCGCTGCTAGTAAGGACAGGAGGACGAAGGTGTAGCAAATCCCCAGACGCTCAGTTTCCGGCGGCAATGAATCCCTGGATCAGAGTGACCTTGAAAGCTATGTTCAGTGGCCAGAAGGCCCCTAGCGATGATATTTGTGTGGGATCCGAGTCCCAAGGGTAACACCCCACCTCACCCATCTCTTCTGAGCGGGTACCTGAGAGACTGCTGAGCAGGAGGCAGCATGAATGAAGAGGACCCTCCTGCAGATAAGTAAAGCGCCTTCCGGGCGTTTTGCAATAAACTCTTGGGACCCCCAGGCTTTGTAGCTTTCCCAGGAGAGGAACCCGATGTGTATTTCACCATGTTGCTTACCAGCTTCCCAGTGTTTTCCAGCTTTTAGTTGTTAACAGTCTCAAACGTCAGCTTCCTTACCTTCTTTTTACTCACCAACTCAATCGGAATCTAATTTCAGATGAGTCAGCCAGTAAATTTTGTTAATGGATCTTTGCAAGCTTTTAGAGTTGGAATTGGAGGAGCCCTTGGAAGTCATCTTGACCAGCCCTCTCACCTTACAGATGAGAACCCTGAGACCCAGAGAAATTGAGTGACGGGTCCAGGTTATACAGCAAGTTAGTGGCGGAGTCAGGACAAGGACCCAGGGCTCTTTAACTATCTGGAAGCATTGCGTGTTCCTATAAAGTATGGAGTAAGGCGTCCTTAGCAGGTGTACCCTCTTTTAATTTAGCCAGGTTATCTGGAGGCTATGATATCGCCAAAATAATGCATCACGTGGATTAGAACATCCTAATTTTATTAACATGTTTATTGTTCACTCCTGGTAAACCAGAATTCCCTTATGATGCTACCCTTTTTGAAAAACTTAAAGTTTATTGGCTCAGTTTTCTGAAATAGTGACCCAAACTGACTCTTAGATGTCTGGGAATCTTGCTGTCCTTAGAATCATTCCAAATATTGGTTGTGAGTGTATAGGGTTATAGTTTCAGAGCGTGGATTTGGCGTGAACACAAGCCACAGAATGTATTCCAGCACCGCCCTCCCCCCTTCTCCCCACCACATTAGCTTATTTAAAATATAATATTCTGGTTGTTTGAATTCTTCCGCATGACCTTTACAAGCCCTGTTCACTGTTATTTTATAGTTTTGGGGACTGAAACAATGAATTATCTTAGTCCAGGAAAACCATGTAACTTGCTGATATTATACCAGTTGCATTCTGATGTGGCACTGATTTTTTTTTTTTTTTTCTTCACTACCATTTTCACTTCAGATTGCACATAGACACAGGCAAGGTGTAAGCTTGGCAATGATATCTGCTTGGCTTATTTATTTTCTCCCATTGTTAAAGTGCCTATGACTCAACACTGGGTTCTTTTCTTCTGCATGATGTTCAAGTGAGAGGAGGGGATGGCACATGCCAGGCATCAAGGGAAGTGTGACCATCGTATTAGAATATCCTTCATGTAGGAAGCCTTGCCCACTCCTTTCTGATGACCCCAGCTGCAACACACCACACGCCGGGGGACCACAGACTAAGGCTCTAAATACCACCCCGTCAGCCCTCTCTAGTTCCCTCACTGGAGAGCAAGAGAGAAAGGAACCATGGAAAATCACTGAGAGGACGGTTTCCTATGTATTCTAAATAGATTGTTTCAAACATGGAGGATGGGGATGTCACCTATTATAAATTTTTCTTGAGACAGTTACTGGTATGTGTAGGTCTTCGCAAGTTCAGATTGTTTTGCTCTTTTAAAACTGAGAGCTGTCATTTCCACACCCCCTCGCCCATATACTTTCTTGTGTGACTAATCTCTCAGATAGTTGTGACATCGTAGTCTGTATAATGAATTGCTGCCTCAGTGCCTTGCTGCTTCTGCTGGACCGTAGGGAAGGGGGCTGACTTGAGACAGGGTTACCAGCAGGGGTAATAGAACTGGAAGTTTCCACTTGGCACCTGTTGGCTGAGGAACAGAGATAATGATTGGGGCAGAGTCGAAATACTTCTTGTTAACAGTATGGTGAGAGCCTGGAAAAGAAAATAATATTGCAAGCATTGCCATATCTGGGGAGGCAACAGGAGCGGCCGAAAGGAGTGGGGCTTGGAGTTATGAGATCGGGTTTAAATTCAGCCCCGTCCCAGACGTGGAACCTGGTTAAGTCATGCAACCTTGAGCCTCAGTTTCAATTAAAAAGTGACGGTGGTGGGCAGAGGGAATAGGCATAGTGGTGACGCTGGTGACGTTTGCCTTACTCTGTGACAGGCTGAATATTGGTCCCCAAAGATGCCCTTGTTCTAATCCCTGGAACTGTTGAATGTTACCTTAACGTGGCAAAAGGGACTCTGCAGAGGTGATTAAGGATCTGGAAATGGAAAGATTATCCTGGATTATCCGAGTGGGTCCCGTGTAATCACAAGGGTTCTTCCTTATAAGAGGGAGACAGAAGATATGAAGAAGGGGCCCTGAGCCTAGGAATGCAGGTGGTCTCTAGAAGCTGAAAAAGACAAGGACACAGATTCTCCCCTGAGAGCCTCCAGAAGGAACCAACCATGCCCATACCCTACTTTAGCCAAGGGAGACTGATTTTGGACATCTGGCCTCAAGAACTATAAAAATAACTCATATTGTTCAAGCCACTAAACTTATGATAATTTGTCACACACAGCAGCAATAGGAAACGAATACACTTACGTTACGTACCTCATAGTTCTTGTAATGATTAAATGTGACTTTGTATTTCTATATTTACAACTCTCAAAGTGCTACATGGACGTTAGTACTTTTAAAATGAATTTTTATATTCATCTGGATTTCCAGGTTAAGTTGGTTAAGGTAGGTCAGGAAGACCCGGAGAACAATAATCAAGACTTCTCAGTTATGCAGTGAACAAACTGTGTCTGAAAAATTAAATCCGTGTTATCAAATAATTCTTAATTGTGAAATTGTTCATGGTTATTAACACCCATGAGTCACTTTTTAGGTGAGCTTCTGGGTATGCGCCTCACTTTCTGCACCTGTGCGTCTAAACCTTGAATGTTCATTAGAGTCACTGGGAAAGCTTTGAAAAGTCCAATGTCCAGGCCACACCCCAGGACGATTAAATTGGAACCTCTGCAGGTAGAACCTGAACGTGGGTGATTTTTAAGGCTCCGCAGGTGATTGCAGCAGGCAGCCCAGGCTGAGATCCACTGCAGAGGTGTTGTGTTTGCTAAGCAAGATTTTAAATCAGTTCTCTTTGAAGCCTGATGTAGCTAGATGTTCTTTTGAGTTTGGGGGAAAATGCTGTGCCGAGGACTCGCTGTTATATCTTTCGATGATATTAACATATCAGTTTATGAGCTGTGGTGTGTTTCCAGTAGGAAATACACAAGTATTAGCCAACACTCCTGAGAGGTTCAGCAAACAGATTGGTGTGCGCTGATGGCAAACACGATATCAGCAAGTACTTTTCTCCTCATCTCGCCCAAGGGTTTTTAAAAGCAATGGTTGTGGGGAGAAAAGGAAGACGTTGAGGCTTTCTCCTCAAATGGTCGAGCCCTTGAAAACTGATAAATACTGTTTTACTTGGACTGTATGTCCTATGTCTCCCGCCTGAAGGAGAAAATAATCATTTTGAAATTTCTTCCTTTGGAGCCACGTAGTCAGAAGCCTGAAGGAGAAAATAATGTCTCCTATGTCTCCCGCCTGAAGGAGAAAATAATCCTATGTCTCCCGCCTGAAGGAGAAAATAATCATTTTGAAATTTCTTCCTTTGGAGCCATGTAGTCAGAAGCTGTGAAAGCGTTGAAAGTTGCCATTGCTGTCTCCCTGTGTTCCTGGCTGCCGTGAGCTGTCGTGTGCTTCCAGGCGTCTCTGGGCCCCCTGTCACTGAGGGCACCCTGGCCTTGACGGCTGGTGACATTATCTGCCTTATGTATGTCACAGGGAGGGTATTACAGATAAAATTATTTTGATAAATCACAAGGTGCTATACATTGTTGCTATTGTATTTTGAGTGTGCAGTCTGCCATGAGGTTATAAAGATGATAGAAAGCCTGTAGCATAAGCTCATTCTATTCATGATAAGAACGGATGGGGTCCTTATTTTCTAGGGTCCTAAGTGACCAAGGAGAAGCACTGGCTCTAGTACCTGTGAAAGTCATGTGATTTCTTACTGGTCATTTAACCAGTTGGGTTTAATTTTCTCGTCTAAATGGAAACACTAATGCTTGACTGCTTAAGGCTGCCCTAGGTGAATTTGGGTGTCCAGACAGTAGGGTGGTACTTCAGTGTAGCTCTGCATTACATTGTCTCAGTTTAGATCTTGGCTCTGAAACTTACTGTCTGGGGGATACTCAGGAAGCTAGTTAACCTCTCTGTACCTCAGTTTTGGCATCTGTAAAATGGGCAAATAAGATACCTGAGAAGGCTGCCGTAAGGATTGGCTAAGGCATGTAGAAAACCTGGCACCCATCCTGGGTGTGTCACCATGGCCTACATCCTTACCCTTGAATTTGGGGCAGCTCAGGAGCATGGGTTAGTGTTTTCTCCTCTTTTCCTTCCTCCTTCCTCCTGTCCCTTCAATAAATATTTATTGGACACCTACTACTTTTAGGAACTATGCCATGGATACAATGTTTATGCAAAGTAGACACTCTTGTCCAGAGCTTTAATGGTTTGAAAGTTTGATTTAAAATGTTGGTACAAAGTGGTGATGGGGTAAGATTGGGTGAGTAAAACCTGTTTGTTTCTGATAGATCTGAAATGTAAGACTTCAAATGGTTTATCTGCACCAACCAGAGTAAGGTCCTAAGATATTCCTTGTAATTATGGGTATCAGTTGATGGTCCTAGGGACCAGGGCAGAGGAAGGTCATTGGAATGATGCTCCAAGTGGTCCCCTGGGGAGAGGACATGGTTCTCTGATCCGATTGGCCATATGGTCAGTCATGTGTCAGAGCAAACATGGTGATTGGGCGTTTCTGTTTGCCCGGTGCTGTGCCAGCTCTTGAGGGTCTGTGGTCCCTGTCCAAATGGAGCTCCCTGAGCACCAGGAGATTTCACAGTTGAGGGGTGGAGTACTTACAGTGTGGATGCCAGGTAGGAGCTTTAGGAAGATTTCACCAGATCCCTGAGCTCAAAGAAGCATTTGGGTATTTTATGGTTCATGAAATTATTTATTTTTTAACTTAGTTTTTGGGTACCATTCACAAACAGGTTTCCCTTACTGTCGCAAATTTATACCTTTTTCATAGAAAATTTTCCAAAACGAAATCCTCTTTTCCCAAGATTTCTCTTAGGATGAATTTCTTGTGCTCTAATCACGTCTATGTAGCTTGGCCCTGCTTTTCAGCCACTTATGTTTCGTTAGTGATTAGAGCTATTAATCAAGTTTGGTGGTGATCATAATAACTGTTTGTGTTATTTTCAACTCTACTTTTCCAGACTAAAAAAGAGAATTATTTTAAGGACTTAGAAAAATTCTAGAGAGTACTCAAAGAAATTTTGTGCTTTCACCAATCCCACTTAGAATTGCCTATGAAAAATGGTAATGAGAATGATAATGATGGTAATGTTTGCGATGATTGCATTTTGCTTTCGGGTGGTTATTCTATGCCAGACAATGTCCTGAGGGCTTTGCACGCATACTCTCATTTTATCACCCAGCAGTTGTATGAGGTCGTGCTTTCTTGGCTTTCACTTTTTACAGAGGAGGGGCACTGAGGCACAACAGGGTTGGATAGATTGTCCAAGTTCAAATGTCTCATCAGTGAAGGGTCTAGCATTTTATTTCCAAATGAGTCTGACTCAGACGTGCTTTCCACACTACTTTATTATCTCCTTGGGCGAAATCCACAGTTAGGAGGTTGGGTGAGAAGAGCCTCTGAAGGAGACAGGAAGGATATATTAGCTAATTCACTCCAGTAGGTCCCTGACAGGTTTGGATGAGGAAGCATCATATTTATCTTGGAGTTAGGGACACTGAGCTGCTGAGAAACTGCGGCTTGCCTGAGGTCATAAAGTAAATCATTGATAGAACTTAATCCACAAGCCTGGTCCTCCTCCACCTCATTCGATGGAGAGTCAGTTTACACAATTGCACAACCTACAGCAATTCAATTGCATGGATGGCAGAGAGATCCATTATGTTTTGGATCATCTGAAATCAGAGGTTTAAGAATTTTCAATTTGGATTCAATTCTAAAACTTCTTTTCCTTTCCTATTTTAGAATACTGCACAGGCTTTGGAGTCTACTCAGAGGTCGCTTTGGGCAGTTACTTCTTAAACCCAGCAACGAATCCTCCCTTTGTGTGGCTGTTGGGAGGAGTGGGCGCTAATGGCACCTGGAACTTTGTGGGTGTTTGCTATAATTGCTCAGTGATTGGTCACTTAGTCTGCATTTGAAATAACTTTGGAAGAGAGAGCAGGGCTCTCAAAACTGTAATCATGGGTCTAGGGGAATTCTTCAGGGTCAACTTCAAGGTAGCAGGAATGGAAACTCTGCCATACAACATAGCAGTTGCATCTCAGTTTTTGTGTGTTGGGCACTAGAGACCATCAACTTTGGACAAGGGACTTAGTACTTAGGTTATGAGCTACTGACCCCCCCTGGGCAGGACTTCCCTCCAGAGACTCAGCTTCCAAGTCCTAGTGCATCAGCAGCTCACAGTGAGAGGAGGTAAGGAAAGCTCATGGCCACCTCCAGGCCCCCCTTCCAGGCTCTTCCCTGGACTGGACTCTAGGATCTCCATCGGCTAACAAGGGTGTGCTGGACATTCTCCATTCATCCCTCCAGATCATTCTCCCATCTTCCCAGACCTTCTTGGGCTGCATCACCCTGGCTTCCTTGCCCTCTGGCTTCAGATTGGGTTGTGCCACTGGCAGGAGATGGAAGGACAAGAGAAGAGAGAAGTCAAAACACATCCCTGTTCCCTCCTTCCCTGAGCCCCATTTCCCTACTTCTCTCTTAGCTCCTCCTGGTAGACTACATGACTACTTTTACTGATTCTGGTGACAGCACCCTTCTTTTGCCCTTCAGCCCTGGAGGTGGTGGGGTCTTCCACTGTTGCTAATCCCTGGGGGTCTTGATAGGACTCTCAACCCTGCACAGCCCCGCAGACAGTCCCTTCCTTATCTCTCTTCAAATACTCCTTAGGAAAATGCAGCTGACATTTGATCACAGGCTTGAAGGAGGCGAGGAGGAAAGACACATCTGTATCTGAGAGAAGAGATTCCAGGGAGAGGGAAGAGCAGGCCTGGAGCAGAGGCAGCAGTGGGGGGCAAGGGGAGGGGGCCCTGGTGTACAATGGGGTCGGATGGTGCGGGGCCCTGTGGGCCATTGCAAGAACTTTGGTTTTACTTCTTGTGACACAAGTGGCTCTTGTAGGGCTTACAGAAGGTGGTTATCGTAGCCTGCTCTGACTTGGGTTGTCACTCCGTCACTCTGGGTGCAGTACCGAGAGTAGACGGTAGGGGCGTAAGAAGGGGACAGGGAGCCAGACCGAGATAGTGCCAGTGTGCCTGGTGAGAGGGGTGGCGGCTTGGACCAAGGTGGGGGCAGTGGAGTAGACAGAAGTAGATTTAGGAAATTTTTTTAAAAGGTGAAGCTGATGGGGTAGATGGAATATGAGGTATGACAGAGAGAGGTGACCCAGAGGCTGCTGAGGGTTTTGGCTTGAGCTGCTGGAAAGATGCAGTTGCCAGTAGCTGAGATGGGGAGGACTGTGGGGAGAGCAGGTTTGGGGGTGGGTTGGGGGAGGGGACCAAGAATTCCATTCTGGACCTGTTAACTGTGAGAAGTCTATGAGAAACCCCAGTGGTGATCTCAGATGTGCGACTGTTGTCAATGTTTGAATGGTAGTTTTTAGTTTCCAATTATATCACCCTTGGTGGCTGGCTTTCTCTGAGGTGAGTTTTAGGAAAAAGAAATATTTACAACCGTGGCTGTAGTGATTTTGAGAGTAAGCCTCAAGGCAGAATATGCAATGCCTATATTTTCCATTGATGCAAAACCGTCTTTGCATAGTTAACAGATTCAGGACTCTTGTGGGAATTTATTCTGAGCCAAGAGACTTTGGGCACTGTTTTACCAGCCTGGCTATAACAACACCAAACCTTTTTAGAGCAGGGCTGCGTGTTATGGCATCATGCAATGAGGGTTTCAAGCCAGCCACAAAAGCAGACCTCATGCAAATTGAAAGCGCACATTTACCAAAGCCCCAATTTGCTGGTGTGTTAAAACTTTGCTGCCCTTTTAGGTATGTTTTTGCTTTTCAGTGTTATTCTGGTATCTTTTCCTTGTGCTTTTCTCTCCACGTCTTTATTTCCGAAAGTTCTGTTTTCTTGTTGGCAGTGTCACTCTTGCTCCCAAATTGAAGTTAGACTATGAGTCAGGGAAAGAACACCAGTGTTTCTTGAGCAGCTATTATATGCTGGCCCTTGGATACCTTCCTAACCCATTGAATCCTCAACACAATATTTGGAGATAGGTATGTCTGTTCCTCCTTAACAGGTGAGGAAGCTGAAATCAGTGAGGGTAAATGACTTGCAGAAGGCCGGAAGCTAATTAGTCACAAGAGATGAGTTTCCAGTTCCAATTAGTGAATTTCCAAGGTCCCGGGGGCTTCAACTCTGTCCAAACAGAGCTCTCTTCGGGCAGTTTAGTGCTTCTGGATATCAGTGCATTCACTGCTTTGTCTGGCTCCCTACTGATGAAGAAGAGGTGAGCAGTAGTAATATTTCTGTGCCTCATTCTTCTTTCATAAATGTTTCTACAAGTTTACCGGGACGTATGGTGCATGCCTGCTGTGTGCTCGGTGTTGGTGGGAGGTGGCAAGTCCTCAAGGGGCTTCCACTCCAGCAAACGTTATGTAAGGAATTACATGGGAGAAGTGTGGGGGGCAAAGGAAGGAGCGATGCTCTGCGTGTGTGTATCTGTGTTTTGGGACCACCTTTCACCCCACCTCAGCCTCTAAGCCGAAGAGTTGTCCAGCCAAAGAGATAGAAAAAAGGCTCTTTGCTGCAGGAACAGCACCAACCAAGGCCTGAGGTCAGGCCGAGATTGGATTAGATGAGATTGCACAGATGCAGTGGGTAGAGAGGGAGAAGGGGGCCTGCAATAGATAGAAGTGGTCCACTCTTTGGTACTAACTGACTCTTGTACTTTTGTCTTTTTTTTTTTAACATCTTTATTGGAGTATCATTGCTTTACAATGTTGTGTTAGTTTCTGCTGTATAACAAAGTGAATCAGCTATATGCATACATATATCTCCATGTACCCTCCCCCTTGCATCTCCCTCCCACCCTCCCTATCCCACCCCACTAGGTGGTCACAGAGAACCGAGCTGATCTCCCTGTGCTATTCACCTGCTTCCCACTAGCTATCTGTTTTACATTTGGTAGTGTATATATGTCAATGCTACTCTCTCACTTCATCCCAGCTTACCCTTCCCGCTCCCCGTGTCCTCAAGTCCATTCTCTACATCTGTGTCTTTCTTCCTGTCCTGCCCCTAGGTTCATCAGTACCATTGTTTTTTTTTAGATTTCATATATATGTGTTAGCATACGATACTTGTTTTTCTCTTTCTGACTTACTTCACTCTGTATGACAAACTCTAGGTCCATCCACCTCACTACAGATAACTCAATTTCGTTTCTTTTTATGGCTGAGTAATATTCCACTGTATATATATGTGCCACATCTTCTTTATCCATTCACCTGTCGATGGACACTTAGGTTGCTTCCATGTCCTGGCTATTGTAAATAGGGCTGCAGTGAACATTGTGGTACATGACTCTTTTTGAATTATGGTTTTCTCAGGGTATATGCCCAGTAGTGTGATTGCTGGGTCATAGGGTAGTTCTATTTTTAGTTTTTTAAGGAACCTCCATACTGTTCTCCATAGTGGCTGTATCCATTTACATTCCCACCAACAGTGCAAGAGGGTTCCCTTTTCTCCACACCCTCTCCAGCATTTATTGTTTGTAGATTTTTTGATGCTGGCCATTCTGACTGGTGTGAGGTGATGCCTCATTGTAGTTTTAATTTGCATTTCTTTAATAATTAGTGATGTTGAACATCCTTTCATGTGTTTGTTGGCAATCTGTATATCTTTGGAGAAATGTCTGTTTAGGACTTCTGCCCATTTTTAGATTGGGTTGTTTGTTTCTTTCATATTGAGCTGCATGAGCTGCTTGTATGTTTTGGAGATTAATCCTTTGTCAGTTGCTTCGTTTGCAAATATTTTCTCCCATTATGAGGGTTGTCTTTTCATCTTATTTATGCTTTCCTTTGCTGTGCAAAAGCTTTTAAGCTTCATTAGGTCCAATTTGTTTATTTTTGTTTTTATTTCCGTTTCTTTAGGAGGTGGGTCAGTAAGGATCTTGCTGTGATTTATGTCATAGAGTGTTCTGCCTATGTTTTCCTCTAAGAGTTTGATAGTGTTTGGCCTTACATTTAGGTCTTTAATCCATTTTGAGTTTTTGTGTACGGTGTTAGGGAGTGTTCTAATTTCATTCTTTTACATGTAGCTGTCCAGTTTTCCCAGCACTACTTATTGTCTTTTCTCCATTGTATACTCTTGCCTCGTTTATCAAAGATAAGGTGACCATATGTGTGTGGGTTTATCTCTGGGCTTTCTATCTTGTTCCATTGATCTATATTTCTGTTTTGTGCCAGTACCATACTGTCTTGATTACCGTAGCTTTGTAGTATAGTCTGAAGTCCAGGAGCCTGATTGCTCCAGCTCAATTTTTCTTTCTCAAGATTGTTTTGGCTATTCGGGGTCTTTTGTGTTTCCATACAAATTGTGCAATTTTTTGTTCTACTTCTGTGAAAAATGCCACTGGTAGTTTGATAAGGATTGCATTGACTCTGTAGATTGCTTTGGATAGTATAGTGATTTTCACAATATTGGTTCTTCCAATCCAAGAACATAGTATATCTCTCCATCTGTTCGTATCATCTTTAATTTCTTGTATCAGTGTCTTAGAGTTTTATGCATATAGATCTTTTGTCTCCTTAGGTAGGTTTATTCCTAGGTATTTTATTCTTTTTGTTGCAGTGATAAATGGGAGTGTTTCCTTAATTTCACTTTCAGATTTTTCATCATTAGTGTATAGGAATGCAAGAGATTTCTGTGCATTAACTTTGTATCCTGCTACTCTACCAAATTCATTGATTAGCTATAGTAGTTTTCTGGTAGCATCTTTAGGATTCTCTATGTATACTATCATGTCATCTGCAAACAGTGACAGTCTTACTTCTTCTTTTCTGATTTGGATTCCTTTTATTTCTTTTTCTTCTCTGATTGCTGTGGCTAAAACTTCCAAAACTATGTTGAATAATAGTGGTGAGAGTGGACAACCTTGTCTTGTTCCTGATCTTAGAGGAAATGCTTTCAGTTTTTCACCATTGAGAACGATGTTGGCTGTGGGTTTGTCATATATGACCTTTATTATGTTGAGGTAGTTTCCCTCTATGCCTACTTTCTGGAGAGTTTTTATCATAAATGGGTGTTGAATTTTGTCGAAAGCTTTCTCTGCATCTATTGAGATGATCATACGGTTTTTCTCCTTCAATTTGTTAATATGGTGAATCACATTGATTTGTGTATATTGAAGAATCCTTGCATTCCTGGGGTAAACCCCACTTGATCATGGTGTATGATCCTTTTAATGTGCTGTTGGAGTCTGTTGCTAGTATTTTGTTGAGGATTTTTACATCTATGTTCATTAGAGATATTGGCCTGTAGTTTTCTTTTTTTGTGATATCTTTGTCTGGTTTTGGTATCAGGGTGATGGTGGCCTCGTAGAATGATTTTGGGAGTGCTCCTCCCTCTTCTATATTTTGGAAGAGTTTGAGAAGGATAGGTGTTAGCTCTTCTCTAAATGTTAGAATTTGCCTGTGAAGCCATCTGGTCCTGGGCTTTTGTTTGTTGGAAGATTTTTAATCACAGTTTCAATTTCAGTGCTTGTGATTGGTCTGTTTATAGTTTCTATTTCTTCCTGGTTCAGTTTTGGAAGGTTGTGCTTTTCTAAGAATTTGTCCATTTCTTCCAGGTTGTCCATTTTATTGGCATATAGTTGCTTGTAGTAATCTCTCATAATCCTTTGTATTCCTGCAGAGTCAGTTGTTACTTCTCCTTTGCATTTCTAAATCTGTTGATTTGAATCTTCTCCTTTGTTTCTTGATGAGTCTGGCTAATGGTTTATCAGTTTTGTTTATCTTCTCAAAGAACCAGCTTTTAGTTTTATTGATCTTTGCTATTGTTTCCTTCATTTCTTTTTTTATTTACTTCTGATCTGATCTTTATGATTTCTTTCCTTCTTATAACTTTGGGGTTTTTTTATTCTTCTTTCTCTAATTGCTTTAGATGTAAGGTTAGGTTGTTTATTTGAGATGTTCCTTGTTTCTTGAGGTAGGATTGTATTGCTGTAAACTTCCCTCTTAGGACTGCTTTTGCTGCATCCCATAGGTTTTGGGTTGTTGTGTTTTCATTGTCATTAGTTTCTAGGTATTTTTTGATTTCCTCTTTGATTTCTTCAGTGATCTCTTGGTTATTTAGTAGCATATTGTTTTGCCTCCATGTGTTTGTATTTTTTACAGTTTTTTCCCTGTAATTGGTATCTAGTCTCATAGCATTGTGGTCGGAAAAGATACTTGATACAATTTCAATTTTCTTAAATTTACCAAGTCTTGATTTGTGACCCAGGATATGATCTATCCTGGAGAATGTTCCATGAGCACTTGAGAAGAAAGAGTATTCTGTTGTTTTTGGATGGAATGTCCTATGAATATCAATTGAGTCCATCTTGTTTAATGTATCATTTAAAGCTTGTGTTTCCGTATTTATTTTCATATTGAATGATCTGTCCATTGGTGGAAGTGGGGTGTTAAAGTCCCCTACTATGAGTGTGTTACTGTCAATTTCCCCTTTTATGACTGTTAGCATTTGCCTTATATATTGAGGTGCTCCTATGTTGGGTGCATAAATATTTACAATTGTTATATCTTCTTCTTGGCTTCATCCCTTGATCATTGTGTAGCGTCCTTCTTTGTTTCTTGTAATAGTCTTTATTTTAAAGTCTATATTGTCTGATATGAGAATTGCTACTCCAGCTTTCTTTTGATTTCCATTTGCATGGAATATCTTTTTCCATCCCCTCACTTTCAGTTTGTATGTGTCCCTAGGTCTGAAGTGGGTCTCTTGTAGACAGCATATATACGGGTCTTGTTTTGTATCTGTTCAGCCAGTCTATGTCTTTTCGTTGGAGCATTTAATCCATTTACATTTAAGGTAGTTATCGATATATATGTTCCTATTACCATTTTCTTAATTGTTTTGGGTTTGTTTTATAGGTCTTTTCCTTCTCTTGTGTGTGCTACCTAGAGAAGTTCCTTTAGCATTTGTTGTAAAGCTGGTTTGGTGGTGCTGAATTTTCTTAACTTTTGCTTGTCTGTAAAGGTTTTAATTTGTTGAGATCCTTGCTAGGTAGAGTAATCTTGGTTGTAGGTTTTTCCCTTTCATCACTTTAAATAAGTCCTGCTACTCCCTTCTGGCTTGCAGAGTTTCTGCTGAACGATCAGCCGTTAACCTTACGGGGATTCCCTTTTATGTTATTTGTTGCTTCTCCCTTGCTGCTTTTAATATTTTTTCTTTGTATTTAATTTTTGATAGTTTGATTAATATGTGTCTTGGCATGTTTCTCTTTGGGTTAATCCTATGTGGTACTCTCTGTGCATCCTGGACTTGATTGACTATTTCCTTTCCCATGTTAGGGGACTTTTTGACTATAACCTTAAATATTTTCTCAGACCCTTTCTTTTTCTTTTCTTCTTCTGGGACCCCTATAATTCGAATGTTGGTGTGTTTAATGTTACCCCAGAGGTCTCGGAGACTGTCCTCAATTCTTTTCATTCTTTTTTCTTTATTTTGCTCCCTGGCAGTTATTTTCACCATTTTATCTTCCTGCTCACTTGTCCGTTCTTCTGCCTCAGTTATTCTGCTATTGATTCCTTCTAGAGTATTTTTAATTTCAGTTATTGTATTGTTCATCACTGTTTGTTTGCTGTTTCTAGATCGTTGTTAGATGTTTCTTGTACTTTCTCCATTCTCTTTCTGAGATTTTGGATCATCTTTGCTATCATTACTCTGTATTATTTCTGTATTATTTTTCAGGTAGGTTGCCTATTTCTTCTTCATTTATTTGGTCTTGTAGGTTTTTACGTTGCTCCTTTGTCTGTAACATATTTTTGTCATTTCTTTCTTTCTTTTTTTTTTTGATGGGTGGGGCTGTATTCCTGTGTTACTGGTTGTTTGGCCTGAGGTGTCCAGCACTGGAGTTTGCAGGCAGTTGGATAGAGCTGGGTCTTGGTGCTGAGATGAGGACCTCTGGGAGACCTCACTCTGATTAATATTCCCTGGGGTCTGAGGTTCTCTGTTTGTCCAGCAGTTTGGACTCAGAGCTTCCACCACAGGAGCTCGGGCCCGACCTCCAGCCTGGGAATCAATATCCTGCAAGCTGTGTGGCATGGCATAAAGAGAAAGAAAGAACGAAAGGAAGAAGAAAGAAGGAAAGAAGCAGTACAATATCAAAGAATAAAAGACAATAAAATTAGAAAGATAAAAAATATATTAGGAAAAATAAAAATATAATTGAAACAACCGATCCCTGTGGGTTCCTCCCGTCCCCTTAGGTGTCTGTGTTCCCCCACCGGTGCGTGGTAGGTGCCCTAGTTGTGTGGAGATGTGAATTCCGTGTCTTCCTAGTCCGCCATGTTGACTCTACCCTCCTTTTGACTTTTTCATTTCATGATATTGTAGCCACTTTCCAAAATAATCTTTGAGGATTTTTTTTTAAAGGTTAGGGAGAAGCCAAGGACAGGAGCCAGCATGGCTGGACTGAGACTCATGAAAGTGTGTGTTGGCTAAATATTTGAGCGGGCTTACAGTCAGGTCTACCACATGCAAGTGATTATTAGGAGATGGTTTTAATTGGGAGGACTGTCAGCCGAGCTACCTCTGTTATGGGAAGACAGTTTCTCGAAGAGTGGGGAGTGTTTAGAGGGTAGTCACCTAAACTGGGCAACGTCTGAAAGTACGAATGAATGTATCTACCCGTGTGAGATGAGATGATAGAAAAACTCTCAAAATCTGTTGTAAGGGAAGAAACTTTTGTGACTATAAACGTCAAATCTCAGCACCTAATTAGATGAAAGGTGGATGTTTTCTAGCACAAAAGCTTCTGCGTGGCCCAGCCAGTTTGAGTGGCGGCCTGAATGGCATGCACTGTATGCCTAGCTGGTGTGGGGCTGGTGTGCGAACTTGGCAACAGATCTGGCACTCTGAGCCATCATCATTGTTTAACCGAGTTTTATCTTACCTCCCTAGCCTTTCCCTTCTTCTAGAGCACAGCCAAAGCTGTCACATCTATAAATGAATAAGAAAATCGTCTTAACCCAGCTTCTCTTCTAGCATAAAAATCCTATAATGTTACCAACATTTTTCTACCCTCAGGTCCACTTATGGTTCCTGGGAGGAACAGAGGAAATAAAATGAATGAAATAGGCACTTTCTTACTTGCCCTACATAAATTGTTCGTCACTAGGGTGTAGGTGAATAAATGCCTTTTTGCAAGGCCATTGTGAATATCTAAAGTTCATCAGAGCCTTTAAGAACTAGGATAAAATGCATTTTGCATGTTCCCTTGAGAAATCAGGTTTCACTGCATCTTATTGCCCTCGTTGGAGGTACAAGTTTTAAGCACATATGGCCTACAGACCCATGCTTTCATTACTCTTCTTCTCTCATAACACTCAGAATTACTGGATAGATGCAAGATGAATAATTTGTTGGATCATTTGTGCTAGTACTTAGAAAAAGAAGCTTACCTTCTAGGTAAAACATGCTGTTTATGAATACAGTACAGACCTGAATATACTTCTCACACACGAACAACGAAATGAGTACATGGAACCCACCAGAGCGAGTGTGGCTTACTGCACCAGATCGAGGTGATGGATGCCCTTTGCCATGTGAAGGATGGCAGTAGGTTATCATTTTTATGATTTCCAGTGTTTTGTTACTGATAACTCTTCCGATTAGTTGGGATTTTATAAAAGAAGTTTGCTCATCAATTTGACTTTGACTCTCATACAAAATGATACCATTTGTGCTCTGTAGAGTTTCACTGTGCTTTTTAGACACCTAGAATACCATATAGGGTTTTATACCATAGCTGCAATCCTGAAGAAAGTTGACATCTAGTTTGGTGAGGCTTGATTGAGAAACCAGTGGAAATGGCTAGAAATACACCGTGGACTTAAATCATTTCGAGCTGGAGCCGGTTTTTCTGTGAGGGTCTGCATGAGTTGTAAAGAAAATAGTTTTCCCAATCACTCAGAAGTGGTTATCCACGTTCCCCTGGTACAAGCCCACATGGGCCATTCTAACATCCTTCCCACAGATCAGATCGGCAGGCACGTGGCCAGACCTGAGCTTTAAAATGCAGGACACTTGGGAGGAAAACCGATCTATACCACATCCATTCTGGGGAGTCAGGTGGTTGTGGTTGATGGGTACCGCCAGAACCCAGTCAGGAAACAGAAAGTGACTGGGTGACGCTTGCTGACCCAGGAAGGCACTCGGTAGGCAAGCATTTGACCTTTTACCATGAAGGAAGGATCGGCCAGAGAAGAACCTCCTGTGGGTCCTAATTTTTGTGAAAATAAGTCTCTAGGGAAACAAAGCCCTTGTGACTCTTGGCCTGAGTCTGACAGCTGCTAGGCTTGTTAAAGAAATGACAGCGGCCTCCAGAAGAGACATAGGCGGCTTGGAACACGAAAGATTGTGTTCTGCTTTTGCATCGTGTGTGTGGTCAGCTGTCAATTAATAAAACTTTGCTGAGAGTCAGAAAACTAGGCTGCAAAAGCTCTTTCAGGAAATGTTTATAACGTGGAATTATTCTGATCTTCATTGTGTTGGTTGAAAAATGGAACAATGGCTTGTTCATAACAAATTGTTCAGTAGGAAAAAATGCAGTAATGGGAATTGCTGGGTAAGTAAATAACAGAGTGAATATGACAAAATTTGTGGTAAAAATAAATGTGAGCCCTTGAAAATATCAGAAGTGAGCTGAGTTTTGTGATATGCTATTATAGTCCTTGTGCTGACTTTGAAGTTATACCTTCCAGAGTAGTCCTTGGGCCAAATCCAGCCTGCCTCCTGTCTCTGTAAATAAAGTTTTATTAGAACACAGGCACGTCCATCCGCTTGTGTATTGTATATGGCTGCTTCCTGCTACGATGGCAGAGTTGAGTAGTGGTAACAGATACAGTAAGACCCACAATACCTAAAGTGTTTACCATCTCTCCCTGTACAGAAAAAGTGTGTTAACTTCTATTCTAGAACTTTGCCACTCAAAGCAGCATTGGTGATTCATTGGTGATTCATTGGCACATTAAAGTTTGAGAAGTAATGGCTTAGGGCATTCTTCATCTGGGGCTTTGGTGATCAAACTCCATGAAGTTATAGGCACAGTTCTGTTTGTGTGCTTATGTGTATTTTTCTGCATCTCTATCCTCTCAGAGATGGAGGTGTCTGTACCCTTCATCACTTTCTCAGAATCTGCTTTTCTGTTTTTCTCAGAATCGCTGAGAATCATTAGGCTAGAAAAGGAAGGCCTTGACTCAGAATTCATGGATTCATGTTTGAAGTGATGGTTACGAAGATCTCACTACTTTACACCAATAAAAGTCAGACCCAGCTCGTGCTCATTTATTTATTTATGCTTAAATAAAGAATATAAGATTTGCAGCACAGCCTAGCTATAGGATATGACATTTTGTAACTATTATTAATGGATAAGGGACTATTTCATGGATATTGGTTCTTTGAGCCTTAATAGCTATTGTCATGTCACATTGTGGTTCTGGAGATATTTATTACATGCCTCTCCCACCTTGGAAAAATGAAAGCCCAAAGGTCCAAAATTATAGGACTTTGTAATGACTTTTTATGGGTACCCACTAGAAATCACTGCTAGTTAGCCTGACAATGTTATTAAATATCCATCATGTATAGAACCCTGTAAGAATTTCTAAAAGGCAGAAGACGGAATCTAAAATGGACTGAGGCTGACTTCTGATCGCCTTTCCTATGAATGGCTGTTTCATGTATTCTGTGGATATTCCTTACCCTCTATCAGGCTCCTACAGTAGGTATTAGGACCAGACGATTTATATGTCATGTCAAGTTTACCTAGATGGACACATGCTTCTGGGGATGGAAGTTGTGCAGATCAGTAGAAGGAGGAATAACGATGGTGCTTTTAGAAAACCATGGTGTCAGAGGTAGAGAAAGAAAAGCTTAGATATGCAAGACTATCTGACCTTGGGACAGATATTTTGACCTTGGGACAAAAATAATCATCCTCACAAACCCAACAAGGTACAGATCACTTTGCTTCACAATCTAAATCTATTTTTTAATCCGTTAGAGATAAATGTAGGCTAAGATGGACTACAATTAAGGATTTAAATACTTTTTGGTGCTGATTTTCAATAGGGGTGTTCTCCACTGGAACAAACAGGTCCCTGGGGTCCTGGGTTCTGGGAGCTGGAATGGAGTTGTGTTCAAGGCAAGCCTGGCTCTTGGGCTGCCTGGGACCCAGGGACTTTGAAAGTTCACCTATGAAGCCAAGAAGTTAGAGACAAACAGTATATGGCTAGGAGAGAGACCAAGGAGGACTCATCAGATGGAACTAGGAGCTTCCAGACCAGAGTGTGAGGCTTTGGAAGAGGAGGAGGAGGAAGAGCTGTGAGAGACAGGACCCCACTCTGTAGGCTTAGCTCCTTGGGGTTGTGGGTTATGAAGAAAATACAGACCAGTTCAAGTTGCAGGATTCTAGGAGATTTTACTCATGTTGAGGCTTGTCTACTTCATAGGAGCAAAACTTTGGACATTCCAGGGGAGCTCAGAGGTTACATATAT
Source organism: Balaenoptera physalus (assembly GCF_965194825.1). Classification (NCBI taxonomy): domain Eukaryota; kingdom Metazoa; phylum Chordata; class Mammalia; order Artiodactyla; family Balaenopteridae; genus Balaenoptera; species Balaenoptera physalus. The sequence continues at coordinate 14,315,541 of NC_138897.1, forward strand.
TTCCTAGCTGTGTCCACTTACAGGGCCTGGGAGTAGAGATATCCAACGGCTATGAGCACATCTATAAGCCAGATGTTGGTTTCTAAATGCCATTCTGCAACTAAAAGGGATGGGCTCCTTGGAGAAATCTGATTCTGGGCCTGGGGAAGGGGAACTATAAGATGAGACTAAATCACCTTTTTGTGCCACAAAGTAAGGAAGTGCTCAAAGAATGGCGGGGACGTGTCAAAAGGACGTAGCAGCCAGGTTGACGAAGCTCCCAACAGCCAAACTTGGGTTGTTTTCAGCATCAAAATAAATATAGCGGTAATGGATCGTAATTCATTGAGTAATATAAAATCAATGAACCCATACGAGTGTGAATAAAATAAATAAGGAAGAGAACATTCTATCTTCAGTAGAATGTCCACTAATAAATGTAGAATAAAAGGTAGAATTAAAAATCATCACTGGCAATCATCATGTAATGGTTAAATCAGGCAAGAAATGTTAAAGTGTGCTAAAATTAGTGGGTGAAAGCTTGATAAGGAACAAGATTTACATAGCCTCAGGCTATCCCCACAAAAATATTCGGTTGGCCAAAAAGTTCGTTCGGGTTTTTGGTTCGCTGTTACAGGAAAACCCGAACGAACTTTTTGGCCAACCTAGTCTTTGTTAAATACAAAAGAGAGAGGGATCAAAGAGTAACTTTACCTTGGAGAAACCTGGAGACACAAGTGATCAAGTTACTGTAACACAATCACTTGCTAAGATAGAAGGAGGAAATTATAACATTGTTTCTGTAATATCTCCCCTCTCCCCTGCCAAAAAAAAAAAAAAAAAGAAACCTGAATCTCTTCATGGGAAGACATCAGACAAACTCAAATTTAGGGATATTTTAGAAAATAATTTATGGTAATCTTCCAACTGTCAAGTTTATGAAAGTCAGGGAAGACTGAGGAAGGGTTCCAGATTGAGGAAGAATGAAGAAACATGACAAGTAAATGCAGCATGTGACTCTGGACTCTATCCCTTTGCATTATTAGGATATTTGGTGAAATTTGAATGAAGCCTGTGGTAGTGTACAAGTGTTAAGTTCCTGATTTTAATGGTCCTACTGCAGTTAAATAGGAAATACTTTGAGTATACAGGAGTAATGGAACCTCAGGTCTGCAACTTACTTTCAAGTGGTTTGGGGAGAGGGGAAGTTATTTGTTTTTTGCAACAATGTGAGGTCCTATGGGTAATCATGTTTATTGATGTTGTGTAAGATGGTGCAAAGTTCAGCTCGGATTGCAGACAAGTGAGGAGGTTGAAGGTGGATTGGGACATTGTGTTGTCTTTATCAGAAAAGCAGGTTCCAGTAGGGACAAGGACGAAGGAGCAAATGGGAAATTGTCAGTTTAAGATAAAGGAGCATCAGCCTATAAAAGGCTATGTAACACCAAGAGTTCCCCAGGAGGGGAGTAAATGGGAGGCAAGGAGTTGAGTCCTGAGAAAAAGGTGGGTCTAAGACTTTGATAGATCTGGATGTGGAGGTGAAAGCAGGGACCTCGAGAGGGGCTTTGAACAGCAGACGTGCATCAATCTATGTGCTGTCCTTTGCTGGACCCTCCAATGCCATCCTGGTAAATGGTGGCTCTTCCACCTCTTCCTCGCCATGAATGTCAGTGCCATTTGGGGACGCTCCGTGGCTATCCACAGATGCTTTGGGGCCCAGTTGGGCAGGAGAGGTGGTTTGCCGGGGGCTTCAGAAGGATTACAGCAGTTTATTCTAGAAAGCGAGGTTGTTTTAAGCTCACATTGAGGTACATTTCACTTAATCTCAGTTCTCTGAGATTCATTTCTGTTAACGCTAATGAAAATCTGGCTGGCTCCAAGTACAGGCTGATGGGAGGATTTAAGTATTACTCCTCTGCCTTTGGTGACAGGGTTGATCTTTAGAGTCCTTTTTGTGAGGCTGCTCTGGTCCCTTGAACATGCCAAATAAGTGAAAAGCCAAAAGAGTCTGAAATTGACTGTATAGGATTGTTTGTATTTCATGGTAACTTAATTCACAGAAGATACGAATGCCTAGCACATGCTTAAATGCTGTGCTTTACAAAGATAAAGAACACGTATTTCCTGCTCTAGAGGAACCAGAGCCTTGGGGTGAGAATTGTGAGTGAACAAGTAGTTTTAATGCATCATGGGAAGGAGCTTAATAGGGGCTGACAAAGGACCGAGGAACTGGGGAGGAGGGAACCTTCAACTTTGTAAGGATTGTGGAGAGACACCTTCAAGTCAGGAGGAACAGTGTGTGTGTTTCTTCAAAGAAAGGCACAGAGGTGAGAAACCAGGAGTTGGAGGGTGTCCTGGAGCCTGGGGGAGGGGGTGGGGGTGGGAGATGGGGCCTGTGTGATTAATGGGGGCCAGATCGAAGGACCTTTTGTGCCACCTCTGAGGAGTCCTGGAGAGAAGAGTGCATCTGGGCAATGCGAGCCAGGAACTGTGCCTGGCAAAAGAGAAAATTAATCAAGCAAAGCACCAAGTCAGTGTATGACTTTGCTCAGGCTGCCATAATCAGAAGCACCGATTGGGTGGCTTGACCAACGGAAGTTGATTTTCTCACAATTCTGGAGGCTAAGTCGAAGATCAAGGCGTCCACAGGATTGGCTTCTTTGGAGGATTCTCTCCTTGGCTTGTAGGTGGCCATCTTTCCCCTGTGTCTTCACATGGTCTTCAAAATATCTGTCTGTGCCCCAATTTTCCCTTCTTCTGAGGACATAGTCACATTGGATTCGGGCCACCCTAATGGTCTCATTTTACCTGAATCACCTTTTTAAAGGCCTGTCTCCAAATACAGTCACACTCTGACGTACTGAGGGTTAGGACTTGGACGATGGAATCTTGGGGTGGGGTAGGGAGGTGGGGAGACACCGTTCAGCCCATAACAGTCAAGGAGTTTTATTTTTGTAGGTCCTCATGCAAGTTTTTAAAGGGCAGTTGACAGCTTTTCTAGAAGTGTGAGAGACTTGCTTTAGCTGTATTGAGGCTTTCTCTCACCTATAATCTTAGAAATAGAAGGACTAACTAAACAGGTGGAATGGAGATGAGTTTTACCACGTTTTACCACGTTTGCAGCATCATGACCCTTCACCTCGGAATACTTCCAGCATGTATCTCCTGAGAACAAGGACAATCTCCTGCAAAGTCACATCATCACACTTAAGAGATTCACCATTAAGTCAGTAATGTCATCTAATATACGGTCCATGCTCAAAAATGTCCTTTATCACGGTCGAGTTTTCCCCCACCTCAATCCTGGATCACATCAAAGATCATGCACCGGATTTAGTTACCATGTCTCCTTAGTCTCTTATAATCTGGAACAGCCTCCTTGCCTTTGTTTGCCTTTCCACAGCACTGACAGTTTTGAGGAGCCCGTACCAGCCCTACATGTCTTGTTCCCTCATGGTGAGGTTCAAGATGAACATTTTGGCACAGCAACATTTAGCAATATTTCACTGCGTCACTGCAGGAGGACGATGGCACATCAGTCTGTTCCGTTATGGGTGTGCTAAATTAGACTTTTGGTTAAGGTGGTATCTGCCTGATCTGCACATTGTAAGGATGACTTTCCTCTTTACCGTTTAATAAGCAATCTGTGAGCCGATACTTTGAGGCACGTAAATATCCTGCCTTTCAATAAGCTTTCATCCAATGATTTTTAGTATCTATTGATGATCTTTGCCTAAATCATTCCTACATTGGAGATGGCAAAACAGTGTTTTTTAAGTTTAATCGATCGTTTTTTTCATCTATAAACCAGCATTCATCAATGTAAAAAGTACCCCCCCTCCCCAATTCCTCTCTTAATTTCCCCCTTCTCTTCCCGTATGTTTTTCCCTTTGAGTATCACTGTGGAGTCACAGATCCTTTTTGTAATTCAATGTCTTATAAAAATACTACCTTTGTCTTAGTCATCTTGGGCTGCCGTAGCAAAATACCATAGACTGGGTGGCGTAAACAAGAAACAATTATTTCTCACAGTTCTGGAGGCAGGGAAGTTCAAGGTCAAGGGTTGGGCAGGTTCAGTTACTGGCGAGAGATCTCTTCCTGGTTTGCTGGTGTCTGCTTTCTCACTGTGTCCTCACTTGGTGGAGAAAGGGCTCTGGCCTCTTCCTCTTCTTACAAGGGACTGATCCCATCATAAGGGCTCCACCATTATGACCTCATCTAAACCTAATTATCTCCCAAAGGCCTCACCTTCAAACACCATCATATTGGGGGTTAGAGCTTCATCTCGGGGAGACACAAACGTTCAGACGAACATTCTTTTCCGTGTTCAAATGTTGCCGAGTTTGGTCAGTGCAGTTTGAGCACCTTCAAGCTGACTTCTGTGGCCTCTGACATGTCCCCATCATTCTCACCTGATGGCACTATAGGATGATCCAGGCTCACATTGTATTTTCCCTGCCCCGACCTGGAATCAGCCACTTCCCATGGATTTCAGGTTCTTTTTAGTGAGAAATAGTATTTAGAAACCAAGATCTAGGAATGAAGAATGCTCATTGTTACTGGACTATCATTGTTTCTAAACTTTTTCAGTGGACAAAACTTAGAAATACATATCTATTATTTTAAATCATGATTGTATTTTGATGGTTCCAATTAAAATTCAGCACAACTAATTCCCTCTTACCTTCCCTGATTTCAGTATTTTTTTACCTCCCTTTTCCCACAGTGGGAAAACCCTGTTTCCTAACAACATCAATATAGTTGCTTATTTGTTCTAGCATGTAGTATATATTACAAAATAGTTTCAGAATTACGACGGCACTGGCACGAATACCAACCATAAACCAACTAAGTAAAGTTCAAGATTGCTTGGCAGGGACTTCCCTGGTCCAGTGGGTAAGACTTCGCGCTCCCAGTGCAGGGGGCCCGGGTTCGATCCCTGGTTGGGGAACTAGATCCCGCATGCCACAGTGAAGATCCCAAGTGCCACAACGAAGACCCCGGGGCAGCCAAAATAAATAAATAATAAATAAATATTTTTTAAAAAAAGATTGCTTGGCAGATATCATTATTATTAAGAAATGTATCCCACTAAGCTTGTGTGGAGTGTTCATGCTCAGTAGTTAGATGAATGGAGCTATGTTGTCCATCTGAGTTCAGTTCACTTGTTTCTGTTTATATTTAATTTTAGGGTTGATTTTTTTTCCTACTTCTCTGATTTAATTATTTTGGGGGATATGTAAAATGTTCACAGGACTCAAAAGTCACAACTGTATAAAAGATATACTGAGAGAGGCCGCACCTGCACATCCTTCCTCTCCGTTGCCACCCCTCCACTTACTGATGACCGTTTACATTAATTGGTTTATTCTTTTGAGTTTATTTTTGTAGAAATAAGCAAATATATATTCTTACTCCCCTTCTTAATCTTTCACCTTGCTTTCTTTTCACCTGACAGTATAATCTGGCTGTCATTCCAAAGCAGTTCATAGCCGCCTTTCTCATTCTTTCGTACGACCACATGCTACTCATTGGGGGACTAGAAATCAATTAGTTTCGATGAATGGGGATTTAGATTATTTGTTCTCCAGCATATTGCTATTGCAAATAATGGTGAAATGAATGAATTACCTGTGAACATGTTATTTTGTATTTATGGAGGTGTATTTTCAGAGTGGATACTTAGAAGTGGAATTACTGGGTAGAAGGTAAAATCATAAGTAGCTTTATTAGATAATGACGCATTCCCCTTCTACTGATTTGTTCTCTCAAGAGCAGTGTTCGAGAGTGCCTGTTTGGGGGTAGATTATTAGAGCCCTTTTTAGTTAGAATAAGGAATTATCAGTGGCTCTCAACCCTCAGTTGACATGACAGTCACCCAGGGAGCTTTTTGCAGATATTTACCTTGGAACCAAACCCCCCAGGCACTGATTTGCTCAGCCTCCAGTGGACTTTATGAGGCATAGATTCAAATTATTTTGTCGAAGTACTAGTTTAACGTCTAAGTTTAGTTACCAACATAGTAACTCTTTCCTTTAATGAACTTACTGTTCTGGGAAGAGGTAAATGAAAGCATACTGTTAAATGCATGAATCTAATCATGCTCATGATTTCTGAATTGCCTACAAATACTGGTGACCATATATCCTTAATTTTTCAAAAATGGCCTGGTTTCTAATCAGTTTTCATTCATTCTACAAGCATTTATTGAGCACTTACTGGATGCCAGTCATTGCTTAGGTACTAAGGAAAGACTACAAGACAGACCAGATCCTGTCCTTAGGGTATTCATTCTGGTTGGAGGAGACAGCAGGTAAAGGGGAGGCCACTGAACCCCTCGGTTGGCCAAATATGGGGTGTGTGTAGGTTTTTGCCCTTAAGGAACTCACTTTCCAATGGGGGAGACACAAGTAAATAGAATATGATCATTATAGAAAGGGGTCCTTAGAGAACATACTAGTGGCATCTAACCCAGCTAGAGAGATGAGGGGAGCCTTCTTGGAGTTGGTGATGGACATTTAGGCTGAATTTTTCCATACTAAAAATGGGAGGGACAGCATCCCAAGCTAAGAGAATGATGTGCGTGCAAAGGCTTAGCAGTGAGAGAGGCACATTGCTTTTAGAGAAGTGTAAGTGCCTCAAAGTGGCTAAAGTGTGGGCTTCGAGCCAGGGCATGACAAAAAGAAGATTGGATAAGTAACCACAGGCCACATCATCTGCTCCAGTGCCTGGTGCATAGTGGGTGTTAAATAAATCATTGGATGATTGATCACACGAATGATGACTTGCTGATTTTTGGAATAGAGCAGTTTTGCATTAGTGTTTTGCTAACTACATTCAAGATAAAAGGAGTTGGTGTTCCCAGTGTATTTGATATTTTATCTTGTGGATAAAGCTGATTTTTTTTTTTAATGTAAAAGGCAATCAGATTATGAAAGTAGCCATAATGGAGAAGGGTCACCTGGATGATGTATTGCCCCATTCTGGATTGATGGACAGAAAGAAAAATCTCTTCAAATTGTTTTCACAATGTTCCTGTCTCTTTATCTGCTTATTATAATCCAGCTTCAGGGATAGATGGCATTTTAAAAATGCGTAGTCCTTTTGGCCCTGAGAGCCCTCGGAATGTTTCCCATCAGCTAAAGAAAAACAAACGAACTAGACTAATAGACAGCACTTGTGTTCAGTGATGTTAGCTGTAGAATGACTTCCTCAGGAAATTGTGTTGTGTGTGAGTCTGGTTCTGTGGTTTCATTGATATTCCAAATTAGACTGGAAAACGGAGGAATTGCGACAATTCAAGCAATCATTTGAAAGACAGGAGTTCTGGTGGAAGCTGGAATTGAATTTGCAGCTGTAGCAGTGGGTCACTGTGAATCACCTTAGATTTGAATTTCTTTAAGGCTTTGCTACCTCTTCCCTCCTTTAATGTAGGTTAAATTCAACCTTGTTTCATTTTAAGTTGCTCAATATCTTGAGAGCATTAGAGAATTATTTTCCGAAATAGACCGGCTATCTCAATAAACCAACGTAATCTGATTCCTGTGACCTACATCGGCTAATGGCTGATGAGACATCCATTTTCATTTAAATCTGTATTTGTTGTTTTATTTCTACTATTATTATGTCTCTATGAAAAGTGTCATGATATGCATAAAGCAAGGAAACAGCTATTTTCTCTGTTGGTAAGAGTCATTGAGTTTAGTAGAAACATAGAACCAGGAACAAGGAAGCTCACTGCCATAGTATAACTGGCATAGAGATTTGAAATATGATTTACCATTTCTTCTGCTAAAATATCTTGAATTAAGAAGACATAGATTAACCATGTTATTAAAGGTACTCATAAAATAAGAACAGACTGACAAAAGCTCAGCAATGTGAGACATAGAAAATTAGCATTTGGTGATTGAAAACACATGCTTGATACCAGGCATGACCTAATATAGGTGGGCTCCATATAAGGGTGGCTTCTAAAATCCTATCAGTTTTATTTGCTGGCCTGACTCTATTTTAATTTGTTTTCTATCAATACTTAAAAAATGAATGCTTGTTAAATCAGACTGTTTTAAACTCAAAGATAGAGTTTGGGTAATGTAAAAAATATTAACTTCCTGTTTTTAGATACAATTTATGACTATTCTAAGAAAGATGTTATTGAGAAATTTTTTCACAAATGAAATGAAAGCTGAAACTCAGTAAGTTATTGGTAGATTAAATAGACTTAAGTTAACAGGGCAGTACATGGCTATTTGGGAAATGTATTTGCCTTACTGAATTGGGATAGCAGTTTTCACCAAGTAAGACTTATCAATTATTTTATTTAACTGAACGGCTAGCTTTGGAAAATAAGTATTCTGTACTATAAAGATACATATTTTTATGTTTTAAGTAGTTTTAGTTAGGTAATGTGTCTATACATGTGTACTTAAAAAAATTAAATATCCACATATTGTGAATAACAATACCAACTTCCCTACTTATTCAAATCCAAAATACTTTAGGATGACTTTATTCCAACCAAAAAAAATATCAAAAGGATATTGCGAAAGGCTTTGGTAGAAATTATTGTTAAGTGTTGGTCATTACTGATTAATTCAGATATTCTGACTATCAATTGTTTAAAAATATGACTTAAATATTTTACTTCGGGATTCCCTGGTGGCACAGTGGTTAAGAATCCACCTGCCAGTGCAGGGGACATGGGTTCGAGCCCCGGTTCGGGAAGATCCCACATGCTGCAGAGCAACTAAGCCCGTGTGCCACAACTACTGAGTGCGTGAGCCACAACTACTGAAGCCCGCGCACCTAGAGCCCATGCTCCGCAACAAGAGAAGCCACCGCAATGAGAAGCCTGCACACCGCAATGAAGAGTAGCCCCCACTCGCCGCAACTAGAGAAAGCCTGGGCACAGCAACGAAGACCCAATGCAGCCAAAAATAAATAAATTTATTAAAAAACTAATTATTTTACTTCCCCTAAAATTGAATGTATTTGATGTGATTGAGATAAAATTGCAATAATTCTATAACAAAACCAGTTTAAGATGTAAGAATTGTCCGTCTCTGTTATTTTCAAAAGAATGAATTGGGTCTTATGTGGCCTATATATAAAAATATACTAACAGATCATGACACATATATATCCCCCCCCACACATGCTATATTTAGAATATGTATTAATATTCTAAAAAGGTTACATAATTTAAAAAAATGTTTTGGAAGTAAATTGTTCCTTATTTGATGATGGGACCTTTAAGCTTTAATATTAAACAAGAAAGCTTTTTTTTTTTTCTTTTAACAGAAGTCATTTACATGTAAAGTTTTTAAATAAAATGAATCTTTTTTTTTTATCTGACATAGAGCCTGTATTTTTACAGTGTTTTTTGCTTTGAGGGTACTTGGTGAGAGTAGGGGGAACATTGTGTCCTAAATTGCTTAATTTTTTTCTGTGCAGCCAGTTTAAATGCTTTGTGCACGGTCTTGGATATAAAGATTTGGATAATCCATAACCTCACATTTCAATTTGGGGCTCCTTGGAAAGTTGAATTATTTTAGTTGAGATAAAAAGCGAGTAAGTGTACACTTTAATGTGGTGTCATTTAATAAAGGAGTGCCTGCCATGAACCATCTAAAGATGTGTCTGTTTACAGAGGAGGAAGGCGCTCCGATGAATAAGTAGCCAAGGGAGAGGTGGTGAATCTAGCATTTCCCTGCGTTGATTCTATAATCACAGCCCGGTGTTGATTGAGAAAGGAATTTACGAGGCAAGAAATGGCTGTGGGCCCAGAGACAGTCCTTATTTGACAATGTGATGATCTAATAATAATCACTCTGGCCCCGCACAACCCCTTACAAGTATTTTACTGTAGCTTTTCAGAGGTGCGAAGAATGGGAACACTGCTAAGGTTTAATCTCTAGAAACTTAAACATTTGTGATTCGTAGTTCTCTTCCCCCACCTTCATTTTTTCTAGAGGGCCTATTAATGAAAATACCTATTTCTTTGTTGTCTAATAATTGGCTAGGTGAAATATAACTTCATATAAATAAAAGTATGCAGTAAAGCTAGTTTCCCAATAGTTGTCTAAGTTTCACATGGAAGTCAGGACTTCAGTAGTTAGAAAATTTCAAGACGCAGAGAGTATCGGGCCATCTCTGTAACCTCCAGACCCCTCGCTGCTTTTCATTAGAGCCACTCTCCTCAAAAATGCTACCTCCATCCAGTGGTCTGAACCGGAGACTGGGGATCTTTCCCTCATTCCTCCCTTGGTCTCCCCTCTCTCTCTACTTCCATCCTATCTCCAAGTCCTCTTCATTTTCTCTTCCCTTTTCCTCCATCCTCATGGTCTTCATTCCAGCCTTGCCCATCCTTCCCTTTCAGCTGAACCCCTGCCAATTCATCCCCACTCTGCTGCCAGGGGAGCTGTTAAAAATAACGCACAGTGGAATATTACTCAGCCATAAAAAAGGGATAAATTCTGATACCTGCTTTAACATGGACAGACCTTGGCACACGTGCATAATGAAATAGGCCAGACCCAAAAGGACAAGTGTTATTTGATTCCACTTACACGAGGTACCTAGATAAGTAGTTCCTTGGGACAAAATGCAGACTAGAGGCCACCAGGGGCTCGGGGGAGGGGATGATGGGGAGTTATTGTTTAATGGCTATAGAGTTTCTGTTTGGGATGATGAACAAGTTCTGGAAATAGACAGTGGTGATGGTTCTACTACATTATGTATGTACTTAATGCCACTGAATTATATTCTTTAAAATGGTTCAAAATAATAATGATAATGCAGTTGTGATTGGGATGCCTCTCTCCTGTGAAGTCTTCACGAGCCCTATCACCTCCCAGATAAAATCCAGGCTCTGTGTAACAGGAAGGGAGGGGCCCTTGTTCCATTCCTTGGAATCCCACCTCTTCCTACAAAATAAGAACTCCCACTTCTGCCTTCTCCTGGGGGCCTCGGCCTTCCTCCAAGCCCCTTGCTGAGAGCGGGAAGGAGGAGGAGACAGGGCCCTGCTTGGCCTGTGCTCCCCCCACCCCACCCTTCCCCCTTCCTCCGCCTCTCCTCCCTCTCCCATCTCTCAGACCTGTTCACCCTCCTTGGGGGCTTGTGTTGCTCGCTGCACCTGCTGCCACCTAGTGACCTGGCCTTTTCCAGCCTTCGGGGACAGCTGCTCTGATCGTTAGGACCAGAAGGGGAAGGAGGAAGAAGTGCCTTTGGGCTTTGGGGCCCGGCTGTTTCCTCCAGTCTTGCTTTAGAGCGATGCGGCCGAGCTCATGTTTTAGCCCCCGCCTGCTTCGTCATCTGCTTCTCCATTGAGCTCAGAGCCTGGGGGGAGGACTGTGCTTCATCGGTTGACTAGTTAGCACTGCTCCAACCCCACCACCCTGCGTGGGACCCAGTCTTCTTCCTGCTTCCTGAGATGGCGATCGTACCTGGAAGAGCCAACTGGATGCCAGGCACTGTTCTAAGTGCTCTCCGTGTGTTAATGTATTTCAGTCCGAACAACCTGTGAGGTAGGTGCTGTTATTATCACCTTTTACAGAGATACTGGAGTCACTTGCTGGCGGCTCTGGCCTCTGGGCCCTGTTCTTAACCACCCCTCATTCTGTCACATCTAGAACTCTGTGCTTTTGCATATGCTGTGTCCTTACCTTGGAGTTGAAATGCCGTCTTTTTCTGAAAAAAATCTTTCCTGGCTTCCCCAGACAGATAGAGGTGCTCCTTTTTCCATTTCTGTTGGATCCCCTGCCCACCCCCTGCATTAAGCCCAAATCACACTTGTGCTGTAGTTATGTGAGCATGGTTGTCTTTGCAGTGATGGGCCCCATCTTTTTCTCTTTCCATCCTTCAAACCTAGAACAGTGCCTCTTAATACATATTTGAATGAATGCATTTGTAGTAGTATTTGCTACTCTAGGGTTTTCTCTGTGAAGTTGAATAAACACCTTATATACAAATGTCATGGTCCTGGGACATCTGAAAGGAACCTCGGAGTACTGCTATTTTCCCCTAAGTCAAAGCCCACAGGCAGGGTTTTAAATACACAAACGAATTCAAAGATAGAGAGCAGAGCAGTGGCTGGGAGGGACGGGGGTCTGGGGTGGAGGTAGGAAGGATGGACTGGATGAGGTGCAAAAGGGACCTTTGGTGGTGGAAATAGCTTGATGGGCACAGCGGTTACACAGCTGCACACATTTGTCAAAACTCATTGAACTGTACCCTTAAAATATGTGTGTTTTATTATTGATAAACTTTACCTCAGAGTTGACTTAAAAATATAAGAAAGCAAGAGGAAAAATCTTTTGGATTTATTGTTTGGTTAGGAAAGATGAGTTAATGATCGATGGCCTTTGGTTGCAGCACTGTTCAATATCTAATTTGGGAGGTTGTACGTTTTTTCTTTTCTTCTTACCTTGCCTAAATGGAAAATCAACCCTCATTGAGTTACTGCAGCCGGAAGTAAGAAAAAGCAGAGGTAATGAGCAGACTGACAGCTGACTCCGCATGGCGCTTAATTTTAGTACCGATGCCTTTAGGAATTCTTTGCAGCTTCAGTTTGAGGCTTAACTCGTGCGATGAATCATCGATATTGAGGGTAGGTAGGGAGGTTGAAGCAATGAACACTCTCTGCTCAAAGAAAATAATCTCATGAATGCCTTTTGAATAGGCTTATTTGAAGTGATAGCTATAAAACCCACCAGTTTTTAATGTGCCATCCTTTTTTCAAATGTTTAATGTAGAATATTCTCCAGGTAACCTGGAGAACTCTTAAGAAATAAGGAAATCCAAAAAAGAGGGGATATATGTATACATATGGCTGATTCACTTTGTTGTACAGCAGAAACTAACACAACATTGTAAAGGAACTATACTCCTAAAAATTAATTAAAAAAAGAAATATATATATATAAATTTTTTTTTAATGTGTGAAAGTAGGTGAGTCTTAACAATTAGGTGGTTTTTAAAAAATTGAGCCAAGACTTTCCTGCCCTTCCAGCCTTAAGATGCCTCAAATTAATGAAGTTCTCATTGTAAATCATCCACGTTCTGTGGCACTTTGAAGGAATGCTCCACATGTTTGGGAAATGTACCCATTGTCCCTTCTTGGTAAAGGTGAACCATCAGAAGATGCTTCTGTATAGGGCTGAGATTCACTTGGCCAAATCTAAATTTGTTGAGCTACTGAATGACTATGCAGATGAACACAAGAATTGTATCCAAAGTTCAGACCATCAGGAGGCATTATCATGGTGTCCTTGTGACATTCCATCAGATGAAGGCTTGTCTTCAATCTGGTGCTGTCATAATGACTTCTAGAATCATTGCTTATTTTGTTGAAGCAGTAGATCCATATTTTTAAGTGTGAAGAAAGTTTGGAACCCTATCTGTATGTTCTCACTAATGGTACTTGCTGTTGGTGAGACAAGCAAATGTTTGTCATTGTTAATGTTCTTTGTTCAACTCTCTTTCCTCCTGTTGTCTGGGAATAGTCATTCAAAAAGACAATGCATCTGTAAAGCTGATATTCCCTTAATGTCTTCCCAAATAACTATGAAAATATTTTGCATTCTCTAGCTTGACAGAAAACTCAGTTAAGATAACTCATGTTAGAGCAATAAGATGATTTGAGGATGGGTATCTCTGGAGTAATACACTGAATTTCTGGGATTAAGGACAGAGATGATGAGAAATGATGTAGATCTGAGGTCAGCAAATGATGTCCTATTGGCCAGATCCCATCTGTGGCCTGTTTCTATAAAGGCAGTTTTATTGGAACATAGCCTCTGCTGCTCCTTGACATATGACTTGACTGCTGTCACACTTTGGTGGCAGAGTTGAGTTTTTGTGGAAGAGCCTGCATGACCCGAAAAGCCTAAAAGCCTAAAAGATTTATCATCTGCCCCTTTACAGAGGAAGGCTGTGGGTCCCTGAAGTAGATGAAATATAATGGGAAAACATTAAAAAACAAATTGCCTTAAGATTTCAGTGGTTGGAATTTGTGGTTGGGTAAGAAATAGGAGTGGGGATGCACGTGTGTGGTTCATATTATGAAAATGCAAATATTTATGTAGGAAGTTTGTCAGGGGCCTTCAGAGGTTCTCTGTCCCCTGCACATGAAGAGCAGGGGCAAAGGGGACCCTCCACAGAGAGAGGCCTCTGCTCCCCAGAGCACTTGCCTACACGGACAGCCCCTCAGTCCTTAACTCACAATCTTGGCCCTCAAACATCCCCCCCCCAGTGATGATTTAATGTGCTTCCCTGGCACTGGGCTGTCTTTAGATATCGCAAGGTATCGCTGCCTTGCAATACCATCTTAAACTCCTGCATCTCTTGAGACTTGTGAGCTCAGAGCCACCTTGCTGTCTGGGATGATGCTGACATGGGTCAGATGGAATGCTTAATCAAATAAAGGAAATTTCGGTGTCCTTCCCTCTGACTCTTCTTGCTCTCCAATGTCTCTGAAGTGGAAAGAACAGTGGGCCAGCTTAGGCTCCTTGGGTTCCAATATCCTTTCTGGCTCTAACAGGCAATGATAGTTTTCTGCTTAGTGGTTCTGTCTAAGCCCTATGCATGATCAATTGAATTCATATGATCACTTGAAGAAGAGTCTCCCTTTCAGTGCTTTGTCTACCCTTCCCCTCGCCTTTGCTTCTCTTTCCACAGATCAGGTTGCACAGTCAGGGTCCTTGAGGGCAGAGACTCTTGTTGCCATGGTGACCCCAGTGCCTTGAGTAATGCTTGGCACTTGGTGGATTCCCAGTAGATATTTGTTTACCTCCTACTACATATTTTATCTTAGTAGATGTCCAGCCATTGGGAAGACTTAGGATTTTTGTTTGTTTTCCATTCCTTTACTTTACTTATGTGCCTGGCTTGTCAGTTCCTTCAGCTCTACTCAGAATTCTAAGAGTTGGGGTAATTGATCTTTTCCCCTTTGCTGTGCCTGTCTGTCTGATGGCATCTTTTATCATCCCCTCTCTCCAGGGAGTCTGGGGATTCCCTGACAGTCCTTTATATCTCTTCTCTACCTTTATGACCATCTGCAACTTTTCTCTTTGCCGTCATTGGGTGATCAGAGCAAGTGAAGGTGAAGCTGTGTGTCTGATTGATTCCAGCATTAACCTTGGCCTCTCTATGAGCCAGACAGTTATGCAGGCTTCTGCTCAAGGGACAGTTGGAACCACCTTCACGGAGTAGCAAGTTTGGATAATGGGAATATCTTGGCTTGAGCTGAGAGGGTTATTGATTAAACATAAATAGTTATTCCTTTGATAGTTGCTGCAAATAGAGGTTGTGGCTGTTTCTTTTAGGGTGTTAGCTCTCTTTAGACTCATTCATTAAACCTAAGGCCTAAAGGAAGAAACTTCTAATATGTAAGATGCTTCCCATTTATTTTAGATGTCCACTGTCTCACGTAAACCTGCATGAGATCATTGACAGTTAATATGTATAAATGATCTGTCAGATGTAATGACTATAGAACAAACAGCCTGACAGCTCTGTCATGTTGTTGAAAACCCAGGAGTGTGGTTAGCAGTTATTTAGGTCATAGAACTATTGTTACTAGAAGGGACTCTAGGGGATCATCTAGTCCAGTGTCCTTGGAGGTGAGGACACTGCAGCTTATGGAGAGGTGATTTGCCTAAGGTAACCCAAGTACTTATAGGCAGAATTAGAGCTAAAATCCTTACCTCCTGATTCCTAATAGTAATGATTATCTGATAGATATTAAAACGAGCAAACCAACAAAAACCAGTGGTTTTTATCAGTCGTGGCAATAATGAAATTTGGCTTTAATTCCTAAAAATGTCTTGGTGCCAATATACTTTGATTTTAAATATTCATCACCAAGCTGTGGATAGGTCAAATGCATTCATCTTTTCCCTACCTTGACTTAAATGAAATGCTCCTATGTAAATACATTTCTGGAAACTGTGGTTCGGTTTCAGCTGCTTGGTTAGTTGCATTTTTGCAGCGAAAGGATTGGCACGTGCAGAGGTATGGCCCCTACTCTGTGTCCAGGTCCATCGGGCTTGTGGTTGTCCCACTGGGCAGTGCTGGCAAGGCTAGCCCTTTGTGTGGCAAGTCCCCAGGCTGACCATGGCGTTCTGGTCTGCTGCTCTTTGCCCATTTAACCAATGACCTCTCTCTCTACCCTGCCTGCGTCTGCTACCGGGGCCAGTCGGCCTCCAACACCGTCACCGTCCTTTGCCCCGTCCTCCTTGGTCACTCAAGACTTTTAAGTAACCATTCTCACTTTCCAGAATTTTTGCATCTTCAAATACACAAACCATGATGCTCATAGGAGAAAACAGGGCAACTATTAAAGCTTGGGCCCATAGAATTCTCACTTGAGATTTGTCAGTCCTGGAATCCACTGCCTTCTCCATGAAAACAGAGTGTAGTTTATACCAATTGGACTTTACACGTATTAGGCAACTGCGTCCTGAAACGGTTGCTCTCTGCTACCAGAGGACCAAAAGTCAGCTACACATCTTGTCACTGCCAGCCATTCCTATTCTTGCCATTAATCGGAGTGTTTGTCAAGATCCAATATAACTAAACGGTCTTGCCAGCTGAAATGCCAGACTAAATGGAATTGTAATTAATTTCTTCAATCTCAATTCAAATATTTACATTTTCTTGAAAAATTAAGTAAGTGACCTGCGTCAGAAAGACATGCTATTTTAAGAGAATAAGAAGAGCAGTATAGTGACTAGTTTAGTCTCTGACTTAGAGATTTTTCTCAACACAGCCGTTGATTTTAAGATCGTTGTGTAGACCATTAAATGGAATAATTCAAGGTCAGCCACATGTAATTAATATCAGTTCGTGTCACAAGTGGGGAGAGGCTTCATAGTTGATGTCACAGACGCGGATCTAAATCAGAACGTATGAAGAGTCTTTATAGTATGAACAGAGTAAAACTACCTGCATTATAGTCGGCGGGTTTCATATTCGAGAATTTCATATCCCAGGATACAGAGAGCCAGCTGTCCTAGGCCATTTTAAATAAGGGGCTTGAGCAACCTTGGATTTTGGTATTCGAGAGGGGATTCTGGAACCAATTCCCCACAGATACTAAGGGACGACTGGATATATTTCATCAGCTTTTCTATCCTCATGTGCTGAGACTGCTAAAAGCAACTGGAACTATAAAAATTCAGTGTTGGAGACCTTTGCTTTTTTACCACCCACTAAATTCATGGGAGCACTTTATCACACCCACACCTTTAATGAAAGTGCTTAAAATTATACAGTTTTTTAAAAAGAAGAAATTTTATTTTATGAAAATATATCGATGTGGTAAAGCAACAAATGTCCATTGCCCCTAAACAACAATTACAATATACACACCCCTCTGGTTTTGGCATTTTCCCTCCAAGTCACACCTTCTTCCATTTATACAAATCTCAGTTTTTTTAACTATTTTAAAACCAGGGTGTGCATTAGTATTGAGTTCAGTGATGATTCAAGGCCTTTAATCCGTATATTGTACAATTGACATTATTTATGAAACTACTGTTTTTTTTTATTTTAAAGTAATTTTTAATTAAGGTAATATATATTGTCTTTTTTTTGGCTGTGCTATGCAGCATGCGGGGATCTTAGTTCCCCTACCAGGGATTGAACCCATGCCCCCTGCAGTGGAAGCTTGGAGCCCTAACCTCTGAACCACCAGGGAATTCCTGAAACTACTGTTTTATGAAGATACGTTTGAACATAAATTCTAGATCGTAAGCCACAGTTAGTTTGAGATTGTCCTCCTTTAGCTGCTATTCCTCTTTTTGTAGTCTGTTTTTCTGTGTGTTTTTTTCTTAATTTTTACTTTAGGTTCTTTCAAAATAAACTGTGAAAAATCGTTCCAATATATTTCAGTTTACACCTGTTCTTATGCGTTCTACCAAAATACTCCTTTCTTTTGAATTTGAGTATTTACTTTGAGCATCATGTCTTGCTCCTGTAAGGAAACTAACTCCAAAGACAGATCTCTAAAGCAGCTGCCAGTGTGTGCTTGTGTATCCTGTGTTTGACTAGGAACTCCGAGTTTCTTTTTTAGCTTACGTGGAACTTGTTTCTTCTGTAGTTGACTCATATCTTTTGAGTTTATGATGAAAGGGAGAAAGAAGATTCATCACTACCTTTGGTCCAGAGCCTCATAAATTTTCTTCTCTTTACCTAAATGGTCATCATCATTACTAATTATGCTACAGGAAATAAACTGGAATTCAGTATGGGCAGAATCAGTGTATAAATCAGAGAGCTGCCATGCTGTCAGAATGACTTGAGTGGCTGAGCACAGAAGATAGGAACTGTTTTCCCCTTCTGCCTCTGTGTTCAGCCTGTGTTGTAAGGCCTACACTTACTTGGATAGAGTTGAAAATTGAGTTGTATAATCTAATTTTAAGGGAACTCAACACCAATTCAGTGAACATTACTTGGAACATAAATTCATGAATAAAATTGCATGTTGGTTTTGTTGAAAAATGACGGTGTGGCAGGTCTTGGGGCAGGGCCAAGAGGAGTGCTCGCCTTCCTCCGCCCAAGCTGTTGCACACGGCCATACTTTGAGAGCCAGGAAGTGCCTCTGGGTAGACCACACCCGGCACCCTGTGGAGTCCAAGTCAGAAGGAAGGAGGGATTAGCTCCAGGGCTCCCCGAGCCCTTCACTACCTGGCAGTGCCTGAACACACTTGACCTTCAGCCACAAACTCTATCACCCCTCATTAGCCAGTGAGGAAGCAGGCTCTAGAAGCTTTAGGACTTGTTCCAGTGGCACCGCTGGTGGTGACAAAACAGGGATTTGACCCAAGATTCTTTGAAGCCAAAGCCCCTATTCTTCCCACTCTGCTTAAGCTGTTTCCCACATTTTTCTATGGAAGGAAGGTAACTAATGTGGAAGTAGAGAAGGGTAAGAAAGGAACTGGTGGTCACTGTTTCTGTATTGGTGTCACAAAGTATTTTTTTGTTCCCAGCTCTCTTTACCTAGAAGGTGGTTGCCCTGAGTGCCATTGTTAAGGACAGCTTTCTCCAAATTCATAAAATGGCAGGAATCTGTGCTTTTTTTTTGTACCCCTCCCCAATGTTTTTTTAATTGAAGTATAGTTGATTTACAGTGTTGTGGTAGTTTCAGGTGTACATCAAAGTGATTCAGATATATATACATATATATGTATATATATATTTTTTTCTTTTGCAGATTCTTTTCCATTATACTTTATTACAAGGTATTGAGTCTAGTTCCCTGTGCTATATAGTAGTTCCTTGTTTATTTTATATATAGTAGTTTGTGTCTGCTAATCCCAAACTCCTAATTTATCCCTCCCCATCTCTTTCCCCTTTGGTAACCATAAGTTTGTTTTCTATGTCTGTGAGTCTGTTTCTGTTTTGTAAATAAGTTCATTTGTATCATGTTTTTAGATTCCACATATAAGTGATATATTTTATTTGTCTTAATCTGTCTGAGTTACTTCGCTTAGTATGATAATCTCTAGGTCCATCCGTGTTGCTGCAAATAGCATTATTTCATTCTTTTTTATGGCCGAGTAATATCCCACTGTATATATATACCACGTCTTCTTTATCCATTCATCTGTCAATGGGCATTTAGGTTGCTTTCATGTCTTGGCTATTGTATACCCCTCCCCAATTTTGTCATTTCTGCCACCTTAGTTCATTATGATCAATCTCTGCCCCCCACCCTCCCTTTAACATTCACATCTTCCTATGACTTATAATATTATGGCCTGCTCTCTGTCAGCGGGCTTTAACAGTGAGGATAGATAAGAGCATTGGTTAAGATTCACCAGCAAACCCTGCGTTCGGTTTTTATTTTCTAAGAAAAAATAAATTCAGTACCTTGGGTATAAAATTAGAAGAATTCCACCCTCATTGCTGACACTTTGGGGATTTCTGCTTCCGTTCCACATTCCCCACCTCAGTGTCCATACGCGTTTTCCTTTCTGAGCTTCAAACACTACCTTCTGCTTGGACCTGTGGCTAGCGGACACCGTATTGAGCAGCACAGACCAGACCATCTGGCTGTGAGCCCACTAACTTGCTTGCTCTGCCCCTCTTGTCTCAAATTTCTCTACTCTGAAAAGAAAAAGAACTGTTCCTTGATCCTCTTCCCTCTAAGCTATCATCCTGTCGCCTGACATCACTGCATCACAGGGAACTCTGCTCCTCACACACCAGTATCCCGCCAGTCTCCATCATACCCCTGGTCCCCTGCTGAAACCACACGCCCAAAATGCTAGTGACCTCCTGGTCGCCACACCTCAAGGTCTTTTCTCAGCGCTCACTGCTCATGGCCCTTTGCTGCCTGGAACTCTTTCATCTGGGTTATGTGCTGGGAGGGGTTCCTGGGTTTCCGCTTATGTCTGCCCCTATTCTTCCTTTTAGCCAGGCTTAACGATAAGTGCTCCCTAAGGGTGTCTCTCTGCTCTGCCTTGTCTGTCTCTGGTTGATATCTGTGCTCTGGAGATGCCACCTAGATCTCTGAGATCTGGTTCTGACTTTGCAATATCACAGCGCAGAGTACTAACCACTGCGCTATCACGGTGCGCCATAGTCCCTGCGGCTGCTCTGCAGTATCAGATCCATATATTCAGCTTTCTTTTGACTCTTTAACATCTTCCTGAATAACTGATTTCTTTTATCTTCCTAGCCCCTCAAATGGAATACGGCCCAAACAGAACTCATCATCTTTTTCTTTGCCATCCCTATTTCTCTTAATAATACCAGCCTCCCCTCAAGACTTGACCTTGGACTTCTTCCCCCTTACAGCCTCATTGTCACATGTGGCCAGATCCCACTTGACCCCTGTAGGACCTGTCAGCACTTTTCAGCTCTTCATTCTCATCAACACTATTGACTTCAGCTACTCATTATCTCTTGTCTCATATTATAATAGCTTCCCAGCAGGTCTTTCCAGTCTATCCTGAATATAGCTACCTGATGAATCATTCTCATATTCTTAACCTTTCTGATGTTTTCCCATTGCTCACTAGAAAGTCCCACATCCTTGGCACTCGAGGCTGTCCACGGTCTGTGGTCTGTGGTCTGTGGTCTGTGGCCCGTGCCTGGGTCTGATCACCTCTCCCCTTCCTGTGGGCCCTGCTCTCCCTGACTGGGCCTGTGGGAGGGTGCTTGCCAGTTCTGTGAGAATTCTGTTTCTTTAGAAGGCATCTGTATCAAAGACCTAAACTTACAAGCTAAAACTGTAAAACTCTTAGAGGTGGCACATCTATAAGTTACTCTTGGATTAAAAAAAAATCTTCTAGCCGGTGTCACAGCTAGAGTATAAAAATAATTCTGTAATTGCTCACCCCTTTTCCTTTGCTCATGCTGATTTCTGAACTTGAAAATAACCTGTCCCTGATTTTACATGTCTGAATCCTCTCCCTAATCCAGATTCTTCACTGAGCCGTCCTTTATTCCTCCAGCTCCAGTAAGACATGCACCACTGTATTTCTATTATAACTATTTACTCGCATAACTATTTAAGTACCTCCAGGCTGGGAGTTTCTTATGAGTGGTGACAACGTCTTTGTTACAAGGGACAAAAATAAATATCATAATGCTTGACACATGGTAAATATTCAATGAGAATTTGAATGAATAAATGAATGGAAGAGAAAATATATTCACTAGTTCATTCTTGCCTAACTTTAAATTGCTTAAGAGTAGTATTTGGGTCTGATTCATCTTAATATCCTACCATGGCTAGCTTTGTGCATAACAGATACTCAGTAGATATTTCTTTTTTATTTTTATTTCCTTTTTCAGCTTCACTGAGGTATAATTGGCATATTAAATTGTAAGACATTTAAAGTTGACATCGCAGTAATTTGAAATGTGTCTACATTGTGAAAGGATTCCCCCATCTAGTTGATTAACATGTCCACCATCTCACATATTTATCTTTTTTTTTTTTTTGGTGAGAACATTTAAGTTCTACGGTTAGCAAATTTCAACTATTCCATAACTATTTCTTGAATTAGTGGATAGATGAGTAGTTGATTATATTAATAATATGAGCTTTCTGAATGCTATGTTACTATATTTTTACTTTCAGTAATTTAAGTGCTCTTACTACAGCTAAAATATTTTAAAATGTTTCTCTTTTGATTGTCAACATTAATTTTTATCAGTGATTATTTTTGACTTTAAACTTTTTCTGCATGTTTAATTTTGATTTTAACAAATCGTAATCATTGGGGAGGGGTGCATTTTTAATTTCACAAAGGAAATTGGAAAGAAAAAGAAGGTTCACTTTTTAAGAAAAATGTGAAGGAGGTTTTCTGTGTTATTAGCTCCTGCTTCTGGGTGTAGGTGGGGTTCTAGGACTGACAATTATTTCTGCAATAGTGGTTGAATAGTTCTTTCCAGTGTCATCATGGCTCCATCCAGAGACACATAATTTGGATGCTTCTTTGGTGGCATCATTTTAATTACCTGTGAGAGAGGAACAGTCCTAACATATATCAAGTGAGCGAGCTAGTTACGTGAAATACCTGGATTTGTAAAGTTGCCTGTATCTGGCAGTGAATGCTTACAGGAAGATAAGTAGAGTCAGAAAAAGAAGGTCAGAGGATCTAAGGAAAGAAATTTACTTTTAGGAAATGCTACAAACTTATTGGAAACGAGAGAACTTCTGCAGTGTATTTAGAAGAACAATCCAGAAGAACAGCAGACTCCCTCTGTATACCCCATAGAGATACTTGTTTCTTCAGAAATAAGCAAAGTATTCGCGGAGACAATTCGTCACTGCCCACTGGGCGTTACGGGACTCCTACAGTCTCACAAGTGGGAAACTCTACCCTTTTGACCTGGTGTCAAGACTTTTGAGCAGTTGTATAAATCCATCTCAACTTGTTTGAGGTAATTAAGTTGGTTTGCATTTTTTGTCTCCTTCAGAAATGAACACGCCTGAGTATGCTAGATGCCTGTGAACTCCCCGACCCCCCGGCGACTTTGGAAAGACTGGAAGAAAGAAGCTGGCGGAGTGGTGGGCTCTGAGAACAAGCTCCTTCCCCTCGGCCTTGGCCTTCCTGCCCGCAGTCCACCATGGAGACGCTCTCCCAAGAGTCTTTGCTGGAATGTCAGATCTGCTTCAATTACTACAGCCCCCGGCGAAGGCCCAAGTTGCTGGATTGCAAACACACGTGCTGCTCGGTGTGCCTTCAGCAGATGAGGACGAGCCAGAAGGACGTGAGGTGCCCCTGGTGCCGGGGCATCACCAAGCTGCCCCCGGGCTTCTCCGTGTCCCAGCTCCCGGACGACCCCGAGGTCCTTGCCGTCATCGCCATCCCGCACGCCTCCGAGCACACCCCAGTCTTCATCAAACTTCCGAGCAATGGGTGCTACATGCTGCCCCTGCCCATCTCCAAGGAGCGAGCGCTGCTGCCCGGAGACATGGGCTGCCGTCTGCTGCCCGGGAGCCAGCAGAAGGCCGTCACCGTGGTGACCATCCCGGCAGAGCAGCAGCCTCTGCAGGGCGGGGCTCCGCCCGAGGCGGTGGAGGAGGAGCCAGACAGGCGGGGCGTGGCGAAAAGCTCCACCTGGTCCGGGGTGTGCACTGTGATCTTGGTGGCCTGCGTCCTGGTCTTCCTTCTCGGCATCGTGCTCCACAACATGTCCTGCATTTCTAAGCGCTTCACTGTGATATCCTGTGGCTGAAGAGGGCCGCGCGGAAGTCTCTTGTGGGTGCCAACTAGGGGTTGAGCAGGTGTTGGTGATGGATCGCGGTGAGGAGATGGGGGGCCACGCTGATCATTGGGTGCCGAGTGCTGGCCTCTGGGCTGCCACTTGATTAACCCACGACAGACATGAAGGGCAGAATGTGAGGTCTCAGCAAGATACCAGGCAGAGCGCTCTGATTATTGGTGGCAACAGCTTCCAAGACGATCGCATGCATCCTCATAATCATGTATTAAATGGACTGTAATTGATGATTTCTCAAAATCATGTTGCCAGATAGACCTATTCTACTTAGATTTTAAACTGTGGAAGTGCATACAATGTGATCTTCTCTAAATGTGGTAGATTAAAACAAAGATGCTATGTATACAAGTAGAATTAAATCTGAGAATCCATGTAAAAATTCAGCGATGACATGCAGTGCTGGTTTCTTTCCTTTTTAAAAAAATGAAACCCAGTCTTCATTTAGTGGCTAAGGCCTTTTATACTTTTTGAATGGCACCCAAATTAAAATAAGTGAAGTGGACAGTTGTTTTTTCAGGAGGATATTTGAACAAGGGTTTCCAGTGTGTTGTATTTTGTCACGTACCTCCATTTTTCTTCCCTTGTAATTAGAGCTCGCTATGTGTTTATTAAACTGAAAGCCCAACAGGGGAGCAATAAACTGAGTAATAATGAGAAATGCCTAATCCCACAGGAAACCTACATGCCAATTTTTCTCAAGCCATCTCACAAAATAAGAATTTTAAATGTAAATATTGTGTATTTGTGTGTGTGGGTGTGGGTGGGTGTGGGTGTGGGTGTAATTTGATTTACCTCAGGTTTTGAATCTTTTCAGAAGAATCCCGGGAGTAAGACTTTGTGGGCATGAATGAGTCCGGGGTCTAAAATGATGGCCACCTCAAGGGCACCGGTACCCACCCAGCGAGGTGTCACAGACACGTCACTTCCAAACTTGCTCCTCTTCTGTGTATTCAAGTCCTGTATTCTGTAAGGCACTAAGGGAGAGGAACAGAAGATTCTGTCTTTTCTCCCAGTTTCGATGTATTGTAACAGCCATGAGTGTTGGTAAACAGTTAACAAACTTGGACTGGCATTTTAAGACAGTCCATGATTATTTTTTGAAAGAGATTGTTCCATGAGAGTTAACTCATTTTGAATTCCAGTTTCCTCTTGTTGGTATAAGTGAGACTATCTCTTGTATTTCAAAATATGTTTTCATTGAGAAAAATGGCAAGGTGAAGTAGCAACTCACATTCCCAGTTTAAGTGGACCAGTTCATCATAAATTCTCAGACGTTTTTAAATGTGTAATGGCCTGCAGATGCTCATGAAGAAAGATCTGCTGGTCTTAAATGATAAATTTCTATCCCTGAATGTGTGTGCGTTCAGACATAGCTGTGAGCTTTACAGTTCCCTTCTAGTTTCTCTTACGGAATTCATGAAGCAAGTGGTATGTGCCAAGGTCTCCGCTCATAAATATGTCTGTTTATGTTCCACTGAATCCCTGAAAATAAGGGACAGAAAAATAAGCAGTGACTGGCTCCAAAAGGTAAGGCTAGAAAAAGCCCTTAAGACTGAGATGATTTAATTTACTTATATGCTAACTGTTACCTTCAAGCAGCACAAAATATGCACATTAAAGTGATGGAATTAATGAGATAAAATGACAATATAATGAATAGAATCCCAAGCTAACCCTGTTCATTGACATGAGGATTTGATATAAAAATATGAACATGGGTTTTTCAAATCTTTCAAATTTGTCATTAGACCTTTAGGAAATGTATTTGAAAGCTCAAACTAGAAATTAGGTTAAAATGCCATTTTATTGTGTAAGCTATTGGGCATTATACAACAAATAATCTAGGATTTATTTGGTATTAATAATTTAGGTATCCCATTAGCTGAATGCTATCCTCTATTATGTAACCTAATATACTGTTGGGTTAGTTTCAATTTCTCAAACTCTCCCAGGCTGCCGTGATGCATGTCTGACCTAATTTCTATTCCTCTTGGAAAAAAACCCCCACAGAAATGTTACATTAAGAATTCGACATTTCAAATGGACTTTACCCTTGCAGTATTAAGTCATGCCATTTTCAAATTAATTTTGTGAATGATGTCTACATATGTTTATGTCCGGTATGAAATGACCAGCCCTGGAGTGTAGTGTGTGATAGAATTCTACATGGTCTGTAGGTTATATATAGACACTAACACATGTGATGATACAGTGCCCTGTGTTTCTTAGTGCAAAGCTGTAGAGTACAAATGTCCATGTACCTTTTACTTAAAAACAACCCTGTGCTAGAGCTGCAATTAAGCAGTGCAAAATTAATCGGCTCTATGATAGATTCTTGACGTTACATTTTAAGGTACAATAACAACCAAAATCAGAATTTTTCGTGTGAGTCTTACTGACGTAAGAACAATTGTTTATGTGGATTCTGCCTGCAGTTATTTATTTGTGTACCTGCTTGTCAGGGTGTGCAATCCTGTGCGTGCACATATCTATGTGATGTCTCAGCCTGCCAGGTAGGATTTTTATAGGCTTAATGATGTTTAATGTTTTTGGCATCCCATTGCTCTGGCCTCTTTGGCCTTTACCCATGATACTAACAACTCATCTACCCCATGTGACTCAAGTCCAGTGACACAATCAGCCAGAATTCACAGTTGCACATCAATGAAAAAACTCACAACTGAAAGCACAGAAAGAGCTGAAAGCAACCTCTGGTGGCTTCATTTTGTAGTTGAGTCTGCTGGGGCCCCCAGAGGTGCGAGCCCGTTTGTCATTCTGCAGCAAAAGGGGGACCAGAACTTTGTACTGCAGTTTCCTCCTTCCTAGACCTGTCGACCTCTCTGTTGGTCTATGATGTTTTTCAGGGAGGATCAATACCCTTTACTAACTCAACTATTAAGTTTTTTGTTTTTGTAGATTTATATATTCACTTTAGTTAGCATCTACCTCTCTGGGAAATGAAAGGAGGGTTGATTTAGTGATGAGTATAGACAGTTAAAGAGAACCATGTGATCTGAATTTTTTTAATTGCAAAACATTGGTCCCCCCCTCCCACTTGAGCTATAAAGGACAGTGAGTGTTGTGTAAATAGTAAACTATAAGAAGCATGAATTTTCATCTTTATTAATGATCTTGACATAAGCAAGAGAATGCCAAATATGCTAAGTAGAGCCAAGTATGCTGTCAAAAAGCATTGTCTTTGGAACATTTTTGTATAATGACCTGGGGCATAAGTTGTGAAAAGGCAAATGGGTTCTCAGTTCCAGTCATACTTTACGATCAGAAAGCTATAAGGCATTTCCTTTAGGAATATAATTAAGTTTAATCTTGCACATGACTTGAGTGGGTCCCTTGAAGGTTAAAACCGTGTGCTGGTGCAACCTTGGGATCTTCTAGATTGACGCTGTTCAATAGAACTTTCTGTGATGATGGAAATGTTCTGTAACTTATGCTGTCCAATACAGTAGCCACATTGGGTGCTGGGCAACTGAAATGGGATTAGTCTGAGTGAGGAACTGGATTTTGTATTTTATTTAATTTAAAGTTATTTAAATAGATGCCACTCACATGTGGCTAGTGGCTATTATATTGGACAGTGCACTTCTGGAGGGTTGTGCAATGGAATCTAGCATCAAAATATTAATGGAGTAAACAGAGTAAGGCGAAGAAGACAGTTTGTGGTTTAGTAACATGCAGTTGGCTTCAAAAATATATGATCTCAAGTATGACAGTAAAAATGCATCAATTGCTCTTCAGGGTTGTTACTTAGATACTCTGGGCCAAGGAATAATCAGTGAAGCTTAAAGAGTGCTTGATAAAGCCCCCTTTTCTGGGATCATTAGCTGCATGTGAATCTATTGTCCAAAAATAGTAGTTAGACAGTAGCTCTAAAACGTTTGACTTGCATGACCTGTACTGTAAAATTGTGTTTAGGGTCTTGTGACCAAAAAGTAAGTGTTACAGAAAAAAAAAAAAAAAAGCCTAATGAAATCCCTTTTCACTTTCAGGGTCTTACCCAAACGCCATCATTGCACTAGTAAGGTATGAAATAAAAGAGCAAGCAGGTTTTGCAGTGTTCACGGGGAGTGTTTTGGTTTGCCCTTGAAGTCTGCCAGCTCGTCATTGTATTTGAGGTGGGCATAGGTGGGCATCATTTTTCAGATGCCAGACAAAAACATAGGTACTATTTTTAGAGTGAGATTTGACATTGTTTTCGTCCTGTTTGTTTTTTTTAGTTATCACTGAAAGAATCGAAGATTTGAAGCCTTGCACAAAGACACTTTGTTTTACATTAAAAAAAATTGTCCATGGAATTTAAAGCCTTGAAGGTTATTAAAGTTACTAAAATTGCTTTTTAAGTGAATAAAGGGAAGCAGAAAATTGAATTTGAGATATATTTCATAGAAAGATCAGACTCTACCTGATAGTCCAGTATTTATTCCAGTCTAGGTTTGGTTTTATAGAGTTCTCATAGTTTTATTTGAAAAGCTATGCTGTGTCTAAATTGGTTAGTCTGCTTTTCATTGTCTAAAAATACTGTGAACCAAATGCATTTGCTTCAATTTAGCAGAATTGGGTTGATTTTTTTTTTTTTTTATAGAGAACTCATCAATGGGCAGGACTCTTTAGTTCATCCTTAAAAATGATTAAAATTTTTTTTGCCCAATGATAGTTTTTCTTTAGACTTATGAGGAAATTAGAGGGCTAAAGGTTATTGGTATGAGAGGAGTGATATGCCAATGGTTTGAATTACTATCTTCTCTTAGAAATTATGCTGCCAACTAGTCAGCATTTTGTTTTCACACAAGTGTCATCAGTCAGTCAATCTGTCATCCTTGACCTAGAAGGAGAAGCTGTTCCTTACCATTTCCACCATTCTCAGTAAAACATTGCCCACAAAGTAATACGTACTGAAAGAGAAACTCCAAAGAAGAATGAGTCAAGATAATTCAGCAACTGTTTTGAAAGTGGTAGTCTATTTCACAAGTGATGACAAGTTGCTGAATTTTGTTAAACATGAAAGTCTTCTAAAAAAATAAGTGGAAATTCAAGCCATTGATTTTCCTGACACAATTGATTCACTGTATATAGATATCTATATCTATACATATAGATATAAATATATATGTAGACACACGATTTAGCTATAACTGAAGCTAAAAAGATCAAGTAAAATGTTTTCCAATGTGGGTTATATAATGGTGAATTTAGATGTTAATTTCTCAACAAATGTTATAGGCTGCATCCGTTTTGTCAAACCAACTATATTTGGGAGTGTCTATATAACTAAGCTCTTGAGACTTTTCAAATATATGAAGGGGTGGGTTCTACCATATACATTTTGTTGGAAAGCCATTGATCATTAAAGAATATTAGTGGGTGGGGCATTTAATTTCTGTCTTCCAAATGGCTTACTTTTTGGCTCTGCTCAAGTGGTCGAGGGTAGAGCACCATTATTCTTGAACTCTTGCAATAATGGCTCCGATTTTTCTGCACAAGTTTCCTTGCACAGTCAGGCCAACGATTTTTTTTCCAGGGTTCACTGCCTGGGGTACCCCACTATATACAATCTCACTCATGATGTAGTGGTGCTTGAAAACACTCATCTCGTTAGCTGGACTTTATTATTCTGGTCTACGGTTTTTGATACTATTCATATTATGATCTTTTTAGAGACAATCAGTAATATTTGGGGCAAAGAACTGAGGGGTCTCTTGAAGTCTGCAACAGCATGTATTTTCTTTGTTTTTCTGGGGGATGTTCTCTTATGGCTGTCCCTGTTCTTCTAGAACACTGCTCTAAATTCATCTCCATGGGATGTAGGGCTAGGAGCCCATGTGAAAATCTTCTGTGGTCTCCCTGGGATATGTTAATTGGATTATTCTAACAAGAGTTTTCCAAAGGGAAGCTCAGTTTTTAATTTGACATTTGCTTTTTGAGAATCCAGAGGTAGATGGTTGGATGTGATGGTTGTGAAGGAGCATGGGCTGTAAGAAGGAGGAAATAGATGAGGCAGATGCCCCTTAAAGGGGAACAAGTTGAGATATTTAGGTCATCCCTATTTAAAAAGTGGGAGGACACAATAGTTGGTGTCTTACCCTGTGCTTCAGAAAATTCCTGGTTAGATTTTCCTGGCTGAGAGAAAACCCAGCTCTTAGGTAGATCCTGTATGGTAGAGGTGGAGATGTGGCATTGGGTCTATGGCAACAGATAGGAAGATATCCCCAGAGAGTGAGAAAACACTTGCATAAAGGGAGGGAAATCCGTAATGAGATGATAACTCCTGAACAAAGTAGATAGAAGATGAAGGTCAATCGTGGCAGAAACCAGCTGAAGAAAGAAACCCAGGACAACTGGGAATAACTTAGCCAAGCACCATTTGTCATTCCAGTATGGCCCACCAAATTCAATTCAGGATGTTTAAACTGAAGACAAACAGGGAATATGGTCAGCTGATGAGAGGGTCCAAGGAGGCCCTATTGGGTGTCAGCACACAAGACAATTTCAGAACTTGCTCTGCAGCTGGTTGCTGAGTCATTGCAGACAGACTCTAATGACATCCTCTTAACCATGGAATGCAACGCCCGTGCCTGTGGATGTATCCTGACTTGAGTAGGTTAAGACTATTGGGAAGACTCATTCAGAATATTTCAGTTTCTATCCAGGTTGTGGTCATTTATTATATTTTTTATTCCACCACTTGTTCCTGTTTTGCTCCCTTGGCAGATGCAGGTGGGGAGGCCGGTTTCAGCTTGGGGTGGTTACAAACCCCCATCATACGCCATGCAGCTGTTGCACAAGGTCCCTGCCATTCGGATGGCTCCACTGGTGGGTCCCCTGGCCCTCTTGATAACTAGTACTCCAGTCAAATGGCTAGATTAATGCTGCTCAGAGGCTGTTAACTTAAGTCCTTGACATGTTTCACTTACAATTATATGGATTATTTATTTTAGAATCTTTTCTTTTAAAGGGCCAAATAGCCCTACATATAAATGAGCTGCTGGACTGTGTAGAAAATATTGTCCAAATGTTGCCAAATATTGACTTCGTTAGGGGGGTATCAAGCTGCTGTTTATAAATCTGAATGTCTTAAAAGCATTCTTGCTTGCTCTTTCTGTTGTAGGTGGTGTCTTAGCAAGTCCTGAGTTTTTTTCCAATGAACCCGATTTTAATATATGGTATTTTTGTATGCCAATCTGGTGTCTTGTCCTTTGTATATGTGGTAATGTTGATTTTATGACTACTGTTAAAACACATTTGCTATGATTAAAATTCATAAAACGATTTCAAATAGACTCGTGTTGGTTTTTTCCCCCCCATCCCATGAAGAGAAAAAAATTGGCTGGAATTTTCATCATCAGAGACTCTAAGAATTTTAATAGACTTGGGTCATAAAGCAACAAGCTGCTTCTGAGCCAAGGATTTTAAGTGGAGTTGACCTTCAAGTGGCTCCTCTGAGAAGCCAAAGAACGCATTTGTAATGAGTAAGTCCAAGTGTGCTTTTGCAATTTGGGTTTCTGTGGCTGCTGGTGGCCCCAACTTTATCCTCTACCATTTAGAAATGATGCTGTGTGGACCATCTCTAAGTACCTTGTGCAAAACAATTTCTCAGGTCCCTGTGTAGTGAGAAGTACCATGACCTGGTCTCTTAGCTCTGCGTCTGGAAAAAAATCTTTTAACAAATGTTTTTATCAGCGGGACAGAGGGCGTTGGGGCAGCCTTTTTGGGTAAAAGCATTCTGTCTTTCAATAACTTGGGATCACATCGGCGAATTGCATTTCAGTTGAACAGGTGCCCTAATCCTAATTAAGGGGTTAGCAATGATTGGATATGCACGAACGCTAGTGTTAGTGTGCTCTGGCTCTCTCTGGGAAGTTAAAAAAATGATCCCTATAGTTTTAAACATGAGAGGTTACTGTGCTTCAATACTCATTTCTTGTACCAAAAAAGCAGGCCTTTTTTAGGGAGTCCAGATTTTTGAAAGTGTGAAATTTATTTAGTATTTTTTAGGATTTCTGGTGTGGATTTCCCTGATCTCAAATAGAGGGTGTGTGTGTGTGTGTGTGTGTGTGTGTGTGTGTGTGTGTGTGTGTGTGTGTGTGTGTGTGTGTGTGTGTGTGCTGGGGGGCCATTAAGGCCTTTAAATGGTCTTAGCTCCTCCAGGAGCTTAGCCAGGACTGCATCCCATGTATAGTCTGATCTCGAGGCTTCTCTGTAGACTTAATGGGGGCCAGGGCGAAGGAGAAGGAAATCACGGGAGAGCCCTACACGCCAGTCTTGCCTGGGGATAACCCACGTTGGCAGCCTCTTCAGACGACACAGTTTGGATGGCACAGGTGGTCTGCTTGTAGTGCAGGGCCAGAAGGAGAGGGTGAGCCTGTGTCAGCTCCAAGATCTTTGCCGTTCTGGCCCCTCCCTGCAAAGGGGGGGCTGAGTGTGAGTAGTTGAAGGTCCCATGGGGATGGTGCAGGGTGCACACATAGTGAGTGGAGCCAGGCCCGGTGTCCACCGCACTCCACCCTCACCCTCAATCCTTGCATACACACCCCTCCAAATACCAGCCAAATTTCCTGACATGAAAGCCTGTCTATCTGCCAGTGCGTTGTCTTTCTTAATGCTTTTGTTTCCAGTGATAATTCTGGGAAGAGAAACCCATGTCCAGTGTCCACCATGTAGCACCAGACTGAGGTAAATAGTGGCCCGGGAGGGGGTGGGGGGAAGGAACTGATCCAAGAATTAGACTGAGCCTCTGCTTTTCTTTATATAAGTTTGAAAACTTTTGCACAATTTTACTTGACCCAGAAGTGATACAGCTGTAATTGGGTTCGGTCTCTCTCGTTACCCAAACCTACTGCTCCCTGCATTCCCATCTCTCTTCACACTATTAGACTTGATAAATGATTGTTTTTATTTTTTTAAATTTATTTATTTAGTTATTTATTTATTTTTGGCCATGTTGGGTCTTTGTTGCTGCGCGCAGGCTTTCTCTAGCTGTGGCTAGCGGGGGCTACACTTCGTTGCGGTGTGCGGGCTTCTCATTGTGGTGGCTTCTCTTGTTGTGGAGCACGGGCTCTAGGCACGCGGGCTTCAGTAGTTGTGGTTCGGGGGCTGTACAGCACAGGTTCGGTAGTTGTGGCGCACGGGCTTAGTTACTCCGTGGCATGTGGGATCTTCCCGGACCTGGGCTCGAACCCGTGTCCCCTGCATTGGCAGGCGGATTCTTAACCACTGTGCCACCAGGGAAGTCCCAATGTTTGTTTTTATTATCATTATTATTCACAGGAGTAAGTGGATGTATAGATGTACGTGTGTGCATGCAAGCTTGTGTGTGTGTACACACATATATATGAATATTTCATAGACTCTTGGAATAGTTTTTTTTTCAAGGTTGAAAGAGTGAAGATCTTTCAAGAAAGATCAGAGTAGAGAAAAGTACTCAGATTTGGCTACAAAGAAAGGCTAGTCTGGGTAGAATCATGAGAGAAATTAGGGAGAAGGAAGCTCCCCCGCAATCCCTCGTTCCTTTGCTCCGAGTTCCCACTGACTGATCGCCACGCACTGGGGCTGCTGAGACAAACAGGATGGAAACGGGCCCTGTCCTCATGAACCTCACAACCTTGTAGCGAAGACAGGCATTAATAAATAACGTTCGTGTCCAGTGCAAATGTACATGCTGTAACAGGGAAGCAGGTGGGCTGACCTGGTAGGTTCATGGTAGGGCATGTAGTCAGAAAAGCCTTTCTGGAGGAAGTGTCTTCTAAGATAAGATCTGAAGGATAAATTGGGGTCAGTGAGGACCATTTGTGGAAAGACTTTCAAGAAGGGACAATAAGGGACAAAGGAGGTATGCGGGTTTTTATGGAGACAGAGTTGGCTTTTCTTGTTAGGCCCCCTGCCATTCATGCATTGCCTTGTGTCGTGTTACACTGTGATTGATGATATTTCAGTATGGCTCCCCAGTCCCCGAGAACGTCCACAAAGGAACATTTGACAAAAGCACAGCTATGGGGTCCATTTCACTGGTAGATATTTTCATCTGTCATCACCGTGTGGAACGGGCTCCACAGTGGACATTTCACCTCCTTGTGCCCACACAACACGCAGTTATTTTCTTCTGCCTTCGCCATGTGCAGAAGAAGAGGACATGGAATCTTATGTCCCAATACTTATTCGTTTCAGAATCAAACAGGTTCAGAGCCTGATATTGCTGACAACCTGTCTAAAGTTAAGTGTTGAGAAAAGCATTTCCCAAGTTATATTTTGAGAGATTAGTAGGTGTTATATGAAAAATGTTTTATGATTTGAATAAACGGGGAAAATACTGGTTAAGCAGGGTTTTTTTTAACTGTAGAACTTTTCAGAGACTTTAACATGTGGATTAGTTCTCTAGAGAAACAGAACCAGTAGAGTGTGTGTGTGTGTGTGTGTGTGTGTGTGTGTGTGTATTCTCTCTCTCGATATAGACACTTGAACAACACAGGGGTTAGGGGCACTGACTCCCCACTCGATTAAAAATCTGCCTATAACTTTACAGTTGGCCCTCCATATCTGCAGTTTTCCCATCTGTGGGTTTAACCAACCCTGGATCACCGGATCACGTAGTACCGTAGTACACATTTATTGAAAAAAATCCGCGTATAAGTCGAAACACTTGCAGTTCAAACATATAAGTGTGTATGTATCTACATGAGATCTCTCTCTCTCTGTATATATATATACACACACATAGAGTGTATATATACATATATCTATGCATATAGATTATATATGCAGATATATCATACATAGTATATACACATATCTGCAAGTATGTATGTACCATCTAGAGAGAGGTTTATTTTAAGGAATTGTAGAGGCTATGGCAAGTCCCTAATCTTCAGAGCAGGCTGCAGACCCAGGGAAGAGTTGATGGCGCAGCTTGAGTCCAAAGGCGGCCTTCTGGCAGAATTCCCTCTTCCTCAGGGGTGGTCAGTCTTTTTTCTCTTAAGGTCATCAACTGATTGAATGGGCCCACCCACATTACAGAGAACAGTCTGCTTTACTCAAAGTTTACTGATTTAAATGTTAATGTCATATAAAAAATACTTTTGCAGCAACATCCAGACCAATGTTTGATCAAATACTTGGTTATTGTGACCTACCCTAGTTGGCACATAAAATTAACTATCATAATATGCTCAAGACCCTTGCAAATCTGTCAAAGGGGAGCATAATGCACATCACTTTGCCCCAATTTATCTGAGTAAAAAACTCATTGTTTGCAGAATACCTATTAACATCTGGTAGAACACAGTTTGGGGAATACTGACCTTGAAAATGATTCACGATTATGACTTACCCCACATCATCAAAATCTGGCCTCCAAAATGCATTAAGTGCTTATTATTATGTAATAAAATTAAACTATTAGCTCATGTTTGCTTTTTTATTTTAAATCAACATCATGCAAATGTAAAAATAACCCAGTACCTGTATTAGAGTTACCTTGATGGTATATTGTGAGCAGTTTGCATGCTAAAATTCCATGTACCGCCCACATTACCAATGAAATGTTCTCACATTGGCAAATCACGGGGGGTGGGGGGGAGTATGTATACATCTGCTGTAGTCATAAGGGTATGGATGGTTCATACTTGAACACGTTGCATAGAGACCAGAGAGGTTTTGGAAAATTATAGCCTAAAAATTCATAAATATTCATTACTACTTACTGTGGGGTTAAAAACAACCCACAACAAACTAAATTGATAATGATGAGCAAAACCAACAATAATTTGCTATTAAGAAGCAAGAAGAGCAGCAATTAAAGAACATGATCATTCAAGGCAGTGCTGATAATGAATACAGATCCTGACCCCCGATTGTAGGAATTCAGCTATTTGCATATGCACATGTGCAGTAGGAGCCTTGCAATGTTAATAAAACACTGAATTAGTAAAATACTAAATTGGAGGCAGACATAAACTCTCTCAGCTCTCAAAAGCACTAATTTTAGTTTAAAAATACTGAACTTAGCAAAACATATGTAGTCAGTTATTAATGAGTTGATCTCATTCAGGCAGGTAAGAAAAAGTTTTGGGATTGGAGAGTATGCCCCCAGTGGGCAGAGGGCCATACCTTGAGAACTACTGCATAGAGAATTAGGCAAACAAAGGAATTTACAAGCATATTCAAAACACATAAATTAAAACAAAATCTTTTTTCCATTTCATAGAACATCATTTTAATAGAAATATAAATTTCATGGAATGAAAGCAATAGTGTAATAGAGCAGTCCCTGATTATCTGCAGGGAATACATTCCAAGACCCCCAGTGGATGCCTTAAACCATGAATAGTACTGAACCCTATATATACCATGTATTTTCCTGTACATACATATGATAAAGTTGAGTTTATAAATTAGGCACAGTAAGAGGTTAACAACAGCAACTAATAATAAAATAGAACAATTACAATATACCATAACAAAAGTTATGTGAATGTGGTCTTTCCCTCTCTCTCTCAAAATATCTTATTGTACAAAGTTAATGCCTTTTCCATCTTAACTAAGAATTTATCAAGCACTGTGGCCGTAACTTTTGCAGTTTGAGGTACGACAACAAAACTAGCATGAATTTCTTTTTCCTTCTTCACAATTTCACGGACAGAAGATTTATTCTTACTGTAGATCTTAGCAACCTCAGCATATGCTTTTTTCTTTCCTTATGAAGTTGCGAATTTAAAGGAAGCACTTTATGGCTTGATTTTGACATATCTGAATTGCCAGCATCATTACTCTTGGCCTTTGGAGCCATTATTAACTAGCATAAGGGTTACCTGAACACAAGCAATATGATACCATGACAGTTGATCCCATAACGGAGATGGCTCCTAAGTGACCAGCGGGCGAGATACGATGGACAAAGGGATGATGATTCGGGTCCTGGTACCACTGACAGGAGATCCTGTAGATCCTGCCTGGGATCTATCCCTGGTAGGCTGGGATCTCTCCGTGCTTTGCACTCGCCATTGCATCCAGTGCCTAGTGGAGTGATGGATGGTCTGTAAGGATTCGCTGAATGAATGTGTGTATGTGTGGTCCTGTCTGCTGAGATAACTCAGTAACGCTAGGCTCTGGTGCACTGACACTTCTGGGATATGCGGGGTGGTTGGAGCTCTCTTCTTTGCAGATCTCATCACTTCCTGGACTTAGATTCTTGCTATTGCTGTGGGGAATAGTTTGCTTCCTCCATCCTGTCCATCAATCCCACTCTAACGAGTTGTTCCTGTTCAGCTGTCTTCCTGCAATGAAGTCATTTCCTCCTCCTCAAAATGTTCCTGCTCAAGGCTGACTGGCTTGGCAACTTCGCTTGTTAATCAGAATTCACTGGTGTGAAGTCTGCACCGACCCTCTCACTCTGATCACTTATAGATGTTGTACATTCCTCATAGTCCGTTTGCTTGAATGCATGAACTCGCTCTATTTTGTTGTATCGAATTGCAGTACACGGTGTGTGCTTAAGAAGGAGGGGACAAGACCTGGATTAGGGTGATGCAAGTGAGACCTCTAGGGCAGACTGTTTAAGGAGACGCTCTCTGAGAGGCCTCCCTCTCCTCACCCTAGTCCCAGCTCTGGGAGGAGGAAGGGTGTGTGTGTGTGTGTGTGTGTGTATGTGTGTGTGTTAGTCTTGACTGTGACTGGATTGAGTGTAAGATCCAAATACACCTCACTTGTTTCCCCCACAGCTGCCAAGGTAGTCTTCCAAGCGAAGTACGTGCTCAGTTAATACTGCATATGACGATGTAGAAAATAATGCAAATTACAAGGTCATACTTTATCTTCCCAGTTGAAAGATCTAAAAAAGAAAAATGCAATTTAGGCCAACTTGAATATATAAACTTTTATAAGCACAGATGTCAAATGTTTACTTTAAATGTAATTTACCTTAATTATACAATACATTCGAAATCCTAGGTGATTTTTCTCTTTTGCCTCTTAAAAGAACAGTTCTATCAGGTGACCTCGGTAAGAATCTAAAACTAGCAGTCTCCTCATCTGATAATAATAGTCCATGATTTATAGGATTGTTGTGAGGATTAAAACAGTTAATGCAAATATTGGACTTAGAACAGTGCCCGGTATATTGTGGGGTCTCAACAAAGGATGGTTAGGGGCTTCCCTGGTGGCACAGTGGTTGAGAATCTGCCTGCCAATGCAGGGGACACGGGTTCGAGCCCTGGTCCGGGAAGATCCCACATGCCGGGGAGCAACTAAGCCCGTGCACCACAACTACTGAGCCTGCGCTCTAGAGCCCGCGAGCCACAACTGCTGAGCCCACGTGCCACAACTACTGAAGCCAGTGCGCCTAGAGCCCATGCTCGGCAACAAGAGAAGCCACTGCAATGAGAAGCCTGCGCACCGCAACGAATAGTAACCCCCGCTTGCTGCAACTAGAGAAAGCCCGCATGCAGCAACGAAGACCCAACGCAGCCAAAAATAAATAAATAAATAACAAATAAATTAATTAATTTAAAAAAAAAGAAGGGTCTTCTCATTCCAAGTGCAGATATTCAACCTAGATTGAAAAAAAAACACAAAACAAAGGATGGTTATATACGTGTGTGTGTTTCTAGCTCATGTGTCTAACCCAAGTAGAAACTTGTTATTCAAAATATATTAGGAAAGACAATAAGGATGTGAAAATTTGGGCTACTTCCTCCTTTCTGAGGGGTAACTTTTTGAGGTGTAACAACCTTATTTTCTCTTTGGGCACATACAGTAATTGTCAAGTAACTGTCACTGTCACTTTTAAAAAGACCTGCATTCAAACGTCAGTGGAGGGCTCTAGAAATATAAGGTGAGTTGAAGCTATGGAAAAAGGCAGTTGGGAGACAAAGCCTCAAAAATAATAATGACTAACTCTCTGTGCAAATATGACTCCCTTTATTTCTTGAAATTTTTCATGCCTTTTGAGTGAGGTTTTTCTGCTCTCCTTACTTTTTCTGAAACAAAAAGCCTGTCTCCCATTTCATTACCGTCTCCACTTTGCTCTTCAAGACTGAGTGACTTTAGGTGCGTCTAATTCAACTGGATTTATTTGAGAAGCTCAAGCACTATTTGTTCCATTTATTTTTACAGCATGCCCGTTACCCAGGGATTCTCAGCACGTATAGATGATCTGCTTGGGATCGGCAAACAAGACCTGGTGATGGATGGATAGTGAGCAAACAGTCTAAAAGCATTCGTCAAAAGGACTCTTCCCTTCCAGAAATGCTTGGTTAAGCAGGTTAGTCTTGCAGTTTTCTTGGATCCTGACATTTTAGGTTCACACTGCTTGCCTTTTTATTTGACATACACAACAAGAGAAGTTCCTGGGTGAAGGTGGAGCAGTCAGAGAGGGGCCCCGTGCAGGGCAAAGTTGGGGACCCGGAAGTGAAGGGTGCCCCCAACCCTTCTACAAAGGCCTGGGCTCTGTCCCTAGAGGTCTATTTATTTTATGATTCACAAATGGAAAGGCTCTGGGGTGGATGAACCTGTGTGCCTTTGAAGGGTCTCTAGTAGTTTCAATCTGCGTTCAAGGAGGGAAAAAAGAAAGATGCTGGTCCCCACTGCGGGGGGTCAGGAAGGAACAAACCAGAGAGAACCCAAATGCAAGCTCTACTGAAGGTTCCCATTCAGGAGAAAACCACTGACATCAAAACCATCAAAGAGGAACCAAGATGCTGTCACTCTTCCTCCTTTTCAGTCCCTCCCTGGTTGAGGAGACCGTTAGGACAGCACGCTGTCCCTGTCACTTGCTGTCAGCCTTTGAGCAGGTCATGTCATCTCTCTGGACCTCCATTTTCTTATCTGTAAAATGAAGAAGTTGACCTTCGGTGCAGGTTTTCAAAAATGTTCCCTGGGACCCTCAGGAGCCAGCAGGGGAGGACCAAGGTGAGGATGGCCACACTCAGCAGCAGGCGTCTGTTTTGTCAGGTAAAAGGAGTTCTGCTGGAGAAATAAACCTGGAAATCACTCTTCTGGGTGATTTCTAAGGTGCTTCCCAGTCTTTGGCTACTTTTTCTCCAGCCAGGCTTTTCCCACTAATTCAGTTGACTCTGATTTGGGTCTGAACTCAAGGTTTTGGCAGTCTTTCCCATGGGGGTTCAGGACATAAATCGCCAAAATAACCTTGTTTAAGGCTGTTTCCTCTGCCAGCTGACTGTGGGGGGGGGGGGTGGTGCGCCTGGAGGCTATTTGTCATTTTCACAAAGTTTGACGATAAAGCGGCTGGTTTTAGAAAAGCAGCATCAGAACAGCGTGCCTTCGAATGGGGCTCTCAGCCCAAAGTGCTCTCTAAATGGAAAATATTATTACAGCAGGACTAATCCCTTTTCACAGCAATAAAACACAGACCCACTCATATAAATACACGGGCGCAATCAGCCAGATTTGACTCCGAACGGAAAATATTTTTTGACAGGTAGGTCTGGGAGCCACAAATAAATGACGAACTGAGCAAGAGGTGGAAGATGTGACTTTGTCTTTTTGAAGGGACTCATGTTTGGGATGCAGGTGAATGGAGACACCAGACACAATTAGTGTGTATAAATGGGCTGAACCACAGCTCACCTCCCAGCTCTGCAGATGGTAGAGGAGACTGAAAGCAAATTAAGCCTAAATGGGTCACCAAATGCTTTTTGGTTTTCCTTAGTGATCAAGACAGATCTTCATGGCCTGATCAGTCTTTTCATCTAACGCAGAGATTTTACAGATTTTTACCCGTACCACAAGGAGGAGGTGACGGCATCCTGTCAAGCACACCATAAATTGTCGTTATTAACTGTGCCAGAGGTGTGTGTGGGTAAGTGGATTCACTGCTTATTTAAAAAACAAACTAGAAAGAGCTCTGCATTCCTTCCCATTTGCTGGGCCATTTGTGTCTAGATCAATGACTTAGAGAATTCTACAGACTGCTAAAACTTTCATCTTCTTTGAAGTTTTCCATTCCCCTGAAGGATAGCCCATTGCCAAGTGGACTTTCATTTCCTGGGGATCCACAAATAATAAAATTGTTTTGGACTATGATGTCATGGGATGGGGTTGGAGGGTACACCTGGGCCAGAGTAAGAAGATTTGGGTCTAAGCTGGGGCTTTGCAGCTTGCTATCTGTGTAGCCTTGGGAAAAATGAGTTCACTTCTTTGAACCTCAGTTTCTTCATCTGTCAAATGGGGATGATAAAACTTATTTACTACCTCACATACTTACCCTGAGGATCAAACAAGATAATGAAGTTTGTGAAAATGATTAAATAAGCTTAAAAATAGGTCATGTATTAATGAAATACTTCGGTTACTAGTGAGTGCTCAATAAATACCTGTTAAGTGAATGACTATAAAGACCAGAAAGAATGATAAAAGAAGCACCACATTTGTTTATTTTTCTTCTACATCCTTGCCACCAATGCCCCAGTTTAGATGCTTTTCAGGAGATTCCAATCGACATTAGCCAAGGCTAAAGTCCCTGTCTTCTGCTCTATCTCTGTCACTAGCTTTGTATCCTCTTCACTAAAGCTAGTGTGTTCTCTGAGCACGCCCCTCTCCTGAATAAGCCCTTCACCGGCTCCGTCTCATCATTAAGACCAGGGTCTCGGTACCCGAGCATCACACACAGGGCTCCTCATTCCTCTCCCTCCCTACTTCTCTAGTCTATTTTTAAGGTCCAGCAGTGTTAAAGGATTTTCAATGTTCCCTAAATACAATTGTCCACACACTGTCTCTCCCTCCCAGCCATTCTCTTCTGACTAGGAAACTCCCACTCAGTTTTCCAGTGTAGATGTTATAGATGCAAGGAAGGTTTCCTGACCGTATGAGAGAGGGTGCATCAATTCCTCCTCTGTGGTACCAGTATCTTACGTACTTCTCTTCTGTGCTCATCACTCTTGTAGAACTCACTGGCTTACACACCTCTCTTTCCTAGGGATGGTGATCGGTCTGTATAAGGGGTCTGTAGAGAGGGTTCTTACTTGTACCTTTTGTCTCACCTGGACTCCTTGTACAGTGCTTGGCTAGTGGAACCGTTGATGCTCTCAGGGGCTAATAAGAAGGATGTCAGGGTTACTGCCCCCATTCAATGGATTGACTTCCTCCTTTTCTTCCCTTCCTCCCTCTGTTCATTTTCCCCTCCTTTTCTTCATTCCTTCCAAGTATTACTTCTGACTTTCTTACTGAGAGTTGTCACTGTGGTTTTGTTGTGTACCGTATCCTCTGCTCCCAACCTTCCATCTATCTCAGAGGGAGATGTGCCTGGGCTCTTTCTCTACTTCTAGTAGCCCTGGATCACCTGTCAATCCCTGGTTAGTAAATAGTATTTACTAACAAGGACTTATTTAAAGAAATTATTTAGATTATTTTAAAATTGTTTAGAATATACATATGATGTATATACATAACCAGTCCTAGTTATGTTTCAAGAAAATTAAATTATTAAAAGTTTTCTGAATAAATGGGTGCTACTGTGTTCATGTATACTCATGTTATATATAACATTAGATATTAGCATATGTACAAATTATTACTATCCTGGTTTTTCAGATGAGGATTCTAAGGAACAGGAAGGTCAAATAACATTCCTGGAG
Organism: Balaenoptera physalus; assembly: GCF_965194825.1. Lineage (NCBI taxonomy): Eukaryota > Metazoa > Chordata > Mammalia > Artiodactyla > Balaenopteridae > Balaenoptera > Balaenoptera physalus. The sequence goes on from NC_138897.1 coordinate 14,357,864, forward strand.
CCATATGAGTAGTTAATGGTAGTGCCAGGGTTCAAATCCGGGCAGTCTGAAAGCCATAGATTTGGATAAATCAGGATGCTTTCTCTTTAAGAGAATTAAAACTTTGAATTTTTTTAAAAATTATTTATTTATTTATTTATTTATTTATTCGGCTGTGTTCGGTTCTTCGTTTCTGTGCGAGGGCTTCCTCTAGCTGCGGCAAGCGGGGGCCACTCTTCATCGCGGTGCGCGGGCGTCTGACTATCGTGGCCTCTCTTGTTGCGGAGCACAGGCTCCAGACGCGCAGGCTCAGTAGTTGTGGCTCACGGGCCTAGTTGCTCCGCGGCATGTGGGATCTTCCCAGACCAGGGCTCGAACCCGTGTCCCCTGCATTGGCAGGCAGACTCTCAACCACTGCGCCACCAGGGAAGCCCAAAACTTTGAATGTTTTATCCTTGGTGGTTTTTATGCTAAAGCATTATCCTTTTTGTAAATATTTACCACTAAAATATGAAAAGGGGTGAAGGAAACATGAGGAAAGGAACAAAATAAAAAGTAGATGGGATATTTGCTACAACACAGATGGATCTGAAACCCTTTTGCTTAGTGTAATAGGCCAGACACAGAAGAACGGATATTGTCTGATTCCACTCACATAAGGGACCTAGAGCAGTCAAGTTCATAGAGACAGGAAGTTGAATAGACATTACCAGGGAGTAGGGGGAGGGAGGAATAGGAGTTACTGTTTAATGGGTACTAGGTTTCTATTTGGGATGATGAAAAAGTTCTGGAAATGGACGCTGGTGATGGTTGCACCACACTGTGAATGTGCTTAATGCCACTGAACGGTACACCTTAAAATGGTTAAAGTGGTAAATAGTGTGTATATTTTACCACAATAAAAAAATAAAATAAAAAGTAAATGGGGGCTACCCTGGTGGCTCAGTGGTTAAGAATCCGCCTGCCAATGCCTGGGACACGGGTTCGAGCCCTGGTCCGGGAAGATCCCACATGCTGCAGAGCAACTAAGCCCGTGTGCCACAACTACTGAGCCTGCGCTCTAGAACCCGCAAGCCACAACTACTGAGCCTGCGCTCTAGAGCCTGCGCACCACAACTACTGAGCCCACGCACCTAGAGCCCGGGCTCCGCAACAAGAGAAGCCACTGCAATGAGAAGCCTGCGCACCGCAACGCAGAGTAGCCCCTGCTCGCCACAACTAGACGAAGCCTGTGCGCAGCAACAAAGACCCAACACAGCCAAAAATAAATAAATAAAATTAATTAATTTAAAAAAAAAAGTAAATGGGGAGGAATGCCATAACAGTTTTATAATCCTGGGCAAGAGCTTCCTCTGGAGGCAGCTGAAGAGGCATTAAGCATGATTGAGGGCGCTGCCATTTGCTCTCAGCAAACAGTTTAATTAATCACAGCCAACCCCTCTTCCACAGCTCTGACCGGTGGGCGTGGTGGCTCAGGACGATTACTGTTGACAGAGCAAAATCATGGGGGGCGGGGAATGCGTATCTTAAATGTCCCCTTCAAAATGAAGGAATTATGCAAAGTCAGCGCACTACATCTAGTATCAATTTAACCAGGGCTAAATATATTCTGCATAGAGTAAAATGAGTCACTTGAAATGCAGAGGCTCGGGGGACAGGAGAAGAAAGAACTTTCCTCCAGCTGCCCACCTCGCTGACTGGGTCAGAGTGCACAACAGTCATCCAGGTCAGCCAGAAACTGTTCTTACCGTGTGGCATGTGGGGTCATAATTCCCCGACCAGGGATCGAACCCATGCCCCCTGCAGTGGAATCGCAGAGTCCTATGCACTGGACCGCCAGGGAAGTCCTCAGAAACCGTTTCATTTGACCTGCAACCCTGTTTATCTTAGTTGTCAATATTTTAAAATCTGGTATTTCTTACAAATATCTGGATTTCTACCTTTTCTTGAATAATCTGAAGGTCCAGTAACCCGGGCCCCGCACTCCCACACAGCAGGTGGACATGTGGAATTAATATTTCTCTCCTGTGCTAGTGTCACTCAGCTCACGTTCTCTGCTTGGCCCTGTGGATGTCTGAGTTCCTATCTCAGATGCAAGTCTTAGTTTTCCTTTCTGTCTCCTCCTCGATAAAATTTTGCCCAGTCCCTCCTTTGGCAGCTCTTCATTTCTGTACCACTTACTGTGTCCACACTACTCTTGGATTATCACGTGTTACCTTTTATAATGTAATACTGACATGACAGAAAGTTCCAGACTTTCTGAAACAGAAAATTATTTTGCACAATTCTCTCTTTATTTCTGCTTCAGAAGACACAGTCACTTGGACCCCAACTAGACTGTAAGACCCTCAAGTACATAGACTACATCTTAAAACGTCTGATTTTTCTAACGTCAAGGATGGGTTGGATTGGTGTCAATTATGAATCAGTAGGTTTGGGAATGTCTTTAAGGGTGACTCATAAGTTCAGCTGGTTAAAGCATCAGGCTCATGTAGCCAAGGACATGGACTTCATCTTTTGGCAAGTCAAGCCATTTGCCATAACCTGTGGTCCTGGATCATGTCTCATCTTCTGGCCAATTATCTGTTCTTGCGAAAAGGGCAGAAAGTACTATGGACTCATTGCAAATCCATCCCTCAGTCCTGGTGAAGAAGTCTAGGCGCTGGGATTCAGCAATAATCAAAACACACAGAAGAGGCTCTGTCCTCTTGAAAGTGCATTTTTGTGGGGAAGATAGACAATAAAATTAACAAATCACAAAAACGATAAGTATATACTATAACTTCAGATGATAAGGAGTGTCATGGGGAAATTAAGGCCCACTGAAAAGATAGTGTGGCTGGCGTGTGGGGTAGGGTGCCTAGGGGAGGCCACAGGAACTATGATTTTGAATAAAAATTTTTTTGAGTACTAGTACATGGCAGATGCTGTGGGAAGTGGGACAGGGTGGGATTATGGTATCGATTGTACTCCCCCCAAATTTTACAAGGTTATAATGTGATTTTTATAAAATAGGAGTTACTATTTGCTGACTCTCAGCCATGTGCCAGGCTTTGTGCTAAGCACTTTCTATGATTTAACTTATTCAACTTTCACAATCACGGGCTACCTCAGTTTGCAAAAAGACAAACATAGGTGGTGTGACTCAGAGAAGGTAAGCGATTTGTCCAAGGTAACACAGCTAGGAAGCAGCAGAGCTGGGGCTCAAACCCAGTTCTCTGCCTCCAAGGTTGTGCTCTTAACCGCTGTGCCCTCTTGACTTCTCTAAATGTTATAATAGCACAACAGAGTTGTAACTAAAAGGTGAGTCTACTACTTAGGAGAAGGGAAATCAAGGAAAGCTTCTTGGAGGGAGTGGCATTTGACCAAGGCCTAGATGACTTACAGTCAAACTTTGAAAAACAGGGGGGTGAATCTGCATATAATTTATAGTCGGCCTTCCATATCTGAGGTTCCTTCACATCCGTGGATTCAACCAGCTGAGAACTGTGTAGTGTTGTAGCATTTACTCTTGAAAAAAAATCCAGATATAAGTGGACCCATGCAGTTGAAACCCATGTTATTCAAGGGTCAACTGCACTAGGATTCAAGGAGAGGCATTTGAGGAAGTTCTAGTATAAACAGGTGTGGCGTCAAAGAGGCATAGGCCATGTCTGGGGAGGACAAGACATTTGTATTTGGCTAGAATTGCTGAATAGAAAGAATAGAAACAAACTTGGAAAGAGAATTTGAGGTCAGATCACAGAAGTTCTTAAATGCCAGGCAAAAGAGTTTGAATTTGTTGAAAGAAGCAATAGTAGCTATAGAAACTTTTGAGCAAAGTAGAAAGAGGAAAGGCTGTGTCTTAAACAAAATAAACCAGCCAGCTATGTGAAGATGAGATGAGATTGGGGCAGTCTGGTCAGGAAGATGGATTAGGAGCCCTAACAATGGCAGTGTCAGTGGAATGGAAAAGCATGAAAGGAGCTGTCATTTTAGGAGCAGAATGGATAGCATTTGCAATGAATATGGGAGGGGAGGGGAGGGGATCGGGAGGGAAGAATAAAAGATAACTCAACCTGGTGAAAAGTCTAGATAATTCTTTATTTTCTTAAAATTTATATTTTGTTTCTTCTTTTAACACTTATCTTTGATCGCCAGACAGGAGTCAAAAAAGGAATTTTACTGCAGACTCTTTTTGTGAAATTCAGCAAATGCCAGTGGAACAAAGCTACTTAAATTATGAGCTGCAAAGCTTCAAATCTCTTCTCCCAAAGAAAATCTCATTAGCCTGCCATTTGAAAAGTAGTGCATTCAAATCTGACTTTGTTTGGCTTGTACGGTTTGATCCCTTTAAAGTGATAGTTTTTTAGGAGTGAGGCAGGAAGCCTGAAATTTCAATTAGATAAGCCAGAGGTTTACCTGTTGGAGGAGAAAAGTATTATCTTCTTGTTGCTAGGTGATGGGTCTCTAAAGCAATAGCTCAGTCTTAAAGGATCAGAGCTCTTTTTAAATTCCTTTTCTTTTGAAAATAAACATCAATTTAAAACTAACCCCAGGACTTCCCTGGTGGCACAGTGGTTAAGAATCCGCCTGCCAGTGCAGGGGGGACACGGGTTTGAGCCCTGGTCTGGGAAGATCCCACATGCCACGGAGCAACTAAGCCCGTGCACCACAACGACTGAGCCTGTGCTCTAGAGCCCGCGAGCCACAACTACTGAGCCCACGCACCTAGAGCCTGTGCTCCGCAACAAGAGAAGCCACCCAATGAGAAGCCCGCGCACCACAAAGAAGAGTAGCCCCTGCTCACCGCAACCAGAGAAAGCCTGCGCACAGCAACGAAGACCCAATGCAGCCAAAAATAAATAAATAAATTTATTTATTTATTAAAAAAAAAAACCAAAAAAAACAACAAAAGAAAAAAACAAAAGACTAACCCCAAAGGCCCTGTTCTGGTTCTGTAAGGAATAAAACAACCTGTCATAAATCCACCAAACCTCGTGCTCACCCCTTCTTCAAACTAGATAGCCCCGACTTACATGAATGACCAGCCTTTACTGTATCCATGAACAGTAAGACATTCAGTGACGACCAAGAACAGTGACGACCAAGGTTAATGCTAGGAGTCATTCTCCCTGCTTTGTATGCTTCTCTGCATCACAATTCTATGATGTATGTACTATTTTTCTTCCTTTTGATGGGTGATGTGATAGTTAATTTTATGTGTCAACTTGGCTAAGCCATGGTGCCCGGTTGTTTGGTCAAACGCTAGTCTAGCTATTGCTCTGAAGTTACTTTTTTAGACATTTAAACCAGTAGACTGTGAGTAAAGTGGGTTATTCTCCATAATTTGAGTGAGCCTTATCCAATCAGTTGAAAGCGTTAAGAGCAGAAACTGAGGTCACCCTCGAAGAAGAAATTATACTCAAGAGTGCAACATAGAAAGCTTGCTTGAGTGTCCAGCCTGCTGCCCTGGGGAGCTCTGACTCAAGACTGCAACGTTGACTCATCAAATCCTGCCTGCCAGCCTGTCTTACAGATTTCAGACTTGCCAGCTCCCACAGTGGTGTGAGCCAATTCCTCAAAATCTCTCTCTCTCTCTCTAAAATATCTGTATCTATACCTATATTCATATCCACATTTCCATATCTAATACAGATGGAGAAACTGAGGCTTACATGGACTAACTTGTTCAAGGTTACACAGGTGATAAGTAGTCATTGGTAGAAGCAGGACTCCAGGGAAGTCTGCCCTCCTAACGAGTAGGCTATTCTCCTCCTGCCCAAGGATAGAGAGTTACTCATGAAAATTATATTCAAACTCAATAACAAAGCCCAGATGAAACACAATTCTTAATGACTTTTCCAAATTAAGAGCTGTAGATGCTAAAAGAGATTCTTTGGTTTTCCACCTTGTTCCACTTGCTCTCGTCTCTGAGGGAAGAGTTGTAATCTGAGTTGGCCCAGGAGGTATATTGTTCTCTTTTTCCTGAACCTCTTTTTTGACCTGGTCCCCATGAGTCCCAAGCCTGCAATCCCCTACAACTGGTTCTAACAATGATTCACTCATACTTTTGGCTTAAGGAAGAGGAAGATAGTGTGGCTTTGAGTCCTGGGAGAGAGAGATTCACAACAGTGTCACAAACATCTTTCTCTTCTCTTAAAGATGCAGGGGTTTGGTCCCCATGGAGATTAGGGATATATATGAAATTTATGAGGCCACTTTAAGATAGGAAAGCATAGCCCCCAGAGGTAGAATGTATGTAGGACAGCCTAGAGGATGAAGGAAGTGTGCATCTCTAGGTCCCAGAACTGCATGATGGGTAGTGATGCAGCAAGGTGCCATCTTCCCTGGATTGCATTCACTGGGAACAGTCAGATCTGAGTGTATGTGGAGCTCGGGACCAATGGGGAACTTCTCTTATAAAATAGCAATTTCTGGAGGATTCTCACCTAAAAACCTGTACCCCAGTAATGGGATATTGGGGTAGTTGTTTGCACAAATAATTTCCTTCTCTTCCCTTGAGTCAGTCCCTCTCACACTGACTCTGGGCTTGGACATGCGAGTTGCTTTGATCAATGGGACACAATCACAGACTCGAAAAGTAGTTGAACACTGGCACTTGTTCCCTATGTTTTGTGGAACCCTGAGACCTTCATGTGAAGATGTCCAGGCTAGCCTACTGGAGGATGAGAAGCCACATGGAGAAGAGATGCACCATCCCAGCTGCAGGGCCCTAGACAAACCATATTGCCAACCACCAGTCTTGTGAGTGAGGTCCTCTCACCAGTTGACCCCAGCACATGTGAATGTCCAACAAAGATCAGCTGAGCCAATCAAGAAGAAACTTCCAGCTGACTCACAGAACTGTGAGCTAAAAAAAATGGTGGTTGTTTCAAGCTACTTCATTTCAGGGAAGTTTATTATGCAGCATAAGCTAACTGGTAGATACTAGTCCCCTTCAATAAATAAAGATACCATTTCCTCCTAACAAGAATCGCAAACATGTCTATCAGCTTAAATAGACCCAACACATGCATGAGCTGTTAACCTTATGAAAGGAACTTGAATTTATTTCTTTTCTATACTTTATATGACTTGTGATTTATACTTCAACAATCCAATTATTACAACATACCAATATCAAAGCATAGTAGCTTTTTCTAAAGTCAAAATTCAGCAATTAAGCGTATTTCATAATTTAGTTTCCTTTGTATCTTGATGTTAGTGTGATTAAAGGCCATAGTGATGTCAATATTAATAATGTTTAGAATTTACATATTTCACATTTCCAAAAGTATCCAACAGTTGGATAATTAGACATTTTCAACAATACTTTTGCAAGTGGAAGAGTATATATTCTAATACGCCATCAGCAATTCTCTTCCTGTTTGGTTCATTATTTATCCACAACACCTAGAACCTGGAACATAGTAGGTGCTCAATAAATATTTGTTTAATGAATGAATGAATGAACGAATGAATGAATATGGACCCAAAAGACTTGGTTAAGTGCATAGCTGCCTTTTGGATAGTGTAAAACATTTTTTCATATTTTCTATTCTCTATCAAATAGATTGTTGCCTTCACTCTACTTAATTATCTTTCCAGTAAGACTACTAATGTTAAAATATTTAAATAACTTCTTTTTAGAAGTAATATGTTAATTTTCCTTCAGTTCTGCAAATCATCAACCATTTTCAAAGAGTTCTAGATTGCCCACTGTATTATCTCTGTTGTATTATCTCTTTATATTTCTTTTAATCTAACAAGGAAGAGAGTCCTCCAAGGCCTGTAATAACTGATAAGGCCATTTGTTATGCAATCTGAAAGCACAAACCACAGTGGTGAGTGGAGTCATTTTCATTTGAGTGAATGCCAAGCACATTCTCAAGCTTGGGCTGTTACATTAAGGAGAGGTGTTGAGAAGACCCGGAAGTGTTTGGGTTGTGGTTTAATCAGAAATTATTTTTTAGAAGGCTGTTGAATTCCAGCTGTGCAGGCAATGATAGCACTACAGCTGAATCCTTAGCCCTGCCTGCACATCTGAATCACTCCGGGCACTGAAAAACATTCTATATGGTTTATGGGTACGGGTATACGGGGACTCTGAACTCTGCTCAGTTTTTCTGTAAACCTAACATTGCTCTTAAAAAAATAAAGTCTATTGATTGAAAGAAAGAAACAACACACACACACACACACACACACACACGCAAATACTGATGTACTTATGCGTGGTCCCCAGACCAAATGAATCAGAATTTCTGAGGCTGGGGCCTGGGTATCTGGATTTTTTTTAAAGTTCCCTAGAGGTTTCTAATGTGCGACCAGTTTTGTAAAGAATTGCCTTAAAAGTACTGCAGTTTTCTGGCTAATGCAAAGAGCCCCTTGACTGCAAATGGGTAAAGAAACTTGATTTTGCTTTAAAATGTCTATGAGATGTTGAGTGGAAATGCTGTAGAGAGATGTCACAGGTCCAGAATTGAGCTCATGTCTGGAAATAGGGAAGCACTATTAAGTGATGCATTTATCACTGTTGTGCTTACATGCCAATCGTCTAAAGAAAGCACGGTTGAAATCAGCGATCTCCTTTTTTTATATTAGAGTCTCAGCTGCCTGTTGGTACAAGATAATGGGCTTGAATTTAGCAACTATGAGCACAATGGGTTCAAGGAGACGGTCCCCCTCCCCCGACACGTGTAGCAGTGAGATAGTGGTGGCTGAGGATCCTAATTACGTTAATATCCAAGCATCCTTCACAATAAACTGCAGGCAGGATCCTAATTAACGAGCTCAGGTCATCCGAGGCAGAGTCCACCCTCTGCAAGAGGGACGCGTATCAATCAAGCCCAGCAAAACGCGGGGCCTGTAGAATGTGTTCTGTTAATACCATTTAACGTCTCTTATCAGAGGCTTTCAGAGCACTTTATAAACATTAACTCTCACTGCACTCTTGGGAAAGTTACTGATAACACGCGGGCTATAGAGCCAGCAAGTGCCAGGGAGGGGCTGGGGATGGAAGTGGGGTGGTGGGTGAAGAGAGGCTGGGGGGAGGCCTGGGGGTTGGTGGGGGAAGAGAAAGTGTAGAAATTGGTGTTTCTGGTCCAAGTTCTGACTTGCAACGGGGACCTAAAGCAAATCTCAGATTTCAGTGTCTCCACTGACAAATAAAGATGATGTCTCTTCTTCCCAGTTTCAAAGGACTGTTCCAGATGGATGCTCTGTCTTTTTTAGGGGCTCTGCTTGCTCCTTTGAGCCCTGAACTGTGGTTTCCCCCCAGGCAATACAGTATAGAGTATAAAGAGGCAGCTAGACCTGAGTTCAATTTCTAGCTGTGTGACCTCAGGCTAATTACTCAACTTCCCTGGGCTGGAGGGTCCCCACGCTCCCACATGAGGTTTACAGTACAGCACGTCACAAAGGACTGTGGCGAAGGTAAGATGATGGAGGATTAGGATCCTCATTAGGGGCCTGCCTACGCTTGCACACACTACGTGAACTCTTCAGACAGTGTCGAGGACACAGTTCTCAATGAATGTGGCAGTTCTGTAGGGGTTTCCCTGATGCACTGGTGTAAGAATAGAGCAGGGAGACTGGTCAGGAGGCCATTCTGGAATCCAGCCAAGGGGGCATGATGGCCTAGTTCAGAGAAGTGGGTGGACCTGAGAGCTATTTAACATACACTGTGTATTGGTTCGGCTGCCGTTTACATCTGTGGTGGAGGTCTTGGAGGCCTCCCTTTTGGCTCCTGTTTCTGTCCCATCCAGGGATTCCCCAGTGTTTTCATTTCCTAAGCTTGCTGCCTCAAAGTACCACAAACTGGGGGTTTAAAACAACAGAACTTTACTCTCTCACAGTTCTGGAGGTTAGAAGTCTGAAACCAAGACTCCCTCTGAGGTTTTAGGGAAGAATCTGTTTCCTGTTTCCCTTCTAGCTTCTGATGGCTGACGGCAACCCCTGGCATTCCCTGTAGACACATCACTCCAATCTCTGCGTCTGTCTTCACATGGCCTTCTTCCCTGTGTCTCTCTGTGTCCAAATTTCTCTCTTCTTATCAGGACACCAGTCCTTGGATTAGGACCTAATGCAATGGTTTCATCTTAATTTGATGACATCTTCGAAGACCTATTTCCAAATCAGGTTACGTTCACAGGCATGGATCCTAGAAGCACATCTTTTGGGGGGAAACATTTCAATCTCCAACACCCTCTAAGAGGTTTCAGTCACAGCACAGATTATTCAGTAGTCGACAGTGTTGTTTCACTTTCATGAGTTTTATTGCCATCACCCCTAGATGCCTTCTTCCCTCCAAGCAGTGAAGGAAGGAGGGTCTGAGCAGGTAGGATGATGCAACTTCCCACAGGAAGTGAGTGAGCCAAGTGTTTGAACTTCAAAGGAGCTCTGAAAACCTCCAGCAGGCTTCAGAGGGGGAGCCAAGGACTCCTCAACCAGTCCTTCCTGGCAAACGTCAGCTGACTGCCTCCTTCCTACATATCAGGGTTTTGGGGCTTTAAAACTGATGCCTTATCATCTAGCAAGAGATGCTCCTCCCAGGGCTTCTAAAAGTAACTTATCATGCTTGCCGATATTGAATACACACTTTTTACAACAAATACAATTCCAGTGCTTCAAAAGCAGACTGTAGAGAGCATCCTCAGCACGGGGATTACTACATCCTTGTGAAATACCTAATACCAATGATTGTCAATTCATTCGAAGATTCAAATCCTTTCTCCAAATACACAGATCAGACCACCATTAAAATATGTCTTTCTGGCACACTATTAAACTTATCAGTGACCTCCCAGATGGGCAGAGCATTATAAAGTTTCTTCTCAGGGGCACTGGACTACCTGGGGATTTTCTGATTTCCCTGGATAGGTGAAATGGACCTGATTATAACTGTTGAGAAATGGGCATGAGAGAGTGGGAGGAGTGAAAGATGATGTGAACTTTCTGGTTGGGATATTTAATGGTAATTCTGCCATTTCAACCAATGGCATATTGGAGGAGAATTGGTATGTGTGTGGTGGAGAGGGGCCAAAATGAGTTCAAATTTAAACACACTGAGTTTGAAATGTATGTGGGACATCCAAGTGGAGAGGTCCAGAAGGCCAGGAATTATGGGTGTAAATTTCTGGAGTGAAATCTCTACTGTAGACGTGGACTTAGGCATCATCAGCATATGATGAGAAAAGGCCAGAATGGACACAACCACCCAGAAAGTGTGCAAAGTGCGAATAAACAATACCCAGGATGGGACTGGGGGTCGGGTGTCCAGCTCTTATGCACACAGGAAGAATGGCTACAAAGGACCTTGAAGAGGAGGGAGGGGAGTGAGACCTTGAGGTAGCAGATGAGTCTGGTGTGACACCAGAGGGATGGAAACAATTTAAAGGAAGAGGAGGAGATTGATAGGATAAATGGCTGCTCAGTGGTCCAGCCAAGTAAGAACTAAAAAGCATGCATTGCATTTTAAGAGAAGGGATGATTGTTGACTGAGTGGAGAGGATGCAAGTCTGAAGATAGTGGTTGGGGAATGAAAAAATAGCTTCTACAAAGTGTACAAATAATACACTTATTTGAATAATATTGGTTGGAAAGTGGTGAGAGAGAGAGAGAAAGAAAAAAAAAAAAAGCCCTTGAAAGTCCCAGAGAGAAAGAGACAGGATGATGAATGGAGTTAAAGTCCTGAGAAGACTGGAGATGTTAGGATTCAGAGCCTTGGACTAAGGTCACGTCATCTTTTTTTTTTTTCCTTTAAAAATAATTGTAGTGAAATACACTTAATATAAAAATTACCATTTTAACAACTTTTAAATATACAGCTCAGTGGCAGTAAGTACATTCACACTGTTGTGCAACCGTCACCACCATCCATGTCCGGAACTCTTTTCATCTTGCAAAACTGAAACTCTTCTTATTAAACGATAACACCCTCCTTCCCCCTCCCCCTAGCCCCTGGCAACCACCATTCTACTTTCTCCCATTAAAAATATTACCAATAATTGTATTCCCTAGGAGACAGATAGCCTGCTATAAAATAACAAATGCAGCGCTCTTTATTAGTGGGATGAGACGATTTTATATCACACTAGTTAATAATACGCACTCTTTCTTTAAATGCTTTATTTCCAACCAGTCCCCTCTCCTCCACCAAATTATCACAAAATCTTGGTTATCCCATGGAAAATTGTCAAGATCCTGCTGCTATTGACACTGCCTCTCAAATTACAGCACACAGGCCCTTTGTTCTAATCCCATTACTCATAAACTTGATGTTACAAATTATATGTAGACCATAATTCATTTCTAGAAATTGTTGTCGTAAAGTAATTGTCATAAAGCAAGTTATCTTTTCCCTCGGGAACCATGTTATAATTAGGGGTTCCATCTCTTATCCAGGACGCAATATCAAATAAATAATGCATACGCAAAATATGTGCCATAAAATCAAATATACAAAACTATTAACCTCTTCAATTAATTAAAATAGTAATGCCTATGAATTGGTCATAAATGCACGGTGCACATTATTTTTACAACAGGCTCTCAGTGGGCTATAAAGTACACAAATAGCACATAAAAATTATGAGTGGCCAAATCAGAGATGTGAGCTAAAATAGAAGCTGAAATTCACTCTAAAGCATAAATTAACAATATTTCTATGTGTCTTATTAGGTTATGGAAAGAAGTTTCTCTGGGGGATGTTTGTATTACAAAGCCCTTATAGCTTCAGAGAGCAAGTCTTGGGTTGTATGAATATTCGCAGTGGGGTGTGGAGGAAAGAGATTGGGACTGGGGTTCAGGCAACTTGAATCAAACCAAGTTGCTTCCTATGAGCAAGGCAATGTACAAGGTGCAGATTTAGTCCCAGCTGTGGTATTGGAACCTCCACTTCCTTAGCTATTGAATGAGATGTTGAATTAACAAACTCCAACTCTAAACCTCCATGATTTCATAACGTAAAGGGGCTTTATGAGGATGATTTAGTTAGCCAGGCTTCTTGAAAAGCTGTCTAAAGCTGTTTAGACTAGTGGGTCTGGGAAAAAAAGGTGTTTAGATTAGTATCTTTTATATTTTCATAGATAGATTCATCTCTCGCAAAGCAATGAAATTCAAAGTCATTCCATCCACGTTAGGATGTCTGAAAATATCTTAATAGTTCCTCTGTGTGGGGATGGATGGGGGATGAGGCTGAGGAACAGGAGTGATGTCTTATTAAAAGCTTACTCAAGATGACAAGAAAGCACAATTGAACTCTCTTTCACCTTTTGCATCTTCTTGATTTAGAGCTACACATGCAGCTGCTTGAGATCAAACCATATAAAGGTCACGAGAAAACAAAAAACTTGCTATGGACTAAATGTTTATGTCCCCCAAAATTCATCCATTGAAGCCCTAATCCCCAATGTGTTGGTATTAGGAGGTGGGGACTTTGGGAGATTATTAGGTCATGAGGATGGTGCCCTCATGAATGGGATTAGTGCTCTTATTGAAGAGACTTAGGAGAGGTTATCTTTCTCTGCTTTCTGCCATGCGAGGGAGGACAGAGCAAGAAGTGGCCATCTGCAGACCAGGAAGCAGGCCCTCACCAGACACAGAACCTGCTGTTGCCTTGATCTTGGACTTCCCAGCCTTCCGAATTGTGAGAAATAAGTTTCTGTTGTTTAAGCTACCAAGCCTGTGGTATTCTGCTATAGCAGCCTGAAGTTACTAAGGCAAAGTCTTATGAATTATTTTATGAGATACATGGGTGAACATTGTCAAGTTAATTCCACTTCTTTGGAAACCTGTAAAAATTAAAGGAACCTTTCCATTTCTGGCAGTATGCTGGACTTGGTACCGTAATGACTCTGCCTCTGAAACTATTAAAAAATTATTTTCAGATGCATCAATGAGCTAGCAAGAAAAAGGAATACTCAAAATCTAAGTAGAAACTTTAACCTATAGAAGTAGGTGGAGCACTGATTCAACATTTCCTGTTGAGTGAACTTGAACTTGGTTTTCAAAGCCTTGTGGGGACATTTGACAAAACATTTGACAAAAGCCGGGTCCCACCCACTGGGTGTTTGAATAGAGGTCCATACATAAAGCTGAGACTCAAAGGGCTATGTCCTGAGGGTAATGATGAGTTGGAAATAAATTTACACCTCGATTAAAGGTGTACCCAGCTGACACTGCAATCAGACAGACGACAAATCTGCCTGCTGTCCTGAGAGGCTGCTCTCCACAGATAAGGCTGTTAGTCAATGCAGGCGTCCCCCTTACTTTCAGACCAGGCCAATTAACATGACTCATTTAGGAGAAAACCTCTTCTCAGAATTTAATCTTTCAATAGTGAGCTGGAATAAAAACAATTTAGCAGAAGTGATTTAGGGCATAAGCATTCAGCAAGAAGCAGAGATTTCTGATGTGGTGTGTTTACTATAACTTTTGCAAATGCTTTTCCCTTTGGGCAGGGCTTACTCTGTATGGAATGTTGTCAGTAGTTTGCATTTTCCACTTTCCTCTCCCTCTGGGGCCGATTTTACTTCCAATAACCGCCTCTCCTAAACTTGCTTTGCACGGAGGAGGGGAGGTGTAATATTTCCCAAAATCGTGGCCTTAACACACTTAGGTTTTGAAATGAGACTTGTGAAATATTCAGTGTCCAATAAATCTTCCAAGGAGCTAGTCGCCTACATTATCTGGGTGGTAAAATCCTCAGGTTCTATGGTTCCTGGGCCCTCATTTCTACTGTCTCCTAAAATTTCCTTCAAAATAAAACAGCCACTTCATTCCCTAGATCCGAGGTGGCAGTTTGGTGGCATTCTTAGTTTTTCAGTCTGTAAGTCTCATTCTCCAAGATCTGCTGACTTCCCAAAAGCCATTTAAAACTCGGTTCCCTCACTATCATTCCCCGCCGCCTCCCCCCACCAACAAAAAGCATTGCTTCACTTTATTCATTGCTTCACAGCATATAATTGGACTTCCTGGATGAGAAGTTGCACCTCAGACGTTTAGCCATAGTTTTCACAGTCAATAAATGAATAAATTAAGAGCTCCCTGCCAGCTGTGGCTTCTGAGAATAAGAATCATTTTGCCTCAGTCAGCTGACTCTTTTCACACTCTTCCCTTTAAGGCTGAGGTCAACTTGGTGGGTGGATGCAGTTTCCTTTTTTTCCTATTAGAATTTGCAAATTAATATTTATAGCTAATCAAGCAAAAATAATTTCATCATAGCAGCAATTTCCATACTCAGAGAAATTAGAGAGTTAGGACCCAATGGAACTGTGAGGGTTTCTCAGGCCCAGCTCATTTTTTTTTATTGTGATAAACTATACATAAAATTTACCATTTCGACCATTTTAAGTGTAAATTCTGTGGCATTAGGTATATTTACAATGTTTTGCAACCATCACCAGTAACTAGTTCTAGAACTTTTTCATCATACCATACATTAACTCTGTATCCACTAAGCAATAGCTCTCCATTTTCAGGCCCACTCAGTCCCTGGTAACTACCATTCTACTTTCTGTCTCTATGATCTTGACTATTCCAGGTACACCATATCAAGTGTAATCATAGGAAATTTAATCCTTCTGTGCCTAACTTATTTTATTTAGCACATTTTCAAGGTTTATCCATGTTGTAGCATGCATCAGAACTTCATTTCTTTTTATGGATAAATAATATTCCATTGTGCATATACACCACATTTTGTTTATCTGTTGAGGGACACATTATTTACAAGAGCCAAAAGATCCATTCTTTGGCTCTTGTAAATGCTGTTATGAATGTTGGTGCACAGATATCTGAGTCCCTGCTTTCAATTCTTTTAAGTATATACTTAGGATTAGAATTGCTGGATCATATGGTGATTCTGTGTTTAAACTTTTGTGGAACCAGCCTCTTATTTTTAAAGGTAAGGAAGCTAAGGATGAAAAAGGACCAATTGTTTTTCAAGATCATACTTACTAAGAATGTTTGATTACTATACATTTTAAAAATATACTTTTTCCTATCTTAAAATGTTTCTTATGGCCTTTTAGAGGGCAGGAGGCTTAATTCATGTTTGGATTTCCAGCGATTAGCAGTGCCTGGTGCATGATCAACTTTCGGAAAATATATTAGGTTTTACACATCAACATTTTGAAATGGGACTCTTTCAAAGACTCAGAGCAAAATGAGATAAGTACCCTCATGTTCCTAAGTGGGGTGCTAGACCACTTAACACTGGACTTGCAAATGAGGTTTCTATAAGCCTATCTTGTGACCTTAAGCAGAGAAAAAGATTGAGGTCGAAGATGCCAAGAGAATTTCCTTGATGTGGTTGTTGACATGTTTTGGCATTTTTCCCTTCACCAAAGTGGCACTACTGGGAGAAAACTGAGCTTCTGCTGGTGGCAAGGCAGGGGTACACTGTAGGCTAAATATAGGTCACAGAGAAATGGCATCCTGCCAGGTGCACTTTTGGACGCAGAAGCTGATCGGAATGTCGTAAGAAGACAGCTGGAGGAGAGACTTCACATTTTCAGTCAAGAGAGCTGCAAATGGATGTTTCTAGTAGGAGCCCCATGAGAGGGTCAACAAAGGAATTGCCCACAGAACACGTGAGTAGATCTTGACAGTAGCTGCCAAGTAAGTTCTTTCCAGTCTTTCCCCACCCCCGCCCCCCAGTATCTGGCCCCTGAATCCCACCTTCAAGCTACAGTCCTGAAGGATTCAGCAATCTAGGCTGCCCAGCTAGGGGAGAAGAAGGAAAAGGCAGAGAAACCAGTAAGTAGTCAACCCTGCCACCGCTTCCCCCTGCAGACTCCCAGCCAGAAACAAAGCTCATCTGCAAAGGCGGTAACTTTTAATCAAGTTTGTAGTTTTATTTGTTAAACTGAAGAGAGAATTTTAGTTACTGAATGGAGGCTGTCCTTGGTTCTAAAAGTGACCGGAGAACTTTTTCTTATCAAAGGGTGCCTGACAAAGACATGGGATCTAGCCAAGAGTTCATCCAAGAGAGTGCGGGCAGAAAGAGCTCAAACAGACAGTGAGGAAGAAGAATAGAGCTGTTTTCTGCTTCCATCTTATTGAGTTTCTCCTTCTCAAAGCTAAATTTAAAGTGTGTTAAAATAGATTTTTGTTTTGAGAAAATTATCCATCATAAGCTTATCCAGGCTAACCAAAATGTTAAATTTATTTGCTTCTGATTATAACTTAATTGACTGGATGTGGTAACACTGCATATTTTATTGAAGTAAGAATACTTTTGACTCTCGAATTCAGTACCTATTTTAGTAATATGCCTTCACGTGCCTTGTGGGAAATTATTTCTCCTCCATCGAATATAGTTTGGCGGGACTGTTACTCAAGTTGTCCAGTTTTCCCCAAGTCGAGGGATGGGATGGTGGCCCAAGCCACCCTGGAGTTTAAATTTTGAGCAGAATGAAAAAAAGACATTGTTAACAGAGGTAGCACTCTGATAATACTGTAAATAGTGATCTAAACTCTCTGACCCACCATCCCCACCAGATCCAAATTTCTAGACTTGGTTCTCTAGTATCTGAGCCACCAGATATCCTGCCAATACATGGCCAGAGTCATAATTTCTATTACTTATAACCAAAGGAACCTAATTTGTACTTATTAGAGGTTGGTATACATTTATTTATGTCAGTGATTAATACATACAAAAAACAAAATAAGTTTTCATTTAATATTTGCAGTTTGCCTTTCAAAATGGAACATGAATGGGGGTGAGTACTATAGACGGTAAGTGGGATTGGGGCAGGCACTGGAGAAACAGTGATTAATAAGACAGATATGTCCCTGGTCACATGAGGCTTGTAGTGTATTGGAGCATGCACGGTCATAAATAGCCCTTGTTTCATCGCATGTTAATTGACTACGATGGGGAAACAAACACGCTATAAGAACACATAAGAAGGGAGGGATTTCTGGAGCTGAGGGGACCTGTAAGATAAGAAGTAGGAGTCATTTAGCAAGTGAAAAGGGAGTGATGACAGGAGTTAGGATGGGCAGGACATAGTTTTCCAGGTAGAGAGAAAGAAGTTCAAAGTCTGGTAGACCACAAAGTGCCTGGTACCTTCCTTCAGGTCTAAAGGAAGGAAGATCTCTATGGCTTGGTTGTGGAAACTAAAAGCCAAGAGACTGACTGTTGACATTGACTGAGAGGATGGTAGATGGAAGATGCCTTAACCTCAGCGAATGAGTCTCTCTTTTGTGCAGGGAAATTTAGAATCCCAGGCTAGCTGGTGAGAATAAGGAAATATTCTTTTGTGAGGTGGGTTGGAGGGAACACTTCAAAGAGCTGTAGTCATTGCCTTTTTAACCTACGCTTAAAAATAGTTCTGCCAGACAGTGGTTAAGAATCCGTCTGCCAATTCAGGGGACACGGGTTCGAGCCCTGGTCTGGGAAGATCCCACATGCCACAGAGCAACTAAGCCCGTGCGCCACAACTACTGAGCCTGCGTTCTAGAGCTCGTGTGCCACAACTACTGAAGCCTATGCACCTAGAGCCTGAGAAACCCACGCACTGCAATGAAGAGTAACCCCTGCTGCAACCAGAGAAAGCCCTCACGCAGCAACGAAGACCCAACTCAGCCAAAAATTAAAAAAAAAAAAAAAAAAAATGTTCTGCCAGGCAGAGTACAACCAGAAGCAGAAACTGCAATTATCCCTGAATAATAGATCCAGCCATTTTGTTTTAATTCAATAAGTTTGGTTACGAGCAGGATAGTAATCTAGGTTTGAGGAGATGATGAGGCATGCACTCGGTTCTACAGATAGAAAATGGCAGATCTGGGATCCCATGATACCGTCTGGTGAGTCTACTCACTGACTTGCCCAATGGGGGAGAAAAGAATGCATAAAAGGAACGAACAAATGACATCATGGTTCCCAAATTTCTTGCTTCCATAGATCCCTTCAGAAACCCAAGAGCTGAAAAACTCAAGGTGGGAACCACTGAAGAATGTGTGTCTTATAAATATTGATTTATTTGGGGGATGCCATGTAGAGCTAGTAAAATGGAACATCTTAACGTTTTGAGACAAACTGACCAGTTTCCACAAATAATTACTGAGCACTGCTACGTGACCAGCACTGGGTCTGACACTCTAGGGGATCTGAAGATAAGTAAGACATTTACCATGCCCTTCAGAAGCTTATGTCATAGAAGGGCAGTTGAGACCATTGAAGATCTCATTAATTCTTTTGGACAAATTACTTACTGTATAATGGTCTACACTGTCTGTAAGTAAGAATACATATTGTCAGCCTATATTATAATGAATGGAATACACTAATTGTTGATGATATGGCATAAACCTGATATACCATTATAACAGGAATTCAAGAGGAAGAAAAACAAATGTTTATGGGTCAGGGGCTTGATGAGCCTCATTTCATTTAATTCTCCCTGCAGCCTTGCAAAGTATACATTAATGGCCCCATTTTACAGAGATAGACGCTGAGGCAAAATTAAGGAACTTGCCTATAGTCAACCACACCAGTAACAACTGGGCTGGATGAGGAACCTTTGTCTCTGGTCTCCAGGGTCCATGCATTTCCCACTGTACCACGCTGGTCTTCCTGCTTCTGACAGAAGGATTCTCCCATGATCTCATCCGATCCTTGCTGTACTTCCCCACTGCTTCTAACAGACTGTTGAGATTATTTAAATAAGTGATGAGCGTATAGATTAGAGAAGCTTCTCATGAATATTTCTATGAGACTGGCCAGATTTTGATCTGAATTATTGCAGGCTGAGATGGGGCTGTTGTGTGCCCATGAGTCTTTGATGAATCACCACTCTGTGACCCTAAAAAGTCATAGTTGACAATAATCATTTATTGTCATTGAGAAAGGAAAAAACAAATACTCGCTGAGGGATAACTGTGGCTCTGTATGGGTATTTAGATGATATATACTCTACCGCAATGATCCCTGTTTTTTAACACTTCTGGGCCACCCTTCTTCCCATTCATCCCAAGTGTGTAACAGAATCTGACAGCTGTCAGCCCTGCAGCAGTAGGAAGTTGCTAGAATACAGCACATAATCAATAGCTTTTTTTTTTTTTTGGTTGAGTGCCTGAATGCCACAGTATGATAGTGACTGCAATGGACACTTAACCTTTACAAAATCCCCAGGTAGTTTTTATTATCCCAATTGTCAAGTGAGGAAATGACGTTCAAGCAGATGTAGAAACTTCGCCACATTCTCACAGTTAGCAAATGGCAGATCTGGGATTCCATGCCACCCTGCAGGGATTCACTCACTGCTCTGCCTAAGAGGAGGCAAAAGAAACATCGAGGTCTAGAAGGCCCGGGGGAATTGGTTATCAATGGGCAAGTCCTGAAAAGGATGGTTGCTGTGGACTGAACATGTCTCCCCCAAATTTATATGTTGAAATCCTAACCCCCAATGTGATGGATTTTAGGGGGTGAGGCCTTTAGGAGGTGATTAGGTCATGAGGGTGAAATCCTCATGAATGGCATTAGTGTCCTAATGAAAGAGACCCTGGAGGGCTTTCTCGATCTCTGTCATGTGAGGACACAGTGAGAAATGGCTGTCTATGAACCAGGAAGCGTGCCCTCACCAGACACCCAATGTGCTGGCTCTTTGATCTTGGATTTCCCAGCCTCCAGGACTGTGACAAATAAATATTTAAGCCACCCAGGCTGAACGTACTAACACAATGTTGGAGTTAGTGATAAATGTTAGTTTAATGTAAACATATTTTTCTGTAATTTATTGCCCCATCCTGAGCAGACCGCTGAGCTCCTTTTCCAAAGGGGCTGGTCACCTTTGACATGATTATGTGTCCCCACTGTTGCTTCCCTAGGCCCCTCCTAGAGTCCTCTCTTCAGAGGACTTTCAGAAGGCCCTTTGCATCCTCAGAGGAGGTGCTCCCATGGAGATTTCCCTTCCTTAGTGTGACCCTTCTGGCAGTTACTTAAATGTTCCTTTCATTCTCCCTGCATCTGCTATATGTTAGGTCCTCAAGAAACTCAAGGTCAAGGGGAATGACAGGCATCTAGACAATTCACTGTAATGTGCCTCACAAAGGTAGATTCAGTCACAGATTTAGTACACTATTAAGAACCATTGAACATTGGTGGAATCTCTAGTGATTATAGGACACAACCCCCAAACTGTTATTTTTAGCATCCTCAATTGCATCCTGGGTGGTCGGGAAAAATCTTTTTCTGAAATTCTGCTATCACAGTTTATTTCCTGCTTTCTATTGCCAACAATGAATCATCTTGATATGGCATCTCATGTTCCTGAATAGCCTCTGGTGGCAATAGGACTGAATTATCCTTTCCTGGTGCTGTGAGGGGCCTCGTGGTACTGTCATTTTTGGTGTTTTAGAATAATGCCACATATAAACAGGCTTTGCCTAACATTTAATTGTAATCCCCAGTGCATCAAGCAATATAATAAGTATCTTTGGATTCCTGGACATTTTTTTCACTGATAGAATTTGGGAAATTCATCTGGCATGTAATGTATTTGTGTCAGATAATGAAACAGAGCACAGGGTGTGGTGGGAGGAAATCAGCCACAAGAAAATCTTTCTCTTTCCTCTGTAGTGTTCTAAGCTGTGGGGTCTTGCTTTCATTAGAAGCACAGCGCTTCTAATGAATGGCTGTCAAGAGAATTCAGTGGCTATTGGTCAAGTGATCTCTATGCCCTATTCTATCTAAATATTGAGGCTGTTTTCTAGAAAAGCCAGAACCTGCAACTGTATTTGCTGAGCAAATTTCACAGCTAGGCTATGCATACCAGGAATCAGTAGAGAACATCAATTTATTTTCTCCTTTCCAGAAGAGGGAAGAAGAAACAAAAATATGGTCAGCCAGCAGAAGTGCGGTTGGGTTACATATCTGCAACAGATTTTTGCCATTCTTTATTACTGATTTCTGGAAACAGCCAATCTCTGAGTACCAGAAAGCCCAAGGCCCAGGGCAGCTGATCAGGGAAGCAGGTTTTGCCTCAGTTTCTATGGCTGTCATACAGCTGCTGTAGATGGCATGCTTTTTTTCTTGCACTCTTTTTTATCAGAAGGATTCATGATTTCTTTTTTTGGTCCGTTTAAAAAATTTTTTTTTAAATTTTTAAATAATCTTAGACTCCTAAGAAGTTGCAAAAGTAGTACAGAGATTTCCTGCATACCCTTTACTCAGCTTCCCAGAATTCATGATTAATGATATGATTGCTGGAGAGTTCTTAAAGTTTCTCAGGAGAAGGATCACATTTAAATGAATTACTACAAATGGTCCAGATCCTTCCAATGTCTGTGTAGCTTCTCCCTGATATGGGCTCTTTTAAGAGCTATATAAACTCTTACGTAGCATGAAGGTACTGTCAGGATATTTCAATAAATCATGGAATGCATTCATTTATTCAGTCGTCAGTGAACATTTCTTGAACATTATATGCCAGGCGCTGTGTTGGGCATAAGGGTTATTAAGAGCTCTAAAGTGTTTCCTGGGATCAAAGTTGTCCGTGTGGTTGAATGTTCTGACATGAAATGTTGCATTTATCCTTATAACAATGTGGGAAAGTAAATATCATTACTAGCTCTATTTTACTGATGAGGAAACTGAGGCTCAGGGAGTCCAAATGCTGTGCCCAAGGACCTCTGCATAAAACCTACCCCCTTCAAACTTCATTCTACTTCCAATACGTCATGTTGTATTCTCACTCTGAATGAACTTTAGTTACTAGATTTTAATCAAACGAGACCAACCGAAGTCAATATAAAGACTAGACCTTTGGCACTGGAGGATTTAACTTTCTTGGCTTTGACTATTTGCTAGACTATTCTTGGGCACCATTAGCAAATAACATGGAAGAGCCATGATTTAGGGATTTAAGTTGCTGTCACATGATCTGCATCTCCTCCCTAGGACACCAGGCTATGGGGCCAGTTCCTCATGTTCAGAGTGTCTTACCAAGCATCTGCATCTCAATGTGGCTCTGTTTTTTTATGTTTTCATTTATGTATTTTATAGGGAAAATGTTACAGTGGCCTGCCCATTATCAATAGTATTTATGAATATCGGAACTCAAGAAAAAATCTCTGGTGTTGTCCATCACAAATGTCAATATAATAAAATTTATTAACATGGAAATGTAAATAGCACAGCCATGAACATTGGGGTGCATGTGTCTTTTTGAATTATGGTTTTCTCTGGGTATATGCCCAGTAGAGGGATTGCTGGGTTGTATGGTAATTCTATTTTTAGTTTTTTAAGGAACCTCCACACTGTTCTCCATAGTGGCTGTATCAATTTACATTCCAACCAACAGTGCAAGAGGGTTCCCTTTTCTCCACACCCTCTCCAGCATTTGTTGTCTGTAGATTTTCTGATGATGCCCATTCTAACTGGTGTGAGGTGATACCTCATTGTAGTTTTGATTTGCATTTCTCTAATAATTAGTGATGTTGAGCAGCTTTTCATGTGCTTCTTGGCCATCTGTATGTCCTCTTTGGAGAAATGTCTATTTAGGTCTTCTGCCCATTTTTTGATTGGGTTGTTTGTTTTTTTAATATTGAGCTGCATGAGCTGTTTATATATTTTGGAGATTAATCCTTTGTCCATTGATTCGTTTGCAAATATTTTCTCCCATTCTGAGGGTTGTCTTTTCGTCTTGTTTGTAGTTTCCTTTGCTTTGCAAAAGCTTTTAAGTTTCATTAGGTCCCATTTGTTTATTTTTGTTTTTATTTCCATTACTCGGTCGTGGAAGCAACCTAAATGCCCATCGACAGACGAATGGATAAAGAAGATGTGGTACATATATGCAATGGAATATTACTCAGCCATAAAAAGGAACAAAATTGGGTCATTTGTAGAGACGTGGATGAATCTAGAGACTGTCATACAGAGTGAAGTAAGCCAGAAAGAGAAAAACAAATATCATATATTAACGCATATATGTGGAACTAGAAAAATGGTACAGATAAACTGGTTTGCAGGGCAGAAATAGAGACACAGATGTAGAGAACAAACGTATGGACACCAAGGGGGGAAAGCAGTGGGGGGTGGGGTTGGTGGTGGGATGAATTGGGAGATTGGGATTGACATGTATACACTGATGTGTATAAAATGGATGACTAATAAGAACCTGCTGTATAAAAAAAATTAAAAAATTAAAAATTAAAACAAAACAAACAAAAAAAAACCCATGAAAATGAACAACTTCCATTTGGGGATTTGGAGTTGGAATTTGATCTCCCAGTGGTTCATGTCTTCTCAGCCATTTGACTCACCAGATCCTCTTTTACTGCCCTCTTCCCTCTCTTTAGGAATGGGGCACAGGGCTCTGGCTTGGGTTGCTTTTTATGGAAACTTGAGCAGTTGTGCTCTTTGTGCAAAACCTTCAAAGAGGTTCCTCTGGACCCTGCAGGCTTCCACAGCTCCCAGTGGTTACTTCTTCCTTACTCAGAATGGTTAGCTGGAGTAGTGTCCATTCAATTCTGGAACCTGGAAGTCCAAGATCAAGGTGCCAGCATGGTTGGGTTCTGGTGACAGGGTTCTGGTGACAACCCTCTTCGTGGTTCATAGCTGGCAAATTCTCCCTGTGTTCAGGGGCTAGAAATCTCCCTGGAGCCTCTTTTATAAGGGTACTAATTCCATTCCTGAGGGCTCTGCCCTCTCTTCATGACCTCCCAAAGGCCTACTCCCTAACTCCATTATATTTGGGCGTTAGGTGTCAACATATGAATTTTGGAGGACACAAATATTCAGACCATAACAGGTGGATACCTCAGGGAATAGACAGTTTTATGCGGCCTTGCAGATTTGCAACAATTTTCTGTACTTATCTGTCTACCATGAAATTAGTAGAATGAGCAGTGGAAGTCTTTCTCAGATAGATCTGCTACATTCGCATCTACTGTGTGCTCCATACTGCTGATAGGAGTCCAATGAGAGTACAATCTCTGATCCTAGAGTCTTCATTAAACATTTTATTTCCATAAAATGCCCCATTTGGGAGAATTTTGAAGGGAATAAAATGCTCTAAATAATGGATTTCAAAATCCTCTTTTTATTTGGAACAGTTATTAGTAAAATGAAACTCTCTGTATCAGTTAAAGGCTATTTTAGAAGAGTAGAAAAAAAGGAAAATGGAATTTACAGCAACCCAACCCTAGAATCACAAAGCAGAGTACAGAATAGTGGATGTGGAGCAGAGAAGCAACAGCTTAAAAACCAGCACAATCGGGCTTCCCTGGTGGCGCAGTGGTTGAGAATCTGTCTGTCAAGGCAGGGGACATGGGTTCGAGCCCTGGTCCGGGAAGATCCCACATGCCATGGAGCAACTAAGCCCGTGCGCCACAGCTACTGAGCCTGTGCTCCAGAGCCCGCGAGCCACAGCTACTGAGCCCACGTGCCACAGCTACTGAAGCCCGCGCGCCTAGAGCCCATGCTCTGCAACAAGAGAAGCTACTGCAATGAGAAGCCCGCGCACCGCAGCGAAGAGTAGCTCCCGCTCACCGCAACTAGAGAAAGCCCGTGCGCAGCAACAAAGACCCAACGCAGCCAAAAATAAACAAACAAATAAATAAATAAATGTATTAAAAAAAAGAACAAAACAAAAACCCAACACAATCACTATTTCCAAAAACTATTCCAATGAGTGGAACCCATGGTCCTTGTGATACAAAGGCACCATATGCTGTGCCACAAGGAGTTGTTTTGAAAAAAAAAATCTCATTTTTTACCATTAGTCACCTATGACTTTAAACAAGTCAAGATTCTGTGGAAATATCCTTACTGACCACATGCAAGCTTTCTTATAACCATGGAGTTTTATTTAACCAAATGTATACATGTGACCCTTCTTGGTTGCAAATAAAGGTGGCACTTTGATTTATTTATCTTAAACCTCCTGTGCTGCTGTTCATTCCTACTACATATAAGAATTTGGAAATGTGCTTCAGAGGTCAAGAGCAAATCTGTGTCATATCCTGGAAACAAATTGTGGGCTGAATAACTTCTGTTCAGCTCCTTCTTTGTCCAAGAGAAGAAAGAGCAGAGTTGATCTAGCCAAGATGAAATTAAGGAGAAACAAACCAAAACACACCTTAGTTTTGTAAGGCACCGGCTTCATCCTCAGCACATTACAGAGTTTCAATGCTGGGCGTGAGCGCTATCAAATATTCTTCAAGAGCAAAGAAAAATGCTGCTCCTGCAAATGTGAATGTCTAAATACTAATCAAAGCTTTGCTGTAATCCTGCGGAAATGCATAGTGAGATTTCCCAGCTGTCAATCATTGTGATTCTGACAGCTGTAGTAAGATTCTGGCTTATGTGTATTTCTCAATAACTTGGGCCCCGGGGCAGGTGTTGTCCTCTGGCAAAGACAGCTTTCAGACTGTCAATCAATTTCTTCCCATCTGGAAAGGAGGAGGGGGCCCTCCTGGGTCCAGCATGAGTAGGGCCACATGGGAATTGCGGCAGATAAAGTACTGAATGTTTTTCTTCTCTACCTTTACTCATTGTTCAAAGGGATGACAATTTCCCACAGCAACTGGTCTTAAAGAGGGACAATTCAGTACAAGATTGTCTAATCAGGAAAGGCAAAGTGTTTGAACTAGGGAGTTTTACTCTAATTCCAACAGAAAGATCTCCAGTAATAGAAATTAGTTAAGTGTCTGTTCTCAGTAACAGAACATATTTACTGCCACCTCTTTTGAGATAATGAAATGCCATTTACATTACCCTCTCTCCCTGGTAAATCTGAGCAGAAAGCAAACTCTCTAAGTTTCCTATCATTCTGCAGAGCCGGGAACCATATCTAGTAATCACTTCTAATCTCACTAGGGAAGAACAGCAGGTAGGAAGCTATTTGGGATTTATAGTGCTACTTACTTCTCCAGGCAAAACCAGAGTTATTAAAAAGCAAGAAGAAAGGCTTCTTGAGCTCTCTGGGGTAAGTAAGGGAATAAACTTTAAAATCCTGATTTCTATTACTCTAGACAAAAGAAGACACCTTAGCCCATTGCTGGAAGACTGAACTTCAGTCTTTTTCTGCCTGCTTATCTCTGCGGAGCTCAGATAGGTCTGGTGCTCTCGCTCCCTGACTCAGTTTTCCCATCTCTGAAGTGGAGCTAGCAATATCCGCCAGGTTCTAGCAGTGTGTACAGGAGACTTAGGAATAAGAGGTGCCATATTGGGGCTCTAAAGCTTTGTAACGACGACCAAGACTCATTCTGATGGCAGACAAATCACACTTGACATTTTGGCAAGTTTTTCATACCAGAATTGGTCAAGGTTACGCCCTTTGTCTGTTTCCACACCACTGATCTCCCTCTGTTCTCACGGAACACTTCATTTGGGGTATCAGAGGTTGGTGGTAAAAGGGAGAAAAGAAAGAACACTGAATCAGTGATAGCTGAGACTTTCTAGGCAAACTTGGCCATGACTCAGCAAGGAAGCCATAGAGAAACCTCACTGCTTTATACCTGTTAGAGAAGAGGCCAGTTTGAGGCAGTGGAAAGATCCAAGTGTGAGGCTATTTGCAAACCATTCTAAATGGAGAAAGATCTCTGTTCCTTGGTCTCCCATCCTCCCCCCCATCCCCACAACCCATAGAAAGAAGAGCCCTCTTCTTGGTCTTGAAGTCTCCTCTTCCTCTTGCTATGGACTCCTTTCCCTCCCTGACAAATATGCATGGCTCTCCCTTAACATAAAAGCACAATCACTTCATAAAACCTTTTACCCTTTCCAGACAACTGTGCTGCCGTCCTTTCCCTCACACAGCACAGAGGGGAAGGCATGGCAGGAAAAGCACAGGCTGGAGTCAGGTTCAAGTCTTGCCTTTCTCTTTCTATGTGTGTATTTGAGAAGGCGATTTACCCTCACTCCCCTCAGCTAAAACAGCAACGCAAGACAGTGATAATAATGCCGGCAAGAGTTAACGAGGCTGAAGTGAGATCTTGCATTTAGGTGCCCAGCAAAATACCTGGGACACGCAGGTGACCCAGGTTTCCTCCTCTCATGGCCAGATGTGTGGAAACGTGGTTGGAACCCACCGATTCCCCTCCCTTACGCCCACCTTGCTGCTCAGGCTCTGGAGGGACTTCCGTTTCTGTTGACCTTCTGCCCATGTAACAAGGATAAACACCGCCTCTGCCTAGGAATCTTGCCTGTGCCGGTTTCCGTGACGCAGCAGAGTCTCGTGCAGTTTACACAGCAGCTCACAGAATTCCTTCTCAAATTTAGAGTCAAAACAGGTGACCAGTGCCCTGCTTGCAGTGCAGGAATCTGTGCTTCCTCAGAGCCCCTGCAGCCTTGGGTTTGATCCCTAGAACTCTGAAAGCCCTTATTTGGGGGTGGGAGTGTCCCTCCGAGTTGCTTTTATCTGAATGCTTGGGGAGCACGCTGTATTAATAAAAGCAAGCCCTGGCCTCATCCTCACAGCCCCGAGGAGCCACAGATTTGGTGGAGTTGCTCTGGCTACTTTGGAGTGAGTGGGAAACACGAGGTCGGCAGAGGGTGTATCTAACGTCCCCTGCTCACCCTTGTCGGCTTGTTTGGAGCCTGTTACCCCCGTTGAGTTCCGCACCTTCATCATCCACAGGAGAAAGCGAGGCCCGGGGATGGGGCAGTCCCACCAGGGCAGCTCAGCCCAACCTGGTGCAAACACGGGCCTCCTGTCTCAGCCTGGATCCTGTGGACCGTTTGTCTGTAGACAAGATGCCAAACCCTGCGTGTCCTATATAAACAAAGGTGTTGGTGGGGAGAAAACTGGAAAATAGAGTGGTTAGGCCAACTGGCAGCTAAACAATGGATGGAAAGAAAGACCGGAAACCTGGTGTGTAGGTGAGACAAGAGAAAGGGCAAGAAATAAATCAAGGGAGCAGGGAGACAGGCTGCTCAGGGCAGGAGCCTGTGCGAAGGTGTGGATGAGCGAGCTGGTAGGTGGCCGCCGGGCCAGGAGGGAGCTGAGGGGGTTTGGGTGCACACGGGGACCACTTATTCTGTTGTTACACCAGGAATTGAGGGTCAGACCTGGAATACTGGACAAAAAAATCTTTGCCAGCTCTAAGACTCCAAGCACACTGATAGGGAGGGAGGGCAGGCATGTGGGCACCAGCCCATCCCCCTCCAGCCCCTCCATCTCCAATCGGAGAAGGAAGCAGCAGAGGAAATAACAGAGGAGAAAGTTGGTGATCATTTCATAATATATAAAAATATTGAGTCACTATGTTGTACACCTGAAACTAATATAATATTGGATGTCAATTATAACTCAATTAAATAAAAAAGAAAACAGATTCAGAGACCTTTAGTCCCAGAAGAGATTATCTAATTTAATTCCTTCCTTTACTAGTGAAAGCTGCAGCCCAGGGAGGTTAAATAACCTTGAAGCAGGTCGCCGGGTCTGTGCATAGAAATCACTCTGGATCCCTTAATTATCCAGGTGTTGATTACACTACAAATACCCTATTTCCAAACAAGGTCGCATTTGCAGATACCAAAGGTTAGGACTTGAATGTTTCTTTCACTCAAAAAGCAGATTCTTCCTTCTCACACAGGGAAGAAGGCCATGTGAAGATGGAAGCAGGGACTGAAGTGATGCATCTACAAGCCACGAAATGCCATGGATTACGAGCGGCCCCCAGAAGCTGGAAAAGCGGCATAAAATAGACCCTCCCTCAGGGCCCTCCAGAAGGAGCCAGCCCAGCTGCCACCTTGATTTCAGACCTCTGGCCTCCAGAACTGTGAGACAGTGAATTTCTGTTGCTTAAGCCACCCAGTTTGTGACACTTTGTTGTGGCAGCCCTAGGAAACCCCTCCACCAGCCTAAGGAAACCACACACGTGTGAAGTGCAGAACTTCCTTAGACGTATAGCCGAGCACACGGCAACATTGGATGGCTTTGCATAGGGTCTGGATGCACCTTCTACAAGCTCTAGGTTAACTCTAAAGCCTGAGCAAGTGTGCAGAGGTGACGGGGGACATGGGGAATGGGGGACGGGGCAGAGAAAGCCAGGACCAGGTGTTGCAATTGTCCCCCTTTATAGGTTCTGGACCTGTGTTAAGGGGCTTCTAGACCAATGCTCCTCCTGATTCTTGGGGGATGAGCTGCATGGGGGGCAACACTCCTAATCATGTTATAGGGGCTTCTGCCCCTACCTGATCTCCTAACCTGATAAAATGCAGGGGATCAAGTTGATGTCCACGGATTTCCTTCCCCTTCTTCCCTCCATCTCTGAGGCAGCCCTGTCACTCTCAGATCCCACCCAGCCCCTGCCTGGCTCCTTGCTACCCCCCGACATTGCCCCCCCCCCAAGTCTAGCCCCATGGACCCATCTGAAGGGAGCTCAGCAAGGACCCTCTTGTAAAGGCGATCCCGTCACTTCACCCATGGAACCCACAGTGCACATTCCTTTGAGGCCTCCATTCTGTCCTTGACACCGACAAGGCCCCTTTGTTAAGGAGGTTAGAATGGGAGGGTAGAGGGTGATGTTCTTTGATGCCATAATAAGAAAATATGAAACCAAATAACTAGTTCAATGAAGGAATTCCCAGGGCTTCAAGAGGAAGGCCCTAAGCCCCTAAGGGACCAGCAACTCCCCATGGGGAAGGGGTGGGATTACCTGAGCCCCAAACAGAGGTGATTTCTTGTCTCTATCAGGCTTCCCCAGTCTCGGGCCCCATCCCCTCGTTTCCCACCGCTGTTAGCAGGTCACTCTATTACTGTTATTCTGGCTCCCGTTGGAATGGAGGCATTTAGAGCAGTGGTTCTCCAAGTCCAGTGGTCTTTTTACAGATTCCTGAGACCTATGCCCAGGGGTCCGCTTCTGGAGGTCCGGGACTTTGCATGTTTGAAGCAGCATTCAAGGTGTTTTCACTTGGTGGTCTTCAGACCTTAGGCATCATTAGGCATCATTGTCCGGTGGACCATCTGGAGCCTTCCAGTGCCGGGGATCTTAGGGACAGTGGCAGCTGGTGGAGGGACTAGCTTTGTTTTTTTAACCTCTTTATTGGAGTATAATTGCTTTACAATGGCGTGTTAGTTTCTGCTGTATAACGAAGTGAATCAGCTATACATATACTTATACCCCCATATCACCTCTCTCTTGCGTCTCCCTCCCACCCTCCCTATCCCACCTCTCTAGGTGGTCACAAAGCACCGAGCTGATCTTGGAAGGGACTATCTTGACAGCTCAGTGGTCCTGTCCTTCTCTTCAGTGGGGACCTCATCTGACAAAGCTGGGCGTTGCCCCCAGAGCCTGTGGGCCCTTCGAAGACTTCCCAGAGATATCCAGGCAGAGGCACCAGGGACTGTGGCTATAAACCCCTGTAACTGGGACAGAGGTGCTGTAACCATGACAGGATGTGACCTGGCAGAAAGTTCTCCGCAGGAGAGACAGGGAAAGAGGCAGGAAGAGGGAACTGGCAGAAGAGGTGTGGGGTCGCACCCTTGCTGGCCTGTCAACGATGCCATCCACAGCTCACTGGCCTCAGTTACGAGCAGCTGCCTTCCCATCTGTGGGAAAGATGCATCTGCTTTCTATGCAGAAAGCTCGCACCTACTTCAGAGGGAGAAAAAAGTCCATTTGGGCTACTAAAACAAAAATGCCATAGACGGTGGCTTAAACCTTTATTTCTCACAGTTTCGGAGGCTGGGACACCAGCCAAAGTGCAGGTTTGGTGTCCGGTGAGGGCACGCCTCCTGGTTCATAGATGGCAGTGTTCTCACACGGTGGAAGGGGCACAGGAGCTCTGTGTGGCCTCTTTTATAAGATCACTAATTCCATTTATAAGCAATAAGGCCCTACTCTTATGACCTACTCACCTCCAAAAGGCCCCATCTCCTCATACCATCACATTGGGGATTAGGTTTCAGCATATGAATTTGGAAAGGACACAAACATTCAGCAACGAGGATGGCATGAAAAGCTCCAACTCCTGCCTACCTTCTCCAGGACCTGCCTCTGGCCATGCAAACCCACTGCCCTGCTCAAGAAGGAAAGAGGGGACCTCATTCCGTGTCTCAAGGGTAGTGGAATGGGGATGCACCAGAATTGCCCTGGGCACACTTCAGCCAGTCCCTCTGTGCGTCTAGCCACCCATCACCTCTTCACACCACACCCGGACTCCCAGTGAGCGTGGAGGCTGGAGAGTGAGGCTTCGTTTCTGGAACAAGTCTCGACAGGATGGCGCTGGATACTGCTAAGGACCCTCTACGCTCCACGTGGGCACTGTCCCCTTGACAAGGGAGGATGAGAAAACATCCATGTTTATTCAAATATGTGACCTCAGGAGTGTATCCTGTATTCTTTTAAAAGAGGAAATCCAATATAATGTAAAGCAGAAAGCAAATTCAAGTTACTTTTGACAGTTGCTTCAACTCTGGCCATTTCCACTAAAACCGGAGCCATTGCCCAGCTGTGTTTAGAACTGTTAAAAGGTAAACTGAGGCATATTAAGACTTTTAAGAGTTTTTTTTGTTTGTTTTTTGGGGGGTTTTTTAGTAAAATTGATTCAAATTGGGCAGGACCAAACTGGAACTTGTTAGGAGTGTTCCACCAACAGGAGCTGGGGAGAGAGGCTTATGCAGAGAAGGCCTGGAAGCAAAGCAAGGAAATTGTT
The DNA here is from genome assembly GCF_965194825.1 of Balaenoptera physalus. Classification (NCBI taxonomy): domain Eukaryota; kingdom Metazoa; phylum Chordata; class Mammalia; order Artiodactyla; family Balaenopteridae; genus Balaenoptera; species Balaenoptera physalus. The sequence goes on from NC_138897.1 coordinate 14,390,439, forward strand.
GAGCGGCTACAGCTCAAAACCTAGTTGGCTGTTGGTGGTCAATAGGCTGGTCGTCCTTAGGTTTCAGCTTCTTAACCTTGAGGCATTTACAGGCTTAGGTTTGGGTTTGCTTATATACACTGACATGGCATTAAGGCCACTTCAGTCCAATGGCCTCCCTTAATGTCACAGGACCCTGCGAAAAGAATTGTATGCTGAGTTGAAAAGATCCACTTTGTTTTAATTAGATATATGTCTCACATGTCATCTGGTGCTGACAGCAGTCACTCTAGGTTTTCTTGGCCGTGACAAGAGAAAGCGAATAAGGCAGAAGCTGCCTTTTCTCATTCGGTTTGGCCTGTTGAGGGAACTCTGCATTTCTTTATGGCGGAATTGCTTAGTCAGTTGCGCAGAGGGGCAAAGCGGTGCAGTTGCGAAGAGCATGGACCCTGCAGCCAGCCTGGCTTTGAACCCTGGCTCTGCTGCTCGCTGGTCTTATGATTTTGGCAGCTGGTGGACCCTCCCCGTGCCTCAGTTTCCTCATCTATAACGGCTACTAACGGTACTTGTCTCATAGGGTTTTTGTGAAGGTAAACGAGTTAATAATATAAAGCACTTAAAATGGTGCAGCACATCATAGGCACTTCGGGTGAGTTAGGTTTATTTCAGTTCATGCTTTTCAAGTATTTGCCGTCTTTTCCTGCTTTTAAAGCAGCTCTCGGCAAGTCTCAGGAGAAGCCATCATTGTCAGAGTAACAAACTTCTGCAGCGCCCACTTTCTGTCTCGCAAAACACTGCTTAAGGAAACTCTTTTCGTGAAAGTCTGCAAAATTTCTTCCTCCAAAGTACCTCCTGCTCCACTATAACCTTTCTGAGGATGCAGGGACTGATAATTGCTTTTACAGTCAGTCTGGTAAAGGTGCCTCCTTTTAATTTTTCCAAAAAGCAACTGGAACTCTGTATGTGCAGTCCTTATTCCTGGGTGTCCTTGAACTTGTGCCTGGGTTTGGGGGTGCTGTGCTGAGGACCCAGTGACATCCTGCTCATCAAGTGCCAGCCCAGCATGTTCTGGACGCTCCATAAAGACTTGCTCCCATTCTCTGCTCTTCCAGCCTGTTTACCATCCTGAACTATTACTACAGCGGTGGCAAGACTCCCCCCGGCCCCGCCCCACGGTGACGATGCCCATGTAAGGACAATTGTTTTACACGTGCAATCTAATGAGCAAGGAGAAGGGAAACACACATGGTAGGATTTCACAAGTAAAGGTAGCCCCTAGATCGCCAAGCAAACATGTGTTGAATTGGTAGAAACTTGCCCTCGAACAATGTATTTTCTCTCTGCCAATTTCTCTTTGATTGGGGAAGTTGCTGTACTGGGTGGCAGGGGTGGCACTTCATAATGGTGCCTGATACCCTGGCTGGTGTTTGAATCATGAGGGTCCTTTCGTACCCCAGGGTCACAGCAGATGGGATCGGCTTATTATTACTTTTGCCTATAGCCACGTGTCTACTCCAGAACCAACCCTGGCTACAACTGGAAAGCACATAAACAAAGCTCATCAAAGAAAATTAAAAACAAGTCCACGCTGGTTTCTAAGAACTCCAGGGCCTACTGGTAGGAGATGCATCCTCTTTACACTGCGGGGACCCTAACTGTCAAGAAAAACGATGGGTTTTCAGGGAACTGTCACTTGAAAACAATACCGCTCATGTGTGCCAAGCTACGCCATCCTCTGTAGCAGCTTTTCTGTACTGGCTAATTGCCAATGCACAAAACCAATTATTTGTAGACACCTGTCCCTGATGATCTAGCTTCTCCAAAGCTTTTATTCTAAACCTGTCCTTTCTGCCCCTTGCTTTCACACAGAAATTTATTCTCTTCTTCCCCTACTGGGAAAACAATTGCCCCTTTAAACATAAACTTTGCCACGGGCTGAGAACCATCCACTAAGAGAGCACGACAATCAGAGAAATCTATATAAACACTGTGGTTCCCCATCGCAAGACAATGACCAGATTTCCTACATCCTAACCCTCCACATATCCGGGCACTGGGGCTGAGCATTCTGAATGCTCACCTGTTTCCTCCCATTACAAGCTCCAACTTATTACCTGCCTCTTCTTGTTCTCATTCTCTAGGGAATGCCTTTGCGTTAGGCCTCCCATAGGACAGTCACAATGGCTCCAGAAATTCAAGCCAAGGACCCCAGAGGGGCCAGATAGCTCTCTCTCTCTGGTGCCAATTCTCTGAATGTAAGACTTCCACATGGGAGCTAGAAAATAATTACCAAGTAAAGAAAATTTTCTTCTATTCAGAAAAAAATGACTGGTACTGTTGGGATCTGTGCCTTTGCACTGGTTGTTATGTGGCCCTAAATAAAAACCATGAGATAATGCCCAGAAGGCCAAAGAAGTGTTCTGACTTCTAGGGGGAGCCCAGCATATTCTTCAGTGAGGACACATATGGGTGGACACGCTTTCTTGGGTAGAAGCTACAAGAGCATGAAGTCTGCATATTTCCTGCAGCTGGTCTAAGCTTCCTAGAAAGTTTTGCTATTCTGTTTGGAAATTGTGCTCAGCTCTGCTGCAGATGAAGAGGTATGAACTGTCCGAAAGGCACCCTAAATGTCTATTAGGACACATTGACTATTTGTGCATGTGGGTTTGAGTTTGTAGGTTAAAATATTTTGTACAGGAAGAGATACAGGTACTTTGAGGAAATCGTTTCTGACTAGCCTCTGTGTTAATGGTTTCCAGCTGCCAGGAGAATGGTTGTATTCGGTTTCAGTCTGTACAAGAACTTCCTGAGGAAACTGAAAGCTCTGCTTCCCAAACTTGTATATACACAGGACACCTTCTGACTGAGGAAAAGGTAGTAAGTGCACCTTAGCACCTATTGGAGACATTTCAGCATCAATAACTATGTCCCATCGTGGCTAGGGGACAACCAAGCAGCTGCTCTAAAGGGTGGAAGTTAAGTAGAAAAATCCAGAGTCATGTGACTGGATAAAAACCTGGAGAATTCGATTTCTCTTACCAGGGGAATCACCTCAAAGCGTAGAGCATTCTGTGAGGGAGGGAGGCCCAGGAGGAATGTGGTCAGTGGGAAACCCCTGATATTTGATGGGATGGCCAAAAGGCTTGGAAAACGGGGTGACTCACGTTCGGTTTTATGGATACAGGTAATTTTGAGACTGTGCTACTTCAAGGCGGGTCTCTGCACTGTCTTAAACCTTTAGCGAAGTCAGCTTCAATACAAAGCTACTGGATGAGTGTATTTGGAAGAAAATCACAGAAAAGAGCTGTGTCCCAGGTCTTGGGGCATGAGGATTAGCCGTGTGAGTGGACAGAGAGAGACAGTGGAAACACAGAGCCCAAAGAGCCTTGAGGAGTTGCTGGAACTTGCCTGAGAACTTGCCAGAATCTTGATCTTCCCACAGAATTTAAGATCAAGGCATTAAGCAATTTTATTTCAATCCCAAATGACACAGGGACCTCAGCAGCTTCAGGAATCAAAGCAGAAAACACATGTGAATCACAGGACACAGATCATGACACTTAGTAGGTCCTCAACGATTGGAAACCAAGATTAATGTGGTGGTTGTTACTGAATACTATATTAAAAATTGCCAAGCTTGTCTATTTTGATAAGGAATTCTATTTTTTATAAAACAAAAATCCCACTCCCTCTTGGTTAATCGTGATCTTAGATGTTTGCTTGTTGGATCAGGACATCGTCGTAACCTTGGTAGGGGCACCACCAGGGAGCAGCTTGTCTGGATGTCAGGACACCTCCCAAGGAGATCGTCATCCTACTTGTGCTGGACTTGTCAAAGGCCGAGGTAATCTCACAAAGGCGTTGGCCAACTGCGGGCCAGATCTGGCCCATGGCCCTGATAAGATTTAAAGGATTAAAAAACAGAACCCTCCCAAACCAAGGAATATGGGACAGAGATCGTTTGAGACCAACAAAGCCCTAACATGTTGACTGCTTGACCTTTTACAGGAAGTCTGTGGCGCAGGGGGTTAAGGCCGTGGTGGCCGTCAGACCCCATCAGCCCGGAGGAGGGAGCAGGTCCCCAGGGGAGGGCGTCACAAGCACTTTGAGCAGCTCCAAATCCAGGGATGCAGCTCGTGCTCCAAACCTGCCAGTGAGTCTGGTCCAAGCAAAGGGCTCGGGGTCAAGTCCTCCTCACAGGGCCCCACAGGGAGGGTCCAGGGAGGATCAGGAGCCTGGGTCTCAGGGCCGAGGTTGGGAGACGCGGGCGCAGCAGGCACACAGCCTCCTCTGTCCCCGGAACCCCGGGAGGGGGTCTCTGGCAGGGGCCGTCGGCTCCGCCATGGGAGGAGCAGGAGTGGGGCCCATGGGGATGGTCAAGTCTGTAAGGGAGGCGGGAGATGGGACGCAGGCCTGGGATGGGAGGGGACGTGGAGGGGAGCCCCATGTGGGAGCTGAGGCCTCGGCCAGCTCAGCAAGCTGATTCCCCACGGGGGAGAGAGAGGCCACTTCCTGCAGAAACCTAAGCTCTGCCTCGGCAGGATCCTACAACAGGCCACACACGCTCTAGGTAAGTGGCCTGCTTCTGCCCCGCCTGTCGTCTGAGCTCTTGGTTTCCAGCCTCTCCTCACTTTGCCCGGCCACCCTGCTGGGGACAGAGAGGGTACCCAGCCTCCAGGCTTCCCCGGGCCCACCTTTGTCCACACACAACCTGGGGGATGTTTCCCTCACCTTTCAGCACATTTATTCCACCCCACATTCAGCACATCTGGGATCTGGAGTAAGAAAGACAATGTAATCTGACAACTAGACTTCACATCAGAATGCTCTGTTTTGAATCCTTTTGGTTTGGTTGATTGTTTTGGTTTTTGGCGCTGCAGGCATTCCTGCAGAGTGGAGTTTGAATAAAGGGACATTCTTCTTAGGGGAAAAAGCCCACTGCCTTGCCCAAGGCTGAGCTCTTAGGCCAAAGCACACAGCAGTCTGGGTGCTAGCGCTGGAATCAGCAGGTGCTGCCTGGCTGGGGCCACCTTAGAAAGTCGGAGGATGTGCCCTGGACAAACTCTTGGTGGCCAGACAAGTGACTGTCCTGGGCCCCTTGGGGGTGGGAACGCAGCAGTGATGACGGGGGCTGAGGGGCTGGGTCCTCACGGGGTCCTGAGCACGGGCTCAAGATGCTGGAACCACGCAAGTGTAGAGCCTGCCTCTGGGGATGCCCACGTCCAGAGCTGCTGTGACTGGTGGTTGGCATTTTTCAGGGACCAGAGGTCAAATTAGGAGACAGTTGTTTTAAGCTCTCTGACAAAAGGGACCTTGTCTGCTTTATTCCCTGCTGAATCCTCCTGCCCGTAACAGCGCATGCCTCATGGAAGACACACAAATCTTCGTTGATGTTGGGCATGTTAGAAGCTTTATTTTTAAAGGGAAACCAGCTCATTTTGTAAAGAAGGCACGAATCACTACCCAGGCAGGATTTGGTGCAGCAAGCTATTCCAGAAATTCTTTCCCTCTAAACCCAGTCCCTGACTTCTTTGAGCTCCTATTGTGTGTTTAACTCTGTGGTAGAAACAGAGAAATGGGACTGACTCAGGTACTTACAATCTAGATGAGAAAAATCATCTGGCTGACTTATCTCGTCAACTTGATTGCACCGTGTTGTCTGGAGCTTCAGTTTCAAGCCCAGTCAACTGCTTGCATGTGTTTCCTGAATGGAGAATAAGGTCATGTCTTAGGAGTCAGAAAACCCTGGGTTCCAATCCCAGCTCTGCCACATCCCAGCTGTGTGACCTTAGGGAAGTGATTTAAATATGCTAAGCCTCGGTTTTTCTTCTGTACAATGGAGATAATAATAGTATCCATCTCTGAGTGTCAGTATGAGGAGTAAATGAAACAATGGAGGTGATGTATCTAGAAGAGTGCCAAGAACAGAGCAGGAGTTTAATAGAGTTTAGCTATTATTATTTATTATTATTGGAATTTTTTTTTTTTTTTTAGCTTCTCTGTCTAGAACGCACAGCCTAACCCTCCACTCTTTAAGGCTCAGCCATATGACACTCCTCTGGAAGGAAGCTTCCTCAGACATTTTCCCCCTCATGAGTGCCTCCTTTGTGCTTCCATTGTAACCTGTGCACACTTCTGTCTTTGGATTCACTGCCTTGTATTATTATTGTCAGTTCCAGTGTCTGCCTCTTGGCCAGACTGAGAGCTCCCTGAAGTCAGGGCACTGTTTTATTTAACCCCTCCCATCCTGGCTTGCATGGCTTTTGGTTGTGTTAGGGGTTCAAGTGTTTGCTAGATAAATGAACAGAAAGGTAATATTGCATCATTTGAGAGATAAAGGATTGTTACAGATAATCAGGGCTTACTTGGGGTAAGAGGAAGAGGAGAAAGACACTAATACTTGTGGGCTATGTTCAAAGGAAAAGGAAGGACAATTTGACAAAGAGAAATGAAAGTTCCTGTGTGGCATTGATATATTATCTATAACATTTTTTTTTAAAGAACTCTGTTTAAACAGTGTGATGATCGTGTGTATTTGCATTTATTTAATTGCTACCCTAGGCATAGTTATTTAACATCTGAAGTTTCCCAGTACTCTTGGATTATTTAAGAGTAGTTCTATCATATTCCAGAGCTTGATGCTAACACTTCAGTTATATGTATTTCCAGTGGACATTAGAAGGTGTATTAATTAGCATACTGGGCGTTAGATTTTATTTTTTTGTTGTTGGAATGAGTCGTATTTGTTGGATTGGTAGACAAATTGTACAGGCACCCTTGCCTTCGCATGAGCAGTGTATAAGCAGCTTGTGTCCTTTGGAATGGCCTCTGGATCTTAGAATTCCACTAGATTCTGTGTCTATCTGCTTAAAGAGAATTCTGTCATCTGACCAATTAACTGAATCTTGCTGCTAGCTTCTTGTCACATCTGCTTTTTCGAGTGAAAGAATGGAGAGCTGGGACTTCGCAGAGCTTACAAACCAGGCAGTCTGGTGTTTGCTCCTGCTGGCTGATAAGCGTCTCTATGTGTCAGAATTCAGCTCTAGACTTGCTTTTATTGTGACAGGCCACCTGGTCGAGAGGCAGAGGGAGAGGAGATTATGACCCTCATTTCCTCCAGCCACTGAAGGCTGACAGAGGCTAAAACCCTAATACTGTAACAGTGAACAACCATTGGTTCAGGTCAACTTGAACGAGTAGGTTAGGAAGGCAGTGGTAGCAATGAAAATGGAAAAGCAAAAATGTGTGGGAGGGACCCAAAGAGAGCAGAATCAGCAGGACTTGGTGACTCATCAGATATGGTGGCAAGTGAGAGGTTATGTCAAATACAAGATCATATGTACATGGAGATATAAAAAGTGCATTTCATATAGCTCATTTTGATTCCTACAATAGCCCAGTGGGGTGGACTAGGCAGTTATTAGAAACTGAGGCATGAGCTACAAAAAAGTGTCATTGACTTGTCCAAAGTCACATGGCCCAAAATTCATGGTGTTGGGATCTGGATTCAGGTTGCCAGACCCCAAGTCAATTTCTCTTTTCATTATGCCTCATCAACTCAAAGGTTTTGAGGCTGGATGACTGAGAGAAATGGGAAGTTAGGGGAGAGAGTAAACGGGTTGATGTAAAAGGAAAGAGGAACCAGGAGGAGGAAGCTGACTGTGAAAGGTGGTGGGGTAGCTGCCCTCAGATGAGATGGATTGGCCCCTCACAGGGGGGCCCTTTCACCCATGTGATTGGTGCTGCTACAGTCTGAATGTCTGTGTCCCCTCAAATTCATATGTTGAAATCCTAAACTCCAAAGGTGGTGGCATTAGGAGGTGGGGCCTTGGGGAGGTAGTTAGGTCATGAGGGTGGAGCCTCCATGAATGGGATTAGTGCCCTTATAAAAGAGACCCCAAAGAGTTCTTTTTCCCCTTCTACACATGGGATACAAGAAGTCTGTGACCTAGAAGAGGGCCCTCACCCAACCATGCTGGCATCCTGATCTCAGACTTGCAGCCTCTAGAGCTGTGAGAAACACATTCCTGTTGTTTACAAGCCACCCGGTCTGTGATATTCTGTTATGGCAGCACCAACAGACTAAGACAGGTGCTCACACTGATCTGCACATGAGAGCGGTATGGCTTCTCTGTCTCAGAATCAGCCCCTCCCCTAAATCTGTGTAGGACCATTCTGTGTAGAATTCCATAGCTTACTCTCCAGGTTGCAGTCTTCCTTGGGGCCTCCCTTCTATTTGCAGCCTTCTGTTTTACCCCTAAACCTACACTCCCACATCAGAAACAAAATATATCTTCTGCCCTATAACTTGGCTTGGGGAAAAGGGTTTTCCATGCATCAGGGCAAAGTAAAGGGAAACCAAAGCCGTAGAACATATTTTTGTTGGCCTTGACAGTTGGTGACTCTTTCACTGTGAAACAACAGGTCCTTTGTGATCATTTGGAACTGCCATGTTGAGCAGAGTCTCCTATCTCAGCATCTTCCTGCTGTTTTAAGAAATAAGTCAATAAATAAGATGAATATCACATTCTTTATTGTTGATATGCACACCAACATTGAACAAAAGCAAACATAAAACCACCCTATTTTGGTTTTTTATTTGTCATCACTTTAATTTAGACCATCAGCTCTCCTGGGGAGCCTTGTAAAAATACAGATTCCTGGGCCCAGCCCCCGCTGGTTCTGGTTTTGCAGATATAAAAGAGAGACTGTCTTTCCCTCCAGAGAGTCAGCTGTGTTTATGTTTAAGGAACCTTTGCTCCTTTGTTCTAGGACAGGCTACAGGCTTGAGTGAAGATAGAACTTTCCGTGTGCTCTTTGCCAGCGTCTTGTTTGGTTGCAGCCACTCATTGGATTAGTAATAAATTGCCTTCAGGCCCAGGCCAGCTCTGTTCTCCACGAGTGCTCCCCCAACTTTTCCATTTGGCTTCAGCCTTCTGTTTCTAAATTGGCCTTGGCAGATTTAGAAGGTGCCTTGGAGACATTTCTGTGCCCAATGAACAACTTAACTTGGTGCAGGGCTCTGGCCAAGAGGGCTGATGGGCGAGAGCATTGTCTGGGCTTCTGAAAGTAGCGCCTGACAGAGAAACTGACCAGGGAAAGAGACTACGGAAGAGACATTTCTAAGGTTATCTGAGACATGCAGGCAGAATCTGATTTTGAGGCATAAAAACACAGCCTGTGGGAAAGAGTTGGAGAGGTTGAAAACTCTATTCCCATTTCTGTATTTTAACTCTTCTTGCTCAAAGCTTAGCTTCCAGGTAAAATGTAAATATTTGCGGGTGGGCTGTATAAATCTTCTTAGACCCTTATACCTCTGTGTGAATGAATGTATTAGATCCCTTTCTGAAATCAGGAAAGAAAAGAGACTGATGACTGGATAAGAAAAGCAGAAAGGGCAGGGGCGACTAAGTGTCAAGAAGACAAGCTCTGGCTCTTCGGCAACCCTGCCTGGACATGGGGAGGGTTCAGGGCACAGGGGCAGATGCACCCACAGCAGGCTGAGGACACAGGGACCTGGGCTGACATGTTCTTTGGGAAATGTTTCACACAAACGCCTTGAGGTTGAATGGATACAGGAGCATCTCTGACACCCTGAGGTCTTTATCTTTCGGGTGTCCCTCAGCAATGTTTTTGTTTGTTTGTCTTTCTTTTCCATTATAGTTTATTACAATATATTGAATGTAGTTCCCTGTGCTATATAGTAGGACCTTGTTGTTTAACCATTTTATAAAAATAGTAGTTTGCATCTGCTAATCCGAAACTCCTAATTTATCCCTCCCCCTGCCTTAGCAATGTTTTTTAAAAAACATGGAGAAGACTTAGCCGTAGACTATATGTCTACGTATATGAATTACACAGGAAATTACATTGTCATCGCATGACTCTCAAATTTATTTTTATTATGGTAAAATACATCTAACATAAAATTTATCTTTTTAAGTGCACAGTTCAAGGGCATTAAATCCATTCACATAGTTGTGCAACCATCACCACCATCCATCTCCAGAAATTTTTCATCATCCTGTACTGAAACTTTGTGTCCATTAAACACTAACTCCCCACCTCCCCTCCCTCCAGCCCCTGGTAACCAACGCTCTACTTTCTGTCTCTATGAATGACTCCAGAATTTTATAACATGGATCCTCCAAGATACAACTCACTCGCTCATACCCTGTAAGGATCTCTCTCTCCCTGGATAAAATGAGTTGCCTTCTCTTGTGTGTTTTCCTATGTTTTAGCCATTTGTGTCTCCAAGAGTCTTTTGCTACAGGGTCATCTCCTTCATTTTTCCCTGCCAGAAAGCCAAACTGCTATGTATCTAGCGAAATCCATGAATTGTCAAGCAAGAAGTGGGAGAAACTGGCTCCTCCAGAAGTCCCAGGAATCCTGGAAATCCTGAATGAGTGCTTGAGAGGTGACCATGGTCACTGGGCCAATTGTGAGCTGTTACCCCTAGATTTTCCTTCCACTCCACCTCTTCCCCAGAGAATCTCGAGACCAACAAGCAGCAGTAACAGGTGAAACAGCCTTGGCGATGTCTATGCCCTAAACCCTCCCCTATAACAGAGCTTCCCCCCTTCCTGCGCTTTGAAGAAAACCCTTTTGGCGTTTGCCTTTGTCCTTTGCCTGATATTTCCCACTTTCATCTGATGTGTGCAGAAGAGAAGGGCCTGGGGCCCATCACTTATTTGTAGGAGAGTTAGATTAGGTTCCTCTGATTAGGACCTGAGCATTTTGGCAGGTTGCTGGTGGGTCTACGAATCTGATCGGTCTTGAGACATCTCTGGGCGGCTCTGGTTGTTCAGTCGTGCACAGGATGCTCAGGACCCATCTGAGCCCAGCAGATAGCGAGGCGGATCACTCCAGCTCACTTGGAAATTGGTTCTCTCACCACCCCTCCAGCTCCCAGGGAGGCAGGTTCAAGGTAGCTAATAAGTAACTTGGTTGTAATTTTTATTTAGCTACGTGAACTTCACAGGCAGCTTAATTGCAGTTGCATAAGTGAACCACGTAATCACAGATTGGGCCCTTTCCATCTGTCACCTGCCACCGAGAGAACTGCTTTGAGTGGGAATCCTTATTTTGGGTTAATACTGAATCAAAAGAGTTTTTAAAGCAAGAGAGGAGAGCAAAGCACTATTTTTTTTTTTTTTTTTAACTCAGAAACCTTTAGGATCCAATCGTGTCTGAACCAAACAGCCATTCTCAGCTTCCTTTCTGGATTCTTCTGTAGCTTGTCAGTGGGATTCTAAATCCCATCTACTGAGTGTTGATCGGCTTCCTGGTTTAATTATCTAGCTGAGCGAATTCTCAACCAACCAATTTTGCTCCTGAAATGCCAGTGCCCTGCTTCTGGGGAAGGAAGGGGTCAATTAATCCTTGTTTGCTTTTTAATTCCTGTTCTGAACATAGTACATTCACACACAGGTTAATTTTTAAATCCACTCTCCTCTTACTTCACTGCTTTCTTTAATTCGCCCTGGAAACCTCAGTGACACTAAAACCCTATCAACCTCTTCTTATTGCTTGTGCAGCCTCATTAAATAGCTCAGCAAATACCTGACCTGGTCATTTCCCAGACTTCTGCTGGTAGCAATCGTCCAAAGTCCCCTTATTTTTTCTGTTCCTGTCTGAAGTCCCTCAGGGCAGAGGTTTTCAGGAATTGCTGACACCTCTCCATCTTAACCTGGTGTAGAAGGGAGACAGGGGCTTCTTTCCATGTGCCATCTGAGAGTCTGTTCCCAGGTCCTCTTTCTCAGCAGATCTGGCAAATTTGTGAGCCCACTGAATTTTAAGGGATTTATGAGGCGAGAACATGTATAAGGTATAGGAGCCTATGGACCCAGAGGTGAGCCAAAGGGTCAGGCCATTTCATCTCCTTTGGTAATGACCTTTCCAGGCATGTACAAACAAAATCTCAGCCTTTTCCTTAATGCTGATTTTTATTTACATTGTGGCTTGGAGTGTTTAGATAATATCAGGAAAGGCAGTGTGACAGGCAGCAGAGGGAAAATGAGTCTCCTGTACTTCTCACCTCCCATCCCGAGCCTCTGACCAAGCTGGGAGTTCCAGGAATCCATGGGCTGGATTTAGACGCTTCGAGCCCAGCCCCACTTCGTCTCTCAGCGGAGGGGACAGATCTGTCAAAGGTCTGCACTGGTTTGATTCTGGTGAGTCGCCAGCCTCGATGCAATACATCAGCTTCCAGTGCGCTTTGCTTGGGCATAACCTTGAAGTCGAAGATCAGTCAGAAAAGCTTTAAGGAGTTCTACTGGGAATCTTTTACAGCATCTGAGCAGTCTGCTTGGATTTGGCTAATGTGTGTTTCCTTTCGCCTGACAGAATGTTCACCGCCTCCAAACCCAGGAGACGCTCCCATAGGGACGGGCGTCCTCCGCGCTTTCCCAGAATATTAATGCCCTGGGATTAGGCGGCTTGCAGTTTCTAAGCAGTTTTGAAACTCCAGCTAGGAAGCAGGCATTTGACCTTTGGGGGTTTTGATCTTGTATTTTTCTGCTGGAATGTTTAATATGATAGTTAAAAATAAACAGGCGAATGGATACTTTTTCATAAGGCTGCTCATAAGTATCGGAAAACTAGGAACAAAAAATTCCAGTCCTTTCTGGTATCACAGAGAGAGGCTAAGCAGAGACTCAAAACAAGCCTTCTGGTCTCCCTTCGTGATCAGGTACAGCTGCTCCTCAGGTCCCACAAGCCATGACTAACGCAGATCTGACCCATACAAATTGTTCCAGAAGCTGCTGATAGCATATTAGAGACGTGGAAGAGGTTGCATTATGCATGAAAACACACACTAAGCTAATGTCACGGAGCAAGGGCTCAGGGGAGGCGGCAGGTCCCAGGAGAAAGGCTTTTTGTTTTCAGGTTTATGGTGCTCCTGTGGGGTTTCTAACGGTGCCAAATCATGTTATTTCCGGGGTGCCTGTGTCTTTACCCTCATCTCCTTCCAATCTTATCCCAAAAGCCACCAGGAGAGAACAAGAGTGGAGGGCCATTTGTAAATCTAAGACCACTGACCTAAAGTAAGAAATAAAATGCTAAACCTAAAGCTAAAGAAGGGGCCAGCATCCTTCTTCCATCGCATGTGAAAATATTTTGGTGACTTCAACAGTAAAAACTATTTGAAAGTATATTATACACATACAGTTTGTGTTACAGGTTCTGTACCTTTAAAACTCAGGATGTCAATTTAGGAGTCATTATCACTTTTGCAAAATCTGAGTTGTGCAAACCTGTCTGGGCGTGGGGGTGGGGTGGGTGCACTTGCATAAGCTGGGATGTTACAGTGTTCAATTACCAGGTGGTTGGCTGGGATTGAATGCATCAGCGTATCAGTGACCAAACCGGAAATTGGAAGGGTAGAAAAAGAAATCCTATATACATATAAACACATGCACACACATGTGTTTGTTTGTTTGCTCCCTTGCTTCGTTATTTAACTTCCTCTGTCTTAGCTTGAATTTCCTGAAAGAGGAGCCTAAAAAGGGCTTGCCTGCCAGTCATCTACTTGGGAGTGTACCCGATCCCAGGGAGCAGGCTTGAGAGACAGAGCAAGGGAACAGAGCGGGGAAAGCCAAAACAAAGATGCGTTATCCAGCCGGTCATGCTACAAGCATCTGGTGCTCCGTCCTGCTGGAACCTTCCGAGAAGCCTCCTGTGACACCCTCAGAACTGGCTGCCCAGGGGCCAAAGGGGGACGTACTTCTCCAAGAGTCCTGCCACCACTGGGCATAAGGATCCCACTCCTCCCCAGTCCACTCTAGGTGGCCTGTGTGAATGTAGAGCAGCACCCGCATCAGGGAAGCTCCAGGGCTGGAAGCAGGAGCTGAGGGGAGAAGGCTCGGGACGAGGCATTCTTGAGCTGTGTCTATGGGAAGCTGGGCAAAGCTGAGTGGACCTGGTCTCCATAGCAATGGCTGGAGTACAGGGTGAGGCCAAGAGAAATGATGAACAGTGGAAAGTTCTGGAAAAACAGGATAAGACAAGAGGGTATGAGCTAAGAGTAGTAAACAGGGATGGGAGTGGAGGTGGTTAGCAAGGTCTGTTCTTCCCTATTCCTCAGTCTTCAGAGATAAGAACGCTCTTTTCCTCCGGGTATGGGGAGGGCACCTCTCTCGTGAGGGTCTTATGAGCTACTTCAGGAGAGACCGGGGAGGTCCGTGAGTCCTTCTTGCACTGCTAAACATTGGACCTTGCCTTATATTTCCAGCAGAAATTCTTTTCTATGGGGTCAGTGTTTTAATAAAACAATGGATACCACAAGGCTTCCTTTCACTGGGAACTTTCTCCTTCTTATCTCCCCCCAAAGACTGAAGATGTCAGACAAGTTTGTCCCTAGAAGTTAGAGAGAGCAGTATATCATCCAGAGGTTGAATTGGGAGCAATCAGGAACAATTTCCATGTGAGTGGCTTTGTTGCGTTTTTACTATTTGGGGCTCACCATGAAATATGGAAGCCGAGATGTTCATTTGCAGCAGGAAAGAAACAGATGGCTCTTCCAAATACATGTTTCTGTCTAAAATTGCAGTAGCTACAGAAAGCAAGTGACATAGGAAAGAAAATAATTGGAATCAATAAAATGCAAGAAAATCAAGAGATGGGGCTGAAAACAGAGAGCAGCTTCCTTTGAGGTTGAACTCTGGAGCTGCATATTAGTTTTCTTCCCTCCTCCGTAGGCTGGCTGCTGCTTTGCTGACGTCAACAGACACGGTGTACTGGTTTGCATTTCCAGGGATTCTGAATGAGAAAATTCTTATTTGTCAAAATGTAATGGCTTTCTCATGCCACAGACTGGGAGAAAATAATTGCAAAATAAATGTCTCATAAAGGACTTGTATTCAGAATATATAAAGCACTTTTAAAACTCCGTGATAAGAAGATAAACAACTTGATTAAAGAATGGGCAGAAAATCTAAATAGAAATTTCACCCTGGAAGATGTACAGATGGCAAACAAATACATGAAAAGATGCTCAATACCATTAATTGTTAAGGAAATGCAAATTAAAACTACACTGGGCTAACACTACATGCCCCACTAGAAAAGCTAAAATTAGAAAGAGTGACAATGCCAAGTGTTGGTGAGGGTGTGGAGTTACTGGAACTCTCATGTACTGTTGGTGGGAATGGAAAATGGTAGCCACGTTGGAAAAGTTTGAACGTTTCTTTTAAAGTTAAACATATACTTACTATACGACCCAGTAATCCCACTTATTATTATTATTCATAACAACCCCAAACTGGAAACAATCCAAATGTCCATCAACTGGTGAATGGATACATACATTGTGGTAAATCCATGCAATGGAATATCACTCAGCAATAACAAGGCATGAACTATTCATACACAAAACAACGTAGGTAAATCTCACAAGTGCTATGCTAAGTGAAAGAAGCCAGACGTAAAAGACTAAATGTTGCTTAGAGGCAACTAGAGATCATCATACTAAGTGAAGTAAGTCAGAAAGAGAAAGACAAATACCATATGATATCACTTATATGTGGAATCTAAAATAAGACACAAATGAACTATGATATAGAAACAGCATCAGGGACATAGAGAACAGACTGGTGGTTGCCAAGCGGGAGGGGGTTGGGGGAGGGATGGAGTGGGAGATTGGGGTCAGCAGATGTAAGCGTTTGTATATAGAATGGACAAACAAGAAGGTCCTACTGTATAAGACAGGGAACTATATTCAATACCCTGTGATAAACCATAATGGAAAAGAATATTTTAAAAAAAGGAATGTATATATATGTATAACTGAATCACTTTGCTGTACAGCAGTAATTAACACAACATTGTTAATCAACTATACATCAATTTAAAAAAATAAAGGAAAAAAAGACTAAATGTCGTGTGATCCTATTTATATGAAATTCTAGAAAAGACAAACCCAATGGTGAGACAGCAGGTCAGTGACTGCCAAGGGCTGCAGGTGGGGAGGGGGGATTGATTGGAAAGGGGCACAAGGGGACTTCTGGGGGATGGAAATGTTCTATATCTTGATTGTGGTGATGGTAGGCAACTCCGCACAGCTGTTGAAACTCGTCGAAGAGCACACTTAAATGATGAATTTTATTCATCATTAATAAAGCTGATCAAAATGTTATACCATTCTGAGCATTGGTTGACAGCTTTTGGATAAGACATCAAAGGGGAGCCATTTGTCAACCTGTGGGGACCCTCAAGGTTGCCGAGGGTGGACATTATCTGCTCCCAAGTGCGAGAGCCATAACCTGAGGCTTGGCACGTGGGAACTTCCACACCTTGGAACTAAGTAGCAAGCTGGGTCAAGGCGGAAGGGGCAGAACCAGAGGCAGGGCCTCCCTGGTGAATTCTCAGTCATAAAGATAAATTCGAAAGGATATATCCTCAAAAGAATATGAACAAGAACTCAATTTAAAGATTTTATTTTAGTCGTAATGGGAAAACCAGGCAGATCACTGGCTATAAGCAGTAAGGAATAAGGTAAAGAATAAAATTTTTTAAAGTAAAGGAATGTCAGGACTTCCCTGGTGGCACAGTGGATAAGACTCCGTGCTCCCAATGCAGGGGGCCTGGGTTCGATCCCTGGTCAGGGAACTAGATCCCACATGCATGCCGCAACTAACAGTTCGCATGCTGCAACTAAGACCCAGCACAACTAAAATAATTAAATAAATATTTTTAAAAAATAAATAAAGTAAAGGAATGTTGAAATGAATGTGCAAACAGAGGCAAAATTGGTTTTTCCACAAGAGAGAGGGTCATCCTCCAACCAGGCAGAATTCATTTGTATGTGTATAGACAAGAATTATCTTGCGTTGCTGTCAGTTACCTACACGTTTCACAGTTGTAAAATAGTTCCCATAGACTCAGCTTCAGATGGTGGGGGAAAAGTATGCTATAGACAATGTCTAGTTTTCCACTGAAACACAAACTTTCCCCTCCCAGGGATTCTGGAAAGCCTTCCTGGAACCACATGGAAAGGTAGCTGCCTTGTCGTTATAGATTTTGCTGCTGCCTTTCTATCTCTCTCAGGCTCCATCTCTACTGTAGTCAAATTCCTTTTTCCCTGCAGAACTCATTTGTTAAAGAACACTTCAGTGGGATACAGATTTATTTTTCTGAACACCTTGAATAACTTTGCTGCCCCAAGTAGCAAGTGGCCTCTTGTACACCAGTCATATAATCATGCACACGCTGTTGCTTCCGAATGACATCACCTTTGTGAGAAAGAAGAGGCAGAGCTCACCCAAAGCACGGCACGTGCTCAAGGTAAGGTTCTTACCTTTCAAAACTATTCTATTCCCCCCATTCTCCAGGCTCCAAAGACCAGAAGAGGGTGGTAAATCACACTATTATGCATAGTTTCGTGGCTTTGGAACATAAATGCTTGCTTACAAAATTTCTATATTTTTTTGGATCAATTTTTATAACAAATCCTTCTCCCCACGCTAATAGTACTATCTATACAAAGAGAGTTGAAATAAACTTCCTACATAACTTTAAGAATTATAGGGAAACCACAATAACCAAATATCTGAATAGAAGATGAATGATTTTCAAGTTAAGTTTGTATTGTTCTTAGAGTGATTAAGAGCAGGAAAAGTAATCAGATATACTTGGGATTAAATCCTTGCTCTACCATTTACCGTGTGGCCTTTAGCAATTTACCTAGTCTCCATGAGACTTGGTTTTCTCTGTACAATGGGAATAACATCAGCTTAACAAGGTTTTTAATGGGGATTAAATGCAAATGCCTATAAAGCACTAAGGATAGTGCCTGGAATATAGGGAGATGGTATTGAAATAATCAACTGTAAGTTGCATGAACAGGTATGAGGGTGGGGAGGAGGGGCAGAATTCTCTGTCTTGTTCACTCTACTACTACAGTGCCTGCCTGATTTTTATATGTATTGAGGTTTAAATCTCCGTAGAATGAAAGCCAATGAACATCATTACTATTGCAATCTTATACAGTCTATTTACATAGTGAACTTTACGTAATCACCGGGTCTAGTAGCTTGAACTTTAAACTCCTGTCTAAACACAGCCTTCTGTAGAAACTTCTAGTTGTTTTTCTTATAGTCTTTAGAACCATGGTCTTTTGACACTTCTCCATACTTACTTCATTTATTCTGCTCATGTATTCAATAAAGATCTATTCAGCACCCCTCTGTGTCAAGGGCTAGGCTAGACAGTAGTGGACAGATAGACAAACAAAATATGATTCCTGCACTCAAGTTGCTTATAATCTAGTGGGAGAAGAAAGTCAGGACAAACAGTGATTACAATGTAGGGCGAATATTCCATAAAATGGGTGAGAACAGGGTGCCTGGTAGCTCACAAGAAAGACCACTATTGATGAAATAAGTCAGACACAGAAAGACAACTACTATATGATCTCACTTATATGTGAAATCTAAAAAAGCCGAGTTTATAGAAACAGAGACTAGAATGGTGGTTACCAGGGGCTGGGAGGTGGAGGAAAATGGGGAGATGTTGGTACAATAAGAGTACAAATTTCCAGTTATAAGATGAATAGTTTCCAGGGATCTAGTGTACAGGATGGTGACTATAGTTAATAATACTATACTATATACTTGAAAGTTATAGAGAGTAGATATTAAATGTTCTCACTACAAGAAAAGAAATGGTAATTAGGTGATGTGACTGAGGTTTTAGCTAACTCTATGGTAGTAATCATTTTGCAATGGATAAGCGTATCGAATCAACATGTTGTAAACCTTAAAAATACGCAATGTTATACATCAATTATATCTCTGTAAAGCTGGAAAAGAAAAAAGAAAAGGCTGTTACCTTATCCTGGGGGTAGGTCAAAGGAAAGGCTTCTTGGAGGAGGTGATGCTTAAGCTGTCTTGAAAGATGGAAGTCATTGGCCAGGATGAACTGGTCATGGGTATTCCAGGCAGAGGACATATTGAAAAATTCAAAGATATGGACGGTAGATCTTTGGTTAGAATGCAGGTGTGCATTGGGAATGTTGAGATATGAGATAAGAGAGGTAGTAAGGGTCAAATCATGAAGGTCTTGATAGTTTTTGAACTGTGTATTGAATATAGAGGTGAGTCCCTGAGTGATTTAAAGCCTGTAGTGATATAAGCCAACGTGCATTTTTGCAAATAAAATTCTAGTGGCAATATAGACTAGAAGAGGCAAGATCGTATGTAGAGAAAGCCAGTAGGAGGGAATTGCAGTCATTGGTGAGAAATTAGGAAGGCTGGAGCTGAGGCAATTATGGAGGGATGAATTTACCACTTTAAGAGGTAGAATCTGGAGATTCATTTGGGCAAGGTGAGAGGTAGATAAAGTTGGTGGTGAAGTCAAAAAGGACGTCCAGGGTTGTGGTTTCACTAGTATTAGCAAATACAAGGAAAGGAGATATTTGAAGGAGGGTATTGGAGGAGAGAAAACATTTAGCCTTGAACAAGGTGCTTTTGTTGAGTATGTACAATATCTAAGTGGAAAGCTCCTATTGGCAGATGACTAGATGAGTACAGAGGCTGGAAAAGAAGACTATATAGATAGAGGTTTGTCCGTCGTTGGCAAAGCTGTTTTTGGTAGACAGAACATTGAGTACGAATGATATTACCTAGGATATATATGGCGGACATGGAGAGGAAGACCCAGGATGGAACCCAAGGGAACACTAAACTAGTGGAAGAAAAGAATCAGCAGAAGAAACAGAATGAGTGGCCAGAGGTAGAAGGAGAAACAGTAATATGAAAACTAACTGGAAAGAGATTTTCAAAGCAAGGCGTCATCAGTAATCTGAATTATTACACAAAGGTGAAAAAACAGTAAGGCTTGGGAAGAATCCATCGTACTTCTTTTGATGACTAAGTCGTGGTCATGTTATCACAGGTAATTTAAGTGCAGTGATAAGGAATGATGATCTTGTGGTCCAGGAGTGAAGTGAGGGTGAGGAGGTGGATAGGAAGCCCTGACCACCACTTTCAGGTGTTTGATTGTGAAGACAAGAAAGAGAGAGGATAAGAACTAGAAGAGGATGTGGGGATCAAAGGAGACTTGCTACTATTGGAGGAAAAGATCCGAGGATGTATGGCAGTAGAGGGGAAAGGGCCAAACCAAGAGCCTTAATAGATAGGTGAGGGAAAACAGTGAATACTCTGACCAAGGCAATGTTTCAAGCCTGGACGTGCACTTAGTGTCTGACAAAGAACAATATGGAATTCTCTTTATTGCAGGAATCAAGGGCGATGGTGAACTCTGAAGGCAAACCTGATGGATCTGGAGGAAAGGAGAGTCTTGAAGACATGTTTTCCTTCTGTCTTTCAGGCCAGTGTTAAGTGTTGGAGCACAGGGCTGAGAGACATAGGACCCTTATTCTGAAAGGCGCCTTTTCACTCACACCATTTAAGAACCAGCTCTTGCTCAATTCAAGGTTTGTCTTGGAGTGTAAGGCACCCCCAGCCCCGGCTCTGACACATGATGTGATCCTTCCTCTGTTCCCAGCTTCATCTTCAGTACAATGAGCGCTTTTATCTCTCCTGTTTGGGAGTCCTGAGAACAAGCTGAGGCACCATAGGCAAGCAGGTACCAAGAGGGATTATTCAAATTTGACTTTGCCTTTGGTGTAACAAAATCCCTGGATGTTGAACATTTTTTGGAAACACATCTAGCTTATTATGGAAATCAGAGCTGGGTTTGAGTTTCAGCGTGAGAAATTATTGATAATTACTGGTATTCTGGTTTTGTTTCCATAGCAATCGGAAACATTTTAAATTGTCAGTTGTGGAATTCCCTGGCGGTCCAGTGGTTAGGACTCTACCCTTCCACTGCAGGGGGCATAGGTTTGATCCCTGGTCGGGGAACTAATACCCTGCATGCCGCACTGTGCGGCTGAAAAAGAAAATTCTCAATTGTTGCCAAGAATCTGGTCAATAATTCTATATTGTTGATGCTCTCTGTCTAAAATTGCAATTTACCCACGTTTCTGGTGACATTTAAAGTGTGTTGACCAGTAATGTGGGTGATAATGTGACCTTCACCACACATTCTTGAGCACATCTGCTCAGTTTGTCAATTTGCTACTGTTTTTCTCCTATCGTTTACCTGGAGCTTCTGAAGTTGTATATAAGCTGGACCCTTGGTTTAGAAAGGGGTGAGAAATCACATTTACTTGGTTTTCCAAGGAATTTTGCTCGTTCGGTAACTTGGAGCTCCTATTGTGGCTGCCAGACCAAGACTGTTGTGAAAGCCCAGTGGTCCAGCCTAAGGAGGTTCTGCTACCTCAGGTCAAGTTCCCACAGGCTAGAGATGCTCCCCAAGCAGTCTGGCCTCACACTCAGGGAATCCAGGAAACTTATTAAAGTGATGCAATAAATAAGAATGTAAACTATGACTATTGATTTAACCAGAAACTGTGATATAACTCTTGTTGGGAGGGTGAGAAGAGAGAGAGTGGCTCTGGTATGTTTTTGTGTTTATGTGGGTGAAGCGGTGGTGCTGATAAGGTCATTAAATGCTTATCTTCAATTGAAGAAAATGAACAGATAATAAGTAAAATTAAGCAAGAAGTATTAGTATAAACGTATCATTTAGAAATATGGCTGTAAATATCAGAAGCAGCTGGTAAATGATGGAAACCAGATGTGGAAAGGGAAGCGAAAGGGGAGTGTTGGTTTTTTTAATCACAAGCTTATTAGTACTACTTGGCTTTTTAAACTGTGTACATGTATCATTACATATATTGTTTTGGGTAAGTATTAAACATTTAATGTAAAAATATCCTGCTCCTACCTTCTCCCTTTACTCAAGATAAATCTCATACGACCAGTCATGGCATCAGAAACCTCTAAAACACAACCTGGAGATGACAATGGACTTTAACTTCTCAGAGATATGTTGCCTCCATTTTCAACCTGCCTTCATGCACTATGCTTCCAGCTTTCCATCATGCCTCACGGTTGTAGAATAGAAAGAATGGATTTATGGATTTGGTGCTGGGGACGCTCTGCTGGGAGTGATGTCTGCCTTGTGAAGATGAAGAACAGGTGAGCTGAAATGGGGTCTAGGGAAACAGTGTCAGGGACCCCTCCGTGAATCTCTGGTGGAAGTGACCTCTTCAGGGAATTATTAATAAACAAACATGAGGTGAAATCCTGTAGAAGTCTCTCTAATCCATTCCTGTAGAAGTCTTCAGATGACGGAGGACTGGGGTGGCTGCAGAAGAGAAATGACCTCTCCAAAGCCGTGGAGGAAACACCAGTGTGGATTTTTTAAGGGTAGGGAGCTGGGGAGAGGGAACAGCTTCCAACCACCAGTCCTGGTGGAAGCGTGTCTCGGGTGACCTAAGTGACTTCTCCACACACATCCAAGATAGTATTTCCCCAGCTTGGCTCATCCTGCCCTGTCACTGTTATCAGCTACTTCATTTTCACTTGGTGCCTCTACCTTCAAACCATTATACAACTCTCCTATTTAAAAAAAAAAAAAAAAAAAACGAAACCACAAAACACATTCATTTGATCCTGTTTTCTCCTTTCTCCTCATTCTTATTGACAGTCTTCACTTTTACGTCTTTCCTCTCTGTCACCTCCTTAACCTGTGGCAATTGATTTCTCTCTCTCACTCCAAATCACCCGCCCCCTTGAAGCTTGTCAGATGCCCTATTTCATTGAAAAGCCTCCAGGCTTTCTTTTTCCTTTTTTTTTTTTACTCTCCCCTTTCCTTTTTTATTTTGAAATTTCCAACCCATACAGAAGTTGAAAGAATAATACAGTGACTACTTGTATATCCTTCACCCCACTTCACCAAATTACTAACATTTTGCCACATTTGCTCTTCTGCTGTGTGTGTGTGTGTGTGTGTGTGTCTGTTTTGGCAGAGTAATTGAGAGAAGGTTGTGTTTATCATGACATTTCACCTGAATATTTCAGCCTGAATACTTAAGCAATTATTGCCTAAATTTTTTTAAAGGCATTCACTACAATACACTATTATTTGCAAGGAATTTAACATTGATTCAATAAGATCATTTAATAGACAGTTTATAGTCAAAACCCTAAGTTGTCCCCCAAAATGTCTTTTGAAGTTTTGTTGTTGTCGTTGTTTTTAAATCCAGGACCCAGATAAATTTCATATATTGTCTTTATTTTGTTTCTCCGAGCTCCCTTAATCTAGAATTCAGAATTCTAGATTGTTCCATCCTCTTTTATGAAATTTGATGATAGTTAACATTTTTGAAGAGTTCAGGCCAATTGTCTTGCAGAATGTCCCTCATTCTAGGCTTATCGGATTGTTTCCTCATGTTTAGATCCAGATTAAACATTGTTCTGTTTTATGTTTTGTCAAGAATACCACCTAAATGACGTTGTGTACTTCCAGTTGCATCACATCAGGAGGTACATGTTGATGCTGTCCCATCACTTGTTTGGTAACTATGTTTTTTTCTGCCAGATTTCTCCATTGTAAAAGTATCTTTTTCCCGTTTGTAATTAAAAGCATTCTTTTGAGAGCATGTGAATATCCTGTTTCCCACAGCTTTTCTCTCCCTGATTTTAGCATTCATGGATTACCCTTGCCTCAACCAGTTATTACACTGATGGCTGCAAAATGGCAATTTTCTAGTTCCTTATTGGCTGGTGTTCCTAGGTTAAAAAGAGCCTCCTCCGATCCTGTTTTGTTCAGTACCAGTACAGACTCAAGATTTCCTTTCTTCTGTTTCATAACCCATAGCCGTCATTATTCTTTTTGAAGCTCAAATCAACACAAATGTGGCCAGTGGGAGCCCCTTTAAGCGAGTGCCTGTGTGTGTCCTTTGACATAGGCCCACTTAGTCTCTCAGCACTTTCTTGCTTTCTGGTCCAAGATATTTCACGCTGGTCTTGTACTTTCCGAGACCTGGGATTAGTCATGTCTCCAAGAAGCCCATGTTCATTTTATTTCTTGTGGTCTCCTAGCTTTTCCTGGAACACTAGATTTTGTTTACCATAGCTTCCTCCCTGAAACTCTGGTTTCATAAATACTGCATTAGCTTCAATCTCTTGCTACCGTCATAACTGCCCTTTCTGATTCCTGTGTTACAGTCATTCATTTCTTCGACAGTGAAATGTTTGTTATGTGTCAGGCACTGCACATTTGAGGTACAAAGACAAAGAGACCACAGGCCTTACCCGCAAGAAGCTCATGTTCTCAAGCTTCTAGCTAGGTAACATGGTAATTGATCATCCACATAGGACACTTTGACAATGAAAAAGGGATACTATAAATAATTATACTGGGACAAGAGACATAAATATGTACTGTCCAAGGCAAACCAAGAATTACGTCATTGACTCCTAGCTGATGCCCTGCCTCTAGTTTTCCACTACCAAATTCACTTTCTTAAACATAGCTTCCAGCATGTAACCCCCATGCCCCCCCAATCCTGCAGCTCTGTTTTTTTAGGAAGTCAAGTCAAGCCTCTTATCAGACTTCTGAGGTGCTTTTAAATCTGACCCTGAGTTATCAAATCCCACCTCCCACTCTGCCCAACATGCTCACCCCAGCCTGGCTGCAAGGCCTGTGAGAACAGGCGTGCATATGTGTTGTACGTCACTGCCTCAAGCATTCTGCACAGCCCACGGCAGGTGCTTGAATATTAGAATGTTCAAGAAGGGCGCTTAGCTTTCCTCTGCATGTGACATGCTCACTCCCATGGGTGTTCCAGCTTTGCTGGCCCAGGATGCCTTCCCATCTCTCTTAGACCTATTTGATTCCCACTGACTTCCAATCGGATGTCAGAGTGAGTGTATACACTCTTCCACCTTCCCCTCCAACTGCTCAGGATGAAATATTGTTTTAAAATTTAAAAAATTTACAACCCCCCCTCCAAAACAAGCAGAAATCCTCTATGAACCTGAATGTAGAGGAAACTCACGGTGGTGAGAGGGGACAGTGAAGTCATAGGGCCCACAGGACTCATGATCAGATAAGGGCCGTAGGCACAGGACTTCTGGGGCTGCTTGGGAAAGTCTGCAGGGCCTGTCCTACTCCTTGTGGGAAACTGGAACTCTTGCATGAAGCCAGAGAATTGGGTATGAAATAACTCCAGTGGGGAGCCAAGAGGCAGGAGCCAGCTGGAAGTGAGCAGACCCGAGACCACACAGAGGCAGCCATGCAAAATAGGAGCGAGGCAGGCAGGCATACACAGAGCGCTTCCTGCTCAGGTGGGAGCCTGTGATGGTCAATGTTATGCGTCAACCTGGCTAGCCCCGGGTACCCAGATATTGGCTCAACATTATTCCATATGTTTCTGTGAAGATATATTTCAGATGAGATTAACATTTAAATCAGCAGACTTTGAGTAAAGCAAATTACCCTCCATAATGTGGGTGGACATCATCCAATCAGTTGAAGGCCTTGATAGAAAAAGACTGAGGTCCCTGGAAGAGGAGGGAATTCTGCTTGAAGTCTGTCTTTGGACTCGAAAGGCAGCTATTTCCTGGTTCTCCAGCCTGCCAGACTATCCCACTGATTTTGGACTTACCATGCCTCCACAATTGCATGAGCCAATTCCTTAAAATCAATCTCTATCTATCTATCTATCTATCTATCTATCTATCTATCTATCTATCTATCATCTATCTATCTATCTATCACTTATCTATCTATCTATCCATCTATCAATCTATCTATCTACCACACACATATATACAAACTCTATCTATTTATAGGATCTGTATCTATATCTATAAACACGTCTATACCTATTGGTTCGGTTTCTCTGCAGAAGCCGCTAAACCACTTACCGTAGGAAATAGCCAGTGTTTCCAGACTGAAGATGTTACGGTCGAAAGAGCCGGGCAGGATAAATTCAACAACCACCACAACCCCCCACATGTAGGTATAACCATTCATTTACCAGCAGCTATTTATTGAGCCATTTACTGCCAGGCGCTGTTCTAGGGGACTCGGTAGAGGAATGCATGTATAATGTACGTGTATAGTACAATACATGCAAGTTATATATGTATAATACAAATTCCTTTGTAGATATGTGCTATGAAGGAAAGATAAGTCAGAGCAAAGGACCTTCAGAGGAGCTATTTTAGGCAAGGGTTGAGGAAGATCTTTCTGAAGAGTTGGCATTTAAGTGGATACCTGAATGGAGGGACAAGCCAAGTGGAGATATAATGAAACTGGCAAACATAGAGAACAAAGAGAAAAACCTTACTAGCAAGCAGCAAGAAGAGTCCCACTAGCCACAAAAGAACAGCAGCCTTTTCAGCACTGAGAGTAAATGCTAGACAGAGTCTTTGCCCAGGTAAAAGAGAGTCCAGGAGTGAGGGTAAAATAGACATTGGCAGACACACAAGGGCTAAGCGTGTTGCCTCTCAGAGACCCTTGCTGAAAGGATCACTGAACAATAGCTACGCTCAGAAAGAAGAAAATGAAGTTGGAAGGTATGGGATGGAGAGGCGATGGTGAACCAATGGTTAATATATGTTGGATCGATTGTCAAAAATAATAGTAAGCTAATTTTTTTCTGTACACAATACGTTAGATTAACGTTTGGAAGATGGGAAGTGGGGAAAGTTTGGGGGGATGTTCAAGTGTTGAAGTTCCTTATCTTGAGGAGCAAGGGGTTAGAGATTCTGACTGAATTTAGAATGGCTTCGAAAAATAGCTCTCCCCCTTCTTTACGACCTGGATTGGATAGAACCTTCCCCATGAGTCTTCTCTAATCACCCCAGCACCCTTTTATCTTCTGAACTTCTCTAGCACTTACAGCTTGTCCATGCAACTGAGCCCTTAAATGCACAGCGTCACTCTCCGCAAAGCGCTGAGTGCTCAGGGGCCCAGATCCCCACTGATGAAAAGGCAAGGGTGGCATCGGGGAAAGAGTGCCTGGCCCAGGCCCTGTTCTGGCTGCCGCTAACTGGCTTTGTGAGCCTGGACATGTTACTAACCTCTCCAGGCTTCAGTTTTCTCTTAGTTTGTCAAATGAGTTGATGGGGTGAGATGACCCCTAAGATCCATTCCAGCACTCTGAATTATGACAGGTTCTTCCATGCCTTTCTTCTGGAACTTGGAGAAGAACTGTCCAGAAAGGTCATCATGTGAATGAATGATAAGGCAGAGCCAGTGGGCAAAATACCACTGTCCCCTCACCTCTTCTCCACTTAGAATCTCTCATTCCTCTTTTGCATCAGACTCTCAGCCAGCATTTCTAGAAGACTACTCCCAAATATGGCCTGAAGTAGATACCCTTGACTAGGCTGAGGCCAAGGAGTGCTTTTCGTCACTAATGCCTTTCCTTCTGCTGCTGCTCTGGGCTTATTATTCAGTCTTCCAATCAGTTCATTCCTTTGTTGCATACTTTCTTTGTCTTCTTGTCCCCCACTCAATGATGTTCTCCCTGGATTCTGAATCAATAACTTAATTCAACCTTCGATACCCGCTGACCCACTGAGCCCAGCCCGGATCCTGCACTTCAGCCCTGATGTCCTACTTTCAGATGCTCACCTCTGCCTAGCTGATACCTCCCTGGGTCTGGGTTACTTACTCCTGTGCTTCTCCCTCATCCTGTGTCAGCCTTTTCTTAGCTCTTGGATCCCAAGTGCTCGCTCATCGTACATAATACAACATGACAGCAAAAATCATATAATTCTTAAAATTAATGACTTCAGAAACTGAGATGTTGCAGATTGTTTCAAAAGTGTATAAGGTACATCTCTGTACTGGTCTGCTCTCTTCTGGTGGTTTTCTGTACAGAATCAAGGTCAGGTATTGATATTAACAAGGTCAGAAGGGGTGTGCTGTGGTTGAGAGCAGTCAACACTCTTCTTAACACGCACATCAAAGCATTGATTTGGTCCCATGCCTCCACCTAGGCTCCCTTCCTTTGCTGCATTTTCCCCCCAGGCTTTTAACGAGAAACGATGGTAATCGTTTCTCATTTAGTGACAACTCCTAATGGGCCAGATTTATATTCCAAAATATGGGTTACCTACCGTGAGAGGCAGTATGTACATTATCTATTGCTGTGTAATACCACAAACTTAGCT
This sequence comes from Balaenoptera physalus, assembly GCF_965194825.1. NCBI lineage: Eukaryota > Metazoa > Chordata > Mammalia > Artiodactyla > Balaenopteridae > Balaenoptera > Balaenoptera physalus. Next base: position 14,418,461 of record NC_138897.1, read on the forward strand.
ACATGCAACAACCTATTATGTTAGCAACATACCTATTATCTCACAGTTTCTGTGGGTCAGGAGTCCAGGCCTGGATAAGCTGGGTTCTCTGCTTCAGGAACTCTCACACGGTGTGTGGACTAGGGCTTCAGTCTCATCTGAAAACTTGCCTGGGGAAGGATCCACTTCCAAGTTCATGTGTTGTTGGCAGGATTCAGTTCCTGAAGTGTTGTTGGACTGAGGGCCTCAGTGCCTTGCTGGTCATTGGCCAGAGGCTATTCTTAGTTCCTTGTGTGATGCAATCATGGAAGCAGCATCCTGACACCTTTGCCATACTCTATTGGTTAAAGCAAGTCATAGGTCCAGTTGACATTCAAGAGAAGGGGATTATACAAGGACATGAATACCAGACGGCAAGGGTCATGGGGGCCTATCTCAGAACCCGTCCATCACAGGCAGTAAAATAGAGTGGTCAAGACAGGGACTTTGGAGCTGCCTGCCTGCTTTCAAATTCCTAAATGCTCCCCCATTTAGTATCTGTGCTTCTCTGTGCCTCAGTTTCTTCATTTGTATAATAAGGATAATAATAGTACCTACCTTACAGAGTTGTTGTGAGGACTAAATGAGTTATTATATTTAAAGTGTTCAGAACTGCCTGGCTTATAATAGTGCTGTGTAACTGTTAGCTATTATTACTCTTTCTCTTTGCTGATGTTATTTCTAGAGAGGTAGGGATGGCACAAGGGCAATGTTTGCCTTCTCTCTGAGATGGCAGTGGTGCTTCTCAGTCATTTCCACACACATAGCACATACACACAGTGGTTTTAAGATAATTACAAATAAGCAAAATGTTATACATTTGACAAATTGCTTCCTATTGATTTATGTTGGGTTCGCCAAGGGGAAAGTGGGATGCCACAAATGACAAGTAAAGTGGCTAGAGACAACTATTCGGACAGAAGAGTCTTTAGGGACAATTTGATACTGTATAAAGTGGTTTCATCTTTAGGAACAGTTAAGATTGGACCATCAAATATTTATGGGCCTTAAGCAGGGGCTGCTGTCTTTCAACTAGCTGTGGAATCCATTATAAGAGTTCTGAATGAAAACTATCACCTTTGGAAAAGGTTCTATGTAGAAGATGGTCTTGAAAGATATTTTAGCTTTGTGATTGAAAGAGTAGATGGAATTGGTCCCTATGGCAGTCTCCAGGTGGAAATTGTAGGAACTTTGTTTCCAAAAGTGATGTGGAGTATTAAGAAGAAAAGGAGGTTTCGAATAAAACCACAAAAATCTCACTAAGTAAAGAAATGGCAAAAATAAAGATTTCAGAATTTAAAGAGCAAACTAATTTGGGATAATCATTGCAATTCTCTATTTCCAAGAACTTCAGCAAAAGACAGGTTTTGTCTAAGACCACAGTAGTTCTGCAGGCCCAGGAGGTGTCAGCCAAGACAGAAGCGAACACCTGTCACTAGGATAAATGGCAGAAGGACAGAGCTGAGCTAGCATACCTTGAATGCTCTAAGTGTATCCATTAGTATTGCATTTAGCTGCAAGTAACAGAACATCAAGCTGACTGGACTTAAACAAGTAAGGAGTTTCTTTACCACATTTGTCACGTGTAACAAAAGGTCTAGGGATAGAAGATCCTGGACAAGTAAAGCAATTCCAGATGTCATCAAGGGCCCAGTTCTGTTTATCTTCCTCCTCTCTATCTTTAGTAAGTGGCTTTCATTTTCACAGTCTTCAGAGGGCTGCTGCACCCCCAGCTATCATACCTGTTTTAGGAAAGAAAAGGAGGGAGGAAGAGGGGCTGAAGGACAGAGGCTAAGGAGCTGTGCTGAGTCTGTTCTTTTAAAAAACTTTCCTGCAAGCTCTGTCCAGTAACTTTTTCTTTTATTAATTGGCTAGAACTCTGTTACATAGCCACTTTTAGCCACAAGCAAGCCTAGGAAAGAAAACGTTTAATTGTTCCAGCCTCTATAGTAAAGGAAGGCAATGGAAAAAGAGTTGTGAAAGGTTTTTGGATTTCCAATCCACAGAGCCTGCCATAGTAATTTCTGGAATTCCACGTGCCCCTTGTCACTCTTGTTTGCATATCTCTGGCTGAATTTTTAAACTATTTCCTTTGTCTATGTGCAGGAAGCCAGTTGGAAATGTTTTTATAGGGTATCAGGGAATTGGGTAATTTGATGCTAATAATCAACTGAAACATGTGTAATAAAGAAAAACTTCATATCTGGTCATATCCATCTCAGTGGACACAAAAAGAATTCCTACCTCTAAACCTGGGTGTAGTCATTTGAACAATATGACTTTTAGTAATTTGTGCCTTACTGCCTAGTGGTCAAAAGGAATGAACGTAAATATTGTCTTGCCCACAAGAGCCTGTCCTCATAGAATGGAAGCCATGGCTTGGTTTTATTCTTCTAGAAAACCCAGCAGCATCCAGCTGGCACAGGGCAGTGCTCAATCAACACATGACTGAGCAACTGCACAGTCCTCTCCTCTCTGACTTGCTTCTCTCCCAGGGTCACAGGCAAAGACTAATAAAGCAATCTACTTGCATATAACATTAAAATTCTGCAAGCTGCAATGCTATTGCTTGGTTTCCATTGGAAGGAGTGTATTTCTTGTCAATAAATCCAGTGTAAATGCCTCACTTCATATCCTGGTAAAGTGCCTGCTTGTTTGTGCATATCACCGAACTGTCTGTCTTAACATGGGGAGCATTTGCTAACTCGCTTTGACCATAGCTGTTCTCATTTTGCACAATCAAGGTAAATTGCAGGGATCTCTTCTTGATAATAAGGTGGAAGGACAGAGAAAAGAGGCAGGAATGTGATTTTCCTTTGGGAGGGGCACATGACAAAAGGCCTGGTGCACCCAAGCATGTCAAAGTCACTTGGTGTTGATGGAAAGGAAAAGGGATTGCATGGGAGGGAGAGCTCAGTCTGTAAAGATTAAATAAATGCCCTGACCTGATTCCCATTTAGGAAGATACCAAGTCTTTGAGCAAAATACCTAGCTTGATCATTAAGCAAGCTTGCAGAGTGTGTGTAATAAGACTGAAACCGAGTAGTAATTCAACATTTGGTCAAATCACTTTGACACTTCATTGATAAGAAAAATAAAATACTTAACTGAACCCATCTTATAAATGGAAGGAAAGATTTTTGAAAAAATTTCTTTTCGAAAACACTGTTTTGTCAAAATTGTATTACTTCTCTTGTCCCCTTAGCCTCTGAGAACTCTAATCCTTTGAAGGCTGTTGATTTCCTTTTGGTTGATGTAGCAAGGCATGCTTTCTTACGATTCAATTAGAACACATTTTTCCAGTGGGCAGTGATCTTGATCACATTAACATTCATGAGATGAGCCTGTGTCCCCCACTTGTTTTTTAATAAAAGAAATAGAATCAGGTATGTTATTCAGTTGTAGTGGCTCGTCATCCTGGGACAACATTACTATTGCAATTCCATTAAAAGCACTAGCGATTGGAAGGGAAGTAGCAATAATAAAAAACTGTTGCTTTTAGGCAAAAACTAGAAAATGCTTGTTGTGAGTATCCTCTCTTGACTGTTTAATCAAAAGTAGAAGCAGATGTGCTCCAGGCAGCTGGAAATGCTACAGAGGTCCACACGGAACGGCCATGATGACTGAGCCAAAATCTCACTCATAAAGGAGGGAGGTATCATGCACTCTTCTAAACTGTCTTCCAGAGCTTGTGTTCCACCCCTAGGAAGATCCAACCTCCAGTTACACACTAGCACTCCCACTCCCCTTCCTTTTAGGGACATCACATAAGCATTTTGCCAAGCATTGTGCCCAGATGTTTTCTACACATTATTTCATTAAATTCTCACTACAAGCCTAAGAGGAAGGTGTTATAACCCATTTCATAAATTGATGTCATTAAGCATCACACCCAAGGGTATATTGCTAGTAAATGGTGGAAAGTAGGGTTCAAAACAGATCCTTGTAAGTCACAGAGTGATAAAGAAACACTCTCTCTTGAACAGTGTTGTAGTAGCAAGAGCTAAAAAAAAAAGCAAGCGTGGTTAGAATCACGCTGTAAGAGTGAGGAGGGACTCATGTGAAGGATGACAATGTGACTGCTGATTAGCTGGATCATCTAGAAACAAAGGACAGTGATCCCCGTCAGGAAATAAATGTAGGCTCGTACTCCTCGTCCATCATCGTTTTGATTTTTACCCTTATGGAAATTCTCACTGAGTCTTACTCCCTGGAGTAGAGTTTAAACATGAGAAGAGTAAGCCCTATACAAAGGTTCGCTTCTGAGCCAGAATGTGTGTTCATCAACCCCGTTTCTCCAGATTATTTCCTTGGCTGTGCCCACAAGCGCCCCCTATATCATGACCCCTTCTCAGAAATAACTCATTGCCTTAGTCACCTCTGGTTACCATAACAAAATGCCATAGACTGGGTGGCTTAAACAGCAGGAATTAATTTTCTTGCAGTTCTGAAGGTTAGAAAGTCCAAGATCAAGGTTCTGGCAGGGTTCAGTTTATGGTGAGAACTCTCTTACTGGCATGCCGAAGGCTGCCTTCTCACTTTGTCCTCAAGTGGCCGAGAGAAGGAGCAAGCTCTCTGATGTCTCTTCTTATAAGGGCACTAATCCCATCATGGGACCTTCACCCTTATGACCCCATCTAACCCTAATCACCTCTCAAAGGCCCCATCTCCAAATACCATCACACTGGGGGAAAAGATTTCAACATGTGAATTTTGGAAGGACACGAACATTCAGTTCATAACAATACTGCATCCTATCTTATGTCCTTCTCTGCACATCTGGTTTCTCCTGGTTCTCCACTCAGCTCCAAGGAGGGTTAACAACTGTCTCTATTGCTGAAAAAGCAACATTCCTCTTTCTCCATGAACTGCTTGCATCCTGAGCTAGACTGAACCCATCTCTGGCATGTGGCAGAATCGCTGAATGATAACTGCCTGGATTTCAATCCACAGCAGTCAGTTCATCCTGATAAGCCGCGCCCCCTGCCTCCCCCTACCCAAACTAATTGCTCAGCCTGCAGCATTGTTCCCTTTGGGTGCTTTACTCTTGTTCCTATTCCTTCTTCTTGGGTCCCTGGGTTTATTTTATTATTCTTTGTCTTTCTCCCAGTCTCTTGACTGATGCTTCAACCATCATAAGTGTACTTATTCACATATAATTCACATGAAGAAACCTTATGTTGAGTAGACACTCGGAAAGGGCAGGGAAAATGCGTGAGTGTTCATCCATCCTGTGAATGGGTTTTTATATAGAAGTCCTTTTTTTTTTTTTTGTAACCAAAGAACACTTAGTTACTGCATAATGAATAATTAAAAAGCCTCTCCTCGTGATCAGCGCCAGGAGTGTTCCTATGTTCAAGTTAATCCAGCTCCTCTGGCAAAGGAAAATCCTTATAAAGGATAATACGAATATAGCATTTCTAGTTAATACGAAATCTCAATTTTTATTATTGAGTCGTTCAAATATGCTTATCCTTTCTCTTAACTGAGTAACTGAAAAATGTAGAGGGAGTTATAGTAATGACCTTGGGGTATTCTTGAGGGTAAGAGGCTTTCCAGTAGCCACTGGTGTCTATGGACATTTTGGGGTAATCTGATACAGTCCCTCAGTATTGAGGGAAGAGGACTTGTGGAAACTTAGCCTGGAACATGGTGCTCTTGCTTAATGAAAATTACTGCTTTCTTACTTCTTTGAGAGTTCAAAGACCTAGGGTGATTTCCCTAAATGGTTTCCGCTCACCTGATACAGAAGGGAAGATGAGAATTAATGTCCCCCTCACTGGAAGGTTTAAAGTCCAATTTGCTCTCAGGCTGGCTGAGTTTTGTTAATTCATTGATGGGATTCTGGGAAGGCAGGCAGCCCAAGTAGGCAGTAAGAGCTAAGTTAGAATGAAGAGCACAGGGAAAAGCAACCAACCAAGGTGATTTGTTCCACATTTTGACCCAACTGGCACAAAAGTCATTACCGATTTGTTACCTTGTTAACAGGTGCTATAAGAAACTTGGAATAGTGGCCCACTTATACTTCTGATTAATTTTCTGTAACTTAGGATACTGTAAGTAAATGGATTAAAGAACCATTTGATCTTCAAAAAGAGGTTTATGGTTGCTTTGATGATTAAGTATCGAGGGTCACAATGGATTATCATGGATAATGGATTAGGAAAAGTGGGATATTAAAACTGAACTCTCCTCCCTGGCCATATTTGGATGGTTCTGAGACGTTAAATGGGGACTGGGTTAAGCCTGTCATTTACTTGAATGAACAGTAGAGGTAAGCAGAGTGAACTCAGTCAATCCAAGGGAACCTACTTTTCTCACTTCTGGGAGAAAAAATGAGAATCTTATTGGCAGTGCTTTGAAGTGCAACCTCCATTCTCTCAAGATAAATTCTTGGGAAAGTACCTTCACAAGTACAAGTTCAGAGCTGAAAAAGCACTCGGAGAAAAATGGCCTCTGTTTGTTTACCGGGGGCCTAGCTCTGCCCAGTGAGTCTGTCTCACAAAATATCAACCCATGGGGAAGAGCTCTCATAGAGAAGACTCCTAGCGCTGGTTCCTTCATCTCCTCTCTAGTTTTTTCTCTTTTTAAAAAAATTTATTTACTTTTATTTTTGGCTGCTTTGGGTCTTTGTTGCTGTGCGTGATCTTTCTCTAGTTGCGGCGAGCAGGGGCTACTCTTCATTGCTGTGCGCGGGCTTCTCATTGCGGTGGCTTCTCTTGTTGTGGAGCGTGGGCTCTAAGCGCCTGGGCTTCCGTAGTTGCAGCACGCGAGCTCAGTAGTTGTGGCTCGCAGGCTCTAGGCGCGCAAGCTCAGTAGTTGTGGCGCACGCGCTTTGTTGCTCCCTGGCATGTGGGATCTTCCTGGACCAGGGCTCGAACCCGTGTCCCTTGCATTGGCAGGTGGATTTTTAACCACTATACCACCAGGGAAGTCCATCCTCTCTAGTCTTTTATCTGTTCTGAGACCACACTTACTCTGCTTTCCCTGTTGGGAGAAACAGTTGGTGACGATGAAGTGTCATGAGACAAGGAGATCTGGGAGTGAAGGGGAATAAATTTATATACCGTAGCTTAGGAAATAAATAAGAGTAGGGATGATTAACATGCATTATATGCCCTATGAGTGACCTATGAAAACTGAATTAATAAACCAAAAGTATTGTTGATGCCAGTAAGTATCACCACTCAGTTTAAGGCAGAACTGGAAACTCAGTAGCCTACCAGGGCCAGTACAGTAACAAATGAGGAAATTAGGCCAGACGTAAGTGCATATACATTCATTGAGCATGGTGGAGATTGTGGTTAACTAGAAAGCATACTTCCTGTAAGGGATGGACACGATACAGTTCCAGCTGATTCTTGCTGAGTAGGAATATGAGACCCAGTGTTACCAGATTTCCACATTTCTCAAGAGAAGATAGAAATGTGGATTTTTAAAACGGAATATCTCTCCCCATTAGAATTTTCTGCAGGCTGAATTTTCCTGGCGGGAGTCCAATTTATGATTTTTGCTTAAGGGGTAACTAAGTAAACCACAACTAAATTAATGATGATAAAGTTATACTAACAATAATTTATTATTAAAAAGCAAGAATAAATGAAATATTTAGGTGTACCTCTAACAAAATATGTGGAGGACTTGTATGCTAAAAACTACAAAACACCAATTAAAGAGACATACCTGTGTTTATGGATTGGAAGATTCAATATAACAAAGATGTCAATTCTTCCCAAATTGCCATACAGTTTTAATACTTTTCTTGTCAAAAATCCAGCAAGATTTTTTTACAGATATGTAGACAAGAATATTTTAAAATATAAATGGAAAGGCAAAGGAACTAGAATATGTAAAACAATTTTGAAAGAGAAGAATAAAGTTGGAGGAATCACTTTATCCAATTTCAAGACTTATACACTGACAGGCATCAAGATTGTGTGGTATTGGTGAGGGAATAAACATTTAGATCAATGGAACACAATAGATAACCCAGAAATACACACACACATATAATCAACGGATTTTTGACGAAGGAGCAAAAACAAGTCAATGGGAAAAGGATAGCTTTTTAACAAATGGTGCTGGAAAAATAATCTATAAAGGGAAAATACCTTGCTGTGAATGTAAAATATTTTCAGTACAGCTATATATTCTCACAAGGATTTTAAATTTAGAAATATTCATATGTCAAGTGTGGTATAGGTTTTTAAAAATTTCTTTTCTAATGAAAGTCTTTGAAATTGGACCTGGGCTTAAATCCCGGTTCTGTGTATCTTTAGATATGTTAACCTAGCTGGTTTGTAAGAGGGAATAATAATACTGCATGTTTGATTGTTGTAAGTGTTAAGTGAGATCCTATATGAAGTGCCTAAGGTATTGTTGAATGCACACTAAGTGTAATAGATGTTAGTTTCCTTCCTCTTCTCTCTACACTATTATCTAAATGGTAGAGCCCCTTTATTGAAAAATATGATGTATTTCACAAGCGGGGAAATGGATGAAAGATTCAAAGGGATGGAAGAATTGTAGCTGGAAGAAAACTACCTGCAATAAATACTGAAAACCTACAAGGGCAACATCTCGAGGCAAGAAAGAATCCTGAAAACTGGAGGTGACATAGCAGATACAACACTTCCAAATTGAGTGACCCCCAAACTAACAAGGTCAAAGATTTTTTAAATTACCTCTCCATGGATGATAAACCAGGATACCACTCCCAGTAAATTAATCTACCCAAGTTAAATAAGCCACCAGGGCTGGAAATGGAAACACTATTTCAAGTCTGAGCACACTTTTTTTCCCCCCAGTTTGAAGCAGAAAAGAAAAGTCATTTTCTTCTATATCCCTTCAATGTTACTTTTATTTCTTTCCTTTGTTTCTCCCAATAGGACAACGTTGTTATTTTCACACATTTTGATGTAAGCTTCACCAGGCAAACTAAAACGGAATGCATTACAAAGTAGGGAAAACAATGGGTCAATTGAGATGGACATCTGCTAGGTTGGTATTGTTTTACTTTTAAAAAGTTAATCCAGAGACATGACTAAATAAAAAAGTAGAATCAATTTAGGACAGACCATACTGTCTTTTTCCAACTTTGTTAAGTTCATTCAGCTTGGTGGTCTTGAACACAGATGTAAGTAGGACATGTCTCTAGAGAGTTATGGGCAAAAACTCCACCCTGGAATGGGAACAGGAAAACATGCTTTTTAACCCAACTTTATAAAACTATCTCCTGATATTTTAATCACTTCATTATCTTACAGTGGATTTTTGAAAATTCATGTCAGATACCAGCTGATCTTTTGTAGGGCATCATATGCTCATCTTAGTAGTAGCTGTTTATCCTTCTCCCCCTACAGTGGTGGGCATGTTCCTTTACACTCAGTGGATGTTCAATATATGTTTGATTGCACTAGTTACACACAAAAAACACATCATTTCCAACTGCCATTATTTACATACAGAATTTTAAAACATCGTTATGAAATATCTCCAACATTCATGCTAAGGGAGAACCTTGATTTCCCTGGCCATGTGGTCCATGGGGGGGGACTTCAGCCTCTCTCCTTGTCTTCTGGAAGAGTTGTCTTATGGATTGCTACTGTAAGACACTTTAGAGCTCTCTTCCTTTCCACCTGGCAAAGTTGAAGAGTTCATGGCTTTTCCACGAGCCTGCATCCTGAGTGAGGAGATGGGAGCTGTTAGCTGACTTGCGGTGAACACCTGTGGAAACCAGGAATAAACCTCCAGTGGCTTAAGCCTATCTTTTCTTCACTGACATGGAGACACACATAATCCAGAGGACGGACAGAAGTCATAAGGATTGCTTATTTTCTCATTTGTAAAAAGTCTTATTTCACGTACTTCTAATTGACATAAGCAGCAATCGAATTTTTGTTTTGTTTTGTTTTTAAACTTCAGTCGTTCGTAATAGGGCTTTTGTTTCTTTTACTAAACACAAAACAAAATTGAATGGGTAGTATTTTGATTTTTCCTTTAAGAAAAAAACCTCTACCTCCTTTGAAACCTGTTATTTATGTTCTTCTGCTCAAAGAAAACAAAGGGAATCTAATATGTACTTGCTTTTAACAGAGGAAACCCTTTATGGTAAGGGGGTGGGAGGGATCTAGTTTCCTAATTGAAAAGGCAACTCCTAAAGGGTCCTGCTGTGAGCCTTCCAAGGGAAAGGCAAGGTGGTCAAGGGTCTTTCAATGGTATCCACGTCTTGCAGACGACTCTTCCTCCAATGAGCAGACTGTGCTTTTAATTTAATTTAAAGAAGCCAAAGTTAGGTGCTGACATTGATCAGTTGTGAAGGTCATATGATTTAAGCAAATGTTCTGTCGCTAATGAGAGGGTCCCAGTCTAAAGCAGAATGAGAAGAGAAAGAAGGGAAGAGGAACTAGTTGAGGTCTTCTTTTTTGTGATGATGATGGTTCTAAAATGTTTGAGTACATCCATGTAGATAAAAAAACCCAAAACTATGACGCTAAAAGACATAAGGAAATGCATCAGGACATTGCTTTATTCTTGCCACCCTTATCCTCCCCAAACTCATCCTTTCCCCTGAGGCAACAAGTTCCAATTCACAAGAATAAATAACATGCTTATTAATAAATAACATGCTTATAATCCATTTATTGAGATCAGCTGTACATATTATCTACATTTTATTAATTAAGGATTTTGTTTCTTGCACAGTTCTATTCATTTCCTCTCTCTTCCTTTTGATATAATTTTATATCAAAAATTTAGATAACATCAATAGGAAGAACTTATTATCAAACTACATAGACTTTTTTTACTGCTGGAAGTTATATACTATGAGTACCTTTCCTTTCTCGTATAACGTTTGGTTTTTTCCTGGAGTTAACTTTTCTTTTTTGTTTTTATTTGCCAAGTTTTCTATGTGCACATTGCCATGTTTTTTCCAAATGCTCCAACAGATAACACGCAACTATTGAAACATTTTTCAGTATTTAAGTGCAATCCCAACTAGTATATGAATCCATGACTACCCACCCCTCCCACCTTCCTAAAACCTCGGTTTAAACCTCTCCAACTCCCTATTCTAATCTGGACCGATTACTCTTTAGACTACACATGTTTGTTTTCTGACAGTGCTTTTTGCCATTCTCTCCTGTTTCCTGAGTCCTGTGCTCCTCTTTCTTGATTTATTCCCTTATCCTGCTGGAACACATCTTCCAAAAAAAGGGTGAATGGATGGCAAGTGTCTTTATTTTTACATATTGTTACACGTATGTGTGATTAGTACATCACACAGGGCTGGCTTCACAGGTGTAAGACCTGTGTGGTCATGCAGGACCTCCCACTAAGAAAAGCCCCACACTTGATTTAATGCTCTGTTGCTGCCGTTTTGAAATTCTTAATTTTTGAACAAGAGGCTTCACATTTTTATTTTTCACTGTGTCTCACAAATGTGCTGAGGGTCCTGTTGGCTAGATACAGAAACCAAGATTGAAATAATTTTTCCTCATAATTTTGCTGCCATTGCTCCACTCTCTTCTTGTTTCCAATATTACGATTGAGAAGTAACATTCTGGTTCCCTTTCTATTACATTTGATTCTGCACTAGCCTCTCTTTCTTTCCAGCGAACTGAAATTTTAAGCTGATGTGCCTTGGACTGGATCTTTTTTTTCATTTATTGCCTTGTACACCTGGTGGGCTCTTTTAATCTTCAGCCTTCTGTACCTGAATATAGAGAAAATTTTCTATATTATTGCTTTGATAATTTTCTTCTTTCTTTTTTCCATGGTTTTACAGAACTCATTATTTGGATACTGGACTTTCTGGATTGATCCTTTAACTTTTAAAATCTTTTTTTCTTGTTATCTAGTGGCTTGTCTTCATTCTACTTTCTGCATCTTTTCCTGACTTTATTTTCCAATGCTTCTATTAAATTTATTATTTCAGCTGTCATATTTTAAATGATCAAGAGTCCCTCCAGTCTCTGACTATTCCTTTTTTTGTGGCTTCCTGTTCCTTTATTATGAGTGTACCATTTTCTCTTCTTTTTCTGATTATATTAATAATGGATTTTTTGGAAGCCTTCTCTGTTGCCTGTATTTTATGCTTCCTCTGTGTTTATCTTTGTTCCTTTTGGTTTTTGTGTTTCCTGTTATAGACTTTCTCCAAATATCTCCTGATCCTTGACTCAGTTTGTATTGAAGAGAAATAATAAAAAGCTGACTGGAGTATGTGTGTGTGTGTGTGTGTGTGTGTGTGTGTGTGTGTATGCGCACGCGTGTGCATGCATGTGTGTGTGTGCTGTCGTTGTTGTTTCTGTTGACTGGTAGACTATACATAAAGTGATTTGAGACAGACTTGGTCTTTTCTTTGAGGCAACCCCAAATGTCAGTATCCATAAGTCCTTTTTCCTCTGCTTCCTGATTTCTCCAGAGAACAAATCCTAAAATATCGCTAACGATAGGCATTGAGAGCAGACAGGGAAAGAGAGGAATGGTCTCTCAATATTCAGTAAGTAGACTTATATTGAATGTCCCTATTTTCAAAATCATGCCTCACACCTTCTCTCCATTGTGCTTGGTGTTCCCCACTGCAGAGATGACACTCTGATTCACTTTCTTCGGCGAGTAAATCTATAATCTTCTGTGGTGAGGGGATAGGCTGGGGAGACCCAAGTGTAGTCTTTTCACTAACCCCTGGGTCCTTAGCCCCAAGTCACTTCCCAGCTTTCTGTGATGCCCTGTGGACCCAAGCCCTGATCTTCCCTGAGTTTTACAAAGCAAACTGTTTTGTTTCTCATCATTGCCTGCTCTGATGGCAGGCGGATTTATGCTTTCTCTGTTTGGCTAAATGAGTTTCTGTTCATTTTTCATCCTCCCGAACTTGGTGCCACGTGTATTATTGGCTTTCATCCCTGCTCCTGCACATTTTGTCCTTCTGACTTTACCCTTTCTTTAATACCTTTTCTTATATATTGATGGTGTTTCAGGAGGAGACAGAGATACATTTTTTTCAGTCTACCACCTTTAAATAGAATTCTTAACTAGCCTCTGGAAGTCTTTCTAACACTCTGTGTCAAAATTGATGCGGGCAGTGAAGTGGTATGGAGAGTATCCAAAAGTGGAGAAAACAATAAAGACAGAAACAGAATGCTATTGTTTGACCAGGAATGTTCTTAGATGTATAAATAGATCTTTAATAGCGGGGACAGATGGGGGACTTTTTTTTTCCTTTGGAAGTTTATTCAGCTTTCTAGATTTTGGATACTAAGTAATCGTGTCAATGTGGGGGGAAACCTAACTCACTTGGATGGGAGGAAAAGAGGAGAAAATATGTAGTAACAAACACATACTCAGAATTGGGGCACCTGGATTGGTTTAGGCAGAACTTTCTACTTCTGGAATTCAGTGTAAATTCATTTTAAAAATTATTCATAGAGGGGGGAAAAAGCCTCTTCAATGAAAAGTGACCAAAACTTGACAGGGAAGAGAAAAAGAAGACTTAAAAATGAGGATATGGACTTAAGTCTGCAGTTTATGTTGAAATATATCAAAAAATAAGAAGAACGCATAGAGGAATGTTTAGGTAGATAGATGTGATAAAGCCAGTGCAGTAAAATATTAATAGTATAATCTAGATGGTGAGTGTTCACTAAAATTCTTTCAACTTTACAGTGAGGTTGAAATTCTTCATAGTACAGTGTTGGAAAAAATGAAGATTGTGGTGATAAAGACAGAGATAAAGAAAACAATATTTCTAGACATAAATTGACCAGCAAAACAAGCCCAGAGAAGACACTGTCACTCACATTTTCTTGGAGAAACATCTTTGTGTGAGCTTTTAGAATTTTACTGCTAAAGACTCTGAAGTTGATGCTACATCCTGACAGCTATGGGTACACATGGTGTTGCCTCTTTCTGGCACTTGCCCTTCAAACCTAAAATTAAGACAAGGGCTAAATTCAGCTCAAAACTAGATGGTCCCAGGGACTTCCCTGGTGGCGCAGTGGTTAAGACTCTGCGCTCCCAATGCAGGGGGACCTGGTTCCGTCCCTGGTCTTGGAACGACCCAATGCAACCAAATAAATAAATACATTTTTTTTTAAATGCACAAAAAACTAGATGCTCCCAAACCATGGCCTGGGCATTCAATAAGGAGGAAGTGATATTGATTCTTATTGCTGTAGTAGAAGGTCAAATTCCTGATATGCTGATCAAGGAAGATGTGTTTTTTTGTTTGTTTGTTTTGTTTTAATTTTATTAATTTATTTATTTTTGGCTGCATTGGGTCTTTGTTGCTGCGCGGGGACTTTCTCTAATTGCGGCGAGTGGAGCCTCCTTTTTGTTGCAGTGCGCGGGCTTCTCATTGCGGTGGCTTCTCTTGTTGCAGAGCACGGGCTCTAGGTGCACTGGCTTCAGTAGTTGTGGCACGTGGGCTCAGTAGTTGTGGCACACAGGCTTAGTTGCTCCACAGCATGTGGGATCTTCCCGGACCAGGGCTCAAACCCGTGTCCCCTGCATTGGCAGGCAGATTCTTAACCACTGTGCCACCAGGGAAGTCCCTGAAGATGTGTTTTAAATTGTCCACTTTATCATCATATAATATCAAACTTTGTAATTTCAGTTGGCAAGTTCTGTGACTAGAGTGCCTTGCTAATGAAATCCAAGGAGTGTTGGCCAAATGGCCTTTAGCATAAAGTGGTATAATTCTGACTTGATATCAGAATTATGGGTCCAATCATCAAACAGATCAGTTGCATCATATGAACCATTATCCAATGGCCAAAAATACAACACTGATCCTAGAGTTATCATTTGCAGCTGTGCCCTTTGTGACAAAGGGGAGCTGAGAACAAATCTATCTAAAACATGCTTATCACCACTTTTGGAAAAAACAGTTCACTTATGGCCACAGGAGATGTTTGATAGGATTAACCTACCAGGTTTATATGAGCTCATCTGGGTGGTAAACATCATTCCTTTTAGAAGGAGAATATTTTAATAAAAACGTTTTAAAAGATGACAGTGTTTTTGAAAGAATTCAGAAATATTGCCAGAGGAAAGACTCTATACAAATAGAAATGTTGAACTTCTGTGTTCATGTGTTGTATATATTCATCTATTCTTATGTTGGAAGATGCCGCTGCTACTCTTGGGGATATTATATGTAATGTGACTTGGCAATCAGCATCATTGCTTGCTATAATCACAGGGCTGCAAGAGACACTGGTTTGATGTTTTCACTGATATGGAACCTATCCATTAGAGAATAACTTCACAAGGATCGTCTGAACGTGTTGATATCTGCCATTCCACACGGATAACACTTTCATCCTTTTTGAATTTGTTTTCTCAGACTTCAGGAGCCACAATGAATTTTAAAAAATGGTTTAGCATTCAAATACAGCACATTTTGAAGGATCTTTGTGGCTGTTTTAACCATTTATCAGAAGGAACTATTGACACTTACATGTTGGAACTTGAAGAAAGCTTGATTGCTTTAGTGCAAACTCCTTATTTTATAAATGAAGAGATGGAGGTCCAAGGATGTATGTGACTTGTTTTGGATTGAGGGAATAAAGGGTACCAGCTCAGGTACTATCACAGATGGGCAGTTTTTCTCTTCACTATACCACCAATGCTGTTCAAGACAATTTCTGTCCTGATTTGGAAAATGTCTCTGCTGAGTTGTTAATCATTTGGCAGAGTTTTCTAAGCCCCCAAATTAAAAATAGTTTTGTTCATACTTGTAGAAAAGAAACTTTCAAAAGTAATGTTTACAATACTAAGAAGACAATACAACCTGATTAAAAATAGGCAAAAGATTTAGACAGACATTGCACAAAATATGTGAATAGTTAACAAGCTCATGAAAAAATATTCATCATCATTAGTCATCAGGGAAATGCAAATAAAAACTACAATGAGACATTACTACACACCCACTCAAATGGTTTAAATTGAAAAAAACTGACAATACAAGCACCAACTTTTGGCGAGGATGTGGAACAAGTAGAATTCTCATACCCTGTTGATGGGCAGTAAAATTAGTACAATCGATTTGGGAAAGTTCTTGGCAGTTTTGTATAAAGTTAGATACACACTTGGGTAAAGCACATTTAACCAAAAAGAATGGAAGCATATGTACATAAAGGCTTGTACACAAATGATCATAGCTATTTTATTTGAAATAGTTAAAAACTGAAAAGAATCCAGATGTCCATCTGCAGGTAAGTAGATACTAGATTGTGCTATATCCAGGCAATTCTGTCCAAGTTCTAAACCCTAGGACCTGTGAATGTGACCGAGATAATAGAAAATATATATTGGTCTCTGCCCTGGCTCCTGGCACAAAGCTCCTAAAAACTTCATAATTTCCTAACTGATAAGAGCACTGGGGACAGGGGTGAGGGGGGGAAAGGGATAAATTCGGAGTTTGGGATTAACAGATACATACTACTATATATAAAATAAGCAACAAGGACCTATTGTATTGCACAGGGAACTATATTCAATGTCTTGTAATAACCTATAATGGAAGAAACTGAAAAAGAATATAATATATATATGCCTGAATCATTTTGCTCTACACAAAAAAGGAAAAGAAAAAAATAAAAATAAAAAAAGGAGGATGTTTTGTCTAATATTTGGTCTTTGACCCTATTCTTGACACAGAGTTCTGAAATCCCTTGGAATTTCCTGGGTGATAGAAATATTTTTTGTTCTAATGAGGTGACCCTGGGTGGGCTCCTGGTTGGGGGTTGGTCACCAGAAAAAGCAAGCCATGATCAGAAGCTTGGAATTTTTAGCCCCACCTCTCAGCCTCCAGAGAGGGGAGAGGGGCTGGAAATGGAGTGAATGGTCAGTCATACCCACACAATGAAGCCTCCGTAAACATCCTCAGTGTATGAGGTTCACAGAGCTTCCAGGTTGGTGAACATGTGGAGGTGCTGGGAGGGTGGTGGGCTTGGAGAAGGCATGAAAGCTCCACACCCCCTCCCATATACCTTGCCCTATGCATCTCTTCCATCTGGATGTTCATCTGTATCCTTTACCATATCCTTTTATAATAAACTGATAAAGAGTAAGTAAACTGTCTCCCTGAGTTCTGTGAGCCACTCTAGCAACTTAATCAAAACAGAAGAGACGGCCATAGGAGCCTTCTTTTTTTGTTTATTTATTTTTGGCTGTGTTGGGTCTTCGTTGCTGCATGTGGGCTTTCTCTAGTTGCGGCGAGCGGGGGCTTCTCCTGTCTTATTGCAGAGCATGGGCTCTAGGCACACGGGCTTCAGTAGTTGTGGCACTCGGACCCTAGAGCGCAGGCTCAGTAGTTGTGGCACATGGGCCTAGCTGCTCCGTGGCATGTGGGATCTTCCTGGACCAGGGATCGAACCCATGTCCCCTGCACTGGCAGGCGGACTCCTATCCACTGCGCCACCAGGGAAGCCCCATAGAAGCCTTTGATTTATAGCCCTTTGGTCAGAGCACAGGTGGTAGTCTGGACCTGTGATTGGCATCTGAAGTGGGCGGGGGAGCGTGGTCTTGTAGGACTGACCCTTAACCTGTGGGATCCAGGTAGAAGTGTCAGAATTGGACACTCAGCTGGTGTTGTGGAGGATTGCTTGTTGTGAGGAAAAGCCCCCATACTTCTGGTGTCAGAAAGGAGAAACAGGAGGAGAACTGGGTCTTCCTCTCTTCAGTGACCTTATTTGGATACAGGGTCTTTGCAGATGTAATTAAGTTAAGGATCTCAGGATGACATCACCCTGGATTTAGTGTGTCCTTATAACAGAAGAGACAGAGAGACAGAGGTGCACAGGGAAGAAGGCCATGTGAAGACGGAGGCAGAAATTGGAGTAATGCTCCCACAAGCCAAGGAATTCTAGGAGCCTCCAGATGCTGGACACGGCAAGGGAAGATTTTCCCCTTGAACCTTCAGAGGGATTGAGGTCTCAGTGACACCTTGATTTCGGACTTCTGGTCTGTGAGAGAAGAAATTTCTGTTGTTTAAAGCCAACCAGTTTGTGGGAATTTGTTGCTGCAGACCTAGAAAGCCAATAGGCTATATGATTCCATTTATATAAAGAAAATGCAAACTACTCTGTAGAGATAGAAAGCAGATCAGTGATTGCCTGGGCCTAGGGATGGAGGGAGGGATGGACTGAAAAGGGGCCAAGGAAACTTTTCAGGATGATGGAGGTGTTCTGTATTCACTTTGCGGTAATGGTTTCACAGGTGAATACACTCATCAAATTGTACACTTTATTTTAATTAATTTTTATTGGACTATAGTTGCTTTACAATGTTGTGTTAGTTTCTACTATACAGCAAAGTGAATCAGCTATATATATACATATATCCCCTCTTTTTTGGATTTCCTTCCCATTTAGGTCACCACAGTGCATTACATAGAATTCCCTGTGCTATACAGTAGGTTCTCATTAGTTATCATTTTATACATAGTATCAATAGTGTATATATGTCAATCCCAATCTCCCAATTCATCCCACTCCCCCCTTTCCCTCTTGGTATCCATACGTCAAAATGTACATTTTAAAATGGGTGCATTTTATTGCACATAAATTATATCTCTTTTTTTCTTTTTTTTAAAGCAGTGGTTATTTCCTAAACCCAGATGATCTCTGGAAGTAGAGAAGATGGCTGTGAGACTACCTGTGGGTTCAAGTTTTCCTCGATCAACCCTCTCCCTAGAGAAACGTAATGGTGTCATTGCCAGTTTGAGAGTCAGACTGTCAGCATGCTAGCTGCCTGGGCTTCATATTATGTAAGGATGTTAAGTAAGTGACAGTAAGGAAAGTGGTTTGAGGGAATTCCCTGGGGGTCCAGTGGTTAGGATTCCGCACTTCCATTGCAGGGGCGTGGGTTCAATCCCTGGTGGGGGGGGAACTAAGATCCCACAAGCCGCATGTTGCGGCCAAAAAAAAAAAAAGACAGGAAAGAAAAAAAAGGGAAGTGGTTTTGTTAGATTATTCAGTTTTATGTTTTTCTTTAACTTTTCAAAGTTCAAAGTCAAGGTTGGAACATTTTTTTAAATAAAGAAAAAAGAGCTGTGAAGTAATTCATATCAGTTCCGCTAGTTTCCCCAAATAGAACAACACTGTTTAGTGCAATTGTCTTACTGTGTGTGTGTGTGTGTGTGTGTGTGTGTGTGTGTGTGTGTGTACATGTCTGAGAATTTGCAACACTTCACTGAGGAAGAGCACTTAGACTCTGCTGGGTAAGGTGACCTATCATTCGATACTTAGAAATTTCCCAAGAGGACCCTTCCTGCTACTTCAATACCCTCCACCCTGGGCTCCTCCCAGTGAACTGTTTGCAGTTCCTCAAAACCTACCAAAGGATGTGATTCAGAAGATCTGGAATCTGAATTTTTAACAAGTTTCCTGGTTCTGAGGTAGCAAGTTCACACACTGCGCCTTGAAAAACAATGACCTTGGGAGAAGTAAATGAGCATTCCCTAGCTTTGTTCTTGGGATTTAGGAATTTCACCAGGAGCTGTGTCATGTTTCCATTATCTGGAACTCAGTGAGTCCTTTCAATCTGCTGACTCAAGTCTTTCTTCAGACCGGAAGTTTTTTTCTCTACAACTTATTTAATTATTAATTCCCGTCTCTCTGTTCCTTCTTTTCAGTCTAGACCTCCTCTTCTTCACATGCAGGGTCTTCTGGATCTTCTTTTGTCCTGTGATTTCTATCTTTCTGTATTTTATCTGTGTGACAACATATTTCTTCTGGGCCTCTGAAGTTATTCTTGATTGGGACCGTTCACTTTTACAAATTATCTATTAAATGACTGAGTATAAAATTAAGTGAAATTTTTTAGTTTTTAAATTTAAATTCATATTATATATTTGGGTTTTACAAAGGTTTTTCTTGCCTAAGTAGATCTCTTTGAGGACTCTAGTTCCTGTTCTGCTGAAGTTCTCATCTGCCTCTTCCGTCGGGTCTCTTTCGTCTGGTACTGCCTGTGACAGCTGGTCATTTTTTTCTTCCTCCTCTGGTTACTAATCACTCTCATATTCCTTTCCCTGCTCAGGGCTCCTCTATTCTTAGAAATCAGGCCAAGTTCTTAGGGTTTCTCAAGCAGTGTGAACCGTACCACCCGTCCACCTCCTTGAATTTCTCCATTGAGAAGCTCTGACTAAGGACACGATTAGACCATGTGAAGCAGCAAAGGAAAAGAGCAGAAGTTTAGGCTCTTGCGTCATTGTGGAATGTCATCTTTTGGGTATCAGACTCTTTGGAATATCTATATATAACTCTGGAATATATACATACATGTATCTTCCTTATTTTTCGTAATTCTATGTCCCTTCTATATATACAACTGAACACAATATGTTATATCTCTGTCTCTATCCATTTCTTTTTCCTAATTCTATGCTGGGCCTGGGACTCCCTCTACTTGGGAGGAGACTTCTGCCCTAAAAATCCTCATGGAGGTGTCCAGGAAAAGGATATGTGAAGGATGAATGGTGCTTAAGCCTTCATATTATCTAAGCGGAAAGAGCCTTCTTTCTCACTCATGGTCCCAAGCAGCTCATCAGATTGGGAGCCAGCTGTAGATTTATGGCCAAAACCTTGGCCAATAATAGTGTGCAACTGTTGGCATGTCTCTTCTGTTTATGCCCTTCAGGAACTTGGGCTGCAGCTGGGTAAGATTCAAAGACCCTGACACGTCTTCTATTTGTGTCCCACTAGGTCGCTCTAGCCAATCCAAGCAGGGATTCTTCATCCTTTTCAAAAGAACTCCTCCTCTCCAAATTTCTTTTAGTCTTTCACTAACCAAGCAATTCAAAGAAGTGTTTTGGGAAAGGGAGATTTCCAGTACCCAGCTCCCAACTCTACAGCTCAGGTTCTCACTACAGCGGACAGCAGTAGAATAAATAAACAGAAGAAAAATACTCAGAGCTGGGAACTAACTCCCTGTAAGAGGGTAGAGTGAGTCTGATTAAGTCCAGGTAGGAATCAGGTTTTACTCAGTCTCATTACACAGCGCAATGCAGGCTTGGTGAAGCCCTTAATGAATGGCTCTAGTTGCTAATTGTTGACCTGATTTTTGCATGAACCACAGATCTGTTTCCAACATCTGACCCATCTGATCAACGTGTAAACCTGGAGGCTGAGTCAGCAATTACAAAAGGAAAACAGCAGGGTCCTATTTTGAGCTATGTTAAGGTTTTCAGGTCAGAGTAAGAGTTTTACCTTTTTAGTTAAAGAAAATGCTTGCCTGCTCCTCAATTCCTCACCAGCTTAGAGAGAGGACTTCTGCCCCAGGGCTTTCTGAGTGTTAACATCCTAAGGAGATGCCCTTTCTACAGCTACTTTTTCGTGGTTCAGCAGCTGCTTGGTTTGCCTAGATCCCTGAACTTCTGGGAGCTGGCAGGTCCTGGAAAGATGAATAATAACTATGCTGACAACAGGAGCTGCCTGAATCCACAGACTCACCTACTGTGAGAGGAAGGGGAAAATTGTCTCTCTTTAATTAAAATAAGTCTTTCTCATGTTTAAAGGGAACTTTTCAAGATCCTTATATATCAAGGTATCTTGTGAGCTTCACTCTAGTCCTGTCAGGTAAGTAGGGAAAGTAATAGTCCCATTTCATAGATGAGAAAACTGAGGCTTAAGGACTTGCCTGAACTCATGTTGCTTCTTAGAAGCAGAACTGGGAGTATAATCCAGTCCCTTGGTTCTTAGTTTCTACCTATTGGAGGTCTGGCAAGTTGCCTAAGTCTGTTGGGGGATCCCTTCCTAAATTTTTCTCTCTCTGTTGGCTACGGAGGATTATTAACCAGTGGTACCAATATGGGATGCTATCAAATTTCCTTCCCTAAGGTGCCAGGAATAAAATCCCTTTTGTCTGTGACCAGAAAGGCATAACGGTTTGAAACCTGTGTGAGACAAGCTCGTAGGCCCGTCCTATTCTGGGTTTAGTAGCCTTACTTTCCTAGGAGCAATCTGATGGCAACCAAGTGTCTGACATGTTTGCATTCTCAAAGTGCTGGCTGGGCTTAAGTGGAAGGCGCACAACACTCTGAAAACCCCCTCCAGACCATTAATGCTTGCTGCTCTGGAGACTGCCCCTTTTCTAGATATTAGCATCCCTGGCATCAATTTCTGCAGTTCACCTTCTCCAGGTAGCTGCTGGGTATTTTTTAGAATTTCTTCATTGGCTTAACTCTAGCATGGGTTTTACATAGACGGAAACGCGGACTCAAACTCAGATTTCTCTGCTGACCTTTTCTAAGTCAAATGGTGAATTTCACAAAATGTCATCCGTGCCTCTGAATCTCTTCGGTCCCTTTGGTGGAAGTATGACCATTAAGGAAAATACCTTTTGCTTCCCCAGCTGCCGACACGTAACTCCAAGCTGACCAGACAGCCTGATTTGTATCTGTCACTGAAAGGCAAAACAACTGAGTGTGGACTCCTATGGACCGAGTTCATGTTTTAATCCTTTGACTCTGCCTGGCTACAGGCTGCCACCCTGCCGGAGGCACTCCGTGGATGCAGTGGGCTTCACCCAATGGAGAGAGGGGAAGTGGATTCTCGCCAGAGGACAAAGATCTTGGGGAACCACATTGAACCTGGTGCTGGCACTTCACTGAGCCCATTCTCAAAGCAGAAAGAAACTTCATAGGTGGAATTTAGAGGTCTGGGTGAAGGTAGAGCAACTTCAGCCTGCAGCTGTGGACCATTGCAGGTGGCGTGTGGAGCTTTTGTCACATGTATACATAACACTTCAGTCCTATACACAGTACAGACTTCGTAAAGAAGTTGGGATTTAATTAGTATAGCATGCTTACAGGTACTCAGGGTTGACTCTGCAGGTGTGTTCTTCCATTTTCTCTACCCCTAGCCCAAGACTTATAAGGTTGATGAGTGACGACTCATGGCTTTAAGCAGGTGGGCTGTGCATGGACAGGAGTCTAAGTTCAAGATTCATCTCCATCACTGTCTTGGACAAGTCATTAGAATTTCTTGGTTCTCCATTTCCTTTTCTGTAAAATGGAAATGTCCCTTGGGGCGCTAATAGTCTCCATCTCTGCTATTCCCCAAAGGATGAAACGTGCTACTGTCTTACTCCAAGATATGACCTACAACTTTGTATCTTTTTTTAAAAAAGATTTATTTATTATTTATTTATTTAATTTATTTTTGGTTGCGTCAGGTCTTAGTTGTGGCAGGCATGGAGGATCTTTCGTTGTGGCACGTGGGCTTCTCTCTAGTTGTGGCATGTGGGTTTTCTCTTCTCTAGTTGGGGCATGCAGGCTCCAGGGCATGAGGGCTCTCTAGTTGTGGTGCATGGGTTCCAGAGCACGTGGGCTCTGTAGTTTGCAGCATGCAGGCTCTCTAGTTGAGGGCTGGGAGCTCAGTAGTTGTGGTGCGCGAGCTTAGTTGCCCCGCGGCATGTGGGATCTTAGTTCCCTGACCAGGGATCGAACCCTCGTCCCCTGCATTGCAAGGCGCATTCTCTATCACTGGACCACCAGAGAAGTCCCTACAACTTTGTATTTCAATAGGCAGTTTCTCGAGTGGATTGCATTAAAATTGTCAACCTTGTCGGACCAAAAACAGCTCTGCAAAAAAAAAAAAAAAAAAATTCTTTTATGATTTTCTTCCTGACTTGTATTTGAAAAAAAATACCAGGGCTGAGATGGCACTAAAAAAAATGGTCAGGGAAAATTCACTGAACTTTTCCCCTTTACCCTGTGCTTATTTTCATGTCTTAGTGTGTTTCAATGTACAACCAAGTTGTTAATGTTTTCTGTTTAATAAACAGAACATCTGTAACCTCTGCTCCTGATGTTCTTAATCAGCTTGGCTATTAGCTAACAGGGAACTAGTCTGAACTGCAGAACTCAAGGTCACTTTCACCATTCTTTCATTTACATTCTCCCTATAATTCACTGTGTTAATGCTCTCTCTGAAATCACCCTGCCTTAAATATATCACTTCTTTCTCCTTTGGGGCCAGGACAAATAATAGAGCCCACACCATACGGAATCCTGTGCTGGATTAGCACCATGATTCATATTTGGGGAGCTGTGTTCCTGGGGCTCAAAGAGTGACATTCATTTATACCTTCAAAAATAATCCTCCGAGCACTGATAAATTAGTCACTGGGCACGGCTGGCTGCTGAATGACCTACTTTGGCATCTAGACTTGAGAACCGCAGGAGTCTTAGTGTAACTTGGGCTTTCCTCTGAGCTTCAGTAGGGCCTGGGCTGCACGGGGAATGTGCTGGTTCTGAAATCTACCTAACAGGGACATCACAAGAGGCAAGAGAAAGCTGGCTATCAGTGAAGCTCCTGCTTTTCCCAGAGAGCATATTCTGTACAGTTATCCCTGTTTAGTCAATAACACTTGAAGGCGGATGCACAAGCGATTGTGACTTCATAGCTGTCACTCTTCCCTTTCTATAGTTGCCACTTTCTGTCCCCAAACTTCCCACCGCCCCATCCTCATTGTCACTTGGAAGGGGTTGTCACCTTTTTACTCACTCTATAGTTTTCTTCTGAAGTGGTTTTGTTAGATAATTTATTTTTATATTTTTTTCTTTTACATTAATCTGTTTTCAGTTTTATCCTGTGAGTTAAAAACTTCAAGGAATTAGTAATAAGTGTTGAATCCCTTTTCTAAAGGTCTTCCTTCATGTGATTTTTCCAGTCTTCAGATTTCCATACTGGTTTGCCTGGAGCAATTTACCAATATCAATACCCTCGCTTCCTTTCCTTCCATGGAAGCAGACACATTATTGATTATTTTCCTTAAACAGAAAACTATGGTAGAAAATTTTAGAAAGATCTACAAGAAAGTAATATGCTGGTGACTTCAACTGATACTTTAGGTAGGAAATGTAAATGGACAAGAAATAGTTAAGCTGTAAAAGAATATAAACAAAAAAAATCACAGCTCACTGGTTTCTGTGGATGGAAAGAAGTGGTGGAAAAGGGAGAGTAATGATGTGGCAATGCAAGAAGTAAACATAGGCTAAAGGTCTTGGACTAAGCAGGAGAGAAACTTTAATGTGGCCTAGAACCTAAATGAACTCTTCCTAACCTTGGTTTCTTCTCTACGATCAATGAGTTTATGCAAAATTGCAAACAGCCAGTGAGAGTTTTTGGAGACTTTGATCCTTGATATGCAATCTAAAGATTGAAAGATTATCTTTTCTCTCTAATTAAATCTCCTCTAACCTTATATTGCATACTTGCAAGGTGAGTAGGTAAGATCTAACCTGCTGGGTGAAGTAGATTCCCAGGAAGACTGGGAGAGGTCACGTCCTCCCAAGGGGAAACCTCTCTGGTTGTGATTCGCATCAGGAGTTACTGAAACAACAGCTTACCTCTTTATATAGGTGAGGGGAGACAGATAGTGAAACACGTCCAGAGCATTTTTTCCTGAGAAACTGATGTTGATGTGAGTAGCCCTAAGAACAATTTCAATCTACTAGGTTAACAGGAGGGTCCACAATTAAAAGCATAATCTGTTGTCAGTATTACATCAGTACTGCAAAGTAGGCAATTGTAGGCACAAAATCATACTATGACCAGAGCCCTATGTAACACATGGGTCTAAGCATTTACATGAGATATTTTTTCTTGGTGATGATGTACGCAAGCTTCCAAGGGTTCTTCACTTTCTCCTCTCTTTTCTTCCTTTTGGTCTTAAGAACATTATCTCTGAATAGTTCTATGACATTAGGGACCTTGAAGATATTTTGTGCAACCAGTTCACTTTGAGGAAATGGATGCCTCAGAGGGTTAAGTCACCCCCTCAAGGTCATGCAGCTAATTAGCAGCACAGAAACACTTCTGCCTCTCTTATGCCGAGTAGAGTACCTTATATCCCGTAGAGCAATCCTTCTTGACTTTGATTTGCTTTCCTTTCGCGCTTGCTGCAGTCTGTATGCTGCAAAGTGGAAGTGAAAAAGAACCATTCTCTTACATGAAATATTTCTTCCTTTTGGGGAAAGATGGAGAGAGCCTGGAGCAGTAGATGAAGTGGTCCCTCCCACAGTGGGGTGATTGGAGGGGCCCCAGAATTGCCATGTGTATTAGTTTCCTACGGCTCCGTAACAAATTGCCACCAAGCTGGTGCCTTGAAATGACTGAGATTTATTGTCTCACAGTTCAGGAAGCTAGAAGTCTGAAATCAAAGTGTCTGAAAGTTCTAGGGAAGAATCCTTCCTTGCCTCTTCCTAGCTTCTGGTGGCTGCCAGCAGTCCTTGGAGTTCCCTGGTTTGTAGCTGCATCGTTCCAACCTCTGCTTCCATGGCACATGGCGTTCTCCCTGTGTGTCTCTGTGTGTACTTTTCTGTCTCTTACAAGGACACTTGCATTGAATTTAGGGCCCACTCAAATCCAGTATGATCTCATTCCAATCCCTACCTTGACTACATCTGCAAAGACCCTATTTCCAAATTAGATTACATTCTGAGGTTTTGGGTGGACATGAATTTTGGAGGGACGCTATTCAATCCACTACCTCATTTATTCTGAAATAACAGCTAATAGCTATCTACTAAATCGGAGGCATTATATAAAAGTGAGGAAATAATTTTTTTCTGTTTATGGAACCTTGTGATGGTCCGTTGCAAACCTGAAATCCTGAAGTTAAAACTCCCTAGCAAAAGGCTAGAAGATAATATTAAGCACTCAATAAAGTTTTAAGAGAATAATATATTTTTAGTGTGTTTTCTGTGCTGGGCATTGCATTCAGTGATTTATTTGGACCATTTCATCGAATCCTTTCCAAATCCCCAGGAGGCTTGTACCATCCTGGTCCCCACTCTACAAGTTAGGAAACTGAGGTTCAGCAAGCCTGAGAGTGCTGGCCAGTCTTACACTGCTGAGCTCTTAGCCTCTATATTGGCTGCAGGACTCCTCACTTGTGTGTGTCTCCCTGTAACCTATAGAGAAGTGGACCTGTGACTACTAGATGTTAAAAATTATCAGCAGTAGGGATTCCAGATCTGATGGGGCTGATGACTTGGGATGGGGATGTTACGGTAATAACTGATCTTTGGAAGCAGACTGCTTGAGTTCAAATCCCTGATCAACCACTTAATAGGTCTGTGGTAGTTTCTTCTTGCTACTGTAACAAATTACAGAAACTTAGTGGCTTAAACAACACTAGTTTATCTTACAGTTCTGGAGTTCTGGCAAATTGGGACCTGGGAAAACAAAGGGCTTTACAACTCGACTGAGACCATTTCCTCTTGTGCCTAAAAGCATTCTGAAGATTTTATGAAAAGGTAAGCGAAGCATCTAAGCCGAGAGACTCTTTCTTGGAGTAAAGGTTGGGAACAACTGAATGCAGGCAAAATCAAAGGACACGGTGAGGCCTCCAAGTAATGTTCCAGATTGAAGTTTTACCTTTGAGAATATTGGAAGCCTGAGAGCATTGAGTCCCTGACTTCTGTAACTGGAGCAGAAATAGGTTCTGGGTGCATGGGCTCCATTGATCCAAACAGCTCACAGTAGAACAGCACACACTGGCTAATTTATTTAGATACAGAAACTGACTCAGAACTAAGGGGACCTGCCCACCCCAAAACCCGCTCCCACCATTGCCATCACCACGGGTGAGTTCCATTTATCTGTAAGTGACATGCCTAGTGTGATTTATGCAGGAGAAACTTCAGTCCCAAAGTCTCACCTGATTCTCCATCTCCTCACTATGTGCTCCTTTGGGTTAAGTCTTCCAGCCTCCAGGGGAGCCGTGCTAAACAGCAAATGCCCTTGACAGAGTAACACTATTGAGCTGTATGGGAAACTTTAAAGATCACTTCTTTCAGTATCATCATTTTACTGAGGAGGAAACTGAAGAACTTGAGGATTTAGGGCCAACTACAAGATTACAGGAGTCAGTCACCATATAAAACCACCCTGCACTTCTGACTCCAGCTGCAAATTCAGGGGGTTCCCAAATCACCCTCAGATTCGATAATTTGCTAGAGAGACTCAGAACTCACTGAAAGCTCTTATAGTCATGGTTATGGCTTATTACAGAGAAAGGATACAGATAAGATATAAGAGTTAGTGGAAGAGACACTCAGGGCAGAGCCTAGGAGGGTTTCACACGCAAAGTGTCTGTTGTTCTCTTTCCATGGAGTCAGGACCACATCAGTCCTAACCACAGTTTTCAGTCTCCAGCCCCCTCTGGGCCTGACCCAAAGCTCCCACCCTAAATCACATCATTGGTCTTTCTGGGATGGCCAGTCCTCACTTAAACAAAAACACTCCTATAGGGATTACCTCCTAGAAGCCAAGGCCAAAGTCCAGACCTCTTTGGGGGGCAAGGTTAAATTCTATACTACATTATTCCAAGGAGTTAAATGCCTCAATCAAAGTCACATGGCTTAACCAAAATATTTAAATTATTAAAACTCAGTAAATCTTCATAGTCTTTAATGATCAGTACAGGAGCAATATAGCATAGTGGTTAAGAGTTTGGATTCTGGAATTAGACTCTTGGGTCAGGCTACAGCTCTGCATTTACTGCTGCGTGACCTTGGGCAAGTTCCCACCCTCTTTGTCCCTCAGTTTCCTCATTTATAAAATGGGGATAACAATAAAACCTAACATAGAATCAATACATGCAAAGCACTTAAAACAGTATGTAGCACATAGTAAGTCCTTGACTATTTTAGTCTTTAATGTTATTAAGCAGAAAAAATATGCAAATAAATCAGAAAGTAAGATTTATCCATAATCATATTGTCCTCCCACCTAACTGATAGGTATCTATCTGGGTCTCTGTATTTCCAAACCTTTTCTATTCATAAACAACAATAAACAAATTATATTACATAGTCTACAAGTTCATTTTTAACTAAGATTTTAATCAACTTATTACTTTTAAATCAATGAGAATTTTTGAAATTATGTAATTCTTGAATGAATGTGGAAAAGCTAAGCAACAAAATGACTACGTTTTTTGGTTGCACAAGCATTTAAATCGTGAGCAGTTGAAAGCCACCTGGGTTAGAGAAGCCAACAAATTCCTTTTGATTTGTGTAAAGTCATAATACCAAATGTTTGCCCCACACACAGTCCTGTTCCAGCTCTCCAATTCTTTCATCACATAGGAGAATAGTATTTGTCAGGAAATGTTGCTTTCTGAATGTCGAGGAAGAAAAATAACCTTGTGGAAATTTCTGCTCACCTCAGTGGCAAATTTCCAGTTTTCCGGTTGTGAAGCTGCAAAATATTGTTTTTAGCTATTATGACTAGAACTGAAAAAGGGTATGTAAAAAAAAGAGAGAGAGAGACAATTAATGTTTAATCAAGGGGAAATGTGATCAAGTTCATGCCATGTACTAGGCACTGGACTGGTCAATTGGAGGGAAACAAAGTCAAAGAAGGCATCTTGTTAGGTGGCGTGGGTCCCCCAGCCTAGCAGGACACAAATGCACGGGGCAGGACAAATGACATGCTAAGCAGGGGCTCAACCCCAGGATTCGGGGCTGTGATAGAAGCAGCATTTCATTCTGACTGGGCTACATAAAAGTGAAGACACTTGGGTTCTGCCTTTAAAGATTTCTGGGGGCACCCTGGTGGGAGAGGGCACCCGCTCGATTAAGATGAAAGCATGATACCGCAGGCATCTCCAAGATCAGTTATGCAAGAAAGCACTGCTGAATCAAGGCTGGCGAGACACGTGGTCGCCCTCTGTGGCAAGTGACCCAGTCATAGGAGTTTTCCTTCTCACCCATAAGAGAGAAATTAATGTGTACCTTTTGCGGGGAGGCGGGTAGAAGCATCCTGAAATATACTCTGACAAAAAGGACTCTTTCCTCTCCGTCCATTTCAGATAGAGAGCTGATTGGTTCAACGAATGATATCAGGAGTTTATAGAGGTACTTCTTACCTTTCAACAGACTTTGGGGTCATCAGCATGATTTGTACTCAGAGCAGCCTTGTGGGAAAATTACGGTGGGTGACGTTAAACCCAGTGAGGACAGGGTGGTCCAGAGTCCTGACTGTGTTTATCGCCCTCCTAGTGTTCTTTGTACTGCATCTCGTAAGCACTCAGCTTTCTGTCTTTCTTTTTTCTTTCTTTTTTCTTTTTTTAATGGGCAGGAGTCCAAATCGCAAAGCACACTGCCACCATTTACATTTTAAGAGGCTTAAGTTTTTAATTTTCTTCTCCATTTCACTGGAACATTTTAGAAAGTTGCACTGCTTTTTATTGTATTGAATTCTGAACATATCCTACCACTTCGATCCTAACCCCTGCAGAGCCTGGGCAGGGCTTGACTTTCAGGGAAATGGGTAAAGGTAATGGGAGTACAGCAGGTTAAGAATGTTCCAGCAAGCAAAAGTGGGTAAAAGACTCCTGCCTCGTGGTTAAGAATCTGCTTGCCAATGCAGGGGACACAGGTTCAAGCCCTGGTCCGGGAAGATCCCACATGCCGTGGAGCAACTAAGCCCATGCGCCACAGCTACTGAGCCTGCACTCTAGAGCCCGCGAGCCACAACTACTGAAGCCCGCGTGCCTAGAGCCCATGCTCCAGAACCAGAGAAGCCACCGCAATGAGAAGCCTGTGCGCTGCAATGAGAAGCCTGTACACCGCAATGAAGAGTATCCCCCGCTCGCTGCAACTAGAGAAAGCCCGCACGCAGCAATGAAGACCCAACGCTGCCAAAAATAAATAAATAAATAAATAAATTTAAGGAAAAAAAGACTCCTGCCTCATGACATCCCATTATGTGAAGGAGACAGCAGACGATGGATTTGGATTACTGGTTTCCAACAGCCCAAGTGCTCATAGTCTACCTAACACGCCCTCTGCAGATTAAGATACTTTCTCCCTTCTGTCCCCCAAAGCATCATCAAAGGGCAGCCCCCTCCCTTGCTGGACAGCTGAATTGCATTCGGCTGTGGTCACTGCATTCCCTGACTGACACTGATGGTTTCTATCTGCTGAATTGCCATCTGAGTGTTGTCCTCATTAGATTTCAGGAGGAACAGTTAGTGGCTCCATTCAACTTTCCTAACTTATTTTGGTTTCCCCCTTAAGCAACTGCTTAATTGGCTTACTTCCCCTGAGACCAAACATTTTCCTGTGGTGGGAGCAGAGAAAATTAATAGCTTCTGGAATATAGAACAATTGGGCCAGGATGTTGGAAGAGAATCTCCCTTTGCTAAGGTTCTTCTTGGAAGGGAATCTTTGTTTATCACCTTTAGTGGGCCTGAGTCCTGCATCCTAAACATGGCCTGAAGTTACCTCTGCTGATGTCCAAGTCGATCAATTAAAGAGGTGAAAAGCAAATGAACAACAAAACCAACCTTTAACGAAAGTGAGATCTAGGGTGCTAGGTGAGCGCTCACAAGTTCAAGCGAAAATAGCCTATTGTTCCTGAGAAAGGCCAGAAAACACACAAATCAACACTGTGTAGCTACTTCTCAGTAGCAATTTCTTTGTCCCTGTCATCAAATCACCTGCTCTTTTGAGTTTACAAACATGAGGAATGTGCACAAAAGGGATTTTCACCCGTGAATTGTGATGGCATTTCTCTGTTTAAGTCTATGTTGTGAGTAGTATACCAAACAGTTAAAGTCTGCAGAATTTCTATTTTAAATAAAAATCCTTGGCTTTGGGTTTTCCTGCACCAGTTGACAACTTGTTAAATATTTTCTCCTCTGCCGGGAAAATCATTATCTCGGTGGTTAAGGCTCAGAACTGCTCATCCCAGCCTCTTCTTTTCTCCTTTTCAAGTCAACCATGCACATTAATTTATTCAAATGTTCAACATGTATTTAGCAACTCTCTCTATGTCATTTGAGAACCTGAGAAAGTCCAGGGTGACCGATAAGAGTAAGCGGGAGTCACACAGCCGTGCAAGGACTCGGGAGTACCCCTAACTGAAGAGTTAAAGCAGTGCAGTGCAGTGAGATGAGGTCAGGCTGAAAAGGATCATTCTAGCTATTGAATAAGAATCGATTTGAGGAAAAGGTGTTTGCCACAAAAATGGAGTGACAGAGGGAGGAGGGCGAGAGATTCAAGTTCCATCTTGATGGGAGAATTGACAGGACCTGTTGATCGACTGAACGGGAATTGAGGAGAGAGAAGTAGAAAAATGACTCTTTTCCCTCTGATTTATGCCCTGATTGCTTAGTTAATTTCACTTTAGGTGAACTTTCTCCTCTGACTGTGTAACTTGTCTCATTCCCAGGCGGAAATGAGCTGGGCTAGTTCTTCCACTCTGCTCTAGAACATTGGGAGAGGCAGGTCAACTCCACAGATTTCTCTGGCAGAATAATTATCTGGAGGGTTTTTTTTTTTAAATTCAAGATATTATAAAAACAATAAAATAATTTGGAAGTGACCAAAGCCACACCCTGTAACATTGATTCTTTACAGGTTTTATATGATGAACTACTAGAAATATAAAGTGAGTTCGGTTATAAATATCAATTCCTCTTCATGAAAGAATTGGCTTGAACTCTTTATTAGTTATCAACATGGAAAGGGTACTGGCTTGGAATTTGTTTCTCCTCCAGGTCTGGAGATATTTTTATCTGTTTGGTTGGTGGCACCGTATTGGCTTGCCCCAGGACATCTGGGGAGCAGTATACATTTCTCGGTTTTTGGCCCCTCAGGAGTGACTCTTTTCTCTTTGCTTGGGCAAAGAATGTCAAGTGCACTTTGAATAATGGGTGTTTGTCAATTGACTTTCACAGGAGGCTTTCTTTCTCTTCAAAATGCTTTTAAGATTTCATTGTATATTTTATTAGTAAATAATCATACTTTCTTTCTCTTCAAAATGCTTTTAAGATTCCATTGTATATTTTATTAGTAAATAATCATAATTAATAACAAATATAATAGGTACTATGTATCAAATACCAGGAAACTCTGCCTATGGGGGCATCATTGTCCTTCATCCAAAGTCATGGGGTAGGTGAGTGGCGGGGACAGAATCTGAACCCGAGTGGAGCTGGTTTCAAAGCCCTAGCTCTTTTTTGTTTGTTTGTTTCTTTAATTTACTTTTTTTTTTTAAATTATTTATTTATTTATTTATTTATTTTATTTTTGGCGGTGTTGGGTCTTCGTTTCTGTGCGAGGGCTTTCTCTAGTTGTGGCAAGCAGGGGCCACTCTTCATCGCGGTGCACGGGCCTCTCACTATCGCGGCCTCTCTTGTTGCGGAGCACAGGCTCCAGACGCGCAGGCTCAGTAGTTGTGGCTCACGGGCCCAGTTGCTCCGGGGCATGTGGGATCCTCCCAGACCAGGGTTCGAACCTGTGACCCCTGCATTGGCAGGCAGATTCTCAACCACTGCGCCACCAGGGAAGCCCTTTAATTTACTTTTTATTAAAGTAGAGGTGAATTACAATGTTGTGTTAATTACTGCTGTATGGCAAAGTGACTCACTTATACATATATATACATTCTTTTTCATATTCTTTTCCATTATGGTTTCTCACAGGATATTGACTACAGTTCCCCGTGCTATACAGTAGGACCTTGTGTTTATCCATTCTATATATACCAGTTTGCATCTGCTAATCCCAAATTCCCACTCCTACCCTCTCCCACCTCCCTCCCCCTTGGCAATCACCAGTCTACTCTCTATGACCCTGATTTTGTTTCTGTTTCATAGATAGGTTCATTTGTTCATTTGTCATATTTTAGATTCCACATATAAGTGATATCATACAGTATTTGTCTTTCTTTTTCTGACTTACTTCACTTAGTATGATAATCTCTGGTGGCATCCATGTTGCTGCAAATGGCATTATCTCGTTCTTTTTTTATAAAACCCTAGCTCTTGGCCATTGCCTCGGTGGCTGAGGGAGGCTCCCGGTAACCTGAGTTCTCTGGGCTGAAGTTTTCTGTGGTGGCCATTCTCCGCTGTGATCTGTGATCACCATGAGCTTTGGCAAGCAGAGCGACATTTTAAACCACCTAAGGAGGAGACAGCTACTTCCTCCTTGGCACCTCAACTGAATTTAATCTCTTCTGGGTCTAACATCCTATATATTACTACACATCCTCTTTGATTTTATTTTTCTTTTTAGTCTTCCTCAGTTACATTAAAAAAGAAATCCTTTTTTCCCCACTTTGTCTTACTCATTCCTTCTCCAAGCCGAAAAGGAGAATTGAGGCATCATGGCTGATAAAAGAGTCAGTGATGCAGTTTTATAAAAAAAAAAAAATGTCTGTTCTAGACTTCTTTCTGCCATATTGCTGATTGTTTTCTAGTTTCTAGTTTATGGATATTATCTTAGATAAACCATTAACTGCTTCTTCACGTCAAAGCACAGTGGCTGGTACAAAGTAGATACACGATCTACATTAATTGGTGTAGGTTGAATCTAAGTAAGAAGGGTTAAGCATTCATTCACTCAATAAACGTGTATTGAAGGCCCTCTTTGTGCCCCGCATCGTACCAGGGGCTGGGATGCAAAGATAATGCTGAGATTTAGAACATCCAGGGTCATCTGACTTGGATTCAAATCTTGTTCTGCTCCACTCTAATTGTGAAACTTGGAAAATTACTTTGTCTCCCCAAGCTTCAGATTTTTCATGCAACAATTAGGGCTAATCATAGGACTGTTAGGAGGATTGTATGAGGGTGCATATAAAGCCCTTAGCACAGTCCTGGCACATTGTAGGCCCTCATACGTGTTTCCTGGTAGTATCATGGAATCGAAGATCAAGGGGAGATTAATTACACCGCCAATGTAATTTATTTCAACAAGCACGTATTCACACGCACACATACACATCCGTGCGTGGGGTATAGTGATTTTTAATGTTGGGGAGAAGAAGGGTGAATGTATCTAAAATTATATTTTAAAAACTAAACAATACATCTTCCCTATAACACAGACTGTGGGAAGTAAAACTCAGCAATGTTTCTGCTTTTGCAGATATGCAGAAGAGAGCAAGGATTTCCAGAGTGGAAGCAGGAGAGGGTAGCGGGCAGTATAAGACAATATTTGGAGATTAAAATTTCAGTTTGTCAGAAGGGAATAAGCGAACTTGAACCAAAGGCTCTGGATGTCCCTTGATGTTTCCATAATATATGAATTTATAAAACAAGGACAGATTTCAGTTTTGGTATAAATTTAGACAATGCTGCAGCCCAACATTAACTGGATTTTCCTAGTGAAGACAGACATGGCCCAGTGATGCGTGGACAGAGGTGCAGTCTGGATGGGGCCAGGCTTGGGATCCGGCCACCGTGGCAGCTTTGCTGCTTGGTGGTAGCCCCACAGCTGGTGTTGGGCTGAGGTTTGTGTGGAGTCCAGAGCAGAGTATCTGGAGGATACAAAAAGCATGGGCCAGAGTCCTGAGCACTCAGCATGGGGTGAGTAGGAGGGCCTGACCCCAGAGATCAGGATGTTCCAACAGGCAGGCAGATCATGACAGCAGGGAATCCAGTGGAGGTGGTACTCAAAGTCCAGCAAAATTGGCAGCTGACAGAGAAGGGCATCTGCACAGAGCAAGATCCTAATCTTAGGGCTCAGAGAAGGGGAACGGCCAGAGCAAGGTAGGTCTTGTTTATAGACCTTGAACTCCAGTCTCTCTGAAACTCAGGTCTATGTGGCCACAGCACAAAACCTGTCAAGGCCACTTAGAAGGCCACAAACACCTCTATTTAAGAGCTTCCTAGACTGGAGGTGGGACAGGGCCTGTAGGTAAGGGTCACCTGTCACTTGCTGGGAGAAATAGAGTGCTTCAGAAGCGGGGAAACAGCAGAATTCCTTCTAGAATCTGCACAATTTCTACTCTTATCTCATCTTCCTATTTTCTAGTTAGTTTTCATTAGTACTAGTACCCCATATTGCTTTACTTAGTAAAAAACCAAAAATCCAGTACATACTATTAAAACTACGTCCTGCGTCTCCTAACCGTATGATCCAAAATGTCCCGGGCAGACCTAAGCCTCAGTTGAATTTATTGCTTTCTATACACAGAAACCATAAAACCAACTCAATTTTTAAAAATAATTTTTACATGTCCTTTCCTATAAATTGACAAATTGAAGACAATCCTTTGCCCATTTTCCACTTTTTGGTTTGGAAAGCAGTCCCTGTTTTTAGGAGTCTTAAGAAAGAGCATTGTTGTTGGGATGGGAAAGTGGTCACATGGGTGACATTTTTTCTAATGAAAAATCCAAATGTTAAACAGCCACCCTGGAAGTTCCTTCCAGGCAAGATCTATTTGGAATACACCATAGCGTGATACACAGAACCTTCTGTAAAATGGTGTTCAATCAATGTCACACGTGGTTAAAGCAAGGAAGGCTCTTCAAACAATGCCTCCCCCAAAACTGGAGCCACTCAGCCCGAGAGAGATACTTTATCCTTGAAACCAAAACAAAACAGGACCACCCTGCCCAAGGCAGGGCCACTGGCCTTAGACATTTGGCTTTTCATGCTTGTCTAGTTGAAGTACCCCTCTTCCTCTGAACAGCATGCCCTATCGTGAGACTGGAGGTTCCCCTTCATATCTTCAAGTATTTGCCCAGCCACATCTCCACCAGAGACAAGCGTCAGCTATTGAAATGTGACTGGGGACTTCCCTGGCGGTCAAGTGGTTAGGACTCCTCGCTTCCACTGCAGGGAGTACGGGTTCGATCCCTGCTGGGGAAACTAAGATCCCGCATGGCCCACAGCGTGGCCAAAAAAAGAACAAAAGAAAAAAACGAAATGTGACCAAGTCAATGTACCACCTCTCTCCTCCCCCAACCCAGCCCCTCGGCACCTCCCCTCTGCCCATATTCCCTGCTCAGTGAATGTCATAACTGTCCCCCTAGGTGTCCAAGTCAGACATCCCAGAGTCACCCTACTTCAAGGACAAATTTGTGCTTCTGTAGAAAACTTTGCATTGTCTAGGGGACACCCCTCTGAGTATTCTGATTCCTCGGGGACTATTGCACAATTCCGTAAATGGTGCATAACCACCAGAATGCAAAATAATTCTCAGCTCTAGATGGGCCCATGGTGTCCTATCTCGTGGAGATTCAGAATCCCCTCCCCCACTGCGGAAGAAGCTAGCTCTGCCTCCGTGTGTACATTCATTTCAATATTCCTCCTCCATAGATGTGTCTGTTTTTCAATTTCTCCCTTGAACCAGTTATAACATCTGCCTGGTTCCTTCTTTATGAGTGGAATAAAATCTTTAGCATGTGTTCATTTTATATCCTATGAGTCATGATTTTACCTTTCTTTAAAAAAAAAATCTTTTAGCACTGTCTTTTTCTCACTCGCCTCCTTTTCATCGTTCATTTTTTCACTCAGTTGTTTTCTTTCTAAATGTCCCTAGAATGTGTCTCTTTCCCTGCAACCCCCCTGCTGCTACCCCAGTTCCGGGTTGCTGTCATTTTTCACAGTGATAACTGTAACAGCCTCCTAGTGGACACGTGTCTCCGACCTTGGGCCCCTCCCAACCGCTCCCCACATTCTATTCTACACAGTATAGCTCCTTAAACTAAAATCCCAATCCATTTACCCATCTCCTGCTTAAAACTCCTCAAAGGCTTTGCATCACCTTAGCTCACGGGTCATGTTAAGAAACTGGACCTTTGGGACTTCCCTGGTGGCACAGTGGTTAGGAATCCGCCTGCCAATGCAGGGGACACGGTTTTGAGCCCTGGTCTGGGAGGATCCCACACGCCATGGAGCAACTAAGCCTGTGCACCACAACTACTGAGCCTGCACTGTAGAGTCCAAGAGCCACAACTACTGAAGCCCGCACGCCTAGAGCCGCGCTCTGCAACAAGAAAAGCCACCACAATGAGAAGCCCACACACCGCAAGAAGGAGTAGCCCCCACTCACCGCAACTAGAGAAAGCCCGCATGCAGCAACAAAGACCCAACACAGCCAAAAATAAAAAATAAAAAAAGAAACCAGGCCTTTGAGGCACACTGTGAGCTGGCCCGACTCACATTTCTACCTCTCACACACTTTCCTTTTCAACCTGAAGGTCAATCACTATTACTTTTATTACCTTTTAATACCTGGCTGACTTCGGGTCTTCTCTCGTGCTCTTTCTTCTGCCTGCCTCTCTTCCCCATCTGCTTTCACCAGGCGAACTCCTAGGTACCCTTCATGTCGCAGCTTAGATGTGTAGCAGAAGAAAAAACCTTTTTCCCTCTATCCTCCTAGGTTCAATGTCTAGGGCCTGGGAATCAAACTGAAATAAGACAGATTAGAGGAAAACAATTTTAATTACATACGTTGCATGGAGTTTGATAGAGAAAATGGGGCTCAAGGGTCAGATGATTGGGGCTTATATACCACGTTAAGCTAAACAAAGGAAAGGGGGTTTGGGGCTTCTGGGTTGGGGGGCAAAGTAGGGAGAGAGGAGAGGAGGAAATGCGGGGTAAAAAAGGATCTTCTTGTTATGCACATAAGAGTTGTCTCCTGAGTAGCTCTCCTCCTGGTACAGAGACATCTTTACAAATGGAAATTTACATTATGAATGTGAATTTCCTTTTCTAAAGGG
Source organism: Balaenoptera physalus (assembly GCF_965194825.1). Taxonomy (NCBI): domain Eukaryota; kingdom Metazoa; phylum Chordata; class Mammalia; order Artiodactyla; family Balaenopteridae; genus Balaenoptera; species Balaenoptera physalus. Next base: position 14,456,963 of record NC_138897.1, read on the forward strand.
GAAATTTATACCTTATTTTTAGGCAGCTGCGGGAGGTAAAGAGCTTTTCCTACATCTGCTGGCTCTCAGTTGCCTTTAGCTGAAAATAATCCATATGCCAAAGGGGCATGTTTTGGAGTGATGTATTCTGATGTCACTTTCTATGGAAAGACTTGTCCATTATGTGTCCTGTTCTTTCTCTACAGTAGAGTATATGACTTGGGGCCTGGGCACTGAGTGTGGCCCAGGAATACAGTGGTAACTTTTTTTCTACAAGGATTTTGCAATAGTTTTAAACTGTAGAGTTTGACAGCATCCAGATATCGTCCTCCCCAATCTCTTCTTTTTTTTTTTTTCTTCTTCTTCTTCTTCTTTTAAACAGAGCGGTTAATCTGCATCCTTGGAGCTCACAGTTGGTATCGCAGCTTGACTCTGAAAGTGTAACCATCATGACCTGAGTTCTAGAGTCTTGCTACTCAAAGTGTGGTCTGTGGGACAAGCAACATTGGCATCCCCTGGAGCTCATTAGAAATGCAGAATTTCAGGCCCCACCTCAGACCTCCCGAGTCAGAATCTGCATTTTAATAAGATGCCCAGGTGATTCAGATTCATGTTAAAATCTAAGAAGCACTGTCTAAGGGTCCCACATTTACTAACTGAGAGACCTTGGACAAATTATTTAACCACACAGACACTTCAACTACAAAGTGGGTTTTCTACTTTATATGTACCTCATAGGACTGTTGTGAAGAGGAAGAGTCAATACACACGAAGAGCTTAGAATCATGGCATTTAGTAAGACGCTGACAAATATTAGCTTTTGATAATATGACACCAGACCAAAGAGTAAGACAAGTCATTGGGATGTCAGACACCCATGCGAAGGGCCAGCTTGCAAATTGGTGCACTCTTGTGAGCCAAAGCTTGAAAATCCAGTTTGGAGATTTATTTCAAGGAGTTTATTAATGTTTGACTCTCTCACTTAGGAAAGATTCTTCTATTGGTGGTCATCTTCAAAGAGGGCTTGAAGACTAGAGCAGGAGCAGTTAAAAGACAGGGCCAGGTCATGTGACCTTTTTGAGAATTGTTCTATATGTAAATATATAATTTTGTGCTTCTTTTCTTGATTGCTGTCTGTAAATTCCTCGTGGTGTCACCTGACTCTCTTTGCCTCTCTACCCTCTGTTTCCTCTCTCTTGCTTCTCTGTCTCCTCTATTGCTCCCTATTTGGCCTCCATCCACCTTACCAGATAGTCCTTTATCCCACTGGGTCTTTTCCTGTGAACTGACTTAAAAGCCTTCCAACTGGGACAGGCCGGTGGCCACTGGCCGCAGCAACGGTGAGGAGAAGCCAGACCAGACCTGGGTGGTAGTTCCTGTGTCCTTACACTTTTGCTTTCACCAAACTGTTTTGCAGGTTGGCTCTGAGGGTAGACTCAAGCTGTCCTTGAATCCTGATAAAGCCACATTAACCTCTGTAGTTGCATGGAGTAGGGAAGGGTGAAACCCTATAATCTTCCACAAACAGCTATTGAACTTCCTGTGATGTCTGCCACTGAACTAGATCTGGGGTATAGAGAGGTGAATGTCCCAGATCATGACTTTGAAGAGCTTGCTCCGTGATCTGTGATGTTACGTGATGATCAAAAGACCTAGAACAGGTTATTTTAGGAAAAGTTTTATGCCATGAAATAGGATGTGAAAGCTGATAATCCCACCACTTCATCTGTTGGTATGTATCATTCTATTTTACTAAACTCATGTATGATTACTCTATCACCTATTTGTCTATTTGCCTAGCTTCATACATTTTGTTACATAAATGGAATTATTACATATGTATATCTTATTCTAAAACCTGATTCTCTCACTTAACAATATATTACAGGCAGTTTTCAGGTTATTATTCATAGCAACACTCCATTCTTTTTAAGGGGTACATGGTGTTGTTGAATAGAGGTACCAAAATTTAATTGATCATTCTCCTTGTATATATAATGGTATACATATGCAAGCATTAACGTAGAATAACTTTCTAGATTGGCTTTATTAGGTTACTAGGTATGCATATGTTAAAGTTTAAGAGGCAATGCAAAAATGCCTCCCCCAAAAATTCTGTATCAATTTACATGCCTACTGACAGTGTATAAAAGCTCTAGTTCCCGCCCCCTGCCCTCACTTAAGCCTTTGCTTATCAGTATGAAAAAAGGTGTTATATTTTAGATTTTTATTTCTTTGGTAGATTGAATATCTTCTCATGTATTCTTTTGCCATTTGTATTTTCTCTTTGAAGTCCCTGTACCTATCTCCCATCTTTCTTTCCTGTGTTATTTTGGTCTTTTCTTAAGTTTGTACGAGGTCTTTGAATAGTATGGCTACTGACCTAATATGTTGTACATAATACAATATCCTTGCTCAGTCTACCTTTTATTTTTTAATTTGATTTTTTTGCCTCATTTTTGTTGTTGCCAGGCAGAAGCCTTTTTAAAAATTATCATTATATATTCACATATGCACATTTTCCTTTATGGCTTCTGAATTTCATGTCTTGTTTGTGAAGGCTCCCTCTCCACCCCAAGATGATAAAACCTAATACAGAACCTTAAACTTCATATATATATATATATATATATATATAGAGAGAGAGAGAGAGAGAGAGAGAGAGATGATTCGGTTTGGTTCAGGAGTAATATTTTATTAAAAAAATACAACCACCGAATACCTTGAATTAACAGGCAATACCTATTTGTAAAACTGTTAAATGATATCCTTTAAAAGGAGGTTTGTTTACCAGAACATTTACCCTAGATTGAGTTCTCCAGGCATGCAATAGCTCTGTGAGTATTCTCAGTCATATCATTTGATCTTTTTCAAGAAAGAAAACTTTACAAAAAAATTCTTTTAAAGTCTTATTGTACAAAGGGTATATAGACGGAGTCTTCTTAATTGTTTTTTGGTGTGAGTTGATCTTGGTACAGGATTCTGAGTCTGGTCATCTCCCCGTATCACATCTAGGGCAGGGTTTTTCTAGAGGGTGTTTTGAAATATGTTGCTGGAATTCCAGGTGCTACATGTCCGGGGACGTGTAGAGGAGTTTAAGAGGACTCTCAGGAAAGGTACCGTGAGAAAGCAAGAGATGGCACCGTTTAGGGGAGTAAAAATTAATGATGGATGAAACGGGCTCATTTTAGAAGCCACATCCTGGACAGAATCACATTCTCAGCCCCTGCCTCTGCAGCCCTGGCCCTGCCCACAGCTGCCGAAGCCAACTTCTTCCAGTGGCCTTAGCCTTTCCATGCCACGTCATCCAGCTTTGCTAACAAAAGTGCCTTTCTCAAGCAAACACCTTTTAAAATATGTCATGGCCTTCCTCTGTGGAAGGCTCAAAGAAACCAAATTGGAAGGCAGTTTCAGAAGGCCTAACACAGCCTGGTGCATGATTTCTCCATGGGGCCTCATGTGAGTGGGCGTGAGGCAAACTGCTGGTTTCGTTGAAGGTGGTCACTGGGTGGCCCAAAGCACCTGTAAACCTGATCCAAAAATGGCTTGGGGATCTATCTGAGACTCACTCACTGATCTTAGCCATAGGTGGGCATCAAAGGCTTTGAGGATAAAGGGTTCAAGGCAGTTAGGGAATCACTGAGATTCCTCAATATCTTCAGGCTGATCTTCCTCCAATCCAAGCCTGCCTTCCCACTTCTCTTTAGGGGCAGCACAAAGAGCACAAAGCCTCTTCGGCCTAAAAATACCCCTGCTTCCTCTTTCCTTCTCATCTCTGTCCAGCTGGGTTGCCCTTCCCTTCTACTTGAAATTCTGCTCTCAAAGTGACCCCATGGGAGCTGGTGGGATAGAAAGGGAGGGAGAAAGGCAAAAAATGAAGGTGAATCTGGAGCAGAGGAACTTCTGCACATTATAGGAAGATGCAGGAGCCCCACTGAAAAATAGGCAAATAATATGGACAGGCAATTCACAGAGGGTATCAGTTTCCTACAGCTGTCATAACAAAATAACCCAAACTGGTGGCTTAGAATAACGGAAATGTATTGTCTCAAAGATGAGGAGGCTGGAAGTCTAAAATCAAGGTGTCAGCAGGGCCAGGATCTCTCGGATAGCCTAGAAGGATCCTTTCTGGACTCTTCCGGCTTCTGGTAGCCCCAGACATTCCTTGGCTTGTGGCAGTACAACTCCAGTCCTCATATGGTGTCCTTTTTATATTTCTTCACATAGTCTACCCTGTGTGCACATCTGTTTCCGTGTGCAAATTTCCTTTTTTCAGAAATGACACCAGTCATTTTGGATTAGAGCCCATTCTAATGACCTCATTTTAACTGGATTACATCTGCAAAGACCCTATTTCCAAATAAGGTCACATCCTGAGGCACTAGGGGTTAGGACCTCAACATGCCTTTTCACGGGGGACACATTTAAGCCATTACACAGAAGAATTTCGAAAAGCTAATCAGTCTATGAAGAGATGAGTAAAATCATTAGCAATTAGAGAAATGCAAATCAAAGCAACACTTTTCTTGTATTAGACTTGCAAAAATTAGAAAGCTGGTAATGCCAAACGTTGGCTAGAATGTGAGGACAGAGAAACAATTGTGCTCTGCTGGTGGGAAGGAGTGCAAACTGGAGCTCCATTTCTGGAACAACCTGGCAGTACTTGGTTAAATTAAAAATGTCCCAGAAATGTGGCTTCTAGGAATATATCCTGGAGAGATTCTCACACAGCGCCATCGTGGGACAGGCCAGAGATGTTTATTGTAATCTTATTTTTGGTGGTGGGGAATTATTTTTACATGTCTTTTTGTGTGCATGATAAAATGTACATAACTGAAATGTACCGTTTTAACCATTTCTTAAAAATAAATTTATTTATTTATTTTTGGCTGTGTTGGGTCCTCGTTCCTGCATGAGGGCTTTCTCTAGTTGCGGCGAGTGGGGGGATGCTCTTAGTTGCGGTGCGCGGGCTTCTCATTGCGGTGGCTTCTCTTTTTGCGGAGCACGGGCTCTAGGCGCATGGGCTTCAGTAGTTGTGGCTCGTGGGCCCTAGAGTGCAGGCTCAGTAGTTGTGGTGCACAGGCTTAGTTGCTCCGTGGCATGTGGGATCTTCCCGGACCAGGGTTCGAACCCGTGTCCTCTGCATTGGCAGATAGATTCTTAACCACTGTGCCACCAGGGAAGCCCCATTTTAACCATTTTTAAGTGTACAGTTCAGTGACATCATGATCATTTACATTGTTGTACAACTATCACCACCATCCACCTCCAGAATTTTTTCATCATCTCAAACTGAAATTCTGTACCCATTAAATAATAACTCTTCCTTCCCTGCTCCCTCCATTGCCTGGTAACCACTATTCTACTTTCTGTCTCTATGAGTTTGATTATTCTAGGTACCTCATATAAGTGGAATCACACATTATTTGTCCTTTTGTGTTTGGAGTATTTCATTTAGAATAATGTCTTCAAGGTTGATCTATGTTGTAGTGTGGATCAAAATTTCATTCCTTTTTTGGGGAGGTTTAATATTTCACTGTGGGCATATAACACACTTTTAAAAAATCCATATTCATCTGTTGATGCACACTTAGGTTGTTTCCACCTTTTGGCTATTGCAAATAATGCTGCTATGAACATTCGTATTTAAGAATCTGCGTCCCTACTTTCACTTCTTCTGGGTCTATACCTAGGAGTGGAGTTGTTTGATTATATGGCAATCCTATGTTTAACTTTTTGCTGAACCACCAAACTGTTTTCCTGTGCGGCTGCACCATTTTATGTCCCTACCAACAATGCAGGGGGTTTCCAATTTCTCCACATCCTTACCAACACTTGTTATTTTCTGTTTTTTGTTTGTTTGTTTTTTGTTGTTGTTTTGGCCATGTGTGGCTTGTGGGATCTTCGTTCCCCAGTCAGGGATTGAACCCGTGCCCCTTGCAGTGGAGGCCTAAACCCTGGACTGCCAGGGAATTCCATTTGTTTTTTAACAGTAGCCATCCTAATGACTGTGAGGTGGTATCCCATTGTGATTTTGGTTTGCATTTCTCTAATGAGTAACGATGTTGAGCATCTTTTCATGTGCCTCTGTATTTTCTTTTTTAATGAATTTCTTGTGTGTCTTTATTTTTTTCAAAATAAAAATCTCATATATATCATATAAATAGAGGTCTGTCTATCTATCTACCTCTTCATATATCCATACATATGACACAATAATACCATTTTGCTAGACACATTCAAATAAAAAGATACAGATTAAACAGTTTAGAATGGTTGCCTATGAGGGGAAATGAATGGGATTTGGAGATAAAGAGAATAAATAAACAAAGCAACACAGGGCCATTGAGAGGACAAAGATGATAGTGTGCTATGAACTGAGGAGAATAATTAACTCAAACCTTTGCACATCAAATCAAAAAAAAAAAAAAGGAAAGGCAGAGAAAACATGTTTTTGAGCCCACAGTACTTTCTGGTCCTGCCCTGTCCTCACCCTGCAGGGCTATCTTCCTGAGCCCTCAGGCCTCCTCCCCTGCAACAAGGAAATCCAAACTGGGGAGCGGTGGAGGCGTGAGTCCTCTGGCTGATCAAAATTAGTCAGCGGGACCAAGTAGCCCCCTTGCTTTCTTCCCCTTCCCGCAGCCAGCTGCTGCTCTAGGGCCTCGCGCCCCCTCTTCAGGGCAGTGCGGGAATTCCTCTTCTCTGGCGCCCCTTCTGGTTGTCGCATTCTCTGACACTGAAATTCACCATGCACTCTTTTTTTTTTCTTAATTAATTTCTATCGGAGTATAGTCGCTTTACAATGTTGTGTTCATTTCTGCTGTATAGCAAAGTGAATCAGTTATACGTATACGTATATCCATTCTCTTTTAGATTTCCTTCCCGTTTAGGTCGCCACAGAGCACTGAGTAGAGCTCCCTGTGCTGTACGGGAGGTTCTCATTAGTTATCTGTTTTATACATCGTAGTGTACGTATGTCAGTCCCCAACACCCAGTTCCTCATTCTTGTCCCTGGGCCAGCAGAACCCCTGGCCCTGCTGCAGTTTGTGCTGTGAGCTGCTGTCAGGCACCACCCTCATTTGCAGGCAGAAAGAGGAGACAGGTTGCTCTTGAACAGATGACCTCAGTTGGTCTAAAACCCACGAAGGAAATTAAAGGAAGTGAATTTTTCTTAGTAAGCTGCCACTTAGACAGCTTTGTGGTGTTCTCTGGCATTTCATCATTTCCAGTGCCAGTTGAGACCAGTTGGTGCAGAAAGAAGGGACTAATTAAAGGGTGTCGTCAATTTTTCAAAATCTCAGAGAAGGTTGAACGGAAGGTTGTAGGTTGTGGAGAGCAGAAAGGCTGGTTTGTTTTAACTCCATTTAAATACTTGGCTTCTTTTGAATAAATACCACGAGTGACACTTGCCAGAAATCAACTTTAATAGCACGTATGTGTGAGTCTCAGCCCAAAGTGCTGCGTTGGAAAGGCTGACAGTTCTAAGAACAATTTCCCTCACCAGGCTGCGTGAGAGAAGACCGATCTGCATTATACTTTGCAGCAGGAACACTTACAATTCTGTTCCACTTAGGAAATAAGGGACTGGACATTTTTTTTTTTTTTTTTTTTTTTTTTTTGGCCATGCAGCGTGCAGGATCTTAGGTCCTGACCGGGGATTGAACCCATGCCCCTTGCAGTGGAAGCGCAGAATCCTAACCACTGGACCGCCAGGGAATTCCCTGGACATCTTTTAATTAAACAACTTGGATTGTGTTTGGGGGGACTATTGCCCGTGGAGGCAGCGCTGAGCAGAGGGTGGGGCAGAATACCTGCTCCCCTCCTGGGGGCCCTGCAGGGTGGTGGGCTCCACCTCATGGCTTGCAGAGTTTACCTCTTTGAACCTGCAAACCACTTGGCTCCAGACTCACCTCAGTAAAAGTCAATTTGCACTGGAGGAAATCTGGAGATTAGAGGCAGGACTTCTGGAAAATTACAGGTGATAAATGCCCCTCGGGAGCGGGAGGTCGCCCCTTCTACTTTCTTAGCATCAGCACTCAGGTCCAGAATAACACACAAGCCACATTAGCTGCAGGGGAAAATAAATAAATTCAGGAATTCAAACTCCATTTCCCAAGTTACTTCAGAGAGCCTGTTTTCAATATATAAATCAGCACTGGTTGGTTTTATTGCCATTTCAAAAATTGGAAAAACAAAATGCAGGAAAAAAATAAAGAGATGTATCACTGGAAAGAAGAACTATGACATGTGTATTGCTTTAAACTAATCTCAGTTCAACAGTCTTTACTGCTACTAGAAAACCTAACATGTACATATATAATAGTACATATAAGCAGGAATATAACCATTTGTTTACAGTGAATCCTACCTATGCTGGCACAAGAGGGGATGACCCAAGAACTGTATTGGCTGGAATTTGCACCTATTGGACCTCATAATTTTTAGGAAGTGCAAGAAATCATGCAGGCACAGTGGCCTTTGGAGAGACTTTCAACAGCTCTTCCCAAGTCAGTAGAGATGGCGCTTGCAACCTGGGTTGAGGTGCAAAGAACCGAGTAGGGCAGACTTCCAATCCACGTGCACATGCGCGCACACACACACCCTGTACATTGCTTGGCATGGCTGGCCTGGTGCTGGGTCCACCTCAGTAAAATCTCCCAGCATTCTGCATGATTTTTCCGTGAAAATAGCACTGGGTATCACCAGGAAAAGGCCCAAAGCTGCTTAGTGGAATCAAAGAATCCGGGGTCATATGCTCTTCAAAACAGAGGTGCTGGAGGCTGTAATAGTAACTCCCTGAAGGGAAAGGAGGAAAGTCTGTGGTTTAATAGTTTGGGCGGGGCTGCATCCTTTGCATCCCTCTAAGAAATGTTCTTTAACATTGAAGGAGAGCAGAATATGCCACCCCCTAAAAGTGCCATTTCGGCATGTGGATTATTTTGAGCTGAAGTCCATCAAGACCCAGCAGGTTCAAGAAGAGTTGTTACCTCTCCCTTAACGGCCTAAAAGAATGTAGATAAGGGGCCTGACCCAGAAATAACTTTTTATCTGAATGACCTATGAGTATGGCAGGGCAAACCTCTATTATCAAAATCTGTTCTTCTTATCCTCCAGGAAGTTATCTTCCTCCCCTTTGAAGCCCCAGCCCTTGTCCCATCCTGTAGCTCAGGATGGCATATAAGCCTCCATGGCCCGGCTGCCTTTGGGTGTCATAATTTTATGAGAATCCCGTATGTACAAGATAAAAATTGGTTTTTCTCCTGTTAATGTGTCTTATGTCAATTGAATTGTTAGACCAGCCAAAGAACCTAGAAGGAGAGAAGGAAAATCCCCCCGCACCCCGACAGCACAGGAACAGGTTTAACTTTGAGATGGTTTGTAAGATAGTCTTCCAGGAAATAGCAGTTTGCACAATGCTGTTGAGGGGTCGGAGATGGGAGGATTTCCTTGGTCTGAGAAGGAGAAGGTAACCCACCCCTAATATATGGCCAGGGGAGCTCCTGGAAAGAGCCCTGCTGACTCCTGCCATTTAGGTGGGGAAGCTGAACAGGAGAAAGCACGCTGTGCGGGGTTCCTAGGAGTCGGAATCAGGAGTGATGCCTTAGTAATGATCTTGAGAAATATGAAGTGGCCATTTGACACAAATAGGCACCTGGAGGAGCCCTAACCACCACGTTTTGTTCAGCCCTGATGGGGGCTTCCCACAGGTTTGAGTCAGGAAGCTCTGTCAAGGCGAGGAGAGGCCACGTTTGAGTACTCGTAGGGTGACCAACTCCTCCGTTTCGTCCGGGACTCTCCCAGCTTTAGCACTGAAGGAGGCCTCCCATCCTAGGACTTGCCTCTGTCCCGGGCAAACTTGCACCTTTAGTCACCTTTCTGTCTGGAAAAAGCAGAGCATTCAATTCAATCTCGTTTTGAAAAGAAAATAACTAGAGGTTGGCTACAGGGGCTGTGAAAGACTGCCTTTATCTTAGTAATTCCCTCTCTGCTTATTTTTGTTACCTCTTATCTGTTTCCTGGTAGTAAATGTCTTAGAAAGAAAATGGACTGTGGGCTTGCTCTGGGCTGGGTTGAGTGTGGCAGCTGGGACACCTGGGCTCACTCTGCAGCTGGCTCAGAAAAGAGGAAATCTCTAAGGCTAGAGTGGCTGATGGCAGCTTCGAGCGAGAAAGGAACGCAGGTTGCATCCTGGGGCCGGTGAAAAGGCAGGACAGCGTGTCGTCGGAGCTAGTCGGAGCCCTAAGTGCCCGAAGGTGAGAGAGCCTTCCCTAGGGCTGCTCAGCTCAGCCTTCTTAGGTGGGCTCCAGCATCAGTGGGTCTTCTATACTTCCCCACATCAGACCTTCTTCCTCACTATGCACTTGGGTGGATTAATCCCACACTTTGCCTGATGTCAAGAAGGGAACAAGAACCTGGGCCAAAACATTAAAACTTGTCTTGAGTCCTTTTCACGCCACACTTCTTTTCCTTCTTTCCTTCCTCCCTCTCTTCTTTCTTTCTTCCTCTTTTCTTTCCTCCCTCCTTCCTTGCCTTCCATTATTTTTATTTTCCTTTCTTTTCAGGGCTCAATTTAAAAAGCCCCATCACCTTAAAGCCCAAGTGCCACTACTGCCCCCATGTGTATCATGGATGGAAGAACTCAGTCCCAGGATAGTCCACACACCTGGAGAGAACCAAAAGACCTTGGGACACGCCAACAGAACTGTGGACAGAGCTGAAAGGCCATTGATTAAAGAGCGTCAGCCAAGGACATACGTGTCAACTGGAGTGACATTTCAGATAGGGTAGCCTGACTGGCATTTGGGAAGCCATACAACTCTGGCTAACTGAGGATTTCCCTAAGAGAGAACACCTTGATTGTGTCTATGTACAACAAGCTTACTGCAGGTCTTTGTATTCAGGTCTGATACACACGTAAGGGCAGGACTGTGTCTGCCTTATTCAACTTGTATTTTTAATGCTTAGGACAGCACCTGGCCCATACTTACTGGAATATATATGGGAGTAAGAGTCATACCACAATTACATGCATATCATAATTGTATATGCACATATAACAGTATTTGTTACATTTTTACTACGTGCTAGGAATGGTTCTAAGTATGTGTATTATTTTACGTACTCGTCACAAGCACCTTATGAATTATTATCCCCATTTTACAAACGAGGAAATGAAGGCACAAGATAGGTAACTTGCCTAAGTTAAGTGGCAGGGTCAGGATTTGAATCCAGGTTCCAGAGCACTCTTATGGACCCTTATATTTTACGTCTCCCATTTATGTGCATCTATATCTCATTGTAGTATAAGAGCACCTGCTGTTAACACAATGAAAGGCACTTTTAATCTAAAAAAACAATGCATTAAGGGGTTATTTTTTGACTTCTCAAAACTATTCCAGGGTTCCTTAATGTCCTTAACTACTAAATGTCTCCCATAAAATAGTGTGTACGTATGTGGGAAAGGGAAATGTTTTGAAAAGCAGTGATGTCTATTCCTCTTCTGCCTTTTTGAGACTCAGGCTTTGACCTAGTTCGCCCCAAGCATCCTTTTGCCTTGGGCCCAGGGAGAGGGAGTGTATGGCCTGGGACATCTGTCACATTGCAGCGTGAATGCTGGGAAATAGGAGCTAGCATTCGGCCTCTGTGTGTAAAAGAGAATTAAGAGAAGATTTTCCCAATTCATTCCACCTCCCACTCCTTTTTTCCCTTTAACATCGTAAGGCCAATTCTGGATAACCCAGCCCATATAGCTCTCCTGCTGAAGAGGGTGGACGTGATATGATAGTGAAAACTGAGATTTATTGCCTGCCAGACGATGGAAGGTGGGGAAAGCCTGATTCTTCCAACCCCAAGAGATTACAGCCTAAGAGGCCCAGAGAGGGGAGAAGGAGCCCTAGAGAATGTTGTGTGTGCCTGGATTTTTGCCTCATTTGGCTTTGGCTCAAGTAAGGAGAGAGAAACGCCAAGAGCTGAAGAAGGGCTCTCTCAAACCAAGATGTTTATTAGGATCCTGAAAACATCTCTGGATCAATTCTCAGACCTGCCCAGCTCAACCTGGGAGGCAGCTGTGCCAAAGGCACTAGATTGAGAGGGCGCCCTGGGCTGACCTATCCCCAGTTGTCTGGGATCTCACATTGCAGGAGGCTGAGCTGAGAGCCGTGGGACCATCCCCAGGCCCGCAGAGCTGAGGTTGGAATTGGTGGAGGTCTGCCAGAGCAGAGGACCACCAGGACAGCAGGCTGCCTGGAGGAGAGGAGAGGCCAGAGGCTCAGGGGTCTATAGCAGTAAGGGGTGAATAAGTTTGGAGGGTGCTGGTGAGCCAGCGTGTACCACCAGAGCAGTGCTCAACCAGGAACGACCAGATCATAACTTACACTCGCTGAAGAACTCAGCCAAGAACGTTGGCAGAGCAGTCGCATGTTCCTCCCCCAAATGTCCAGGGATTGTCTGCAGGCGAGAAGTTGGGGAAAGGTGAAGCTATCTGAGAGCTGAGCCCCTTTATCCAGGAGTTACTGCACACGTCCGAAAGCATTGTGGACATTGTCAGATCGAATTTCATTGTAAACAGGTTTGGAGATTTAGTTACAATTTTTTAAATCATAAAAGTCATGGGAGGGAGGCCAGATTATTTATGAAAAAAATAAAAAATTATATTTTCTCTATATGTAGGTTAAAGCTTGCAATCCTGATACAATATATACACCCAGGCAAATCTATGGTAGGGGAGGAAGAATTTTCCTCTACCTTTCAAAGCTTCTTTTGGCTGCTCTGATAACATGAAACAGATTAAAAGGAGAAAAACCAAATTTAATTTTGTATGTATCACACATACATAAGAGGTTCAAAGATAAAGATAAGGTCTACATGCCACCTGGAACTTCCAAGGACAGGATGGTAATTTATAGAATGATAAGAACAACAGATGTGGGCTTCCCTGGTGGTGCAGTGGTTAAGAATCCACCTGCCAATGCAGGGGACACGGGTTCGAGACCTGGTCCGGGAAGATCCCACATGCCACGGAGCAACTAAGCCCATGCGCCACAACTACTGAGCCTGCGCTGTAGAGCCCACGAGCCACAACTACTGAGCCCATATGCCACAACTACTGAAGCCCGCGCACCTAGAGCCCGTGCTCCGCAACAAGAGAAGCCACCACAATGAGAAGCCTGTGCACCGCAAGGAAGAGTAGCCCCCGCTCGCCGCAACTAGAGAAAGCCCGCGCACAGCAATGAAGACCCAATGCAGCCAAAAATAAATAAAATAAATACATTTTAAAAAAAAATAAAGAAGAGCAGATGTTGGGTAATTAGATGTTTGCCCTGCCATACAGATGGGCCACTCATTTACAATTATCTCTGGTAATAACTCTTATTGTGGGAAAGACCCCTAATTTAAAACTTTCTAGATAGTTGAGGGAGGGGCAAATTTTCTCTTGAACTCACAGGGTTTCAATTGTCTTTAGCTCAAAATAATCCCCATGTCACCTAAAACTAGCACAACATTGTAAATCAACTATACTTGAATAAAATTTTAAAAAAATAATAAAATTTTAGAAAATAATCCTAATGCAAAAGTGACACATTTGGGGGAGGTTTGTTTTGAACCCCTTTAACATCAAGAATCATATATTGGTTCTTCTGTTTTCACTCTGAGCTATGTCTTTATTGTCTCAATTATTTGCTTTGCTAGTGTCCACCACTCCCTGAAAGCAGTAGCTCTCTACACTGAAGAGAGAAGCTCTGGTAAGGGACCATTGGGTTGACAGAAGAAACAGCCAATTAGGGGACTTCCCTGGTGGTCCAGTGGTTAAAACTCTGCCCTTCCAATGCAGGGGACGTGGGTTTGATCTCTGGTCGGGGAAATAAGAACCCACATGCCATGCGGCGCAACCAAAAAAATTTTTAAAAAGAAAATTAAAAAAAAAAAGAATGGGCCAATTAGTGACAGTACTGTTTGACATAAAGATTATTTTGAGCTAAAGACAACTGAGAACTAGTAGAAAAAGCTCTTTATAGCCCCCCCTTAACTGCCTAAAAATAAACTTTTCTTTTATTTAGCCTAAGATGGTATATAGTAAGCCCCAATCATCTGGTTGCTTCCTTGAGTCTCATTTCTTTGTGAAGCTCCTGTGCATACATACATACATACTTACTTAATTTTTTTTTCTTTTGTTAATCCATCTTTTATTAAATCTATCTGTGGCCCCAGCCAATGAAAAAAGTTTTTCCTCCCTACACCCCTATTTCCCAGTCCCCAGCAACCACTAATTGACTTTCTGTCTCTGTGATTTGCCTTTTCTGGTCTTCTCATGTAAATGGAATCATACAATGTGTGGCCTTTTGTGTCTGGTTTCTTTCACTTTGCATAATGTTTTCAAGATTCATGCATGTTGTAGCATATATCAGTGTTTCATTCCTTTTTATAGCTGTGTGATATTCCATTGCATGGATATACCATATTTTGTTTATCCATCTATCAATCAGTGGACATTTGTGTTGTTTTCCATTTTTGGCTATTATGAATAATGCTGCTGTGAACATTCATGTACAAGTTTTTGTGTGGACATGTTTTTAATTCTGTTGAGTATATACTTAGAAGTGGAAAATGCTAGGTCATCTGGATACTCTCTGTTTAACTTTTTAGGAACCACCAAACTGTTTTCCAAGTGGCTCTTCAATTTTACTTTTCCACTAGCAGTACTTGAGATTTTCTGATTTCTCCACATCTTTGTCAATACTTGCTATTGTCCTCCTTTTGGATTATAGCCACCTAGTAGATATTGTGTCAAATATCTTAGTGAAGGTTTCTGATAACTAACCTTTTGGGTAGTTTGTATACATTTCTGTAAGTTTCTTACATTCTTCTTAGCATTGCTTCATGATTCTTTTTTTTTTTGCTTTTAGTTTTGTAGTTTATGACTATTATACCCTTCATGACTCTAAGATAAACACTTCTATTTAGACTTTTTAAGCAGGTGACTAATCATATGACTCTATATATGGAATAATTTTAATTGCTTTATATATGGAGCTATTTATCTTTAAAAGCCTGAAAATAAAGTTACTGCAGGGCCCTAGTGAATCCCTCTCTGGTGGCATGGGGTAACTTTTGTGTCCTGTCACACTCAATATGACAGATGTGTGACCAAACCTCACTCTGTTAATAACTTTGCTTTTTAATTGAACTTTTACCCGTCACGGACTGAGGGACAGGTTATATAGCTGGTTCTGAGTTAATTACAACTGCCATTATTTTTTATTTGCAGTTCCTGAGCAAGCAGTAAAACAGCAAGTTAAGTCACATTTGCAATGGGACCATGACTCAATTAGTGTTTTTGAATAATAGGCAATAGTAATTAAGGTCAAGGCAATCACCGCAGCAGCATCATGTGGCAGGCTGCCTTCAGCAAAGGCTATTTTGCAACACGTCTCCAAGGAGGGGGGTGAAGGGAGACAGAATAAACCAGGAAGAGGTTCTCTACTTCATGTCTCTTGCAGACTGGGAATGGAAATTCTTGAGACTATCTTAAGCAATATTTCAACATCAGTTTATCAACTTTCATTTTGGAAACTCAAAATTTAATGTAAAACATGTAGATCCTACAAGGTAGTATTTTCAGTCCTGTTAACAATGGCTATGAAAAGCCAGACCCCTGAGACTGAAAAACATATGCAAACATAAACATGTACCTGGATAACAGGGTGCGCAGGGGGTACTTGATAACTCTTTCAAATTGACTTTGCAAACCCAAGCCTATAAAATTCCTTCCTGTCCAAGAGTGAATGTGCCCATCGTAAGGATAAGAAGATTGAGGCACAGCATGGTCATGTGACTTGGGTGTGATCCCTCCAAGAGGGGTCCTGGGTGAGGCATCTGGTTCTCATTTTATTTTATTTATTTATTTATTTATTTATTTAAATTTTTAAATTTATTTTTGGCTGCCTTGGGTCTTCATTGCTGTGCGCGGGCTTTCTTTAGTTGTGGTGAGCGGGGGGCTACTCTTCGTTGCGGTGTGAGGGCTTCTCATTGCGGTGGCTTCTCTTGTTGCGGAGCACGGGCTCTAGGTGCGCGGGCTTCAGTAGCTCTGCGGCGTGTGGGATCTTCCCACACCAGGGATCACACCTGCGTCCCCTGTATTGGCAGACGGATTCTTAACCACTGCACCACCAGGGCAGTCCCTGGTTCTCATTTTAGATTTTAGTTGCTTATATCACCACCTTTCTAGAGCTGCAGGTTCTTAGATTGTATGGGTCCTTGCCGCCAGCCTGATATTTTATACTGGTGATAGAAAATTTCTTTAAGAAATAAAGAAAAATTTAATCCAAAAAATGAGAAGTTATGAATGTTAGAAAGAAATGGGATATAACAAAGAAGGCCCAGATTAACGCACTGAGTGCTGTTAAAATGTTCATCACACCATCCCTGAAAGTGAGGTTCCTGGAAGAGAGGGACTAGGTTTGGAGATGGACTGGTTGTGTCTGGGAGTCACCCCCTTTCTCCTGTACCTCTACTTCCTCACAGTTCTCGTCACCCGGAAGCCCAGTCCTTACCCAAACTCAGGACAATACAGTCGTTTGCCTAAGCATGCTTCTCTGCGCCATTTGTAGATACTTTTTCCTCAGTTTACAATGATTCTGTTTGGAATCATGAAGCCAGTGAAAAAAAGGCTTTGTGTCTTCTCAAAATGCATGTGTTAAAATTCTAACCTCCAAAGATGTTGGCAGTAGGAGGTGGGGACTTTTGGGAGGTGCTTAAGACATGAGGGTGGAGCCCTCACGTATGGGATTAGTGCCCTTTTAAAAGAGCCTCCAGAGAGATCCCTAGCCACTTTCACCATGTGAGGACACAGAGAGAAGGCAATGGCTACGAACCAGGAAGAGTGCTATTACCAGAACACGACCATGCTGGCACCTTGATCACGGACTTTCCAGCCAAGTCAGCATTCGTTACCATCTCTAACTATCTCACTTCAATATCCATACATCAAATCCCACTTCATCAGATCTTCCTTGACCTCTCTCTTAATTCCTATAGCATACATCTGTATTAAGCATTGGGCAGTCTTAGGACACTTGGGCTTCTAAAACAAAATATCATAGACTGGGCAGCTTAAACAAAGGAAATTTATTATTTCACAGTTCTGAAGGCTACAAGTCTAAGATCAAGGTGTCGTCAGGGTTGGTTTCTGGTGAGACTTCTCTTCCTGTCTTGCAGATGGCCACCTTCTCACTGTGCTCATATGGCCTTTCCTCTGTGTTTGCACGTGGGGTGGGGGAAGAAGAGAGATCTCTGGTGTCTCTTCTTATAGGGACACCAGTCCTATAGGATTAGGGTCCCACCTCTACAACCTCCTATTAACTTAATTACCTCCCCGAAGTCCCTATCTCCAAATAGAGTCACACTGGGGACTTGGGCTTTAATGTGTAAATATAGGGGGAAACTATTCTGTCAATAACAACAAATAACTCAATTCTTAGGGTCAACCAGCTCTGATCATCTCAGAACCAACATTCGCTTGTTCTAATTTTTCTAATTCTTTCTAGTTGGTCTTAAGAAGGCCAGAGGTGGATCTTACTTTGGTTGTCCTTTGTGTTTTCTGGGAATACAAAATGGTGGGAGAATTTCTCTACCATCCCTGCTTTCAGGAAACACAGGGTTTAGAGTTCAACATCAGCACTAAAGAAAAGGCCTCTAAATTATTTTGATTTGTCGTCCTTATCATAATTTTTTTTGAGCACACACCCCTGACATTTATTTATTCATTCATTTATAAATTATATACACATACTGTAGTTCTGCTGTATTATATTGTAAAACATACATAAAATGTTAAAAAAATACATTAAAAAATAAAATAATTTTAAGTTAAAAATAAAGAAAAATAACTTGAAGCAAATTTGAATAATTGCTTCCTACACTTTACTTTGGAGACCACTGTCCTGCGTCAGGTTGTAATAGGGAAAAAAAGCAATGAATTTGGAACCACTAATTTTAGATCCTGGCTCTTCAATTGCCATTTGTATCTTCTCTTCTGAGTCTCTGAGTTTCAGCAAAATAAAAGACCCAGGAACCCTCAGGTAGCTCCAATAGGCTAAGATTCCTGACAGAGCTTCGGTGTGTTTTGGTACCAAATACATTTTGATAACTATACAAAGAACACTGTGCCTTCCAATAGAGGGAGGACAGGCAGGGGAAAAAGAAGAGTTGGGGAATTACATACTATAGGAAATGGCCAGGGCTTTGATTTTTATCTTTAAAGAGCCTTACTTAGCATTCGAAGTAAAATCTTGCCCTTTAGTTATGAAAATTTCATAGTAGCTCCTTGTTGTTGCTGACCTTAAGGGCTGTTAGAAAAGGAGAGTTAAATTTTATTTACTTGCAAATGAATCCAGGCTCCAGTGGATTGAAGATGCAAACCCAGCTTGCGGTTCAGTCACTTAGAAGTGAATTAAAACACCATCCCTGGGGTAATAGGGTTTCACCTCAGGGGAGCCCTGAGAAAGAAAGGAAAAGAGCCTGGACCTCCAGGAGTGAAGAGTCTATTGTTATGCTAACGTACCCTGAGCCGGAGTGAGCATTTGGTTCTCAGCTATAGCTTCCTTTCTAGCAAGTTTTGGATGCTTACAGCTGGATCACAGGGAAGGACCCAAGTAGGTTCTTACTGTGGACTCTTAAAGAATCATTTTTTTAAAAAAAGGTAAAATCACAACTCTCATACTGATATATGAACACATGCTAAAGATTTTATTTAACTCAAACTGGTGAGGTGTTAAAACCAGTTCAATGGAAGGTAGGAAAAGAACCATCCTATGAATATGGGAATGTTGAAATTAATATGCAAAAGCACCCCCAACCGAGCTTTTACTTTAGGAAAGTGAAGTCCATGAAACCACTGGGGATAGGACAAAATTTGTATGTCTATCGCCAAGAATTATTTTGCACTGCCATCAGTCATGTACAATTCACAAAGCTGTAAAATAGCCCTCATGACACCATATAACCCAGAGAGGAGTCCTCTAGAGTCTAGACATTGTGTAGTTCTCCACGGAAGCACAACTCTGTCCCCATTGCTTAACTCTGGAGGTCAATGTGAATGGTGACCTACTGGAGTTGTGCATCACGGCCGGTGGGGGTGGGGTGGAGAGGGCAGGGATACTGGGCCCATTTCATGCTCCCAGGCCCTGTTTTCCCCTCAAGTCCTATCCTTCTTGTCACCTTCAACTCCTAAGCAGAGGGAATTCCCCCAAATTCCTGACCTGTGTAATATTTTTACTTCTCTTATTTCCCTCTACCTCTGTGATACATGGAGAGAGACAAAAGAAAGATAATGATGTCTATCATGCTTTTTCTGTTTCTGTGGATGACCTCTTCCTCTTTCTGAGCCCTATGAGGAGAGTATGGTGCGAGGTTCGGATTGGGCAACCAGCTGTCATGTGCCTACAGAATTCCAGGGGGTTGGCTAGAAACCATCTCCAAATCCTGTGCTTTTTTATTACCCTGTCCAGCTGAAATGGAGAGGTGGGGTAAAGAGGATACCCAGTGGAGAGAACAGCAAAAGAAAAGTTCAAGGACCAAAATGAAGGGCATCTGGGGAAGTGTTCCTCCTCTAGGTAGAGCTGAGGATGTTTGAAGCTATGCCAGCCAAGCTACTATGTAAACTTGGGAAAAACAATAGGCCACAAAATCAGTGCTCTCTAAACCCCTCCAGGCCTTCATAATTTGTATCCACGAAGTTTGATTTTCCCAGTCAAGTTAAATTTCAAAACAAAGCAACAACAGAAAACAAAGAGAAAAAGCTCTTCCTTGGCAGAAGAAACATGGGTGGGAAGTCTGTCACCCTATTGGTCAAATGGCCAGGCCCAGAATCGAGGCAGTGCTGTCAGGTCTTCTAGCTGAAACCCAAAAGAGATGTATTCAGTAGGCTGCATCCAATAGCATCAAATTCAGAGCCTCATTGAAAGGATTAACTCTTATGGTGATCAGTTTAGGGAGTATTTTATTTAGGCTGTCTCAAGTAGGACCTGCTTTTCTAGTGGTCTCACTTGGTTTAGTTTTCGTTAATTGAACTCCTGTTGTGTTATGATGGACTTGGCACAGTGCCATGGACTGGGGTTGGGCACCGCAGAAATACTCCACAAATATCAATAAAATTGCACACTTGCACTTTAGCAGCTTAAGAGTAATAGGAAAATCTTTTTTTTTTTTTTCTTTTCAATGTGGAGGCTCCAAGAGGGTCTCTTAAAGCCTAGACTCCAGAACTCATACAGTATCAGCTCCATCACATTTAGTTGATCAAGAAATAATTACAAAGAGGGACTTCCCTGGCAGTACAGTGGTTAAGACTCTGTGCTTCCACTGCAGGGGCCACAGCTTTGATCCCTGGTTGGGGAACTAAGATCCCACAGGCCATGCAGGGCAGCCAAAAAAAAAAAAACAAGAAAGAAAGAAAAAACACAAATAATTCTGCTGGATAGGAGGATCAGCAACGCTACATTGCAAAGTGTCGAGCATACTGGGCTGGAAGGAATTCATGGCCGTTAAATAATTTACCACACATTAGCACCAGGCATAATGATTAGCATATGCGGGCGGGGCGGGGGGGGGTGGATTTCTGTCGTAACAGGATTGGTTCTCGTAGTTGTCAACATTTTGACATCATGTCTCCGATAACCTGAAGTCCTTTGCCCAGCTCAGCCCAGCCAACTGGTCAGACTAATGCGTTGTCATTTGAGAAAATGCTCTAGCCTGAGTCTGGACTTGCTGGAGATTAGAGCTGGCTCCAGCTCTCCTGACATGGGGGGCGCTTTCTGTATCTCACACGGCTGATTTGAATTCAAACACTCGATCTCCTTAGGGCTCATTAGGATTGGCTGTCTCAGACTTCCCTGGTGGCGCAGTGGTTAAGAATCCGCCTGCCAATGCAGGGGACACGGGTTCGAGCCCTGGTCTGAGAAGATCCACATGCCGCGGAGCAACTAAGCCCGTGTGCCACAACTACTGAGCCTGCGCTCTACGAGAGCCCATGAGCCACAACTACTGAATCCCGTGCGCCTAGAGCCTGTGCTCCGCAACAAGAGCAGTGAGAAGCCTGCGCACCGCAACGAACAGTAGACCCCGCTCGCTGCAACTAGAGAAAGCCCGCACGCAGCTACAAAGACCCAACGCAGCCAAAAATAAATAAATAAATATATTAAAAAAAAAAAAAGAATTGGTTGTCTCTGGGCATTACCCATTCAGCATTTTGTCTGTGTTCAAAATTTCAGCTTAAGAGGAACTCTCCAAATTGCACAGACTTGATGGGGTTTCTTCTTTCAACAGCCTTCTCTCACTGGTTTGGTGTTTTGCTAAGGAGAAGGAAGCTTGATTCCCCTCCTTTCATGTAATAAAGCTTAGGATTTTCCCTGTGGGTCTTAGAGCAGCAGAAGCAAAATTGTTATGAGAACAAATATTTGAGGATTCATGTAAGAGTTTTTTGAGCTAAAACTATTCTGAGAAAAGAGATTCCAATGAACACAAATTGATTTTCTAGGGAAAAATTGTTTATATTTTTCTCTTCCTTTTTTGTGTTTTGGCTATAGATTTAACTCACGTCACATGGGGCAGGACATGCTTTGATTCTGTCTAATGCAAGTCTTGTTGGGAACAGAAAATAAAGTTGGGTACTAAAAAGGTGTCAATACCTTAATGGATGAGAAATGAATAAGTTCTTCTGGTGCAGGTACCATGTCTTATTCATCTTTATGCCTGCTGAGATGACAAGCCCAGTCACTTGTACATGGTAAATGATTGATAAAGATTTACTGAGTTGAATTATTACAGACAGGTGGATCTTGGGATTTGATGTGTGCTCTTAATCTTTTGAGATGATTGTCAAGGACAACCATGAGTCTTTTGGGGGAATGTGTATTCATTCTTATTTTTAGCTGTATTCCTGAAGGTTTGCACATGGTTATTTATTCAACATGGGATAAAATCCAAGGACATAGTTCATTTATCTTCTGCTTTATTTAAATTAGACTTAAGGAAAGCTTACTCAGCTTACTCCATTACTGATAAATAACTAACATACTCAGAAAAGGGACTTAGGTACTGGGGCAGGGAAGGGCTGATTTAAACCGGGTAGACAGATTTCTTTTTTTTTTTTTTTCTGGCTGTGCAGCATGTGGGATCTTAGTTCCCAACCAGGGATTGAACCTGCGCCCCTGCATTGGAAGCGCACAGTCTTAACCACTGGACCACCAGGGAAGTCCCAAACCAGGTAGACTTCTAATATCTTAGTGGGTACCGAGTACTGCAAGCACTTTACATCAGCAATTATGGAGTAAGTTTTAAATATAGCTCTGTCTTGAAGGAGTGAGCTGGCTAGATCAGTGACTGGTTGTTTCTGTGACTACTATAAGAATTAACTTTTCCCCATTAAACTTATGGCCAGCAAACAACACTGCTTCCTATAAAACTGGAAACAGTGCTAGTGAGGGTCATCCTTGAGTAAATATGTAGCAATGTGAAGTGGATGATGCAGACTGGAAGCTAGTGGTCACTTCTCCACTCAAGATTTATTTTCATTGTTTGTAGGTGAGAAAATAGATGTGAAGATTTCTCAGACAAATCCTGTTTCTTGGAAATACAGATAATTGCTCCCTTTGGTGTGCTCGGAAGTGCAGCAGTAGTTGCTTGATAGATCATGAGCTGACATTACATTTCCAGGATGGAGTGCTGGCCTTTATGGGAGCCTCAGAGGAAAAGGAGCCTGAGATTGAATAAGGCTGCAAAAGAACTCACTGCTGAGACTCTCACTTTTGCATATAAATTTTAGGTCCTTTAATAACATGAAATGGTCTGTGTACATTAGAATTCCACATGAGACATTTGCTAGCTGTTAGACACCCAGATGAGTAAGGATGAAAAACACAAGTTAATGTATTTCTTTACAGTTTATAAGTTGATGTGAGGCATAGAAGATGCTGCAATTTGCTTTGAAGATCATTCTTTGTGACTCTATCCCCTGCTTTGACTTTATGCGTACAAATGCATGTACAGTTTTCAAAAATGAATCCCATGTTTATAGCTCTGTCTATTTAGGTTTGTTTTTTCCAAGACCCCTTCCATTTAGAGGAAAATGGACAAGACACAGAGAACCTTGCTGTGGAGGCACAGGTGGGAGAGTCAGGGTTCCTGTGGAAGGGAGTGGGAGGAGAGAGGAAAGATCCTGAAATAAAGAGGGCAAGGAGAAAGTGGGGGTGGGCTGCAAAGAGATGGGAAAGCATGATCAGGTGTGAGGTCAAGTTCAAGGTATGAGGCCAGGCTACCTGGGTTCTCATATATCCCAATCTCTCTTGATCCTGGTTGCAGCAAGAGGACATTCTTTCTGAAGCTTTCCCTCTAGAATTTTTGGGCAAATGCAGATCTCCATCATATTTGTCTCTGCACCTGGAATCTGTCCTTTGAATCTACCTGTGGGCAAGGCACGTTGCTTGGACAAGTCTGGAATAATCCATGATCAAGGTCAATCTATGTATTTCTGTCAGGGCAACAGATTTATTTCATTTGTTCTGGTAGATGAGAGAAGAAGGAAAAAAAATCTCATTTTAATGCAGATGCATATGTAAAAAGTTGTACTTGAAGCAGGAAGTGATTCCCAAGAACAGCAAAGCCCAGTTAGACCTTTGTGCATTTCTTTTTTATTTTCTAACAGTCCTGAGGGTTCTTTTAAAGAGGAGAAGGTAATTACTTAACTAATTCAGAATGATCAGAGAAAGTAATTCTAGTAAGAATAATAATATCTAACATCTAATCAGTGCTAATATGGACCAGGCACTGATCTAAGATGTTAAGTCTTGACTCCTCTACACAGACCTATAAAACCGGAAGGTATAAATAGGGACCAAAAAGGCAGGTAACTGGGCAGTTCTGTTTTCTGCTTCCTTTTTTTTTTTTTTTTTTAATTTTTTTGGAGAATCTTTTCCAAAAATCTGAAAACATACAGTTCCCTTGGGAGAGGTCCTGGCAAGGTCTAAATGGCACTCCTCTTTATGAACATTATAAAACACAGCACTTAATATATTAACTGATGTAGTGAACCTTCCAAAGTTGCACTAATGTGCCAGGACATTTACCAGCAACCCCTTAGTTACTAATAACAACGCCTCCGGGTTTGTAAGCATCCTGAAGGCCACTTGCTCTGCCTCTTTCTTGTCCTTGTTTTGTTATCTTCATTCTCTATTAAGTGAGACAGAGATTTTCTTTTCTCTTGCATTTGGAAGGGATGAAGTTTGGGTGGGGTGGGACCCAAAAGAGACAAGAAAAAGAAGGAGAAGGAGAGGACTCCACCAGGGTGGGAGCATCAGAAATTGTGGGCATTTAACCTAAACAGGCAGAGTCAAGTGGTCATATATGAGGAGAGCCTGAGCTGCATTCGGGATGACTTTGGGGGCCTTTAAATATGAGGCTGATTTGTGTATTAGTTTCCTATTTCTGCTGTAAAAAATTACTATAATCTTAGTGGCTTAAAACAACACAGTCTTATTCTTTTTACATTTCTGGAGAATGGAGGTTTGAAATGAGTCCTATGGGACTAAAATCAAGGTGCTGGCAGGGCTGGTTACTTCTAGAGACTCCAGGGAAGAATTCGTTCCTTGCCTCTTCTTTGACTTACACATCTAATCCTCTCTCCTCATATACTCTATAGAAATGTGAGGGTTAAATTGTTCTACTGTTTAGAAGTGTGTACCCTCAGTTACATAGTTCTCACGTACAAACCTTAATCACAGAATTACTGATCTTAGGAAAATCTTCCCACTTTCTTTGGGAATACTACAGCTGTGAGTCACCAGAAAGATGGCCAGGAAAGAGGAGGCGGCTGGGTCCCTGGGCTCATCATTCACTGGCACATCGGTTATCTCTGCCCAGCAGATGAGCCAAGGCATCCTTCAGACAGGAAACAGGATGTTGGTGGGTGGCCCCGAGGAGTGCACAGACTCTGAAGCAGGAAAATGACAGAATAATGTGGAAGCGATCCAGGTAAGGGAGTTTCTGTGATCAGGGCCACAGCAGCACCAAGAGGTAAAGACTAGTTTCTTCATGCTGCCACCCTATCCCTCTACTGTCACCAGCCACATTCTAACTTGCAGGTTATACTTACTGCCTCTTTTACTGTACTGTTTAGCTCTTGAAAGCTGGCTTCCATCACCACCACTTTACTGAGATGTTCACTCATCAGCTTTCACAAATGGTCCCAGCTTCCTTAAAAGCATGTAATGCCAATCACTTACTCCTTTGAGATTAATTGTTACAGGCTGAATGTTGTCCCCCCAAATGATATGTGAAGTCCTAACCTCCAGTACCTATGAATGTGACCTTATATAGAAATAGGGTCTTTGCAGATATAATCAAGTTAAGGTAAGATCATTAGGTTGGACCCTAATCCAATATGACTAATGTCCTTACAAGAAAAGAAACAGAGACACAGAGGGAGAAGATAGCTATGTGATGATGGAGGTAAGATAGGACTAATGCAGCTGCAAGCCAGGGAACACCAGGGATTGATGACAACCACCAGAAGCAACAAGAGGCAAGGAAGGAGTCCTTCCTACAGGTTTCAGAGGGCACGTAACCCGGCCGACACCATGACTTTGGACTTCTAGTCCCCAGAACTGTGAAACAATCAATTTCTGTTGTTTCAAGCCATTCTGTTTGTGACGTTTTGTTATGGCAGCCCTAGGAAATTAATACTCTAATCTTGAAAATATTATAATTTTACAGGGTCCTGCTTGTCTATCCCTCTCTCTGACAGTTTCTCCTAACTCCTTTTCTGGCTCCTCTTCCTCTTCCTGGTCCCTAATGCCAAGTGTTGACCAGAATTCTGTACTCAGAGTTTCGGTCCTCTATTTGCATATTGGGTCCTCTCACTCATTTCTAAGCTTCAGCCCCCACTTCAACACAAATGGAATGAATTTCAAAATTTAACTTCTCCTGAGCACGTCTAACATTTTTACTTTCTGCAGAATATATTCAGCCTGGCTGTCCTACCACTGTCTTGAATTCATTATGTCTGAAACTAAGCTAATTTTCCATGAGATCTACCCCAGTCCTGGCCCCTTCTCATTCCCCTGACTTCCTCATCTGCCCATAGCTCAGTGGTCCTCCTGGTCTAGTCATCCATATCTGAAATCTTAGAGCCTTGTTTTGAGTCTTTCTTCTCCTCATCCCTAACCAATTGCCAAGTCCTACTGCTTGTTACCTCTTGTCTCACATTCCTTCTAACTTCTGTCACCAGTCTGGTCATTCATCTGGACCACAGGCCCAATTTCCTTCTGCGTCTTATCACTCACTACTCTTGCTTGTATACCTGTTGAACTGGGTTTCAGCAAATGCTACAACCTTGTTTTGACAGCCCTAAGAGGGCAGGGGAATTTCCAGTCTCTTGCTCAGGGAGCCACCTGTCTCCAAAGACCAGGGACAAGATAGAGGCGGCAGCCTGCTAAACATCAAAGAACACGAGGGCACAGGGGGAGAGAATGAAAGCCAAGGATGGGAGAGCACAGCTGGCTCTGGTCACTGACCATTTCTCACTAGGTCTATGCCTTTGGATTTGGCCTGATCCATGGACTCTGACCTTCATTTCATCCTTTGCTTCCATGGTATCCGTACTATCCCCCTCCCGTACCTGCATCTGCCATCCTGAGCACTGGGGAAAAAATCCTGCCAACAAAAAGACCCCTGTATACCAATATAGAAGACAGAGAACATGATTTATTCTTGAGTATGCGTATCAGATTACAGACAGGCAGGCAATCTGCAAGAGATGACTAAGTCTGCACAGAATTTCACATGAACTTATACAGTAAAGTAGAAGAAAGAACAAGTAACACTTCTCTTATCTCCTCCAAAGACAAATGAATGGACCTTGTGTTCGCCTCGGAACTCCTCAGGAGAGACTCCTGAGCTCATTTCAGAGGTCTGTGTTTGCATTTCCAAGGGTCAGAGGGCCCATGACTGTTGCATTGTAAAATCAAAAGGTCAGGCCTATTATTGGAGCTATTATCTTTTCAAGGAAACATCCTAAAAAGAAGGCTGGGGAGGCAGCTGCTTACTTCCCTTTTACTAAACAAAGAAAATTTTATCATCTTACCCTTGTAGCAATGAATTCTTGTGTAGTGGATATTGTGTATTCCACAGACTTAAGAGCTGCATCGTCTTCTGTCAGCACGTCTATAACCCTGATTCAGCCCACATGAGGGAGAATGCTTAAAGCTCAGATGAGGGCACCCCATCCGCCTCCTAGGGGTACTCTAGATGCCACAGTGTTCTTCTACAGCGGCTCTATATTAGAATCACCTGGGGAGTTAAAAAAAAAGAAAATTGGAGTGCCTTGGTCCCTCTCCCACATGTTCGGATTAGTTCCTCTTGGGTGGGTTGTCGACATTTTATAAAAGCTCCCTAGAGGATCCTAATGTTGAGACCTGGGTTCTGTTAGAAAGACTTGGTGCCAGAACCTGAAAAATGCTTCCTGGTCTCCCTGTTGAATAAATAAATGTCTTTTCTTGTCTTAAATCAAAATTCTTCCTCTAGCTAAGTCCACCAGAAATTGAAATTCAGACCTGTGGATGATTCCAGGGTCGCCCTGCAGACCCCAAGCTGGTCGTTTCTGGCCAATTCCTAAAGCCTCTTCAGGGCAGGTATCAGGCAGTAACTATCATGAACTAAGGGCTTTTGATGTACTGAAGCCATCTGGGGGGATTTTTCTCCATAAAGACAACAGTAAAACTGAGCCTGGAGAACCATCACACCTTAGAAATTAATTTTATTTTCTTTCGGTCTGTAAGGGAGGGACATTTTTGTTTTTTCCTTCTACTTTTGAAATACATTTCTAGGCCCAAGATGGAGCTGCTCCTACTGGGGTGCTGCATCAACAAGCAGAAACTTAGGTAGCTTTCATGCCCCTGTAAAGGCTCGGCTGGACCAGAAACATGGTATATTCAGTCAGCCAATCTTCAAATGCCAAGTCTGTTCATGCCATCTTTGGATTTCCTTGTTCCCCGGACTCAGCGACTCTGATCCTAATAAGACCACTAGGCAACCAATCAGCTAAAAAAGCTGAAGACTTCTGATTTACTCCATAAGAACCCTTTAGTCTGCGAGTAACTTGGAGCTCATTGCTTGAGCTTCCCAGCTTGTAAGTCAAAACTCTCGTAATAAACTCATCTTTCTATGTATTTCATTTTACTCAGTGAGCAGAGTTTGGTTTCTGAGATACCCTTCTAGGGCCTCAACTGGGGCTCTACAACAAAAGACAAATTAACAAAAGAAAAACGAGTTATAGTTTATCAACATGTGCATTATACAAGTAACACGTGGGAGTACCCAGACATGAGTAACTCAAAGGGGTGGTTAGAACTTGGGTTTAAGTACCAACAAAGGAAAAAAAGTTTGGGGAATTCTCGGTCAGGGGGTACGAGTTATGGAAGGTGCCCGGGAAAAGCATGGTGAACAAGATCAGTTTTGTTATACAGGTTTAAGTCAAAGTCTTGATGAGTCTTTTGTGATTAAGAGTCATCCTTCTTTTCCTGATACAAAGAGGCGTACTCAAATGGGGTAGGGGGTCCCTGGAGAAAGAGAACCAGGCATGGCTTTCTTGGCATAAGAGAAGCCATTTTTGGCCTAAGCCATTTTGTGATCTAAGCCTGGCCACAATGCTTGCCCTTGAATAGGTCTTAGTAATTAATGATCTTCAGGAAAGTGAGGGAAAACAGGAACAAAGGAAAAGTAGTCAAGAAACAATAGTTCAGCCATAAAACAAGTCATAGTTCCTCCTCAAGGGATATACATAATAATCTGATATAGTCTTTGAGCTCTGCAGGAACTAAGGCCCCCACCAAGGTGGAGGATGGAATGATGCTGTTGATCCTCGTGACCAATCAACTAAAACTTGAACTCTGTCGACCTTTGCCCCACTTCTATGCTCAATTCTCCTCTGCTCAAGCCCTTTCATGAATAAACATGTACCCTTAGCTTAAAACTTCCCCAGTTTTGGGCTTCCCTGGTGGCACAGTGGTTAAGAATCCACCTGCTAATGTAGAGGACACGGGTTCAAGCCCTGGTCCGGGAAGATCCCACATGCCACAGAGCAACTAAGCCCTTGTGCCACCACTACTGAAGCCTGTGCGCCTAAAGCCCATGCTCAGCAGCAAGAGGAGCCACCGCAATAAGAAGCCCGCACACCGCAACAAAGAGTAGCCCCCGCTCACCGCAACTAGAGAAAGCCTGCGTGCAGCAACGAAGACCCAATGCAGCCAAAAATAAATAAATAAATTTATAAAAAAAAAAAAGAAAAACAAAACTTTCCCAGTTTTGCTGTTCAGGGAGACACTGCTTTGGGAAAGGTCCCTGGAGCTCTCCTTACTTGCTGCAAGTATTAAATCCTTTCTTCTCTTGATCTTTGGCTTGGTTGTATCTATTGGCTCAACACCCATCAAGAGGTGAACCCAGTTTTCAGGTAATAGAGGGAGACACCTTACAAATGGAGACTTCCTTTAAAAATGTGAATTTGTGTGTTTTGTCTTCAGAGCTTCTCTTGTGTCTATTGATTATTAAATAATCAGCTCACAATAATCCTTATGCTAAAGAGGCATATTTTGGAGTGACATGTTCTGGTCTCCTACTGTTCTCTTTGTGCATCTGAACATATTGATTGGCTCCACCAGATACAACTATAATATGTTCTTGATTGTTCAGATTAGAAGGGCATCAACAGACATTTAAACACAAAGGAAAATGACCATTTGAAGTGAGCTTGGTTGACCACAATTTGCAGATTTCCCCCTCTTTTATGTAGGCTCAGGAGTGTCCACTCATAATATTTGGGGATATCCTGACCTTAATCCACCAGGGTGAAACTGAGCAGGACCCTGTGAGGTCCTTTCAGCTACAAATCCTGTCCATCTCCCATTTCTTGTTTGTAGGAAATAGGCTTCTTTCAGCCTCTTAGGCTTTCCCTGAGTTCCAAAGGGCAGATTAAAATGGTTGCTAATCAGGGAAGGGAGGGACTTCAGAAACAATAGTGCAGCCTTGTGGCAGGGTCCCGGTTCCTCCTGAAGGAATATACATAACAATACCTTTGAGCTCTTCTGCAGGAACTGAGGCCCTCACCCAGGTGGAGGCTGGTAACTTCAGGCTGAGCACAGGATTCCAGAAACACCACCCTGTTCCCCACCAACCAATCAGAAGAAAGTCACACACCCTGCAGCCCTCACCCCAAATTTTGCCTCTAGAAACGTTTCAGTTTGTTTGGCCTCCCGGTGCATCGGGCACAGGAACTTGTGTTTGGTAACAAGGGTACTGAAGGGGAACAGGATTTGCCACCCCAAAATATGCCTCTTTGGCATAAAGATTATTTGGGGCTGTTATTTTTTAAAAAACAGCAGACTCAGGAAAAGCTCTGAAAATTGAGTAGAAATTACCCTTTTGTGGGAGACATTTACATTTACAAGAAAATCTCCATATGTAGGGGTGTCTCTGCATACCACGAAGAG
Source organism: Balaenoptera physalus (assembly GCF_965194825.1). NCBI lineage: Eukaryota > Metazoa > Chordata > Mammalia > Artiodactyla > Balaenopteridae > Balaenoptera > Balaenoptera physalus. Next base: position 14,487,472 of record NC_138897.1, read on the forward strand.
AAGGATGACCAAATCCCTAGCAACTCTACCCACTGAGAAGGCAAAGACTTTGATTTGCATAACAACCATGACCTTGTTACTTGTTACCATGCTATTCCTGGTCACCTCCCATTAACAGGCCTTCCTCTACCCCTCAACATCTTTTTTTGTCATTTGCTAAGGATGGTATTTAAGCTCCTGGCCTGGGCCATTTCAGGGACACACTCAGTTTTATATACATGCATACAGAAGGTATACTAAACTTATGTTTGTTTTTCTCCTGTTAATCTTTCTTTTATTGCAGGGGCATCTCAGCCAAAAACCTAGAAGGGTAGAGGGGAAATTATTTTTCCTCCCCTGCAGTACTTTCTGCCACTTCATTTTTTTTTTTTTTTTTGACTTCTGTAACTGAAATACATACTTTATTTTGAGGAAGCTAATTGCTTAATCTCCAGTCCTTCAGCCTTTAAAACATGTTTTTCTCCCTCAAGAATATGGCACCCCAGATAGCTCCCTTTGACATTTGGACTATTTTGAGTTAAAGGCCCTTAAGAAACAGTAGATGCAGGGAAAGCTCTAAAAACAGGCATAATTTACTTATCCTTTTGTAAAGGCTCCCCATCCTGCACCGGGGGAGAAGGACTTTTAACATCTCGTCTGCATAACACATCCCACTAAACAACCCTTGCTGACAGTACTTTTACTTGTCACCTTCCCATAGCTTGCCTCTCCCACCCAGAAGTCCCAAACCCCTTTTCCTTTGTTTAGCCTAGGATGGTATATAAACCTCAATCATCTGGCTGTCCCATTTCTTTGTGAAATCCCATGCAAATGTATACACATAGTTAAATGTGTTGTTTGTTTTCTTTCTCTTGTTAATCTGTCTTTTATTTTACTATTATTATTATTATTATTTTGGCCAAGTTGCAGGGCTTGCGGGTTCTTAGTTCCCCGACCAGGGATTGAACCCACACCCTCGGCGGCGAAAGGGCAGAGTGCTAACCACTGGACCGCCAGGGAATTTCCAATCTGTCTTTTATCAGTTTGGTCCCAGCCTATGAACCTAAGATGGGTAGAGAGAAAAAATAAGATTTTTTCCTTCCCCGCAAAACCACCAAAAGCTGCTTGGTTCTTCACTCTCTCCACCTCTCTCCCCTCTGTCTTGCACACCAGACTGCCAGTAAGTGAGCCGGGAGGTGAAGCAGCTGCGATTCTCCAGTTAAAGAGTTGCTGAGCATGAGAAGGGGCTGTGAGGAGGCAGGGCACCGTGCCCACCAGGAGGCTGGGAGCTCTAGCACCCAGATTTCCCGGGAAATGAAGGAGAAATAATAGGCAGCTCACATTTGCAGCCAACCAGTCTGGGTGGTATTCTTTGAAGGAAAGCACTCAAAAATCCCTCCTGGGGCCAGACCAGTTTGACAAACTGGAGATTTGGGTGGCCTGTCTGCTCTTTGGGGGCAACCTTGGGAAGCTGAAGAAATCAAATCAAGGCCTCAGACCCTTTGAAGAGTTGCTTCTTCACAACTCTCATAATATACACCCAAATGCTGATTTAAAAATTCGATTATGTAACATTAAAAATGTCACAATTATCTTCCTTTGATAACAGCTTCAATTGGGGTGACATATCAACCTGTGACAGAGTCGATAGGAAGGATTTTGTCCCTGTTTTTGAAATAAAAATGGGTATAATCTAAATGTACCACCTACTTGTTTCTTAGTCTAATGAATTTTTTTTAACGTAAACTGGATGTGTTTATAATAAGAGCCACTTGTTTATGTATGTTTTTTGCTAAAGCAAATAAATGTAACATTGCCATTGTTTTCTTTGTTTTTTTTTTGTCAGAATGTTTCAGGTTTAGATTTCTCACCCCAGGGGAACAGGGGTGTGTGTACAGGGACATTTGACAAAATTGTTTTGCAAAATTAGATGGGTGTGCTTCTGAACACGGGAAAGTTTCCCATGTTTTTTCTTGTTGTAAATTGGGAAGTCTATGTTTCTGAGCCTGGGCAAACCTCCACTTGCCAAATGAAAATACAAACAGGCACACAGATAAACACCATTTTTTAAAAAGTTAAAAGGAAAACAACAGGAAGGCCAGAAGCAATCTAATTTCAGTAATATTTTCAGTAAATTAATGGCTTGTGTTTGTGGCAGCAGACACTTGGAAAAGATCGAGCTGACAGATGGGCACAAATAAAGCCACGGGAGAACTGGGAAGGATGATAAATATTATCTGCAGCCCATTTTTATCCCCCTTGTAAATTAACCATCCTGCTCTTCGACAACAGCTACTCTTATTTTTCTTTTTACTCTGAAATGCTTTCATTTCATATTGTTTTCTTTCAAACGTTCTCATATTTCCCTCCTGTTTTTTTTTTCTATCCCAAACCTGCTTCGATTTTCAATCCTGTGTTCTTTCCACTTTTCCTACAGTGAGGTTTCTGCAGGGGAGAAAGCAAGGACATTTCCTTTACCTCTTGTCAGCTTCCTAACTATTTTCTTGCTATTAATGTCCAACAACTTTCCAGCCCCAGGGAATACGAATTCCTTTCCTTTTCTATAAATTGTTGTGTGCTGTTCTCACTACCCATCACTAAAAATACAACATGGCGTTATTGATCTCACTCTCTCTCTCTTTTGTTTCCTCTTAGAAGAATTTTACAAATGAATTGGTTCTGCCCTGTTTCTTTTAATGGTTTATGTTTTCTGACGTCCAGTTTGGCAGCCGGGCAGGGTCATTTAGCTGAAAGAACATGGGCTTTGGAAACAGCCAGCCCTTGGTTCATATTCTGGTTTTGTTTCTTATTGACTGGATGACCTTGGATAAGTTCTTTAGTCCTTCTGAGCCAGTGTCTTCATTCCAGTAATGATTTCCACCATCTGAGTTTGCTGATGGGTCTCAGGGAGACATGGCACATATATCATCCAGCACCTCCTTTCACTTCTTTGATAGCAGAATGCTGGAAGGATATGGCAGTCAAGGGGGCTTTAGGTCAATTATGACTTTCTCTTCTGCAGAGTTAATATCTTCTTCTTTTCCTGACACAAAGAAGATAAAGTTTCTGAATCAAATGAGACCTTTCTGTTTTTTGAAAAGCTTTAACTGGGTTCAATTCCTTAAAAGGAATCTTCTCTGGCCATAGGAGACTGGATGTGTGGTCACATGGTTCAGCAGACATCTGGTATACCTCCCCTGGCATCCTTACTCTCCTCTTTTATTTTAGCTCTCCAGGGGCTCTGGGAAAGGCAAGAGGGAGAACAGAAGATAATGCTGGGATTCTCCTTTCTGTGCAGCAGCCCAGGAGTGGTGGAAGGTCAAAGAGCTATAATGAAACTCACTGAGGAGTTGTCTGATTTGAATAATTCAGATTTCAGCCAACTATCACTTCCTCAGAGACACCTTACCTGATCATATGATCAAAAGTAATTTCCTCAGTCACTCTCTAGTCATCATTCTGCTTTATCATCATCACAACACTCACCACTATCTGAAATTACTTGCTAATTTATATGTTTACCCATCTGTCTATGTTTTTTGTTTATTTCCTCCACTGAAATGTTAACTCTATGACAGCTAGAAACCTACTTATCTTACTTTCTGTTATAGCCTGATTGCTTGGAGCAGTGTGTGACAAAACTAGGCGCCCAATAAATATTTGTTACTCAAATACAGTAGTTAGGCTACAGATCTCACTAAAATGTTAGAAATCATCCTGGCAACTATCAGTGAATGAATGTAGCAAAAGATCCGGTTTAGGCTGGGCTTAGCTAATCTTAAACTGGTTTGTTTATGTGTCTGCAGGTGGAGTGGGTGTGGTAAGGCAGTTTTTATTAGATGCTAACTGCACCCTAGCTTAGCAGAGTGACATGACTGTGACATGACTCTCCAGAAAGAACCAGGCAGCAGTTTAAAAAAGTTTTATTTATCTCATAGAGCAGCGATTGACACACTGATCATTCCTCCCTATTAAAACATCTTCTGGGACTTCCCTGGTGGCAGGGAATGCAGGGGACACGGGTTTGATCCCTGGTCCGGGAAGATCCCACATGCCACGGAGCAACTAAGCCCATGCGCCACAACTACTGAACCTGCACTCTAGAGCCCGCGAGCCACAACTACTGAGCCCATGCGCCGCAACTACTGAAGCCCATGCCCTCTAGGGCCCGTGCTCCGCAACAAGAGAAGCCACCGCAATGAGAAGCCTGCACACCGCAACGAAGAGTAGCCCCCGCTTGCTGCAGCTAGAGAAAGCCCACGCACAACAACAAAGACCCAATGCAGCCAAAAAAAAAAAAAACAACAAAAAAAACATGTTCTGATCTCCTCTTCTAGAATACTGTTCTCTCTTGACTCTACATACCTTGCCAGCACCCCATTTCGGTATCCTCTGCTGATTTTCTTCATCTCTCCAGACTTGAATCTCTTCTCTATCAACATTCATTTTCAGGTGATTCATCTAGTCATATAACCTCAAATACTTTCCTATTTCAACAACCCTCAATTTTATATCTTCAGCCCAGACCTTTGAATTCCATACATGTATTTCCAAATACCCCTCTGATATCTCCACTTGGAGCTTGAGTTTGATTGCATTAATATCTATACCCTTTGTCATGTGACTTTACATTTTCTCTCACTTAAGAGGCAAGGTCCATACACTAATATGTATAAAATGGATAACTAATAAGAACCTGCTGTATAAAAAAATAAATAAAATAAAATTCAAAAAAAAAAAAAGAGTCAAGGTCTATTCTTCCTGCCACCCCCTGCTGAATCTGGGCTTAGCCATGTCAGTTGCTTTGCCAGATGAATGAGGCAGAATTCAGGGTGTGTAAGTTCCAAGCCTACCCCTCAAGAGTACGTGTGCATTTCCACTTGTGTCTCTTGGGCTTCGCCACTGCCATGAGAAGTACAAGGCCAGGTTAGCCCTCTGGTCCCAAGAGGAGGATGAAGGACTTAGAGCATAGCTTCCCAGCTAAGAGGCCTCAACCAAGTCAGACAAGAGCAGATCCCCAGCTTACCTGTAGACAGGAAACTTGCAGACAGGTAATGAGTGAACCCAGCTGACATTAGATCTGTGCAGCCTAAAGCAGCAGCTAATCCTCATTAACCACCAGTACTATAATAAAGGACTTTAATCCACTGAGGTTTTTAAAAAAATTAATTTTAGATATAATTTGTGTAGTAAAATTGCCTATTTTTTTTTGTTTTGAACAAGTAATTTATTCATGCTGGGCCTCAGTTTCCTCATCTGGTTTTTAAATTTTATTTATTTATTTTAGTTTTGGCTGTGTTGGGTCTTTGTTGCTGTGTGTGGGCTTTCTCTATTTGTGGAGAGCAGGGGCTACTCTTCGTTGCAGTGCACGGGCTTCTCATTGCGGTGGCTTCTCTTCTTGCAGAGGATGGGCTCTAGGTGCTCAGGCTTCAGTAGTTGTGTCACGCAGGCTCAGTAGTTGCGGCGCATGGACTTAGTTGCTCCGTGGCATGTGGGATCTTCCTGGACCAGGGCTCGAACCTGTGTCCCCTGCATTGGCTGGTGGATTCTTAACCACTGTGCCACCAGGGAAGTCCCAAAATTACCTATATTTAAACGGTATAAGTCAATGAGTCTGTATATACATTGTATATACATTGTCTCACTATACATTGTATAATGAGACTGTATATACATTGATGATCGAAAATGTTCATTTCTTAACGGCAAGGATGTTACTTTGTTACTGTTGGACCTTCAGGGCTTGAAAATGAGGCAAATCAAGATGGAGTATTAATCAGTATATAGCAAATGACTTAAGTTTAGAATTTTAAAATCAATATTGTAATTTTTGATAAATAGAAAAATTCTGAATGTTCTCTACACTTGGAGAATAATATGTTTAAAATGTTAATTTTCTGGAACAGTTCAAATATTCAGTAATAGTGGAGAACATCCAAATGTTGGGTTAGAAAGCAGCAATTACAACTGCTTTTTGAGCATGATATGATATAATGATATGTAAATATGCTCTGGAATGTTTTTTTTGAAGTGGAATAAAAAATGGTACATGTGATATTAGTAATGGAAAATATAAAAGCAACAGAAAAAGGAGGGAAAAAAACATGCCACAATTTTAGAAAGCTTATTTCTTAGCAGAGGAATAATGAAATTATTTATCTTTTTCTTCATGCTCTTTGAAATTTTTCACATTTTCTATAAGTTTATTTTAAAATAAGCTAGTATATTTCCAGTTCTAGTGGTAACTATATCTTTGCTCTTTCATTTAAGAAAGAATGCTAAGTTTTTTCCAAACCATGTAAGGCCCCTAATACCTAGATTGGCATGCTTCCCTCTGTTGAGAATGACTGTAATTAGCTCACTTGCTATTTACAACCACCCAAGGAGAGGAGCCCGATGGAGATTAAAGCCATCACTAGCTGATACTGAAGCTTGGGCTCAGAGGGAGGGACCTAAACCCCCTCAGTTGGACAGCAGCGACTGAAACACAGACCAAGGCAGAATCAAACACAGACTATGCTTTACCGTAAATCCATACCCCTTTTGAGAGACGTGGGAGGAGAAAGGTGCTAGGAGTGAACCTGCATTTTGAGTGATCTTTATTCTGTGGCGAGCGTGAGCCCTGCAATTCCTGCCTTGTAGATGCGATAGGAGATGAAATCCTTCCTAAATGACGGTGGGTCTCTTCCATCTCTTGAGTCTGTACATTGGCCACCATGGACTTTGATGAAACATCCTTTTCCCAGTTCCCTCTACTACCCCCTGGGGAGGCAGCCCTATGGGGTATGCACACTTGAGAACATCAATGTAAAAATCCCAATAAAATCTTAATTCAGGTACAGAGATAAAAATACATCGATCATGCCAAATTAAAAAAAATTGTCAAGAATCATGTAATTTAATTGCTGATGGGCAAAAGGAATATTGTAAACCTGTCTACAGTTTTATAACATGGCTTGCCACTTTAGCTGGTAAACAGAAATGTCAACCTGGCTTTGCAAGGGTCTCTAAACCATGCTGTTGTTTACGTGCGATGGGACTCCTGCAAGTGATTTTTTTTTCTTTTTACTATTATGCTATTATTTTAGCATTCGCTGTTATTATCATGTAAACTATTTTTACGACCTATAACAATGTCGTTCAAGTATTCATAAAATAATGATGTAAGTGCTCATGCTGAACAATGCGCCCCCAGATCAATAACTTTTGAGGGGAAGTTATATGTGATAAGATGCCAAGAGGAAGAGCAAACAACTACGATGAAACATGGTGCGGTTGTTATGGGAGACAACTCTGCGGAATATTAGATATAATGCTGGGGACAGGAAAAGCGGCTTTAAAGCACAAATACGTTACAACTTGTAAATGTGCTCTGAGAATACATGTCTTATTTTATGTTTATTCCCTTGAGAAAATCTTTCTTGAATTATGCAAGGTCTTGTAAGATGCATCCTTTGTATGAAATAAGACCTCCTCGCACTTTTATAACCAGAAATAATCCAACTTTTAAAAAAAAGTGCTGCTGGCACTTAAATAAACAAGTTCCAGGTTGTCTTTTTAATAGGAAAACTGCAGTTTTAGATTATATAATCCACCAGTTTGAATTGCTTAAAAGTGCTTAGCAAAGCCCCATGTGCAAATAGGTGTAAAGGAAATGTTTTTTGGTGATAAGAATCGGGCAGTTAATATTTTCAAAGCATTTTGCTCAGACATGTGAAGAGCTAAATTAATTTCCTTGAAACGCCTAGGAGAATACATAGTTATTAATCTAATTCAGCTTCCTATTAATGCAAAACTCACTGAAATGTTACAATGTAATGGTCAGCTGTCGAGATGATTTATGTCATTTATTATTTTTAAAAGGAGGGATGTTTTGCATTTTTTAACTTCCATGTGATAACCTCGGCAGAATGAAATCCCATTTCTAGTTTCCACAGTGCAATAAAAACAGGTTTGGCTTTTCAAGTTCAGCTGTGTGATTTGTGTGTGTAGTTTCAATTTGTGACGTGTCAGCCAATGAACAGCTGATTTAATAACAGTTAAGAACCTCCACTACACAGGAATGACTGAAGTGATATTTCCTGAGATCAATAGTATTGCTGGTTTTACCAAGGAAATAAATCATTTTACCACAAGGTGGCCAAAAGGCAAGGGTTGTTTTTGATCAATGACACAAACCTATGTAGCCTTTGGAAAGACCATGAGATCTTAGACTATCAATCAAATCAACTTTAATTAAATCTCATTTAATGGACTACTGCCTAATAGAATGAACATTTAAAAGAAAGTCATAGTTGAAGCACACAGAGTTTTTCTTTTACCACAAATAGCTAATTCACTGGAGCTGGCCTGTAGATTCTCCTGGCCAATGAAATTCTGAAAGTGGCTCTTTTTCTGATGTTTTTGCTCAATTCTTCCCCTTTTAGTGTAGAAAATGAAAACTGCAGGCTATAGCCAGGGACAAAGTTGATTGTTTTGTGGTTTTTTTTGGCCGCTCTTTGTGGCTTGTGGATCTTAATTCCCTGACCAGGGATCAAACCCGTGGCCAGAGTCTTAACCAGCAGGCCTCCAGGGAAGTTCTCAAGTTGATCTTTGATTTTTGATGTTTAAAAATAGAGATAATCAAGAAACCTCTTCCCTTTGCCTATACTCCTCTACACAACCATATCTTTTTTAAAAATTGTGGTAAAATATATGAATAACTTGCCATTTTAGTCATTTTAAAGTGTACAAGTTAGTGGCATTAATTACATTCACAGTGTTGTGTAACCATGACCACTAGCTATCCTCAAAACTTTTTCATCATCCCAAACAGCAACTCTGTGTCCATTAGACAGGAACTTCCCATTCTCCCTTCCCCAGCCCCTGGTAACCTCTAATCTACTTTCTGTCTCTATGAATTTGCCTGTTTTAGATATTTCACATAAGTGAAATCATGCAATATTTGTCCTCCTGTCTCGGGCTTGTTTCACTTAGCGTAATATTTTAAACGTTCCTCCACGTTGTGTCATGTGTCAGAACTTCCCTCCTCTTTAGGCTGAACGCTATTCCATCGGATGCATATACCATATTTTGTTTATCCATTCATCTGTTGATGGACGCTTGGGTTTTTTGCAGCTTTTGGCTGTTCCCACAATCATATTTTGACAGGTGTTTTACCCTTGGTCTGCAATGCATACCCTTCCCCTTTTCTCATCTATTCAACTTCAACTTGAATGTCGCCTCCTAGAAGAAGTCTTGCACCACTCTGGGCAAAGTTAGATCCTGCCTCTCTGGTGTCCTTGCAGACCTTTACAAACCTCTGTTTGGGTGTGTTTCACACTGCCTTGTAAGTGTGTTTAACAGTTCACCTCCCTCATTGGACTGAGCTCATCGAAGCTCTGGAGTGTCTTACTCTCCTTTGAGGTTTCACCACCCAGCCCTCAGGGAGTGGCTGTCAATCAGGGTGTGTCGAACGAGCCAAGCCTATCTGGAGCTGCACGCTCCTCCTCAGGGAAGCCCCCTGCAAGAATGACACATGTAGACCAGTGGCCTGTTCTGCCCCTGTCTCCATCATTCCCAGTACTGACCACACCATGAGGCTTCTTTTGTGGATTCACTGTGACAAACTCCTGGGGTTTTCAGAATTCAGCAGTGGAATTTATAAGAAGGGAAGGAAGAAGAAGACCTTGATAATACCCAAAGTATGGTGGCAGGAGGGTGAATCCTGAAGACTGGAGAATCCTAGAAGGGGTCATATCAGAACTGGACATGCCCACTGGACCAGGCAGGGTTGGGTAGGTGGAGAGGGGAGGTGGTGGAGTACAATGGACAAAGCTGCTGGTGACAGTGTAGTCAGGCATAAAGGGAATGTAAGAGAGGCAGCCAGCTGTCCAGCAAAGAGTCGCTCTTCCCCTCCACAGTGTAGAGTCATTGGGAGGGGATTGCCCAGCCAGAGTCTGCATGGCCAGCTCCCATTGCATCCAAGTGGGACCAGAGGACTAGTTCTCACCAATGGGATGTGAATGGAAGTGATGGGTGTCACTTCCACACTGACACAAGTCACTTTCTCTTTCTGTTTTTTCTTTCTTCACTTTCTCTTTCTGTTTTACTTGCTGGAAGCAAGAACTCCAAGGTCTAGAGGATGATGGGTCCATAAGATACTCTAAATCATTATACGTGGAAGACTCCCTGCCAGACACCCAAGCTGACTTCACATCAGAGAGAAATTAACATTTACTGTATTAAGCCACTGAGGTTTCAGGGTTCTTATGTTACAGGAGCTAGTGTCACCCAGATAATATAGGGAAACTATGGAAGACAACCAGTCCAGGCAAGCTGTTGGCGGCAGACAGCCTCCAAAGTACAGAATACCTGATGATAGAGAGGTAGCCCGTGATGAGTGGCCACTGTGATTCGCTTCCCAGATCCCTCTTCAGTGAAGGACTTGGTGCCCAGACTTCAGCCGTCAGCCCCTCCAGAGACTGTCGCAGCTGCAGAGAGCCACCTTGCACCATGCAGTAGGCAGAATTCTAAGATGACCCTCAAGACTGCCGCTCCCCTGGTGTGGGCAGAACCTGTGAATTTGATGGGATAATCTCTCCCTTGAGTAGGTTACATTATAGGGCAGGTGGTGATGGATGCTGTAGCTGTCTGGAGGAGAATGGGGAGTCACAGCGGGAAGTCATAGAGACATGTCCTGGCTGGTTGGAAGAAAACAAACATCCACGCTGTGAACGGCAGGTGGGGGCCAGGTGGCGAGGAACTGAGGGCGGCCTCCAGGAGCTGAGCACAGCCCTCGGCTGCCAGCTAGCAAGTAAAGAGGAATCTCACTCATGCACCTGTAAGGAGATGAACTCTGCCATCACCTTGATGGAGCTTGGAAGACCCCAAGTCCAGATGAGAACTGCAGCCCTGCATAACACCCTGACTTCAGCTTGGTGAGCCCCTAAGCAGAGGATCCAGTCAGGTTGCTCCTGGACTCCTGACCTATGGAAACTGTGAGGTGATAAATTTGTGGTGTTTTAAGCTGACAGGTTTGTGGTAATTTGTTACACATCCAAGAAAACCCAAGATCATGCCTTTGCTTTGGGTGGCCAACAGCCAATGAACAATCTGATTTATGTGGAAATATAAGGTCTGGCTATCTTGGCCCAAGTTAGAATAACTCTAATGAGATAATTAGCTCCAGAGCTCCCCATAAGATTGGCTGGGACTCTGATTGGGCTGGTGAAGGACTTCAGACACCCAATTCCAATGTATGTGTAGGGGTTCCTCCCATACCATGAAGCAATGCTCTGACACCAGCTGGGTGTCCTACAACTTAACTCATTTCTGACACTGTGTACTTGGAGATAGCATCAGATTCAGTCCAGTCCTACAAGACTACTCCCCTTTAAAGACTTTAAACACTCTATCTCCAAACACAGTCACTTTCTGAGGTGGTTAGGACTTCAACATATGAATTTGGGGGGAACATAATTCAGCCCATAACACCAGGATGTAGAGTTTTAGATGGTTGCAATCATGCAAATGCAAATCATGTTTTTCATCAATGAATTTGATATGTATCTCAGAATAATTTCTATCCTCAACTCACATATATCATCAACTCATGCCAAAAGCATAGCACGGGTTGAGCAGAGCCTCAGGCTTGTAGAGAGCTGTCAGGAGGCAGGCATCAGGGGCAGCCCAACGAGTGAGCAATGTTGGGAAAAGGCCAATTACAAAATCCTCCATCAACTTTGGTGTAAGCGAATGACCCAGGTGAGTAGTGGAGCTTCAGGTATGTTCTCTACTTGCCTTTTTTTCCTGTACACATTTGGTATAGCCTCTTCCTATACTGGTCAGTAGAAATGTCCATCATAGCCCCAAAACACTAATAGAACATATTATTTTGGAAAATGAAAACTTCGAAAAGCGTTTATAGATGTGTGTGATTTTGTAAAGTTATAGGTTCAAGGAAAACCCAGCCAAAAAGCCTAACCATTTTATTATAATAATAAATCAAATTTTATACAAAAGTACAGCAAATAGCCAGGCCTCAGTTTTTGCTGTGTCCCTGGAAACCATGCTATAAAGCAGATTATTGTGGAAGGCAAGGTCAATCTTAAATGCTTTGGAGATTACATTCTTGTTTCAAAGAAATTATGGACCAGACTAAGAATACATAATACATGTAAAACCACAACATTTATAAACCTTTATAATCATATAAGTAGTAAAATTATGTTCAAGGTCATAAAATAGACATAAATGTACTGTGTATGCTGGTTATAAAATAGTCACTAATGACTAATGTATTACAGAATATACCTATGTTATATTACAATACAGCTTTACTGTATCATAAATTGGACTCATTTCTAATATTCTAGCTGTACTAAGTATATAATTAACATTAAATTTGTTTGACTTATAACTTTGAGGAGACTTTGAGATGTACTTTGGATAGCTTATTTCTCAAAATCTCGCAATAATAGTGTCCAGGGCAGGTAGGACAGTCACTTTTTGTTTTTTTCTATACGGGTATCTCTTTATAGTTAACCAAGAAGGGATTAATCTCAGGGTTACTCTTAAAGTTGGAATCGTTCTTTTCCCTGCAGCATCTTTACATATTTCAAGACAGACTGTATGAATTGCGTGGATTTTGAGATGAGCCGCCTGTTGAGTCTATTCTTCTGGTTCTTTGTTGCCTCTCTGGCTTCCAACCTCAACTGTCATCCAAGCGTCATTTTTTGACTGCCCCAAACCATACCCACTGCCTATTTCCGAGACCCCTTTCCAGGCTGTGTGTTATGGGGTGGGAGATGGGTGCGCAAGGGGAGAGAAGCAGGGTCCTTCTCTCTCCACAGAGCCTGAGTTTGGGAGATCCCCTCCCTGCCCCTTGGCATTCAGCTCGAGGGTCAGGACTCAGGCTCTGCCAGGCTGACCCTCCAAGCCTGGGACCGAATCTCTGGGGAGTGATGGGAAGATGCAGGGCAGCTGAGAAATTTGCCCTCCGGTGTTTAGAGTCCATAGCACTTTGGCCTTGAACGTCCCCGGAGGCAGTGCCAGCAGCTCTGCCCTGGAACCATTGCTTCTGCTGCCCAGCTTTGCTGGGTTCCTGATTATTGTCCAAGCCCCGTTCTTCAGTCATCCTGTGGAGGCCGCGTGCTACCTGGCATGCTTCCAACAACCTTGAGCTCATTCTGAACTGGCTTCTGTGGCTTGCAGCTATCTTTGTGCAGGGAGTATTGGCAGGTGAAGCTGGATGCAGGTAGTGGCAAATGTCTGCATGAGGAGTGCAGCAGGTGAATGATGCTGAGAGGTTGACGTGATTCTCAGGTGTTTGCTTTTCACACGTGGCTGCCATTCTTGCAGTGGTAACTTTGGGCATCTTTTGTGGGAGCATCCTCACGTTCTGCTTTGCCAGAGAACCTGAGGTCCCACAGTTCTTCGTGGAGAGCTCTTTCAGGGTTCTCCTTCTCTCTCTCTCTTTCCTGCTTCCTTATTGAGTACTAAGTCATGACTGTGTTGGAACATCAGCTGGGTCAGCGTGGCTATTGGTATCAACCAGACACGTTTAAAGCCTGCCTTCTGATATGAACAACTAGGCCTCGATATTTGGATCCAGTCCACATATCCAGAAATCTCTTCTTCCCTTCTATTGTGGAACATCTCTTCCTGAACGCTTTTCTTCCCCTCTGGCATCTGGTCTCAGCTGGGGAACCCTGAGTGCAAAACACCAGTTCAAATCTTAACAAGAAGGTCTCAATTTCTTTCCTTGCAGGAGGCCCTGTCCTCCTTGTGCGAAGCTCATACCCTCACCCGAACAGAAGTGGTGGTACCGGCTTAACATTTAAGTCACTAATGGGCCACTCCAGAGACTTACTTAGAACACAAAGGTCGGCTCCAATTCTCCCAAGTCCAAAATTGACCAGTAACCCCTAAATGGCAGTTTCTTTGTGAAAATAAAACAAAGGTAGTAGAGGACCTTGAATGTGAGCATGAAGTTAGCCTTGTTCCCACTCTGCTTAATGGCCGCAAGTGGGTGGGCTCACCTGGGAAGAGGCAGGTCCTACTTCTCCTTAGAAGTCCTGTACCTAGCACAGAGTATCTACTCACCTGCATCTTCTGTGGAATAAATGGAGGAGGCTTCCTTCCACGGTCTACAACCAGGAAATGAATCCCCTTAGGTACCAACTGTGGGAAGGTTTTAGCACCGTGAAGTCTAACCAAGGGGTTCACAGTGATGCTTTGAATTCCAGTCACTCTTCCATCTGTTCCTTAGGTTGTTTCAGATTTGGGGCTTTGGTTCTATCATACCTGCAAAATTTATCAGAGTTGGAATAATATAAAACAGAATACATTTATTAATTTACAATGTGGCATCCCCTCGTGCAGCTGTCTGCAAATGGCATTCTCTTCCTGGGTATTTCCCAGGTAGCTAAATTCACCACTGGGTGAATATATAATTAGACTGCAGATGGAGTTGTATGGCCCTAAGGGATATTTCTAACAAGCTATGGAAGCTTAACAGAAATACCTTTTTTCTCTCTAGGGAGAAAGAATATTTCTGTTTGGTGATTGTCTGAGAGAAAATAGCACAGCCTCTGAAGCTTGATTTGAGGGCTTCCAGCTTTCATGTTGTACGTGTTTAATGTTTTCAACACCCTCCCGTCCTCCCCTGAATTCAGAAAGCCTGTACCTGCTCACAGAAGTATCAGATAATGTTATTTTTACTTTGGTATGAATTCAAATCTGTGTCTTATCTTTCCAAGACATTTTATATTTTGAAGTTCACCTCAAGATACGGAGTCTAGTGTCCTGCTTCTTTGAGAAGGAAACCAAGGATCCGTGAGCGTGGGGGGAAGCATTTCTCGGTCAGAACATCCCACATGAGCAGATTCCTACCCCGTCTCTAAAAAAGATTTGGTTTGTGCTTTAAAGATCCAGGGCTGTCTGTGTGGAGTTACATAACTGTTGGGTGTGTTTTCTGGAAGAAGCACCAACATTGTTCCTCAGCTGTGTTTTTCTAAACTCCACGAGGACATTCACTCATCTTGCTTACGGAGTCTTCCACTTCCTCAGTACATTTCTATGCCAGGGCTCCTTCCTCTGCCTAGAAAACACTTCACCCAGGTCCCCACGTGGCTCCTCACTTCCTTCAATTCTCTGCTCGAACAGCATCTCCTCAGAGAGAGCTTCCCTCACCAGCCATCCAACATGGCGGCCCTGTTACTCCAGCTCCCGACCCTGCTTTACTTCACTCCTAGCATTTATCACCTCCTGCCAGTACAGTATACATTTAGTGAGTTATTACCTCTTGCATGTTAGCTTCTCAAGCTGGGGGATGCTTTTGGTTCATCTCTGACTCTTAGATCACTGCCTGGCACGTGGAAGGCTCTCAGTAAACATTTGTAGACAAGTGGATGAATTAATGAAGGTATTAATCCCAGGTTCAGAGGTTATTTCTCCTGGATTATTTTGTCAACTGGGCTCATTCTTTTCTTTGTCATTCCCATCCTCCCTTCCTTCTTATTCTTCTCCCTAAAATAAGCATTTATTGGGGCATTGAAACCCCGGAGTGGAAAAGGTTTATTCTGGAATGGTTTTCTGTGGACCAATAGCGTTATCCGTGAACTCTCACTGTCTTCTTTCCCAGTTGGTGGGTTTTTCTGCTTGTGGGTTCTCCACACTTTAGGACCTGCAGCCCTCAGTTTATTGATTACACCATCCATCTTTCTACCCATCTGGAATGAAGACAATAGTGAAATGACTGAGCTCCTAAAGATAGCAGTTGTCTGGGTCATATTCTCATTTGAGGCTCCAGTGACTGCACTACTAAATATTTAGTAAATATTTGTCGAATGAGTGGATGTGAGTGAACAATAGGACACTGGGTTAGAAGAAATCTAGTTTAGGCACTTTAGGGGTAGAAGGCATGGAAAAGTAAATGCCTAGCAAACCAGTTTTTAAAATATTATGGATAAGATTAATTTCCTCTCCTTAATTCCTGATCCTTTTTCTACTACCTTTATTTGGACAGAAAGTGAAATGAGAACAAATGTACCAAATCATTGTTTCGTATCTGATCATTAATTATCATTTATCCAAAACATTAGCACTGTAATTTAGCTTCAGAATGACTATCATAATAGCAAATCAGGAAATATATTTATAATAACAACTTTACTTTCCTTCCAAGTTCATTAATTTTAAAATAACTGATATACATTCATATGTTAACATGTTTAAAAAAAGATATCCAGGGAAAAGTTAACCTGGCTCTCACCCCCGTGTTCTAGTTCCCACGTTGCAATCCCTAGATATAACCACAATTCCCAGTTTTCTATGCAGTCTCCTAGTTTATCCCTACACAAAAACATATGTAGTTATTCTTTTTTAAAAATACAAATGGCAGCATATAATTCTCATTGTTCTTCATCTTACTCTTTTTATTTAAAATACAATTTAGAGATTATTCCATTTTACTGCATACAGAGCTGCCTCATTTCTTTAACAGCTGGGAATTATTCTATTGTAACACCTATGATAGTTTGATCTTTTCTCTATTGATACATATTTAAGTAGTTTCCAATTATTGCAATTACAAATAATATTTTATACATGGGAAAGTATAACTGTAGGATAAAGATCTAGAAGGGGAATGGTTATATCAAAGAGTATATGGGCTTCCCTGGTGGCGCAGTGGTTAGGAATCCGCTTGCCAATTCAGGAGACACGGGTTCGTGCCCCGGTCCGGGAAGGTCCCACATGCCGCGGAGCGGCTAGGCCCGTGAGCCACAACTACTGAGCCTGCGCGTCTGGAGCCTGTGCTCCGCAATGGGAGAGGCCACGACAGTCAGAGGCCCGCGCACCGCAATGAGGAGTGGCCCCCGCTCGCCGCAACTGGAGAAAGCCCTTGCACAGAAACGAAGACCCAACACAGCCAAAAATAAATAATAAAATAAAAATAAATAAATTTATTTTAAAAAAAAGAGTATATGGATTTGTAATTTTGACAGATAATGCCCAATTGCCTTTCTTGAAAGTTGTACCATTTCCACCCTTACCTGTAATTGCTGGTCTTCAGTGATAATTCCCATTATTGGTATGAATGTTGCTATCTTCTTAGAGCTTCTCCAATAGTGTGTTATTAAACTTTTTATAATTTGCCAATCTTTTAGGTGAAGAAAACAAACTCACTGTCATTTTAATTTGCATTTCTCTCTCTATGGGGGAGGTTTAACATCTTTTCATAGGTTTAAGATTCATTTGCATTTCTTTTGCTGGGAACTGTTTGCTCTTATCCTTTCCCGTTTCCCTATTAGGCTCTTTTTCTAGTTATTGTTCATTTGTTAAAGTTTTTACATATTAAAAAAAATTAGTGAAAATTATTATTGCTGACAGTGGCTGACTAGAGTTAAGGTTGCTGAAAAAATTCATCAAATTACACTATAAGAACTTAAAATTCATGTCATTTTCCTGTTTCTAAAATGAAGATGTATTTAGAAACATACTTATTTCTAACAGTGAAGGCGTATTTAGCAATCTACAGTAATATTCAGATTCTCTAAACAGTAATTGATAAATACGGTTAGTGCTAGTGCCTAAACGTGCAATTCACAAATACTGAGTGTTCAAGGAGATCTTAGATTATCTAGTTCTGTCCTCCCAGTTTATAGGTAAAAAAATGAAAGGCAAGAAAACTTGGTCCTTTGGCTGCAACTAACAAGAAGCCTCAAGAAACCTCAAACTCACTTGCACAGTAGAAAACGTATTGGCTCATTTTAAAGGAAGACCAGAGTCAGTGCAGGCTTTAGGGATGACTGACCCATCCAGCTCAACAGCATCACCAGGGACTCAGGTTATTTCCCATCAAAGGGTTATTGCCAATAGCAACTCTTTCATTCTCCTCCAACAGCGGAGAGAACGGCTGCTTCTGTAAAGTCTCTCAGAAGAACGAGAACAAACCTTACAGGAAGTCCACAGCAAACTTCTTCTCATATATCATTGGCCCTTTCTAAGTCACATGATCCCACTGAACCAATCATTGGCAAGGGGATCTCTCAGCCTTGGACCAATCAGGACTACTGAGGGGGGGTCGGGGTGGGGTGGGGTGGAGGGTCGGGGTGGGGGGGTGGTCAGGTCAGTTTCCAGTGAGGTGGGTGGGCTGTTAGGGAGGGACTGGGTGCCCAAACCAAATCAGAAGTCCAAGTTATGTGTAATGTCATGTAAAATGGCATTACTGAATGTCTCATCGTTGTTTTAATTTACAGATAGCACACACACACACAAACACACACACAATATTCACTTGAAATCTGTATGTCAGTGTTCTCCAGAGAAACAGAATCAAAAGTGTATACAAACACACATACCACACACACACATAGACACACACACACAAAAGGAATTATTTTAAGAAATTGGCTCCACTGTGACACTCAGCAAGACTGAAATCTGTAGGGCAGACCAGCATGCTGGAAACAAAGGTAAGAGTTGGTATTTCTGTCTTGAGACAGAATTCCTTCACCAATAAACCTCAGTATTTGTTCTTGAGACCTTCAACTGATTGGATGAGGCACACTCACATTATCGAGGGTAATCCCCTTTACTCAAAGTCAACTGATTGTAAATCTTAATTACATCTACAAAATATCTTCACAGCAGCATCTAGGCTAGTGTTTGACCAAACTCCTGGGCACCATAGTTTAGCAAAGCTGACACATAAAATAAACTATCACATAATCTTTATTCTCCAATCTTGTTTTCCTCAATGATTTTAGCTCAAATCTCCTTGGAGTGAGTGATGTTGATATGATTTCAGAGACATAAACCTTACAGCAAAGGTGTGGCCACTGTAGAAACTACAGGAATCATTGTTTTTCATACTAGCCCACAGCATCTGTGGATATATCCCCCCAAATACATGGACTCCACCCAATTTTACAGATGAGAACAATGTCCCACTTACACTCTGATTCAGATTTCTCCTCTAGTGTTCTGCTGTGTGGAGGGGACTGGAGGGAGGTTTTCTTTCGCGTCTGCAGTAATACTAACGCAATCCATGACCCAGCAAGAGTGCCAAACATCAGGACCCAGGCTCAGCAAGATAAGGGAAAAGAAATCAGGATTAGAAACATTTAACTATGTGTTCTATCTAATAAACCACTCATCCGATGATGATGGTGGTGGTGATGGTGACCCACTGCTTTGACAGCTCCTGTGACTATGTACAGTACTTTTTGGGCATGCGGCTAGACAAATCTTCTGGAGCAAGTTATGGGATTTTAGCCCAAGCATCTCTCAGACTATTCAAGATCTATTTTGAGTGTTACTGTGTAGTTATTAGATTGTTTTAAAAATCTTTTTCATAATCAGAGATTTCTCTTCCTTTCTGAGAAGGGAATAATTTTAGCATGTTGGTAATTCTTGTTTTTCCATGCTGTGATAGTTCTTGTTCATCTCAGAGTTTAGGAAAGTTTAGGCTGTTTCTACCCAAAGAACCACTCCAATCCAGTGGCTTAACCAGGAATCATGGAATTAGTTAGTACTCTTATGAGGCGAAAACAAACAAACCAAAAAACCAGTCCTCCGTTAATTCTAATGGGGAGTTTTGAGTGAAAGGCTCCTGATTGGCTGTCAGTGCTTCATCCTGCCTTATCTTAGAACTTTCATTCTAATTCATTGGAGACAAATAATACAGGGTGGTGGTGCGTGGGTATGTTTACAGGAGGGTGTGGAGAGAACAAAGGGACTTTGGGGAGCAGCCAAGTGAGTGCAATTTGGGAATTCTTGCCTGGTGCAGAGCCAGCCCTAATAGTTTCCTTCCTTCAGGTATTTTAACAATTAATTGTTAAAACAAAAATAAATAAAGGTGACTGTTTTCCCTCTCTGGTCGTGTCTCAGATCTGGAAGCCCCTTTCTTCTCCTTTATTGGGCCCCCTTAGCACCGCACTGGATGTCTCCCTGGGAAGGGACAAGGTCCTGCTATGTCAATTGGTTACCAATCACCCTATTTTATTTTTCTATTTTTAATTTTAAAATTCATTCGTTCATTCATTTTTTGGCCGCGCTGCACAGGCCTGAGGGATCTTATTTCCCCAACCAGGGATTGAACCCGCGCCCTCCCCAGCGAAAGCACGGAGCCCTAACCACTGATGGCCAGGGAATTCCCTATCATCCTATTTTAAGCCTGGAATGGGGGAGACGCTGCTGACAGGGCCAGAGACACTATTTCCACCTCCTGATGAATCTGAGCCTCTGTCTCTTCAATAGAAAATCTTCCAAAAATACTCCCTGAGAATTTTCTAGGCATTATTGTCCTCATAGCATGCATTGCTGATGGGAGACTAATTGTTTTTGAACATCTACCCTGGCTTGTCTGAAAGAAATAAAATGTTGGAAGTTGCGCGTGCTGTGACCCCGTCTTCCAGGCTCCCCACCTGCCGTTGCAGTGCTTCTAGACTGCAGGTGTTGGAAGCACAGCCCGCGTCCGCTGGACGTAGCTGGGAGGCGGGGCGGCGCTGATCGCAGTGAAGAGACCACGGAGGAGGAGAAGCGCCCTCCTGTGGCCGCAAGTAAGACTGCCCGTAGAGAGAGGCGCGCCCAGGGCGCGGGGAGGAAATGTTTTCTCTGCAAATACCCTTTCCTGCGGATGGAAACAAGGCAAACCCAGCCTTCAACCTCTGCTGCTCTACCACCTTGACTTCCTCTTTCTCAGACGGGAGAATGATGGACGCTGGGGAAGGAAAAGAAAAGCTAAGGATTTTTCCTGTTTCGGCTTTTGTCCCCCTTCTCCCCACTCTACCTCCTCCCAGCCCACTGGCTGACCCTGACCTTCTCTGGATACCACCCTCCCCTGTTTCGCCTCCTTGTCTGTCATAAGTGTTATTTCATTTTGCCTCTCAGTGAAGTAAGTGGTTCATTTGCCTGCCTCCTCTTCCAGACGGTATTTCCTAGAGGACACAGGTCACATCCTAGTTACGCATGCATGGGGCATTGCATACTCCATACAGTATGTGCTGAAAATAGGCTCGTAGCACATCGAATGGCAGAAAGGAATTTCTTGGTTATCTGGGGAGAGTCCTGTATAATTGTCTGATTGCAAGTTAGGATTGTCGGTCGTGGTGAGCCAAGAGCACAGGCTGATTTTAAATGTTGGTTCTACCAACACCCTCAGTGGACTTAGATTTTACACAATGTCCTAGCTCACGTGGTTTCATCTGAAACATTCCTTTTGCCTTCGAAACAGCTGAGTGAATTAGATGGGGTGAATGTTACTATCCTTATTTTTAGTTTTTAAAAATTTATTTATTTATTTATTTATTGGCTGCACCATGTGGCTTGTGGGATCTTGGTTCCCCGACTAGGGATTGAACCCAGGCCTTCGGCAGTGAGACCACGGAGTCCTAACCACTGGACCACCGGGGTACAATCCTTATTTTTAAATAAGAAAAATGTTCAGAAAGTGCAAGTGACTTGCCCAAGGCTGCCTGACAGTGAGTCACAGCTCAGACTTGCTCCTCTTGCCTCTTTGCCCAGAGCTCTGACATTCTTCATCAGGCTACCTTTCAGGGCTCATGCCATCTGGGTAAGTAAATGACCTCCACGTTCTCACCCAGGGTCCTCAGTGAGTTGGGGGTAGCTATCTTTCCCCACCAAATTTGGTCCTATCCCCAGTGGGCTGGTGACTCATTGAACATATGACATCAGGCAAGTCATTAACCTGTACCTACATTTCAGTTCCTTCATCCTGAAAATAAAGATGACAATAGATGCTGGCTGCCTCGAATGGTGTGAAGATTAATGAGACCATGCAGGGAAGTGCCCTAAGCTCCTGGGATGAAAGGCTTAGCAGAGGTACAAAGTCTAATTATGATTTCTTAACAGTTTCAAAGGAGCCTCTGGGAAGGCTAGTTCTTGCTTCTAAATTTAGAGAGGATGCCTATGTGGAGTGGATGCCCGCCACTTGTAGTCCCAGCAGTCTCCTGCTTGTGCTGGTCTTGAGGGCTCTGCTCTGATCCAGCAGCTCTACCCTTGATCCAAGGTCTACCCTTGGATCTCATCAACAATGGATGCTAGAGGCCTCCAAAGGCACTGCCCCCATCTTCCATGCCCATAGGAAGGAACAGGAGAAATCTATACATCAGATGGGCATCTTTAACTTTAGGTAATCTGGACATGGTCCTTAGTCTAAGGGAAGGCATGTAGTTAGTATAGATCAACAAGACTATAAGAAGTCTGCTGGGACATTCCAGGAAAGGTTTTTCCTCCCTGGTAAGAGGAAGGTCCAGAAGAGAACCTGTCCTAGCCCTGTCTTCGGCTTCCTGCCCTTGAACCAGTGCAAGATCTGATCCTTGGAGCTATTGCTGCCATCTTGCAACCTGAGAATTGTAGCAATATTGACCTTGGCAGCACTGAGTCACTGAGGCAACATGGGAGTTCTTATTTGTGAGAAGAAGAAATCTTTGCTTAGGGCACTGTTAGTACACATTTCTGTTACTTAGGGACATAGACTCCTAAATGACACGTGGCCATATCCACCACGATGTGGGCCAGGATGAGGGGGTAGTTGTGGATCTCTGACCTGAAATGTTACTGTGGAGGTTTTGGAACACTGGATTTTACATGGATAATCTTTGGCTTTGCTCACTTTATACCTTGTTTTGACTTCCTGCTGGCCATTCTCTCCCCCCAACTCCTCTCAAATGCTCTATCCTGAATGCGGAAATAAAATCAGCATGAGAGCCAGCTTCCAAAGAGTGGGGAGGTGAGCTTTGTCTCTGCTCTTTCCCAGCCAGATATCCAGAGCCCCTCACGGCCCTGACTCCCTATCCTGTTCTCACCTGCGTCTATGCCTCCTGGTCCAGGCATGCCCTCCCTCATGCAAACCCCTCTCTCTCTCTCTTTTTTTTTTGGCTGCACCGAGTGGCTTCTGGGATCTTTGTTCCCCAACCAGGGATCGAACCTGGGCCCTTGACAGTGAAAGCACAGAGTCCTAACCAGTGGACCACCAGGGAATTCTCCAAATCCCTCTCTTTCATGTCCTAGTTCTTCAGAGCCATAATTGGGGGTGGCGTAGTGTGTCACCTTCACCCGTGGCACCAACATTTTCACATAGTGGAGACGATTCTAGGCACAGTTGACCCTCCCCTGCCCTTTTCTGTTCTCTTCTGTCCTCTACTCATAAAACTTTTCAAGCATCTAGTGCTTTCTTGCTGTTCAGTGGGGTACCGCTCTTAACTCTAAGGGACTCAGTTGTCTTATTTCTGAAATAGGGACCACAGTGTTCTGTCTGATCAGAGATTGAGGAGTCTTTACTCTCTTTGGGTGCTCTCTGGCTCTATATTCTGGATATGTGACCCAGGCACCATCAGAGCCCTTTTCTTCCTGGCTCTACAAAAATTTCCATCACTTCTGTGCCCTGATCAATGCTGCAATGGAAAAAAAAAAATGTCTTGATAAAGAGGGTTTATCTCCCTCAGGTTATTTGCATTTTGAGAAAGGACCTGTAGGGGAAATGCTGAGAAGTTAGAGACCTTTTCTGGAACCCAATGTGAACAGTCAACTACTTTATGACCAGTCTCTTCCTGTTCCGGGTATAGGAAAATCCACGGGCTAGCTTTCAGTTGATTTTCCCTTGTTTCAGATTTACAGTGGATTAGGGCACCCAGAATTAGCTAAGGCCTTCAACATTTAATGATTAGTGGTGGAAAGGAAATAACAAGATGAAATGCTCGTCTCAGAAAGCCATAGAACTTTGAAAGCAAATACACATTTCCTAGCCACCTCTAGGGAAGGGGCCATCTTCCTGAGACCTGTAGGAAGCTAACAGATACTTTCAGATACTTAAAGGAATGATAAAGCAGCTGAGCTAATTAAAACATCCCCCAAACACCACAACTCGGGAAGATTAATTTGTCTGTAAGGGATATGTTTTCAAATGATAAAGTTGACTGGAAAACCTCCCAGGCATTAAGTATTTTGGGAGAAGACCTTCAGTTGGGTTTCTCTGTGTGTGAGACAGAAATCTGTGTTTTGGTTGCATTTTAATACAGTGAAACTTAGTCCTCACGAGATTGAAATGTGCTAGTTCTTAGGTAATTAGGACTTTTTCCCAGCCAAAATGAGCAAATTGGCTTTGCCATAAGCTTGGAAAGAAAGTCGAGTATATGTGGAAACCAGCAGATACCTTACCTGGGTGCCAACTCATTGAGGTGAATAGCAAATGAATAAATAGAAATTCTGTTGAGGGATGTGGTATGTGTACACAGTCATTGATGACACAGCTATATGCACATGGAGTCTCACTTTTGCAGATTAACTTTTATTTTTGCCACTTAAGTCTTAGGTTTCTTGTTTTGTCCTCATTGATTAATGATGGTCTATTACTTCAAACACCCCAAGTCTGGCTCTGGTCGTTGACTGTTCCTTTGGTTGCTCTGATGTAATCATCGATGGGAATCACATTAATGGACCATGGCATAGTTGGCACCAATGTATGGATGGACTGATTGGCGACCAGAGTGACCCAGTTTATTGTCAGGTAATTGGCCATGAAGTGAGCCAACACTCACATACTTAGTAATTCAGTTTTCCTAAATGACTGTTTAGTATGAGATGAGAGGTGCAAAAAGAAAAGGAGTAATAGCCAATGTTTGCTCTATACTTTTTTAAACAAATACTGTGGAGGCCTTGTTGTGGGCCAGGTGCTGTGCCAAGTTCTGAGAAGGTGTCAGAGGAGGGATTAGAAGATAAATAAGACAGGGGATCTTCAAGGTGGCGGAGGAATAAGACGTGGAGATCACCTTCCTCCCCATAAATACATCAAAAATACATCTACATGTGGAACAACTTCTACAGAACACCTACTGAATGCTGGCAGAAGACCTCAGACTTCCCAAAAGGCAAGAAAATCCCCAGGTACCTGGGTAGGGTAAAAGAAAAAAGAAAAAACAGAGACAAAAGAATAGGGATGGGACCTGCACCAGTGGGAGGGAGCTGTGAAGGAGGAAAGGTTTCCACACACTAGGAAGCCCCTTCGCGGGCGGAGACTGCGGGTGGCAGAGGGGGGCAGCTTCGGAGCCACGGAGGAGAGCGCAGCCACAGGGGTGCGGAGGGCAAAGCGGAGAGATTCCCGCACAGAGGGTTGGTGCCGACCAGCACTCACCAGCCCGAGAGGCTTGTCTGCTCCCCCGCCGGGGCAGGCGGGGGCTGGGAGCTGAGGCTTGGGCTTCGGAGGTTGGATCCCAGGGAGAGGACTGGGGTTGGCTGCGTGAACACAGCCTGAAGGGGTTAGTGCACCACAGCGAGCCGAGAGGGAGTCCGGGAAAAAGTCTGGACCTGCTGAAGAGGCAAGAGACCACTGTTTCGGGATGCGCAAGGAGAAGGGATTCAGAGCACTGCCTAAACAAGCTCCAGAGACAAGCGCGAGCCACGTCTATCAGCGTGGACACCAGAGACGGGCATGAAATGCTAAGGCTGCTACTGCAGCCACCAAGAATCCTATGTGCAAGCACAAGTCACTCTCCACACCTCCCCTCCCGGGAACCTGTGCAGCCCGCCACTGCTAGGGTCCAGTGATCCAGGGACAACGTCCCCAGGAGAACACATGGCACGCCCCAGGCTGGTGCAATGTTATGCTGGTCTCTGCCGCCGCAGGCTCGCCCCGCATTCCAATGATAACTACCGTGCCCCTCCCTCCCCCCGGCCTGAGTGAGCCAGAGCCCCCTAATCAGCCGCTCCTTTAACCCCTTCCTGTCCGGACTGGAACAGAGGCCTGTGGGCGACCTACATGCAGAGGCGGGGCCAAATCCAAAGCTGAACCCCAGGAGCTGTGGGAACAAAGAAGAGAAAGGGAAATTTCTCCCTGCAGCCTCAGGAGCAGCAGATTAAATCCCCACAAGCAACTTGATGTACCCTGCATCTGTGGAATACCTGAATACATGAGTCATACCACAATTGAGGCAGTGGACTTTGGGAGCAACTGTACACTTGGGGTTTGCTGTCTGTGACTGACTTGTTTCTGATTTTTATGTTTCTCTTAGTATAGTTTGTAGCACTTGTTATCATTGGTGGATTTGTTTATTGGTTTGGTTGCTCTCTTCTTTTTTATTATTATTACTTTTTTATTTTAATATTTTTATTTCTTTATTTTCATTCTTTTGTTCTCTCTTTTCTTCTGAGCCGTGGGGCTGACAGGGTCCTGGTGCTCTGGCCTGCTGTCAGGCCTGAGCCTCTGAAGCGGGAGAGCTGAGTACAGGACATTGGAGCACCACCGACATCCTGGCCCTGTGGAAAATCAATTGGTGAGAGCTCTCCCAGGGATCTCCGTCTCAATGCTAAGACTCAGCTCCACCCAACGGCCAGCAACCTACAGTGCTGGACACCCCATGCCAAACAACTAGCAAGACAGGAACACAACCCCACCCATTAGCAGAGAGGCTGCCTAAAATCATATTAAGTTCACAGATACCCCAAAACACACCACTGGACATGACCCTGCCCACCAGAAAGACAAGATCCAGCCTCATCCACCAGAACACAGGCAACAGTCCCCTCCACCAGGAAGCCTACAGAAGCCACTGAACCAACCTTACCCACTGGGGGCAGACACCAAAAACAACAGGAACTATGAACCTGCCATCTGCAAAAAGGAGACCCTAAACACAGTAAGTTAAGCAAAATGAGAAGACAGAGAAATATGCAGCACATGAAGGAGCAAAGTAAAAACCCACCAGACCAAACAAATGAAGAGGAAATAGGCAGTCTACCTGAAAAAGAATTCAGAGTAATGATAGTAAAGATGATCCAAAATCTTGGAAATAGAATGGAGAAAATACAAGAAATGTTTAACAAGGACCTAGAAGAACTAAAGAGCAAACAAACAGTGATGAACAACACAATAAATGAAATTAAAAATTCCCTAGAAGGAATCAATAGCAGAATAACTGAGGGAGAAGAATGGATACGTGACCTGGAAGATAAAATAGTGGAAATAACTACTGCAGAGCAGAATAAAGAAAAAAGAATGGAAAGAATTGAGGACAGTCTCCGAGACCTCTGGGGTAACATTAAACACACCAACATTCGAATTATAGGTGTCCCAGAAGAAGAAGACAAAAAGAAAGGGTCTGAGAAAATATTTGAAGAGATTATAGTCGAAAACTTCCCTAACATGGGAAAGGAAATAGTCAATCAAGTCCAGGAAACACAGAGCGTCCCATAGAGGATAAATCCAAGGAGAAACACGCCAAGACACATTTTAATCAAACTATCAAACATTAAATACAAAGAAAAAAATATTAAAAGCAGCAAAGGAAAAGCAACAAATAACACAAAAGGAAATCCCCATGAGGTTAACAGCTGTTATTTCAGCAGAAACCCTGCAAGCAAGAAGGGAGTGGCAGGACATATTTAAAGTGATGAAAGGGAAAAACCTACAACCAGGATTACTCTACCCAGCAAGGCTCTCATTCAGAT
Organism: Balaenoptera physalus; assembly: GCF_965194825.1. Classification (NCBI taxonomy): domain Eukaryota; kingdom Metazoa; phylum Chordata; class Mammalia; order Artiodactyla; family Balaenopteridae; genus Balaenoptera; species Balaenoptera physalus. The sequence goes on from NC_138897.1 coordinate 14,514,901, forward strand.
TTGACGGAGAAATTAAAACCTTTACAAACAAGCAAAAGCTAAGAGAATTCAGCACCACCAAACCAGCTTTACAACAAATACTAAAGGAACTTCTCTAGGCAGGAAACACAAGAGAAGGAAAAGACCTACAATAACAAACCCAAAACAATTAAGAAAATGGTAATAGGAACATACATATCGATAATTACCTTAAATGTAAATGGATTAAATGCTCCAACCAAAAGACATAGAGTGGCTGAATGGATATAAAAACAAGACCCACATATATGCTGTCTACAAGAGACCCACTTCAGACCCAGGGACACATACAGACTGAAAGTGAGGGGATGGAAAAAGATATTCCATACAAGTGGAAGTCAAATGAAAGCTGGAGTAGCAATTCTCATATCAGACAAAATATTTAAAATAAAGACTGTTACCAGAGACAAAGAAGAACACTACATAATGACGAAGGGATCAATCCAAGAAGGATATATAACAATTGTAAATATTTATGCACCCAACATAGGAGCACCTCAATACATACGGCAAATGCTAACAGCCATAAAAGGGGAAATCGACAGTAACACAGTCATAGTAGGGGACTTTAACACCCCACTTTCACCAATGGACAGATCATCCAAAATGAAAATAAATAAGGAAACACAAGCTTTAAATGACACATTAAACAAAATGGACTTAATTAATATTTATAAGACATTCCATCCAAAAACAACAGAATACACTTTCTTCTCAAGTGCTCATGGAACATTCTCCAGTATAGATCATATCTTGGGTCACAAATCAAGCCTTGGTAAATTTAAGAAAATTGAAATCGTATCAAGTATCTTTTCCAACCACAACGCTATGAGACTAGATATCAGTTAGAGGAAAAAAAAAACCTGTAAAAAATACAAACACGTGGAGGCTAAACAGTACACTGCTAAATAACCAAGAGATCACTGAAGAAATCAAAGAAGAAATCAAAAAATACCTAGAAACAAATGACAATGAAAACACAATGACGCAAAACCTATGGGATGCAGTAAAAGCAGTTCTAAGAGGGAAGTTTATAGCAATAAAATCCTACCACAAGAAACAAGAAAAATCTCAAATAAACAACCTAACCTTACACCTAAAACAATTAGAGAAAGAAGAACAAAAAAACCCCAACGTTGGCAGAAGGAAAGAAATCATAAAAATCAGATCAGAAATAAATGAAAAAGAAATGAAGGAAACAATAGCAAGGATCAATAAAACCAAAAGCTGGTTGTTTGAGAAGATAAACAAAAGTGATAAACCATTAGCCAGACTCATCAAGAAAATAAGGAAAAGATTGAAATCAACAGAATTAGAAATGAAAAGGAGAAGTAACAACTGACACTGCAGAAATACAAAGGATCATGAGAGATTACTACAAGCAACAACCTGCCAATAAAATGGACAACCTGGAAGAAATGGACAAATTCTTAGAAAAGGTTGACCTTCTGAGCCTGAACCAGGAAGAAATAGAAAATATAAACAGACCAATCACAAGCACTGAAATTGAAACTGTGATTAAAAATCTTCCAACAAACAAAAGCCCAGGACCAGATGGCTTCACAGGCGGAGTCTATCAAACATTTAGAGAAGCGGTAACACCTATCCTTCTCAAACTCTTCCAAAATATAGCAGAGGGAGGAACACTCCCAAACTCATTCTACAAGACCACCATCACCCTGATACCCAATCCAGACAAAGATGTCACAAAAAAGAAAACTACAGGCCAATATCACTGATGAACATAGATGCAAAAATTCTCAACAAAATACTAGCAAACAGAATCCAACAGCACATTAAAAGGATCATACACCATGATCAAGTGGGCTTTATCCCAGGAATGCAAGGATTCTTCAATATACGCAAATCAATCAATGTGATACACCATATTAACAAACTGAAGGATAAAAACCATATGATCATCTCAATAGATGCAGAAAAAGCTTTTGACAAAATTCAACACCCATTTATGATAAAAACCCTCCAGAAAGTAGGCATAGAGGGAAGCTTACCTCAACATAATAAAGGCCATATATGACAAACCCACAGCCAACATCATTCTCAATGGTGAAAACTGAAACCATTTCCTCTACAATCAGGAGCAAGACCAGGTGGCCAACTCTCACCACTATTATTCAACATAGTTTTGGAAGTTTTAGCCACAGCAATCAGAGAAGAAAAAGAAATAAAAGGAATCCAAATCGGAAAAAAAGCAGTGAAACTGTCACTGTTTGCAGATGACATGATACTATACATAGGGAATCCTAAAGATGCTACCAGAAAACTCCTAGAGCTAATCAATGAATTTGGTAAAGTAGCAGGATACAAAATTAATGCACAGAAATCTCTTGCATTTCTATACACTAATGACGAAAAATCTGAAAGTGAAATTAAGAAAACACTCCCATTTACCATTGCAACAAAAAGAATAAAATACCTAGAAATAAGCCTACCTAAGGAGACAAAAGACCTGTATGCAGAAAACTATAAGACACCGATGAAAGAAATTAAAGCTGATACAAACAGATGGAGAGATATACCATGTCCTTGGATTGGAAGAATCAACATTGTGAAAATGACTATACTACCCAAAGCAATCTACAGATTCAATGCAATTCCTATCAAACAACCAATGGCATTTTTCACAAAACTAGAACAAAAACATCTTAAAATTTGTATGGAGACACAAAAGACCCTGAGTAGCCAAATCAATCTTGAGAACGAAAAACGGAGCTGGAGGAATCAGGCTCCCTGACTTCACTCTATGTTACAAAGCTACAGTAATCAAGACAGTATGGTGCTGGCACAAAAACAGAAGTATGGATTAATGAAACAGGATAGAAAGCCCAGAGATAAACCCACACTCATGTGGTCACCTTATCTTTGGTAAAGGAGGCAAGAATATACAATGGAGAAAAGACAGCCTCTTCAATAAATGGTGCTGGGAAAACTGGACAGCTACATGTAAAAGAATGAAATTAGAACACTCCCTAACACCGTACACAAAAATAAACTCAAAATGGATTAAAGACCTGTATGTAAGGCCAGACACTATCAAACTCTTAGAGGAAAACATAGGCAGAACACTCTATGACATAAATCACAACAAGATCCTTTTTGACCCACCTCCTAGAAAAATGGAAATAAAAACAAAAATAAACAAATGGGACCTAATGAAACTTAAAAGCCTTTGCACAGCAAAGGAAAGCATAAACAAGACGAAAAGACAATCCTCAGAATGGAGAAAATATTTACAAATGAAGCAACTGACAAAGGATTAATCTCCAAAATATACAAGCAGCTTATGCAGCTCAATATCAAAAACACAAACAACCCGATCCAAAAATGGGCAGAAAACCTAAATAGGGATTTCTCCAAGGAAGATATACAGATCGCCAACAAACACATGAAAGAATGTTCAACATCACTAATTATTAGAGAAAATCAAATCAAAACTACAATGAGGTACCACCTCACACCAGTCAGAATGGCTATCATTAAAAAATCTACAAACAATAAATGCTGAAGAGGGTGTGGAGAAAAGGGAACCCTCTTGCACTGTTGGTGGGAATGTAAATTGATACAGCCACTATGGAGAACAGTATGGAGGTTCCTTAAAAAACTCAAACTAGAACTACCATAAGACCCAGCAATCCCACTACTGGGCATATACCCTGCAAAAACCATAATTCAAAAAGAGTCATGTACCACAGTGTTCATTGCAGCACTATTTACAATAGCCAGGACGTGGAAGCAACCTAAGTGTCCATTGACAGATGAATAGATAAAGATGTGGCACATATATACAATGGAATATTACTCAGCTATAAAAAGAAACGAAATTGAGTTTTTTGTAGTGACGTGGATGGACCTAGAGTCTGTCACACAGAGTGAAGTAAGTCAGAAAGAGAAAAACAAATATCGTATTCCAACATATATATATGGAATCTAAAAGAAAAAAAAGGTTCTGATGAACCTAGGGGCAGGACAGGAATAAAGAAGCAGATGTAGAGAATGGACTTGAGGACACGGGGAGGGGGAAGTGTAAGCTGGGACAAAGTGAGAGAGTGGCATGGACATATATACACTACCAAATGTAAAATCGATAGCTAGTGGGAAGCAGCCGCATAGCACAGGGAGATCAGCTGGGTGCTTTGTGACCACCTAGAGGGGTGGTACAGGGAGGGTGGGAGGGAGATACAAGAGGGAAGGGATATGGGGATATATGTATACATAAAACTGATTCACTTCGTTATACAGCAGGAAGTAACACAACATTGTAAAGCAATTATACTCCAATAAAGTTGTTTAAAAAAAAAAGATAAAAAAGAACAAAACAAAAATAAACAAATGGGACCGAATTAAAATTAAAAGCTTTTGCATATCGAAGGAAAACATCAACAAAACGGAAAGACAACTTACTGAATGGGAGAAGATGTTTGCAAATAATATGTCTGATAAGTGGTTAATATTCAACATATATAGGCAGCTCATTCACGCTCATACAACTCAATATCAAAAACACAAACAGCCTGATTTAAAAATGGGCAGAAGACCTGAATGGACATTTTTCCAAAGAAGATATACAGATGGCCAACAGGCACATGAAAAGATGCTCAGCATGGCTAATCATCAGGGAAATGCAAATCAAATCCACAATGAGACATCACCTCACACCTGTCACAATGGTTACCATCAAAAAGACAACAAATAATAAATGTTGGCGAGGATGTGGAGAAAAGGAAACCTTCATGCACTGTTGGTGGGAATGTAAATTGGTACAGCCACTATGGAGAACAGTATGGAGCGTCCTCAAAACATTAAAAATAAATCTACCATAGGATACAGGAATTCCACTCCTGGGTATATATCTGAAGAAAACAAAAACACTAATTTGAAAAGATACCTGCACCCCAATATTCATAGTAGCGTTATTTATAATAGTCAAGACCTGGAAGCAACCTAAGTGTTCATCAACAGATGAATGGATAAAGAGATGTGATATATATAATGGAATATTACTCAGCCATAAAAAAATAATGAAATTTTGCCATTTGCAACAACATGGATGGACCTGGAGGGTATTACGCTTAGTGAAGTAAGTCAGACAGAGAAGGACAAATACTGTATGTTTTCACTTATATGTGGAATAGGAAAAATAAAACAAACAAGTGAATATAAGAAAAAAAAAAGAGAAAGGGAGAAGATGAACAAGATATTGCTTCTGATCTTGGTAGGGATTATTTGGCTAAAGAAGAGTTTAGGCCCTGTACCTATTTTACTCAACTCAGAAAGAGTCTCAGAAAGCATGGAGGTTTAAAATGCAGGAATGCGCAGGTGATCGTGTAAAGACTCATGGTAAAAATGTCAGGCAGGCTGCGGAATGGTAGAAAGTATAGTTAAAAGTCACTCTAGTAGTTTCCTAGTGTTGCCATAACAAAGTACCAAAAACTGGGTGACATAAAACATCAGGACTTTAATCTTTCATAGTTCTGGAGGCCGGAAGTCCCAAATCAAGGTGGCAGCAGGGCTGGTTCCTTCTTGGGGGTCCAGAGGCAGTATCTGCTCATGCTCATCTCCCAGCTTCCAGGGGTTGCCAACATCACTTGGCGTTCCTTGGCCTGTAGCTGCGTGATCCGATCTCTGCGTCCGTTGTCACATGGCTACATTCCCTCTGTGCGTGTCCATCTATGGGCACAGTGCTGTTTTATTCTTTAATCTTGAAAATGTGTGCTGTTAATTTTGAGAAGAAATGGAAAAAAGATGAATTGGTCAACAAAATCCACTCTTACTCATGGTAAAAAACAACCAGGGCACATGTATTTTGGAGGCGGCATCAGTAGTCATCATGCATACCAGTCATACCAGTTGGTTGATTCCTCTTCTTAAGGGAAGTTAACAGTTTTCGTCATTGTCGTATTAGCCTGGATAGGCAAAATTATACCGTGGTAATAAGTAAGTCCAAAATCTCAGTGACTTAACACTGTGAAAGTTGGTGTGTCTGTCCTGCGACAGCTCTCATTTCAGCTCAGGCTACAGGCCAGCAGGAGGACCCTACTTAATACGGTCACTCAGACCTAGGCAGAAAGAGGTTCCTTTTGGCACAGCCTTCAAAGATCACTGCAGCAGGAAGGGGCAAGGAACCGGCAAATCTCACATTGGCTGTTAAGGCTCCTGCTCATGTTTCCTTAGCTCAGCGCAGTCACATGGTCGGACACAACCATAACCTGATGGAGAAGTTCAGACCCATGTGTACCTAGACGGAGGGTAATAGGAATATTTGTGACCTGCCCCAATGTCTACCACATTGAGATGCACATTTCTTCAGCTCCAGAGTTATTACCCGTTGATATTACCATTCTTTTCAGTTTGGGAGAGGGCGAATTCTCCCCTGCAGGATGGAACTTTGGCCGAACAACTGAATACAATGCTGAGCAAACTCTTAGAACGTGGCCATGTGTAATAATGCCATTTATAAGCAAAGACTTAGAACAGAACGATAAAGGATGTATGGTCATTCCTTGAATAGTCTTATGATCAGTATTCAATAATTTAGGCTCCCAGGTGTGCTAGTTAATATAGAAGTTATAAAAATAATCTGTCTACTTAAGCTTGCTATTTATCTAGTTTATCTATTTAGGCTTTATTAGAAAACTTGGACAAGGATGACCAAGTAATAGAATTAATGTGAACCTCATTAAGATGATCACATTTCTCCTGTGTTGGCATTTTTTAATCTAGTCTACTTTTGGCTAGAGGGACCCTATAGAAGAGATTTCTGTCTACGCTGTTAAGTTCCTATTTCTGCAGCTTCAAGTGTCTTTTTGCTTTTTCTCTTTGAGATAAAATGAGAAGGTTCCATCATTTCCTTTTCCTTCAAAGGAAGGTGTTTAGTCAGGAGGGAAACAAACCAACTAGGATGATGCTAAAGGATGATCCCTAATCAAGTTATATTTTAATGCAGCTTGAAGATTTACTGATGGACTCAGTGAGGATGGCACTGAAACGGAAGGAGAAAAAATAAGCTCTAGCCTTCCATTTCAAGAAGTCAAAAATCTGTGCCTTTGTTTTTTTTCTTCAAAATAAAAGGATGGCACTGGAGCAATTGCCACTTTTTCTATTCTACATCTGCAACAAAAGAACAACTTTGAATAATGAACAGCCTACCTTCACAGTAGGAAACTAAGCTACGGAGAGGCTCTCAATCATGTACTTAATAATTAGAAGTATGAGCAGGAACTGACCTTCCAAGATGGATATATTATTATTCACTTTACCTGCTCACTGTCACAGTGGATGCTGTCATCGAGACTGTGACTAAAAACCCTGATCAAGACATCTCTGCCAAGTCCCATAAATAATCTGTTTGCCCATTGTGCCTGAGGTGTACATGGCATACGCTTAGATCCATGTGGGAATCTGGATGTGATAAGTGGCTTGGAGTTTACAGAGAATTTGTACCCAGTTTGTAGGTAAGGGACACACTGTAAATATGGCAGTGTGCCAGTGTTCTCCAGAAATAGCCTCCTGCTCCTTTGAGAGGAGATTAACCTGGGTTATGTAAGGTTCCTGATAATGAAGTCCTCTCCAATGACATCTATTTTTTAAAAATCTTCCCATAATAGTGAAATATACATACTTTCCAGAAAGAACATAGGACTGAATTTCAAAAGCATGATCACTCCCTATTTCTCAGATGATGCTTGTCAGCTGTCCTTACCTGGTTTCACTGCCCACTGTGAAGGCCAGTATTCAGTTCTCTAGGGTTTAAGATGTAGACGGGATATCAACAATCAATGGTGAAGGATGTGTGCGGAGCTCCTTACATGTTATAGCTCCCAGAGGAGCCAGTGGTATCAACATCTGAGGTGAGTGTTTCACAAATGGCTCTGTGTTCTTTTCTGGTTTTAGGTCTGTGCTTTGCTCATGTTTTCAACATGATCATTAATGTAAAAGCACCTGGCACTGTGCCGGCATACAGTAGGTGCTCAATAGCCGGCCATGACCTTCCCCTTCCCTTTGCTTCAGCTCAGCAGCAGTGACGTCCGCCTGGAGCATGCTGATGAGGCCCTGAGTCCCCTCTTGGGTGTAACTAATATTCATCCTCAGGTAATGCCCTGCATTTAAGAATCTCATCTCACACCAACCATCATATGGCCCAATAGCCACAGTCCCAAGAAGTCATTGGCAAATGTACAAATTTGAGGTTGATGAAGCCAGTCCTGGAGGTAAACACGGGGGCAGACCGTTGGTGCCCCGCCCTCCCCCAGGAGGCTAGTGAAGACTAGCAATTAGGATGAGTGAATTTTGCTGCATATGGGCCTGGCAGGGAAACACAGAGGATTACATCAGTTTCCTGGGGCAGCAGGGGAATATCAAGTACAAGAGACAGAAGGAAACCAGGCAGCCTGCTCTTTGAAGGTTAATTCTTTCACTCTGCTGTGCAGCTCTTCACTTGCAGTCATGCCAAGGGTACATATGCTCCGTATTGCGGCCGAGTGGGGGACACCTCTCTGAATGTTGTCCTTTTGCTGTGCTGCCTGAGGACCAATGGGCACTTAGCGCTGTTTTCAGCAGCTCCTGCCTTCTCTGCTTTCTCTGTAACCTCTCTGCACCGCCCACATCAGTGGGGTCATATGAATGGAAGTGTCTCTTCTCAGCCATCTGGTGGTTCATTCTTCCCTCCCCCTTGCCTGCAACTGTGAGAGCTGCTCGCAGGCTGCCAAGTCAGCTGGAGAGTTCTGCTGCTGCCTGAGACCTGCCAGAGAGCAGGGCATCTTCAGGGCCCTCTCCATACACTCCAACCATGTGCAAAGGCTGAGTCGAAATAAAAAAAGATCCTGCAAAACGAACACACTAATTAGTTAATTAATTAATAAGCAACCTGGTGTGTGGATGTGTTGTAGATCCAGCCAAAGTGACAAGGACATGTAAAGGGTTCGTACTGAGTTATTTTTTATGTTAAAATAGATCTTAACAAATGTATTATATAAGGTTTCTATTGGTTTCCTAGGGCAGCCAGAACAAATTATCACAAATTGGGTGGTCTAAAACAACAGAAAGGTATTCTCTTACACTTCTGGAAGCTAGAAGTCTGAACTCAAAGTGTGGGCAGGGTTGGTACCTTCTGGAGGGAGAATTTGTCCCATGCCTCTCCCTAACTTTTGGTGGTCGCTGACAATCCTTAATACTCCTTGGCTCGTAGATGCATCTCTTCGATTGTCTGCCTCAGTTGTCACATGGCATTCTCCACTCTGTGTCTCTGCTTCTGTGTCTAAATTTCTCTCTTCTTATAAAGACACCAATCATTGGTCCAGTATGACCTCAAGTCCATTTGATTATATCTGTAAACAAAGATCCTATTTCCAAATAAGGTCACATTCACAGGTACTGGGGGTTAGGACCTGAACATATCTTTGTGGCAGACACAATTCAACTCACAACAAAGGCAATGCAGTAAAAAAATTGACAGTCTTTTTCACTAAATGGTTCTAGAACAATTGGATATCCATATGCCAAAAGGGAAAAGAAAAACAGAGCTTCAGTTCATACCTAAAAATCTACAAAGATAAATCCCAAATGAATTATAGACCTAATGTAAAACCTAAAACCACAAAAGTTCTAGAAAAAAAACATGGAAGAAAACATTTGTGACCTTGGGTAGGCAAAGATTTTTTTAGAAATGACACTGAAAGCACAATCTACAAGAGAACAAACTGATGAATTGGGATTTCATCAAAATAAAAAAACTCCTGCCCTTCAAAAGACATTGTTAAGGGAATGAAAAGACAAGCCACAGACTGGAATAAAAATCTTTACAAAGTCTGTACCTGATAAAGACTCATATCCAGGAAATAAAAAGAAATCTCAAAACTCAACAATAATGAAGCAATTAAAAATGGGCAAATACCTCTGGGTACTCCACCAAAGAAGATATGTGGATAGCAAATAAGCATGTGAAAAGATGCTCAGCATTATTAGTCATTAGGATATTAGAAACTAAAACCACAGCGAGATACTACATTCCTATTACAATGACAAAGATGAAAAAAACCCAGCCCATACCAAGTATTGGTGAAGGTGAAGAGGAAATGGAACCCTCATATACTGCCGGTGGGAATTTGAAATGGTAAAAAGACTTTGGAAAATAGTTTGGCAGTTTAAAAAAACCAAAACAAGAACTGAAAACATATACCTACCATATGACTCCAGCCATTCCACTCCTAAGCATTTATCCAAGGGAAAAGAAAATATATGTCCATACAAAGACTCACATGCAAGTGTTCTTAGCAGCCTAACTTGTAACAGCCAAAAGCTGCAAACAATCAAAATGTCCATCAACATATGAATTGTTATGGACTGAATTGTGTCCCCCTCCATGCCCCAAATTCATATGCTGAAGCCCTAACCTCTAATGTGACTGTATTTGGAGTAAGGAAGTAATTAACTAAGGTTAGATGAGGTTACATGGCTGGGGCACTAATCTGATATGATTAGTGTCCTTATAAGAACAGACACCAGAGAGCTCACTTGCTCCTGCCACCATGTGAGGATACAATGAGAAAGTGGCCATTTGAAAACCAGGAAGCGAGTCCTCACTGGAATCTGACCATACTGGTATCCTGATCTTGGGCTTCCAGCTTCCAGAACTAAGAGAAAATAAATTTCTGTTATTTAAGCCACCCAATTTATGGTATTTTATTTTGGCAGCATGAGCAAACTAATACATGAATGAATAAACAAATTGTGGTTTATCTACACAATGGAATACTGCTTATCAACAAAAAGCAATGAACTGTTGATATACACAGTGGCATGTGTGATACTCAAACTAATAATGCTGAGTGAAAGAAGCCAGACCCCCTCCCCCCATCCTCCACACACACAAAAGAGTACACTCTGTATGATTACATTTATATAAAACTCTAGAAAATGTAAACAAATCTACCATGATAGAAGGCACATTGGTGGTTGCTTGCAGTTGGGGGAGGTGGTTGGCAGGGATGGGAGAGAGGTATTACAGTAGGGTATGAGAAAACTCTTGAGGGTAACAGATATATTTACTATCTTGATTGGGATGATGGCTTCATGGGTGTATACATATGTCAAAACATTAAATAATATGCTTTACCTGCAGTTTATTGTGTATTAATTATACTTCAATAAAAATATATTGTGTGCCTTTTATATATCAGATATTTTGCTAAGTATTCTCATAAAATATTCATTTATTTCTGAAAGTACTGCATGGTAGGGATAAAACTGAATTTTGGAGAATAATATACCTATAAACAAGAATGTATTCTATAGAGAGGAGGGGGAATGGAAGAGAGAAAAGAAATGGTGAATGGAATCCAAAGTGATTCCTGGAATAGAGGAAGGAGGCAGAGTAGAAAAAAGGGAAAGACAATATAACTGATTGGGGACTTCCCTGGTGGTGCAGTGGTTAAGAATCCGCCTGCCAATGCAGGGGACACGGGTTCGAGCCCTGGTCTGGGAAGATCCCACATGCTGCAGAACAACTAAGCCCGTGCGTGACAACTACTGAGCCTGCGCTCTAGAGCCCACGAGCCACAACTACTGAAGCCTGTGTGCCTAGAGCCCATGCTCCGCAACAAGAGAAGCCACCACAGTGAGAAGCCCGCGCACCGCAATGAAGAGCAGCCCCCACTCGCCGCAACTAGAGAAAGCCTGCGTGCAACAATGAAGACCCAAAGCAGCCAAAACAAAACAAAACAAAAAACAGAAAAATAAAAAAAAGATTGTCGTTTTACACCACTAAGTTTAGTGTCTTTTTATGCAGCAATGGTGGTAAAACAGTTGATATGAAGAAGGGGAAGAAGTGGAAATAATAAAAGAAAAGCTAGTATCCAAACTTCCTGAAAAATAAGAAAAGACTCATAGGTAGTTTTACTAGCTTTTGGAAGTGTGTCCTCTCAGAGAAGTGGTCTAAGGTTTTCTGGGATGGAAAGTAGCCCTTGTCATCATGGGTACCAGGAAGGTGGCCTCAGTGGCTAAAATGTTGGAGTGGAAGAAACAGCCTCGTCATCAGTCATCTGGAATCCTTACAAACCAGGAGTGTGGACAAACACATGGGGTAGGATTTGCCAGCTTCCCGTCCCAGGAGAAAAGATTTAGGAAAAATTGTGTTTTTGGTTGATGTTGTAGTTAATTACACATACTATAAATTAGTACTCACAATTTTTGCACAACATAAATCACAAGAGACAGATATGTCTCATTAGTAGATCATTTTAAAAAGAAGGTTCCTTGATCTAATTTTGTCCATTCCCTGTACCAGAACCTTGACCCTCAGGATCAAGCAGAAGCCTCCCAAATCCAGGTATTTACACATAAAAATATCTTGAAAGTTCTTTATTATGAAGATGACAAATGGATTTGAGAATGAGTCCATCTGCAAAAAGAACTGTTTGCAAAGTGTATCCTGTGCTCATGTATTTCCAGCGTTAGAAAGGAAATACTGGGAATTCTGACATTAAGGTTTAGCTCTCGATCACTAGTAAACTAGTAACAATGCATAGTCAATGTGCCTGTACTGATTTTGGCTTGTTTGAATTTGTTTTCAGGATTTATAGATTCTTTCTTGTGCAAACTACTCCCTTCTTTGCCTTTGCTATCTGCCATGTTGGGATATTCTGCTTTTATGATTTAGAAAATTCATTGCTAATCTTTATCTTTGCTTGTGTTCTTGTTCAGAATACAGTTCCAGACAGAGTCTTATCAATTGATTTCCACAGATGTTCCTTTTCCCTCTAACATATAAATTAAAGGCTAGCTGCTTTACCTGTTTACAAATAAATGGCTGGATAATTTCACAGCTCTCTTTTTTAACCTGATCACACTGCATTCTGTCTGGTGGTAATGATGTTTTATTTTCAAATGAACCAGCATTTGTGGTAAACTGTGGTGGTGGAAAGGGAATTCTAAAACTCATTTGGAGGGAAGAGTCTCTATTAGCTTAGAGTGTGAGTTGAAATGGATCTCCTATTCTGTGCTTCTCTCACACTTCCTGTATCACACCATTAAACATCTTCCCAGGGACCAGAAGCTCCAGGAGATTCTGCTTAATCACTTCATGCCCAGTATCATGGGGGACCACATTTGCAGGATGTGGGGCATGATAATCCCCTGTGGTTAGGATAACAGCTGTTCCCAGTTTTTAAAACAAGCAACACAGAATGAGCTAGTCAAAAAATTATCCTCAGGGCTAGTGATAGAAAAGAAGAAGGTTATAATGGTTAATTTGCCCACATTCACATAACTGGTATGTTGTAAAGCCTAGTTTGGACTCAAGTTCACGTTTTTCTTTGCTAAGTTTATTTATTTTTACATCACACTTTACCCTCAAAGAGCATGTATGAGAGCTGCCTTTCATGGAGGAAAGGGTTAGTATGCTGAAGGTTGAAGATGAGAACTTGCCTGGCTGTTAGTGTACCACGTAATAAAGCGTGAAGCACATCCTGCTGGTTCCCAGACATCCATTAGCCTTCTTACATATTTCTGCCAAACTCTCCATTTTACTGGAAAAGAGATTCACAATACTATTCTACTGATGGGGTAGGCCCCAATGCAATCTAATCTTTCTATATTTGAGAAAGCGTGACCATATGCCAAAGGTTCTCAAAGTGTGGTCCCTGGACCAGCAGCATCAGCATCACCCAGGAACTTGTTAGAAATGCAAATTGCCCCAGATCAACTGAAGTAGAAACTTTGTGGGTAAAGGCCCAACAAGCTATAGTTTAACAAGTGATTCTGTTCCAAGTGATTCTGACACACATTAAAATTTGAGAACCTTTAACCAAGACACTCAGAAAACTATTTTGTTCACAATTTGTTCCCAATGGTGAGGATAACTGTGTAAAATATCCTTTAATAATACGATGTCAAAGAAAGAGATCCCTTCCATCATGTACCCATTAAGCACTTATTAAGTACCCACTCTTACCTACTGTGGGGAAAGGAAACATGAATAAAATATGGCCCCAGTGTTCTGTGAGCTCATCCAATATTGACAAGATGTACATATTTGTACATATTTTTGGTACATATTTGATTTGCCAACAGAACAGAGATGAAAGTAGCACAGTGGCCTGCTTCACTGGTGGCTGTGTGCAATACACTCTCACAAAACAAAAAAAAATATCGGCTAAACTCACTATTGTATTGCTGATGTTATCAAACCATCCTTTGCTCTTTTAAGGGATGGGGAAATGAAGAATATTTATGAAAAGCTTTACAGCTTTACAGTTTAAACCATACGTTCATCTGATCAGTGACCGAAATAGAATGCACAGACTCATACTTCTGTGCTGTTGTCTTTGTTTGATGAATGAGCCCCAGCCCCAAGAACCTGAGACTAGGTCAGGATCACAAATCCATCTCTTACCTGCTCAGCAATTAAACACATGTGCAATAGACTTTCCCTTCTATTTAACTTTTATTAAAAGAGGTGCTAAGGTACTGAGATGCAGTACATCATATTTATTACCAAAATTATTAACAAATATACAAAACTTATATATGTAATTTTCTTACATCCATTTATTCTCTATAATACTGATTTGTGTTCAAGTAGGTTATCTACAGTATGTAAACATCCCTTGAATTGACCTCACACAGATTAGGAAAGCCCTCTAACCCATGCTTTTATCAGATACTTCTTTTTATTTGGCTTTCATTTGTAGAATCTAATCTTCACATTTGGCACATGGAAGAGACGTCTACAGTGCAAAAGAGGCAGATTTTCTGGTTTCCTTCTGAATAATTTTGCAGGGGCACAGTTAAAGAGCACTCTAACTCCATGGAGGTGGATTTGTTGTAATGCCAACAACTCTTGGTTCAGCCATTAAACTTGAGCTTAAAGTCAATGCCTCTTCCTTCTCCCACCCCCCTGCCCACCCCCCATGCAAGGTCAATTAGGCCTTAACCTTGTTTTAAAAGGATTAAAAGAAATTGCATCCATCCCAGAACAAGTAGGTTAATTTCACCGAGGAATAATTTTTCAGTGTTCTTTTATGGGGGTTGGTTTGTGCAGTGTGATGAGCCAGCAAAACTTTTAAGTGGCGAATAAACATGATTAAAAATAAAACAAAACAAAAAACGGATAGGAGAGTAGAACTTTCTATTTGCTTTCAACTGCCACCTCTGCACTGAAAAGCACAGCCTCTCTGAGGTGGCAAAATGACCAAGTGAACAGCGGAGAAAAGTCAAGCCCGCCATACTTAACCGTGGAATCCACACCTTTGAATACAGTATCACAAAAATTAAAAAAGAAGAAAAGGTCATTGGAGATTCTGCCCCCCTCTTCCTGTGTTTCCTTTTGATTATTTAACTTAATCTAACCAAGTAAAGCTGATCCAGAGAGAGCTCTGCTCGCCCGCTCCCCCCGCAACCTCACTCTCCAGCACAGTCTTGCTCTTGCGGTTGGCGGCGCCTCTTCCGCGAAGCCTCCGCCCCAGAACGGCCGGGTTTGGCCGCGCGCCGGCCTCCCGGCTTCCGTCACCACAGGGGCGTGGGCCCCTCCGACGCCCCGTAGAGCTCCGCCAGCTTCCGGAAGCGGGGCCCCCAGTCCGTCAGGAAGTCGAAGCTCTGCTCCGAGTCTGAAGCGGCCGACTGCAGGGAGCTCAGAGACCCGGCGACCGAGCCGTCCCCCTCGAACATGTACGTCTGCAGGGAGTCGAAGGGCGCGGCCCACAGGTCCATGTCGGCCTCGTAGAGTTTGGCCAGGACGTAGCTGTGGACGGTGCTGTTGACGGCGCACGTCTGAGGCACGTAGCGGGAGAGGCTCTCGATCTCAGGCAGCATGTCCTGCCGCGTCTTGGAGGCGCCGCCCGCCTGCGCCTCCCGGGGGTTCCACATGGCCGCGATGTCGAAGGCCTCGGTGTCCTCCTCGCCGCCGCCCTCGTCGTCGTAGCGGACGATGTTCTCGTGGATGTTCTCCTCGTCGTCGATGATGTACGGCTGCTTCCGGTGCCTCCGCATGGACAGGATGAGCAGCACCAGCACTGCCGGAAACACAGAGGACCGGGTGTTGGCGGAAGAGCCCCGGCCGTGTGGGCCGAGACCAGAGCTCTTGAGTAGCACAGGTAGGGGAAGGGCTGTCTGGGTGGGGAGCGCAGGGGCAGTGTTTGGCTATGTGACCTCACAGGGTCTACCCTGTTCTCACTCTTCCTGCACTGCTGGATGGAGAGTCTGTGGGCGAGTGAACCCTACGTGACATGTTTCCACGTGGTTTAAGTAGAAGTTGCACGTAGAGGCTCTGCACACACCTTATCGCTTTGAAATGTGTGTGCGTTTGTACACCCAGCCACCCAGTGTAACATCTCATTAACAAGGCACGAAGCCCTGTGGCCCGCCGTGGAGTATATGCTAAGGATCAGATCATGTTTTCTGACTACGTAAGGACGAATACGTGTTTCTCCATTATAATGTGAAAACCTTACTCTGTAGGTGGAATCCTGCTTTTTTACATTAGCCTCTCAATAGGATCCTACTTTGTAAATATACAGTGGACCCTGGAACAACATGGGTTTGAATTACTGGGGTCCACTTAGCTGTGGATATTTAAAAATAAATACATACTGCAGTACTACTGTAGTTGGTTGCTGCAAAGGCTGAACCGTGGATACTGAGGGCCGACTATAAGTTATACATGACTTCAGGGCAGGTCTGGGCCCCTAACCCCACCCCACCATTGTTCAAGGGTCAGTTGTGATCATATATTAATTCATATGAGTATAGACACATGTGTTAAATATGAGCCAAAGTCTTAGTCTTTTTATGTTTTCTCCAAAAAATAAGAGAGCATAAATGACCGTCTTTGTCCAGTTAACTCAGATTCCTCAGAAAAGCCTTCCATTAGAGAGATGGTTGTGACTTTCTAGATCTAAGGATGTTCATGGAAGAGAGGGAATGAGCAGTGACATTTTATATAATTCATCATGTTATCAAAGACGCACCACACTGTTAGATGTGCCCTTGCAGGTTTGGATGAAATTTTATCCCAACATAACGGTTTTTTTTTTTTTCCCGCAGGATGTGTTCGCTGGGGTTTAAAGGAGAGATGGAGGTAATCCCATTGAACCGTTTATCTCTGTGAGTAAAAATGTTTTCCAGGAAGTGTGTTGAGGTTTTGGCTGTAGAACTGCTATTGATTTTTTTTTTTCTAGCATGCTTTGTTACAGCTGGTGAACAGTGAGAGCTTGACAACACTGCAAAATAAGAGCCCAGTTTATCCAAGGGGTGGGGGGGAATGGAGTACAGTCATATGCCCAGTAAGATTATGGACTGACTTAAAAAAATAACAACAATGGTTTTTTAAACTTGAATGTGGAATGTGCTTTTTGTAAATTGCAGTTAATGATGTTAATACATGATATTTTCCTGAATAGCTCGGGTGACAAAATGCACACACAGGAAACAGTTACATACTCTTGTATTTTATCTCTGTGCAAAAATGTAACTCATAGACTAGAGGACTGTGGGATTTCAGAGAAATGGACTAATAGGACTTTAAGGAAGTGGGGGCTTGAACTGGGCATTGGAGGTTGGGGTGTGATTTGGATGGATGCAGGGTGGAGAAATGGGATTCTGAGTGAACTTGCTGTGTTTCAGGGATTCAGTAAGGAGTTACTAAACTCAAATATGTTTTAGACATTATCTGAAGCAAAACGGAAACAAAGTAGAATATGACATGATTTCTGTTTTTACAGGCGTGCAATCTAAGGAGATAATAGACATTAATGATTAATATGAAACAGGTGGTGATAGGACTATCATAGAGCTGCAAGAGTTTTGCAGAGAATACAGAAGCAGGGCCAGTTAATTCTTCCTGGGGACCTGGGAAAACCTCCACACAGGTGACACTGGAGTGCTAGGTGTGGTATTTCAGAAAATGCTGGGAAGCAAAATTAGAAAAGTCTTTGTACTGGAAAGAATTCTGATGATATAGAATTAGGCAGTTTATAGAACTCTGAAAAAAATAAAGATTGCTACGTATCTTATTTTTAGGTAATCTTATTTAAATAACAAGTATTATATAACCCCCTGAAAATCAAATTTTGGGAAAATGATCCTATTCAGCTGAAGGGCTTCCCTGACAGAAGAGAATCAGTTCTAGGGATGTTTATTCTTCAGGATCTATAGGCACAGTGCATAGGGCCTATGAGGTTTTCTAGGAACTAGACACATATTTGAAACATGGAAAAAATCCATAGTCAAAATTAATGTGTTAATATAATTATCCACAAAATGTAGTATTTCTTTGACAAATCAACTGCAGTTCAGTCTTACTCAGTTTTATGAATTATATTTAATGTGGGATGTACGCCCTTAGAAGTGAAAGTGCCTAAAACTCTGAGGATTTTATGACAGCTTTGCTTGGTTTAGGTCCTGAAAACTGTCTGTTTATTCTGCGCAATTCCAAAGGCAAGACGTAATGGGTTTGGGAGGCACAAAATAAATCGCCCCTTGCACACCACTTCTAACTTGAGAGCCTCTTTGTGCCAGCCCCTTTAAATCAGTCCCCCTGAAATGGTGGCTTCTTTTACTGTTTGTGGGCTAGGGTGAACTTATAATGTAGACATTTTCCAAAGATAGAAGTAAGGACAGCCAGACTGGAAACTTCTCCTAGGAGCAAGTTTCTTCAAAGGCCTCTTGCAGGTTGTCCTGTTACGCACTCAAGGACTCCCAGTGCCACCTTATGGACACTCAGGGAATTGCAGGAGGGTTTTATTTGTCAGTACAGAAGGGGACCAGAAGCCGTAACAATCCTCTTTGATCCAGGGATCCAAGGACTTTGAAAGGTTACTTCTTTATACCGCTTTTCCCTTCATGTAGCGCTGACCTACATGAAGCGTATTCCACAGACCTACTAGAAATTCAATCAAGCAACTGACATTTTAGTTAGACCTTCTTTCTTTGGTCTGACTCAGTCTCTTGGTTTGGAGGTAAACCTGGGATCAGGGCTTAAATTCTAATTTTAATCCTCAATGCTTTACTCTTTTCCCTTACCAGAATTTTTTCCATATTGAATAATATTACTATCTACTAAGCCTGCTTTTCTCTAAGCAAAATAAGTATGCTGTGAATTATTTCAGTCAGAAGAGTTGGGAGATATGTACAGATATTTTTTTGGTTTCAGGAATTGGTTTAGATGTGTTTGTTTTGAGTGTGGATTTTGAGGATAATAGCATGAATGGCCTTGGTACAAGGGAGTAGGGCGCTGCTTTGCAGTATGACTTTAGATGAAGAAGAAAGGATCCCCTATCCCAGTAGTGCTCTCCCACTGGCCTGTCATCACATCTTTATTTCACCAGTAGAGGCAAACTGGCCCTGGTTAGAGGCCACGGTACCCAGGGAGGGGGGGTGCTAACGCCCCCAAACAGCTTACCCTCCCAGATATCCATGTGGTTCACTCTGCCCCTTTTTTCAGATCTCTGCTCAGAGGTCGTCTTATCAGTGAGGTCCTCCCTGACCACCCTAGTTAAAATGGCACCCACCCCTGTCTCCTGTCCTCTCAGGACTCCCTGTCCCTCTTCCCTTCTCTGTAACACTTACCACATCCTGAATCTGGGGATGAACATTTGGGAGAAAGGCTGTACTGCTCAGATACAGGGATGCGCAGTGTGGGGCCTGCCTGTGTTTCAGCCCTGGCTGTGCCACTGAGATTTGGCCTTGGGCCCGTCACTATCTCTTTGTGATTTAGCTACTACTTACCTGAAATGAGGGGGTTAGAAGAGGTGATCATCATATCCTGTCCAAAATTATTATATAGGTTCTATGATGTCAAAATGAACTTGCTTTATTTTGAAGTAAACTCTGTGAAGGCTGGGGCATTTCTGTCTTATTAATCCCAGCACCTAGAACGGCAGCCTGGCCTACAGTAGATGCTTGATAAATATATGTGCTTTGATTTGGCCACAGAGGCCATGAGTTCTTTGAAGGAAGGGACTGTCTCCAAGTTCTTTACTTTTTCCCAGCCTTACTCTCCCACCTTTTCAGTAAGCACGGTGTGGAAAACCAGTTCTGGCCAGCTGTGTCAGGGTGATAACGGAATGGTATCTAAGTAAGCACTTGCAGGACCCCACAGAATGGAGAGGAGCCACTTACTCACCTAAGAGGACAAAGATGCAGGCCAGGATGGCGATGAGGGCGCCGCGGCTCAGCCTGACTGGGAGCATGTAGGCCTCGGGGCTGCAGGACAGGACGTGGCCGTCGTCGTCACAGCTGCACACCTGGACAGTCAGCGTGCCCGTGCTGCTCAGCACCGGCTGCCCATTGTCCGATATCAGGATGGGCAGGTAAAAGACACTCTGCTCCTGCTGCCGGAAGCCAGACCTCCTAGTTAGAATCCGGGCAGTGTTATCTGAAGAAGACAGGGGTTCCAGGATCGAAAAAGAAGAGGGAAGAGGAGAATGAAAGAACCAACAAGAGAATTAATTTTTTGGATTGAGGAAAGCAAGGGGGCAGGAACTGGGTGGGGAAGGAGAGAGAAGGGACAGCATGCCCGGGAGGCGGTTAGCTACAGCCGCCGTTGGGTTTGTTGGGATCAGCAGTTGGATTCAGAAACCAAGATTTTTGCTTGCTTCTAGGGAAAACCCTGAGGCCTAGGAGAGAGACCTTTTTTGAGAGTCTGTCTTACCCTTTGTGACAAAGTGCCCAGGGCGAACTGTCAGACTTCAGATCTAACTGAAATGTCCCTGGGGGAACTTGACAGAAATGAACAGTCACTGGCGACTTGTGGTCCCTGTTTGTTCTAGCTCAGCAGCTTTCCAAGGCCCTGTGCTGCTTTGTGCCCCCAGGAAAAGAATGCTGAGGAGCCCACGCGGCTGTGGCACGTTGCTTATTTTTGCCACTTTGGCTGGAGTTCAAGTCTTCTGCTGTTTTCTTTTATGCCTTTGAAATGCAGTCACCAACTCCTGTGCTTTCTGATGAACCTGCTCGTTTAGCCGAAGCTTATTTGAAATCCCCTAATCATATGACACACCCTGTTATTTCCCGCTAATTGGTGGTCTAAGTTTAAGCAATTAATATGAATTTGGTGAAAATTCAATACTAGTTTTTTCCCCCAGTTTTTTTTTTTTTTTGAAGGATTTTTTTAAAAAATTTATTTATTTTTGGCTGTGTTGGGTCTTCGTTTCATGCGAGGGCTTTCTCTACTTGCGGCAAGCGGGGGCCACTTTTCATCGCGGTGCGGGGGCCACTCTTCATCGTGGTGCGTGGGCCTTTCACTGTCGCGGCCTCTCTTGTTGCGGAGCACAGGCTCCAGACGCGCAGGCTCAGTAGTTGTGGCTCACAGGCCTAGTTGCTCCGCGGCATGTGGGATCCTCCCAGACCAGGGCTCGAACCCGTGTCCCCTGCACTGGCAGGCAGATTCTCAACCACTGCGCCACCAGGGAATCCCCTTTCCCCCAGTTTTAAAGGGGATTAGCAAAATTGTTTCTATGTTTCCACAAAGCTGATACGTGTGTGTGTGTGTGTGTGTGTGTGTGTGTGTGTGTGTGTGTGTCTGTCTGTCTGTCTGTCTGTCTGTATTTATATTTGCCTAATGTAATGTTTTGGGATCTTTTTAAATCTATGTTCTCAAGTTTTCTTGAGTGGGTTTGACTTATAAATCAGATATATTTTCTGGAAAGCTGGTATCTTATTCAACAGAGGAAAAGTTTGAGAGATGTGGTAGGACATATAATCAGTGACTCTTAAAGCTAACATCATCAATATGGAAGGTCCTCTGGATGTGTTTCACATTTCACAGGGAAGAGTCTAGAACGTCACAAAAAATTCTGAGTCTAACCAAAGTAAACATTATTGATATCATACCAATATCAATATTTCTGGACATAATAAAGGATTATACTTTTCTACCCTCTTGAATTTGGGCATGTCTGTATCATTTGCTTTAGATGATGAAAATGAGCAAAACTGATTCGTGTCACTTCCGGGCAGCAGCATGTATCAATAGTAGCTGGTATGTGATTCTTATGCTCTCTTGCCTTGTTGTAATAGATGAAAGAACATTTGAGATGGAGAGCCAGGCAGCCTACACCTGGACAGCTGTCCCTGGTCACCAGACCCACAGTCAGCTTTATGTGAGCAAGAAATTAACTTTAGTTGTGTTAAGCCACTGAGATTTTGGTGTTGTTTGTTCCTGCAGCCTAACCTAGCCTATTCTGACTAATACATAATTCCTTAATTAACTTTTCCACCTCCTCCTCCCCTTGTTTTATCATGAGAGCAGTTGTTTTTTGAGAGCTTATGTGCAAGGTATTTAGACTTTACATGCAGTATCTCATTTAATCTTTACCACCATTTGGTGAGATAGTGATAATCTCACCCTTTTACAGTGAGAGTTAAGGCCTAGAGAGATTATGTAATTGGTTCAAAGTCACTAATTTAGTAGGACAGCTGGGATTTGAACTCTGGTCTCTTGACTCCAAATACATATTCCTTCCATTGTGCTGTGTAACCACTTACTTAGTTTTGTAACATTAATGTTGAAAATTATTCAGCTAATTGAAATCTCTTCCTACTTTGGTACAGGCCTTTTCCCTCTTACTTCCTTCTCAGTGGAGAAAGATAGCAGTTGGTTACCAACCTGAAGATTATATTCATATTTCCACCTACCACACAATCCATCTTCTTTTCTGTTTTCCAGATTTAATAGCTAAGTACTAGTAATTTTGCTTCACAGTTTGTTTCATTTTGTTTTTGTCAGAAGTAAAGTTTTTCTCGAACAGAAATCTTTTTTAGTTTTCATTTTCATCAAGGGCAGTTCATCAGACTTTTAGAAAGCCGGAGAAGAGCTGAATTTCATATAAGTATTACATTATGCCTACTATGCATCATAGATTTCTTGATCTCAGAATTATTTAAGGTTAAGGAAAAAAGATCAGAGCATCACATTGCTGAGACTAGTCCTACAAAGGAGCTGCCAAAATGTAGCCACTTGCAAAATTTTGTTGAATATTATAACTGGAGCTTGAATAACCCATTTGGAAATAGTATCCAAGGTGACACACAAATTTTGTGTGTGTGTGTGGCGAAAACAGGAGGTCTCAACTTCCAGTCCCAATTTTAATGCTTACTCACTCTCTATTCCATGGGCCATTTACTTTCTTTCCTTATCTATCAGATGAGACAATGAGAATCATCAGAGGCATTAGTAACTTTCTTAAGACCTTATAGGATTATTATAAATATCAAATAAAGCAAAGTATGGGAAAATGCGTGTGAAACTGTGAAGTATATGGACAGTCCTTTTCACAGTGCTTTGGGGATAAAGAAAGGCTTTACTTGAAATAATACACTGTTGTGTTCATAAATGAATATCATGTTTTGGGCACGGGAGTTGGAAGGCTTGACAGTAGATCCACCACATCAGGTGTTGGTCAGTTTTTTTAATGAGCCTCAGTAAAGGATACTCGAGGGATAAATTGTCATGAGGAGATTAAGAGTTCATTCTTTCTATTGAAGATGTTCTGACTTCCGTTTTGACAAAAACCTTCCAAGAGATGAGTCATTTCTTTTTACAGTAATCAGGTTCCAGGGGCCCATCTTTTTAAGGTATTGGCTCCATGAATTGGTGCCCAAAGTCATTGTTAAGAAATTTGCAGCATTTTGCTGCATATTTTTTCTGTATTGATTCAGACAAATATCAGAGTGGAGGAATAGAGTGACACTTAGCTGAAAATTTGAAGAAACAGTATAATGTATTATTTTTTTCCCCAGGGTTTCTACTATGAAACCTGTCGTAGGGAATTCCTTGGTGGTCCAATGGTTAGGACTCCATGCTTCCACTGCAGGGGCAGGGGCCATGGGTTTGATCCCTGGTCTGGGAACTAAGATCCTGCAAGCCTTGTGGCACGGCCAAAAAAAAAAAAACCTATCCTGAAGGGTCTGAAACAACTTTTTGCAGGAAGGGTTTCCAAGTGAAGCAGATAAATGAATAATTCAAAATTTGACCCAGTAAAAAATATCAGGATATTTAATTGTAGCACTCCTGTTGTTGTAATTTATATTACTCTTCCTTTCAGAATTATCATAGTGATTTGATGATTTTATGTAGATGATTAAAGGGATGACTTGGAAGGATGCTTTCCATTTAGAAGAAAACAGGTTTGATATTCTCTAGTTTTAATAGCAGAATATCGTGTGGGGTGGATTTAATACTTTAAGTCCCAAACAATTGATTTTTGAACTAAGACTAGGTATGCCTAAATCATGACTTTTTGTTACCCTTTGTTTAGATTGTTATAAAGTGACAGCACTTTAGAATTGGAATAAAAATGAGGCCACCACAGCCCAGAGAAGTGATGCCCTCCCTCTCCAAGGTCAAACAGCTAGTTGGTAGCAGTTAGCAACATAAGGGGTTCACTTGACAGATTTAAATTATTTTTTCACTTGCTCTGACCTTTCTCTGAAAATCTTCTGGCCAGAGTACAGAAGCCCCTCCTTTTCCCATCTGTGCCCAGTGAAGAGTGTGCTAGGTCTGTGAACTCCTTAGCTGGTCTGAATGCTTTTTGGAGTAGAGGGGTCTAGAATTCCATTCCAGCAAAGATGTAGAGGGAAGCACTTTCTGGAATAGGGAACCCCACCTGACTGTTCTTTCTGAATCATTCCAAGATAATAAAGTGGTTTCGGTGCCAGAACTACCCGTTGTGTTCCTGTATTTGTCCTTTGCTCTTAAGTAACTCAAAGGTTACTTAGCCTTTGTCTCCCTTTTGTTCTGGGAGCTCTCACTGTTTCCCCCTTTGATCCTTGCTTAGAAGTGTCACTCAGGTTTTTCTCCTTGGGCCTCTTCCTGTCAGCTTTCTCAGATTCTTCCTGTAGTTAAAGAACATACAAACATGGCTGCTCTCTGTGGGGATGAAGGAAGCCTGTGTGCCTCGCACAGTGTCTGGCCCAGAGCCCGTGCTCCAATGTTTGAGTGAACTGACTGACTGAGTAAAAGTTTCAGAATCAGCAGAGGACGTTCTTTGTCTTTGATGTTCTGAAACAAAACTTTAAAAGACCGTACAAATTAACATGAATGTCTTTTGTGCTGTTCAAGAGCAGGTGACCTCTGACACTGTTTGCATGGTACAGGAACCCAGAGCTTCCAGCCCACGCTGTAGAAGAGCATCGGCAGGCAGCTGATTACCGTGGTTGTCCCTTACGGTGAAGTTGGGGTTGTTAGCAGCCTCAGGAGCCAAGCTGTAGTAGAAGTGCTGGCCGTCGCGTGGGTCATCTTGGTCCACTGCGCTCACTGTCTGGATCAGCTGAGGGAGGGACACGAAATCAGGCGAATCAGAGTCAAAAGAAAAGCTTCAAGGGCGGGGGGGGGGTCCCAAACCCTGAAATCCAGTAGTAGATTGTTTTACCCAATGAGGACATCCTGAAACTTCCCTCGGCAGTCTCTGTGCCATCACACAGTGCAGAATTGAATTTTGGTTTATTGTTGGGCCTGAGTGTGTTAACAGGCACAGGGTAGATGATACCTGAATGCCTCAGATGTTAGACATCGACATAACACACTATTCTCACCCCAGGTCTGGCCCTTTTTAGGCAGTTGAAACAGAAGACTTTGAGTGAAATAATTCTGGGATGCCACAAGGTCCTGCCTGTTTCCCAGTTCTTTTGTGCCCTCGCCTCACCTTCTTAGCCTCACATTTGGGTTAATATTTCATGGTCAGATTGCTGTCTTTGAGAGGCCTCTGTTTAAAAATGACCAGTACCTAGTGGGAAGTAAGCAGACACTACATTGATTGTGTCAGGTTAATGGAAAACAGACGTGAGGGGATGGGTCGCAGAGCAGTCACTCTTTGTTGGCAGGGAGGGGAGCTAGGCAAAGTGTAGAGCACAAGACCCCCAGGGTGGGCTGTATAGAACAGACTGGAGTCAGAAGCAAGGCTTGGGGCTGAGGAGAGCAAGAGGTGGGGTGGCTTCCTCTTGAGCTCTTTGGCCAAAATTTTGCCTTTTCCATGTGTTTTTCAAAGTCGTAAGTTACCATGAAGGTTATGAAGATCAGGATGGAAAAGTTCCTAAAAAAAGCAGTGAGAAGTGACACAGTTGCAACACTGGCAAGCAGAGTGGGGGGATATAGAACAGGAGTCGAAGGGGTGGTCTCCCTCCTGTGTGTTTGCTCTCCCGCCAACCAATGGCACAGACTCCCCCCGCCCCTCTCGGGCCTGGCCCTGTAGACACCACACTCCTGCTGTCAAAAGCTGGCTATTAACAAGGTAGAAAATGGAACATTCAAGGTCAGCTGGAGGGCTGGGGTGGGCTTGCTTCGTCTTTCTTTCTTCATCTGTAAATTAAGGAGGTAATGCTATCCTCACAGTGTGTGGAAGATTACATAACAGAGGGGAAAGCTTCCAGCAAGGGGCCTGCTGGTAAGCATGGTGTTGCTCAGACCCCCTTCAGTGAAGGACTTGATGCCTTCACCTGTCAGTCTCTTTGGCGGTTGCCTCAGTTGCTGAGAGCCACCTACCCACAGTCACCACATCCTTCCAGGACAATCCATATCCAGTGACTGATGCGATAGTATAAAGCCTGGCCACCCCATCTCACCTCAGGAGAACCCTAGTCCTAGAACTCTGTGAAGTCATCCAGGGCTATTAGTGGGTCTGCACTGCAGCTGGACTTCTCCTTTTGCCCAGTCCTGCAGAAGTTCTTCCCTTCCATGGGCGTTGGCCCCAAGGGCATGCCTTAATAAACATCTTAGACCAGAGCTCTATCTCATTTATGCCTCCTGGTGAACCCAACTGGCAGCGGGGCTCTGTTGAATCAAAAGTTCGGGGGGATGGAGTTGCAATAAAGGGGAAGGATCAGGAGAGCACTGAAGATAAATCTGCCCCACAGTCCAGCCTGGTGTCAGTGCTGCTCGTACATGAGGGTCACCCCACTGCCCCATTCCTGCCGAGACAAATCCTGTACGTTCCATCTTGCGCATGGGGCCAAACACGTGAAGACATGTTTCTTCATGAATGTTATAAATAGGTGATTATGTATAACTTGGCAAACAGAAAGTCATTTCAGAACATCTGACCTATGAAATTGTATATATGCATATTGGTGATGTGGGGACCTGAGGCATATGATGGGTTGGTTACAGGGCTTTAAAGAATGGGTGAGCGATGATACAGGTCGGGAGCACCAGAGCCTGCTCTCCTGGCCTCCCCTCTCCTGGCAGGTCTGATTTCATCCTCAGCCCCACTTGCCATTCAAGATTCTGCTCAGCAGGTTTCATGCCGCCCTCAGCCTGCACCAAAGACGTTGTCTGATTTCTTTCTGGGCTTCCTTTCTCCCTAAGAGGAAAGCACACATCCCAACTCGGCAGATACAAAGCTAACGACAGTGTATGACAAATCTAACACAAGGAGGCCTGATTCTTCATAAACCAGACGTACCTACTGAGCTGCATGCTTTTGAAAATCTTCAAAACATGTCCCAGAGCCAAAATCAAAGAGTAGGATTTACGTATCTTGGGCTAAAGATGACAAATATGACAGACTATGATAGACTTGTGGCTCACGGTCTGAACTTGGAAGTCACAGATAAACCGTGCTTCAGAGGACTGTATAATAGACAATTAGAAGATGTATATAGAAATGTAGAAATGGGAGGTGTTCTTGTGTGCTGCAAAAACAAGAGAGGTGGTAACATGCTATTAACCTGTCCTTCTGGACTTCCCTGGTGGTGCAGTGGTTAACAATCCTCTTGCCAGTGCAGGGGACACGGGTTCGAGCCCTGGTCCAGGAAGATCCCACATGCAAGGGAGCAACGAAGCCCGTGCGCCACAACTACTGAGCCGGCACTCTAGAGCCCGTGAGCCACAACCACCGAGCCCATGTGCCACAACTACTGAAGCCTGTGCACCTAGAGCCCGTGTGCCGCAGCAAGAGAAGCCGCTGCAATGAGAAGCCCGCGTACCGCAACGAAGAGTAGCCCCCGCTCGCCGCAACTAGAGAAAGCCCACGCGCAGCAATGAAGACCCAACGCAGCCAAAAATAAATAAATGAATAAATAAATAAATTTATATATATAAAAAAACCCTGTCCTTCTATTCTGAAGCCCGTTAAGAAAGGAAATGTTTCACTTTTGGGGAATGAGGGGTTTAATTTATTGTGCTACTATTACTCTTTATATTACAGATTAAAAATTAGTTTCTTGTTATATTAAAATATAAAGTATTATGTTTGTCATATTATAATGATAATCTTACATAAAACAAAAATTTATGTATGCTGTTTCTATAATATATAAGTAAATTGTCATGTTACAATAAAAAAATTATTAAAATAAAGTCCCAAATCCCTTCACTCAAATCTCAACTACCTTAGCACAGTAACTATTGCTATTTTTGCATCCTGCCTCCCAATTTTTGTGCACATGCAGATACAGTTTTACATAACTTCAAGCATGTACATGTAGTTTCTATACCTCCTTTCTTATAATAACACAGATAATTTCTTATGCTGGAAAGCCTTCATTGTAACTTTATTAGCTGCATAATATTTCAGGTCTTTCTAGACTAGAAATTCAATAGATATGGAAGTAGAATTATCTTAGACTTGTTGATAAAAAGTTTGGGCATGCTATAGACCATTGCAGTGGGTTTCAAGAATCAATGGATGAGATAATTTAGATGAGAAGGACTACAGGACACATTTTTTTCCCTCTGGAACAAGGGAGTCACTTTTTCTTTGACTGAGTAGAATGGTAAAGATGCGTTGAGTCAATCTTTGGTGAGTTCAGGAAGCTAATAAAAGTTTTGGTTGTATAGACAGAGTCTGTGCAGTGGGATGTTTCAGGAGAGTGAGAGAAGTGGAAGCAAAAGCTGTGTTACAGTCGGAAAGCCTGAATTACCAAAGCGTGTGTCCTTGCCATGTGCACCCAACGCCCCCAAACCGGAATCCACAGGACCACAAAATATGCTCAGGGGAAATACATTAGGGAGGATTGAAGAGTCTTACAAAAGCAGGAGCAGAAGAGGAGAGATTGCCTGTGATCTGAGGTATGGAAGGGTCGGCAGCAGCCTGACACATACGTTAATAACGTGGCCATTCCAAGCACAGTTTGGATGTTTTTCAGTTACACCACTTGGGATTTAGTCAACCCAATATTCATTTAGGTTTAAAAGCAGACTTAAAAAAAATACACAAATATATCTGAAGATTATGAAACTAAAGCTGTTTCAAATAAGTAGAAATTTGTTCCTTCAGATGCCTTTCCTTTCAAAACTTTACATGACATGAGTGGTACTAAGAAAATGGATGTTTTAATTGAGGGAAGGGAGAGAGTAGGTAATTCTAGGTAACGAAGTGTTCTCAGAATAGGGCAGGCAGTCTGTAAACTTGCTGCCAGAAGGAAGGGAGGTAGGAAGATATAAAAACTAAACTTTCCTTACTACAAACACTTTCAAGGATGAGTGCTAAAATGAGAAAAAGACTCTCCTTTTTTCTGCCGATCTTCATCTCCATGGTCCCTCATTTCCAGGACCCAGAGCCCATGTTACTGCAGTTGGTTCCATACAGTTCAGTTACAGGGTGGGTAACTAACTACCTGGCTTCACAGGTGAGTAAGCCCCCTTGATTCACAACCTTGTTTAGACTATAAAATGTAATGGAGGCTCGAAATAGTTGTCTTAACAAATAAACTGTTGCAACCTGATATACAGAAGTTGGGGACTCTCTTTTGTAAACTTAGTTTCTGGAGTCTAAATTTCTTTGATGGCAAATCTGGTTATCTGAAACAGTTGTTTCCACATGTTGGGGGTTCACCAAGGTGCACCCTCACAGGCTGCCTTACCTGCCCTGCTTTGGCATTCTCACAGACAAAAGCTTCATAGAATCTGGGGAACTTTGGAGCATTGTCATTCACATCTAAGACTTTGATTGTGACAGGAACGCTTCCAACCTGGGAAGGATTGTCTAAAAGCACACACAAAACAAACAAACAAAAACCAAAGGTGAGGAGGGTTCAGAAATGCAAGAAAGCAGCTCTTTGTTGGAATAGGAATTTACCTCCTCATTCTGGTTTTTAAAGGAATGGGTAAAGTACATGGAAATAGCAACACAAGGATGCAGGGGTTGCCTATTAAGAGTGTGGCCAGAACATAAGCATGGGCAGGACGAGTTTTGTGTTGGAGAGTGTGTGTGATATCAGGAGGTTGAGGGGAGGGATGAGACTCGGGGGGAGCAGGTATCACAAAATGAATATTAAAAAGAGGTTTTGAATTTCTCACTTGGCTCATGCTTCAGATTCTAGAATTGAAGGCAGGTCGCACCCTGAGCAGTGAGAGTGGCACCAACAAGCTCTTTCCCCAGGAACTATACTCAGCATCAAGCTGCCATATCTTTGAACTGTGTCTGTGAGCATTTGTGCTTTTTATTTTGCTCATCCGTTAGCAAGATGTGTCCTAATGTAATTGCTTCTTCATTTTACAGCATTTTGGCTTACAAAAGGTTTCATAGGAACACTTTACTTTTGGATAGTGGGAAAACCTGTAATCAGTTCTTTGAATTACTGTTTCAGAAGGTTTCAAGTTATTCATGGGATTACAGATAACACTGCACATTTATTTCCACCTATGGACTAAGGGAGATATTATAGGATCAAACACACACCAAATCTGTATCTTTGGCTGGGGTAGGAGAAGTTACTCGTAGTCACTTACGGGGAAATACGTCCTTTTGGTCTGTTTTTTCATTGGCGTTACCACACAAAGATAATTTCACAGCCCCACTAATGCCCCTCCTGCCTTTTTCTGTTTTGGCCACCATCCCAAGAAGACAAAATAGAAATCATAAGACACAGAAATTATGCTTAGTAAATAATTGTATTAAACCTCAGAATGCCCTGTTCTTTTGGTTCATTTTTTTTCTCTCAAATGTCTATACTGTGTTTTTCTCCTGAATATTTCTATTGCTTGGTTACCAGAAGTGCTGCCATATTTACATTTTTTTCATTGTAACTTGGTGGTGCTTGTTTATACAAGGAATAATGAAAAATTCAGAAAAACATCAGAATAAATGTGATCCATAGTCCTACCACCAGAGAGCTCCATTGTACGTTATGTATATTACATGTGTCCAAACTCTCCAATACACACACACACACACACACACACACACACACACACACACACACACACACGCACTGAAATTAAAAAAAAATAAAGTTGAATTTAGAGCTTTAATATTTTAGGGCAAGATTATCCTTGTCATTGAAATATACTTTGAAAGCATGGGTATTAATATCAACATGATAGTCTCATTTTACTGTGTGGCTGTACCATAATTTATTTAATCAAACTCCTATTATTAGACATTTAGGTAATTCCCCCCTATTTTAAAATAACAATGCAGTGGACATTTGGGTACATAAATCTTTGTTAATATTTATGATTATTTCCTTAAGATAATTATTAAAGGAGAATTCTTGAGAAAAAGAGTATGAATATATTGGGGGATCTTAATACAAAGATTAGTTACCAAATTGCTCTCGTGAATGGCTGTACATACTTCTGCCAATATGTTAGTATTTGTCATTTCCCTTAATCTTTCTCATCACTAGGTGTTATGAAAAATATGGAATGTAGTAGTATATAATCTAATTTGTGTTGAGATTATAATATGTTAATTTAGTTTATGTTAGTTTTAATTTTATCTTTAAGTTTATGTTAGTCTGTCTTTTGTTGTAAGATGTCTGAAATTCTTAAATGCATGTGTGTGTATATGTATGTGTGTAATAAGGGTGATATGTTTCCTTTCATCCAATAATAATATTTTATACTATTTGTGCATTCCTAATCTTATTAAAGATTGAAAGCCTCTTAGAGTTCTCAGGAGTTGTCCCTTTTCTTCATATAGAGGTCTAGCTCTTTGGTTTAAGGATGCTATTTTTTGTGCTGCTTTTGCATGTTTTGTTTGTGTGTTTTTATCTCTAGCACAGGATTAGGTATATAGAAGATCCTCAATAAGTATTTGAACTAAATACATTCATTCACTTGCATAAACCAGGATTTCCATTCCTTTCCATAAAGAAGATAATTTTTGTTTCAGCAAGCTCTAGAAACTTCCACTTTCTCCAGTGCTTCTGTTTTGTCACTGTATGGAGAGCAGTTTTTTTGTTTTACTTACTCATTTCCATAGCAAGGACAGTGATATTATGCCAAGAA
This sequence comes from Balaenoptera physalus, assembly GCF_965194825.1. NCBI lineage: Eukaryota > Metazoa > Chordata > Mammalia > Artiodactyla > Balaenopteridae > Balaenoptera > Balaenoptera physalus. Next base: position 14,547,098 of record NC_138897.1, read on the forward strand.
AACTCTTCCCGGTCAAGGGGTCTCGCAGTCATTAGGGCACCTGTTGTAATGTCAACATAGAAGAACCTTCCAGGGTCACTGCTTCTGTCAATGGAATATCTGTAAAAACAGAGATTACACACATCGTTTTATTTGGATAAGCATACTGTGGCATATTACATGAGAGAACTGAGTGCATGCCCTGTGGAACAGGATAGTTCTCAGTTATGGGCACTTGGAAGACTGCATTGCTGTTTTATCTGTCCAAAAACCCTCCCCGCTCCCCCAAAAGAAAACCCCAAACACAAAACAACAACAAACTATTACTGCTTTAATTTCCTCATTCATAAAATGAAATAAAACAGGGTGCCAAAGACTTAGGGTAGTTTTACACTTTTTAAAGATCAATTTCAGCTGTTTAAAGCTTAAAACTGCCCTAAGACTTTTGGGACACTCTGAATGTCAGCCCCTACATATCTTTGTTCAAAACAAATTTTATTCAAATAAGTCCAGAAACGATAAATTGGAACTGGAAAAGGTATAGTTACGTGGTTCCGGTTCCTGTAAGTTGTATCAACTATTGAGAAGGGAAGATTAGAATCAGGTCTTTTGTAAACATACTAATGACTGACCTGCTGTCAAACACATTAACGGTATTTGCTAGATGGGATGTCCTTACCTGTGGAATGTTACTAGCAAGATGGACCAGGTCTGTCTAGGTTGCTTATTGTAAAGAAGCCTGGAATTTATGAATTTATTGGGCACAGCGTGCTGGAAAATGTCATGTGAGCTATGTAATTAATGGGGTATAAAAAGTAGATGTTCCGGGCTTCCCTGGTGGCGCAGTGGTTGAGAATCTGCCTGCCAGTGCAGGGGACACGGGTTCGAGCCCTGGTCTGGGAAGATCCCACATGCCGCGGAGCAACTACGCCCGTGAGCCACAATTGCTGAGCCTGCGCGTCTGGAGCCTGTGCTCCGCAACGGGAGAGGCGGCTACAGTGAGAGGCCCGCGCACCGCGATGAAGAGTGGCCCCCACTTGCCACAGCAACAGAAAGCCCTCGCACAGAAACGAAGACCTAACACAGCCATAAATGAATGAATAAATAAATAAATGAATAAATTAAAAAAAAAAAAAAAAAAGTAGATGTTCCATAATCAAAATGGCTCCTTCTGTTCAAGCATTGCACTTCATCCTTTGCTTACACTTTTCATATTCAGTGTGGACCAACATGCATCCTTATACAGGAAAAAGAAGGATAGTTACAGGCACCTACACCTGACAGTTTCAGACCTCTCTAAGGAAAGAATGCTTAGCTCATATTTTGCTGTTGTTTATATCCTTTGAGTCCTTATTTACCTTGATATTGGGTAAGATCTGTAATTCCTGTTGAATCTGATTTGGCAGTCTGACCCTTTGTATTATCTCACCTAAGTTGTCTTACCTGGTGCCCATATTAGGAGATCCACTAAGTATGGAGGGAGTTTCAGGCATCTGTATGTTTAAAAACCTTCATAAGGGATTTTGATATGTAGCCATGATTGAGAACCATCCTTTAGAATCTTACGTAGTCCTTGGTAATGGCCAGTAGTTATGATCGCTGCCGTTTATTGAATACCAGGCATTTTATAGCTTCTTTTTAAAAAACATACATATATTTTTAACATCTTTATTGGAGTACAGTTGCTTCACAATGCTGTGCCAGCCTCTGCTGTACAACAAAGTGAATCAGCCATACGCATACATATGTCCCCATATCCCGTCCCTCTTGAGCCTCCCTTCCACCCTCCCTATCCCAGCCCTCTAGGTGGTCACAAAGCACCGAGCTGACTCCCTGTGCTATGCGGCTGCTTCCCACTAGCTCTCTATTTTATATTTGGTAGTGTATATATGTCCATGCCCCTCTCTCACTTCGTCCCAGCTTACCCTTCCCCCTCCCCACGTCCTCAAGTTCATTCTCTACGTCTGCATCTTTATTCCTGTCCTGCTCCTAGGTTCTTCAGAACCATTTTTTTTTTTTTAGATTCCATGTATATGTGTTAGTGTATGGTATTTGTTTTTCTCTTTCTGACTTACTTCACTCTGTGTGACAGACTCTAGGTCCATCCACCTCACTACAGATAACTCAATTTCGTTGCTTTCTATGGCTGAGTAATATTCCATTGTATATATGTGCCACATCTTCTTTATCCATTCATCTGTCGATGGACACTTAGGTTGCTTCCATGTCCTGGCTATTGTAAATAGTGCTGCAGTGAACATTGTGGTACATGACTCTTTTTGAATTATGCTTTTCTCCAGGTATATACCCAGTGGTAGGATTGCTGGGTCGTAGGGTAGTTCTAGTTTTAGTTTTTTAAGGAACCACCATACTGTTCTCCACAGTGGCTGTATCAATTTGCATTCCCACCAACAGTGCAAGAGGGTTCCCTTTTCTCCACACCCTCTCCAGCATTTATTGTTTGTAGATTTTTTGATGCTGGCCATTCTGACTGGTGTAAGGTGATACCTCAATGTAGTTTTGATTTGCATTTCTCTAATGATTAGTGATGTTGAGCATCCTTTCATGTGTTTGTTGGCAATCTGTATATCTTCTTTGGACAAATGTCTATTTAGGTCTTCTGCCCATTTTTGGATTGGGTTGTTTGTTTTTTTGATATTGAGCTGCATGAGCTGCCTGTATATTTTGGAGATTAATCCTTTGTCACTTGCTTCATTTGCAAATATTTTCTCCCATTCTGAGGGTTGTCTTTTCGTCTTGTTTATGCTTTCCTTTGCTGTGCAAAAGGTTTTAAGTTTCGTTAGGTCCCATTTGTTTATTTTTGTTTTTATTTCCATTTCTCTAGGAGGTGGGTCAAAAAGGATCTTGCTGTGATTTATGTCATGGAGTGTTCTGCCTGTGTTTTCCTCTAAAGAGTTTTATAGTGTCTGGCCTTACATTTAGATCTTTAATACATTTTGAGTTTATTTTTGTGTATGGTGTTAGGGAGTGTTCTAATTTCATTCTTTTACATGTAGCTGTCCAGTTTTCCCAGCACCACTTATTGAAGAGGTGGTCTTTTCTCCATTGTATATTCTTGCATCCTTTATCGATGATAAGGGGACCATATGTGTGTGGGTTTATCTCTGGCCTTTCTATACTGTTCCATTGATCTATATTTCTGTTTTTGTGTCAGTGCCATGCTGTCTTGATTACTGTAGCTTTGTAGTACAGTCTGAAGTCCAGGTGTCTGATTCCTCCAGCTCCGTTTTTCTTCTCAAAATTGCTTTGGCTATTCGGGGTCTTTTGTGTTTCCATACAAATTGTGCAATTTTTTGTTCTAGTTCTGTGATAAATGCCATTGGTAGTTGGATAGGTATTTCATTGAATCTGTAGATTGCTTTGGGTAGTATAGTCATTTTCACAATGTTGATTCTTCCAGTCCAAGAACATGGTATATCTCTCCATCTGTCTGTATCATCTTTACTTTCTTTCATCAGTGTCTTATACTTTCTGCATACAGGTCTTTTGTCTCCTTAGGTAGGTTTATTCCTAGGTATTTTATTCTTTTTGTTGCAGTGGTAAATGGGAAACACTCCCATTTCTCTGTGAGATTTTTCATCATTAGTATATAGGAATGCAAGAGACTTCTCTGCCTTAATTTTGTATCCTGCTACTTTACCAAATTCATTGATTAGCTCTAGTAGTTTTCTGGTAACATCTTTAGGATTCTCTTTGTATAGTATGATGTCATCTGCAAACCGTGACAGTTTCACTGCTTCTTTTCTGATTTGGATTCTTCTTATTTCTTTTTCTTCTCTGATTTCTGTGGCTAAAAATTCCAGAACTATGTTGAATAATAGTGATGAGAGGGGGCAACCTTGTCTTGTTCCTGATCTTAGTGGAAATGGTTTCAGTTTTTCACCATTGAGAACGATGTTGGCTGTGGGTTTGTCACGTATGGCCTTTATTATGTTGAGGTAAGTTCCCTCTATGCCTACTTTCTGGAGAGTTTTTATCATAAATGGGTGTTGAATTTTGTCGAAAGCTTTTTCTGCATCTATTGAGATGATCATATGGTTTTTCTCCTTCAGTTTGTTAATATGGTGTATCACATTGACTGATTTGCGTATACTGTAGAATCCTTGCATTCCTGGGATAAACCCCACTTGATCATGGTGTATAATCCTTTTAATGTGCTGTTGGATTCTGTTTACTAGTATTTTGTTGAGGATTTTTGCATCTGTGTTCATCAGTGATATTGGCCTGTAGTTTTCTTTTTTTGTGACATCTTTGTCTGGTTTTGGTATCAGGGTGATGGTGGCCTCGTAGAATGAGTTTGAGAGTGTTCCTCCCTCTGCTATATTTTGGAAGAGTTTAAGAGGGATAGGTGTTAGCTCTTCTCTAAATGTTTGATAGAATTTGCCTGTGAAGCCATCTGGTTCTGGGCTTTTGTTGGAAGATTTTTAATCACAGTTTCAATTTCAGTGCTTCTGATTGGTCTGTTTATATTTTCTATTTCTTCCTGGTTTAGTCTCGGAAGGTTGCACTTTACTAAGAATTTGTCCATTTCTTCCAGGTTGTCTGTTTTATTGGCATATAGTTGCTTGTAGTAATCTCTCATGATCCTTTTTATTTCTGCAGGGTCTGTTGTTACTTCTCCTTTTTCATTTCTAATTGTGTTGATTTGAGTCTTTTCCCTTTTTTTCTTGATGAGTCTGGCTAATGGTTTATCAATTTTGTTTATCTTCTCAAAGAACCAGCTTTTAGTTTTATTGATCTTTGCCATGGTTTCCTTCATTTCTTTTTCTTTTATTTCTGATCTGATTTTTAGGATTTCTTTCCCTCTGCTACATTGGGGTTTCTTTGTTCTTTTTCCTCTAACTTCTTTAGGTGTAATGTTAGGTTGTTTATTTGAGATTTTTCTTGTTTCTTGAGATAGGATTGTATTGCTATAAACTTCCCTCTTAGAACTGCTTTTATTGCATCCCATAGGTTTTGGGTCATTGTGTTTTCATTGTCATTTGTTTCTAGGTATTTTTTGATTTCCTCTTTGATTTCTTCAGTGATCTCTTGGTTATTTAGTAGCGTATTCTTTAGCCTCCATGTGTTCGTATTTTTTAGTTTTTTTTTTCCTGTAATTGATATCTAGTCTCATAGTGTTGTGGTCATAAAAGATACTTGATACGATTTCAATTTTCTTAAATTTACCAAGGCTTGATTTGTGACCCAGGATATGATCTAACCTGGAGAATGTTCCATGAGCACTTCAGAAGAAAGTGTTTTCTGTTGTTTTTGGATGGAATGTCCTATAAATATCAATTAAGTCCATCTTGTTTAATGTGTCATTTAAAGCTTGTGTTTCCGTATTTATTTTCATTTTGGATGATCTGTCTGTTGGTGAAAGTGAGGCATTAAAGTCCTCTACTATGATTGTGTTACTGTCGATTTCCCCTTTTATGGCTGTTAGGATTTGCCTTATGTATTGAGGTGCTCCTATGTTGGGTGCATAAATATTTACAATTGTTATATCTTCTTCTTGGATTGATCCCTTGATCATTATGTGGTGTCCTTCTTTGTCTCTTGTAACAAACAGTCTTTATTTTAAAGACTATTGTCTGATATGAGAATTGCTACTCCAGCTTTCTTTTGATTTCCATTTGCATGGAATATCTTTTTCCATCCCCTCACTTTCAGTCTGTATGTGTCCCTAGGTCTGAAGTGGGTCTCTTGTAGACAGCATATATATGGGTCTTGTTTTTGTATCCATTCAGCCAGTCTGTTTCTTTTGGTTGGAGCATTTAATCCATTTACATTCAAGGTAATTATCGATATGTTTGTTCCTGTTACCATTTTCTTAATTGTTTTGGGTTTGTTATTGTAGGTCTTTTCCTTCTCTCGTGTTTCCTGCCTAGAGAAGTTCCTTTAGCATTTGTTGTGAAGCTGGTTTGGTGGTGCTGAATTCTCTTAGCTTTTGCTTGTCTGTAAAGGTTTTAATTTCTCCGTTGAATCTGAATGAGATCCTTGCTGGGTAGAGTAATCCTGGTTGTAGGTTTTTCCCTTTCATCACTTTAAATATGTCCTGCCACTCCTTTCTGGCTTGCAGAGTTTCTGCTGAAAGATCAGCTGTTAACCTCATGGGGATTCCCTTGTATGTTATTTGTTGCTTTTCCCTTGTTGCTTTTAATATTTTTTCTTTGTATTTAATGTTTGATAGTTTGATTAATATGTGTCTTGGCGTGGTTCTCCTTGGATTTATCCTGTATGGGACTCTCTGCACTTCCTGGACTTGATTGACTATTTCCTTTCCCATATTATGGAAGTTTTCAACTATAATCTCTTCAAATATTTTCTCAGACCCTTTCTTTTTCTCTTCTTCTTCTGGGACCCCTATAATTCGAATGTTGGTGTGTTTAATGTTGTCCCAGAGGTCTCTGAGACTGTCCTCAATTCTTTTCATTCTTTTTTCTTTATTCTGCTCTGTGATAGTTATTTCCACTATTTTATCTTCAGTTCACTTATCTGTTCTTCTGCCTCAGTTATTCTGCTATTGATTCCTTCTGGAGAGTTTTTAATTTCATTCATTGTGTCATTCATCATTGTGTGTTTACTCTGTAGTTCTTCTAGGTCCTTGTTAAACGTTTCTTGTATTTTCTCCATTCTGTTTCCACGATTTTGGATCACCTTTACTCTCATTACTCTGAATTCTTTTTCAGTTATACTGCCTATTTCCTCTTCATTTGTTTGGTCTGGTGGGTTTTTACTTTGCTCCTTCATCTGCTGTGTATTTCTCTGTCTTCTCATTTTGCTTAACTTACTGTGTTTGGGGTCTCCAGGTTTGTAGTTCCCATTTTTTTGGTGTTTGCCCCCAGTGGGTCACGTTGGTTCAGTGGTTGTGTAGGCTTCCTGGTGGAGGGGACTGGTGCCTGTGTTCTGGTGGATGAGGCTGGGTCTTGTCTTTCTGGTGGGCAGGACCGTGTCCGGTGGTATGTTTTGGGGTGTCTGTGAACTTATTATGATTTTAGGCAGCCTCTCTGCTAATGGGTGGGGTTGTGTTCCTGTCTTGCTAGTTGTTTGGCATAGGGTGTCCAGCAGTGGAGCTTGCTGGTTGTTGAGTGGAGCTGGGTCTTAGCATTGAGACGGAGATCTCTGGGAGAGCTCTCACCGATTGATATTACATGGGGCCGGGAGGTTTCTGGTGCCCCCGTATCCTGAACTCGGCCCTCCCACCTCAGAGGCTCAGGCCTGACACCCGGCCAGAGCGCCAAGACCCTGTCAACCACACAGCCAGGTACGTGGGGAGTTTCTTGCCTTTTGGGAAGTCTGAGGTCTTCTGCCAGCGTTCAGTAGATGTTCTGTAGAAGCTGTTCCACATGTAGATGTATTTTGATGTATTTGTGGGGAGGAAGGTGATCTCCACGTCTTACCCTCAGCCATCTTGAAGGTCCTCTTGGGTTTAAGCTTGTAATCACATAAATTTGTTGGATCTCAGAGCGGAGTCACTGCATGCCATGCAGGGCCACAGAGGAAGCTCCAGGTTTTGGTTGGGTGACAGAGACAGGAGCAAGAGGAAACTCTAGGCCAGAGCCTTTAATGGGGTTTCTGAACTTGCGTTTACTCGGGAATAGCAGAGAAACTGCAATTCTAGAAGGCACAATGTTGCAAGTTACAGGCCAGTCTGTGGAGAGCTCAGGATGGGCTGTATTTATCTATAGCTTCTTTTTAAGTTCTACAGCATCTCTAGGACGTAGGTATTATCTCACCTAACAGGAAACTAGGACTTAGAGAAGTTAAGTCACTTTCATACAGTTACACAGCTAATAATTTGCAGCTAACAGTAAGATTTGAAACATATATGTGTTTATATATAAACTATTGTATATATATAATATGTAATATACTGTAAATTATATATAAATGATTCTATTTCTTATATATTATATTTATATATATATATATATATATATATATATATATATATATATATAAGCTATTGTAACATATTGGGTTCAAAATTCCATTTAAAGTTGCCAGCGGGTGCAAACGAACCTATTTTCAAAACAGAAATAGAGTCACAGATGTAGAAAACAAACTCACGGTTATCAAGGAGGAAGCGGGGGGGAGTTTGGGATTGACATATACACACTACTATATATAAAATAGATAACTAATAAGAACCTACTGTATAGCACAGGGAACTCTCCTATATGGGAGTAGAATCTAAAAGAGTGGATATATGTATATGTATAACTGATTCACTTTGCTGTAAACCTGAAACTAACACAACATTGTAAATCAACTATAATCCAGTAAAAATTAATTAAAAAAAAAGTTGCCAGCAGAATTCCCTGGTGGTCCAGTGGTTAGGACTCCAGGCTTTCACTGCCAAGGGCCCAGGTTCAGTCCCTGGTCAGGGAACTAAGATCCCACAAGCTGCACGGCATGGCCAAAAAAAGTTGCCGGCAATTGCAGTCTCTATCTTAAAGTTGTTGAAACTGGGAAATACTGCCCATTTGATGGGAGTAAGTCGTTTCTTTACTTTAGTGCATTGTTTTTCAATCTGAAATAAATATGGTGGGTTATGACTAGTGTAGAAAGAACATGTATATGTATGCCAGACTGTATTCCAGTAAGGGTAAATATTGATGGTAAAACTTTTGTTTCAATATATATAAATAGATATATATATATATACAGTATATACCAGTATATGTATTATTTGGTAAAGTATTTTGTTTCAAGTATGTATTTTTTCCTACAGAGATTCAGGATGACTGTTCAGAGAATTAGGAATTAAAGGGAAAGGTGACCACTAAAGGCTGGAGAAGTTGGAAACATTTCAGTTCTAACTCTCCAAGTGTTGGGAAATTTAAATAAGTAAAGTAATGCTTCTCTCTGCTTCTGACCCTGTTACTGTAGCCAGGCACTGCTCTAAACATCTTACCTGTATTGACTCATATAATCCCCACAATAAACCTATGAGGTAGGTACTGTTATCATCCCCATTTTACAGATGAGAAAACTGGAGCATGGAAAGGTTAAGACATTTGCCCAAGGTTGCACGTCTGGGAATCAAACCTAGGCATATGGAATGTATGAGATTGTTTCAGGAAACAAAGCCTTAACTCTTTTTTGAAGATAGATTAAGCCATGATAGCCAACAGTTGACTATTTAATAAAGAATAAACACATGCCTACAAAGTTAATTTAAAATTAACTGGAGCGGTTTTTTTTAGGTATAATTAGTGATTTAGTATTAAAGTTTACTGGCTATTTTAAGATTTGAATTTATCTTAGAAAAAAAATACTGGTTGGCTCCTGACAGTCTTTTCTTTCAGCTCCCCAAACAGGAGAAAAGCCAGCCATTCAGCCCACAGAGCCGTAACCCTGTTGGCAGCTCTCCAAGCTGTAGGCATAATGCTGAGGGGAGAGGCAGCCTATGATGAACCAGCTTCCTGCATTCAAACCTACAACGCCATAGCAAATGTCACAGATGGTAGGGGAGATGGAGTGATGGAAATAACTGACAGAACCCATGACAGTACTGCCCGCTGACACACTGCGAGGAACCGCTGCGAGCCTGCCTCAGAGAAGCCTCCCTCAAGTGGAGTTCCTCTTCCATTTCCCAAGCGGGGCCTGAATTGAGGCAATAATAGCATTCATTACTCTGAATGGGACACTGGGCCAATTTTCAGGAGTCAAGAGAACAAATTTAAAGGCATAGATACAGATAGAAAATGAGGAAGCTGGGACACACTAGTGAATTACGTAGGTGGTTTTCCTTTCTCTAACCATAATATTCTCACCTACTGTGGGCAGAATAGGCATAACATACACATACAAAACTGCCTTCAGCGAACAATAGCTGGTGTTCGTTGAGTTCCGTGCTTGTTTACTTGGCTGAGGACATTCTCTGAATTTAGGAGTGATTTTGGAGGTAGGGTGTCTTGGACAGGCTCCCTAAATCCACACACACTCTAGGAAGGCACAGGGGGACAGGCTGTTTCCATACGAGCAGGAGCCTATTTCAGTTGCCTAATGGTTCAGTTTCCTGCTTGCTAGAAATTCCTTGAGCATTTATTAAAAATTTAGGTGATCCAAACACTGTATTTTTCATGTACATATAACTAAATCTGGAGACTTAGTTTTGGGCTTTACTAATAAATGATGACCAGCTTATATGCCTGAACACACCATAAACTTTCCAGAAGTGAGATTATAAAAGTCCTGATAATCTTTTTAAAAAGTTCAGTGACCTTTTTATCCATAGCATTTGAACCTCAGGTGGTATGTTGTTTTTTGGGTGATTTAATATGCACTTTCTTTTTAGGAATGTGAACCTCATTTATTTGTACCAAAAATGCACAAGATAGACAAGCGGCATATGGCATATTCAAATTATTTTTAAAAGAAAATAACTTTTATAGGATAAATAAGGAGAAAACAAGCAATTTGGTGAAAGATAATGTAGGAAAGTACTTTCCAAATGGGTTTATTAAGTAATAGCCAGAGATTTGACTTCTAGGTGCTTTTCCTTCTCAGAATGCAGGACCCCTGGTGTTCTGCTTGGCTCCAGAGACCATTCTTTGTTCCTGTGGGGCAGTACAAAGGGTCAGAGACTCTGTCTCACAATTTGAATTCTGTTCCTTCTTTCCAACCGAAATGCAGAAGGACGATTATCTCTAGTTATGATAAGTGGAATTCTGCTCTATCCCCTGTGCCTGAACGCTTATCTTGTTACCTCCAGGCCTGTGGCTGTTGCCTTGTTCTTGCCAGTTTCTCTTTCAAGACCTAGAACCCTGCCCTAGAATAAGCCCAGTGGACCCTGCTCTATGCCTCCCGCCTGTTCACTCTTGGATTCCTCCTGACTGGGATGTATTGGACTACACAGGCACCCCACTGTAGACCTCCCTGATGCTAATTGCATCAGTGCCATGCCAGCCAACTGACAGTTTTCAGTGGCACATCATCTGAAGCAGCATTTTCTGTTAGCCAGACAGGATTCCCTCATTTTGTATCCTCATTTTGCTCCATGCCAGCAGTGGATCTAGGCCTGCGGGTGTTTCTGTTTCCTTCCTAGATATGTGTTGAGATAACGACTTTAGTCCTGAATAGTGCACATTCACTCTAGGGGTGTGTGTGTGTGTGTGTGTGTGTGTGTGTGTGTGTGAATTTCCTTGTTTCTTGACTGCTTTCAGTCTCTCTTACTTGTCATTTAGTAGTGTGACTCCTGACAAAATCATATTTCCAGTGCTTACCATGTAGGAGTCCAGAATCAGAATCTGGAAAGAAGATGTGGAAGCATCCACTGGATATTCTGATTGACTCTTTTAGAAATGAGATCTGATTTTTTTCAAACTGTGCTTGTTTTATTTCAAACACTTTCCCTCCATAAAGTTTTATTCTCTAGAGTTTTTTCCCACAGTAGTGTCTCTGATATGAATAGATTAATCAGAAGATAGATATATATTCTTGGCTTCTGATATAAATATAATATTTATATTACAAATATAAATTTATAGTAGAATTGGTTTCATTTGTGTTGTTGTTTTGGGGATAATATGATTCCATTAACTTCTATTATACATTTAAAAAGCTTAAGGTTGAAATATCACTTCTATAAAATTGTTATAGCTCATAAAGATTAGTTTTCTTCTAAAAATCAAATAACAGAATTCAAGCAAAATAATTTTAGCCATTTTAATGCCTGAAAATGTAAAATGTTTTCTAATTGGTTAGAGGAAGCAGATTTCCCCCAGTATAGTTAAACTCAGGAGAGAACCATCTTTATTAAACTGCAAAAGCACATTTTCATTAAATACAAAATGGCACCAGGTGAGGAAAGTAACCGGCTGACAGAAAAGGCCTTTGATGAATCAGGGTGTGTTTAAAATGTGCTATCTGCACTAAAGCCCTAGATCCATTTGTGTGGCTTTCAACAATTAATGTGACAGATGGTCTCAAACAGCCTTGGAATCCTGATCTTTTGTGTCAAGCTTCAGAGGCTTGGCAGTTGCTCTGGAAGGTTGAAGTGTCAATCTGTCCACCAGCTGTCTGCACTTTGGTTCCATAGTCGACAGGAGATGGCCATGGCTATAAGAGCAGCTCTCTACCCCTCCTGAGGGGGAAGCATCTAGGTTGGAATCTTGATGTTCAAACGTACTTTGGAGAGGCTGGTATGTGGGCTTGCAGTAGAAAGCCAGTCTACATGGCATCAAAGCTGTTGACAACAGTAGTAGTTTCTATGTCTGTTCTTTGTATAGTATATGGAAATATGTGTTTATATATGTTATTTTTTCCATTTTTTAAAGTAAAAATGTCAAAGGTTCATAAAAATTAAAAGAATGTACAGTAATCACCTTTATATTCACCACTAAGATTCAACGATTTTTAATGTTTTGACATCTATATATCTGTCTATTTGGCAATATCTGGGGACTTTTTAGATTGTTACAACTCAGGGGGTGCTACTAGCATTTTGTAGGTAGAGGCCAGAGATGCTGCTAAACATTGTACAATACATTGAACAGGCAGCTCCCTCAACAAAGAATTATCCACCCCCAAATGTCAGTAAGGCCACAACTGAGAATTGAGAGGTGTGTGTGTGTGTGTTGCTGAACCAGCTGACAGTGAGTTGTAGACATAATGGTACTTCATTTCTAAATAACATGAAGAGTCCATGTTATTTAAGAAAAAAGAATTTAAAGAAATAGGAGAGTGTCCAGAGATGGAAGAAGCAGAGAAAAAGTGCTAGAAAATTAGATAAGGGAAGATTCCAGGATATAAGGATAAGGTGAAATGTGTAGAAAAACCTGATTGAGTTGTTGGTCACATCTGGATCCTTGGCAGAAATTATCTGTATGGTTGTTCCAATTGCCACATCTTCAGGTACCTCCACAAAATAAAAGCCAGGTTCAAACACAGGGGGCTCATCCACATCTTCCACACTGATGTGCACTGTGGTTGTGTCCTGAAATGGACCTAGGTTCAGAAAACGCATCTCTAGGTGAGGATTGGCTCCCTCCACTTTTAAGGTGTAGCTTTTCTTGGTTTCAAAACTCAGGGGCTGAAAAGTAATGACAGGAAAATAGATCAGTTAGGAGCATATACGTCAGGGTTCTAAAGGATGGATGATACTGCTGGCTAGTGGGTAGATTCCCAAATGCATTAAAATGGTGGAAAAGAGGCAAGAGGAAAAATAAGGGAATTTTTTCTTTTGTTCCATGGTTCTTGGTCTTAATGTCAGTTTCAACAATTTGGTAAAGAAAGTAAGGAAGATGCTAAAGGAAGCCAGTTTGCTGATGAAGAAAGCCACTGTACCCTGGGCAGGGCTGACTTAACTTGTCTACTCTTTAATCAGCATGGTCATCTTTAGAAATGCTTGTTCATTTGAAAAGGTGTCATGATAATTAAGAGAGAGTTTGAGTTCTATTTCAGCGTATCCATACAACTGAGGCCTAGGCTTTTCTGTTTTCTTCCTTTAAAAAAAACCAATTCTTGAGTACAAAGGCAATAGTGATTTTTTTCCAAGAAACTATCAATAAACACCTCACAAAGGTTCTCAGAGCACTGTGTCAGATCAATATTTGTGTGTTCAGTTTATCATAGACAATCTTTTTTAAAAACCTAATCCAATGCCTCATTTTACAGTTAAAGAAACTGAGACTCAGCGAGCTAGCAGACTGGCCTAAGCTGATGTGGTTACGCTGTGTCAGAGTAGAAATGCTGCTCTTGATTTTTAAATTCCTCATTCAGGGCTCACCCCCAAAAGTTTAACTTTGTCTAATAAAACCCCATGTCGTAAAATATAACTTTTTGGTGTTTCCTTTTTTGGATCTATCTCCACCTTCAGAATGTTTTATGTCAAAATAAATACAGCACTTTAGGGCAGAAAGTGGACTTGAATGCCATCTCAAGAATAATCCATTTGTGTTTTTTTTTTTTAACTGACAAAAATGTATAAAAGTTTAAAGCAAAACTTACCTCAAAATATCATTAATAATTTAAAAAATGATGGAAACTCAATTCTATAATTACAGAGGATAGTGAAGCAGTTACTAAAGCTTAAAAGTCACATGTCCACTTGGTGATGACAAGTTTTTCTAGCTAAACATTTCATTCATTTGTCCCTTTTTCATAAAATGTGCTGAATGTCAGCACGTCTCATGTTAGAAAGAGGCATGTGTCTAAGCAAGTGGTTTGCTTTTGAGAAACAAACAGCAGTAGGAATTGCTTTAACTAAATTTGTTATTTTCAAATTCTAACAAAAAGTTTTTTGTTTGTTTTGTTGCTGTTGTTGGTTTACCGCTTGTCCTGTATTTACTTAGCACCATACTTTGTACTCTTCGTTTCATGGAGTCCACCTTTCCCATTTGAACAAAGTGGCCATTTCCACCAGCCGCCCTGCGTCCGTAGTTCTTAGTCAAAAGGCAGGGTTTTCATAAACAGGGATATCTGCCACTCATGTTTCAATAAATTTGAAGGAATAGGTTTACCAGTTTATTTTATTTATACTGCTGTTTTACGTCTAGACATTTATCTTTCCTGGTAAATTACATTGTATTCTTTTAGAATTCTTTCCTTATGTAGAAGTAACCCAAAGTGGACACTGATTGTTTATGTTAGGTTTGAGCTAGGCAAAATATGTTGTTCCTTTAATTTTAAGTCATTTTTCTAATTTGGTATGAATTTTGTAAAAATTAAGATGTAACTTATATACATTAAAATTCATCTTTTTTAGTGTAAATTTTTGTAGGTTTTGACAAATGTATATAGTTATGTATGTGTCTCCTATGATAATTAAGATATAGAACAGTTCCATCACCCCATTATGCCCTGATCAGTACCTCTTTGTGGTCAGATCCCACCCACCTGGCACCCACTGATCTATTTTGTATCCCTTTTACAAGAATGTCATATAAATGCAGTCATTCAGTGTGTAGTCTTTTGAGTCTGGTTTCTTTCACTTAACATATGCATTTGAGATTCATTCATGTGATTGTGAATGTGGAGTTTGTCCCTTTTATTTCCAAGTAGTATTGCATTGTATGGATGTACCACAGTTTGTTTATCCATCCTCCACTGGAGCTACATTTGAGTTGTTTCCAATTTCTGATGATTATGCATAAAGCTACTATGAACATTTGTATACAGGTTTTTGTGGGAACATAGGTTTTCATTTCACTTGGGTAAATACCTAGGAGTGGGATCACAGGATTATTTGGTAAGCATATTTTAAACTTTATAAGAAACTTCCAAACCAATTTTCAAAGTGGCTGTAACATTTTGCATTCCCACCAGGAATGTATGAGAGTTCTGGTTGCTCCACATCCTTGTCATTATTTGGTTTTGTCAGTTTTTCTGGTTTTAGCATCCTGCTGGGTGTGAAACGGTATCTCATTGTGGTTTTGATTTGCATTTCCCTAATGCCTAATTATGTTGAGCATCTTTATATCTTCTTGAAGAGTTCTTTATATATTTTATATTAAAGTCTTTTATCAGGCAGGTGATTTGCAAATATTTTCTCCCAATCTGTGATTTATTTTTTCACTCAATTTTGATGAAGTCTCATTTATCACTTTTTATTTTGTAGATTGGGATTTTGGTGTCATATCTAAAAAAATTACCTAATCAGGGTCACAAAGACTTTATTCTCTGTTTTCTTCTAGAAATTTTATAGTTTTAGTTTTTCACATTTAGGTAAATCATCTATTTTGGGTTTATTTTTGTAGCTATGAATCAAGGTTCTTTATTATTATTTTTTTTGTATACAGACATCCAATTTTTCTAGCACTGTTGAAAGACGAGTGAGTTTTTAATTATTGTTAAAATTTCTTTTTAAATAAGTTACTTAGTGATTTTTATATTATTTAAGATTATCGTCTCCCTTAAATAATTTTATTATTTAAAATTTAAAGAAAACTTTGCCTTAAATACCCTAAACTTTAAATTGCCCATAATTGATATGAGTTTGACATTTCTGTCTAGAAAAGTTTTTGTACTTGTTTTTACATATTTAAATAGTAAATCAAAGAGTAGTAATGTCTGAGAACCCAAGTTAAATTCAAGAAATTTCCTAGAGTTGGAGCACATAAAAATGAAGTTATTATAGCCTTGAAAATTGAGTAATGAAAATTATGTTACAAAATAGTAATGCAGTTCCCCTAAGCAGCATTAATCATTCCCTCTTCTTTTCCCATAGCACTTTGTCTTACTTCCATTATGGCTCTTCTTATTTTGTATTATAAATATTTCTTTCTGTGTTGGTTGCCTTCATGATACTAAAGGGCAAAGATTATGATTTAGTCAGATTTTTATTCCCCAGTACCTAGGGAGGGCCTAAAACCCAAACATGTTGTTACATTGAGTAGTGTAAAAGTTTTTCAGTGTATTAACATGTATTGATACTAGTTGAATGATGATATATACAGACTTTACGTTGCCATATTTCAATGATTTAAAGATACACATTTTTTTGTATTTTGACATTTTGGAAATAGGGTTGCTTCTCCAATTGATAGCATCTTATAATTGCTGTAGGCCCAACGAGAGGTACGATGTAGTTGTCACCATTTGTGCTAGCCAAACCTGGTCAAAGTCGTTCACGCTGTACTTCGGTTGAGTTCTGCACTTGTTGGTAATACATGTGTTGAACTTTACTGCCTTCTAAAATGTCTTCAGAAAGATTGTATTATGATTCAACATTGAAACAAAAGTTGCTGTGTAGGTAAAATGGTATGGAAACAATAGCAGGGAATAAATCTGATATTAGTGAAGCAAATACATCTGTGTCTGCAAGGGCTTTTCCAGTAACTACAAACAAAGGAATGAGAAAGCATTGTATCATTCAAATTAGCAGGAGGTTTTTGTGTGTGTGTGTTTTAAGTGATATATAAAACAGTGATGAGGAATGTGTCAGGGAGGACCTTCAAGATGGCAGAGGAGTAAGACATGGAGATCACTTTTCTCCCCACAAATACATCAAAAATATATCTACATGTGGAACAACTCCTACAGAACACCTGCTGAATGCTGGCAGAAAACCTCAGACTTCCCAAAAGGCAAGAAACTCCCCACGTACCTTGGTAGGGCAAAAGAAAAAAGGAAAAACAGAGACAAAAGAATAGGGATGGGACCTGCACCTCTGGGAGGGAGCTGTGAAGGAGGAAAAGTTTGCACACACTAGGAAGCCCGTTCACTGGCGGAGACGGGCGGTGGGTGTGGAGGGAAGCTTCGGAGCCACAGAGGAGAGTGCAGCAACAGGGGTGCAGAGAGCAAAGTGGAGAGATTCCCGCACAGAGGATCAGTGCCGACTGGCACTCACCAGCCTGAGAGGCTTGTCTGCTCACCTGCCGGGGCGGGTGGGGGCTGGGAGCTGAGGCTCAGGCTTCGGAGGTCAGATTCCAGGGACAGGACTGGGGTTGGCTGTGTGAACACAGCCTGAAGGGGGCTAGTGCGCCACAGCTAGCTGGGAGGGAGTCCGGGAAAAAGTCTGGACCTGCCAAAGAGGCAAGAGACCATTGTTTTGGGGTGCATGAGGAGAGGGGATTCAGAGCACCGCGTAAACGAACTCCAGAGATGGGCGCAAGCCGTGGCTATCAGCTTGGACCCCAGAGATGGGCATGGAATGCTAACGCTGCTGGTGCAGCCACCAAGAATCCTGTGTGCAAGCACAGGTCACTATCCACACCTCCTCTCCCAGGAGCCTGTGCAGCCCGCCACTGCCAGGGTCCCATGATCCAGGGACAGCTTCCCTGGGAGAACGCACGGCGCGCCTCAGGCTGTTGCAACATTTTGGCTTCTGCTTCCGCAGGCTCGCCCCGCATTCCATACCCCTCCCTCCCCCCAGCCTGAGTGAGCCAGAGCCCCCGAATCAACTACTCCTTTAACCCGCTCCTGTCTGGGTGAAGAACAGATGCCAGAGGGTGACCTACGTGCAGAGGCGAGGCCAAATCCAAAGCTGAACCCCAGGAGCTGTGCGAACGAAGATGAGAAAGGGAAATCTCTCTGTGCAGCCTCAGGAGCAGCGCATTAAACCTCCACAGTCAACTTGATGTACCCTGCGATCTGTGGAATACCTGAATAGACAACGAATCATCCCAAAACTGAGGCGGTGGACGTTGGGAGCAACTGTAGACTTGGGGTTTGCTTTCTGCGTCTAATTTGTTTCTAGTTTTATGTTTACCTAGTTTAATATTTAGAGCTTATTATCACTGGTAGATTTGTTTATTGATTTGGTGGCTCTCTTCCTTTTTTTAATATATATACATATATATTTTTTTCCCTTTTTCTCTTTTTGGGAGTGTGTATGTATATACTTCTTTGTGTGATTTTGTCTGTATAGGTTTACTTTTACCATTTGTCCTAGGGTTCTATCTGTCCGTTTATTATTAGTGTCGTTTTTAGTGCTTGTTATCATTGGTGGATTTGTTTATTGTTTTGATTGCTCTCTTCTTTTTTTTTTAATAAATTACTTTTTTATTTTAATAATATGTATTTTTAAATTTTTTATGTTAATAACTTTATTTTATTATTTTCTTTCTTTATTATTTTTTAATTTTCTCCCTTTTCTTCTGAGCCGTGTGGGTGACAGGGTCTTGGTGCTCCGGCCAGGTGTCAGGCCTGAGCCTCTGAGGTGGGAGAACCGAGTTCAGGACATTGGTCCACCAGAGACCTACTGACCCCATATAATATCAATCGGCGAGAGCTCTCCCAGAGGTCTCCATCTCAACGCTAAGACCCACTCCACTCAGTGACCAGCAATCTCCAGTGCTGGACACCCTATGCCAAACAACTAGCAAGACAGGAACACAACCCCACCCATTATCATAGAGGCTGCCTAAAATCATAGTAAGTTCACAGACACCCCAAAACATATCACTGGACGCGGTCCTGCCCACCAGAAAGACAAGATCCAGCCTCATCCATCAGAACACAGGCACCAGTCCCTCCACCAGGAAACCTACACAACCCACTGAACCAACCATACCCAGTGAGGGCAGAACCCAAAACAATGGGAACTACGAACCTGCAGCCTGTGAAAAGGAGACCTCAAACACAGTAAGTTAAGCAAAATGAGAAGACAGAGAAATACACATCAGATGAAGGAGCAAGGTAAAAACTCACCAGACCAAACAAATGAAGAGGAAATAGGCAGTCTACCTGAAAAAGAATTCAGAGTAATGATAGTAAAGATGATCCAAAATCTTGGAAATAGAATGGAGAAAATACAAGAAATGTTTAACAAGGACCTAGAAGAACTAAAGAGCAAACAAACTGATGAACAACACAATAAATGAAATTAAAAATTTTCTAGAAGGAATCAGTAGCAGAATAACTGAGGCAGAAGGATGGATAAGTAACCTGGAAGATAAGATAGTGGAAATAACTACCGCAGAGCAGAGTAAAGAAAAACGAATGAAGAGAATTGAGGACAATCTCAGAGACCTCTGGGACAACATTAAACGCACCAACATTCAAATTATAGGGGTCCCAGAAGAAGAAGAGAAAAAGAAAGGGTCTGAGAAAATATTTGAAGAGATTATAGTTGAAAACTTCCCTAATATGGGAAAGGAAATAGTCAAGTCCAGGAAGCACAGAGTCCCATACAGGATAAATCCAAGGAGAACCACGCCAAGACACATATTAATCAAACTATCAAACATTAAATACAAAGAAAAAATATTAAAAGCAACAAGGGAAAAGCAACAAATAACATACAAGGGAATCCCCATGAGGTTAACAGCTGATCTTTCAGCAGAAACTCTGCAAGCCAGAAGGGAGTGTCAGGACATATTTAAAGTGATGAAAGGGAAAAACCTACAACCAGGATTACTCTACCCAGCAAGGATCTCATTCAGATTCAACGGAGAAATTAAAACCTTTACAGACAAGCAAAAGCTAAGAGAATTCAGCACCACCAAACCAGCTTCACAACAAATGCTAAAGGAACTTCTCTAGGCAGGAAACACGAGAGAAGGAAAAGACCTACAATAACAAACCCAAAACAATTAAGAAAATGGTAACAGGAACATACATATCGATAATTACCTTAAATGTAAATGGATTAAATGCTCCCACCAAAAGACGTAGACTAGCTGAATGGATACAAAATCAAGACCCATATATATGCTGTCTACAAGAGACCCACTTCAGACCCAGGGACACATACAGACTGAAAGTGAGGGGTTGGAAAAAGATATTCGATGCAAATGGAAATCAAAAGAAAGCTAGAGTAGCAATTCTTATATCAGACAAAATAGTCTTTAAAATAAAAATTGTTTATTACAAGATACAAAGCAGGACACCACATAATGATCAAGGAATCAATCCAAGAAGAAGATATAACAATTGTAAATATTTATGCACCCTGCATAGGAGCACCTCAATACATAAGGCAAATGGTACCAGCCATAAAAGGGGAAATTGACAGTAATAGTCATAGTAGGGTACTTTAACACCCAACTTTCACCAACGGACAGATCATCCAAAATGAAAATAAATAAGGAAACACAAGCTTTAAGTGACACATTAAACAAGATGGATTTAATTGATATTTATAGGACATTTCATCCAAAAACAACAGAATATACTTTCTTCTAAAGTGCTCATGGAACGTTCTCCAGGGTAGATCATATCTTGGGTCACAAATCAAGCCTTGGTAAATTTAAGAAAATTGAAATCGTATCAAGTATCTTTCCTTACCACAGCGCTATAAGATTAGATATCAGTTAAAGGAAAAAAACTGTAAACCATGCAAACACATTGGAGGCTAAACAGTACACTACTAAATAACCAAGAGATCACTGAAGAAATCAAAGAGGAGATCAAAAAATACCTAGAAACAAATGACAATGAAAACACGATGACCCAAAACCTATGGGATGCAGAAAAAGCAGATCTAAGAGGGAAGTTTATAGCAATACAGTCCTATCTCAAGAAACAAGAAAAAACTCAAATAAACAACCTAAACTGACACCTAAAGCAATTGGAGAAACAAGAACAAAATAACCCCAAAGTTAGCAGAAGGAAAGAAATCATAAAGATCAGAACAGAAATAAATGAAAAGGAAATGGAGGAAACGGTAGCAAAGAACAATAAAACTAAAAGCTGGTTCTTTGAGAAGGTAAACAAAATTGATAAACCATTAGCCAGACTCATCAAGGAAAAAGGGAAAAGAGTCAAATCAATAGAATGAAACAGAAGAAGTAACAATTGACACTGCAGAAATACAAAGGAACATGAAAGATTACTACAAGCAAGTATATGACAATAAAATGGACAACCTGGACGAAATGGACAAATTCTTAGAAAAGCACAACCTTCTGAGACTGAACCAGGAAGAAATAGAAAATATAAACAGACCAGTCACAAGCACTGAAATTGAAGCTGTGGTTAAAAATCTTCCAACAAAAAAAGCCCAGGACCAGATGGCTTCACAGGCAAATTCTACCAAACATGTACAGAAGAGCTAACACCTATCCTTCTCAAACTCTTCCGAAATATAGCAGAGGGAGGAACACTCCCAAACTCATTCTACGAGTCCACCATCACCCTGATACCAAAACCAGACAAAGATGTCACAAAAAAAGAAAACTACAGACCAATACCACTGATGAACATAGATGCAAAAATTCTCAACAAAATACTAGCAAACAGAATCCAACAGCACATTAAAAGGATCATACACCATGATCAAGTGGGGTTTATCCCACTTGATCATGCAAGGATTCTCCAGTATACGTAAATCAGTCAATGTGATACACCATATTAACAAACTGAAGAATAAAAACCATATGATCATCTCAATAGATGCAGAAAAAGCTTTTGACAAAATTTAACACCCATTTATGATAAAAACTCTCTAGAAAGTAGGCATAGAGGAAACTTACTTCAACATAATAAAGGCCATATATGACAAACCCACAGCCAGCATTGTTCTCAATGGTGAAAAGCTGAAACCATTTCCACTAAAATCAGGAACAAGACAAGGTTGCCCACTCTCACTGCTGTTATTCAACATAGTTTTGGAAGTTTTAGCCACAG
This sequence comes from Balaenoptera physalus, assembly GCF_965194825.1. Classification (NCBI taxonomy): domain Eukaryota; kingdom Metazoa; phylum Chordata; class Mammalia; order Artiodactyla; family Balaenopteridae; genus Balaenoptera; species Balaenoptera physalus. The sequence continues at coordinate 14,569,100 of NC_138897.1, forward strand.
CAATCAGAGAAGAAAAAGAAATAAAAGGAATCCAAATCGGAAAAGAAGAAGTAAAGCTGTCACTGTTTGCAGATGACATGATACTATACATAGAGAATCCTAAAGATCCTCCCAGAAAACTACTAGAGCTAATCAGTGAATTTGGTAAAGTAGCAGGATACAAAATTAATGCACAGAAATCTCTTGCATTCCTATACACTAATGATGAAATATCTGAAAGAGAAATTAAGGAAACACTCCCATTTACCATTGCAACAAAAAGAATAAAACACCTAGGAATAAGCCTACCTAAGGAGACAAAAGACCTGTATGCAGAAAACTATAAGATACTGATGAAGGAAATTAAAGATGATACAGAAAGATGGAGAGATATACCATGTTCTTTGATTGGAAGAATCAGCATTGTGAAAATGACTGTATTACCCAAAGCAGTCTACAGATTCAGTGCAATCCCTATCGAACTACCAGTGGCATTTTTCACAGAACTAGAACAAAAAATTTCACAATTTCTATGGAAACACAAAAGACTCTGAATAGCCAAAGCAATCTTGAGAAAGAAAAATGGAGCTGGAGGAGTCAGACTCCTGGAGTTCAGACTGTACTACAAGCTACAGTAATCAAGACAGTATGGTACTGGCACAAAAACAGAAATATAGATCAGTGGAACAGGATAGAAAGCCCAGAGATAAACCCACACACATATGGTCACCTTAGCTTTGATAAAGGAGGCAAGAATATACAATGGAGAAAAGACAGCCTCTTCAATAAGTGGTGCTGGGAAAACTGGACAGCTACATTTAAAAGAATGAAATTAGAGCACTCCGTAACACCATAGAGAAAAATAAACTCAAAATGGATTAAAGACCTATATGTAAGGCTAGACACTATCAAACTCTTAGAGGAAAACATAGGCAGAACACTCCATGACATAAATCACAGCAAGATCCTTTTTGACCCACCTCCTACAGAAATGGAAATAAAAATAAACAAATTGGTCCTAATGAAACTTAAAAGCTTTTGCACAGCAAAGGAAAGCATAAACAAGACAAAAAGAGAAACCTCAGAATGGGAGAAAATATTTGCAAATGAAGCAACTGACAAAGGATTAATCTCCAAAATATACAGGCAGCTCATGCAGCTCAATATCAAAAAAAACAACCCAATCCAAAAATGGGCAGAAGACCTAAATAGACATTTGTCCAAAGAAGATATACACATTGCCAACAAACACATGAAAGGATGCTCAACATCACTAATCATTAGAGAAATGCAAATCAAAACTACAATGAGGTATCACCTTACACCAGTCAGAATGGCCAGCATCAAAAAATCTACAAACAATAAATGCTGGAGAGGGTGTGGAGAAAAGGGAACCCTCTTGCACTGTTGGTGGGAATGTAAATTGATACAGCTACTATGGAGAACAGTATGGTGGTTCCTTAAAAAACTAAAAATAGAACTACCCTACGACCCAGCAATCCTACCACTGGGTATATACCTGGAGAAAAGCATAATTCAAAAAGAGTCATGTACCACAATGTTCACTGCAGCACTATTTACAATAGCCAGGACATGGAAGCAACCTAAGCATCCATCGACAGATGAATGGATAAAGAAGATGTGCCACATATATACAATGGAATATTACTTAGCCATAAAAAAGAAACGAAATTGAGTTATTTGTAGTGAGGTGGATGTACCTAGAGTCTGTCATACAGAGTGAAGTAAGTCAGAAAGAGAAAAACAAATACTGTATGCTAACACATACATGTGGAATCTACAAAAAAAAATGGTTCTGAAGAACCTAGAGGCAAGACAGGAATAAAGACGCAGACGTAGAGAATGGACTTGGGGACATGGGAAGGGGGAAGGGTAAGCTGCGACGAAGTGAGAGAGTGGCATGGACATATATACACTACCAAATGTAAAACAGATAGCTAGTGGGAAGCAACCGCATAGCACAGGGAAATCAGCTGGGTGCATTGTGACCACCTAGAGGGGTGGGATAGGGAGATTGGGGGTAGACGAAAGAGGGAGGGTATATGGGGATATATGTATACGTATAGCTGATTCAGTTTGTTATACAGCAGAAACGAACACACCATTGCAAAGCAATTATACTCCAATAAAGAAGTTTAAAAAAATTAAAAATAAGACAGTGATGAGAATTCATGGCACCTTAGGTTTGATGAAATTCAAAAGTTTTCTGCTTTGTGGCCTGCCTAAGAGGAGAGTGGACTTGAAACAATTGTTTATTGTATGCTGGAAGATGGAAGACATGCTGAAGATATAAGATCATGCTCATATAGGATAAAGAACATTCTGAAAATTGTATGTTTCAAGTTATCTTTGAAAAGCATTTAAATTAAGAGACTGAAAATCAATTGATTGATTACTTAAAAGCCAAAAAAGACCCAAGGTACTGGGTAGTAATCAGTGTGGTTTTATGAAGACCCAATTCTATCAATTCAACTTAATTTCTCTTTTTGAAAAAGTGTGTGCTTTTTTAGACAAATAATAGGCCTAAGGGAAATAAATCAAAAGCAGAACATTTCTTTCAATTTTACATGACATTATTAATGACAAAGTAGGAGGATGGGTGTGGATCAAGCATCTGAGTGAATGTTGTTCCAAAGGTATAGATTTAGCAGTCAATAGCCTCTAAAGTATTTATTATATTTGACTTGTCCATCTACTCAACTTATTGACCTGTTTCTTAATTCCATTTTCTGGCACCTCATAAGTTCAGAAGAGGAATCCAAATGACCTTGGCAAAGTTGATACATGTTTTGATTAAACATGGATATAGTTTTAGCAATGACAGTGAAAGACAGTGTTCTGTCTTACGAGGTTTAATCTTTTTTCCAGGTAAGGGAGCTGGAGAAACGACATTTTGAGGTTCCTTTCAGATACAGTCTATGGCCATACCACCCTAACCAATCTCATCATATACAAAATTATAATAGTTAATATTTTTTAAATTAATGGCTTATAGTAAGGTCTAAGATATATTCTAATAATTGGACATAAATTAATATTATTTTATTATTTAGAATTATATATTATTTAAGATATAAAATAAAATTTAAAATATATTGAGAACCTCAAAAGCTCTTTTTCTGATTGCTTAATTCTTTAAAGATAAATTTTGCTTTAAAGAGATAATAATTATCCCAAACTTTGAGGTTTTACCTTGTTTATAGTTACCAGTCATGATAGGCAATGTATTATTAATTTTTAGCTTGAGGCATGCCACGTAATAGGGGAGTGTTCTTAATCTTATGTCATACAACAACTTGGTATTATTATTCTAGTCACCTTTTATAATGTATTATTAGTTTTCAAAGAATATGAGTAAAATAAACTACATTATTTAAATTACATCCAGATTTATATGATGTTTCCAAAGTTAATGTCAGCATTTTGCACTGTTTTGAGGTCATTGTGTGCTGGTTATAAAGATTTCTGGTTGGAGGAATGCTGGATATATCTGTTCTTTTGCTGTACTTGATTGCACATTAAATAAATAAGGACAAACATGTGAACTCTCCCTTCTTCCCTTCTAAAGCAGTGTTAATTCAACTCTATGGAACAGCATAGAATAAAGTTATTATTAACACATTAACTTGTGCCACATTCTAAGTTATGACTTTGTTGCTTTTGTCAGGGTCATCAATGACCTCCCTGTTCCAAAAGTCTGTGATTAATTTTCGGTGTTTTTATATGACCTTTAGCAGCACTTATCACAGCAGCACTGAGAGCAGTCACTCTCTTCTCTTGGAAACAGTTTCTTTACACCTTCCAGGACACCAGACTCTCCTGATCTTCCTTCTGCCTCCCTGGTCTCTCCTCCTCAGTCTCCTTGCTTGTTTTTGCTCTCCCTGACCTTATCACATTGGGCTGCCACAGGATTTATTTCACTGCCCTCTTCTCCATCTATGCTCGATCCCTTGGAATATTATTATTTTTTATTTGCTTTAAGTACCATTTATGACTCTCAAATTTATATTTTCAGTCCAAAACTCTTCTCCAAATTCCAGACTCCTATAACCGACAACTGCTATACATCTCCACTTGGGTGTCTGATAGACATTGCAAATGTTACGTGCTCAGAACTGAATTCCAGTATTTCCCCGTATCACTTAGTGCCATCTCTATTCTTTTTGTCGCTCAACCAACTCCTCTTTTTCTTTCATATCCTCATCCAATCTGTTAGGAAATCCTGTTGGTTCTACTTTCAAAATATATTCAGATTCTGACCAGTTCTCACCACATCCATTCCCAATACCATAGACCAAGGCATCATCATCTCTTACCTTGATTATTGCAATAGCCTCTCAGCTGGACTCCCTGTTTCCATTCTTGCCCCCTTATGGCCTTTTCTCAACACAGCTTACACAGTAATTATTTCATAATAAAAGTCCAGTGATGTCACACATCTGTTAAAATCCTTCAGTTCTCCACTTTAGTCAGATTAAAACCCAAAGTCCTTAATCTGCCTGCAAGGTCCTAACACAGTCTGTCCCCCTTGTTACTTTTCTGACCTCATCTCCTTCTGGTCTCCCTCTCCAGCCTTATAAACCCCCTTGCTGTTCTTGAAACAAGCCAGGCAGAGTCCCACCTCAGGGTCTTTGCACTGGCTGTTCCTTTGTCTGGAACACTTTCCTCAGTACTTCCGTGTCCATTCCCTTGTTTACAGGGCTGCCATTTATGGTTCTCCCTGAAAGTCATTTACAGGGCTCCTCCGAGGGTTGTGCCTTGTCAGCCTGCCCAACTCTGTGCTGTGGCTCTGCCCACTTCAAGTCTTTGCATGAATGTCACTTCTCTGTGAGGCCAGTCACAAGCATGCAATTAAATTTGAAGTCATGTTGGCTCTTCTGATCTTGCTTTGTTCTATTTTACACCCCCTCCCACATAGCACTTATTGCTTTCTAATATGCAACTTTATTGACTTACTTGCTATTTGATTGTCTTCTTCCCCTTACTAGAATGTAAACTTCAAGAGGGCAGAGGTTTTCAGTTGTTTTACTTACTCTCTACATTAAATGCCTAGAACAGTGCCTGGCACATAGGTAGGCACTCAACAAATCTTTGTTGAAGAAATACTTTAAGATATCTTGGGTTTTAAGTTGTATTTGAAATAGAGGAGAAGGAAGATGAAATTAATACTTTTTTGAATTAATGTATTTTATCAGATATATTTATTAGGATGTTAAAACTTCAATTATTTTTAGGTTTTATCTTTCAGCTGAGTATGTCCATATGTGCTTTATTCCACAGAATCGATAGCTTACATTCAAAAACTTATTAACTTACTATGAAAACTTATTAACTTATTATAACTCCTTACTATTAAGGAGTTCCAAATGGTAACATCACTCAGCAGCTGTGTTTGATAAAACCTTTCCAAGTCTGATTAGCATCTTTAGGTCTTTAAGTAGCAATTTAAAAATCCCTGCATGTTATTTATTGATTAATAATAATAGTATAGCTAGCTTTATTGTTGTTTATGGTATACTGTGGTAAAAATGAGGTTATTAAAATGCAGATATTGGTTAAGTCATTAACATCATTAGGGAATTAAGCTACAGCAGTTTTTTAAAGTGGCTAAGTAGTGAGCTAGGAGAAGTGACTTTTTTTTTTTTTTAAATAAATTTATTTATTTATTTATTTTTGGCTGCATTGGGTCTTTGTTGCTGCACTCTGGCTTTGTCTAGTTGCGGTGAGCGGGGGTTACTCTTCATTGCAGTGCACAGGCTTCTCTTTCCGGTGGCTTCTCTTGTTGCGGAGCAGGGGCTCTAGGTGTGCGGGCTTTAGTAGTTGTGGCAGGCAGGCTCAGTAGTTGCGGCTTGTGGGCTCTAGAGCACAGGCTCAGTAGTTGTGGTGCACGGGCTTAGTTGCTCCGCGGCATGTGGGATTTTCCTGAACCCGGGCTCAAACCCGTGTCCCCTGCATTGGCAGGCGGATTCTTAACCACTGCGCCACCAGGGAAGTCCGAAGTGACATATTTATAATACATTTTTATCATGACTTGGTACCCTTTCTGTAAAATGATGACACAGCCAGTGTTTACATGTAAACAAAAGGAGTAAGAGGCTTTTTTCTTATTGATAGGAAAGTGTATCAGAGAATTTGAAGCAATACATATCAATAATATAACAGTCCTTACTAATATTTCATACACATTCAAAGCCTCCATTGAAATGATTTGGAAAAAGGAGTTAGATTACCTTCTTCACAGTTATGATGCCGACTTGGAAATTGGGATCTGTGTTAATGTCGAATGCATCTGCACCATCTCCATCCACAATAGTGTACTTCATCTCTGCATTAATTCCTTCATCCAAGTCCTTGGCAAACACCCTTCCCACAGTAGAGCTAACCGGAGCTGATTCCAACACATTCATCTGATAATGTTCTGTGAGGAAGAGTGAGAACATGCATTTTCTGTAATCTATTACTACCAAAAAAAAGCCTCTTCAGTATCACATCATGTCCACCATGCTGTGCAAAACATCTTTTTCATGGTCCAAAAGTTAAAACTTGAGTTTTACAGATGAAAAAACTGAGATCCAAAGAGGCTGAGTAAATGTTATTGGGTCATAGCCTGTACTGGATATTTGATAAGTAGGTACCAAAATACCTTGATCATAATCCTAGGAGTAGGACAGGACAAAAGCAAAAATATTTCTCATCTCAGTGAATCTACCTTCAGAGTGGTAGAAGTATCAATACCTTGCTTTCCAATCTTTCCTTCCTAATGAACCATTTCCCCAAATGTTAATTACTTCTGAGAAAAATAGAAAAAACATTGTGGTCACAAAGTATGTATTTACTCTGTTCACGTTTCAAATGCCCACATTTTCCTTTGTAGCCTGGCCATCATGCTGAATGCCTGTCTCTATGACCACCTGCCCAAATTTAATGGAGACCAGTGATCTACAAGGAGGACCAGCCATGGAGAACAAACTCCACCAGCTTCAGTCTGTCCGTGCACCTGGGACTGCCCATTGGCAGCTTCTTCATGGACAGATCTCTGAAGCTTCTTGTTCTCTTTTCCAGAATAGAATGCCCCCAGAGTTCTCACATATGTAAGAAACTCAGAGCCAGTAATGTTCTCCTTTTCAACTTGATATCCTGAATTCACTAATTCAGTTCATTTTTGTCTCCATGGAGTAGTATTTTCATTAACTTACCTTCTCTGGGGCTAAACTTTTTGACATTCTTCATTGTTTTGTCAATCATAACGTGAATGACTAAATATTATATCAAGCAATCACATTTTCAATATGTACATGGTCTCTCTGATTCTAATATGCATTGCAAGCTGTGGGGATGTGAACCTGGGAAGCCTGGGATGTGACGGCTTGAGTCTCACAAAGATTTGGGGAGGCTGACAGCACCCAGCCAGCTCATAGCACCCTCCCCTGCACAGGAGGAGAAATGATGACTGTTCTTTGCCAGTGTGAGCCAAGAAATTGCTAATGTCTGTACTAAACTGGAGGCACTTGGATTTCATGATCTCTTTACATTCACTTCCAAAGTTGTTGATGGATTAGACTTTTCTATTGCAGAACACGTTTGGGAAAAACAAATAATTTTCTCCAGGAAAGCTGTATGTTCTGTGTTGAAACAAACATATACATATAATTTCTACACATAATGCATTATATTAGAAATAATAGTCTGAGGTTTTGACATTCCCTTACATTTGGTTCAGTTAAAGGTGACTGAGCTTGTTCAATATAAAATAGTAGGTGTGTCATTGTGTCAACCACAACTAATCAGTTATGATATTTGTGAAAAAGAGGGAAAATGAGATTTCCAAAATGAAGAATCAGAAGATTAATAATGCCAAAGAGTTTATCCAAGGTAGGTTATGGAATAATGAGATCATTTAAACTTAGTCTTAGCAAATAGGAGAAATAATTAATGGTGAGATAAAAAAAATTTTTTAAAAGTCCAAAAATAATGACTATTTTAGAGGAAGCAGAGATAATGTGTGAACAATGTTTAGAGACACAGAGATTACTTTTACACATTTCCATTTTGTCTTCCGTGCAACATAATCTGTGTTTCCACTCTATTCTAGGTTCTTCATTATTTAAAAAAAATGACAACTCAAAATGTGTGCTTTAGAATGGTGTTCAGATGTTGCCTTGTGGGGCAGGACTAAAATCCCAGTTATCACTGTATTGTGTTATGCTTCTGTGAAGCTGCCGTGTTTGGGGTGATATTGAGACAGGCTGGGACCTGGGCCTCTTTGCTGCAGGGCTGCAGTGCTTGCACCTGGACACACCTCTCCAGCAACAAAAGACAGAGAAACTATATGAGACTAAAAATAACTGGGTGCATGCACAGTTGGGGCAAATTCTGGACAAAAGATACAAAGAGACCAAAAAACCCAAGTGCCACTTTTGAAGGGCCCAGAGCAAAAGCAGGGTACTTCGCCTGCCCCCTGCACACAACACCACCTAAGTGGTGGGCAAACCACCCCAGCCACCCCTCTGTCCCGACGCCTGGACACACCCCTACCCTCACCCCGTATAAGGAACGAGCTCGCCCCCGCGCAGGGAGCAAGCAAGGGAAGCTGTTGTTTGTTCTCACTCCCTGCTGCTGCAGCGGGGTCCCCAGTAAAGCCTTGCCTGAATTTCTTGTCTGGCCTCTGATCAATTTCTATTGATTAAGGAGGCCAAGAGCCCTGGTAGGTAACAATACAACTTTCCTGCAGTATGTCCAAATCTACGTACTGTGAGCTGTGTAATAACTTCGTTCTTCCCTTTATGCCTCAGAGATACTGTCTAGTGTCAAATTACAAAGCCAAATAGGATCAAGGATGTTCAAGAATCTGTAGTCTACAGTGTGCACAGTGTGAGCCATTCATGAAAAAATAAAGATGGAACCCACAGGGTCAGCAAAGCAATTAAGAAGCCAATCCATATGGCATTTCATAAACTGTTTTCATGATGCGCTACTATTCTGAACTGTAGGACCAATCAACTTAGTAACCTACTTATTTGTACCACTTGTGAAATATTTAATATACTGTCTTTTAGTTTCACGAAATCTCATGGGGACTTTATGGATACCAGTTGTATGTAAATATTTGAGTCCTCTTCCTGTATTTACATAGATGAAATAGATGGCTTACTTGGTTTGACTGACTTAAAATGTAGCTATTCAGCTGGTGGTCTGGTTTTTAGTTTTTAGTTTAGTTGTTGTTGTTGTTTAACCTGATTCCCCTGGTTAAGTCTTTCACCTGGAATTGTGTCTGCTGCTCTCACTTCTCCAACTGCTCCCTCTTAGGCATCTGCTTCTCAAATTCACATCTCCGTTCCTGGGCTCCATTCCACAGTCATAGCTCTATATTCCACCTTCCTTAAGGACCTTCAATCTGATTGTCCTGCTGTCACTTCACATTCAAATTGGAATTTGTCTTCCTCCTTCCCTGCCACTAGTTCCATTATGCACCCTCTGTTTCTATCAGTAGTGCAGTTCTTCTCCCTGTCACCCAGACTAGAACATCACTGTCATCTTTGGTTCCATCTTCCCTTAGCCAAGAAATCAAGAGACAGAAGTCCATGTTTTCTTATTTGCCCCATTCCACCCCTTCTGCTGTTTCCTTACATCCTTATCAGTTCAAATCTGGACCACTCTAAAAGCCTCCTAACAGACTCTCCTGCTTCTAGTCTCCACCCCTAGCAACGAGTGCTGTACACGGCTATCAAATTAGCCTTCCTTTATGTCTCTCACTTGCTCAAAACCTTTGCAGTGACTTCCGTTAGAAATATAACACATTTGAAACACTGAAGAGCAGGTCTTCATTTTAGGGATCTTTGAACATAAAATTACATTCGCAGCTTTATTTCTAGGTCTTTATATCCCATATCTAGAATGTTGCCCAAAGCAAATATTTTTTGAATGAATGAATAGCTTCCCCCTTCTGGAATGTTTTCCTTTCTTCCTATTTGAATCCTTTATATTCTTCAATCCCCTGCTGAGCTCTCATTCTTTTATTAAGCCTTTACTTATCTTGGTTTCTTTTGAAGGCTTCATTCTACACTAACCTAGTGGCACAGCAAATGCTGCTTCCTGTTTAACTTTTGATGAATATCGAGTATGTACTCCCCAGGTGGACTTTAAGCTTCACAGGGGCAGAGACTGGGTTTCAGGAATCCTGGGCCCTCATGCCCAGGGCCCTTACAAAGCAGGTGCTTGGTACCTGCTTGTGAATTGATTGGTTAAGGTGGTCAGATGGGTCACTATGTTCACCTCCAGCTTTGGCTTAGTTTCCCTGCATGCATTCTCAACAAGGGCAATATTGCCCCCTAGGGGGCAAAAATTGATTCTTGTTGGGGAGAGGTGAAAAAATCTTAGATATTTATTATATATTACAATGGTTTATGGCTCTCTAAAGTTCAGCCCTACCCAACAAAATCTTACTGCTTAATATTTAATTTTATGGGGAGTGGTCAGGGCATGGCAATCAAGAAAAAAAGAGTTTAAACACTGGTTTAGTGCTATGGGAAGTTGGTATCTAGAAGGGAAATAGTTATGTGAGAATCGCATGATAAATGTCAGAAAGGAATCCATGAATAATTGAACTCAAAGAGGAACTCAGACAGGCCTTTCTCTTTCACCTCTGTCACAAGTGCATCCCTCTGACTTGAGACCTATACTCTCACTGGTTAGGTACTCACTCTGGGGAAAGCGGGGTGGGTTATCATTGACATCTGAGAGGGTGATGTTGACCGTTGTGGTCCCAGCTAATCCGCCAAGCTGCCCTCCCATGTCCTTGGCTTGGATAATCACTTCATAGTATTCTTTGGCTTCTCGGTCCATGTTCATGAGTGCTGTCCTAATTACACCTGCAGGATAGAAATGACTGTTTTTAAAAACAAAACCACAAGTTCCATTTTAAAGATTGGGTTCTAGGCTTCTCCTTGTGCATTGTTAATGGCTAGAGTTGAGATGCAAGTCACATATTTTATTAAATTTGAGGTCAGAATCCCAGCGTCAAAAAAATGCTGTGCTTAAACAAAGGGTGAATAAATAACTATTCCAGCCGGCAGAGCTTCGCGGGCCGATTTCCTTTGGCAACATTACTGAGAAAGAACAGGAGGTGGCAGCAATGGTTCTCTAACAGACTGGGGAACTGGCAGTCTGAGACAGTTTCAGGCTGCTCTGTCTCACCAAACAAAACTGGGGCTTCGGGTCCGGAAAACAAAGCCTCATATGCCTGCAAATCTGTGATTTTAGATAATTCTCCTTTAGCTCTTTCTTTCTTCATTCAGCCCCTAGAGCCCTTGTAGTGTGAATGATTCTTCTTTAGGCAACTCATTCCTAGTCTGCTTTCTCCTGCCTCCCCAGTAATTAATTGTAAGCAGGGTTGGAATTCAGATTTGCTTTTCCTTTTGTTATATGTTCATTCTGTTTTGTTAGGTTCTGCTTACCTCTGTGCTTCAGTGCATTCCGTGCGCTAAGACATGAAAGACGCTCTGTGAGTTGTTTATGTTTAACACACATACAGGATGATCTCCCCCAGACAGTAGGTAGCAGCACTGCCGTATGATGATGTGGTTTCAGTTAGGAAGAGGGGTCTCAGTCAAAATCCTGTGAAACGTGTTGTTTTGATCCTGCCAAGGATGTGTGGTAATGTTTTATCTTCCTTTGAACCCTTCCACTTAGAAAAGTTGACTTCTGTGCTCTCCAGGCAAAGATTAAAGGCTTGTTTACTGCAAGTTTACAACATGACCCTTGGCTAAATAGACCTTTTGCATGCCAAAGGAAGGAACTGGGAACCACAAACCTGTCCCCATTTTACTCCTATAATGTATATATATTGCATTATAGTAACAACATTCTGAAGTGAAATATTTAGCATTTTCTTTTTTTAAATGGCCTATGGGCATGGCAATAACGATCTTTTCATGTACTTTTGACCTTAACACTATAGATGCCCCCTGGGAGCTGTCAAAATAATGTAAGGTTCCTCTTGGGATGTAAAGGACACATTACCCTCTTCCTGTCTGTATTTTTCCTCCCTGTGGGCACCCCCTCACTCTCCCTCCCTCCATCTGTAGAGTGGTTAAAGTTACTGTTTTATGGAAGTCCCTAACTGCAACCTTTTTTCTTTCCTCCTACTAATGTATACTCCCTCACTTTCTACTTTTATGATACAGTTTTCCAAATGCCTGGTTCCCCTGAGGACTTCTGGAAAAAAATTATATCAGGTTGCTAATAGAAATCTGTTTTTTCTATTTCCTGTAAAGGGATGACTTTGAGTGTTTGTCATTGACTTTACCTCTGTGGCTGTAAGTTTCTTTACTCTAGTTTTGTGTTAATTACTCTTCAGTCCTCAATTTTCCTGTATGTGAAATGGGAATAACAACACTTCCATATATTTGCAAGATTATTGGGAGGCTCAAATATGGTAATATTTATGAATGTATTTTAAAAGGGAGAAAGTCTGGAACAAGTGCAAGATAATAATCATAATAATTGCTGTGCCCAACTCGAAAGTATTAAAGGGAATCCTTCATAGATAAAACATAAATTCTGTAGTCAAAGCTCTTGGGTAAAACTGAAAACAAAACAAAACAAAAATCCCAAAGCCAAATTGATTTGTTGATTGTTGACGTGTTCTTTTCTAGCACGTTGCTCCTTACCTCCTTACCCACCAAGTTCTCTATGCTGTCCTCCCTGTCAGAGTGTCCCACTTAGCACCTCCTTTTTGGGGGGCCACATTCCATGCTCTGTGCTCTCTCCCCTGTCATCACATTCATTCTGGCCTTGCTCTCTGCTTAGTACGGGGTGGCTCAGTGGGAAGAACATCAGACCACGTGTCAGGGGACATCTCTACAACCAGAAGTACTTTGTTAGGTCTCCGTTCCCAATTTCCTTATCCTTTAAGTGAAGAGTGATGGACTGGATGATTCCCCTAAGGTTCTTCCTAGTTTCAAAATCAATTCTAGTTCTGTAGCGAGCCCAGGTTAATATGCCAATCCTCTTAGATCTTCTTGGCGTTATAAAAGACCTTACTCCCTGGGAATAAATACAGCCATAGGATTTTTTACAGGTTAGTGAGGAGGTATACTTTTGTGTAGGCAGTTCTTTGGGCCTCTCCAATCAGACTTTATCCACGGTCTATGCATTGTGCTGCCCTTACCCACCAGGGCAGTGCTAGTTTGGTCTCTTAATCCCAAAGCTTATAACAATCCTCTCTAGTTAATACACTCCCTAGAGAGTTCTTGAAAAGGAGAGTTGGGTCTGTCATAAATAGCAGTTACAAATTATTAGAGAATAAAATCAACACCTCTGACTCAAGTATTACATCACATACCTGTTTTGGAGTCCACAGAAAAATATGGCTGGCCCTGGAGGATGCTGTACATGACTCGGGCACTGTTGCCATAGGTTGGGTCATCAGCATCTGTGGCTGTCACCTGGATGACAGAAGTCCCTGAGGGAGAGAGATTGTGGAAACCTGTTCAAGTTGAATTGCTAAAGGCTGAATGCAATCCTGAATGGGCAATTTTAAAGCATTTGCAAATGTTATGTCTGCTTCCTTGGGAAAGGCCTCTTTCTAGGTCAAGTTTCCATAACTGCTTAGTACAGAAGTACCTCTTCAGTGGGGATGGGAGTTACTTGTGTTTTAAATTCTTAGTAACTCGTAAGGACAACACAGTCTTTGGGCCCCTCATTCCTCTTTTGATAATACCAAAATGCTTCTCCCTTATGAATCAAATATTATCTATCTATCTATCATCTATATTTTGTTTTGCTTTTTAAGAACTGGAACTGAATAACAATACTAGGCTTAGTATTACTACTATTTTATACTATGGCTGACTTCAGTGTCTAAGTAGCTTGGTAGAGTTTTATGATTTGTGAACTGTTCTGCACATTCTGTCCTTCTCCACGTTTAGACAGGAGGATCTTCTATAGTGGAACCGCTGTTTGTGAGAATCAGTGAATCTCCAGCTTACCCACTGGTGACATTTCTGGCACAGTGGCGACATAAGGTCCATCCAGGAACTTGGGCTCATTGTCATTGATGTCTTGGATTTTAATGATGAACTCTGACTCTGGCTCCATTGGCCTGCCCGTCCGCCTGTCCAGAGCTTGAGCCCTTAAAGTGTACTGGGCCCTTTCCTCTCGGTCAAGCCTCTGAATGGCGTGGATGTCTCCAGTGGTGTCGTCGATGGTAAACACGACGCCTGCACCTTCTCCAGAGAGGATGTATTTGATGGATCCGTCCCCCCGGTCCATGTCTGAGTGAAGCTGAGGAAAAAAAGCACCGACGTATGAACAGGTGTCAGAAATAAATAGATTTTTCAGTATGGTCTAAGTTTATGATTTCCTTTCAAACAGAAAGACTGTTTTTCACTCAAATGTTTAAAATGTCTACAAAGAACTAATATGCATTGAACATGATTATATCAAAGAGCAAATATAAGTTGATGAATAAGTAAAGTTTCTCTACATCCCATTCAGTATCCTTAACTTAATACTGTTTTTAAAGTTCCTCTCCCTGAGAAGTATAGAAAACAGGAGTTCTGGAAAGTGTAGGTCCCAACGTGTACAATAGGAGCAAGTCTAATAAGAAGGAATCCAGCCTTTCCATTTAATTTCCTTTTTAAAAAAAGGACAAGGCTAAACATTTAAAAATTTTACAAGTGTTGATATAAATTAAATTTTGGAGTTTCAGAAACTTTATGACAATTCAAGTTGGCTGAGAAGCTGATGAAATAGCTAATAAATAGACCAGTGGCCACCGTACTGGAAATACAAAATGACTTCCAGGGGCTCTTGAAATTCTCTGAATTCCGTAGTTTCACTCGGTAGGACTATACTTGTTTATGTTTCAGGCGTCAAAATGGAATTTTACTGCTGGTTATTATTCTTTGTATCAGTGTATCTCTCTTTTTGGTGGGACCAGTTCTTGGCCTCATAACTGAATCACTCAAATCTATATGTGGAAGGTTCTGTTAGGGACATGCTTTTATCTGTCCATCCAGCTATATTTCCTCCCAAATTACTTTGTAACGACTCTCGAAATGA
This sequence comes from Balaenoptera physalus, assembly GCF_965194825.1. NCBI lineage: Eukaryota > Metazoa > Chordata > Mammalia > Artiodactyla > Balaenopteridae > Balaenoptera > Balaenoptera physalus. The sequence continues at coordinate 14,584,163 of NC_138897.1, forward strand.
GTCCAGGGGCACTATTTTCATATTAAGCCTAGAAATAAACTCCTGCATCCCTAATTATAGACAATGTATATAGATGGCAAGAACCCTGGAATTTTGTGCTATCTTGTAATAGTCCTGCTCTAAGGGGGCAACAGAAAATTAGTTACACTTAGTCAGCCGCCACCAGCTCTGTTGTTGCTGGGGTAGTTAGCACTCTGCGTAGCTCGGTGATGAAGTCCATGAGATATAGTTTATAAAACAGACAGCCAGCCTTAGGGTTAGGCCAGAGAGGCAAGTATATCTGGCCTGAACAGTCTGTATCAGTTATAAATTGAGTGCCCTTGACAAATTATTTAACGCTTATAACTCTCAAATTCCTCATATTATAAATGTAGAGGACAATGTTAATTCTTACTGTGAAGGTTTGTTGGGCTCATTAGAGATTAATGTATGTAAAGCACCTAGTACAGTGTCTTTCCCATAATAGGAAAGCTATAAATGGGGCCAATTACCATGATGATATACGTGCATAGAGAGAAGGGTATTAACATGCCCAGCTCTTCTGTACTCCCTTCAGACCTTCAGGAGTGTAGCAGAGACGGCCAAAAAACAACCTGTTGGCCTTTTTGTTATGCATAGCCCAATGGTAAAAGCTGGAGAAGGCTGCCTGAAGCATTGCTGGGACAGTGTTAGTCTGAGGATTAAATGGCACGGACACCAAGAAGACACCTGAAAGTGTATTCACAGCATCCTCAGACAAGGCTGGGTTTGGAGGTTGTGGCTGGTTTTGAGCTGATCTCAAATTGACTCATGGCCAGATCACACAGGCAGCGATTTTGCTGCCTAGAGGAATTCAGCTGTGTCTTATCTAGAGAAGGGAAATAAGAGAACAAACTGACCGAAAAAATAGCTGTGGATTTTTTTCTACTTAAAGAATTCTATTTTGAATATAAAGTTCTCCCATTTCCTCTTTCCATATACAGTATTATTATTTTTTATCGCAATCCAAATCTTCTGTTTATGCAGTTAAAAAAGCAGAGGTGCCTAGCTCTTATTGTGTAGAGTAGAAAGCCATTTTATTTGGACCTGGCCACAAAGAAATGAAAATCCATTCCATCTGGACCTGTGTTCCCAGGCGGAGGAATGGAATTGGGAGGAGGAGGACAGGGATCTAAGGATTAAAAAAAAAAAATTTATATGTTTGTGTGTGTTTACATATATATGTCTATACATGTATAAGTATAAATATATATATAAATACGTGTAGTTTTAAGGCATGTGGCATAGAACTTCCACTTAGAATGAAATAGGTTAATTCAGGGCATGGCAGATTATCCAGGGGAAAAAGAGAGAATAGAAGCTGACATTAAAGAAAATACCCAGGATTGTTTTGAGGTGTTCTATTTGTCATCTAAAAAGTTTTTTCCTATGAACCTTAAGAAAGTTAAGCATACTTGTGATCATCATAGGCCAAGTTTAAGTGTTCTGCCTATGGAGAGTACTTAATAAGTAACAGGAGGCTAGAAGTCTTTGCTGCTGTAGAGAAGGTTCTGGTTCCTCAGGAACTACTCGGCTGGCTGATGTCAGTGGAGTCTGGGCTGAACCTTGGATCTGTTATCTTTGTTTTTGTTTGTATTGAGAGAAGAATTTGAGGAACTCTCTAGACTGTGAGTTCCTTGAAGTCAGGAACTGTGTGGCTTCCATCTTAGTGTGAGTCCTCACATGTAGCAAATGCTCAATAAAATTTTATTGAATGAGTGGTGTAGGGTGTAGTAGTAGGGTTAAAGCTTTTAGTGAAACCACGTTACCTTTGCCTTAAAAGAGCTGGCAAGCACCTTTCAGGTACCTTCTGTGTGTGTGTGTGTTTATGCGCAAGAAAGAGGGGAGAGGAGGGGGGAAGGAAGGGGGATGACATCCACAGAGAAGCAGGAGGGCCTCCTATGAACAGGAAGAGTACCAGCTATGAAAAGGGCCAGGATCTGCTTACGCAGAGCTAGTTTCTGGGGACTATACAGTTGACCCTTGAACTACATGGATTTGAACCACGAGGGTGCACTTACATGTGGATTTTTTTCAATAGTATATGCTGCAAACAGTACTACACATGAATCTGTGGATGCAGAACCACGGATACAGAGTAAACTGTGATTAGGGAGGAACCGTGGATATAGACAGAGGGCCGACTCTAAAGTTAAAAATGGATTTTCCAGGTTGCAGACGGTTGGTGCCCCTAACCCCCACGTTGCTCAAGGGTCAACTGAAATTGTATCAGTTCAGGATCTAGTCAGGGAACAGAACCCACACCACTTATTTCAGCAGAGAGAATTTAATATGAAGGATTGAAAAGGCAGAAAGGGAACACTGAGGTGTCATAGGAGAGATAGTAACTCCAGGAAACAGCTAGTGCCCCTCTGGCTGGGGGAGCAGAGGGCAGAAGTTGGGGCTCGTGGAATCTGGACGTTTGGAGGAGGCTGAGCCAGAGACCTCTGAGAAGGGAGGGCTGCCCCGTCAGGCTGGGGCTTCAGGAGTTTAGAGGAGGGGCCCCCCCAGCGCCCACCTCCCACGGAACTGAGACTCAGACTTCTGAGAAGGGGGTGCCATCCAGTGGTGCTGATATTTCTCAGCGGGTGTGGTGAGGCTGGGGCTGGGAGTGCGGAAAGAGTCCAGAAACTGGAATCAACTGCTGCAGGTGAAAGGAACAAGTCCCTGTCCCTCCTCCTGCCTCTGGTTCTCCCTCTAGTGCATTCTGCTCTCAGAACCCAGTGGGAGCTGGTTGGAAAAGGAGAAACTGTGGTTTGCAGAGTTCCAGCCCCAGCATCACAAAGTGGAGTATGGAAAGGTGAATACAGAGCTGAGACACTGGCTTAATAACCAGCACAGTATTGTGCATGTAAACATTAGGTAAACATTAGGTTTACCAGCCGTAGAATACACATTTGGTTGTGAAAATTGAAAACAAGAGATATTAACAGCTCTTCTCTAAGTCACTCAGCAAATTGGCACTGCAATAAAAATGTGTTTTATGTTTATCCATACTTAATTCAGCTAACACTGACTGAACTGAGCACCAGCTCTTTGGAGGAAGGTAAGGAGCTTCTGGAATGGAGTTGGCAGCACGTGGTTATGTACTTATCCTAGACAGGCAGGTGGATAGTCTACTTAACCTAACAATTCTTTAGTCTATAAGATCTTGAGCCAAAGGAGTAGTGAATGATGGGAAGTACATGAAGATCATGAAAAAATGTTAAACACAAGGGTGACTTTCACTCCTTTTGCTGTCTTTCATGGTGCCTCGTATAGTTCCAGGAATTCAGCAAGTGCTTACAGTTTGTGGTTAGACAGCTTCCGTGTAGTTGTTAACCTCAGCATGACTTGGGACCACAGATTCGTGCACAAGCACAAGCTCTCTGCGTCCCCCTCTTTGCATATGTCAATATAATCTAGCTTTAACTCGACACTGCCTTGTCCCTGGAAAGCCCAGTGTGGATTTTATAAGGCCATACCAATTACAGCTGATAATTGTTGCCACACTCCTTTCTGAAATAAGCAGATACTCAGGCCAGCTCTCTAAACAGACATCTTCCAGAGCTCAAGGTGACAAGCTGAAATGCCCCTGGGGGAGAGGGAATGAAAGGTGGATGGATTCTCTTTCAAAAGAAAGTAAAGGGGAAAAGTGCCTGGGTAAGTGAATACATAATTATCTTCTTCATGTGGAGGTGACATACCCAATTCAGGGTAAAAACTTTCATTGTTTGCTGGAGTGTTGGTTGGACAGGATGACTGTGGAGATGCGGGGGTATCCTGTGTCCTGTGTTGGGGTGATTAGGAAAGGGTGAGCACTAATCATGAGTACTAGAGGGTACTACACAGCTGTGTGCTCCCACCTTCAGGAAACAGGCTTGGTTACATTCCCGGTCTCACCGACACCATTGCTGCTTCTGTGTATCTCTCAGGGCTAGGTCTAAAGTCATGGCCACGTGCAGGGCAGCGTAAAAGAAAGCCCATGGCTTCGGTTTCAGATTTCCTGGCCTTCTGTGTAACTTTGGGCAAGGAATGTAACCTCTCTGAGCCTTGTTCCCTACTCTGATTATCAAAAAGTAGTGAATTATACTTACCTCGTCGCATTGTTATGATGATTAAATGATCTGCTTTATGAGAATGACTGACATACGGTACTGTGGTAGCCCAGAAACATGTCAGATACCCTTGTCTTTCTGCATTTTTGTATGTCCAGTTCTGTGCTGGGTACTCAGTGTTAGGGAAATGTAGGGAAGGCCAGGGATGGCATCTCAGTTTCTATCTTTGGGAGAAGGGAGGAGGGCTCTAAACTGTACAAATACACAAAACAATTACTGAATACGAAAGCATTTTCTTAAACCTATTTTAGCGGTAGCTATGTGCGTCTAGTTGGAAGAAATACTTTACAAATATCAAGTGGCTAGAGATCTTTGGACTCTGAATAGGTGGAAGATGTATTCATGATGGAAAAGGCTTTTAACCTGGGGCCCTGAGAAATCTGAATGTGATTGAACAGAGAGGGGCTGACCGTGCGTCCTTGGCATGACAGTAGCATGGGCACTCATCTGGGGTAGGGACTGACGTGGTATGTCGTGTCAGGGCCAGTAAGGAGACCCAGCTTGACTGAGATCAGGACAGGATTTGAGAAATCCTAGGGGAGGGTTGGATAAGGGAGGAGGACTCATTTTCTGGAAGTCCTTGAACTGTGTGCTAAGAGCTGTGATAAGCACTGGAGAGCTACAGTGCTTTCTTAATCAAAAGAGTGACATGATGGAAAGGGTGCTTCAAGGAGGTAAATGTCCTGAGTCCTAGCGGGAGGAATGGGAAGATTCTCCCTACAGCACCTGCTTAGTTAATCTAATCATGAAGAACAGAGGGACCACAGTAATCACAGAGCCTGGAGAGGATGAGGTGAATCTGAGAGAAACTGGCAAGGAGATATTGACAGAATGTGGTGACTGGTTGTGCATGAAGGAAGAAGAGAAGGGAAGGCAGAAGGCAAAGAAAATTCACAGGTTTTGAGGCCAGGAGATTTGCAGGTGCATTAGGTATGCATTACTGAGCTGCTTAATTCACATAAGGAACTCCCTATACTATTGCTGCTGCTGCTGCTACTACAACGACGACGACGACGACGACGGTGACGACAGCTACTACAGGGTAACGATTATTAAGATCTTACTCTGGACCTGGTACTCTGCTAAAGCCCTTTACATGTGTTAGCTTATTACTTATCCTTACTACACCACGAGGTACTCATTTCATAAGTATCTTTCTGAACACTGCCTATGTGACAGGTGCTGTGTTAGGCCTTGTGGATAAAATGGGAGCAGTGTCCTTGTCCTCACTGAGCTTATAGTCTAGGGCTTCAGACAATACACATATAAACAAACAAATAAATTAGGTATTGTTGGTTGTGATTAGAGCTGTGGAAAAATAATGGTGGTGAGAGAGTCTAACGGGGTGGACTTAGAGAATTCTTTACTGGATATGCTACACGTGGGATGCCTTTGAGTCATAAATGTGGAGCGGTAGGGTTTGTAAGTCTGAACCTCAGATGAGTGGTCTGAGCCAGAGGTGGAGGTTTTGAATTCATTGGTTTGGGGGTGGGGGTTAAAACCATAGGGATGACGAATCCACCCAGGGAATGAGTGTGGATAGGGAAGAGACCCAGGGCAAAGCTTACAGGACCACCAATGGTTGGGGTCAGGCAGAGGGAGAGGACCAGCAAAGAGGCTGAGAAGGAAGGAGGAAAAATGGGACTGTGAAGGTCATGAAGCTGAGAGAAGAATGTGAGTCAAGAAGGAGCGACTGGGCAGCAGTGTCCAAGGCCGCTGTTGCGTGGTTCCATAAAATGAAACCATCGGTTCTGGTGGTGGGGAGGTCCTTAGGAGCATTGAAAAGACAACTTTAGTGCAGAGTGAGGGCAGAAATCAGATAACTGGGTTGAGAAGTGGGTGGGAGTTGAGGAAAGAGCTTATGTAGACAGCTCTTGAGAAGTTGTGGTTCTCTTATTACGTGGTTCTCCAAAGTCACTCTGTAAGCAATTGGCAGAGCTGGGTTTTGAACCCACATATATTTGACTCTGAAACCCACACTCTTAGCCTGTGTGCTAATAAACAAGTGTTTGTTAGTTGAATGAATTATTTATTTTCTAATTAGTTCCTTGTTTCCCATTTTCTCTCATTTGGTTGCTTTTGCAAAATGGTCTCTGATTAACATCCAAAATAAGTAAACACAGGAGAAAGCCCGGATTAAAAATGAAATGATGATAGATAAATCAAGGAAATTCGAGTATAAAGTTTATAAATATATTCATTGATTGCCTCCAGCTATCCTGAAGCACAAGCTAGGATCTTCTGAAATGAAGAATGTCTTATTCTTTTTATTTCCATTAAATTTAGGCCTCAGGCAATACCTGTGGAAATGCTTTGAAAAAAAAAGGCAAAAACCCCTCTACTCCTCCCTTTGCATTTCCCAGTTTATTTCTTCCCCATCCTGTTATTCCTGAGGCTGCTGCTGCCTCTGGGGGGACTTGAATGGCTCTTACAGGGTCCAAGGCTTTTCCTGCAAAAATCCAATTCCTAGTATTTCCCACTCAGAACAGAGGCAAGAACAAGGAGAGAAATCTTTCCTTTCTGATCGGTATCTGACAAAGCAAAAATTAGATTTCAACTAGCTGTCAAGTAACATACCTCTAGTTAAAATTGTTCTCAGGCCTTAGACTATTTGAGCTTTCATAGTCAATTCATATTCTTATTCAATGTCAATATTCAATATTCTGATAATTTATCTTTCTCTTTGGCAGTTCTTACCTTGCCGACATACAAAGGGTCAGTTCCAGTGTATTCTTCCAGAACAAAAAATTGGTTCCAAACCCAGCTCCTCTTTGTCCGAGAGTGTGACTGTGGCTTGTCTGACAGGAACGCTTCTAATTTGCCTGGCGGTGTTGGTGTGCCCGAGAGAACAGTGGTTGTAAGGTCCATCAGTCCCCAGAAGTACAAGGACATGCCAAGTCCAAGCCAGCTCTTTGCATTGCTCATTCTACCAGAAGTCCACATGGGATTGCCAGGTTTTCAGAAAGTAGAGTTCAGGATGATAAAGCCACTGAACTTGAGTATTTTCCAAATAAAAAAATAATGCAGTTTATTGAACACTTATACTTCCCAAATGAGGTCCTGATTCAAGTCAGTCTACTGGAAGTTGACTTCCTGTCAAGTTAAGGAAAACACAGTGTGATGATGTCAAATTCTTTCCTGTGGGCTTATAGCAAGTTTTCAAGAAATGTCAGTAAATATTCGTTTTTTCTACTCAACAAATTAAAGAGTCATAACACTGCTTTAGAAGTGTTTGAGTAATAAATAATATTTTGATAAAAAGAAGACAACTTATGTTGACATAGTCAATCCCAAACCTTTAAATATGGATTTCAGAAAGAAGTAAAACTAGTGAGTAAATTTCTTCTCACTGGTAACTAGAGGGGTATGCTGTATTATTGATTGGCTTGAATTAATAGTGTGCTCTTTGAAATATTTGTAAGACAGCCTCCTACATTCTTAAAAATAGTATTCATTTCCAAAATTTACAGCTAATAACTAATATTTTCATTAGCCCAACTGCTTTCATTAGAAAACTAAAAGCAAAATCTAACTATCCTTTTTGCCACCCACAGTTATATTTTGTCTACTCCATGTTATTGATAATATTAGGACTCTTGGACTTCATTTATAAGCAGCCATGGATCACTTCTGACTTTAATCATTCTCTGAGCTCATGGTGGAATTCGAGTTTCACACTCTACTGCTTCAGCTCTGAAGCACTGATAGTGGCTGCTAATGTAACCTTTCTAGGATTTGAAAGGTCAGTTAATCATTATATCATTCACAATAGACTTTAAAGTGCTATTAGTCACATGCTACCCTGGGCACGCTAAGAGAGTCTAGCCAACAATTTTTTTTTTCTGAGCTGAAAGACTCATTTAGGCAAAGGGATGCTGACTTCTACCCTGGGGACACCTTTTCATCAAACTTCTTTTGTTGCTGTGAGGTCAGATTAGCTGGTGACCTCACTCCTGGGCTATGACCTCATCAACCTTTTCTTCCCTTACTTTGGCTGGATTTAATGAGGTGGCATAGCACTCAAGCCACTCTGTCAGAACAACTAGAATGTCTTCTGTGGGCTTAATACTTTCACTGTTAATGTGGAGAACTGCTGTCATCTCATAACAAATGTGTTTATTTGGGGATTTCAGACCTATGCGACTAAGCAATGCTCCATTTCTACAAGTGGTTTAAAATGAATGCATTGCTGCTAACTCAATTACCACCTTCCACCTGTCATCATCAGAACTCGTTTTAGCTTCCTCTCAAATACTATTGAAATGAACAAAAGAATTAAAAAGATATAATCATTTCATACAATATGCCATTTCATTTCTGTATAAGAAATCACTTCAGTGAGAGCTGATAAAGAGGAAAAAGCTGGGGGAGACTATAGAATTTCTCTAACAGAATGGGAGGCTGTGCCTCTTATCAGTTAGAGCTCTAAAGACAGATTGATTGTCAAGTAAAAGCAAGCCACCTGTATCTTATTTGGGGTGACGTCTTTGTTAATAAAGAACAATGGTTTGCTAGAAGGGGGGTCACCAAGTATTAGCTGTTTCCTTTCTCTTTAGACCGATCGACAGAAACCCAGCTCATGTTTCTCTGATCCCTAAGGGGAGACATTCTGGAAAAAGGAACCTTAACCCCGGAGATGAATTAATGAAAAAGATTGGTGAGAATTAGCTATGCTGTTTTAGGGACCTAGAAGATGGACTAAAGGGCATTACCAAAAAAAAAAAAAAAAAGGTATCGCCAGAATGAATACTGGGATTGGTAACCACAATGGGAATATTCCATATATTGTGAGACACAGACCTATCTGTAATTTCCCTGAAGTTCACTAGACTAAGGGTCACTAGACAGTTTGACTCCTGGTTCTGCCTTCATCACCTCTGACTTGTTCACTTCTATGAATTTTTGTTCCTCATCTGTTAAGCAGTGAATGGTAGTTCTCCCACCTACTTCACAGGATGACTGTGAGAATCTGTTGGGATAATGTTGGTGAAAGTATTCCGTAAATGACTTAAGGTGTCAACTGACATTTGAACAGCCACATAAGGAGCATTACCTGGGTCATGTGTAAAAATGATGAAGCTGAGCCTGAAACATCTTGGTGGGCACTTTTTGGACCAAAATTCTGAAAGGGCCTAATGTATATATATTATTTTACAGATCTCTACATCAATGATAAGTACTATTGGGTAGTAAATCTGGCCCAGCCCAATTCTGTAATAACCAAACTTTTTTTTTTTTTTTGGTATGAGGAAACATTGAAGGACTATCTCTTCGAAAACTCTGTAGAATAGAGAAAATTCTCTTTTTGGGTCACACTTATCAAAGGTAGAACTCAAAATATATACTCTAATATATTTCCTTTAATGTCTGTGTTTCATATGTGGACATTTTGTCTAAGCATTATTTTTGATGATTTTCTCTGTCTACTTTTAACATCTTGTTTTTGGGTTCTACGTGAGCAGGTGCATGTGTGTGTGTGTGTGGAAGGGGTGTAAATGTCTCCTCTCCTGCTTCCACTGGCTAAATTTTCTGGAAAGAATGAGATTTGAGGAAATTTTGAGGAATTTTAAGACTGTCCCTTATATTCCCCCATCTCTTACAAACTAGACATGCATTCTTGCCAATTAAAACCTCCTATCTTTACCTATAAGTGTGATCTGAAGAGCTCAGGAAAAAAAGAAGGCGTTCTATGGAATCTTTGTGATGAATATTTTGTAGGCCGTTCAGTTGCCTCAGCTTTCATCTCTCTTTCCTGCCCACTTTGGCCTCCTGTACACCAGTGCAAAGCCCTCACGTTCTTCCCTTTCACGGGACATGTACAAAAGTGGCTTTTGGAATGTTAGGCCCTGTGGAGTCCTTGGTGATCCTGTGAAAGCTCTGGTGGTCCATGTGCCCCTTTCACATTCCCCCTGACACACCTGAAACTTCAAAGCCTGACGTGCCTGTAAACTCTCTCTGTGTTAAATAACTTGATAGCTACAGTTGATTGGAAAGCACTTTATTCCTGCTTTCTCATGGCAGAATGCATGGAAAATACCCCCTGCCTAACTTTTCAGGAAGTAAAATCTGGGTTATCCAATAGTAACATTATTCTTTTCACAATTAGAGATGTTTATACAAGTGAGGGGAAAATCCGTTCTGTCAGAAATACTAACCAGTCTGCCATTATTGTAAATAAAATAGTTCTCATATTGATTTTTTTTCCTATGGGATAAGAATAGCGATGATGTGTTTGAAGGTAGGCTAATTGCTGTTGTTCTTATTAAGGAAGAGGCTAATATATGTATACATGTATATATAGGTCTGCTTTGGAAGACCACATATGCCACACGAAGACTACATTAGTGGAAATTGACTTCTGTGTTAAATGAGTCTTTTAAAAGTTTTTTCCCCCATCCTGCCTGAAGAAAGTAAACAACTTGGTAATGAACACAGTAGGAAGAAATTAAAGTTGTACATAAAATGTGCTCTCAGTGAATTGTTTATTTCGTTACTTAGATTTGTTGTGATATTTAAAATGTAGGGGGAAGGGATGGTTACTGCTTTCTCCTTGAAATGAACTGGGCTTTTATGGTCTCCCTCTGATTTCTTTCTTCATTATTCCAGTTTTCCTGAGCTTTCCATGGTCAATGGAAGTACTACTCAGTAAAGCTCAAATGACATCTCTACAGAAGGAGAAAGTCAGTCGCCTCTGCTAGTGACTCCCCCTGTGAACAGGGAGGTGTTTTAATTTTCTGTTGTAGACTCACACCTTTACAGAGGTAAATGGAGGCTGTGGTGCTGTGGTTTTAGGCAGCTAAACTTCTTATGCCATCACTTTTACTTATAAAAAGAGCCTCAAAAATGTACTTAAAAAGAAAGACAAAACTTTGTGAAGATCCTAGGTATTATAGTGAAATATGACTGTGTACCCGAGGTGCATCAACATTCAATCAGAACACAGCTCAGTGTCACAACATTATTTCACCTCCCAATCAAGGGTCTCTCTTGAGAAATATGAATAAACACATTTTACTTAAGAGTCAAATCCTTCAGATTGGAGTATAGAATCCACAGAGAACAGGTGGTCCCAGGTATAAATTGGAGTGAAAAATTCATTGCTGATGGTGTTTTTGACTATGTACGGTTCACAAACAACAAGATTCCCGTTGTGGAATCCCATGAAGAAAATATTTTCAGTGCTTCTGTAAACAAACTTTCAACATTCCTGGATCTGTATGTGTATGTCTGTGCTACTGACGAAAGCTTACCAGTGGGACTTTGTTTTGGAAATGGTGTATAGTATGGTTTTGTATGCTGGAAGATGAGATAGTTCCCTGACCTGAAGTCTTTTTCATTTACTACAGATGTTCCATCTCACTTTTCATTAAGTGAGTAGAAGAAGCTCCAATCCTCTTTTGTGGCCATCAACTCACCAGTCTCCCCAAAGCTAGCCATCTATGGAGGTGACCAACTCTCAACAGAACCAGAAGAGGTTGTCCAGGTACCACATTTCCTGGATTTGGGCTGTGCTCTCACTTCCATTCACCTACTCCACACCTTACCTGCCTCATGACACTGCCCCAAACTCCAAAGTTAACCTTTCTGAAATGAGATGTATCTTAAAATCATTATGTAGATTTAATGTGGTCATATTTCCTCTCCCATCCCTCAGAGAAGCTGTTAATAAATTGATGGTGTGTCTAGAATTGAAGAATTATGGTATTACCTTTTTTTTTTTTGAAAAAAAAAATCAAACAGAAGAAGAACAGAATACTTAATTTCCATGAAGAGTTCTTAGAAAAAGTAGTCATCACTCTTGCTTACTCTAATTTTGATTATTTATTATTCTGTGAGTTCCTGCTCCTCCAAGTTCCTCAGAAACTGTGGAAACCCTGAGCCTAAAAGTTCAGCTCTTATGGTGGTCATTCAAGCTGTGATCAGTCTCTGAAATCCTCCCTTTCTCACCACTTGTTCTTTTTGCTCTCCTTCTCCTTCCCACCACGAAACTAGTTTAGGAGAGAGGGAGTGCTGTTTTAAGACATTCAAAAATGGAACTGTGGGGTTGATGTGGCTGAGGGGGAGGTATAGGGCAGCTCAAATGAAGATTTTAGGAACAATATATGGTCTTATGTAAGGCTAAGGGTGTGTGAGTGTGTGTGTCTCCACATGTGGGTGAGAGGAATATAACAAAAAATGATAGAAAGCTTGAATTATGTAATTAAGAGCTGGCTTTGAAAAACCTGATCAGTCCCATAATAAAACCTGCTTTGTGTATCCTGTATATACACTGACCCTCTAGCTATAAATTCCCTAGCTTGGGTCATGAATAAAGGAATTTCCACTTTAGAAATCCTTTTGCTAGAGTTCATGCCCAATTCTTTGTTTTTCATTCTCTTTATAATCAATTTTTCCAATTGAGGGTGTCCTGTCTTTCTTTCCATATCCTCCAAGAATGGCAAATAGATTCTTACTGATCCTTTCACACATACTTAGTATCTAGTAAATGTTTTAATCCTAAAGGAGTCAGGAGGTTTTTGACCTACTTTACCCTTCCTCCGGTTTTTCACTTTTCTTTTTTTAAAGATATGGCAATTTATTATTTATTTTTATTTATTTATGGCTGTGTTGGGTCTTCGTTTCTGTGCAAGGGCTTTCTCTAGTTGTGGCAAGCGGGGGCCACTCTTCATCGCGGTGCGCGGGCCTCTCACTATCGCGGCCTCTCTTGTTGCGGAGCACAGGCTCCAGACGCGCAGGCTCAGTAATTGTGGCTCACGGGCCCAGCTGCTCCGCGGCATGTGGGATCTTCCCAGACCAGGGCTTGAAACCGTGTCCCCTGCATTGGCAGGCAGATTCTCAACCACTGCGCCACCAGGGAAGCCCCGGTTTTCACTTTTAATCAAGCTAATGAAACTACATTTCAGTCCATGGGCACTTTCTTTGACTACACTTAGACAACAGTGATCAATTTTGATTTTTCGGAGTTGTCTCACGTGCTCATTAATTTCTAGTCTTACGCAACATTTATAATTGTATTGGATTTGTGCTTGTTTATTACAAAAAAGCATGTGTTTTAAATGTAATTCTTTGGCTAAAATTCTTCTTTGATAAGAAGTTACATGTACACCTGCAACTATCACAGCATTGTTAATCAGCTGTACTCCAATACAAAATAAAAAGTTAAAAAGAAGTTACAAATAATCACTACTCAGTGTTTTCTCTTATAGCTTTGACTTTGTACAGAACTTTAGGCAGGTAGGACAATTCTGTAGTCTTCCCTGGACCATATAGATTAATCCATAGGAGGAAGAGTTTGGGGGAAAAAGTTAAGTTTGCCGTCTAAAATTAAGACAGTTTATTAATTTGATAAATACTTGAGCATCAAATATGTTTAATCAAAGAATGGTTCGTGAAGCCAAACAAAACTTAGTTTCAGTTTTAGCCCTACCTCTTCTTATCTGTGCACTCTTGAGCAAGTGACTTAAACTCTTTCAATCTCATTTCACCATCTAGAAACTGGAGATAATTATAGACTCTCATGGGGTGATGGTCAGAATTAAGGGAGAAAATATATATGAAGCTCTTAGCACGGTGTTTGGTAAAGCCCTGCGCTTGAAAAATAGTAAGTAGGTGCTTCCCTACTTCAAGGAGTTTGCAGTTTAGTGGGGCAGATACTATCATTAATCCGAGCAGTGGAAGTAGTAGTAAGAGTGGGCTCAGGCATGACACCGTTACTAGCGGTGGTGCCGATCGCGCTGGAGCAGCAGCGGGGGTGACGGGAGCAATCACAGCAGAAGAACTAGCGTGTGGTGTTTACTCCATGCCAGGCTCTGTTAAGTAACACACATTTTCTTTGTCATTTAATCTTTACAAGAATTCCATGGAAAGGTATTCTTTTCCCATTTTACAAAGAAACAAATGAATACTGGCGTGCTGGGGTCAGCCCCTTCCGGCTATCACTAAAGCCGGTTTGCACATCTCTTTCCAACTCCTTGAAATCAACCATGGTATGAATATTTGCAGCCCAGCCATTGACAGATGCCACATAGCGAGTCATGGGATGAACTGGAATTCTTCCTCAGGAGTGACTCTGCGGCACGTGCTTTGTACATGACTAACTCTAACATGGATCTGTTTGTGATAAGGGCCCTAAGACCCGTAAAAACAAAACGCTACGCCAGGTCGGAAGAGGGAGAAATGATTTCTATCAGGGAGGAAAATGTTTAAGGTAGCATATGAACTAGGCTTGCAGGATAGAAAGGAGGGTATCCAAGTGAAAGAAAATGCAAGTGCAGGGATGTGGATGCAGGATGGAAAGGGCCTGTCTGGGGGAGGAAAATAATTTAATTTGCTTGGAGAATGAGGTCGATTCAGGAGGGTAATGAGAGGTAAGACAGGAAATACAGGCAAAACCCAGTAGCTAGGAGCTTTGAATATTGCTGCACTGGAGTGTTTGGAATATATTTAATTGTCCATAGTGAGCAATTAAAGGCTTTTAAGCATGCAAATGTACTTGTTCAAATCTCTGTTTAGCTGTGTTGCTGGAGGGGAGTGGAGAGGGGTGAGGGACTCAGTTGAGAGTCCAGGGAAGCTGGTAAGGAGACCTTCAACCAGGGATGGAGGCGGAGAAGGTCGGTGAGACGTCTGAACTCCTGAGGCAGAGTCTCCAACACTTGCAAACTGACTGGATATGAAAGAAGGTGGGCGCGGGAAAACAACGACAAGGAAACTTTCATGCTTAGGTGACGGCAGGAAGTTGAGAGGAGGCACTAGTTAGAGGCAAGGTAATAAATTTGATGTTAGACTTAGGGATAAAAAATTCATTCTTCTATGCCTGATTATTTAAAGAGGCAAGAACTTTCCTTCTCTTTTTAGTCCAAAACTTCAAAGCAGCTTTGGGCATAAAGAATGTGAGCTCCTTCCTCTCCCTTGGAGCAATTCTCGCTACTCCCTGAGCTCGCATGCTGAATCCAGGCTTGCCGACCGGGGGGTGCTGGGCCTGCTGTAAGTGGCTTCCTGTGGCTGATTTGAACTTCAACTTAGCTAGGGACTTTTTTGACCTGTCAGTCCCCACATTTTATTCCTTTTACACAATACTGACTCTCATATTGGAGTCGTGGGTATTTTATCTTTCATTCTTCTAATGCGTAAAGGATGAACACAAAGATGACAACTGGGTAATCTGTTAAAGGAAAAGAGAGACCCCTGGAAAACAAAACAAAACGAAGCAAAATCTCATTGATATTTATTATTTATTCTGTTAAAGGAAAAGAGAAACTTGTCTTCTAGTACATGCTTTCAAAAACAAAATCTCTCTTTGAAGGAATGATGCATAATTGGAATCAGGACACCTTGGTAAGACTATTTCCAGCTCTGCCATTTGATATGTGGCACATGGGTGTCTCCTTAACCTTTCTGAGTCTCAAATATGAGGATGATAATCTTCTTTAAAGGAGTATCACAGATTATCATACCTATTACTATAGATTAAGTTGTTTTTATTTATCTGTTTATTTTACTTCCTATATGTTTCCCTTTTTGTCTATCTTTTTCTCAAAGCACCCTGTGCATTTCCTGTCTTGGCTTTTCATTATTCAGTATTGTAATTATTTACTTGTCTCTCTCTTCCCCATACTGTCAGCTCCTTGAAGACCCAGATAGTGTCTTTTATCCATGCATCCTTGATACCCAGTGTAGTATTTGGCACATACTAGGTGCTTAATAAACATTAACTGAGTGCCAGCGTATTTTTAAGCTATAAAAAGTATTTAACAGCTTGATATTATTCTTTCTAGGTCTTCAGGCTTTTATTTTGAGTTAATTAATATTTTTCCATGCTGATTTTAATATCTATTCTTACCAGCAGTGTATTAAGTGGTGTGTAATTAGTATAAAGGCAACAGAAGTCAAGGAAACAGTGAGATTTTACAAATGATATTTTTGTTTTTGGACACCAAATGTAATAAGCCTTTACATGTCAGAAGTGCTGTAGACCTTGGCATCACTTGTTATAATGTAAAGAATCCTTTGTAGAGATGCTTGGAAACCTTATGAGGGAATTGGGATTTGAAAAATTACAGTGGCCTAAAATTATGTAATATTTTTTAGTTGTTTACTTAAAGGGATAGGACCATGAAGTTATCTCTGGTGGTTTAGCTTTTTACTTCCTTAATTTCAGGGGAGGGGGGAAGGGGCTGATATGCGGTCTTTTTTCTCTAATTCTTTT
The DNA here is from genome assembly GCF_965194825.1 of Balaenoptera physalus. NCBI lineage: Eukaryota > Metazoa > Chordata > Mammalia > Artiodactyla > Balaenopteridae > Balaenoptera > Balaenoptera physalus. The sequence goes on from NC_138897.1 coordinate 14,600,483, forward strand.
CAGGGTCAACCTCCACCTGTTCCTTCACCGTTCCCCATCCGCTTTTCATTCATTGAAGAGTCAAATGGGAAAAAATAAACCTTGTAAGTTAGTAGAACACACAGAAAAACAGAACAAAAGATACTAAGAGAAGATGTAGGTGAATATTATTTTTACAATACCTTCCCAAAGTATTATCAAAGGTAGTGAAGGAAAATGTTGATAGATTGAACTAAATAATTATTAGAAATTGTTATATTTTTATGTATAAATATTAGGCAGCATGAGTGAGATAACAAATACTTATTATCCTTAGCATATTAAGGAATCTTTATGTTCAGTGTTAAAAATGAGTTATTCCAATAGAATACTACCAGATGACAATAAGAGAAATTCATAAAAGAGGAAATAACATGACCTGTAATATATGATAAACATTTTACTTTCACAGTTAGCTGAAGAATACAAGCCATTTTCAACCGATTAAGTTGAAAAACATTAAAAAATAAGCTGGCAGTGTTTCTGAGAATGTGGGGAACTGCACATTCTCGTATACTTCAGACAGGACTGTAGGCTGACAACAGTTTTCTTGAAAGCAGTTTTGCAATGTGTCATGTCTTTAAAATGAATATGCAACTGATCCTAAGGAAAGAATTATGATATATATTTTATTTGAATTTAAATGCATTTATATTTATTATAGTATTTTTATTATAGCAAAAACCAGACTAATCTTGATTTCCAACAACATGATTTAAAAAATTATGGTATCCCATGCAAAGGGACACTATGTAACTCTGCCTTTGAAAGAAGATCAAGAATTGGTTTAAAAGCTGTCCTGAAAAACACCATTTATTATCAACTTCTTAACACATGTTGCCGCACAGCCTTCAATTGGAGAAACATAATTTAGCCACTTCACAGTTTTATCAGAAAGGAAGAAATATACTCTAGAAATACCTCAAATGAACTAATACAGTAAGTTAAGTTAGAATTAGCTGATCCTAGGCTGATGTTGTCCACTATCTACAGATCTCAATGAACTTTTGAGAAGGTAATTGTAGAAAGCATTGTCCCTAAGCCTGAGATTCAATATTCTCTTCTCCACCTTGATACCACTTGTATCTTGGATCTCCCCAACAGACCATGACCGGCTGGGCATACACATATGATAAGAGTGGTTACTTGATCTGTAGGTTGCAGCAGCAACCTGTTTCTAATTATATAATAGTAATATAATCATGGGGCAGAGATTGGTTAAATGTCCTCATTTTTCTGGGCTATTTTTATTCCCTGATTGCTCTTCAGTAGTGTTCTGTAGCTAAGTAACTGGAATCACCTTTCAAGCAAGTGTGTGAGGTGGTCTTCATTTGGACTCTGAACAGAGTCCCCCTGCCTCCCGAAAGTCTAGTCCCATTAGCCTCTGTTAGGATTGTTGAATATATACCCAAGTTTTTTTTTTTTTTTTTTTTTTTTTTTTAATTTATTTATTTATTTATTTATTTATTTATTATTTATGGCTGTGTTGGGTCTTCGTTTCTGTGCGAGGGCTTTCTCTAGTTGTGGCAAGTGGGGGCCACTCTTCATCGCAGCGCACGGGCCTCTCACTATCGCGGCCTCTCTTGTTGTGGAGCACAGGCTCCAGATGCGCAGGCTCAGTAATTGTGGCTCACGGGCCCAGCTGCTCTGCGGCATGTGGGATCTTCCCAGACCAGGGCTCGAACCCGTGTCCCCTGCATTGGCAGGCAGATTCTCAACCACTGCGCCACCAGGGAAGCCCTATACCCAAGTTTGTATTCTTCTTTATGGAGTTCTACCATGTTAACAAGTGATGTATAAAAAAAGAGATTCCCAAATGGCCCAAGACAAACTGGTCTAAAACTAGGTCCTTCCAAGCAAAGTTGGGTCATCCAGAAGTGACCAGCATTCTCAGGAGGGAGAATTGTTTTGAATCCAGGATCTTCTCAGTCCTTTCAGGCTCATCAGAATCCAGTCTAGTTTTGGCATCAAGGTCATTAGCTAGGCTCAGACCTGGATCAAGAGGCACAAATGTCTCATGCAGTGAGGAAAGGGGGATCCAATCCCCTGATCTTCAATCATTTGACGTTGTACTGGATTATTTTGGCACTAATTCCTGATTTCTGGCTAGCTATTGCTATGAAACAAATCACCTCAAAACAGGGTAGCTTAAAACAGCATTTTATTAGCTTTTGTGGTTTCTGTGGGTCAGGAATTTGGATGTGTGTCGGCTGGGTGGGTCTGGCGTGGCGTTTCTCAGGCCAGGGCTCCCACGTGGGTGCTACTGCTCCCATTCTTAAAGCAGAAGCCACTTCCCCTTTCATGACCCAGCCTCGAAGTCCTCTCAGCTTCACTTCTGCCGCATTCTGTTGGTTACGAGCCACTAGCAAGTCCACACACACAAAGGGAAGGGAACTAGACTCCACCTCTTAATGGGGGAGTGGCAAAGCTCCAGAAGAGCCTGTGGGATGGGAGCTATTATTGTGGCCATTTTTAGGAAATGCAATCTGCCACACCTGGATTGTCAATCAGGCCATTCAGGGCCATTGAGTTCAGAGTGGAAGAACTTTTGTAATCTCAGAATAGCAAAGGCAAGTTTTTGTATTTAGAAGGGAATTGGTGGTGGTGGGGGATAATTATTCTTTGGTTTAAAAAACATATATAGAACATATTCTTTCCAAATGACCTAATTTCCATTTAGGAATGGAATATGTTGTACAGAGATGGGTGCATCTAAAGGAGGGAGCTCTATGTGAGCTGTACATACAGAACGTTTGATTATGTCTTACTCAGGCATAACAGATGAAAAGGTATGGTTCTGACTGTTCAGTGCTGAGTGTCTGGAGAATTGTTATCAGTGGATCATTCTGAACTTTAGTGCATTGACAAGTGCTATTATATGGGAGTAAGTTCTGTATCAAGTGTTTAATATTGATTCATAATTTTAAGGATATCTAAAGTCATGGTCACTGAGCACTGAGATTTTACCGAAGCGAACAAGTGAAAATGATGGTGATAAAGGATGTGGCTTGGCTTTCGACACGTGGCTCTTTTGGAGAGGTATTAGAATATAAACAGAGCAATGATGAATACAGTAATATCTAGTATCATCTGGAAATGAGAACTCATTGAACAAACATAAGATTGGTGGATCATTGTAGATATTTCCTCCCAGTTTGACTCCTAACTTTTTTCGTTGTTGAGTCTCTTGCTCTGTTTTTTTCTAACCTGGAGAACGAATGGCACTTCTAGCTATCCAAGTAGAAACCCAAAAGTCAGATTCCTTCTGTCCCCAACCCCCCATACCTGGTTACTTAGACCTGTCAAATTCTACCAATTCTACCTTCTAAGTCTTTCTCAAATCCATCTTTCCTCTCCATTCCTGCTGTACTTGCCATAGTTCTGGTGTTTTAAATTTCATATCTTCACCACTGCGGCAGCCTCATAACTGGTGTCCCTGTTCTAATCTGTTCTCTTATCAGCCAGAGGGATCTTATCGGGCCACTCGCTTGCTAAAAGGTCTCTAATAGGTCCGCATTTCTTAGCTGAACTCCTTGACAGGCACTTAAGGACCTACGTGATCTGACTCCTACTACCATTCTAGGCTCATCTCCTGTCCCTGCTGCCCTCACTTTTTTGTCCATCAAAATAAACTACAGACTGTATGTTTGAACACTGTCATGCTTTTGTTCAGACATGAATGCCTTTCCCAGGCCCTTCTTTGCTTAGCAATCTCTCTTCCAGGGAACATTTATTAATTACCAGGCCTGCCTTTTGTGCCCTCATGCCACTCTGTCCATTCTGCCAGCACAGCAGAACGGACCACTAGACCACTAGGGGGTCTGCTTTCCCCCCTAGCCTGTGAATTCTCTGAGGGTAGTGACTGTCACCTCTGTATCTTCAGAATTAGCACAGTTTTGGCACCAAACAGGAATATAATAAAACGTGGAATAGAATTAAATAAAAAGTGAACAACGATTCAGCAATATAATATTCTCATTTCAAAAAGAATCTTGGCACTTGTTTGGCAATATTAACAGAGTAGGATCCCCAGGAACCACCAGGTGGGACTGGGATCTTCCCCAGAGCTTTGTCAGTTTCCAAGAGCTACAACCCAAAGAGGATTGGGGAGTGAGATGGGAGCTTGGAGCAGGTACAGAGGAGTCATCAAGACCCTAAAGATGAAACCTACAGTATCCGAGGAAAGAAATCTTTAAGCCACGGTTCAGCTCGATAACGACGTCCAAATTTTAAAAATTCATCTTCACCAGCAGAAGAGATTTAAACAAAGACAGATTTTCTGACAGTGAAGTTTAAACTGGGACAGTGTTTATGGAGATTAAGAGATCTGCCCTTTTTTTGGGGGGGGGCAGTGGGGAGCAGATAGGGGCAGGAGACTGCAGGGGAGAAGTTTCCCACTGACTTAAGTTTAGGTCTGCCAAAAAGTTGGGGATGGAATCGAAGGGCCATAACGTCTTTTACAAGTCCTTTAAGTCAATGATATTTTCAAATGCTGACTTTACATCATAGTAAGAACATTTCACTCGTTTTTGCGTAGGAGGAATGTTGAATTTATAAGCATACAGTGAAAAGAATTTGTCCTTCTCTAGAGAGCAATCAATTGATGATGCTTGATTCTAGCTATTTCTCCTTTTACTTGCTGTAAAATATCAGTAAAGAAAAGAATTTTTAAAAATGACCTGCTGATTGATCTCAGGTAACACTTGTGGCAAGATAGGATTGTTAGCTCTTCTGTCTGGAAAAATTGTGTGCCTCCCTTGCTTTTATGCTGACACTTTCCCCCCTTTCTGATATTTAAATACCATATAAGAGTGCCACAAAGATGTTCAAATGTTACCAGTGGAAACTGCATTAGCAGTTAAAATTCCTGTATATTCTTTTTCTATGTCAGTAAAGGAATTGGGTTTCTTTGGAATGGAAAATGCTCTTATGTATCTTTGCAAAATTTAATTTATTATTTTTCTCCTATAATCCCTTTCGTCTTTCCTATACAGTAAAGAATCATTGAAAGAAACCCATATAAACTCTAGAAGTTTTTGTTCTTACACTTTAAGGCTAAGAATAGTTTAATGGGAAACAATGCATATGCTTTAATCCATGTTAAGGAAACAGATTTTGCAAATGTTTTTCTTCAAAGTACTAAAAGTAAATGAAAGCTAAAGATAGAGAGTAACAAGAAAGCCTTATTAATGGGAAACTCATTCTGATAAACTGATTCCAATCTTAATAGTTGATTTAAATAATGGAATTTGTTAATAGCATCAAATTAGGATTAAAGAAAGAGATAAAAATCTATTTCCACAGTTGTTTCAAAACAAGACATTCACTGGCTGATACCATATTATATCAATCTGATTATACTGTACACAGTAAAGCATGCCCTACGATAAAATCCTGCTGGGAGATGTGTTTAATCAGATGCCTTTGATATTATTTGAGCAAAAGCTACTTTGGATTCAAAAGACTCAAAGAGAAAAATCTTTAGCTCCTGCAATCAGCCTTAATCCACTGTGGATGCTTGTGCTCTGTATACACCCCATCCTAACCTACTCCCAAACGTAAGCATGAGCTAACTGGCTGCGATTTCAGATTTGTCTGTTCAGAAGTCACGAACAGAAATTTGTTTTGCTTAGTAACCATGTTCCACACTTACTGTTCATTTCTAAGCTTATCAGAAATCAAGTCAAGATAAATATTTTCTGTTGGCAGGAATTTTAATGGACACAAGTGACTACAATTAACAGCCACCCAATAATAATTTAGAATTACTGTCTTAGCTAGCTTTGTTTGGCTCCCATAGGAACTAAATCGACACATTCATTTCCCAAGACAGTCTTTCTATGCCACGGACCAATTTTAAACCAAATTTTGTGACGATCTGTCATAGAAATAACAGCCCACATGAAAAGTTTTATAACTTACTTTTCTCCTTCTTCAACGGAGTGCACTATTTTTGCATTTTCCTGAGCTTGTCAGTTTAGTTGTGGAGTTCACTTCATGCTGCCAGCTCCCACTGTATGTCAGAACAACTTAAAGTGGTCCTCCCTTTGCCAGTTTGAAATTGGTCATTAAATTATAATCCGCTCTAAAGGAGGCCATCGGATGTAGGGAATTTAGTCCAGTAACTTTGAGGGGAGAAGGCTACACATGGCTAGGGCTTTTCATCCCCCTCTGCCAGTGCCACGGGGTCGAGTCCATCTCTGGGGGGAGATAAGACCAGCCAGCTACCAAATTGCTGATGCAACCCAAAGCTACTTGGGAAGGGAGTGAGAACAAAAGGCATCACTTATGTTAGGTGATTAGCGGCAAATGATGTATGGGGGTGGGAGGGAGCCTGGCGTATACAAGAAAGGGGGGCTGGCAGTTGCCCTTGTCTAGATGGGGGAAGGACAAAGAATGCTATCCCTGAATATTTGAGGCCCTGGGGGATTTCTTAACAGAATCAAACGGCAAAAGACTGTTAGCAGCCTTGAACAGTAAGAGCTAAAGTTCTTTGGACATGTTGGCCTCACAGACAGCTGAAAATATCTGGTGGCAAATACCTATTAGCTACTTATGTATTTCAGAAACAGAAGATAATTGGAAGGCTAACAAATTGCATGTCTTTTCCACTTACCATTGCTTAGTGTTTCCAGTAAGTAAATGCAGTATCTCAGCTGAGCTGCTCTTTCAAATTATTGTTAATTAAATAATACTCCCTAGGAAATCTGTCATTACCGGCAGCCAGGAATGGGTTTGTTGAGTTTGCCTGAGGCTGCTAATGCTCTAACAATCGGGCTCTTAATTGCCATGAGAGGTCATTTCATTGGGGATTGTAGTTCACTTTTCCCAACAATTTTATGGTAAATTTTATATCTTAAACTTTTCCTTTGGGTTTCTTTGTCTGGAGTTCCATAAGGCCAGAGGGATCGTTCTCTAATGATTCATCCATTGAATTAGCCATCCTTCTTAATGGAAAAAGTGCCTGTTGTTATTGAATCTGTAATTTTTACCCCCATCTTCCATTATGAGTAAAGAGAAGCAACTAATAACAGATTTTAGAATTAGCTTAATTTTCTCCTGTTCACTTCATTACTTATTCTTTGAGATGTGTGACTTGCTGGAGAAATGATTTCTGGTATGTCATAGACATAACTCTGACATTATTGCTTGTCAACTTTTCCTAGTAGACAGGAGTGTTGGACGGTAGAACAGTTATCATTTGATATAGTTGAAAAGGGAAAAGATGAGGGCTTTTGGCCCCAGAGAGGAACATGTGCCATGGCCTAGAATTTAAAGTGACCTTATCTTCAAACATTTTCCTTCTATTCATGAGCAGAGAATAAGGACAAATATTAAGAAAAAGTCACTTTTTTTTTCAGTGTTACAAAAGCCTCCATATGCCATTTCAAATAGAAGTGCTATTTCAGCCTTTTCTTAAATGACCTCTTTTTCATCATAATGTAATATATTTTTTCACCTTTTGACTGATACTTTGGTTTTTTAGTAAAGTTACATACTTGTTTCAGAAAAATTACGCTTTAGAATGCATCTTGGTGGTGTTTCATCTTAACAGTTTCATTTGGTCGAATTAATGTGCACGTGTCCCTTAGTGAAGGGAAGAGAGAGAGAGAGGAAGTAGAAGATAGAGGAGTCCAACCTCCAAGCATAACTTTCTTCAGTTTCATATTTCAGTATCATTATAGTAACCTTTATCTGTAATAAAAGCGTAATTTAGCTGGATAGCAGTAAAACATATGTATCTACATTATATCAGTGATTTACTGTCTTGTGGTCAAAATAGTTTCCTTTCTACCCTCTTAACCAAGTTCACGTTTTGTTGTCTGGTGTCACTTGATAATCTTTCATTCTCCTTTTTTTTAAAAATCGGGTTCTTCTCTCTCTCTCTTTTTCCCATTAAGATGTGAATGGGCAGGCATCTCGGCCAATATGTCTATACATGGCTGAATACACTTGGAGAAAAGCAGGGTCTCCTTTTGTCTGGACCCTGGATGGCTGTGTGTCATTCCGCACCAATGGGCAGGGCCTCCCTCACAGTAGGAACTGTGCAATAATTGCCAGAACAAATTGAGCTCAGGCTTACTGGTTCCTTTCCTTTTTCAGTTGGAAAATGGAGGGAATGGGAGAACAAGGCCATTTTTGACCAGTGACAATATAGTGTAGAAATAGGTCGGATACAGCCAGTACCCAGTCGTGTTGCAGACGACAATCACGGGGTACATCGTGTACAGGGATGATGAGATGCGCCCGCACGATCACGGTCACCAGGCTAACCGAGCCTTATTCTCCCCACACGCCTGAGGATCCCGGTGTACACTGTCTGCGTATACAGCGGTTGGCAGGGGGATTAGTGGAACTTACACACAGGCAGCCAGCAGCACAGGCAGCCAGCAGAGGTGAGCACACATACATGTGACTGTTTGGCACATGTGTTCTTTTTGCATCTGGTGAAGACCAGCAGAAGCAATACTCAAATTGTTTTCACCAGAGAGCAATGAGAAAAATGGTCTTTGGTAAGAAAGCTGAACACAGGGGAAAGAAAGCCATTTAAAAATCGATTACATTTTTTTCCTACACACTTTTTTTTAAATCAGAGTCTCTATGAGTCATTTGACATATTTCATATATGACATTGGCAGTGCATCTAGATTCCTCTCTGTGTTTGTTGTATATTTACATGTATATGTGACTGCAGGTTTTTATTAATCATTAATACCACATGTATGTAGGCAGCTGGAAACTGTAATGTACACATGTAAATGCAAACAGTTGCAATAGCAGAGGTGATTTTCTCTCTTTTGTATATATTCACACTCCACAGGTTAATTCTAAATCTACAAAATGCCACAGGCTCACTTCCAGAAATCCTTCCATCTTAATGAGAGACCGTGCTGGGTTACATGTACAGTCATGACTGTGTACTGTGTTGTCGCTACAGGGCGGTCGGGAGGCATGGCTCGGCAAACTGGGCCGCCGGCCTGGTGTCTCAGTACGGCTAGAGCAGCCAGACCACCTGCCCATGCGACAGCCCAGCCTATATTTTCAAAATAATATTATTTAAATAAACATTTGGAAGTGTGTGTGTGTGTGTGTGTGTGTGTGTGTGTATTCTCATTCAGCAGGGGTTAAGCTTTGCTCACCTGCTTCCAAAGCAACTGGAGGTTAGACGAGACGGCGCTACGGCCAACTGAATGCCTTTCCATCTGCCCTCTGCTTTGCTGGGGAATAACCAGCCAGACCAACGGTTTTGCTTTGTTTGGCCTTTCTTTCTGTTTTCTTTCTTTTTTTTTTTTTTCATTTTGATCTGAAGCAGAGGCTGACATGAAACAAACATGGCATTTCCTTTTGCAAATTGGATTCTGAAATTGGCTTCATCTTTCCAGAAGCACAGTGCTATTGCAGTTCTTTTCCAGTTTTGTGAATGTCATAAACAGTTGCATATAAAGCTCCAAATTTGGAGGCAGTTATTACCACATTAGGTTTTTTGCAATTTGTTGGGGGGAGGTGTTTGGGTGTTGGTGGACGTGAAGGGATATGTTGTAGTGGGAGGAATGGAAATGGTTTCCCCTGAACAGAAAGGGATGAAGAAAATGGAGGAAGAAATTCATAATAAAGAACACGTTTGTCTTTTATAAGCAATTTTAAAGGAGACACAGCAAAATATGAAGTCATGAAAATGTGGCTTCTTGAAGAACTTCATTAGCACCACCCACAAGCTATAGTTTACAATAAATAAGGCCACAAGGGCCCCCATAGGTCATGGCCTGTGGCCAGCTCACTGCAACTGAAGTGACGCTTACTGTAAGGCGAGTCCCCTGGACACAATGTATGAGGAATGGATCACACTACATTATCTAAGCCGGTCGTGCTGTCGCGGTTTGAAATTGGAAGACTTTTAATGGAGCAAGCAGGGGGAAAAAAAGATACTAGAGTTATGCAGACCATTAAAGGTCTTCTAGCAGAGAGAGACTAAATATGCTTAAAAGGAGAGGTAAGGAAAAGAAGATTCTTAGAAAAGAGCTACCAATATTCTTTAATACTGTGCCCTTCGTCTCCCCAAACACACTCACAGACCTACACTAGATATGAAGAGATTTCCCTCACTTATAACATCCTTAGCATATCCTGATGTCTTGAATCTTTAGGGGATATAGGGAGGAAGAGCTGTTTTAGGATGAAATAAGGATTTGAGAATCCTGGCTACCAAGATTGTCATTTCCGTTCTCCACACATGCAGTGGAAAGACGAGCTACGCAATTTTAACCTGATTTCACTTTGACCTTGTGATGGAATCATGGCTGCTCTCACAGATGCAGTTGAGGCATGTTGACTCAATAATGAGAGCAGTCACCAAGGAGGCCCTGTGCCGTCAACCTGACCTGCTGTGCAGCTGGATTGCCTGGGTCCTACATTTAGCTCTACTGTTTATGGGCTTAAACTGAACTTCTTTGTGCTTCCCTTTTCACATCTGGGAAATGGAGCTGATAGTAGCTGGTTAATACATTTACTGCATAGTCAGTGTACATGAAGCGCTGGGAACTGGGCCTCGGCCCACTGTCGGTGCTCCATAAAAACTAGCTATTAGCACTAGTGAGAGGAACGTCACGGGCCTTGGAATCACAGCACAATCAGGTTTAGATCCTACTTATGTGCCTTTTTTTTTTTTTTTTGGTGCAAATTATTTAATCTCTCTGAGGCTCTGAGAGTTTTTTTCCCAATCCACAGAGTTGCAGGGTTGCTCTAAGGATGAAATCATCTTATGTATACAGCAGGCAGAGCATAGTGTGGGGAACATAATAGGTGCTCATTAAAAGTTTAATTCTTTCCCAAAGTAGAAGAAACAGTACACCTATGGTGTAAACTATAATGTTAACCTCTTCTTATAATCATTTGGATCTTTTCCTTCATTTCTGAGGGGGAATGAATCTTTTCAGCTTGGGATTTCACATCAACTATTGGCCAGCAGTGGTGATTTCCCTGAAGATGTTGAAGTTGCAAACCCTGTGTTTGGTGGATAGTGGGAAATGGAAGCTTGTTAGTAAAAGGATGTAAAATTCCTCCTGGCTTGTTAAAAGGACACTATTCTTGACCTATCTGGGGGGATAAACAGACTGAAATGCTGCAAACATGCTTCTTCATTGTGATTATGTGAAAATTGTCAGATTCTCAAGAGGAGGGGAAGGAAAATTATGCTGCGTAAGTCTCTTCAAATATAGAAAAAAATATGAAACATATTTTCCAATAAAATAATTTGCACATAATTTTAATGATAGAATCTGACTGGGGATATCTTAGCACCATGTCTCCCCAATGGCAGACTCATCCATTATGTATGTAGCATATTATTAGAAACTGTCCCAGACTTCTTTTGGGGCACCTGTGCAGTATATTTCTGTCTTGTCTGAGACATGCCCCCTCCCCCAAAGGATGGGTCCCCACAGCCTTATTTGTAACAGAGGACTCTGCCTCTCCCTTAGGCCAACGCTGTGTGGAGTAGAGGCGGGGCCAGCTGAGTCAGGCTGGGCCAGGCAGGTTCTGTTTTCTGGCAGTGCGGACTTGGGATGTGCAAGGATGGCTGGGGTGCTCCGTCCTGCAGAGGCAGTGCAGAGGAGGTCGGATGGAGAGACACCTAAGGAGGGCAGGGGGGAGAGGCTCTTCCTCCCAGCTCCTGTCCTTTGTCCCTCGAGAAGCTGAGCTGAGCTTCCTGCCCTCGTATTCTGTGAGATACCAGCGTAACTGCACTGATTTCTCTCTTTTTCTTAAAACTAACTTGAGGGAATTTTGGTTCCCTTGGACCAAAACTTTACCAGCAGGAGTCATATCTACGTCATGGAAGACTGGCTTCAAGTTGTGGATTCAGGGAAAAATCGTTTCAAGATTTTTCACAGTTATTCCTCTCTTATGACCCCTAGATTGTTTCAGACACCTTTATTAATAAGGTGAACTGCAGAAGGTAGAGTCATAACAAGAATGGCCTTGGAAGAAATGGCGGTGATGTCATGAGCTGCATATTCTGTAACGTTCTGTGACTGGAACATCATGTCATGGGAAGATTTATGAATACTAATTTTTAAGGAAGTTCTCTGTGATAACAGCATTTAAGTGAAATAGTAAGTTTCTATTGTAACTGTTAGAAAATAAGCTTTGAACATTTGTGGATAACTAAGGTAGAATTTTCTTGTTTTGTAAGAAGGTGGTAGAGAATCACTCTCAGAATTACTTATCTATTGTAAATCTTGCATTTGTATTTATTTCAAAAAGTGATGGACTGCGTTTCAAACAGTGAAAAGAAGTTGTTTGCTTCTCCTCAGGAATATGCCTTCATTCAGCTTTATATTGTTTAGGTGACAAGTACACCTGCTTCCCAGGGCAGATCCCTGAATCTGAGTGGGTTCCTAAGGTTTTCTGTAGAATTAGAATGAGGATAGTTTTTATTGACTTTGCCCTCACAAATATCCACTTCTGTTTTCTGGATGCTTTGGTCTGCTATGCTGTTCAACCTTCTTGTTTCATTTCAATGTTAATTTTTAAAATGAGTTATTAAAATTCACCTGGTTTGATAACAAAATTCCAGACCACTAATTCATCCTGAAAATTAAGAATCATTTTATTTCCAAAATATGAAAGTTTTAAAATGTTTTGGAAATCAAATGTCAATTTATTTTTGCAAACCTGGCAGCTGTAACCAGCTTCAGGATTCTTATTGCCAGTTCTGTTTTATTCTTTTCAATGTGATGGGAAATATGTATGTTACTAGCAAAAGGTCCATCCAGTTAGAAGATGGGAATGGGACCATTCTTTGTAAGAAATGGCAGTTGTAATCACTGGATGCAAAGTTATGATTGACAGAGGCCAGGGGGCCAGAGGATGACTAGAGTTAATAGATTTGGTGCTGTTCTTTTTAGTAGCTGTAGGAATACACATGTAGAAAGTAGAGAGTGCCAGTGCCTGTTGACACTGACCCTATTTTCAATTTCACTTAAAAAAAATATATCAGGGGATATTCATGGGCAACCAGGCCAACTAGTTTCTTTCCAGTGAGCTCTGTGATGATCACGTTTGAAATATTTTCAAGAATTTACTTGGGAGTTGAAGTTGTTTGCTCTTACAAGGCTTATTTTGAAATGATTGATTCCATTTGTGGATATTGTCATTTTCTGAAGTTAGTGATGAATCAAGATGTTGTTATACAGTGATAAATACCGTTGAGGATTTTCCAAATATGTTCAATGGCTCCATAGATTTTTTTAGTAAGAATTTTCATGTCCAGAACAAGACAGAGGGTTCCAGCTGGTTTCACCACAACCTCAACTTTAACTTCAGCTGGGTGCTTCGTTCATTAATATCTGCTTTCAAGTTGGAGAGGTCTGGCTATTTTTCACCCTGATGCTAATGTTTCCTTCTAATCCCAGATATTGATCAATGGGTGTGGTTGCTTTCAGCTCCTTTGTGGCATCAAGTCACAGCCCACATTCATTCCCAGCCAGTGTTTTGATCAGGGGTTCTGTGGTGAGGATAGTTTTGACAGGCAACTGTCAGCTCCTGTAGCACACCCTGCCATGGCTGGTGTTCCTAGACTGCTTGGGTTGAACAGTGTGTGAGTTCAAAGCCTCCAGAAACAGATGGAAGGGGATATTCCTGGAGATTGCCTGGTCTTTGCTAGCAGTGTAATGAGGGAAAACGGAGGGAGTGTTGTGTGGAGGTTAGAGGAGGGAGGTTGGTGGGGAGCATCAGAGTTGAGGGGTGCCAATGGGTTAGAACAGGAAGAACAGTGAGGAAAGTGATAGCTCATGCTGCAGAAGATGAGCTTTTTTTTTTTTTTTTTTTTACCTTGTTAAGCCACTAAACTGTTCTTCCCTCAGATGTTCTCTTGCATTTTTTTTTTTTTTTTGAAAGTTAGGAACCAATGACCATGCTGCATAAGCAGAAAAACTCTGAGCTTACATAAAGCGTATAATGATGTTATCAATAAAATTTAAAAACAGAATTACCATAGTGGTACATATTTAATTACATGTACACTTCTTACTGTGCTATATGGTAATAACAGCAAGCAAATCACATAAACAGGGTAGCTGGTGTTACTTTTAGTAGGGAAGGGGACTAATATTTATTGAATCCCTAATATCTGCTGGGCTCCATATGTAAAGCTGGGTGCTTTACATATGTTATCTTATTTAATGTGTAGCTAAACAAGGCATTTCCAGGGTCCAGTGTGGGTGAAGGAGGGAGAAGTTACACTTCCAGGCCCTTTGGAAGACCCAGGATTCTCTTTTCTTTGGCAGGGGCACACATTTTCCTGATGGTTTGGGGACCTTTGCCCTCTCCCAGGTTTGGGTGTGTGGACTTCCTGGGCCCTGGAATCTTAGCCACACTTGGACACAGTGAGGACACAACTTGTCCCCTTGGTATCTGATTGATCTTACGTTCAGGTTTTACTAAGGGCTGGGAGTTGACCTGGCAGCCTTCTGATCCAGCCTCCAGATCAGAAGTTTGTTTGAATACAAGGAAGCAGAACCCAAAGCAACTCCTCCTTTAGTTTGAGGGAATGTGAGTAGGAACCCTGCTGTAGCCCCAGCTCTGCTCTCTCCCTCCCTCATGAACAGCCACACAAAGGGAGAGGAAGATAGGCAAGCCTTGTGCTTTGAGAGGAGACCTCTCTGCCTTTACCCCTCTAATGCCCTTCAAAACATGTTTATTGATAATGCCTGACCTTTTTACTATTTAGACTATGGCTTTTTATCTTTTGGGATTAGGAAATTCTTTGAAAGTCTGATAACAATCTTGACTCCACTCCTAGGAAAAATGTACCAATATTTACACTTCAAGTGAAGACTGCTTGATTTAGAGAGTCACACAAACCACTGAAGAAAACCTCTGGGAGGATGGGGAGGGTGGGTAAGGAGAGTGTATCAGCCATTTATTCTTCAGTAGAGTTATTTTATTCATTTGCTTACCTGAGATATGCCTAAGGAAGCAGGAGCTGATGAGAGAAGATGGGCGGGTGGTAGTGTAAGAGATCATTTTGAAGTAAGGGACCTTGGGAGGCCCAACGGGGGAAGGTGGTGGGGATTATTTATAGTGAAGGCCTTGGAGGACAGTCAGTCAGGGTGTACATACTTGCAATGTGGTCCATGGACAGCGCATGGGCATCACCCAGGGGCTTGTTAGAAATGCAGGATTGTAGACTCCACCCCAGATGTACTAAATTGAATCTGCATTTTTGCAAGCTCCCACATTGAAGTTTGAGGAGCATGGGTATATACTGAGGATACTAGCATAGGAGTGGGGAGCTGGGGTTGAGGTTAGAGGAAGCCAAGAACCAGGAGAGTGGTGCTGAGGATGCCCGTGAAGGTGCCTGTGGGTGCCTGAGAGGAAGAGAAAAGGAGCCCAGACAGGAGGAGGGGAAAGAGACAATGGAAAGGGCCCTTGAAGTGGTACTCCAAGGGGAAGGTGGGAAAGTTGTAAGTCTGGGAAGAAAATGATGTATTTAAATACAGGCACAGACAGAATTGTAACAAAAAAGAGAGTTGTTTACTACAATGTTAAATCATGAATGGTACGTAACTTAGTGTGAATTATGTTTTCTAAACATGCAGCTGGTATCAAAGAATTGTCATGCTAAGTTACTTATGATATTTATGGAGTAAATTATTTTAGGCAGGCTTCTATCTCTTCCCTTGGGTGAATCTTTTGAACTTATTACTTTGTTTTCTAGAACCATAAGCCACCCAAGTAGATGGTTTACTTGAAAATCTCAAGGATCTTGAGTTATTAGCTCCTATTATTAGCAGCTATCATTGACATGCCCTAGATGCCCTTTCCTCTTTTCTTTCTTTTTTTTTTTTTTTAAATTATTTATTTATTTATTTATGGCTGTGTTTGGTCTTCGTTTCTGTGCGAGGGCTTTCTCTAGTTGCGGCAAGCGGGGGCCACTCTTCATCGCGGTGCGCGGGCCTCTCACTATCGCGGCCTCTCTTGTTGCGAAGCACAGGCTCCAGACGCGCAGGCTCAGCAATTGTGGCTCATGGGCCTAATCGCTCTGCGGCATATGGGATCTTCCCAGACCAGGGCTCGAACCTGCGTCCCCCGTACCGGCAGGCAGATTCTCAACCACTGTGCCACCAGGGAAGCCCCCTTTCCTCTTTTCTAAGAGAACCTCTATCAAATATTTGTTGGGCACATTACATTAATAACTGTTGCTTGGTTTCTAACTGTTCCTTTGTTTTGTGAAGAAGGCAAGTAAAAAGAAATTATAATTTCTGTATCAGAGAGAGAATAATACTATCATTTTGGTAATGTTACAGGTTATATTCCGTCACTGAGAAAATGCTAGACACGTGTTATAGGTTGAATTGTGTGCCCTCCAAAAAAGATATGTTGAAAACCTAGCCCCTGGTACCTATGAAAGTGGCCTTATTTGGAAATAGGGTCTTTGCAGATATAATCAAGTTAAGATCAGGCTATTAGGGTAGGTCCTGATCCAGTATGACTGATGTCCTAATAAGAAGAGGGGAAGACAGAGACACAGTGGGAGGGTGGTCATGAGACGATGGACGTTGGAGTGATCCTGCCCCAAAGCCAAGGAACTCCTGGGGCTGCCAGAAGCTGGAAGGCAAGGAAGGATCCTCCCCTGATGGCTTGGAGGGAGCATGGCCCTGCCGAAACCCTGACTTTGGACTATAGTTTCCAGAACTGTAAGACAATAAGTTTTTGTTGTTCTAAGCCACCCAGTTTACGGTACTTTGTTACGGCAGCCTAGGAAACTAATATACCATGCTTAGCTATTTTTCTGTAGTTAGTAATCATTTTGATCCAATTTTGAATTCACTAGTTTTATATACTCCTGTTTGAGATGGAATGGTCATTATAAAGAAACGAAAACATTTTCTGAATTAATACTAAATTCAAATCCCCTACTTGTATAGGCCGCTTGTGTAATTTTTATATAATCTGTATATACTATGGTTCAAATTTACCTTTTCACAAAATGCCAAAATTGCTTTTATATTATCTTAGTAAAAAATATAAATAAGAGTGCCATATAATTCATTAGCACTTACTACCTGAGATAGTCTAAATAAGATTCTGATTCAAAAATACTGAAAGATATATTTAATCCTAAATCAGTAAATTATTTAAAAATAAATGAAAAAAGTATTGAAATAGTGTTTGACATTAGTAGCTACTGATGTCTAGGATTTCTCCTTATTGAAAACAAAATGGCAAAAACATAAGGAAAACACAACTGGCTAAGGAAAAAGGAAACTGCAAAACAGCTTATGTAATAAATACAACATATGGTCAAGGGATGTCAAAAATCTCAGATTTATTCTGAGAGCAGAGTCAGCCTGATCCTGAGAAGCACCTTCGGGAAAGGATGGTGGAGCTGCCAGTCACTCCCATGGATGTCTGTCCTGAGCGGGAGGTCCAGGACTGTGTTAAAGTGCAAAGAGAGCAGCCGATTCTGAGACGCCAGTAGCTGGGTATGCGCGGCCTTTGCGGTGGTGGTTGCCCGTTTATGGTATGACTTCCTTGTCCTGCATGAGGTTTCTGTGATTAGCTCCTCCACTTAAATTGGATGTGGTTTGGATCCTACTACACCTCCCACTTTTTGTCATTTGCCTAAAGTCTGTTGTTTTGAACTCAATGCCAGGAAGACTGGTTACATATGTATCCAGAGGAGCCTCAGAAATGGCTCTGAGATGTGAATATTATTGCAGAATTACATCAAGGTCACTTGTATTTATTTTTTCCTAAACAGTTTCTTGACTTTAAAATGCCTTTGGAATTTCCAGCTCAAAATTCTTAATTCCTTTCAGTGAGCTCAGTCTCTATGTAAAACTTGCTTCCCGCCTGCCAAATTGAAAGCATCTGGATGGAATACTGAATTTAGGTCATTTTTTCCCCAATGTGTCCTTCTTTAGAAGAAAGGAAATCAAATCCAATAACATCACACAGAGAAGAGGGTAAAATAGTTCCAACAAGAGCTTTTTGTTTCTACTGTTGGTTGGAATTAAGGGTGTGACACTTCCTCTCTTCCCAATCTCCGCCTCTCCTACAACCAGATCTCAATGGTCGATTTGAATTTTTAAAGACTTACAACCTTTTACTTTCCTTATCTCTATAGCACCATTCTCTGCTAAGGGGAGTGACTAGAGTATTCCTACTTAATTCCTGAGGTTAATCAAGGTGGACTTTCCCGGCTTCCCAGTGGAGGCTCTGGGCGAGGTATAGACAGGGCTTCTTGAAAGTGCATAGGAATCCTCTGAGGGTCTTGTTACTGTGCAGATTTTATTAGGTCAGCCTGGGGTGGGGTCTGAGCTTTTGCATTTCTAAAAAGCTCCTAGTTGGTGTAAAGAGCTGCTAGTTGGTGAACCACATCTAGAGGGGCAAGGGGTGGCCCACTTTGGAAGTATCTAGCTTCAGACTCACTTTCTTGGTTCAGTCTCTCCCCTGTAACCTGTCCATTTCTGGTCTTGATATATGTTGAGTGCATATAGGATTTAGCATTGAGTAATGTCTCCCACACATGGCGGTAATCTCACCATTTCCCTTTCCCTTTATTCCATGTCTTTCCCCACTAAGTGCACTAATTGAGAGTGCAAAAATCAGTGCACACACAGAAGCTTGCTATTACAGAGAAGCCATTTTTAACTGAGTAGAGAGAGGGAAAACAAGGAAAGATTTGTATCTACATTGAACCTATATTCTACCATCAAAGAATTCAGAATTTAATTTTACCAGAGGTGATAGTTTCTTTAGTATTTACTTAGCATTAAGGTAAGTAATAGTCAGAATGATAATAGATTGAGGCATATTTAATTTTCAGCTTTCCAAGTGCTCTAAATAAAAGAGATTATAATAATGTGACCCAAGCTATTATATCCCCAGCAGCACTTAAGACTGATAGATAGAATGTTCCACTTAGGAGCTATCATGGTACAATTAACTAGATGGTATTAAAAAGAAGTTTCTTAAAACGCTTAAAGTTGTAAAGCTACTCAGAAATAGATCTGTGCTTCTCAAGTAAATACAAACAAGGACTGCAGTCTTTTTAGTGGATAATACAAGAAATCAACAAGCCCAATTCTAGCTTCCCATGGATGAGATTTAAAGCAACAAATCTATGCTACTTCATGCAATTAACATAAAATATACTTAAATTTAGAAGATTTACTCTGTCATCACCTTCCCACACAACAAACACAAATCCTGGGCTAATTTGCATTCATTAATTCACATACAATTGCAGGGCTGACTTCTGCTCTCAGTTGCTTAAGCACAGTCTACCTTCAAGTTAAGTTACTGCATACAGGCCCTTTAGCTTCTGTTCAGATCCTAAAGGAATCACAGGATACACACATTATGAGCCTTTCAGCCTGATTCCCTAACCCTGAGGGAGGCTATATTGATGTATGCAGAATCAAAGAGGTTTGAGGAGAACAATTTCTTGCCTATCGTCTGGCAGAGCTCAGACCCAGCTGCCTGGCTCTGAAAGGGAGGGAGATACGATGGGCCTCATGGGAGAAGAGATACTTTCCAAGATGTCTCTTTGACAGGCTATCTTCCAACCCCCGCCTTCCCCAACTAGTGCAGGAATGGGCCTAATAAACTGTGATTGAGGGCTAAATAAATCATGAACAATTTAAGGTATTTTGGCTTTCTTTTTGGAAATGGGTATTTAGAATATTCCACTATTCTCCTTAACCAAGGAAAACCGTCTTCTGAGACAGAGTAAATATTGGTTCAGTATAATAACCACTTAGGGTAAACTAAAAGAGGATGGAGGAGCAAAGGAGGCTATAGAAGAAAGAAGGCACCAGATGGAGAGGGTCTCGTACCAACAACAAGGCAGACAGAGGAAGGAGAAATAGTCATGGAGAGAAGATGCAGAGGCAGAGGAAACAACAGAGCAGAAAGACACTTGTGTTTAAACGCTTGTGATATGCTCTGTGTGTTTTAATAGTGTTTGAAGGAAGTCTAGTTCCTTTGCTTGTAAAAGGAGTCAATTGAGGACCCAGATTGTTCACTGGAGAATCTGCATTTTAAAATTAGATGTATCATACAGAAGAGGGGCAGCAGCAGTGTGACGCTGATCAGGAAATGGCAGTGGATGGCCATGGCAGTGGAGGCTCCAGGCCTGACTGGACAGAGAAGGGGGAGGGGCAAGGAGGCTGGAGAATCCTCAGCTTCCTCTGTTTTCAGTGTTCGTTTGGTTTGACTCTAGAAGGCACTCAATTCCTACCCAAATAGCTAGATCTTGTCATGTGTCTACCAAACCATGTGGAGAACATAGAATACTTAGGCCGGGTCATGTTTTGTATTTGATGACCTGAAAGAAGGAAGGAAAAAATTTGAGCCTGTTACCATCAACTGTGCTAAAATTTATTATTTAGCAGCCCGTTGGATCTCATACCTACCTAGGAGCAAATAAGAGGAATGGGGCTACCCAAACTATAGGTTAGAGGATTGAGGTTAGCAACTTACTGTGGAATGGGACCACTCCAGTCTGTGAGCTTATTAAGTGATAGAGTCATGGGAGTTCATTTTTTAGAACTCTGTAGGAGAAATTCTATAGTGAAGCTGGGTGCAGAATTTAAACTTATATGCCTTTGTTAAAACATTTTCAGTAACTTATTAAAAATTCTTTCTAAAAGGGGTGCTCATTATGGAGATGATGTTAACTGTTCAATTTATATAACAAATATTAATTTGAAGTAAAATTAAAGTGTCACTTTTTCAATGCGATTTAGCACAGAATTGTATGGTGGTTTTTCTTTATGGTAAATTATGTTTTTTTGTTTGCTTGTCTAACTCACGTTCTCATAACATCTTCACATTCCCACATTTGGCAAATAATTGTATGCTTGTGGAATCTCTTAGAAGATGACAGTGTGGTCAGAAAACATTATTTAAGAGAAGAATATGAACTTCCAGTGGTTTTATAATTAGCCATATTGAAGAAACTCAAAACATGGAATAAATTACTCAAAAACCATGTCATCGTTAAGACAATTTAACTACGCATATTCACATTTGAAAAGAAGAGTTGACCTTTTTTCCAAAAAATAATTTCATTAATGGCTCCAGAACCTTTATCTTACAAACTGTCCCATTAAAACTTTTACCCATCAATCATACTTTTTAATTCACTAAACTACAGACTTTATTTAGATTTCTCCAATATTTAGATTTCTCCAATTTTTCCATTAATGTCCGTCTTCTATTCCAGGATTCAATCCAGTATCCCACACTGCATTTACTTGTTGTGTCTCTTTAATCTCCTTCAATCTGTGACAGTTTCCTGAGTCTTCTTTGTCTTTTGTGATATTGAACAATGATCTAGCCATCATTCTTGTTGGAAATGGTTTGCGACTATTCCTTCTAACTTGGTTTTTGGTGGAAGAGTTTTGCTATAATTCTAAGTAGTGGTAAAATATCTGTGATAAATAATAATTTTTAAAAAAGAAAATATAAAAAATCCCATAAAGTACATAAAAACAATAATATAAAGTATGTAGAGTTTTGAAGACTAAAAATGTGTAGTGTAAATATGAAGACAATGATAAGATTCTAACAATGAATATAAAATAAGAGCTGAATGAAAGGAGGAGATATTACTGGAATACTATGTGGGAGGGAGGTTGAAAGAGATTTTTTTAAGTTCATCTGGTGTAGCTGGGTGGCGTGAGAGAAGAGGTGAGTGGTATTTGCCCTTTTAGATACTAAATGCATTTTAAAACTATAATAATTCAATCTTTACAGTACTAAGGCCATAACACAGAAAGATCAATGAAACAGAACACAGATTTCAGAAATAGCCAACTACACATAGGAACTTAGAATACAGTACATGTGGTATTTCAGCTTTTATAAAGAGAATGTTTTTCAAAATATAAACCCTAAACAGTAGTGTACCATTAAATGTTTAACAATCAGCTCTCTGAAAAAAATGTATGCAAATATATATACATATATGTAGATAAATATTATATATTTTACTAATCTAGAGGATGCATAGCATACAATTTAAAAATTAAAAATCCATAATACTCTTTATTGTAAATAAATGTTATTCTATATGGTCAATTGATTTTTTTTCAGAATGCTTTTTTTGATTTTTTTTCTAACTTTGAATTTGTAGTCAATATTCAGCCATGATTTGACAAATGGAGTTGCATCTCAGTCTGCTCTTTTCTCAATAAATACATTGTCATTAAATCTGATATGTGGCTTATTAAACTTCTTCTCACCCCCATATAAATTATTAAACTAAAAACTCAGTTTCAACATTAAATCAAGCCCCAATTTATAGCACTTGCTGATTTCCATGGTGTAAATACTCCTATCATGACCAATTTTAAGCTACCAATGTCACTAAATGTGGAGTTGGGAAGAGATGTGGGGTAGCACACCACTATATGGTATTTCCACTCTCTGCATATGATAGTCATAACTGACTTCAAAAGCATAGATAATAATAACATTTAGTAAAGTAACTAGGAATTAGTGTGCTTTGAGTATTTATTGCTTTTATTTTAAATATAATTTATTTAATTGTAAGTTTATGTAATTTTTAAATAATGGCTACATTTTACAACTGATTCTCAAAATTCCTGAAAATTTGGCAGTTGGCTTTCAGAAGTTGTTGGGCTCTTAATCCTACACATTACTGTCTCTAAGACAGGACCACAAAGTAAAATATTTGAAGCTAAAATATTTAGACTATAAACAAAGTTTAAAAATAAGATGCAAAAACAGAAAGTGGATTAATTACCTTTCTGGAGGGCAATTTAGCAATTTTGCATAACAAAATATAAGATTTACCAATTCTTTGATCAAGCCATTTCACTTTTCATTCATCCATTAATTCAACACATTGATTGAGTACCTATTATGTTGCAGGAACTTCTAAGAATTAATTTTACAAGCATATAAAGATCTGTAAGATAGGAGATTTGCCACAATGTTTTTATGGTAACAAAGCATTGAAAAGACATAAATGTTCATCAACAAGGGATTGGTTAAGTAAATGATGATTCATTGATACAATGGAGTGAACGTAAACATAAAGAATGAAGCTATAATGACAAAAGTCCATGAGGTAAATATAGAGAGAAATAGACTAATCTAAATAAACAAAAGAAAAAGCAATCTAAAAGAAAAAAAAATAATGACGCTATAGATCAATGTTCATTGTAATGGAAATATGTTCATGGTACATTTTAAGAGCAAAAATCAGCAGATTTTAAAAGTGTATGTAGTATGACTCCATTTTGTAAAAAATAATTATATCTCTATACACGCACATATATGTGTAGAGAAAGTTTGGAAGTATTTGAGCAAGTTACAGAGGCAAACCTTTCTATTCTGTATAGATGGTTTTATAATGAACATGTATTACCTCTTAAATTAAAAATAACACTGAAACTCTTTCCTTTAAAAAGTGTTGTGATAAATACATCCATCTCATAAATGAAATGTTCTAGAAAAAACACTTTAGACTTTGGACTAAAAGTCTTGTTTGGAGTTCATAGTACCATTCTTTATAGTTGAGTGTCTATTTGAAAAATCCCATAATTAAAAGTAAAGTTAAAAAAAGAGGGGTTTGAATTTCGGTTTCATTTCTGTTTAGCTGTGTGACCTTGATTGAGGTAACTTTCTGCTCTGAGCCTCATTGTCCTTTCTGAGAGGCAGGATGGACTGTATTCTTTACTCACTGGTGACTTTGAGCCAATTACTTAAATGTTCTGTTGTTTAGTTTCTCTGTCTGGGGGAATGATGGTAATAATGGAGATGATGGTAATAGTTGTACCTACCTCATAGAGTCATTGTATTCAATGAATTAAAATGTGTGCCTGGTATTTGACAGGTTTTGATTATTCTCATTATCTGCAGAATGGGATGATGATGATGACAATGATGCTAAAATACACGTGGAAGGTTTGTTGTGGGGATTAAATTAAATACTTAAATAAAATACTCACACCTAGTAAGTGTTCACCAAATGCTAGTTACATCTACATTGGAAGTAATGTAACAAAAACACAGCCTGAATACGTTTTCTTCGAGAGAATAGCCAATGTAATTTATTTATCTCATGTCACATCTGGTAACTAGATAATAGAAGATTGAATGCAAGACTCTTGATTTTGATTCATTGAAGAAAATACCCTTTCTCTGTTCAATTATCCAATATATGTTCCTATTTCAAAATCTGGACTGTCATATTAAACAACACAAATATTTGTATATAATTTTATTTCCAGAAATCTCTACTGGATCATTGTAATTCTTTATTATTCCATTAACTCAAAACAGTTTGTACTGCCTCACTTGATATTCTCTGTAAATGGAGGCGATACAATTATGCTATTTTAAATAATTTAAAGTGCCATGTTCCTACCACCTATCCATTTGTATAGTATATTATTCTGTGTGCATGCCTATCGGATGTCAACACACTGCCTGGTCTTTTAGTACAGAGCCATTAACCATGTGAGGGTCAGAAATGATGTATATGTTAATGATATATTTTAATTTAACACATGACAGCAAAGGAAGGCTGAGTGACACCTCACATTTAGTTACAAATCAGGGAAGAACTCATTGCTTAGGAGTGTTCAAGTCGTAGGTGAATAGCAAAAGGTTTTTATTCCTTCCCTGACAGAATAAATTTATCTCCTTAAAAGTCACCTTTATACTTTCTACTTATCACCAGGAAGGCTGCATTCTGTATTTCAATTTTATGTGGACAAGACATTAATTTTAAGCGAAAGACATTGTTCTGTGCTGGAATTAAATGAGGTCGTTATTGGTTTGAGTGCTAAAGATGTGTGAGGGGGGTTCAGGCTCATGTTTGGCTTTGATGAGAAAAGTGCTGTGTGAATATGGTTCTCTTGACTTTCTTGGCACCGAAAGCAAAGTATAAATGGGGCAATGAAGTTGAAAGCCATCAGTAGCCTCCCTAAGTACCTGGAGTCAGAGTGTACATCTGATATCAGATAGGGAATGTATGCAAGAATATATGGGTCCTTTCTCAGTCGAGAGATTGATATGAGCACTTAGAATTGATTTTAGATAGAGGAACTCAAAGCGCATTAACTTCTGCCATTGAGGAAGGGACTTCAGAGGTCATATAGTTTAAACCAAAGTTTAATCCTTTCAAGAATAATGTCTGTCCATTTCTTAAACACCCCCAGAAAGAGATTTAACCACTCCTCCCGATACGTAAATGTCATCAAATTGGCAGGATAGAGAGAAAGCTGGTGATTAGAACAGGATGAATATTTATTTATTTATTTTATTATTATTATTATTTTTTTTTAAAATAAATTTATTTATTTATTTATTTATGGCTGCATTGGGTCTTCGTTGCTACGAGCAGGCTTTCTCTGGTTGCGGCGAGCAGGGGCCACTCTTTGCTGCGGTGTGCAGACTTCTCATTGCCGTGGCCTCTTCCGCTGTGGAGCACGGGCTCTCGGCGCACGGGCTTCAGTAGTTTGGCATGTGGGCTCAGTAGTTGTGGCTCACGGGCTCCAGAGCACAGGCTCAGTAGTTGTGGCGCACAGGCTCAGTTGCTCCGCGGCATGTGGGATCCTCCCGGACCAGGGCTCGAACCCGTGTCCCCTGCATTGGCAGGCGGACTCCCAACCACTGCGCCACCAGGGCAGTCCCCAGGATGAATACTTAAAACAACCTTAACACATTCTATATCTGAGAGAAAATAAATGAGGTTTTGTTCAAATAAGGCCAAGAAGACCAATTCAGCTCTATTCAGGGAAGGTTCAGGTGATTGTAGAGGAGCACAAGCTAATTATAATTAAATAGTGCCTCACTCTACTTCCTGCCAGAGCCACACTTCCTGAAAGGGAACTTTACGTCGTTTTCACTTTCTCACTTCCCGTTCACTCTGCAACCTAGTGATAGCTGGCTTTTGCTTCTCTGATCGATTGAAACGGCTTTTGAAACTCACCCAAGGTGTTCTTGCCCAGTCCGCGGCCACTTTTCAGGCTTCTGTTATTTGACCTCTGCTGTATTTGAGAGAACCGGAGGCTCTTACAATTATTCTGAAATACACAGCTTCCCATTGTTCCCTTAACTGGTGTCATAGGGTGAGGGCTGGGCTTTCTATAGCCTCCCTTCTAAATCAAGGGAGGTTGAATTGTCCTAAACACATATCTAGTCTTCTTTTCCTTTTCCTTTTGATATTTAATGAGCATTAGGTCAAGCACTGTGTTCTGTGCTTTACAAATGTTATCTGATTTAATGCCCCACAATATCAATAGAAGCTAGGTAGCATCACCTTCATTTTATAGATGAGAAAATTGAAATTCATAGTGATGAAGTACTTATCCGGGGTTATGTAGCTCGTAAGTGGTGGAGCTTGGATTTAAACCAGCCTTGAGCCCTTGTCCAGTATAGCATAACAGAGGACAGCTGAGAGAAGCACTTCCAGGGGCAGAAATCGGCAGCTCAGGGCATCTGTTGCAGTGACAGGAGTGAAGTATAAGTGCAGGTGGTAGAATGTTACTGGGATGAACACATTGGGACTCAAAGAGTAGACTTACGTATGTGAGGGAGTCAGTAAAATGGCTTCAGACTGGCTTTGTAGGAAAGCAGAGAACAGTAAGCTGAAGTCACGATGTGAACTTAGGTTTAAACTTCTCTTTCCGAAGAGAATTGTTGGTTTAACTCATCACACTCATAATGACTAATTAAGTGTCTCTTCACCCCATGGATTTTGCTCACTTTTTTCATTGCTGTATTCTCAATCCATAATACAAAAGCAATTAATGAATGTATTAAATGTTACAAACCCCTTTCTTTCCTCTTGAAATTCTCTGACGTCTGTGCAACCACACCATCCAGGTTTTCCTTCCGACTCACTGGCTGCTCCTCATTAATCTCTCTATGTACTTTACTTTCTCTTTGACTTCCCAGGGTTTCTCAAGAATCTACCCTTAACATACATGGCAATCTACCATACTTATATTTTAGGGGCTATAAACTCCATCCGATGGTGTTGGCTAACCTATATGTATTGCCTCCACAATCTCTAGTTCATTTTAAATTTCTCTTCTGAGCATAATAACTTTATGTTCAACTATCTTCTAGCAAACTCTACTTTGGAGTCCCATAGGCACCTCAAATTCAATAAGTCTAATATGCCACAACTTAGCCCCCGTATTCAAACATTTGTGTCTCTCTGTAACCATTTTTATTCCAAAGGGAGGGTCTAGAGCTTTCATTAGATACTTTAAAATTTCCGTGGCCCAAGAAAAGTTTAGAACTACTGCACATTCTTCCTAAGATAAAATGCTTTCCTGTGAATCATGATCCCAGTGGTTGGGGCAGATACTTGTGTGCAGACAGAAGTGTTGGCCATTGCAAGACTTCTTATCTCAATCTCTTGCTCCTTGTGGGGATAAAGCGATTATTTGGTCTACATATTTGGCAACTTGCTTTGCTGTGCTATCATTCATCATATAGCTTACACTCTGATCTGCTTTTAGGACTGGGCTTCCTGTCAGTTTGTTTCAGGCTACTGTGTTAAGGTGAAGTGAATTGAGGCAAGAACAAACATATCCCAGGATATAAAAAAGGGAGAAATTTAAAGAAAGTCAGAATAGGCAACCATATATAATCATGCAGAAATGAGAGTGAGAAATGAGAATAGGTAATGATTAGGAGGTACTTGGTAATTTCTGAGTAAATAATTTGAGAGGAATTGTGGGAAAGACAGGCTACAAGTGATAAAAAGGGAATAGATAATGAAGAGAGTGTGAAGGTGCTAGAAAAGGCAGCAGTGAAATTCATGACCATGGAACCCAAACTGAGAGATGAAGGACTTGAAGAATATGGAGAAAGGGATTAGAGTTTTTTTTTTTTTCCTTTAACTTATTTATTTATTTTTGGCTGTGTTGGGTCTTCGTTGCTGCACGTGGACTTTCTCTAGTTGTGGCGAGCGGGGGCTACTCTTTGTTGCGGTGCACGTGCTTCTCATTGAGGTGGCTTCTCTTGTTGTGGAGCACAGGCTCTAGAGCACAGGCTTCAGTAGTTGTGGCGCACGGGCTTAGTTGCTCCACGGCATGTGGGGTCTTCCTGGACCAGGGCTTGAACCCGTGTCCCCTGCATTGGCAGGCGGATTCTTAGCCACTGTGCCACCAGGGAAGTCCCGGATTAGAGTTTTTGATGGAGAAGGTCAAGTTCAGGAGCAAGGTAGTGAGAGAGGTGAGAGCAGGACACTGTTAAAGAAGGTGAGCACCAGAGGCAAAATCTTGCGTTTGATATTTTCTTCGGTGATACTGAGTAAGTTGACGTGTTTTTATTTTCATGGGTAGGTTAGCAGAATGGAGGTGAAATTGGTGAGAAATTGTGGGAGGAGTGTGTGTGGTAGTTTTTAACATTTTTGCAGATTATTTGATATTCTTCCCTTGAGATGTGGTCTAATACCCTTCCTCTTAAATATGAGCCAGGCTTTGTGATTGGCTTCTAACAAACAAAATGCAGTGAAATGATGCTATGTGGCTTCTGGGACTAGGTCATCAAAGGTGGTACAACTTCTGTCTGGCTCTCTTGTGGGATGCTTGTCTTTGGAACCCAGCTACTATGTTTTGAGGAAGCATAGGCCATGTGGAGAGATCCATATGGAGAGGCAACTAGGCCTATGACCCTCAGCCTAGGCTGAGCTCCCAGTCAAAATCCAGCACCAACTTGGCAGTCCTGGCAGTGAACCATTGGGAAGCAGATCCTCAAACCTTTGGTTGAACTACCCCAGCTGATGTCACATGTAGAAGAGAGGAGCCTTCCCTGCTGAGCCCTGCCTAACTTGCAGATTTGAGAGGAAAATACATGATTATTATTGTTTTAAGCCATTAAATCTGGGTGGTTTATATGTAGTGCAGAAAACTGGAATAGAGTTTTAGCAAGGCAATCAACAGAGATGTTTCACTTTGAGTGATCTGAATTCAAATCTTTGACCACGAACGTGACTTGGAATAGGTTACTTAACGTTTCTGAGGCTCACTTTTCCTATCTTTAAAGTGAGAACGATTTAGACCTCGAGGGTTGTTGTGTGATTTAGAAATAATCGGTATAAAGCCAATGGCTGTCATGTAATAGTCATTCAGAAAATGGTAGCCATCCTTGTTATTGTTAGGGAAGCTTGGAAGGAGCTTGGGCTTTGGCATCAGTTATATTTGTGTTTACCTTCTGGTTCTGTTGCTAACTGTATGATTTTGGGCAAGTAATGTAACTTCTCTGACTCGTACATCCTTCTTGTGTAAATGGAGGATGAAACCTGCCTTGTAGGGTTGTTATAGATTGGAACCAGTGTCTATAAGACAGATTAGAAACAACATAGTGACTAGCACATGGTAGGCACTCAATAAATAGAAGACATCATAATTATAAATATAATAATGACTATTATAGCCCTGAAATTTTTTTGGCTACTGGCAGGAGTTGGGCAGACTAGAAAATTCTGAGCCAAACATCAAAGCCTTTGAGGCAGTTGGAGGAAGGTTCTAGTAGAAGATGGTGATGAAGTTTTAGGAAGGATGATATTAATAATTTATATGTTTCAAAAGAAGGAACTTTTGAATGATGAGAGTAGAATAAAGACTTACAAAAAGCATTTAGAGTGACCCCTTTCTTCTACTAGTACTGAGAATAGGAGGAAATAGGCTAAGGAGATTGGAAAAATAATGTTTCTAAATATTAGAAAAGGCCACAGAACTCCAACATAATGGATCTGAAATTATGAGAGAACAAGGGAGATCAAGAGGCTGAAAGAAAAGTAGTATGATTGATAAGCAGGCTTAGTTTTAGGAATTTTAGTAAAGAAGAGGGAGATTTAAATCTCAATCATTCAACAAACTCATGGTCATAGCTCTGTTCTCTGCTCTAACATTAGCCACACACATAGGCTTGCACAGGACTTGAGGTCATTCACTAGTCCTCTACCTTTGGGCTGAATCTCTCCTGAACTTCCTCAGACAGGTTAATCAGCTATGCACTAGGCAGTGGTCTAGACACCCTATCCTTCTGGAGCTTGTAATCTACGGTGAGGCTGGGGAGGGGGTGGCAGTAATGAGGAGACAGACAGTAAACAAGTGAACAAGTTCTACTAGAAAGAACATCCATGACATGCAATATACCTCGCCCAACTATGAGCCCCAAACTCTTAGGTGCCTGAGAGAGCACAGGTGTTGGGTATGCTGGGAGAAGGAAACGAGTAATGGTTCTGGATGGCTGACGGGCTGCTTGCCCATATTGTATACTCGGATTCACTGGCGTATAGGCAGGTCCTAATGCCCTGGCTTAGTCTGGGGCCTTCCGCAAGCAATTTTCCAGACCCTACTGGAGTTCTTCCTCCTTTCCCCTTCCCATCCCTCACAGGGTACTGGGCTTCAAGGAGCCAAGGTACTGGTTCTCAATTCTGAGATAGCGTCATGAGAAGGGCCCTGAAAGTGCCTTTCTAGAGTAGTGCTCCCCAAAATTGCATCCACAGTGAGATAAGGGACTTGTGCCGGAATATAAATCAGTGCCCTGTGTCTTCTGTAAGGAAAATCTCACTATAGAGAAGATGTCAGTTGAACTAAACAGTGTTTAGTGTTGGCTTCCTATCTTGTTGGAGATTGGAACAAATAATTTGTGGACAGGTGCCAATCTGTGAGCCACACTTCGAGAAGCACAGTTCTAAAGTGAATATTGCAAATTGGGGATCCAAGTGGCTGCATCTGGCCTGCAGAGATAGATAGATAGATAGATAGATAGATATATAAATAATTTTTTTTTCCTTTGGCCTGCCACTGTTTTCAACATTTTAAAATGGAAAGATTTCACATAAAATTTCCTATTTCTAAAACCTCTTAATCATGTCTTTATTTTGTGTCCCTTCATCATCAGATGTCTTGGGGGTTCTACATTCTTACATGGCAACAGTCAGATGGAACTGAGAAGTGACTGTCTCTTTTATATAGGGCATGGACCTTCAAGGAGCCCAGTGGGCCCATTTAACCCACTTCGTGTATTTATGTTGTCTACCACTCCCTAGAGGCATTTGATTTCATAACCCCTAAGAATCATGGGGTGGGGTCACTGAAACAGTCTTGATTGTAGCTCAGTCCTGGGAGGGAGAAGAACTAGGTTGGAGTGTGATTAAGAATGCCCCTCCTCTTCCTTTCTTTATTCTTCCATCCATTCATCTTCTCTTGTACCCTCTCCATCATAAAATTACTCAGAATTTATTGCACTGAGCCTGCTCAGTGTTGAGATTGGGAGAGAAAAGGTGATATGCATATGTTCTTTCATGCACAGCAAAGACACAGTTCCAATCTGTTAAGCACTGTTTTTCTCGGAACCTGGGGAGCCATTAGATACATAGACCTGAGGGCAAATCGGCAAGGGGTAAGAGGGTGTCTCAGAGGCCAGCCCTGTGTACCATTGCTGACTGCTCAGAGATGAATTGCTGCTAACCTTCTCAAGAGAGGAGGTTATATCAAAGTGCTGCTTTAGAAAGTGCCTTTTGGTTTTCTAATGGTTCAGCGATCTTCTTGTTACAAAGATTCTCGTTTCACTGCTCCCTCTAATCCTTACAAATTTTACAAAATGGTGTTTGATCTGACGTCTCTGAAAGCACACAATAGTCTCTAGTTTCAGTCAGATTTCTTGATGCTATTTTTTCATCAGTTTAAAGCCTTGAATATATTTTCCTGTGCCTTATGAAGTATATTAATGAAAATTGAAGATTATAAGTGAGTATTTGTGTTGCATACCACTTGATTTTGGGTAGCCCTCATTTAGCCAGACATGGATAAAGTTCTGGAAAACCACTGTGATGTTCTAAGATAGATGCTCTACCTGGCAAATCCCCATGACCAGCACTTTTCTTGGTGCTTCCTGAGTTTTGTTTGCATTTTCTTTGTTTTTATTTGTTTACTTGATACAAAATGTTATAAGATTTTATGGCTCCTGAAATGAGAGGAATGGGAGGAAAAATGGGTGGAGAGTCACCTCTTCCTCAATCTAAAGCCAGCTGAGTTTAGAATTTTAAGCAAGGCATGGTGGATGGGAGAACACAAAAACAGTACAGTTTGTAAACTCCACACACACAGGAACCCTCACTGGAGATGGCTTAATAGAGAATGTGGAGTTGTGCACATAAAAGACTTGAAAATCACATTATAATCAATCTAGATCATATACCTTTGGGAATATAAGTGTATAAATGAACAATAAAGCATTCCCATTAAAATGTAAAATATTCTACAGAATAAACAGAATATGGGAATGTTGAAGGGACACACAATAAATGAGGAATCAAAGTTGGGTACTATTAAATGCTTAAAGGAAGGTGGCTTTGCCAAAGGTACTAGGTCCCATTGCTATCAGCATGACTGTATTTTATGGGCACAAAAATTGTTCAGTGTTTCTTTGTTTCACCATCTTCAGTGCAATATATGGAATACCTCTGTGTGCAAAGTTTATATTTATTGCTTATTTGGTTCACCTAATAAAAAGAAAAGACAGTTCCTGGATGAGCTCCAGCCTTTAATTTGGTTCTTTCTTAAGTTCTACCTTCCCTGTATCTGTACCATCTGCAATGTGGCTGTAGCTCTTTCCTTAAGAGGTGGAGTCGGCTTCCTCTACTTTGAATCTGGGTTACCTTGTGACCTGCTTTGGTCAGTAGAATGCAGCAGAAGTGACAGTGGCCTCAAGCAGAAGTTCAAAGT
Source organism: Balaenoptera physalus (assembly GCF_965194825.1). NCBI lineage: Eukaryota > Metazoa > Chordata > Mammalia > Artiodactyla > Balaenopteridae > Balaenoptera > Balaenoptera physalus. The sequence continues at coordinate 14,633,242 of NC_138897.1, forward strand.
CTAGGCCTCAGGATACCTTGTGTGCTCAGAACAAGCCTAGTCTGCTAGAGGATGAGAGACCTTGTGAGGCAGAGCTGAATAAGCCCATCTGTCTCAGCCAAGCTCTCAGATATGTTGAAGAGTCTAGCCAAGATCAGAAAATGTTCCTAGCTGGCTTGAAGCTGACTACAGAGGCATGAGTAAGTTTCATCAAACTCAGCTGAGACCAGAACTGTTCAGATGATTTTAGTGTTACTGGTAACAATGAGTGGTTGTTATTGTAAGTCATATTTTTTTGTTGTTGCTTTGTTACACAGCATGACTGTGGCAATAGGTAACTGATACAGAGGGAGTGTATCAATCAGCTTTGGCTGCAGTAAAGCCATATAATGAACAACTCCCAAATCTTAGTGGTTTACAATACTTCTTTTTCTTTTTTATTTCCCTCATATCTTGTTTCAGGCTGATGGTAGGGTTTTGGACTCTTTGATGTATCTTTCATTCTGGGATCAGGGACTATCCAGGACATGATTTCCTCGTGACAGATGGCAGAAACACAAGAGTCAAGCCAACTTAAGCAAGCAAATTTAAAGTCTTTGTTTGTATCATGCCCACTAACATTCTGTTGGGTAGAGGAAGTCATATAGCTAAGCCAGAAGTCAATGTGGCAGTTTAGTTTACTGATACTGCTGGGCTCTGTGAAGTCACATGGCAAAGGAAATGATGTGTAATCTTATTATAGGAAAGAAATGAAGAATTAGGAACAATAATTGACCACAGGGAGAATTATTCAGAAGGCAAAATGGGGAAACTGTTTTCTGAAATACTTGAAACTCATTAATGCAATAAAGAGTTTGCCCCAGTAAAAGCTAAAATAACCTATTAAAGACAGGTGGCAGTTTATATACTAGTGTGACTGTAGAATTGTATTTTTTGGAAACAAATTATCTGGAATAGGAATATGCGAAAAATATTTTCATTTTTCTTGGTAAACTCACCTATTAGTTTCTCTTTATGTTCAGTACAGTTGGGGGTTATGTGATACTTCTCCTTCTCTTGGTTTTATAATTTTATCTGCTCCACTTTTAAGTTTCCTTGGGTTTACAGTGTTGTAAAAATAGGAAAATATCTTTCTTCTGCTCTAAGAAATTGTGAAGCCAGCAAAAAGTCATATATATGAGTGTAGGCTAATATGCACTATAATTATTCAAATGCCTTTTAGATTGAACTGTAAAATGAATTGAAACAATGAGATGAGAATAAATTAATGCTACTATAGAAATGCAGGATTCTATCTTGTATATAACAGACTACACAGAAAAGTGCTCTAAACACCCTATTATATATGGCATGTTGCACTCTTCTATGAGAGTTTCAGAATCTAGACTTTGCTTTTTGTGGTTGACTGTTAACATTGCTTCTTTCATTGATAGGTCTTCCCTTGCACGCTGTCACTGTATTATTTAGGAAGTGTGACAGTCAAAAATCATTTTTCTTTGTTAAAAATGAATATATACCAGTATGCAGTGTCTATAACCATTTATCAGAAAAAATTGATTTGAAATAACATATTGAAAAAAATTGAAGTACTCTATGTGTTTTTGGCTGGCTTGCCCAAAGGACTTGTCCATTAAAGGCGACCTCTGTCTGTCTGTCTTCCTGTGTCAAATATGTTGGGGTACCTGTGGCAGGAGCACATGTGCTTGGGAGAGAGTCAGGGCCCTCTCCAGAACCATTCTCCACCTCCCCTATCGTCTCTGAATCAATCCCTCTCTTTTTCCTGTCCCTGTCCACACACTTCAGCACATATGATGCCAGGGAGGAAATCTGTTCTGTCCCTTGGGACCAATCAGTGTCAGAGGAGTTGAGGGGAAAGAAAGCAAGAGAAACAGACAGAAGTGCAATAAAGGGTAGAGAGCTAGTGCGGGAGACCAGTGCAGAAGGAGTGGGTGGAAATAGAGACATAAGTGGGTTTGAATGTAGAAACAGTAGTGACCCGTCAGCTGAGCTAAAGTGCACCTGTTGAGATACCCTTGATCCCACTTTCTAGCTTCAAAATATTTATTCGTGGTCATCCACAGCACTTCATTCTACTGCCCAAGTCTTCTACACTTGGTTGGGGTATCTGAGCCAAATAAAATCAATTTAGGCAATTCTTCCTTGAGATTCTTTGTGTTTAATGTTTCATCCAACGCAACCTGGAAACACAGTGCAGATAAAATGAATAGAGAATTCACTGAGGGGAAAAAAAGAGTAGTAGAAGTAAATTCTACACTGAATATTTTTATGGATTCAAAGAATGCCAAAGCTGGGAAGGAACCTGGACATTATATTGTCCAAACTCTCATTTTATAGTTGAAACTGATGTCCAGAGAAGTACAGTGACTTGCTCCAGGTAATGTGAATGCCAGAGCCAATATCTGAACCCAGGCTTCTGACCCCGAGGTCAATGCTCTTAACCTAGAACTTCCTTTCTGCATGGTCCCTTTGGACCATTTAACAATGATTTTTGTGCAAGGAGAAATCAGGGAAATGTGACAGTTACCTGCTATGGCATCAGTGGGGTTAACGAATCCTTTCAACATGCAGTCATTTTAGTGCGCCTCTTCAGCCCTTCATTTAACAATATTTAATAATGTCTGTTGTAAGTTCCGTATATTATACAGTAAGCACACAGGGCCAATAATATTTTATGCATTCTCATCAAGAGTGGAATTGTAAGGGCCATAAATGGCCTGATGGAAGAGGATGATGAGCACGGCGGCTCACAAATCATGTTTCCTCGGCTGAAAGAGCTGAGTGACTGTGGACATGAATTCTTCCTGTCTGACAGGCCCACAGGGAGCCACCTGCCAATGGGGCAGAACATATGAAGACATCTACCATTTACATTTTGTTCTGGTCAAAGGATGTTGGTAGCAATGGAATGTTTGCCCTTGCTGCACATTAATTTTTACCGCTTGCATGTATTGAGTATGAATAGTAACTGTTGAACACTTACTGAGTGCAGGGCACTGTGCTAGGTACTTTTTAGTCACGTGTTCATTCACTGATTTCTATTAATGAATGAATTCATTCATTCAATCGGTCATTCAGCCTTCATTTATTGAGTGCCTGCTATGTGCCAGGCCCCATTCTATTTCTTTTATATTCCTCACAATAACCTTAGGATGTGGGTATACATGTTCACTCTTCATTTACAACAAAGGAAACAGAGAGGGTAAGTAAAATGTCCCCAAGTCAAGCAGCATGTAGTGTATAAGTCAGGATTTAAACCCACAGGCAGGGTGTTTAATTCCTAGCTATACAGCCTCCCCACCATCAGAAAGTCCCTAGACATAACACAGAACAGGAAAAGCTTGATTATAATTTCCTTAGCCAAGGCTAGTCTTGGGTGTGAATAGAGTTAGTAGTTACTCATGTGATGCAATTTGTAATTCTTGGGAGAATCCCATGTTCCAAATAATTTCCACTTAATGCTGTAGTGCCTAAATCCCACAAATAGAAATGCTTTCTTTTAGATCATTACACTGATGACTTCCAAGTGTAAATACAGCAGCTACCCCCAGTTCAGAATTTCTACTAAACTTAAAGCTGCATTTTTAGAAGCTTTCTAGATGTTTCACAGGCATCTCAAATTCAAGGTGTCTAAAACTGAACTTCATTAGTCATTGGGAAATGCAAGTCAAAATCACAATGAGATAGGTTGCACTTCACACTCCCTAGGATGGCTAGAAAAAAAAGACAGACAATAACAAGTGTTGATGAGAATATGGAGAAATTGGAGCCCTCGTACATTGCTGGTGGGAATGGAAAATAGTACAGCTTCTTTAGAAAGAGCATGTCATTTCCTCAAAAGATTTAACTCAACAATTCCACTACTAGGCATATTCTCAATAGAATTTAAAACATATGTCCTCACAAAAACTTTTACATGAATGTTCATAACAGTGTTATTCATAATAGTCAAAAGGTGGAAACATCCCAAATGTTGGTCAGCTGATGAGTGGAAAAACAAAGTGTGGTATATCCATACAATGGAATGTTATTCAGTAGTAAGAAGGAATGAAGTACTGATATGTGTTACAACATGGATGAATCTTGAAAACACTGTGCTACAAAACACATATTATTATATTATATTATAAATATATTGTTATATTATTCCATTTATGTAAAATCTCCAGAATAGGCAAATCTATAAGTACAGAAGGCAGATTAGTAGTTGCTTAGGGCTGGTGTAGGAGGTATGTGGAAATGGAGAGGCTAATGTGTGCAGGATTTCTTTTGGGAGTGTTTAAAATGTTCTAAAATTGATTGTGTCGATGGTTGCACAACTCTGTGGATATGTTAAAAACCATTGGACTATCCACTTTAAACGGGTGAATTATATGACATGTAAATTATATCTCTATAAAGCTGTTACATATATTTAAAAAAACATATTTTTACCTATTTCCTTGTTCCGGATAATGGCATCCCTCCTGCTTTGCCTGGCCGAACTGTGTGTTCTTTGCTAAGGAGAATCTGGACAGGATGAGACTCTTGGGAATCTGGGAGAAGTGGGTGCATTGAAAGGAGGGAAAAGAGCAGGGTATGGGATAATGGGAGGTACTGAGGGCATCCTGCCTGTGTCACAGTTTTGTCTGAGGTTGGCCTGTGTGTAGTATATAGTGGCACCACAGGAGGCAGTATAGTATAATGGGCAGAATGTCAGCTTTGCTCAAGGTCACAGAGAGAGGAAGTGATGGAGCCAGGCTGTGAACCCAGCGTGGTGGCCTGCATAACTATCTCTCTCCTGCAAGCTTCTTAATTTTCTGATCTGTAGAAAAAGGATAGAAATACTTACTTCTAAGAACTGTGAAGATATAATGAGAATGCATATAAAGTTGTCTGGAATATGGTGAAAATGCTTTGCTTTTATATTATTATTTTGACTTTGAGTCTTGTCCTCAGACACTATCACAGTAAAGGGGTAAACATAGGAACTGTACTGTGTTTTCTCTCTCAGTCCTTATCTCGGACACCTGAGAGAAAGTATTCTGAAAGAACCGTGAAATTGTACAAAAATTGGAATAAGTTCAATTACTACTCACTTTATGGATCAAAATGTCCACATACATTATGACTTTGATTTGTGTTATATTAATTCTTTTCGTCAGTCTTAGCTTAATAATTGATGAGCTTCAGGAGGGTTTGATTCTGGTTCCTAGACTTGGTCTTGGTGTCACTGCCCATAGATGGCTCCAGGACAAGTACCACAAGGGAGAGAAGTGGGGCTCGTGTGTCAGTCTCACTCTGCCTCCTGTTAGCTGTGTGGTCCCTTGGTAGGTGATTGACCTCTAACGGCCTCAGTTTTCCTGTCTGTCATAGAAGTGAGGTCAGCATGTAAAACACTTATTACAATGTCTCATGCTTAGTAAACCCTTATTAAATGTGCTTTAAGCTGAAGGATACTTTGAAGACATTCTCCATGTAACCAATAAACCAAATTCAGAGTTCCATACCATATTTTATAGCTGTTTACCTCAAAATCAGTTCAACAGGTATTTATCATTGCCTGAAATGCCAGGGACTGTGCTACGTGTCCTTGTCAGGGACTTCTAGTAGATGAAATGGACCAGTTAACTGACAGGAAGATTTATATGTCATCAAGCCTCCTTAAATTGATTCATATACATTATGTTTATTTGTTTTTTACAGAATGCTATATGAAAATGTATTCAGAAACATATGGACTGCTTATGAAATATGTCATATGTCATAGCGCAAAGGGCTATTACTGCTATTATGTTGGAGCTATAAAAGAGTACATATGCCTATGTGTGTCCCCCTAAATTTAGCCCTCCCAGACTTTTCTCCAGGGAAAATCTAGTCAAATACTCAAGAACTCAATACTTGTTCTTTGTGTTGTATTGATTCTACCCCTGAAGTAGTTTCTAAGGTTCTGTTTTCTAAGAGTAAACAGAAATTATGCTTTCTGATTTCTTATTTCTCAACTATGAAAGCCAATACAAGCTGAATCCTTGCTCTTGAACAACACAAACAACAATGACAAACAAACAACAGTCCCCCAAATAGAACAATAAACCCCCCAAAGAGGCAATCGCTCAAATACAATTACAAAAACACTACCCAAAATTCATACTTTGTTGAGCCATACTATATTTAGCTTGGGTTGTTCCTTGGAGCTCATTAAGCCTCTTGCTTATTAGTCCCAGGCCCTGATGGTGCATCTGGGTTTGGGGATCTGGAGCTCATAAGAGCAAGGGGCTACCAAAGACATCATTGGCCCAGACTTTTTACTTTTAGTGGCCCTGTTTTTGTGTGTGAGAATGGTGATAATTCAGAAGGAAATTATAATCCTCAGGGAGTTTCTAAATTAGTGGTAATATATGATGTTCATTAATTATTTTTTAACATATACTTTCCATCATTATATTTCAGAATAAAAATGCAACACAAAGAAATATCAAAAATGACAATGCAGATCTATATTTTAATCATAAAGAATTTTGTATTTTGCTGAGCAAAGCACCAGGTACCAAGTTTAGATCTTGTGGGTATGATCTCATGTTTGAAAAAATAGGTGTTATTAGCAACGCCTACCATTCACTGAGCATCTGTTCTGTTCTTGGCACTGTCCTAAGTGATTTACATATATTATCTTGTTTAATCCTAACGTAAATAATGATATAGTATATTTTAACAATATATATCATTTATCCCCATTTTACACATGTGAAAACAGACTTAGAAAGGTTAAGCAACTTGTTCGCGGCCACACAGCCAGTATGTGTGAGAGCCAGGAAGCTCTTGACGCCAACAGTGCTCTGTACATTGGTACACTGCCCCTAACAGATATAGGGAAAGATACATGAAAATGTCAATAATTGTTATCTGTGGGTGTGGAATTTTTTTTTCTTTTGGCTTATCTGTATTTTCTAATTTTCTTCAATGAGTTTATTTGCATAATAAATAAAGGAAGGAAATAAATTGAACCATAAACAACCTCCGTATTAAAGCAGGAGGTGAAGGGAGAAAGGAAAGATGAAGGGAAAGTAAGATAAGAAAAGAAAGGAAGACAAAGGGGAGGGAAGGGGGGGAGGAAGAGAGGAAGGAAGGAAGGGAGAGAAAGAAGGCTGTCTTCCTAAGTTGGCTGTAAGGTGGTGTGTGTATACAGCTCTGTACCATCATGCCTCCTCTTGGGGATGGCACTGAATGCAGTCCAGCACAGAGGACAGGAGCAGAGGAAAATGTCCTTCAGAACACAAGGGTTTAGGGAAGGGACTCCCACACGTTTAGAACACTGTGTTCTTTCCAGCTGTGGAAAATTGAGTATTGTAGTACTGAACTGAGTTGTAATTTATATTGAAGACCATATCTTCTACAAAGCATAGTCATTTAGCAAAATATTTTGAGTTATTTTGGCAGAAGACTATTAGCTACCAACAACTTTACCCTGTTTAGTTGTCGAGGTATGTTTTGGGCACTGGCAGTGGAAAGGGACAGAGTAAGGATTAGCATCTGGAATGGTAGTGCAGTTACGTGGGAGAACACACAAAATGCATGAGGGCAGCGGCAGGACGTAGTTGGTGACCATATAATTCATCTTTCTAAGTGAAAGGGGATCATGTTAATCATTAACTGGGACAGCAGACATATATTAAGACTGTCCCTGATAAACTGGGAAGTTTGATCACCCTAGAGAATCCAGATAAACAGCAGAATCAAGAACCTACAGAACCAGATAAAGGACATGGATATAAAAAGAAAAGAAAAACATAAAAAAAAAAAAAAAAAGGAAAAGAAAAACTTTAAAAAAAGTCCAGCCTCATTAGTAATCAAAGAAATTAAAATTAAAACAACAAAATGTTTCCTTTTACTTTTCAAAATGGCAAAAATCATTTAAAAAATAATGAAGCTACCATATGTTGAATGCTTATATATGCCAGGCAATTTCTAGGCCTTTTAAAAAAGAACATGTAATAAACTTTTAATTTTAGAATAGTTTTAGGTTAACAGAAAAATTGCAAGAATATTACAGAGAGTTACCATATACCCTGTGAAACACGAGGGAAGGAGGCAGGGCACAGCCTTTGAAAGGATGACATAGCCTGAGGACATGACATAAACGGATTAGAACCACATGGGTCCAAGATGGTGGACAA